>NC_135890.1:100760299-101960299 GCF_964194155.1 Cetorhinus maximus
ACCCTGGTGGGATGGAGTTGGGCTCGGCAGTGAGGAGACAGTGCGCTACCTGAGAGTAACCGGGACCGGATTCACAGGAGTGGCGTAGGGAGCTGGAGGGAGAGGGGGAGGGAGGGAGAGAGAGAGAGAGAGAGGGAGGGAGGGAAGGAAGGAGAGGGAGAGATGGCGGATCAGAGTAACATCCAGTCAGCTGCCAGTAAGAGTATCCGACCCTTCAGGTCCAGCGAGGAGTATCTTTACGCCATGAAGGAGGACTTGGCCGAGTGGCTCAATGCCCTGTACGGTTTAGAGATCCACGTCGACATGTTTGTGGAGTCGCTGGAGACGGGATGTGCCCTTTGCCAACACGCCAACAACGTTACCCAAAGCGCCCTGGACTTCCAGTCCCGGCGCCCCGAGGCGGCCGGCAGGGTGAGCATCCCCCGCACCGAGGTCACCTTCGCCTCGCGGAACGTGCCGCCCGGCTCCTTCGTCGCCCGGGACAACGTGTCCAACTTCATCGGCTGGTGCCGCCGCGACCTGGGCGTCCGGGACGCGCTGATGTTCGAGACCGACGACCTGGTCCTCCGGAAGAACGAGAAAAACTTCGTCCTGTGCCTGCTGGAAGTGGCCAGGCGGGGCTCCAAGTTCGGCATGTTGGCCCCCATGCTGATCCAGCTGGAGGAGGAGATCGACCAGGAGATCCGCGACGCCATGGAGGAGCCGCCCGACCGGGGGGCTTCCCGCCCCCGAGCCCACAGGAGGCTGGGCGACCTCAAGAACCTGGACGCCATGGTAAGTCCCCCCCTGAGGCCGGCCAGGAGCAGCCCAACGCCCACCCAGCTGGAGAGGGGAGGGAGAGGGTAGGGACTGTGTGAGGGAGGGTAGGGACTGTGTGAGGGAGGGGAGGGACTGTGTGAGGGACTGTGTGAGGGAGGGTACGGAGGGGAGAGGGGAGGGAGGGGAGGGACTGTGGGAGGGAGGGTAGGGACTGTGTGAGGGACTGTGTGAGGGAGGGTACGGAGGGGAGAGGGGAGGGAGGGTAGGGACTGTGTGAGGGAGGGTAGGGACTGTGGGAGGGACTGTGTGAGAGTTTATACTTTACCCGCATTGATCTTTTTATTGCACGCGCCTATATAATATCAGCATTTCAGTGTGAAATCTGTCTCCCTTTTTAAAGTCAAGTGCTGCCACTTTCATTGTTACTGACACTGTCCCTGTGCATCATATCCTGCAATTGCCCTGTAGACTCTGGACTGTGTGTCATCCACCCAGTACAATCCTGAAACTGTCCCCATTCATACGGTGGATATACTTAATGTATAACTTTTAGCTTGAGCCAGACATTTTAATTCCCTGCAATTGCATATAATTTTACCTTTGAGTAAGACAGCATGTGTATTGATTTTCATATGTTTGTGATGGATGACACTAAGGCCAAGATCTAGCATATGGGGGGGCAAATCTTACGTGTGTGGGTGGGTGTAAAACTTGGCTTTTCCTGCAGCTATTTGCTTGATGTTAGAGTATTATAGGCACTGTGCAATACAACAGCAGAAGGGAGTCTCTAAGCACTCCCTAATCCTGGTTTCTCAGAGAACTGCGTTTTTACAGCAGAATTCCAAGCTCAAGTAATGTGAGAGCCACTCCCAGGAGGCCCCGCCCACTGCACTGCTGTCTTTTTTTTTGCAAAAATATACTTTATTCATAAAATATCTTCAATCACATTCCAAACCATTCCAAAAACACCATTTCAAGGGTACAATCCGGTTCAACTTTTACAAAATGTATCACCAGGTGCATCAGTACAAAAAATATTACAATCATAACTGCACTGCTGTCCTTGGGTGGATTGCAGAGCTCGATCAGGACTTGGGAATGATGTTGCTGCCTATTTCCTATTGATCAGTAGCTGAAACCACATCAATGTAAAAGTGGCCTTCAATTGTAAGGCCAAACTACAGGGTTAAGTTGTTGCTCTTTTTTTTCCCCTACCTACCTTTTTGTAAACTATTTCATTCCAAACACTTTCCTTGAATCTATACCGAGCAGTACTATGTTGAGAAATAACAGCAAATGCGTAGGATTGTGTTTAAAGGTAGTGACGAATTTCAGGCCTCGGAAGGAAAGAACTTGCATTTATATAGCACCTTTCATAACAAAGACCCAAAGTGCTTTACAGTCAATGAAGTACTTCTTGCAGTATAGCCACTTTTGTAATGGAGTCACTCAGAAACCATCCAGATTTCACTTTCAGGTTTACCTCATTTGAACTCCATTATGTTTTACAGCTTTGAGACTAACCTTGAAGAACTTTTAGATTTTACTGTTGTTACTCAAGTTTTAAAGAAAACTTGTCATTATGAGATTTTAAATATATTCCTAGTGAATATGGAGCTGTGAGGAACTCCTAGTACAGGTTAACCACTTGACAATGGCTCCAATCAACTCTTGTCTGTTGTCTGATCAATTCGTGACTTTTGTGGGAGGTGGTGGCGGAGAGCCAGTTGATGAGGGGAATGATAAGTGTGATTTCTTTCAGGAAGAGGTGGCTTCATGATGGAGCAAAGTCTGCGTTGTAGTTAATAATCTGACACCTGATCAAGCAGAACCACATTATTCCAGGGTAGTGATAATGAATGACCAGCCAATCCTGGCTCATTAATGAAAACTGGAAAGGGAGACTTGTCTCTGGGGTTTGGGATTCCATTTGCCCAGCTCCAGATACCTCGTAAACCAGTGCCCTAACTGGTAAGGTGACCCTAGTTGAGCAGAAGTAAGTTTATCAGGGCCCCATGCTAACGCTGGTTTCAGCTGGTTGAGCTCCAGCAAAATTTGTGCATATGCTTTTTTTTTTGTGGGTGAGCGTGTGATCAAAAAACATCGGCTCCTTTGGCTTGCGTGAGTGGAGTGTTGTGTCTGTATAAAGAGAGAATGTGCACTCTATTGGGTTAAAAACATTCTAGGTGTATAGATTGCGGTTACCCTTTTGCATATGACAGACACATAGCTGAGAAATAAATTGTGAATATGTAATAAGTGAAATCAAACATCTTCAAAGTAGAAGAAAGGAAAAATTATCAAAAAAGCCCTAAATTTTACTGATTTTAATATGACTGAATTTTACTGACTTAATATGACCTATCTTCTTTGCTCCACTGAAATGAGGTTTGGAATTTGAATAACCAAGATTTGCAGGTGCTTTGCCTATATGGGTTGAAATATTTTTGGGAGTTTGGATGCAGTGGAACATGTGCCGAGTTGAGAACTGGAGTCTCCAAAATAATGGCCAATACATATGCCTGGTTATAGTGCAGTTTTTGCATTAATTAATAAAATCACAGTATTGCTAATGTGTAAGTTAATCTGAAAGCTCATTGAGTTTGGCAAACAGCATGACGCTATTTTGTCAAAAGTACAGACTGTGAAATAATTGCTGTGAAACTGATGGGAAAAGTTCTGCAGCTGGGGTATTCTGGGCCCCACACTTTCAGTACGATTCCAGACTCTTGGAGATGGTACAAAGGAGATTTACTAGAATGGTACCAAGGATGAGAGTTTACATGTAAACACTAGAAAAATTGAAATTTGATAGAAACCTTTAAAAAAACAATTTGTATTTATGTAGTGCCTTCAACATATTAAAACATTCCAAGGTGCTCCACAGGTGTGTTATGAAACAATTTCACACCAAGCCATAAGGAAATTTTGGGGCAGATGTCAAAAGCTTTAAGGAGGAAAGAGGCATTAGAGAAGCAGTGAACTTTAGGGAGAGAATTCCATTGCTTAGGGCCGTGCCAGCTAAAGGCATGGCCAGCAATGTTGGATTGATTTTTAAACTCGAAGGCAAAATTGGACGAGCACAAATATCTCAAGGGTGGTGGGGAAGCAGAGTTGTAGGGTTGGAGGAAGTGACAGTGGTGGGGAGGAACAAAGCCATGGGAAAATTTGAAAACCAGGATGAGAATTTCAAAAATAGAGGTGTTGCTTAGTTTGGAACTAATGCTGATCAGTTAGTACAGGAGTGCTGGGTGGATGGACATTGTGCAAGTTAGAACATGGGCGGCAAATTTTTGGACGACCTCAGTGTACAGAAGATAGAACACGAGAAGCTGGCCAGATGCTGTCAAGTCTAGAGGTAACACAGGCAAAATCATAAAGGAGAAACTGTTTCCACTGCAGGAAGGTTCAAGAAACAATTTTTAAAGTAATTCATAGCGCCAATGTTGAATGTGAAGAGATTTTTCTTTTATAGTGGGTTATGATTTGACATACACAAAGGGTGATAGAAACAGATTCAGTTATAACTTTCAAAAGGGAATTGGCTAAATAATTGCAGGACTCTGGGGAAAGAGAAGAGAAAGGAAGTGGACCAATTGGAAAGCTCTGTCAAAGAGCTGACATTGCATGATGGGCTGAATGGCCTCCTGTATTGTAAGGTTCTATGATTCTCCAAGAACGCTGCCAAAAAAAAAAAGCTGAACTCTTGTGTGGAAATATATAGACCAGGAAGATCCCCTCTTCGGCTCTAAGTGTGTGGTGTTAACGCATCTGAAATGATTGTCTACCTAACCCAGGGGAATGGAAAGTAAACTGGAGCTTCTACTCCAGCTCAGTATGTAGAGATTCTAGCTGGAAGTATGTGGGTGTAGAGATCAGTTTGATGACCTGGTAGGACAACTGATCATCCACGTTGAATAACCAGTCCAGGTTCTCTGCTTGAGCATTAAAGAATGGCCACTTGCGTGAGGGACAAGAGGGCAGCCAGTGCCTGTGCATCATGTCCCAATCAGGAGGAGAGGAAAGAACACTGGAAATGGAAGGAAGAAAAATTCAACTGTACATCTAAACCATATGAGAACTGCTAATTTAGAATGTTTAGAATGCCAATTTAGAAAGCTAATTTAGCTTTTACAAAGCTGATATTCATTGTTCCCAATGTGTATCCCAGAGATTTTCCCTATGCTTGCAGCACAACAGTACAGGAACTTATGTATAATTGTATATATGTATAAATGTATAATTATAGGAGGTTAACCTCTGTTACGGATATGAGCTAGTTAGTGTAGCTAGAACTAGGATATCTGTGGTCTTAATTGGGGTGAAATGTGCATTGGTTTGGCTTTGTTATTATATTTTGTTTACAAAATTGTTTCATTGAAGGGTATTTCCATGCAATTTTTTTTTTAAACCAGTTCAGAAGTTGAACTAACTAAAAATGTTCAGGATTGATCAGCTCCCAGTGTTTGAGAAGGGTGGACCAGTTCCTGTAGCTGTATGCGTGGTAATTCTGTTTCCCTTTACTTAACTCTAAATGTTACTTAATATTGAAGTTTCAGTATCCATTTTGCACTCGCACAGTCTCAAAGAATACAATGGCTCAGTTCTTAACCCTAACACAACTAACCCAGAAAAAGAAGTTTGCAGGTTAAAATACAGCCCTTGTAGGGAGGCAGTGGTATTGTCACTGGACTAGTATTCCAGAGACCTAGGGTAATGAACCCCACCACAGCAGATGGTGAAATTTGAGTCCAATAAAAATCTGGAATTAAAAGTCTGATGACCACGAAGCCATTGTCGATTGATGGGAAATGAGGGAAGGAAATCTGCTGTCTTTACTGGTCTGGCCTACATGTGACTCCTACATGTGGTTGACTCTTTTTAATGACCTCTAAACAAGGGCAATTAGGGATAGGCAATTAGGGATGGACAATAAATGCTGGCCTAGCCAGCGACGCCCACATCCCATGAACAAATGGGGGGAAAAAAACAAAAAAAGTTGTCCTTATAGAAACATTCCTGACAGAATCTGAAACAAATGAAAGTGTTGCAGTAGTATCATTATTAGCACCACATTACAAGTCGAGAGAATTAATTAAAACATATGGAGCAATTTGTGCATCTTTAAATGATGGATTTCCCCAGTCACATTATGAAGGAATAATTTTGAACAGTTAATGCACCAGTGAAGATTTGCCTCGTAACATGTAAGTCAGTCAGTTCTCTGGAACTCCCAGTAATTCGCACGGGATTGCTTTCTACCCGTACTGGAAACTGAGGCCAGGTAAAATGATGCTTCAGATCGATTATGCTGATAAGGAAAGGTTGAACAAACTAAACAGTAGAATTTGAAATTCTTGCTCCTTTCTAGTGCACTTTCTGCAGGGTTCTTCCAAATATTTTTGTCTTTGGAATCTAGACACCATACAGAACAATTTAGGGAACAATTTGATGAATCTCAATTTGCTTTGCCTTAACATAAGTTGTGGTGCCATTAAGGCCCAGAAGCCGTTTAAAGTGCAAGAGATCACCTGCTGACAATGGTTCCACTCCACTTTTGGCTTCACTCCAGTAGTGCAACTAATGCAGAACAAAGCTTTTTTTTTTAAACTTGCCTATTTTCCTGAGGCTCTCTGGATCCTCCTGTTTATCAAGGTGGCACCCGGGTTGTTAACATTAACTTTTATCATGTTGAAATCGAACATTTTTTTTCATCTTGACCTTCTCGTGAAGTGTTGATTCTTCCTAGGACATGGTTCCATGGATGACAAGTACCATCATCTCCACCTATCCTATGAGCTGTCTGGTTGGATGCTCATTCTTTAGGTGAGGCTAAAGAGTGAATGTTAAAGGGTGAATGCTCTTTGATCATTGAAGTGATGGCACCAGGTCTGAAACACAAACTCTTCATTTTTTCCTTCTTCCCTTCCCATCAATCGTCAATGGCTTCGTGGTCATCAGGCTTTTGGTTTCAGATTTTTATTGGATTCAAAATTCTCTTCAATAGGAGACTGGTTAAATGGGCTTACTGACTTGTTTATGGTTAGCCCCTTAAGCGCTCTGTTGACCATAATACATTCCATTTCTAAGGCTTGCTTTGTGCTTTCAAACCAAAAAAACATTTTAATGAGTATCTTTCTAATTTTATTTTAAGCTGTAAAAAATGAAGCTGGTAAACCCATTCGACTGTTATACTGTGATATCCTAATAGAAGTCTGGTATTTTTTCCACATATACAAGTGCTATAGGAACAATTGAAGAGGAAGAAGAATGTTGATTTATTTTTCGTGTTTTTTTTTTTCTTGATGCTTGCACTTTGCTCTTGCCAGGGCTAAGTTGTGATGCTGCCAAAAAAGCTTTTTATCCCAAGGATCAAATAAGTGGTGAGAGATTTGTTACATAGTCCAGTTTATTGTGCGTCTCCTTTTGTCAGCTAAATTAGCTTAAAAGAGAAACACCAGTATAAATACATTAACATTGAGGTAACCTTTTATTATTGACCACCAGAAGATTAGGGGAGTAAAATAAGATTCAACCAATTTGTGAGATACAAGCATGTAACAATTTGCATGGTTAATACAATGTTAACCATTGTATTGGTTTAGTGCAATATAGTTATATTGCAGTTACTGGTGTAAAATGTGATGCCTTTTTTAGAAGCTATTTGTTTTGTAACTATACAGCCTCCCTACACTGATGTAAGGGAGGGAAAAAGAGAATGCTAAGCATGCACAGTCAAATGCTCATGGAGAACTCCTACTGGCTTCAAGTCCTGTTCAAATTTCTAATGTTAGAAAATTGTCTGAATTTTTGTTAACAACTATAAAGTGTCTGTCTTCAGTTTTTAAAACTATGAAGGTGGCACATTGGTCCAACTGAAAGTCAGCTGTGCAGCTATGCAACATAAGTAGATACAGACTAGGCTGCAGTTATACTGAAGCTGCTGGATGGTTAACATTGTATTAACCATGCGAATAGATGCATGCTTGTATCTCGCAAATTGGTTGAACCTTATTTTACTCCCCTAATCTTCTGGTGGTCAATAATAGAGGGTTACCTCAATGTTAATGTATTTATACTGGAGTTTCTCTTTTAAGCTAATCTCTTGTTGGATATTAAAAGTTTGAAATCGGCCAAGCCCAAGTTTTGCCTTAGTGAGGCCAGTAGAATTTGTAGCTGTAAGTTTCAATTAAATATGCACCCTGATTTATGTAGAACAAAGGGTCTAATCGAGTGATTGTTTTTTTTTGCCAATTTTAATTTTGTTCTCACTCCCATGTGTTCTGCTGACAATCGGGGAGTCTTTATTGGGAATCATTGTAATTATTATTTGAATAGGTTGATCAACATGCTGGTGTTTTCATTATTTTTAATGAAGAGGTAGACGTGAGAATAAAGAAGGAAAAACTGCATTTTATGTGTTCTTTCCTGCTACAAGTAGAAGACTTGGGAAAATATACTCATCACTATACCACCTTAAATCAATATTTAATATGTTAGGCATTTGTGATAACAGACATTCCTCTGTTATACAACTTCCCAAACACACCCACATTGTCTCTCAAAATTGCTGAAATACTGTATCCCAAAATAACACAATGGGCGGAATCATCCCAGATTCGCGCACAGTGCGGTAGTGGGTGAGGGAGAAAGTTGTTTTACTCGCCAACTGCAATGGTGGGTTTTCGGGCTGTATTGTCCCATTTTCCACCTCATTAATTATGCAGCCACAGGGAAACACAGCGTCTCGCTAATGGCTGGCCTCCGATTTTCCCACCTTGCCGTTTCCTCACCCGGTCATATTTAAACTGCAGCCATGCACACACTTGATGTTTGCAGCCCAGGGCTGCTCTGGTAAGTTATAGCACCAAAAGTCAAGAAGAGTGCAGCAGCTCCCCCCCCCACCCCCCCACCCACCGATTCAATGATGCATCCCTGAGACAGCACCTGGACACCATGGTGATCTGCCACAATGTCCTCTACCCCACTCCCCGGCTCTGGCTGCTGGAAGCCCGTCAGTCTCACCGCTCTGGCCTGGGAGGCGGTGGCAGAGGTGGTCAGTGCCGATGCTGCACACACAGGTCAGCCATCCAGTGCAGAAAACGGACAAATGATCTCATCCATGCTGCCAGGATAAGGCAACCATTTTATCACTCAACTCTCTCATTCACAAGCCCTTTGCACATTCACTATCATCGCACTCACTGCCAGCTCGGGACATCACCACTTACTCTCTCGCGCACACCCTCATGTCTCCATCCGGCCTCGTCTCCTCTGGAGACTGCCTCCTTTGCCCTCGCCATCTTGAGGCCACTTGCACAGATCAACATGTGCCCCCACACACGCCCTCGCCCTGCAGACCCTCTCCTTGCCTGAGGCCACTTCTCCCCTTTCCCCAAGCAAGCCCTAGCCCCACAGCTGTTGTAAAGCCACCCCTGCCTTACAGCTGGTCTGGTAGGTAGAGACCTGCCCATGAGCCCCCTAAAAGTGCTGTGGTGCTTCCTGCGAAGCCTGGTGCTGATGACCACGAGTGCTGCCTGTAGCAAGATAGGGAAACAAACCTCAAAGTTCCGAGGGAAGTGTAGCTCGCCAGGTGCCCTTCGCTTGTGTACGGTTGTGAAGCACGTTGTCATGATTATGCCCAGATGATCCAGCAGGGGGGGGATGATTCCGGAAAGCAGGGCTTATAATGAGATGCTAAAGTTTTGAAAATAGGTTCCCGACATGCGGTGGTGGACAACATGGCCTGCCATTGACGGTATGATTGCAAACTGGTTTAACGGCAAGAAACCAATTTTTTTGTTGCCTTCTTGCCATATTGTTCCTTCCTATTTTTCCCCCCCCCACCTGCCTGTCATGCTGTCTGACGCCAATGTGTGGCAAGAGTAGCATGCTTGGGAGCCATGGGTGGCTTTGGACCTATAGTTCCCAAAGCCATCCACCACTGGGGCTTACCTCCCCTCGTATCAGAGATCTTGGTGTTTAATTGATAGAGGATTGATTGCTATGATGAGTCAGCAACTCCATTAGGATGGTGGAAGGTGAACTAGATGGACTGTGGGTCTCTTTTTTTTTGGTCTAGCAATGATTATGTTGTCATGCTTTTGATTTAACCCAGAGATTTATTGCAAAAAAAAATCTAACTTGCATCAAGCCTGTGCTCATTCCAAGAAACCATTTTCTTTGAGGATGTTGGATAATACCGAAGGGCAGACATCTAATTTGGTCATTTGAGCTTTAATTGCCCTCGCTCTGCATTTATTCTGTATCAGCAAATGTTCAATTGATCTCTGCAGAAGCACTTCAATGTTGGAAGGAGCCCAACACATTTTTAAAAGCCTCAAATGAGTCATTTGATGACTCTACATAACTTGAGATATACAAGATCAAGACAACCTCGGGTTTAGTTTCTAGTCTGTGCTAGGTTAACTAAGTGGTAATTAGGGTGCTACACTTGGTCTGGGTTTGCCTGCGCTAAGAGGGAGAAAAGTCAGCTGTTTCCCACTTTTCTATTTGCTAATCCCTGTTTCATTTGCATGTATGGAGGGTGAGTAAGGACATGACTGGGCGATACCCTTCACAGGTGGATAGACTGATGTTTAGTGGTCAGGTTTACACATGACAAATAACCATTGGGTGAGACACTGGGCACTAGGGTTTGGCTGCAAAACGATACCCCAGTGTCAGTCCTCAATCAGTACAGAGGAGACAAAATGGAAGGAGATTGAAAAGTAGAAATTTACTTGATTTTTAAAAAAAATTGTTTTTATTACATTTTAAAGGCAATAAACAACATCATTCAGGAGCACATCCCAGCAAATAGAGAGAGGCAATTAAATCAACATTTCATCACTTGAATCAGGCATCTCTGCAAGTTAATTATAATTCTGTGTAGCACATCAGGAAGTAGAATACTATTTAAATCCAGCTTGAGCATCAGTATTTATAGCCTGCAAGAAATCCAAGATTTATCTTTTTTTTTTGCCTATGTAGTCAGATGTTTGCCATCCAAAAATAAATAAATGTTTTCATTTTCAGTCTGCCATATTATTGCTCCAAATAATTTAGTCAAAAAGCCTGAAGAGAGTAATTTTATTATCAACAGCGAGTGTGGGAATAAAAGGAAGTTGGCATGATGCTGGTGAATTTTAATGATATACAGCTCTGTACTATGATGATGCAGCGCATCTGTGTCCAACAAGTCTCCAGTCTTTGGGTGTTAAATGGAGATCCAGCACTAGGATTAATAGTGCTGTTAGTATCACAAACAAGTCCTAATACCAGTAATAGGATTATTCTATCTGGAGACAGTTAAATTTAGGAGTCTTTAAAAAAAAAAAATCATTACAATATTTGTTTTCCCAGTGACCTAGAAAGTTGATAACAACTAACTTAAATGGCCAATATATTTAGCACTTAAATCTTTAATAATGACAAGATTTAAGTTCTGAAATGGAAAGAGATAATGATTAAGACTACACCAAATACAACAATCAAGAAGCTTGACACCACCCAGGACAAAGCAGCCCACTTAGTTGGCACCCCATCCACAAACATTCATTCCCTCCACCATTGACGCACAGTGGCAGCAGTGTGTACCATCTACAAGATGCACTGCAGAAACTCACCAAGGTTCCTTAGACAGCACTTTTCAAACCCACGACCACTACCATCTAGAAGGACAAAGGCAGCAGATACCTGGAAGTTCCCCCTCCAAGCCACTCGCCATCCTGACTTGGAAATAGATCACCGTTCCTTCACTGTTGCAGGGTCAAAATCCTGGAACTTCCTCCCTAACAGCACTGTGGGTGTACCTGCACCACATGGATTGCTGTGGTTTAAGGAGGCAGCTCATCATTGTGTTCTCAAGGGCAATTAGGAATGGGCAATAAATGCTGGACCAGCCAGTGATGTTCACATCCCATAAATGAATTTTTTTTTTAAAAATTGCTTCAATATCTAGCACCTGGAACCTCATTGCACAGGTAATTGTATTTCATGTAGTAAGCCTACAGCTCCAGTGAAGGAGCAACTAATAGGAATCGGTGCTGATGAAGCAATAAACAGAACAATGAGTTTTTATTGTTTTAAGAAGTTTAGTTCAGTTTGTTTGGAAACCTTTTTCAAAACTATAGCTAGTCATTCTTATGAATATTCCCAGAACTGTTATGAGGCCCAAAAGATCATGTTGGTTCCCTGCTATTTTGTGGGTATGAGGTGTATGGCATGGAGAATGTGTGAGGGAAAAATGGCATTTTTGTCAAGATTTAATGTGGTAAAGTCTCCCTCAACCTGTTATGATGCCTAATGGGCTAAAATAAAAATCTCGTTCATTCAGAAATCAAGTCACAAGTTAATTTGTCATAGGCAGTTACCTGAGGAAGTAAATAAGCCATTCAATTCGAATAGGAACATGTGGCGCAATTTACATCTCTCAAATATCTCGCTCAAAACAGGCCAGTAGCAGGACAAATGTTATGTGAGACACAGAATGTATTGGCTGTCTGCTCTTTCCAATTTTCAGGTAGTCCTTGGCTTAGGCAGCCAGAAACTGGTGGCAGCCTAATGAAAAATACTAATTGGGATCAAGCACTGGTCAGAATTTCTGATGCCATCCTACTGAAGTAGTCTGTCCAATTGCAGCAAGAATATGTTCAGGCTGGGGTTGACTAGTGGCAAGTAACATTTGCCCCACATGTGCCAGGCAATGACCATTTCCAAGAAAGAATCCAGCCATCTCCCCTTGACACTCAATGGGGGATTCAGCGATGGTAATGCCACTATCAACAGCCTGAGGGTTACCATTGACCAGAAACTGAACTGGACCAGCCGTATAAATACTGTGGCTACAAGAGCAGGTCAGAGGCTGGGAATTCGTCAGCGAGTAACTCACCTGACACAATCCAGGACAAAGCAACCTGCTTGATTGGTACCTCATCCACTTTCAAAATTCATTCCCTCCACCACCAATGTAAATGGTATACATGGCTGCCACTGTGCAAGATGCACACAAATTAGGACTCCTTGAGCCTGCTCCACCATTCAATAAGATCATGGCTGATCTGAATGTATCCTCGACCCCACATTCCTGCCTGTCCCTGATTAACCTTGTTAATCAAGAATCTATCTAGCTCTGCCTTAAAAATATTCAAAGACTCTGCTTCCACTGCATTTTGAGGAAGAGTTCTAAACATTCACTACCCTGTGAGAGAAAATTTATCCTCATTTGTCTTAAATGATTAACCCCTTAATTTTAAACAATGACCCCCCCCCCCCCCGTTCTAGATTCTCCCACAAGAGGAAACATCCTCTCCACATCCACCCTGTCAAGACCCCACAGGATCTTAAAGGTTTCAATCAAGCCAACTCTTACTCTTCTAAATTGCAGTGGATACAAGCCTAACCTATCCAGCCTTAACTCATAAGAGAACCCACTCATTCCTGGTATTAGTCTAGTAGACCTTCTCTGAACTGCTTTTAATGCATTTACATCTTTTGTTAAATAAGGAGACCAGTACTGTACACAATACTCCAGATGTGGTCTCACCAGTGCCCTGTACAACTGAAGCATAACCTCCCTAATTTTGTAAGCAATTCTCTTCACAATAAATAACTTCCATTAGTTTCCCTAATTACCTGCATACTAACTTTTATGATTCATGTACTAGGACACCCAGGTCCCTCTGAATCTCAGCTCTGCAATCTCTCATCATTTAGATAATCCTTTTTTATTCTTCCTGCCAAAATGAACGATTTCACATTATACTCCGTTTGCCAGATCTTTGCCACTCACTTAACCTATGTATGTCACTTTGTAGCCTCCGTACATCATCTTCACAATTTAATTTGCTACCTATCTTTGTGTCATCAGCAAATTTAGCCACCATTCCTTCGGTCCCTTCATCCAACTCATTTATATAAATTGTAAACTGTTGAGGCCCCAGCACTGATCCCTGTGGCACACCACTCGTCACATCCTGCCAACCAGAAAAAGATCCATTTATGCCAGCTCTCCGCTTCCTGTTAGCTAACTAATCTTCTATCCATGCCAATGCCCCCTACACCATGAACTTTTATTTTCTGCAATAACCTTTGCACTGCAGCAACTCACCAAGGCTCCTTTGACCTTCTAAACCCACGACCTCTGCAGATCATGTGAACACTACCACCTGCAGGTTTCCTTCGAGTATCACATCATCCTGACTTGGAACTATATCGCCGTTCCTTCACCTGTTGGGTCAAAATCCAGGAACTCCCTAACAGCAATACGGGTGTTTCTCCGACACTCGGACTGTAGCGGTTCAAGAAGGCAGCTCACCGTCACCTTTGCAAAGGCAATTAGGGCTGGGCAACAAATGCTGGTCCAGCTAGTGGCACCTGCATCCCATGACCGAATGATTTTTAAATCTCCTGTATGCCTGCGCTGCTATTGCTCGTTACTTACCCTGCCTGCAAACCATGAGAAGTATAAGTCAGAAGGCAATCACTTCTGGTGGTATTTAAAGGGATCCTCAGCTGCACTTGGGGGAAAATGCTGCAATGTTTTGGGAGGCATTTGCAAACATTACGTTGTGATTCTTATTAAATGAATTCCACCACCTGGGCAGGAGGAAGAGCAGGAAGAAAGCAAATAGAAGGCATGCTCCCAGAAATCATCATTTCCCCCCAAACCCCCCCACCCAAGCCACCTCAACAAAGGAATTTTTGTTCAGCATGCCTGCAGTCCTGAGGAGCAGTGCTTAAGGAGGCTGTGCATCTCTAGGGAGGTTGTCACAGATTTAACATCTCCGCAACTAACTGCAACAGCTAGCACTGTACTACGTGCTGCAGCCCTCGACTACTTTGTCTCCAGCTCCTTTTAGGTTGCCATAGGGGAAATCTGTAATGTCTGTCAGTCTGCATTAAATGGATGACTGATGTTATGTTTGCCAGATTGCCAGGGCAAATACTTCTGTCAATTTTTCTCACGAACTACAGCAATCCTCTGTATACTTGGTTCATGGAGGGGGTGTAGTGGTAATGTCACTGCACTAGTATTCCAGAGGTCCAGGACAATGTTCTGGGGACAGGGGTTTAAATCCCACCATGGCAACTGGTATAGTTTAAATTCAATTAATAAATCTGTAATTTTTAAAAAATCATTAAACTATTGGCGTGAAAAACCCATCTGGTTCACTAATGTCCTTTAGGGAGGGAAATCTGTCATCCTTACCTGATCAGACCTATGTGACACTCCAGGCCCACAGCAATGTGGCTGACTCTTAAATGCCCTCTGAAATGGCCTAGCAAGTGACTCAGTTGTATCAAATCACTACAGAAAAGTTGGTGAGGTATGAAATCGGACAGACGGTAAGGCTTGCATCGACCTCGACACTGGAAATGACCACAGCCCACGCAGCCCTGCCGATCCTGAAAATATCTGGGGGCTTGTGTCAAAATTGGGAGAGCTGTCCCCAGGCTATTTAAGCAACAAAAACAAAAATACCTGGAAAAACTCAGCAGGTTTGACAGCATCTGCAGAGAGGAATACAGTTGACATTTCAAGTCTGTATGACTCTTCATCAGAACTAAGGAAATAGAGAAATGAGGTGAAATATAAGCTGGTAGAGGGGGGGTGGGACAGGTAGAGCTGGATGCGGGGCCAGTGATAGGTAGAGGCAAAGAAGCGATTGCCAAAGATGCCATAGACAAAAGGACAAAGGGGTGTTGACGGTGGTGACATTATCTAAGGAATGTGCTAATGGGGACATTAAGGGTAGAAAGCAGGACAAGCTAGTGGTGGATGGCCCTAGTGGGGTGGGGTGGGGGGAAGGAATCGAAATGGGCTAAAAGGTGGAGATAAAACAGTAGATTGAAATAAATTTAAAAATAGGTGGGAAAAGAAAAATATATATTTTTTAAAATCATAAATTATTGGGGAAAGGGGGTGGGGATGAAGGGGAGAGTTCATGACCTGAAATTGTTGAACTCAATGTTAAGTCCGGAAGGCTGTAAAGTGCCTAGTCGGAAGATGAGGTGCTGTTCCTCCAGTTTGCATTGAGCTTCACTAGAACATTGCAGCAGGCCAAGGACGGACATGTGGGCATGAGAGCAGGGTGGAGTGTTGAAATGGCAAGCGACAGGGAGGTCTGGGTCATGCTTGCGGACAGACTGAAGGTGTTCTGCAAAGCAGTCACCCAGTCTGCGTTTGGTGTCTCTAATGTAGAGGAGACCGCATTGGGAGCAGCGAATGCAGTGGACTCTACAAGCAACAGCCTGATAGTCATACACATCACTCCTTTGACAGCACCTTCCAAACCCTCGACCTCTCCCATGTTGATGGACAAGGGCAGCAGATCAAAATCCTGGAAGTCCCTTCCTAACAGCATTGGGGGGGTGTACCTACACCTCATGGACTGCAGCAGTTCAAGAAGGTGGCTCACCACCACCTACTCGAGGGCAGTTGGGGATGGACAATAAATCTTGGCCTAGCCAGTGATGCCCACACCTCAAGAAAGAATGAACTTTAAAAAAAAAAATTCCTCTCCAGAAACCACATTCAGCAGCAGAGCTTGATACAATTAGGTAGATCCTTGCCCTAACTCAAGTCCTTCTTGAGTAGACCATTACAGTCATTGAGCAATGATTTATGATACTTGGGCAGATCTGATAGCTTCATGCAATTTAGGCCACAAAGTGTTTGTTGTATGGTGCAGAGCTTTGCTGTGTAATGGGGGCAGCATATGGTGTCTCCATTGGATGAGGGTCTTATGTGTTGAAGGAAAAAGATACAATAGGATAAGGTTGGTGAGGAGCTGAGGGAGAGCAGCTTGTAAGAGATATGTGATCTGACTGAAGACCCATCTATTTGGTCTGGCTGGGGCGTGAAGACAAGCATCCCTGAGAGATGTTATCAGTGTCACTGACACTTCTAGGAGGGCCAGCTGCAGCATCTATTGAAGTGACTACATGCTTCAGGGTTGACTGCCAGTGTTGATGCCATGTGCCAAAACTCCCCATACTCAACATGTTGCAGAATTTCCTGGCAGTCAGTCCAGTGCGATAAGCAGTAGCTACCATACTTCTTTAGAGGCTGGCCCCTCTTAAGTTTACATTTATTGAGAAGAGTGAACCCATTGTCTTCAGTCTCTGCCATAAACTCCATTCCCTTGCCACTGATTCCATCCCTCTTCCTGGCAACTGCCTGAGGCTGAGCCAGATCGTTCGCAAGCCCTTGTCACATTTGACCCTGAAGTGAGCATCCAACTGTATATCCATGCTGTCACTAAGACTGCCTATTTCCACTTGTGTAACAGCAACAGTCTCCACCCCTCCCTCAAAAGCCCTCACCTGTGTGTTTATTACCACCAGAATTGACTCTTCTGATGCATTCCTAGATGGCCTCCTGCATTCTACCATCAGTAAACTTAAGGCCATCCAAAACACTCCTGCCTGTATCCCAATTCGCACCAGATACTGTTCACCAATCACTCCATGCTCTCTGATTTACATTGGCTTTGGGTCAAGCAACATCTTGATTTAAAAAAAAAAAATTCTCATCCTTGTTTTCCAATCCCTCTATGGCCTCGCCCATCCCTATTTCTGTAATCTCCTCGAGACATTTGCATTCATCTAATTCTGGACTCCCGAGCATCCCTGATTTTAATTGCATCACCATTGACCATGCCTTCAGCTGCCTTGGCCCTAAGCACTGGAATTGCCTCAATCCTCCTCCTCCTCTTCCTCTTCCTCCTCTCTTCCTTTAAGACAAAGCTTACAACCTACCTCCTTTGACCAAGCTTTTGGTCATCTGCCCAAGTATCTCCTTATGTAGCTTGGTGCCATATTCTGTTTTAATGCTCCTTTGAAGTGTCTGGGGATATTTTATTATGTTGAAGGCACTAAACAAATGTAAGTTGTTTTTTGATATCCTGACTCGAATAGAGGAGGCTGTTTTGTGTAGAGGCAGGACCTTGTGTTCTCCTACTCTTTGTCTTCTGTTATGTATCAACTTGGTCCTGCAGGACAAATGGAAATGGTTTAGTCTGTACTGTGTTGAAAGGTTTTCAAGGTGTATGATGAAGCTTAGCACAGTCCATAGGATGGCAGGAAGCAGCAGTAAGTGTGGCTGAATCAGGAGCAGCAGGTTTGAGGCTGCGTCAGCAAGTAGAAGGCAGTGTGATTTGGAGGAAAGACACAGGAAATTTGGCCCATCATGGCTCTACCAGCACTTTGAAAGGGCCATTACATCAGTCTCACTCCTTTGTTCTGCCCCATATCCCTGCACAGATGACTTGCTGCTTTGCTTAACTGTAAACTTATTAGCAAATGTTATGGCCATTCAAAATTGTCCTGATGTGACCTTCAGGACTATCTGTGGGGAAAAGAAGCACTAGAGTGTGCTTCATGAGTGTTCCATAATCTTTCCCCCCGAAGGTTGTGGGTCTAAACTCTGGTCAGAATGTTTCAATCCTTAAAGGATGTTTCTAACATCTTTGCTGGGAAGTGATCCATTGCCAGTTTTGAGGTCTGTGGGTGGGAAAAAGTTCCTGTCACTTTAATCCGAGGACTAGTTAACCACTAATATATACACGCACACCTTTTTTTTAAGTCATCTGCCGAACATTTGTTAGTTTTTTTTCTAGCAGATGTCAATTTCAAAAGAGACGGGAGATTTTCTCTTTCAAAATCAATTTAAAGAAGGAAAAGGTTAAAAACCAGCCTCCGAAACAATATTTTGGTCCAGGGATGTTCTAAAGTGAAATTAAAAATAGAGAACCAAGGAGATTTTTTTTTCCAACATCTGTATGAATCTATTTACTTCTAACCCCGCCCCCACCTCCCTTCTCTCCCCAAAGATGTTGACTCATGCTGGGATCTGGTTTCATGGTTGCTGGCTTTGCAGTATGAATCCTCAGTGAGAAACAAGCTTGAAAATTGTCTGGAAGCTAAGTTTGTAGAACGGCTGGCTAGGCACTGTATTGTGCACGGAGCTTTGAAGCAGAACATTGCCCTTCAGCTCCAGCTGTAGTGAATGTCACATCTTCAGGCAAGAGAACTTGCTTTGGTTCAAGTCAGAACTAAAATAGATTTATCAGCTCTTGAGGATTAGAGGACAGCTGACCACAGAATAGGACTAAAAAGCTTGTAAACTCCCTATTCGGGGAGGAAAAATGTAACAATTCATCCCAAGCTGCGGCCATACTGGAAATTACACAGCAGAGCTTTATTATTCTATTGGAACAGAATAAAATGGCTATGATCTAACAGAATAGTCACAATCACCAAGCTGTGAAACTGAATTGTATCACATTTGCAGTGACAGAAATAGTTTGCGAACAAGAAAGAGCCTTCTAATCACGTAGTCAGTACTAGACAACCAGGACACTTAGTGTTATCAAGCTGTTGTTAGATTTTATGCAGTCTCTCAATGTTGAATGTAGACTTTATTCTGTCTGCATTAATCATATTGTTACAGCTACCAAAAATAGATTTATTTTTCGATTGCACATTCTAGCCTCATTTTAACAGCTAAGTACTGTTAAAGCCACAGCGTTTTTAGTCATGCTCATTCTTCAATATGAATAGGTTTCTAAATCCTATACATACTGGCAATGTAATAAATCATAGTGACAGTGAAGGAATCATACAATACCATAGTGTTATGGCAAGTTTATTATTGACACTCTACAGAAACTGTAGTGCCTCTAATCTTTAAAACTGGTGATGTTCAATTCAATGGCCCTATAGTGTAATAATATTCTACTGATGCCAAAGCCATGCTAATCTCTAGAATGTTAATGAAATGTCTAGAATGAATCTGACTGCTTGACCCATCAAGTCTGCACTGGTCAATTTTATCTACAAGAACTACCTAGCTTAATTCTGCACTGCAGCTCCCTCCCTATACCTTTTTAAAAAAGTTTTTTTGTCAAGCAACTATATCATTACTTTTTTTTAAAGAATTTATTGAGTCAGATTCAACAACAATTTGTTGCACATAATTTCACAATTAATCATCCTCCTTTTGTAAAGATTTCTTTCTAATCTTGTTTTAACTTTTTTTGTGGTTACCATAAATCTGTGATCTCTTACTGTTTCACCAACCAACAGCAACCACCCCTCACTATTTATCTTACCATAAACTCTTCATGCAGGGTCACCTCTCAATCTTCTGAGGAAGCACAATCCCTGACTCCTTCAGTTCCTCTGTCTGCAACCAGGTAACAGCCTGGCAAATTTGCTCTTCGCCATTTCTTTTTTTTATCCTTGCTATTTATCCTTGTTATTATTGAGATCACAGCACCCTAACTCGGGTCTTGTGTAAGGTCAACATTCCGTCCATGCTTTTGTTCAATGCTTCTAGATATAAAACAATGGATTCAATTTGCTCTTTCATAGCCTCATCTACTTGCGCTACCACATTTCACTGACTTCGTATCTGCACAAGGTCATTCTGCTTGCCTATTGCTTTCAACATCGTACAGTTAGGTGCTTTTTCCTTCTCTATTCTTGCTTTCAAAATGTTTGTTTGTTTTCCTACATTTGAATGTATATGCTACTGAAGTGCCCTCCTGCAATGTTTCAAAACTTTTCATGCCGAAGATTCTGCTTTACGTAATTTTGGTGTTGAGTAAATTTCAATAATATTCCCCTCTGTTAATGAGTGCAGCTCATTTAATTACATAACAAATAAGGGCAGCTGCAACATGGTGGTAGAAAGAGGGAAGCCGGGTCAGTCAACAGAGATTTCCAAAAGACACGTTATGCCTGACCAACCTGATAGAATTCTTTGATGCAATAACAGAAAGCAGAGCTTGTATTTTATGTCGGCTTTCAAAAGGGTAAAATAGCAGATAGAGAGATATATAGCAAATGCTGTTCACCACACTGTTCCATTCTGCCCTTGTTTTCTGGCATCCAACCATCCTTCTATTCATGTGGTCGCATTCTCCTTCATTCCATGTGCCATTCTCTTTGCCAACCTTAAATTTCTGTAACCTCTTTGAAACCATATCTCCTTAAATAGTAACTTCAAGCTCTATAAGTTCAATATCCACCTTCTCTTGAAATAGAGGCATAGAATTTGTTCAGTCTTTCATTCTCCTCTGTAGAGCAGCATCTCAATATTTTGGGAACCCAACTTCTATCATTACAATCCTTTTGCACCATTAATATGTCTACAGAAGCCCTTTTGTATTGCCTTTTTCTAGATTTATTTTTCAATTGCACATTTTGGCCTCTAACAGTTGAGTACTGTT
Organism: Cetorhinus maximus; assembly: GCF_964194155.1. Lineage (NCBI taxonomy): Eukaryota > Metazoa > Chordata > Chondrichthyes > Lamniformes > Cetorhinidae > Cetorhinus > Cetorhinus maximus. Next base: position 100,781,299 of record NC_135890.1, read on the forward strand.
AAAGTCACAGCATTTTTAGTCACCCTCTTAACATTTCTAGTCTCGCCTTTTTAATAGCTTTCTAGTATATTGAGCTATTTATTTTCATTTTATGTCCTGTATGCACTAAATACTTCTCAAGATTTAGACTTGACCTAATTTCCTCCTCCTTTCGTGCAACCTCGGCCTTTAATGCAATCCCTTTTTTCCCTTTAGTAGAATCAGTTTGATTTGTACACTTTTCATCTTGTTTAAGTATTTCCCATTGCTGCTGATATACCCTTCTTCTGTTAATTTTTTCTTCCATTTAAATGTGCACAATATTACTTTTTATTGTGCTATAATAATGTTTTTTTGTCTGGTTGTGTTGCTGTCCTTGAGTTTTTTCTCTCTATCCTCACACTGTTGTAAATGCAGTGTGATCACCATTTGATTGTGAAATGATGTCAATATGTATATAATAGCACATAAATTGCATGTCACAAAACAATAGCACATCAAGGCTTTGCGATGACTTGTGTTACCTCAATTTGAGGTGTGCTGGTTCTCGAAATAGACACTGATATGTGCTTATAATGTTGGAAGTTCACAAATGGGTTCATCTTTGTTTATTGGGATTTTGGGGTTAGAAATCTGCAGGAGGGCACATTCTATATAAGTGCTAAGGTCTTTTACCCCAGAACCTCTGCCATAAGCATCATCGAAGCTCATGGAGTCAAGTTCATTATTGCAACAGCAGGAACTTGCACCAGAGGGGAACAGCGAGGATGTTTGCCGACCATGGGAAGTATAATAGAAAAAAGGCCTCTTCTTTTAGGGGCCCAGGCCACAATCCCAGACTGGTTTCCTAAGTGGGCCCGATTTCCCTTGTTTGCTGTGAAGGGACCACCAGATTCCTGAGGGATAGGGACATGGTTAGTCTTGACATAAGCTCTGACCCTGTGAACCCCCCCCCCACCCCCGCCCCATTTACCTCACTTTGACACAGTTGGAAACTATACAAACAACAGCCACCCCAGTCACCCTCATAAAGGGCCAGGGCTCGTCCTCATTTATGATCCACCCAGTATGCTCCCACCAAAAGAGTCTCAAATTTTTGGTCTTTGTGGATATTGTGTCAGACGGACAGTAACTGATGCCAATCTTGCATGTCTGGTGTGATATTGTACTACCTGATCAGAGCTTGTTGTCATATTGGGTTGTATTTCATTACATTCTTTGAGAACTGGCACATCTTGTGTATAGAACTTCTGGTGCAAACATCAGTGTAAACCAGAGAATGGCCATCCTGATGTTCAGCGATTAAAGTCCCCACGACTCCCAAATGCATATTTGAGCGAGGAACTGCATTCAACACCTTCAGGGGAGAATAGGCAAAATGTTGCAGATGGAATAGTGTATTTATGGGGATGTTGTTCAGCAGAAACTGGAGGCTTTTCATTCCCCCATAAACGTAGAGACAGATAATTGGAAGTAGATTGCCAGCCTTCTGTTTCAAGCAAGAATGTTGCAGTAAACTGGGAAGAGAGAGGAACAAAATACCTTCAAAATGGGGCATTATGTAATATTTCAGTACTACAAAGTATGTTTTGTTACAGGGTTGAAAACATAACCATTTTAACAATGCTTAATTTTTGTTTTCAGCACTTTTGACTTGGAGTCCAGGTATGGATTGGCTCCCACCACAATGCAGGAAGGTGGAGGCATACTTTGAAATTCTCAAAGGGTGTGTGGGGCTGCTGATAGTGCAGCACTATTGAACTATGCATGGGAGGCACTTGGGGAAACCTCCTCTTGCTGCGGTCCCATATGGCCAGTCTGCTCCTGTTCAAGGCAGCAATGTTTTGCATGTACGACTTGACAATGTAGGGTCTCCTTGACCACAAGGCATTATATTTTTTTGTCAAAGCTTAATGTGAGCCTGCCAGAAGTGCTTCTGAATTATTTGTGATGCAAATGTAAACTTCAGATTGTAAACAAACACTGAAATGTACTCCGTGGTATTTTTAAACAAATTCCTCAGGAGCAGGCCAAGCAAGATTAATATAAGTTTATTTAAAGTAAGCATTTTCAGCACACGCACATTGTGGGACCTGGCAGCTACCACTTGTGTTGGTTGTATAGAGTTCCTGTCCACTATTTGAAATAAGGGTTATAGTTTTCTTAAGCCTGTCTGAGATCAGGGTGGGAGACTGTAGACTGTAGAGTCCGTAGAGGAGGAATTCCTGGAGTGTATACGGGATGTTTTTCTGGACCAATACATTGAGGAACTAACGAGAGAACGGGCCATCCGCGACTGGGTATTATGTAATGAGAAAGGAATAATTGGCAATCTAGTTGTGCAAGGCCCCTTGGGGATGAGCGACCATAATATGATAGAATTCTTCATCAAGATGGAGAATGACATAGTTGATTCTGAGACTTGAGCCCTGAATCTTTAATAAAGGAAACTACGATGGTATGAGGCACAAGTTGGCTCTGATGGATTGGGAAACGTTACTTAAAGGGATGACGGTGGATAGGCAATGGCAAACATTCAAAGAGCGCATGGGTGAACTGCAACAATTGTTTATTCCTGTCTGGTGCAAAAGTAAAACAGGAAAGGTGGCCAAACCATGGCTTACACGGGAAATTAGAGATTGTATTAAATGCAAGGAAGAGACATACAAATTGGCCTTAAAAAAAAACAGACCTGCGGATTGGGAGCAGTTTAGAATTCAGCAAAAAAGGACCAAGGGATTGATTAAGAAGGGGCAAAATAGAGTACAAGAGTAAGCTTGCAGGGAACATAAAAACTGACAGTGTAAAAGTTAGGGAGGTGAAGAGAAAAAGTTTGGTGAAGACAAATATATGTCCCTTATAGTCAGAAACAGGGGAATTTATAATGGGGAACAAAGAAATGGCTGACCAACTAAATACATACTTTGGTGCTGTCTTCACATACCAGAAATGTTGGGGAACACAGGGTTTAGTGAGAGGGAGGAACTGAAAGAAATCAGTATTAGCAGGGAAATAGTGTTGGGGAAATTGATGGGATTGAAGGCCGATAAATCCCCGGGGCCTGATAATCTACATCCCGGAGTACTTAAGTGGCCCTAGAAATAGTGGATGCATTGGTGGTCATCTTCCGAGATTCTATAGACTCTGGAACAGTTCCTACAGATTGGAGGGTAGCTAATGTAACCCCACTATTTAAAAAGGGAGGCAGAGAGAAAACAAGGAATTAAAGACCAGTCAGCCTGACGTCGGTAGTGGGGAAAATTCTAGAGTCCGTTATAAAAGATTTAATAGCTGAGCACCTGGAAAACAGTGGCAGAATGGGACAGAGTCAGCATGGATTTATGAAAGAGAAATTATGCCTGACAAATCTACTGGAATTTTTCGAGGATGTAACTAGTAGAGTTGATGAGGGGGAGCCAGTGGATATGGTTTATTTGGACTTTCAGAAGGCTTTCGACAAAGTCCCACATAAGAGATTGGCATGTAAAGTTAAAGCGCATGGGATTGGAGGTAGTGTATTGAGATGGATAGAAAACTGGTTGGCAGACAGGAAACAAAGAGTAGGAATAAACGGGTCTTTTTCCGAATGGCAGGCAGTGACTAGTGGGGTACCGCAGGGATCGGTGCTGGGACCCCAGTTATTCACAATATATATTAATGATTTAGATGAGGGAATTAAATGTAATATCTCCAAATTTGTAGATGACACAAAGCTGGGTGGGAGGGTGAGCTGTGAGGAGGGAGGGTGAGCTGTGAGGAGGGAGGGTGAGCTGTGAGGAGGGAGGGTGAGCTGTGAGGAGGGAGGGTGAGCTGTGAGGAGGGAGGGTGAGCTGTGAGGAGGGAGGGTGAGCTGTGAGGAGGGAGGGTGAGCTGTGAGGAGGGAGGGTGAGCTGTGAGGAGGGAGGGTGAGCTGTGAGGAGGGAGGGTGAGCTGTGAGGAGGGAGGGTGAGCTGTGAGGAGGGAGGGTGAGCTGTGAGGAGGGAGGGTGAGCTGTGAGGAGGGAGGGTGAGCTGTGAGGAGGGAGGGTGAGCTGTGAGGAGGGAGGGTGAGCTGTGAGGAGGGAGGGTGAGCTGTGAGGAGGGAGGGTGAGCTGTGAGGAGGGAGGGTGAGCTGTGAGGAGGGAGGGTGAGCTGTGAGGAGGGAGGGTGAGCTGTGAGGAGGGAGGGTGAGCTGTGAGGAGGGAGGGTGAGCTGTGAGGAGGGAGGGTGAGCTGTGAGGAGGGAGGGTGAGCTGTGAGGAGGGAGGGTGAGCTGTGAGGAGGGAGGGTGAGCTGTGAGGAGGGAGGGTGAGCTGTGAGGAGGGAGGGTGAGCTGTGAGGAGGGAGGGTGAGCTGTGAGGAGGGAGGGTGAGCTGTGAGGAGGGAGGGTGAGCTGTGAGGAGGGAGGGTGAGCTGTGAGGAGGGAGGGTGAGCTGTGAGGAGGGAGGGTGAGCTGTGAGGAGGGAGGGTGAGCTGTGAGGAGGGAGGGTGAGCTGTGAGGAGGGAGGGTGAGCTGTGAGGAGGGAGGGTGAGCTGTGAGGAGGGAGGGTGAGCTGTGAGGAGGGAGGGTGAGCTGTGAGGAGGGAGGGTGAGCTGTGAGGAGGGAGGGTGAGCTGTGAGGAGGGAGGGTGAGCTGTGAGGAGGGAGGGTGAGCTGTGAGGAGGGAGGGTGAGCTGTGAGGAGGGAGGGTGAGCTGTGAGGAGGGAGGGTGAGCTGTGAGGAGGGAGGGTGAGCTGTGAGGAGGATGCAGAGATGCTTCAGTGTGATTTGGACAAGCTGAGTGAGTGGGCAAATGCTTGGCAGATGCAGTATAATGTGGATAAATGTGAGGTTATCCACTTTGGTAGCAAAAACAGGAAGGCAGATTATTTTCTGAATGGCTATAAATTGAGAGGGGAATGTGCACTGATTCCTGGGATGGCGGGACTGTCATATGAGGAGAAATTGAGTCAATTAGGATTATATTCGCTGGAGTTCAAAAGAATAAGGGGGGATCTCATAGAAACCTATAAAATTCTAACAGGACTAGACAGGGTAGATGCAGGAAGGATGTTCCCGATGGTGGGGGAGTTCAGAACCAGGGATCACAGTCTGAGGATATGGGGTAGATCATTTAGGACGGAGATGAGGAGAAATTTCTTCAGCCAAAGAGTGGTGAGCCTGTGGAATTCGTTACCACAGAAAGTAGTTGAGACCAAAACATTGTATGTTTTCAAGAAAGAGTTACATATAGCTCTTGGGATGAAAGGGATCAAAGGGTATGGGGTGAAAGCAGGAGCAGGCTATTAAGTTGGATGATCAGCCATGATCATAATGAATGGCGGAGCAGGCTCGAAGGGCCGAATGGCCTACTCCTCCTATTTTCTATGTTTCTATGAGTCAGAGGTCTCCAGCACAAAAAGGTCCTTTGGCCCATCAAATTTGCACTGGTCAAACAAGTACCTAACTATTCTAATACCATTTTCCAGCACTAGGCCCATAGCCTTGTATGCCATGGCATCGCAAGTGCACATCCAAATACTTCTTAAATATTATGAGGGTTTCTGTCTCTACCACCCTTTCAGGCAGTGAGTTCCAGATTCCCAACACCCTCTAGGTGAAAAAATTCTTCCTTACATCCCCGTTAAACCTCCTGCCCCTTACCTTAAATCTATGCCCCCTGGTTACTGATCCCTCCACTAAGGGGAAAAGTTCCTTTCTGTCTATCCTATATATGCCCCTCATAATTTTATACACCTCAATCATGTCCCCCTCAATTTCCTCTGCTCCAGGGAAAATAACCCCAGGCTACCCAATCTCTCCTCATAACTAAAACGCTCCAGCCCAGGCAACATCCTGGTAAATCTCCTCTGCACTCTCTCTAGTGCAATCACATCCTTCCTATAATGCGGATTCCAGAACTGCACACGATATTCTAGCTGTGGCCTAACCAGTGTTTTATACAGTTCCAGCATAAACTCTCTGCTCTTATATTCTATGCCTCGGCTAATAAAGGCAAGTATCCCATATGCTGCCTTATGCCAATACGGAATGTCGAGAAAACTCACACCTTGCCTCCTTCCCTTTTTTAATATGTTAGAGATAGGAGCCCAGCATATGACACATTTTGATTTTTGGGCATTGTACTCTGAAATAACTAGTATTAACAAAAGCCAGGGGTTCTGTAAGGTTGATAACTTGACAATATAATTGTAAAGTCAGAAAACCTCCTTTGTGATATTTTGAAAGGCTGTAGTTTGTACTTCTCCACTCAAAAAAAAACTTTGTTCATCTCAAAAAAGCAGAATCAGTAAAGAATTGTGAATGCTCCAGTGGTTCCCCTCACCCTCCTCTCCTGCTCCCTTTCCTCCCTCTCCCTACCCCCCCCCCCCCCCCCCCCCCACACACACACACACACACACACACACACACACCCCGACCCATGGGAAGAAACATTTGCTACAATGATTATTCTAGATTATTTATCTATGAGGATTCCCAATGATCTCCTCTTGTCCTGCTGTTCCCATACCAGTCACCGCTACTGTTCTCCTTCTCTACCTCGTCCTTCAGAAGGGTTTGGATCTTGATGGTAGTCCAGCACCTCGCTTAAGTAGCAATTCTTGATGTCGGAACATGACGGTGAATGTCAGTAAACTATTGGATCATGAGAGGCATCACAACTAAGCCCGATCATGACATAGAAACTAGGAGCAGGAGTAGGCCATTCGGCCCTTCGAGCCTGCTCCGCCATTCATTATGACCATGGCTGAACATCCAACTCAATAGCCTGCTTCCGCTTTCTCCCCATACCCTTTGACCCCTTTCTCACAAAAATCACTGGATAGAAATTAGGAACCTTGACTGAAGTTTTAGCGCTCCCCCCACATTTTTTCGTCAACAACATTTGAGACCAGAGTTATTTTGGCAGATCCTATGATGTACCTCTGGAATTAAGTTGAATGTGTAATCAGATAGTGAAAAGTGAGAATGAGTTCAGCTTGAAGAGCTTTAAGTGTTCTAAGGCAAATGAAGATAAATGATGATCAAAGTTAATGGGACAAGTTGATGAGAGTCTGACATCAATACTAGCATTGTAATGATCAACTTTCAAATGATCACAGTCTTCACTGGGCTAATGTAACACTACATTTTAACATGCAAGTATTTAGCTATGCTTAATGCAAATTGGTTTCGCATATTTAAGTTCTAAATCATTAATGCTGTAATTGTAGAATGCATAATGAGCATCCGCATTGCTTATTGCTTAAAACATCCTGTAGTAATGAGATGGTTCATTGTTAAAATTTGACCCAACATCTCAAGTCATGTAATGATTTTGGTAAGAGTACTTTTATAATTGGGGTACAAATGTTCATGGACTTTACAAAGTGTGATTCCTTGTCAATTTCTAGACAAATTAACCTGTTAAATATTTTAAATCCCCTGGAAAACATTGACCATTTACCAATTGCGGTTAAATGATAGAAAAATGACAACTTGAATGACACAGGTACATTTATGCACTATGATAGAGTAATTCAATGCCAGTTTGCGGTTTATATTAACCCACAATATTAATTCCTTAATATGGCTGATTTGTCAAATCTTTGCACGTGGAATGCATCTATTCAAGTCATCCCTCTTATTTTAACATCCCTGAAGCATCTTGGAGGCTTAGGGGTATATTACTTGCTCTGCTTCCTAGAGAGGGGATTGTGATATTGGAGAGGAAGACATCTAAAGAAAAGCAAATAAATAACAAAAAGGTTAATAAAAATTAAACAACAAGCTGTCCTGAAAGCCAAATTAATGTATCCAGTGAGCACTGAACGAAACGGAATAGGAAGGTGCCAGTGTTCACTGTTCTCGGCCGGGCCAGCAGCAGGTGCATAACAACTGGCTACAGAATGTTTCATCCAGAGAGGGAAAAGGCAGCCAGGATCCCCACAATGAATGGACATTGAGCTAGACTTTGAAACTGTTTACTCCTACTTTATTGGTGAGTCTGACTGACCTACTTAACTTCACAAGGCAATGAACTAATGCTGGTGAGCAGATTTTACTCTGCTTGGCTGGGTTAAGTGAACTGTGCACACAAGACTAACTGGTTTTCTCCAAAGCACGGAGTGCCACTGCACAAGTACATACTTGTGACAATGCTGATTCATGTGCTCCACCTTGCATCAGCTTACTGAGCACAGATGGTACAACCAGTTCCAGGCAGGTATGAGTGTGCTGAAACAAGAACAGAATTACCTGGAAAAACTCAGCAGGTCTGGCAGCATCGGTGGAGAAGAAAAGAGTTGACGTTTCGAGTCCAACATGACCCTTCAACAGAACTATTGAAGGGTCATGTTGGACTCGAAACATCAACTCTTTTCTTCTCCACCGATGCTGCCAGACCTGCTGAGTTTTTCCAGGTAATTCTGTTTTTGTTTTGGATTTCCAGCATCCGCAGTAGCTTTTTGTTTTTATGAGTGTGCTGATCCAGTTCAGGGCCTGTTCCTTGTCCAAACCCTAAAGATGTCATGAGAAAGTGGGGTTTTTTTTTCTCTCTCTAGTTTGGTGCACACCATTCTGTTTAGTTTGTGTTTACAGACAGTAACAGCTGCTAGAATAAGCTGTTAATGATGTGTATCCATAGCTCTTTCAGTAACAGAAACTTGTATTTAGGTGCCCTCTGGTCAGCATTAATCTGCTTTTATCTTATTTTGTTCTTCCAAGATTTAAGAGCATATTACAAGATAAGAGCCCCACAATGGTCTACATTCAGTTGAAAACTCCAGCTTTTGTAATTGAAAACAACTTATAAATGGATTTAAAAAGTCACGCTGAGGTTGCCAGTCTTCTAATCAGATGACAACCTCCTCAGATCTTCCAAAGCTGGGTGTAGATAAAACAACTTGCATTTATATAGTGCCTTTAATGTAATGAAAGATCTCACGGTGCTTCACGGGAACAAAATTTGACACTGTTATTTGACATCGTTCACACCAGCGCCCAGTTTCCTTGATTCTTGTAGCTCATTCACATAATGGAGCTGGTTAATCAAAGGTAAAGATTCAGTCGAAGAATGAGTATCCCAAGGGTTCCCTCTCCTCCCCTGACTGAGGGTGAATTTATCGTTGGTGTTGAAATGAATCAGACAGATCATAAAGTTCCTGTCTCTGGTGTCCACTGAGCTAGTTGACTTTAGGCTGGTTGGCAGTGTAGCAGTGCACTGGCCCTGGGTCAGTGAGGGGAAAAGTCAGCCATCATTCCCACTCCTGTCACTATCCATTGAAATACCTGCATGGATATTTGGTAAGGACAAGAATGGGGGTTGACCCTGATTCTCCCTCACCCACCCCCTGCCTTCCCTAGTTACGTGGTCTACGTTACTCAATTTCCAAACTTGCGCATAAAGAATAGCCACTTCATTGAGATACCTGAATACCAACATAAGGCATTGCCTACAGGAGAGGTGGGGGGTGGATATTGGGTCTGTGAAATACCAACTTGAACTGGACAGCTATCAGTAGTGCTCTATGTTATCAGTCATGAAAAAAAATTGTTAACTGTTGAGCATTGTGCGGCTCAGGTGCTGAGTGCTGCGTGTGTTGGTGCATGGTGTCACATTGACCATCTGAAATGTCTGAGCCTATGAAAACTAAACAAATGATGGTTCCTGTAATATTACTGTATTATAAGATGTTTCTGTTGTGCTTAACCTGTTAAAATACCTTTGCAAGTAAAGAGCTGAACATGATGATGGTTTTGATAAATGGTGTTATAGGTACCAGAATCACAGAATCGTTAAAGCACAGGAGGAGGTCGTTCAGCCCTTGCCTGTACTGGCTCTCTGAGCAATTCACTTAGTGCCATTCCCCTTTTCTTCTTTCTCAGATAACTTTCTTGTTCTTCTTTCTCAGATAACTGTCTAATTCCCTTTTCAATGACTCGATTGAACCTGCCTCCACCACAGTGCATTCCAGAGCTTAACTTTCTGCACGAAAATGTTGTTTTTCCCGTATTGCTTATGCTGCTTTTTCTAATTACTTTAAACCTGTGTCCTCTCGTTCTTGATCCTTTCACGAGTGGGAACAGTTTCTCCCTGTCTGCTCTGTCCAGACCCCTCCTGATTTTGAACACCTCTATCAAATCTCCTCTCAGCTGCCTTTTCTCCAAGGAATGTAGTCCTAACTTCTTCAATCTATCTTCATAACTGAAGTTCCTCGTCCCTGGGACCATACTCGTGAACCTTTTCTGCCACTCTCTCCAGTGCCTTCACATCCTTCCTAAAGTGTGGTCTCAATACTCCAGCTGAGGCTGGACTAATGTCTTATTGAAGTTCAACATAACCTTGCTCTCGTACACTATGCCTCTATTGATAAAGCCTAGGATACTGTATGCTTTAACCATTCGCTCTCAACCTGTCTTGCCACCTTCAATGACTTATGCAAATATACATCCAGGTCACTCTGCTGGTGAACCCCTTTTAGAATTGTACCCTTTTATTTTATATTGTCTTTCCATGTTCTTCCTACAAAATGAATCACTTCACGTTTCTCTGCATTGAACTTCATCTGACACCTGATGAAATTCAACACTAAACTCCTCACAGTTCGCAACGCTTCTAAGTTTTCTATCATCCGTAAAATTGTGAAATTGTGCCCTGTACACCAAAATTTAGGGCATTATTCTATTTCAGGAAGCACAAGGGTCCCACTGACCCTGGGGAACTCCACTACAAACTTCCTCCATCCCGAAAATCATCCATGAACCAGTAGTAATTTCCTGTCACTCAGCCAATTTCGTATCCATGTTGACACTGTCCCTTTTTATTCCATGAGCTCTAACTTTTCTCTCAAGCTGTTGTGTGGCATTATATCAAATGCTAGTCTGGAAAGGTTTTCTTCACTTGCCATTTTAACTGTACTCTCTTTGCCTGATCAGTTGACCATGTCAGGACCAGTAATTTGGCATTGCCACTAATTCAGACGCTTGTGGTAGAAACAAAATAGAATGGTGCTGGACCTCTTTGACTGTAGTTGCGCATGTGACTTTGGAGGAAGTTGCATTGAACTAAATGCTATGATCTTGTTCTAGCTTGAAATTGTTTGGAAAATCTTCAGCACAGACACTGTTTACTCTATAATAGAAACAAAAACAAATCTAAAATTCTAACCCCACTTAGTTAACCAGTTTAACCCTCCCAACCCTCTGCTCCATTCACCAACTGATCTAGCAATCACAGTGGGTCGTGTGGGATGACTCTGCAAAATTAAGTGTTAACTGTCTTTCAGCCAGTGCATCAATTCAACGAGCATTTTACCTGCCTTGCAAAATCAGCGATTCACAAATTGTTTCAGATGAGCACTTCAGTGCTGCACTATTACAATACGGTGACAGCAACTTGAATTTGTGTAGAGAGCACAGCACTTTCAAGTCACAACCACTTTTAATCTTCCAGACATCGCCAATTCTGCTCAGCTGATGATGTACAGACCTTCAGACCTCAAGTCTATTGGGCTGAAATCATTTGGGAAAGACAGAGGTGACACTCATTTCTCTGTTTGAGCGATGAGTGACATATTAATTTAATTTGTATCTTGCACAGTTTGTGTATTCTTCCTTGTGTTGTATGTCTTGTGGCCCTTATGGGAGACTGGAGCTGCCTTGTCAGTGCCCCTGGATAGCCAGCTGACAGTGACATCTATTGACTGTACTTTCCCATTTGTCCTTATCTGAGGTGCTTTCCCAGATCTCTGAGATCTGGAGCTCTGCATGTGAGGAATCTGAAATTTGAGCCTGATTATTATTCTGTGGCCCCATGTGTACAATATCTTTGCTTTTTATGCAGCAATTGCTTTTAGACTCTTGTAATAAAACACAGAGAGCTGCCTAATTGTCAGTAATTTGGTATCTTATTAAGTAACATAAAGCAGTGGAGGGTGTGAAGAGCTTTTTAGTTCTGTGGTCATGAAACTCTTCTTGCCTGAACTTGCATTTTTTTGCCTTGAATGATGTAGAAGCTTCTAACAATCCTCCTATACAGTTCGCTGCCTCACTTGCTCAGCAGCTGGCATGTACTCAGCTGACACCACAGTTTATTTTTCCACCAGCCACTTTATACAAAATGATGAGAGAATTTCACAATGAGCAGCAACAAAAGGTTATACAGCTTACAAATAGAATATTGACAAAGCATATATTAATATGCTGTGCACAGGAGGACTATTCCCCTGCTGATTTGTGCATTTAACCTTATTCCATTCCTACACACAATCCTCTCATGAAATTTATTTGAAGCCTTAGAAACTTTATGCTTGACAAATTGCGACAGCAATCCAATGGGTGTTGAAACCAAAAGCTGCAAAAAGTTACTTTTTTTTTTGGTAATATCCTAATCCTTTCAACTGGAAGCGAGGCATGGCAAGCATTCGATGGGTGTTTTTGAAGAAATTAAGTATGGTGTCCTTTTGCTAATGTTCAAAATGGTAATGGATTTTTCACTCATTTGTATTTGAAAGAACAGGATTAGTCATCGGTAGAAATACAGTCCATATTGCATAAGCTTGAAGTTTTTCCTTTTTAAGAGATTATGTTGCTGTCTCTCCCCAGCCTAGATTCTACACAGCCTTCACCACAATTCCCCACATCCCACTACAGCCACCTGTTCCCCAGATCATCCGTGCTAAAAGAGTAATTGAGCAGCTTATTTTTAGCCTGTGCCCACAATGCTCTTAGCAGACTGCCATGAACTGCACAAGAGCTGTCCAGTGCAGGAACCATTCCTCATTTCACTCTACGTTTTTAGCCATCCTGCATAGCACTACAAAGACTAGGGACTTATTGGCTGGGAAATCTCACTTGCATTTTTCCATTCTTTTCCACTTTGCAATGTGCAAATCTTAACTTAGCAAGAAGGGAAATAATTAGATAAAAGCTAACAAAAGGGATACTTCGTACCATGTTGAAGAAAAAAACACTGCATAGTACCCTCCAGGCTTTCTTCTTTACATAAGAACGGAGTGCAAGATTGCTCTCATTACTTGTTCTGTACCTTCTCAGCAGTAGATCATGCTTAGTCCGAAAGATCAGCGCTTGTTCCAGAGAATGTAGATAATGCTGTCATGACGTAAGAGAGAGCCCATTGAGTGAATTCTTATTAGTATTAAAAAGAAAATGAGGAAATCTTGGCAATGTTGGTTTTTATAATACAGGGAGAGCAGCATGAAGATTAGAGGCACTCGATGTAAATAGGTATACTGCATTTATTAATTTGATTACCTGTTTTCTCTCCCCCTCTCTCTCAGGTTCGTGAGATCCTTGGCCACTGTTCCTGTCCATCTCAGTTCCCCATGACAAAAGTATCAGAGGGTAAATATAAAGTCGGTGAGACCAGCACATTGATCTTCATCAGAGTAAGAGCCTTGTGCAATAACCATTTTAATTTTGTATTTAAAAGTTGTAATAAACAGCCACAAGTACACAATGTGAGGGAGCTGTATGTAACAATACTACACTAAGCTTGTACCAGTAACATGAGATGGCAGATAGTAGAGCTAAACAACAGGTTCTGGCTCCTTCCTTCCTTGCCTGCAACATTTGGTCCATTAAATCTCAATTTATACATGGCTCATCCAGCAAGGATTGTCAAGATATTTGAATCTTACTCCCTAGTGTGGGTAGTTCCAAAGTATTATTCACCGAAGAGGTGGATGTTGTTAAGAATTGTGTACAAGTGGCATGTAGATGGGGTTGGAAGGAAGGGAGAATTTGCGCACTCAACACAAAACATTGTACAAATACTGAGCTGCTGAAAAATAAGAAGCAGACTTCAACACATGAAAAAAACATTTTAAGATTTGTATCAATGGAGTTTGTCCTTGCTTGTTTTGTAGCAAAAGGGCAGTCAAAGGTTGGCTCTCAATCTTCCAGCAAAATTGCAGCTCAACACCCAGCAAGCACAAAGACAATCATTTTTAGAATGTTTGTTTGTGGGGGAGTCTCTATTTCCCAACAAAGGTTTCCCCTATAAATGTAAGTTCAGGCATTTTAGTTGTGGCTATCCTCCTGGCACTGGGGGCTTCTCTTTCACCTCACCTAATAGCAATGTGACTGACCATCTTAATACAGAGCTGTAGACCTGTAACAGCCACTCACTGAATGTCCCAGCAGAAGTTATTTCCAAAGGTTTCACACGTTTGAAATTTAGAAAATACGAATAGTTTTGTGTTCTACAATAAATCATTAGTTCTATATTACTGATAGGAAATCAAATTCTTTTTTTTTTTGTGGGCTGCAATGCAGCAAAATTTCCATGCAGTTTTGGTATTTTTTAAATGACCTGCAATGCACTGCCTGAAAGGGTGGTGGAAGCAGATTCAATAGTAACTTTCAGAAGTGAATTGGATAAATAAATACTGGGAGGAATAAATTTTCCGGGCTATGGGGAAAGAAGGGAGTTGGGGTACTTGGATGACCCTTTCAAAGAGCTGGTACAGGCACGATGGGCTGAACGGCCTCCATCTGTGCTGTCAACTGCGATCACCCAACGTTTTGTAAAGTCAAGAGTGGTAGAAATTACATCGCATCAGATGGCCATTCAGCCCATTGATGCAAATATCTAGTTCATAATTCATGAATTATGAATATAACTTTTAGTTTTAGAATTTAAAGTTCCAACTGTAGATAAATGGTGGTTGGGGGTGGGGGGGGTGCATCTAATTAACAAGTTGATAAATAACTCTAATGTAAAGGCAAACCAAACAAGCCCAGGATTAATAAACACAGGTTAGTCTTATGAGGTTAAAGTTGATGGTGAAAAAAAACTTAAATAATGGGTAACCCATCTCTGGACCTCTTAGTGGAACCAGGGAGTCTGGAGAGGGAGTGATTACATCAATTAGAAATATAAATTACTCATAAGTTACAGAATTAAGGAACAGTGTTTAAAAGGTAAAATACTTTGTTTATGGCCTGAATTTTTCAGTCAGCGTGGGGAAGTGTGTAACACGCTGGCACGTAAAATGACACGTGATAAGGCCAGCGTGTACTAGCATGGATAGAAGACCGGCTGTCTGGCAGGAGGCAGAGAGTGGGGATAAGGGGGTCCTTCTCAGGATGGCGGCTGGTGACTAGTGGAGTTCCGCAGGGGTCAGTGTTGGGACCACAACTTTTCACTTTATACATTAATGATCTAGATGAAGGAACTGAGGGCATCCTGGCTAAGTTTGCAGATGATACAAAGATAGGTGGAGGGACAGGTAGTATTGAGGAGGCGGGGAGGCTGCAGAAGGATTTGGACAGGTTAGGAGAATGGGCAAAGAAGTGGCAGATGGAATACAATGTGGGTAAGTGTGAGGTCATGCAGTTTGCTAGGAAGAATAGAGGCATAGACTATTTTCTAAATGGGGAGAGAATTCAGAAATCTGGAGTGCAAAGGGACTTGGGAGTCCTGGTCCAGGATTCTCTTAAGGTTAACTTGCAGGTTGAGTCGGTAGTTAGGAAGGCAAATGCAATGTTGGCATTTATTTCGAGAGGACTAGAATATAAAAGCAGGGATGTGCTGCTGAGGCTTTATAAGGCTCTGGTCAGACCATATTTAGAACATTGTGAGCAATTTTGGGCCCCGTATCTCAGGAATGATGTGCTGGCCCTGGAGAGGGTCCAGAGGAGGTTCACGAGAACGATCCCAGGAATGAAAGGCTTAACATATGAGGAACGTTTGAAGACTCTGGGTCTATACTCGATGGAGTATAGAAGGATATGGGGGGATCTGATTGAAACTTACAGAATACTGAAAGGCCTGGATAGAGTGGACGTGGGGAAGATGTTTCCATTAGTAGGAGAGACTAGGACCCGAGGGCACAGCCTCAGAGTAAAGGGAAGACCTTTTAGAACAGAGATGAGAAGAAACTTCTTTAGCCAGAGAGTGGTGAATCTATGGAATTCATTGCCACAGAAGGCTGTGGAGGCCAGATCATTGAGTGTATTTAAGACCGAGATAGATAGGTTCTTGATTGGTAAGGGGATCAAAGGTTACGGGGAGAAGGCGGGAGAATGGGGTTGAGAAACGTATCAGCCATGATTGAATGGCGGAGCAGACTCGATGGGCCGAATGGCCTAATTTCTGCTCCTATGTCTTATGGTCCCCCGACGTCATCGCGCTATCTCGTGATGTTTCATTTGTCCGGCACGTGCCAGAGACGGCTGCATGCCCGCTGATATTTAAACAGCTTATTAAGTCCATTAGGGAAGCAATTAAGGTCATTGTTTACACTGCCCGTCCAACCTTAAGGTTGGCGGGCAGGTGAAAAGGCCAAGTGTCCTTCACGGTTTTTAGGAAACCTCATCTATGAGCGGGATGAGGTTTCTGAAAGCTTTCATGAATTCAATTTTTAAAAAATGTCTAAGATAAAAACATGTCCCATCTCACGTGACACACAGTCACACGAGGGGACATGTTTAATTAAATTTTCGATTTATTTATTTCATAAGCACTTCAATCTCCCTGAGGCAGCTCCATGCCTCGGAGATTGAAGCGCTCTTTGGCGCGCATGCACAAAAGAGCGCTGAGTGCTACCGCTCGCATCTTAATGCTGGGTGGGCCTTAATTGGCCCACCCACGTAAAATGGCGGCATGGAGCCGATCGCGGGCGGCGGTCGACTCAGTGACTGCCCACTCCCGCCAAGCCTGCCTGCCGACTGAGATACTCAGGCCTATGTTTCAGTTTGAGACCATCACAAAGACCATGTTGTCAGCTGGGAACAGACACACAAAGCATCTGCCAGGAGCTGGGAATGAGCTGTGGGGCTAACAACTGTACAAAAGCTGTGGGAGCATAGAGGGCCATCAGGAATCAGTGGTGTTCCTGAGGCTTGAATCCCTAAGGAAGAATGCAATGAAGCTGAAGTGCGAGCTGAGAAGTCCACAGTCATGAGGGTTTTGAAGAGAATTTGGAGGATCACTTAGCCAAAAGCTAAAGGAAGGGGTCTCATGAAATTTCATATCTCCAAGAATAGCTGGAACACTGAGGAGAAATCAGTGACTTCTAGGTGGCTGTGGTATACGTTTGGGTTCGACCCAGGAAAAGTGAATGAACCTTCAAGCTTTGTGTAATGTATAAGGGAACTCTTGGGGAGAAGTAAAAAGTAGAACTGAGTAGATGGTATAGGTAATTATAAACAATAATGTTAGCTTGGTTTAATTTTTAATAAAATACATGAAATCTTGTGGCGTAGGTTCTGTCAGCTAATTACAGGACTTTTGGATTTGTTTTAAACGTTGATGGCCCCTAACAGGATCGTAACACCATCATGCCCATACCTGTGGTACCACCTCTTCAACTGATGCTAGGCACCCAAATGCTACTTTTTCCCCCTTAACCTATTACACTCTTCCAATTTGAAATATTTATTCAGTTCTCTATCCATTACTTCCAAGATTTTATTAATATTCAGCAGGTGTGTTAGGTATGGCGTTTTATCTTCCTGATGCTTTAATTTCACTGCAGATATGTGTGTGCTGTAGATAAGATGCAGCATTTTCACTAAATCACATAGTGTGACTGAAAAATAAACAGAAGTAAATCAAATTACTGAAATTTGTGGAACTTGGGTGGGGCATGGCCAGGGGAAATGATAGATAAGTAACAGGGTAGCACAGTAAATCACAGTTTTGGGTGGAATCAGGAGCAGTTGAATTAGATGAGGAACAGGGTGGGAGAATGAATTGCCATATTTGCCTTTCAGCGCTCACGTGAGTTGGAACCCAGTCCAGATCTACTCCCTGTAGAAGTCGTGCATGAAATGAGTTTCAGGATTTCAACCCATTACCTAGTGCAAATTGCAAAACCAGCAGTATTCAACAATAAATAATGTTCCTTTGGTCATTACTGGTGAGCTGAGGAATGGAATGAGCCTAGAAATGGACATCAAGGGCTGAAGACAATCTGAACTTAAGCCATAGGAGAGGGATGTTATACCTTAGCGTCATAGAGGTCTACAGCACAGAAAAAGGCCCTTCAGCCCATCGAGTCTGCGCCGGTCAAACAAGTACCAAACTATTCTAATCCCATTTTCCAGCACTAGGCCCATAGCCTTGTATGCCATGGCATCGCAAGTGTACATCCACATACTGCTTAAATGTTGAGAGTGTAAGCAGTCTGAGGAAGAAGTGGAACTCAAGCAGTCTGTGGAGTGCATGGACACAGGAAGCCGGAGTAATGAACAAAATGATTACATTGTGTGTGTTTCTGGAGTTGGGTTTTTTAGAGTAATTGGTTCATGGTAAGCACATGAGACTGCTTGATAGCTGGACCAATTGCCAACCTTCCAGCCATTACACAATCTTGCATCTTTATATTTGTATAGATAAAAGGTTTAAATGGATAACGCTAAAAGAACAAGTTTTTTCAAGCCTGAAGGATAGTAAATGTATGAAATAACTATCTACCCTCTGTCAGCTGTCTAACCTGTCAGCTTAATGAGGTGCATGTGACCCTTCTCTAGATGATGGACAATGTTTTACAATCCCTGAATCTGAACCATGAAATCTCAGGACTTTTTAAAAAAAAAACAAAAGTGCTGCTTAACTGAATATTTCAAAACTGTTCGCTTACCAGCGCTGGATCAGAGATAAACAAATAATGTTCTTTTATTTCTTCAGGTTTTGAGAAATCATGTGATGGTGCGTGTCGGAGGAGGGTGGGATACACTTGAACATTATCTGAACAAGCACGACCCTTGTAGATGTGCTTCAGCGTGTAAGTGTGCGCAGTAAGGGAGATTCCACTTCCTCTCATCTCCCCATGTTTCTTTTTCAAACCTCTGAGTTAGTTCCTGTTAGCAACCTGATGTTTTGCCAGTCTTTCATTCACTTTCACTTTGAATTGTTAATTCTTTCATGCTTTACGATGTTAAAGGTACTACGTAAACGCAAGTTGTTAACGTAGAAATCAAGATAGCTGATAACAGTTAAAATCCACTGATATTTTTCTAAGGGTCTAATATTATAGATCAGCATTGATATTTTAAGTGTTGAAGAAAACATCCAGTTGTTGCTCTATTTCCAGAATTAGAGTATTTACAACAGAGACTGGCCTTTCAACCAGGTAGGTCCATGCTATTGTTTATACTCCACACAAGCCTCCCCTCAATCCCTTTATCCAACCCCATCAAAATAAAAACAAAAATACCTGGAAAAACCCAACAGGTCTGACAGCATCTGCGGAGAGGAACACAGTTAATGTTTCGAGTCCATATGACTCTTCAACAGAACACCAAAATCCTTCTACCTTTATCTCCCTTTGCTTATCTAGCTTCCTCTTGAATGCATCTATTCTAATTGTCTCAAATACTCCTTGAGGTAGCAAGTTCCACATTCGCCACTCTCTGGCTAAAGAGATTTCTACTGAATTGCCTGTTGGATTTGTTAGTAGGTATCTTTATCATTATGGTCTCTAGTTCTGTTCTCACCTGCAAGTGGAAGTGTCTTCTCTACATCTACCCTACCAAATCCTTTTGTAACCTTGGAGACTTCTATGAGATTAGAAAGGAGACTGTGGAGTAGAGAGGAGACCCAGCCAGGTGAACTGATCTCAAATCCAGATTTCTACCACTGTTTTTGTTTCATTTGATTTTTCAAATACATCCAGAGAGGCTCTCCCAGTGACCATTGGGAAAGGCAGTGTGTAGAAGAGCAACATAGGCCAGGTGGCCCTGAATTTGAACCTATGAAGAGTTAGACAAATCTATACTGGGCCATAAGAATTTGTCCCAAAGTCCCTTAATTAAAAAGAGAAAAATCAGCCAAATTTCCTGCTCCTGATAGTCATTCAGTGACTGCTGCAGGCAGTGTTGTGGGCGTCAGGTAAAAATAAGATTGAGATCTGAGGTTGTATAACCCTGTCCAAAAGCATTCAAATTGCTCATCAGGCTTGATGAACGATTTCCTGTCATCAAGCTTCTGCTGGCCTGGGCATGCAACCTGGGCTGCTTGTTTTGGAATTCTTGGAGGCAGAATCAGTCGAACTGCCCCAGCTTCATAACATGATCCACTCTGCACTTTTGGAAACAAAGGCTTAGTGATATTCTCTTGTGAAAGAAATAAAAAGCTTTTGAAGAGGTTTCGATTCAAGTGGTGGCGTAATTGTGAAAACATTGAGCTATTCATTGTTCATTTTTATTCAATGGAATTTTCCAATGCTTCACCCTCCTCTCCTGAAAGTGTTGGTTTTAATCCATGGCTCTCAGCAGTTCATCACTGGCTTGGTTATATAGCCATCTCTCGTGTTGAACCTCGATGGCAAATGCCAGTGATCTGTCCAGCTCAGGAGAGTATTGTAACCAAACCTCCTGCTGTCCTTAACAAGGGTCGGCTAGTGATCAGGGATGAGGACCTGAGTTGTTTTTCCCCCTAACCACCTTCTTGGCCTGGGGTTGCTGATTGCTGCAGGAGCTAAGATCTAACCCAGCACTGAAAGACTCGAACCAGGGATTACCCTGGTCTCTCTCTGTTCAACATTATACAAGATAATACCTTTTGCCTGTTGGATTATTTGGGTTAATTTGCTTTTACTTTTGAATGACTTTTTTTTTTTCTCTCTTGTTCCTAATTTGCTGTTTTGTTTTCCTCAACCATTGCCCCCACCCCGCAACCCCAGCCCAGGTATACAGACAAGAGGGTAAACTACGGGCAACAAACATTGAGTGCATAAAACAGGGTTAGCCAAACTTTCTGAACCTTGGAGCCACATATGATAATCTCTAGACACTTGAGAGCCACGAGACATGGACAACCTTTTACGCGCACATTTTTATTACTATTGCATAAACTTATGTGGCCGGCCTCCCTCCCTACTTAGCCCCCACTCACTCACTCATCCCCGCTCTCTCTATTCACTGCTCCCGTCCTCCTCCTCCACCCTCCCTCTCCCCACATCTGGATTGTCCCACCTTGCCCAGATGTGAGAGCTAGAGTCTTGACTTCTTTATCCCCCTGCCTGCCCTGCTCTCGGTCCCCTTCCGGCCCCAGTCGTATCCAGTCCAGTGGCATTGCCTCCAGTAGCCAAGGTGGCACTAGGCAGACAACCCAGCACAGGAAGGCACTCTGTAGGCTGCACGTGGGAGCACCAGCTACTGGGGGTGTGGCCAAATCCCAGAAATTGGGCTGGACCAGTCAAGTTCGGGTTGGGCTGGTGCGTGCGGTAGTTCCATGTGTCTAGCCAGGGCCTGCCTGATTCTTCAGAATGATCCAGATTACTCTCTCCACCTTAACAACTGTATTTTATCTGTAAAAGAGCTGCATGCGGCTCATGAGCTGCGGTCTGACCGCCCCTGACATAGAATATACAACACAGAAGCAAACCATTGGCCCTACTGGGTCCCTGCCATTGTTTATGCTCTACACAAGCCTCCTTCCATTCCTCTTCATCTAATCCAATTAGCAAAACCTTCTATTTTTTTTTTCTTCAGTGTTTATCTAGCTTCTAGAAGTTCTGAAGATCAGGATTACATAGCAACATAGGACTTGGGAGCAGGATGAGGCCATTTGGCCCTTCAAGTCTGCTTCCCCATTTGTTAAGATCATCATTGATATGGCTGTGGTCTCAACTCCACTGCCCATAACCCCCTTGGCTCCCTTGTCTATCAAAAATCTATCCAACTCAGCCTTCAATGACCCAGCCTCCACTGCTTTCTGAGGAAGAGAATTCCACAAACTGACAACCCTCTGAGGGAAGAAATTTCTCCTCATCTCCAAGGGTGATACACTGTCTCCTGGTTCTAGTTTCCTTCACAAGAGGAAACATTCTCCCAGTAACCACCCTATCAAGTCCATTCAGGACTTTTTATATGTTTCAGTAAGATCACCTTGCATTCTTCTAAACTCCAATGGGTATAGGCCCATCCTGTTTAACCATTCTTCGGAAGATAAGCCCTTCATCCCAGGAATGAGTTGAGTGAACCTTCTCTGAACTGCTTTTACACAATGTTGTCCTTTTTCAAATAAGGAGACCAAAATTGTACTCCAAATGTGGTCTAACCAAGACCCTGTACAGCTATAACAAGACTTCCCTACTTTTAAATTCCAATTGCCTTCCTAATCACTTGATGCACCTGCATACTAACTTTGTGATTCATGTACCAAGTCACATACATCCCTCTGTACCTCCATGTTCTGCATTCCCTCCCTGTTTAAATAATTTGCTGCTTTTCTATTCTTCCTGCCAAAGTGGACAAGTTCATATTTTCCCACGTTATGCTCCATCTGGCAAATTTTTGCCCACTCACTCAACCTATCTATGTCCCTTTGCAGACACTCTACCTTCTATTGACAACTTACTTTCCTACTTATCTTGGTGTCATCGGCAAAGTTAGCTACCATACATTCAGTTCCTACATCCAAGTCATTGATGTAGATTGTAACCAGTTGAGGCCCCAGTACTGATCCCTGTGGGACTCCACTAGCTACAGTTCTTTTTAATTCATTCATGGGATGTGGGCTTCGCTGGCTGGGTCAGCACTTATTGCCCATCCCTAGTTGCCCTTGCCAACCTGAAAATACCCATTTATCCCTACTTTTTTCCTGTTAGCTAATTGATCCTTTATCCATGCTAGTATTACCTCCTACACTATGTGCTGTTTTATCTTGTGTAGTAACCTTTGGATGTGGTACCTTATCAAAGGTTTTTTGGAAATCCAAGTATACCACATCACCAGATTCCCCTTTATCCACTTTGCTTGTTTCTTCCTTAAAGATTTCTAATCAATTAGTTAAACACCATTTCCCTTTCACAAAACCATTAGGGCTCTACCTCTCCTAAGTATCCAGCCACCTAGATCCCAATGTTCGGCCCACTGTGGAAGACTTTACTAGTTGCTGTTATGGTCATTCTGCCCTGCACAGTGACACTTTTTAACACTCATTTTTAAACATGGAAATTCAAATTGGCAGTGAGTGGAGTATGCCAAATCTGATATCAGCTGGTCACTGGACCAGATGACATCTGCCTACGTGGGAGGGGATGGAAAGGATAGAATGGGTTCACCAAGGATTGGACACCACTCATCTCTTCCTGTTTCTTACTCCTGACTGTTTAGTGCTGCTTTCCTCTCATCTGTCATCAGTGGATATATTCTCGTGCACTGGGATCACCTGTTTGGCATGAGTCAAGCGTGTACTGTTTGCTTCATGTTGCACCCTAAATCCGCCAATGGGGAGCTGACATTTCCGAAAAAGCTAGTTGTTATCAAATTCTCGCAGGTGGGCATAGTTGCATTAAAATACAAATGCGAATGAAAGAGTTGCAGTCTTGGCAGCTTACGCTGACTTATTCTGAGTTGTGAGCTGGTAGCTGGTGTCTGACACTAAGCTGAGCTATGCCCAACCCAAGTGAGACAAAAAGAATTTGTTCAGAGTGGGGTGGTTTCCATCCGCTGTATTAACACTGAAGGAGCAGTTGCTTCCCTCGCCAGTTCTCAGCTGTAAGTAACTGCCTCCCCTCTGCTGCTTTGTGCCGACCATTGGGAGATGCACATGATAGAAGAATAATTAGAAAATCCTTTATTTGGAGTCCAGTATTCATTTTTGGCATTGCACAGTCTCTGGTTTATCACTGTGCTGCTTGCCACCTCTAATAGCAGAGCATTTTATCAGATTGTCACAATTCTTAAATGTTTTAAAAATGCAAAGCTGTGTATCCTCTTTCGTGGAAGATAGCACACAGACTGCAGGGAACTCCAGAACGGGAGCCTATATGACCACCTATCATATCAATATTAAGTTGTGCCCTTGAAACTTGACCTAGCTTCTGCTGTTCTATACAACACATACAGTCAGTGCCATCGTGTAACTGAGACAAAGGGGTGAAACTTAACTTCAGTGGCGATTCACAACAAGTGATAGTGGGTTGATTTGTCTGTTTTATATAAATGGCCCAATCCTCCTCCCAATTGAAGTCCATCAAAATGGGTAACGCCTGTTTTGCACCCTTGCTGAAGTTTAATTTCAGCCCCAAAGTCGTCTTCTCTGAGCCATAAAGACAACAAAGGTCCTGGGTTCACACCCTTGTCTGTGCTGAATTTGCTGACCTTGCTGAAGAAGCAGTAAGAGCACCACAATTAACTACTCCAGTCCTGAGTTGTGGAAGGAAAAGTTGAGCAGGAATCTCACTTTTGATGTTAAACAACTGGTCCCCTATACTTTGTCCTGGAACCACAAGGACGGAAGGTGGCTCATGTCGAGCGTAAACATCAGCATGGACCAGTTGAGCCACATTTCTGTGCAGCAAATTGCATGTTTGATGCCTTTGTTACTTTTATATTGACTATTCCAACACATACCTGAGGTCTCCCATCTTCCACCCTCCAATTTTGTACAATGTATGTAATTGCATAATTCAGACACATACTCTTAATTTTGACAGTGCATCGCGTGACGCCAACAAGATTTATAAATCCAACCATGAGCACCAGTCCACGTGCTTCTAGAACTCCAAGTCCTGGACCGGGTCACTTTTCTGAAGGCACAAGGACTCTGAAGGTGCTGGAAAATACCGTTCAAATGGACAGAAGGTCACCATCTGCAACAGAGTTGGTACCTATAAAACAAAATGGGTCATCAGCAACACGACATGATCGACCCTTCAGCCCAACTAACACCGGTAGCAAAAACACAACGACAAGGCACCAGGGTGTACCTATCAACCCAGGTTGTAAAACTGAGATGAGCAAACGCTACACACAATCACCAAGTGGATTTGCAGCAGGTGTTCGTGCAGGAAGGCCTTCCTTGTCTCAATCGCGTGATCGGTCAGAACCAAGACGTTCAAGCCCTGGGAGGTAACTATTGACACTTCATTGTATAGCTCTGATTTTTATAAAATGTATTCATTTGAAGCCTACATAACTATTTAATATAGTGACCTACACTGGCTCCTGGTTTAGCTATGCCTCAATTTTAAAATTTGCGTCCTTATTTTCAAATCTCTCCATGGCCTCATCCTTTATCTGTAACTCTTTCCAGCCAGTCAATCCTCTGAGATCTTTGAGTTTCTCCAACTCTGGCCTCTTGTGCTTCCCTGATTTTAATGGCTCCACCATTGTTGGCAATGCCTTCAGCAGCCAAACAGCTAAGCTCTGCAATTTCCTCCCTAAACCTCTCTATCAACCTCTTCTTGTTTAAGTTGCTCATTAAGGCCTACCTCCTCAACTAAGCTTTTGGTCACTTGTCCTAATATTTTCAAATATGGCTCAGTGTCAAATTTTGCTTGATGATGCTCTTATGAAGCTCCTTGGGATGTTTCACTACATTAGCGGTGTTGTATAATGCAAGTTGTTAGCATTTATAACCCTTGGGATGATTCAGAGGTAAGCATGGTTGCATTTAAAGGTCTTGTCAGATTGACGGCTGTCATTGCTTCAGATGGTGAAACCAAATCTGATGCCAAGAGCTGTTTTGCTGTGATGTGTTTTGATGTATTTTGACACACTGCAGTAACGTTTAGTTTGGCAGTGGTGATCACATGGGGGCAATTAGACCTATGTAAATGACATTTGACACTATATTCTGAAGTTCCCTCAAATGGCATTGAGAGCAACTGACCTCGTAGCTGTGCTGAATGCAATTTTTATAGATTTACAGGGCTACCAACTAGTCCTCAGATTTGCTGTTTGAGAGACTCTTCCAAGCTGCCATAAATGCAATGTGTTTTTTAGACAGACACTCCTTTGTGGTCTTCCTAGCAGGATTCTTCATGAATGAAGGAACTCTACAGACTGAATATTTTTCCCATATCCTATCAGTACCAGAACTTTCAGCGCAGATTTTGGTGATCAGGGAACAAAAATGCTAATGTACATGTCCTTATGAACCTTTTTAATATATTCGTATATGGATTGCAATCCGTGGCTTTTTTGATGAGCAGAAGATGAAGTATTTTATCTGGTTAAGTAAGACACTGAATATTGGAGATATCCTAAAATAAAATATATTAAGTGGCATGGGAGTTGAGCAGTTACAGAATCAGAATATGGGCTTTACTTAATATATTAGTCATCTGAGTAAAGCTCAATTCTAACTGAAATGAAAGACAAGTAACTTTGTAACAATGTCATTCAGAGTGATCCAATGGCTGATGATCTTACTCAACCTTTGTTTAAGAGGATGAAAGTTGCCAATCTTGGTTGGCCTGATTTATTCCTGTCAAGGTAATTCACCACCCAAAATCCTCCCATCCTCTCTTGAAGCTGCTAACTATACTGAGAATGATCGCACAGTATCCCGGTACCTCACCTGTGTGGCTGTTTTGTGTATGAGCAAGACAGTCTAACAACTCTCAAATTCACTGATTCATAATGGCCTCATTTTTAAATGTGCATAGACATATATATATATAATATATATGTATATATATTTTAACAGGGGTTAGTAGATAATAATCAAGAATGCGGTAGCCTTTTTGGCTTCCTTGGCCTACTGGGACTAATTACAAAGCCCTTTTGCACCAGTTAAGCCCCATCTCCTCCTGATAATTCATCAAGGAGAGATATTGATATTATTGCTGATGGGGTTTAAATGTTCTTCATTTTTCTAAAACAAAATGTATAAGATAAACAATAAGTATATGAGGCGAACTCTTTCATTTTGGGGTTAAGACAGTAATAAGACGTGCTTATATCTACATGTCCACATGATCAATGAAACAGATTTGTCACTTGATAGTTATCAGACGGCTTTGTGAGCATTAGCCTTGATGTCTAAAGGTCATTAAGTTTGTCAAAAATATCTCCACTTGCAATCTGGAACAAGCTAATGGAATTAGATCAGGCAAAAGCCTGCAAGGCTTAAAGGCTCAGTCTTCTGCTAATTTCCTGTTAAAGGGCCAGAAAACAACAACTACTCCCCTTTACCCTTGTTGCAAAGTAACTGTTTTATTTCTCCAGTCAGCAGCAACCTTTTTATACAAGCACCATGCTGTCCAATGCCTTTAAAAAATGCCTTACTCTGATTGTCTGGGTCAATTAAAGTTTATTAATCACTCTGGAATTGGCAAGTAAGTTACTGGAAAGGGAGTATTATTATTTTCCAACAGTGTCATTATGTCTGGCTTGCAAGAAAAAGTTAGTCCCTGATTATTTTATTATCCCTCTTTTCAACCTTGGTGTTACCCTGGTTTATGGGCCTTAGCCCTTCATCTAGGCTTCTCAATTTTAAAAAGAGACAGCAAGCTGATATGGAAGTAGCCAGCATTATAGCACTAATGAAGCCTGCTGTAGCTCTTGTAAAGCTGCAGCGTGAATTGTGCTTTTTGACATGTCAAGTACATCTTGGGTTCGGATCTAGATGGTGGTAATTTTAAACTAACCTGTGTCCATGTTCTGAATCGGCTAGAAGGCCAATTTTACACGTCACTCAATATTGACTTCAAAGGAGAGTGGGAGTGTGCAAAATTAGTATTCCACCTGATCCTAGTAGGTTCCCAAGAATAGGTAATAATGATGCTACTTGAGTCTGAAACTGAGGACCAATTCCATCACTGCCTCATCTGGGACTCTCATTATTGCCTTTCTATTTGCAACCATTTTCTCTTTTCAATCTTAGTTGGTGTAAATTGACAACAAGTCAATGACTTGAACTCAGCTGCCTACGTACGAAACATAGACTATGATATAATTTAATCAGTGTACAAGGTTCAAAAAATTGCAACAAATCTGTCAATCTGTGATAAAAGCATACACCCCATTGTTTTTAAAGGATTAAACATGATAATTGTGTTCATGAAAGTGTTAACTAATAACTAATAAATAATGATGCCAAAGATTTATTAACAAGTAACATTAACTCATTAACTGCAGTAGGTTTGTAGTTTGACGTCTTCAAATCAATTTATTACAATTCTTTAAACTATTAACTATTTTAACAATTACTAATTCTATTTGCTTTTTTGAACAATATATTCCTCCCCACCATGTCATCTAGAGGATGAGCAGCTGAACCCTCTGGGGCCTCCACCCAGGATACACCAAAGGCAGCTCTTATGAAAGAATGACCTGCAGTATCATTCAGAAAATGTAGAGATGCTGTTCAATCTACATTCAAGATAGGGTCTGGTTGGAGTTGTCTGTTTGAAGGGATGTATTCATATTGGAGTATGGTGTCAGCAGCTGTTTGACCCGAGTACTTGTTCTCCATTAGCCTAAACAATCAGTGCCTCTATCTGTGCACTCAGCACTGATTTTAATCTTTACTACATGTATTTTCCAGCAGGATTTTTTTTTGATTAGGATTAAGTGCAGAAACCTGGATGCTGATTCTCTTTCCTACTCCAAGGCTGTTAAAGCCATTTGTGGCCCTCTTAGTCTCATAGTGCCAATATCTTGCTCAGTGCAGACTCTGCTTCAAACTGAGATGTTCCTAGTCATGCCCCTTGGTGGATTCCCCACTTGGAAAGTTCTGAGTTTTTGAACTTGCCCAGTTTAATTTTGCACTTGGATCCAGTAAGAATTGTAGCTCATAATGGAAGGTACAAGATTTCAGCAATTCACACTCCTTCACTGGGGGAGCTTTTCATCAAATGGAGTATCTCTACTTCTAAAATAACAACAATCTGCATTTATATAGGACTTTAAATGTGGCAAAATGTCCCAAACACCTGAGCAACTGTTATGAGGTGACTTAAGTAGGTGTATGATGCCTTTGAAGATGAGGACGCGTGTAACAAGGCTGAAGTGTTTTGAAAGAGAATTCTAGAATGTATGTGCAGCAAGATGGCTGAAGGTTTTGGTACTGAGGTTGACTAATTTCCCTGGTTTTATTGATGCAGTATGACATATACTGAAACACTTTCCATCTCCTGAATTTGAGCAATTAATGTGACTATGAAATCATTTTCCCAGAAGAAGAGAAGATACCGATCGCTGTAATATAAATTATGAAATGTTCAGTCTATGGAAATAAGGTCTGACCTCTCCACTGTCAGCGCACTTCTGATCCAATATTTTGCTAATTCATTTCAGATCAATAGTATGAATTATTAATCAACCAATTATATCTGTTCTGGCTGATTTAAAAGCAGGTCCATCAGTACATTACTTTATTACAATCATTCATCAAAAGAAAAGTGTGGTGCAGTGGACTGAACATCTCCTACTGGGATGAAAGTCACCTCCACTTGGGTCCGATATGAAATTAATTTGTGCAGTCTCGATCCACATTTCTAATGGGCACAGTCCAATAGCAGTGAACTGTTCTTTCATTTGACACAGTGGGTGAAATTTATCTTGGGCATTAGTACAATCTGGACAACAGTAAAGCGGCAGCTTGTTTTACACTCTGCTGTTTCTTTTTCCCTTTCCGTGGAAGTCAATTGCCAATTTTAGTCGGTGCTAAATGCGAGGCATGGAAAAATGGCATTCTGCTGCAGTAGGGGCTTCTATAAGGTTGGGATGTGATAGACTGTTGAGACAGTGGAGAAGGTGCTCTATTTGCCATGGTGTACCTGAATTGGAAGTGTCTTTTGTATCCAAGATGCAAATTATTCCATTCTCCAACACTAATGAGCAGGAATTAATTTAAAAAGTCAATTTTAAAGGAAGTAGTTTGCTAATCAAATTGTATGCAAGGGATTGACTTTCAGGGTTAATGAAACAGTTTTGGGGTGCAGGAGAAAATTGAATATAAATATCATCAGCATTCTGCAGCAATTTCATGTGTTTTAAGACATGGTCTCTTGTAATGAGGTATGATCATTCCTAATACGTTAACTGGCCACGCATTTCTCCAAGTCCGGGCAAAGTGAATGTGGAAACATCCTGGAGAGATCTGACTTTAGATTTGGAAATGATTCAGTGAAGAGCAAGTTTTGACTTGTTAAGTGTTTGTACATGTAGGTTTGCGTGAGTTCATTTAATTGTATAATTACATCTGATTTGAAGAAAACATCTGCTGAAAGTCAGGTATCAGGAATTAACAAGTCCCAATATGTTCCTGATATGGACATTGAGATAGCTGCTCTGTGTATGCAGATTCTTATCAGGAGTAATTCATTCTGACCTGATGCTATGTGGAAAAAGGCTCAAACAATGGAAGACAATTTTTGTCTTCAACAGCTATACGTATTTATATAGTGCCTTTTAATAAAGGAAAACATCCTAAGGCTCTTCACAGAAGCATAATTGGACTAAAATTGACACTGGGCCATTAGGATGACACGGAGGATATTAGGATGTGTGTATAAAGCTTGGATAGAGAGGTAGGTCTTAAAGGAGGAGAGGGAGAGGCAGAGAGGTTTAGAAAGGGAATTCCTGGCTTAGGGCCTTGTACTTGAGGGTGTTGCAAAGGGAATGGTGGTCCACAAGAGGCCTTACCAAGGAAAAGGTTAACATTTCTGGTCTCCTGGACAAAGGATTTCTTATTTCATTATAGGTTTAATTTTGTAACCAGTCAAGAAAAAGTCAATTATGTGATTTCAGAATATTGCTGTATAGTTTCTTGTTTAATTAGCTGTTTAAACAGGTTTCAGTCATATCTGATTAAAGGCTAGGCTTGCAAAAATCAATACGTTTTCTCTTTAATTCTGCACATGGTGTACAATATAGAAATTTATAGGTAGCAGGAAGTGAGTAATGTTATTTAATCAAAGGATTCTACGATGACATGCACCAAAGAAGGGAGCTATTATACTCGTCCGTATCTATAATTTTATTATTACATGTTTGGCCTTGGTGAAATTGTGTTAATGGAAGTTAAAAACAGGCCTTAAGTTGCACTGATCTCAGGCCTACATTTAACGCAAGAGGTTATTTTGATGTCATCACTGCAATAACATAGTTATGTGACCCGTAGACCATAGGAGAAAATGATTTGTCCTAAAGCAACTTGTAACAATTAAGGGCCCAGTATAGATTTGAATAAAAGATTTTAATTGCCTGTCCAAATTTTTCCTCTGATATTCCCTTTTACTATCCCTACATGTATAACTCAAGCAGGAATGCAAGTGTGGTCTGGTGCTATTCACAGCTGAGCCCAATCCTGCTTCACTAGACATTTACAAACAGAACAACAACAATTGAGACTGGGATCCCTGATGAATCCCTGTCTCTTTCTTTCTTTCTTTCTTCCCATCCCCACTTGCTTCATTGTGTTAATGAAGTAAGCCTCAAGCCATTGGCAATAGTGTTCCCAAAAATAGATTTGGCCTGTGCCTCAGACAGCAGAATAAATGGCTCATGTTTGAAGTACTGGCTGTAGCACAACAGTTGCTTTCACAATTGGTTTGAACTGGATTGTTCTGCCATACAATTAAAAGGACCAGTTTCCACAGTACTGTATTGTATAAGTAAATCAAACACTTTGACAGTGCTCAGAACTACACATTGATAAACACCTCATGGTTGTCACTGCCATCTTTATTGGGCATGATAGTCTCAGATGCAAGAGCATCAATGGGGTTAATTGGGCAAAGGCTCTTTTCATAAGAGACAAATCTCTTGAAATGGGGATTCGTCCTTCATCTAGAAGTGTTGCCACTGAGAAATACGCTAAATATCTTGCTCTAATTACTTCATATCTGGTTGCCTTTGCTTTTCACCTTGTTCATCTATTGTCAGGGAGGGTCCATGAAAGATTAGAAAAGTCACAAACATGATTTTACATTAATAATGTGATCTTGTGCAGTACTATTAAAATCATCACAAACTTTGGAGTATCATAGATTTCCCAATTGTTAAACAGGACAGATGTGGCTAAATTGAAAGCAGCACAATTAATACCAGCAAAAATGCCTAACCGCATTTGTTTTACTCAGTACTGAACCTTAATTTTAAAAAAAACCTTATTAATAATTCCAGCTTCCTCTGTTCTCTCCTGCCCCTCAGTCCTTAGTGATTTACATGAGTGGTTGAATCTTTTGGGTCAAGTTATTTACAGTATATTTGTCATGTGTAGACATTAGAGGGTGTGGAGCAGTGGTGTGAGCCAACGGCTTGGGCCTATTATTCTGTTTCACTTATTCTGCTGTCAGTGCCTTCGTAGGTTTCATATTATTTGAATTCTGTACATGTGGAATATTAATTGTGTTTCCAATGCTTCTGTTTAGTAGTCAATTGCTTTCCTCTTCTCGTCTTTGCCAGTTGACTTCCTCTTCTTCAAATGAGGTTCATTGATGGAATATAATTGCATGGGCACTACCAGTTTATCACTATTAGGCCAAGGAATCTTTTCTAAAGACCTAGCCTAGCGAGAAAGTATTGTTAGGTTATTCCATCATGCAGGGTGTATGTATGTGTAATGTCTATAGGAAAATTGGGAGCAATTTTGATTGTACTGAATTTTTTTCATTCATTTCTGGAGGGTAGAAATATACCATTTATTTTTAAAGATGTCTTAAAATTTTAAATGCAGATTCTTCAAAGAGCAAGGCAGACTTGTATTCCAAGCTGTTGCATTTCATTTCATCTGCTCTTCTGCTTTGGACCTGTAAATATTATAGTTCTGTTTGAATTTTATGGGTCTGGAGGTTTGGAAAGGACAACATTTAATTCTGTCACCTCATTTGGTGAATACACCTTGAATCAGAACGCCAAGGTTGGTCAGCTTTGGTAGTTTGCCCTATATGCAAAATGGGAACATTGGAGAATTGGGCTTCGTGAAAAATGTAATTGATGTATTTACCTAACCCTATCTTTCTTCACCCTCTAAACTTCAGCTCATCCAGAAGTCTTGAGAGAAAATAGAAGGGAGTTGCCTCTTTCCTGGGTTGGATAGACAGGACTCTTGGGCTGCATGTGATTCAAAGTTTGATCAGTCCTGACCTAAGTGTTAAATAGTAAAATTCCATCTAATAACCTCTTGCTGCCCGTGTTCTCTCCTGAAACAAAAATTGCTGGAAAAACTCAGCAGGTCTGACAGCATCTGTGGAGAGAAAGGGTTAACGTTCTGAGTCCAGATGACTCCTCTTCAGAACTAAAGAGTAGAAATGTGACAAAATATATGCTGTTCAAAGGGGGTGGGACAGATGAAGCTGGATAGAAGGCCAGTGATAGGTGGAGGCAAAGGAGAGATTGCAAAAGATGTCATAAACAAAAGGTTGAAGGGGTGTTGATGGTGGTGATACTGGCTAAAGGAGGTGCTAATGGTGACATTAAGAGTAGAAAGCAGGATGAGCCAGTGACAGATGGCCCTGGTGGGGTGGGGGGAGGGGACGGTGTGGGAGAAAAGGCCAAAATAGGCTAAGAGTTGGGGATAAAACAATGAATGGGAATAAATTTTTTAAATAATAATAGAAATAGGTGGGAAAAAAATATATAAAAGTTTAAAAATAAATTTTTGAAAAAAGGGGATCAAAAAGGGTTGAGGCTGGAGGAGAGAGTTCATGATCTGAAGTTGTTGAACTCAATGTTAAGCCTGGAAGGCTGTAAAGTGCCTAGTCGGAAGATGAGGTGCTGTTCCTCCAGTTTGCATTGAGCTTCACTGGAACATTGCAGCAGGCCAAGGACGGACATGTGGGAATGAGAGCAGGATGGTGTGTTGAAATGGCAAGCGACAGGAAGGTCTGGTCATGCTTGCGGTCAGACTGAAGGTGTTCTGCAAAGCGGTCACCCAGTCTACGTTTGATGTCTCCAATATAGAGGAGACCGCATTGGGAGCAGCGAATGCAGTAGGCCAAATTGAAGGAAGTGCAAACTTGAAAGGAGTGTTTGGGCCCTTGGACGGTGAGGAGGGGGGAAGGAAAGGGGCAGGTGTTGCACCTTCTGCGGTTGCATGGGAAGGTGCTGAGGTGTAGGGGGTGATGGAGAAGTGGACCAGGGTGTCCCGGAGGGAATGGTCCCTACAGACGGGGGGGTGAAGGGAAGATGTGTTTGGTGGTGGCATCATGCTGGAGTTGGTGGAAATGGCGGAGGATGATCATTTGAATACAGAGGCTGGTGGGGTGAAAAGTCATGGCTCTGGGAGGGAGAGGAAAGTGCGAGGGCAGAGGGGTTGGACACGGTTGAGGGCCCTATCAAACACTGGGTGGGAAACCTCGACGAAGGAAGACGTCAGAAGCACTGCTTAGGAAACAGATGCAACAGAGGTGAAGGAACTGAGAATGGAATGGAGTCCTTGCAGGAAGCAGGGTGTGAGGAGTTGTAGTCGACGTAGCTGTGGGAGTCGTTAGGCTTGTAATGAATATTGGTGGATCGTCTATCACCAGAAATTGAGACGCAGTGGTCAAGGAAAGGAAGGGAAGTGTCAAGTGATGGGCCATGTGAAAGTGATGGAGGGGTGGAAAGACTACTAGGGCCATCTGTCACTGGCTCATCCTGCTTTCTATTCTTAATGTCACCATTAGCACCTCCTCCTTTAGCCAGTATCACCACCATCAACACCCCTTTGACCTTTTGTTTATGACACCTTTCGCAATCTCTCCTTTGCCAACACCTTTCGCAATCTCTCCTTTGCCTCCACCTATCACTGGCCTTCTAACCAGCTTCATCTGTCCCCCAACTCCCATATACAGTATTTATTTCACCACATTTCTACTTCCCTTTAGTTCTGAAGAGTCATCTGGATTCGAAACATTAACTCTTTCTCTCCACAAATGCTGTCAGACCTGCTGAGTTTTTCCAGCAATTTTTGTTTTTGTTTCAGATTTCCAGCATCCGCAGTATTTTGCTTTTATTCTATCCTGAAACATTCCACTAATCTGTCACAGCTAACCTTGCTGATCTACATTGACCCTTATCCCATGATGGCTCAAAAGTAAAATTTTCATCAAGTTTTAGTTCATCCTTGGCCTTTCTCTTCCATAAGTCCTCCTATACAACTCCTTCAAGTCTCCCAATTCCTTTTTGCTCTGTTTTGGTTTTACAACTGCCAACCCCAAACTCCCTCCCAGCCTTTGTCCTTCTATTTGGAAGTTTTGCCTTTTAACCTTTTAAGTCTATATTCTAATTTCTTTCCTAAACCACCCAACTCCCATTCCTCCATTAATGGACCATCTTCAAAACTCACTTCAACCAAGCTTTTGTTGAGCCTCTTTGTCGAATAATGCTTTTGTGTAGCATCTGAGGGCATTTCTTTCTATGTTAAATAAACTAATATGTACAGATGAATGTTGACTGTCCCATCAAAATACAAACACTCAGACATTATGTCAAACTGCTGCAGTGAACAATAGCATCACCTTGTGCAACTGATTATCATTTTAATCAGTTACCCCAAATCAATTTTGTATATCAGATTATAATCCGAATGGATAAAATAATTTTTTGTACCTTTTTTAGGTCAAGAGAATCAGCAACACCTCAGCGGCAACCAGGTGACCGTGAAAATACATCTATGCAAACTGGAAGACAGAAAACAGCACTTTCTGCTTGTAAAGCCTTAAGTGATGATATTTTGATTATAAACAGAGTAGCAGGTGAACACGTAATACAAAGAAATGGAGCACATCAAGACTCAAAGAGAAGGACTGCTCAAATGAGGCGAAAAAGTGAGTCGTCGGATCAGAGTGTGGGGTGTGAAGGGCAGAACCGGTACCAGAGTACAACTCTGCCAAGCTATGGCACTGCACGCGTTTCTCGAGAGCCCAACAGGGCAGTGAGCCAGAACTCGACTACACCAAAAAAGGGCAAGTCACAAAACGATGCCATCCTAATGATCAGCCGAGGGAAAGAGGGACAGCATTCCTGGGCTCATGCGGGCGAATCAAAGGATGATAAAGGAAAAACAAATAAAAGAATACCTAGAGCCAAATCACCTGCTCCATTTGCCTTAAATAATTTGCATACAACACAGCCAGAGACAAAATATCCAACTTCTTTAGTTGCCAAGGGGAAGACATCTGTGACCTCCAGATCATCTAGCCCTGTGCCTAAAACTACTTCATCCAGGCAACCAATGCCATCCTCTCAAACTGGGAGAAGGACTCCGCAGATGTTGTGCTATGATAACAATCAGAATGTGTTAAATGTTTGTGTAGCTTCCCATGGCCACGAGTCTTCTATTGGCTGCAGTGATACAAATGGGTGCCCCCCAAGCCCCTCTTTAGAGATTGATGGCTCAGAGGAAATATTCAACTTGAACCAGGGTTTCGATCCCAATAAAGAACAAGAACTGTATAGGAGCTTTGAGGAGGAGTTTCTGGCAAATACAAAGCAGGTCCTGTCGGAAAGTGGTGGCAGCGAGACCTTTGGATTGTTCCTTGATACTAATATAGCCCAACCAGTCCGAAAAGCAGAGCAGAGGATGACTGGTTCTGTGTACTGCTCCACAACCTCATCTACTTCTTCCACAAATGTAGTGAACAAACTACAAAATCACCTAGGAGAAGAGGCAGAAAAACTGACGCCATTGCCACTGGAGCAGTCGTACAGTGACTGTAATTCAGTGATAAGTGAGATCCAGGAAGGACGTGGCCAGATGGACACTGTAGATGGCTCTGAATGGAATGGAAGGTGTCCAGGTGTATGCACCACAACATATAATGTTCTAAAAACTATAGAGAATGTAAGTGAGCCTATACTGTCAAGCCCTTTAGCTGAAAAGAGGTTCTATATGATGGACCAGCACAGTGTCTCCAGCCGGAATGGGCCACCAGAACTGGAGAAGGAACAGAATGGAGAGGCCCCCACTGAAAAGTGCACTGAACAGGAGGACTGTAATACAGTGGACAAAATCACTGCTCAGAATGTGGGTGATGATCAAGAGCGTGAAAACAGTGAAGGGTCCTTCATTGAGACTTCTAGTGAGTCATCTATTAATGTCCAGCTGAATTTCCATCACAAACATGCTGTTCAAATGAGGCCCAAGAAAGGGCTAAAGAAACCAGACCGAGTGCCTTCTATCTACAAGATGAAGCTTCGTCCCAAGATTCGACCACGAACAGACAATCGACCAGAAAAGAGACCCTCGCAAATCCCCACACCAGTCAGCTGCAGACAAGGGCTGAAGTCTCCAAGATCACCACAGAATTCTCTACAAGACAGCAGCCACTCTCGACGGAAGTTGAAGCACAAAATAATCTTGCACAATGAAGAACTTCAGAGTTCTAGAGAGGACCTCCTGCCATCACCTACCTCGGATGGTAGGGAAACTCCGCCTGTAAACCAGGATGAAGACTCCTGGGTCTAACCTAACATATATACCCCTCATGTTTACAGCTTAGAAATCCTTGTTTTTTTCCTTTGCATTTGTATTGAATTGAAATGAACCAAATTATTATAAGCATCTCAGGTTGAATGCATTTTGGGAAGCTTAGAAAACTTAATCTCCCAATGTAATTAATATTGAAGTAATGGCTGATGGTCTGTACTATACTGGGAAAGGTTTGGCAGGAGACATGAATCGATTGATGGATGGGATGACGGGAGCCATCCGATTGCCCGTCTGTCTTCAGTTTTGCACCCCAAAGCAGGCGGGGGTCATTGCTGATATTCGATCATTGTGATTTATATTGGGGGATCCTTTTACATTACTTTCTGCATTCATCTATCACCAGGACTGTTGAGCGGTAGTTAGTATTGAGTGCTGTTAGTTCAAGGGGCGGTGGCGTTTGGTCCTTGTTGATATGTAACGCTTAATCCTGACTGTTCTGAACCCAGATCATTTTGTTCAGTTCTGTCTGGGGAATCTGTCTGGATAGGTGACTGGGGGCTGGTTGGGCTTAGGGACCTGTTCTATGTATGTGTGAATGAGAGCGGGGGAGCCGGTTTAATGTAACCTTGTTGAATTGAGCCCGAGCAGGTTTGAAGGTATAACCAGCCTGAGCACTGTTTGGACAAGGATGCAAATTGTCCCGGGAATGGGTTTGCATTTCAAATGTGGTACACAAAACCCTACGGCCAGTGGTTTGGGGAGGGAATGGGACAGCAGCCGAAATCCATACCGGGTTAGTCTGTCCATTGGAGTTTATATGCTAACTTTCTACTTCACTAATATGTACACCATGTAGTTACTTCGTAGCTATTCACTTTCTTGTTTGGTGTGAAATGAACTATCTCCAGCGGGTGCAGAACTGAAAGGGTTCATTATTTTTTTCCCCACTTTTTTTTTTGGTTATTATCTTTTGTCAGACCTTTCCTCAGTCCCCCCCGTGCTGCCAATCTGCTAAAAGTAGGAATGGTTCTTTGGCAGGATAAGTGTCGAGAGGAGGGAGATGATGTTCTGCCTTTGACTGGGGTGTGGATGCTCTGGTTAGTGACATTTAAACACAGCTTTGCTGAGGAGCAAATATGACTGTGACTGCCGAATTATCCAGTATGAACACATTAGGGAAATGGTCCCTGATCTTCAGAGAGTTAAGAAAGCGCTGACAGTAAAAGAGCCCTGCAGATTGGAAACCTTTTGAGGGATGGCCTGGATAAGGGATTAGCCATTTTAAAAAGATAGCGATGCTGGATGTAGCTCTCAGTGGTGCTGTGGTATTTTATGCATTGTTTGCACGTTACCTAAACACTTTACCCATTGTACACTGGTACCTTGCCCAGTATCTGTGGAAGTGGTGCTCAGTGTGATTATGCTGCTAAAATAGAATTAATCAGAGGATAATCAATGCTATTGTCTTAATATCTAACCCTGGATTGTTTTCAGGTCCGGGAGGAGTAATTTTAACAGGGTTCATTTTTTAAAAAATAAAATTAAATTAATTATCCATTGCAGTCACTTTAGCGATTTGGAATTTGAGTCAGTTTTGCTTTGCTTATCCTGCAATGTTTGTGGCTCACTCCCGGCTGTGACAGGTAATGTGGTGGCTTTGAGTGCAAGGAGTCCCTAGTGTCTCATCGCAAACACCGCTCATCTCGCTTGGGGTTTTTTTTTGGTTTGACAGTCGGCGCACACAGTCACAGCTGGAAACATCTGCACAGCATTTTATTTCACAGTATTTACTATTCCAGGACACATGGTTCTCATGGAATTTCGGGAGGGTGCGGCTTTTTCCTTTTTGTACTTTTTTTCCCACTATTGAATGCTCATGTGATAAAGCACCCACCCAGCAGCTTTTAACATCCAGCCACCAGGATGTGTACAAGTGCAGCTGGCAGTGAACCCTTGCAACCTCTGGGGGGGGTGGGGGGGTTGTAGAAGGTGTGAACCCAGGCACTGCCACTTCATGTCGCGGTGCCTCGGTACTCCCAGGGCCTGGCTGGTGACCCGCTAAGCTCTTGAGCTGCCGGAATGCCAGGTTCGGATGCCAAGACAGCCTTCAGTTGGTGCTGCAAGATGGTGCTGTGCCAGAACTAAACTGCTACCGTGCGGAATTGGAGAGAGGCGAGGCATCCCAACACCAGGGGGCTTGGCTTGGAGGCCAGGAAGATTAACACAATTAGATACTTTCTAATAATTTAGGTCATCCCATAGGTATCTGTTGAGATGCTGATTTATTTAATGCTATTTACCAAAGAGGGTTTATATGGGGTCTCTGTTGACTTTGTCTCTCTGAAACTGCACCAACTAATTCGATTAAGGTGCCATTTTAAAATATAAGGTGCAAACTTTAAAACTACTGTTCATGTGGGGTATGCACCTTTTTAATGAACCACTTCACGATTATATTTGAAATTTTCTTCCTTTCGTCATTACTCGTAAATCCTGCTTTACCACAGACAATGGATGAAACATTTCAAATTGTCAGCATTTTCAGGTGGCATAGATTATTAGGACAGTATCAGGAAGACATCGTGCTGAGTGATTTATGATCTGTTAAATTAATGAACATTGGCCTGGCGCACTGCGGTCTGAGGTAAATTGAACCCTGTGTGTGCTGATGTTTCTCCAACACTTGTCCCATGGCCAGATTGCTGAGGTATTTGAGAAATATTTTGCTACAATTTCCCTACGTTTTAGTAGGCGTGTAGATATAGTGCTTGTCTCTCCAAATCAGACCCATGGGTCTGACTCTGTCTTTGGGACTTCTGTGCATCTGCCAGACTAATAGCACTGGAACTGCACCACCCACATTTCTCGATTTGGAAGACTGTAGGACATTCTCTCCTCTCCCATTTCTTAATTTCTAATTTTGATTCTGGATTTGAATTTGCAATGTGAATGAATTATTTATGCTAAAACCTGTCCCGTGGTACTGACTTAACTTGTATAAGAGATTAGGCTGGTGAAGTAAACAGCTTGAATGCAATCAACACATTGACACCCATTCATGTTAAAAACATTAGGTTTTATTTGCCAGCTTAAATATTGTGTTGAAGGACGTCATGTCTAATTGTAGATCCAGTCATGTTGCCGCTATTTGCAGGAACAATATTTGCACGATGAAGTGTTAAATACATACTATATTAACCTAATGCAAAATTGACATTCTTGTGGAATATTGACTCGATTGTGTAAAACATATTTAGAAGGTTGGTTGTGGGGTATGTTTTTTCTGGGCATGAGATATTTATTGTGTAAAATAATTAAGTATGCAGTTATTAACTATGCAATTACAACTGGTAAAAATATGTTTTAAAGAACTTTTAGCTCTTGAAAGAATAATTGATAAACACTGATTGTAGTGAACAGAGAGTACACTGTTCAGCCGAGCATTTGAGAGGGACGTTGGCACTAGATGTGTATATATTAATTTGTGGCACCTTAAACCACACAGCTAAATCCTGAAACTTTTTCGTAAGTTGAACAATGCAGCTGGATTTTTTGCAGACTGCATATCAAAACATTAATTTGCACAGTGCTTCTCAAATTGAAAAGTTGAATAATTAAACTGTTATGCAGATATCCAGAATTTTGCCTAGAGTGGAATTCCTACAGTAGATGAGTTAGTGCATGAATAATGACACTTGTTTTGTTAGAACTCAGCACTTGAAAGGGAATTATTCTCAGACCATTTCAACAGTAGGACTCAACAGGATATGCACACAGTATCCAGAAAGGCAACTGGTGTCTGAAGGCACTAACAGAACAGGTGCTTTAAGAACAATAGTACAGTAAATAAGGTTTGGCAGGTCCAATTTGCCAAGTAAAACAGTACAAAGGAGCAGAATTGCTTACAAGTGAATAATTCACTGCTTTCCCTCACCTCAGTGGTTGTTGATCATGCCAGAATTCAACCTTTCTGTCTCTCCTTTTGCCTCTGATTCTCTTTCTCATCTCTGACTTTCGATAAAACAACAACTTCAAGAATTCAAGTGAAAAGTTAACCATATATATTAGGGCAAAAGTGATCTGAGCCTTTCCCTCTAAATAGCTAGGGTGGGACAGACCTGACCTGTGCTTTCCTCTACTTTGTCTTGTCGGTGATCTGATAACTTCAAAAGGCTCAGGAACAGGCTGAGCCGGATGGGAATGGGAAAAGAAAGAGGTTATTCTTGCACTAATCAGGATTTGTTTAAATACATGGTTTCCATTTAAAGAAAAATTAGTCTTGAAGATAAACAGGATTTGCTTGTAGCAATTTACACTTGGCTTGAATTGAACATTTGTTCTGAATTACAATTGGTGAAATAAAATCAGTAGGGATGGTGTGACAATTCAGAAGACGGGCATCTTTAACTGAGGTCATTCATAGGAGTATAACTTTGGGAAACAGTAAAAGTGTTGAGGACTTCCATCCACCTTTTCAGCAGAAAATCTGGAGAAGCATTAGTGACCAAAATGCTGCGACAGTCTTGATAAGATCCTTGAGAACATATTGTGCAATGCATATGTAAATAGTGAGGCTGTACACAGTGCTGCAAAACAAATGTTTTGCCTTTACCCCACCCTTGCCTTAAGTTAATGCTTCTACTATGAGAGATGTACAATGTGTGAACCTGCTCTCTTTGGAGTGGAGCAAATGAGGATTTCAAGTGAGACTGCGTTCTGTAGACGTTTGAAACTTGACATTTGGGATCAAGTGATGTCATGGAAGAAAAGGAACATGTACCAAAAATGTGTAAATTGTAGTTTATTTCAAAGTAATGTCACACTCAGATTGTATTATTTTAAAAAATAAAGTGTAATAAAGGTTTTTTTCCAGAGAAACTGGATGTGGTTCCTGTTTGAAGTTTCCTCTCATCTCAGAGGTAATTTTGGAAATACTTGCGTCAAAGAGGAAAAATAAGTTGGGATGTTTTGGGCACTTGGGGAATACAGTACAACATCAAAACAATATCACCCGCCTTCTCTTGCAGATGCTGATT
This sequence comes from Cetorhinus maximus, assembly GCF_964194155.1. NCBI lineage: Eukaryota > Metazoa > Chordata > Chondrichthyes > Lamniformes > Cetorhinidae > Cetorhinus > Cetorhinus maximus. The sequence goes on from NC_135890.1 coordinate 100,823,339, forward strand.
GACCTGTGTGTTCAACGTTTTTCAGTTTTTTAAATTTTGTAATTAATTTTCCCCCTATTAAAGTGAAAGGATATGGATTCTCAAGGTAAATTGGCAATCTTTGAAGAAAAATTATAGTCGAATGTGTAGATCCACCCAATACCTGTACTAAAATGGTTCTTATAATATTGGAAAAAAGGTTTTTTGGTTCTACAATGGCCAACAGGTCATTATTTTCCCATTTATTTAATGTAGTTAGAGTAAGCCACATTTTAGTTTTTCCCCCTTTAATTTGATGTTTAATAAAGAACTGAGGAAACTGTCAATTTTTGCTGATTTTAAAAAAAAAGTGATTTAAACAATTTGAAATACTGAAAAATGTTGATTTGTAGATGAAGTACAGTAAAACTTCACAGTAAATCCAGTTAGAGATGTGAGGCTGAATTCAAAGCTATCCTAGTTTTAAAAAAAAGATTTTATATTCCACAATTTTCCTATTCACAGTAAGGTCCAATAGTTCTTGGAAAGCTAAAAGAAAACCATGATCATTCAGTAGAACGAATGGCAATATTTAGTTTAACAAGTAATCACATCACATTGCACCTGTTTCTCTGCAGTGCCCCTTGGATGTTAATGGATGGATGCACATGTTTGCAGCCTCTACCCACAGTGCTGCTCAGGAGTTCTTGAAACAGAAGTAAAATATGCCAGTTATATTGTGCAGAGCACTCGATGTAACCACATTTCCACATCTCCTTCACCAGGACACTTACAGTCCTTCGTGGAGTGAAGCGCTGTTTTTGGAGGTCTCTCTTATTTCCAACAATGATAATTGGTACTTGCTTTGGATTGGTACCCCTGAAAAATAAATGGAAAGTAGCAAATATTATTGTTTAAGGGTTCTTAAAATGTACCGGGATATTTTTTTCTCTCCTAGCCTGAAGCTGTTGACTTGTACAGTCAGCATTTGCTAAGATTTAATGGCTACACTTGGATATGAAAAATGGTCATTTGGATGGTCTTCTGGGAACCAAAAGAAAAATCACTGCAGAGTCCTTACTTCTCTCAGAACACTAACACACTATTCAATAGGGGTTGCTGGATAGAAAACAGCTGATGAAACTAGACAGCTTTTCCCCTGTCCTACCTCATACCAACAGAGCAAAGGTCAACTAATGTATATGAATAGAGCACTGGTTCCTACTCTCACTGTTAATAAATTATATAGCACCTTTCAAATCCTCAATGTCCCAATATGTTTATAGCTAATGAATTACATTCAGAACACACACACTTCTATTTTATAAGCAAATTTAGCAGCCATATTGTCCACAGCAAGATCCCAAAAGTAGCTATTCATTTTTGATATAAAAACAAAATGCTGGAATTACTCCAGATCAGGCAGCATCTGTGGAGAGAGAAGCAGAGTTAACGTTTCAGGTTCTCTATCCCCACACTCTGCCTAACTTGCTAAATATTTCTAACATTTTGTGTTTTTATTTTCACACTCCAAATCTGAAGTATTTTGCTTTTAATTTATTTTTGATATTGTTCAAAGGATAAATGTTGACCAAAACACACCTCGGCCTGCTTTACAAAGGCTGTACTGTGGGATCTGTTCAATCATCTGAGCAGTCAGGTGGCACCCTAGTTTAAGGTTTGATCTGCAAGACGACATCTCTGACAATGAAGCACTCCCTCAGTATGACACTGATCTGTCTATTGAGATTGTTTTCCAATGTTGGAATGGAGCTTGAGCAGATGATTTTTCTGCTTTGGAAAATGCACTTTAACAAAGTGTACCCCAATTTGTAGGCTTCGAATCACCAATGGACACACACCCACATCAGATGCATCGCTTTCATCTCCATCTGCACCCTTCTGTCAATGTGGTCACACGATCAGCTGCCTGGGTTGCAGCAGAGAGGATGTTGCAGAGTTAGTAATGGGTGAATTCATTGGGAAAGGCACAAAAACTCACTTTGCTGCTGGGCAGGGTTGGTCTTGTGAAAAATTTTTAAATGTTCAGTATGACTGAATCATTGAGAGTGTAGAACCTGTAGTGTCCTCAATGATAAATGTTGTAGAATACATGAATAATAACCATTGAGGCAAGGTAACTGGCCCCTTTGGAATGAGTCAGTGGCCTCAGGCAAGAAGTGAAGAAAATTGTATGACAACCACCCCCCATCAAGAGAAACAACCTTTGGGAATTCTTGTATTTTCCAGTCGGCAGGATTAGTCCTGTCAGCACAAGTGATGCACATGAGGTTAGGAAGCCAACTGGCAACTCCTTTCACTGAATCCCTGATTTGTGATGCGAGATGGAGTGCTTTTTCTGAATAAGCCTGTTATCAAACAAAAACCACGCAAAGGTGCCCCTTTTTTGGAGGGCAAAACTAATAAGGAATGAAACCATAAACAATGGGAATCTTTTAAATTAAATAATATTGATACTTATTATAGTCTGCAGTTCCTTCAGTGCCCACCAATCATGGAATGCCTCAAGTGTACTGGTGGACACCACGTGCTCCTTCTGGGCCAACCAGGTGCAGATAAGATTGCAGAATAGAGGCAGGCTGGCAGAGCAACCATCCCCATGGGTCATCCCCAACCTGGACCTGTAAATGGTCACATTAGCCAGGCCCAAGAGCAGGCCACTGTTACAATATGTGATCTGTAGCCCACCATTCCCTTTCACTGTTACCCCAATGATGTAACTCAATGTTTTAGGGTGCAAGACTTCCGCTTGCATTCTTTCACACACTGCACTCATGATCTGATGATGGTATTATGTCACGACGCAAGAGTCAAGCAGATTGGTAAAGGGAGGAAGGAATAGCAGGCCGCTCTTGTAGCTCCTCCTGGTGGCCAGCTTCAGAACAGTATTGTCAAAGCCCTGGCAGCACCAGCACACGGAAACTGAACAAAGTCCCATCTTTAACATAGAGTTTGATCTTCAACAAGAGATAGCCATGATAAAAACAATAAACTTGCTAAAGCCATGGTGACTATACATTACCATATGTTGATTCTCCATATGTATATCTTTGGTGCTTAAGCAGAAATGCAAGAGAACGAGATTTGCTGACAATTAACACAAGAACACAAAGAGGAGCAGGAGTAGACCATACAGCCCATCGAGCCTGCTCTGCCATTCAATATGATCATGGCTGATCTTAGGCTTCAACTCTATTTTCCCACCCGCTCCCCATATCTCTGAGAAACCAAAAATCTGTCTATCCCAGCTTTAAAATGATGGCATATCCACAACCTCTGGGGTAGAGAATTCAAAAGATTCACAACCCTGTGAGTGAAGTAATTTCTTCTCATCTCAGTCCTAAATGATTGGCCCCTGTGCCCCCCTGTTTTAGACTCCCCAGCCAGCAGAAACAAAATCCCTCAGCATCTATCCTATCAAGCCCCCTCAGAAATTCGTAGGTTTCAATTAGATCACCTCTCATTCTTTAAATGCCAGAGAATATAAGCCAAATTTAATTAGCCTCTCATCATAGGACAATCCCCTCATCCCAGGGTCCAATCTAATGAACCTTCGCTGTACCACCTCTAATGCAAATATATCCTTTATTAAATGTGGAGACCAAAACAGTACACAGTATTCCAGATGTGGTCTCACCATAACCCTGTACAACTGTAGCAAAACTTCTTTTTTTGTGTGCTCCAATCCCCTTACAATAAAGGCTAACATGGCTGATCTTTGAAATTTGCCTTCTTAATTGCTTGCTGCACCTACACGTTAACTTTCTGCATTCCTTGGACAGGCACACCCAAGTCTCTTTGAACATCACCACTTACAAGTTTTACACCTTTCAAAAAATATTCTGCTTTTCCATTCTCATGACTAAAATGAATAACTTCACACTTCTCTACATTATATTCCTCTGCCATCTTGTTGCCCACTCGCTTAACCTGTCTATATCTCTTTGCAGCTTCTGTGTCCTCCCCACAGCTTTTCTTCCCACCTAGCTTGGTATCATCAGTTAACTTTGACACATTACTCTCTGCCTCTTTATCTAAGTCATTAATATAGATTACAAATAGCTGAGGCACCAGCATTGATCCTTGCAGCACTCCACTATTCACTGCCTGTCAACTTAAGAAAGCCCTGTTTATACCACTCTCTGCTTTCTATCCATTAAATAATCCTCTACCCATGAGAAAATATTATCCCAAACTCCATGAGCCCTTATCTTGCCAATTAAACTTTTGTGTGGCAGCTTACCAAATGCCTTTTAGAAAGCCAGGTATACTATATCTACTGGTTCTTCTTTATCTACCCTACTAGTTACATCCTCAAAAAGCTCTAATAAATTTGTCAAACAGGATTTCCCCTTAGTAAAGCTATGTTCACTTGTTCAATTCATACTATGCTTTTCTAAGTACATTGTTAAGACTTCCTTAATAATAGTTATTGAAAAGTAATTTGGGTCCTGCAGTGTTCACTTTTTCTGTTAGGTTTTCAAAATATTAATATTTATCAATCAATTGTTAGTAAGCATTTAGCTTGATTTTTCCATTAATTATTTTGATTACAGATAATTATTATAGATCTGCAATATTTAATTCTTACCAATGTTCATAGGTTTGACATTAAAGATCATAAAATCGCAAGAAATAGATGCAGGTGTAGGCCATTTGGCTCATTGAGCGGCTCCTCCCTTCAATAAGATCATGGCAGATCTGACTGTGGCCTTAACTCCACTTTCCTGTCTGCTTCCCATAACTCTTGACTTCCCTGTAGATCAAAAATCTGTTCTACTCAACCTTGAATATATTCAATGACCCAGCCTGCACCACTCTCAGCTCCCCTTTTCTTTTTGAGATCCAAAGGTGGACTGTCCTTTTGCAGTGCCATCGCTATGGACGATGGATGTCATGTTGCCAAAGAAAAAGGCTTACACTATAAAAGGGTATAAAACAGCCCAGGAAATAGCGAGGAAAAGCACAATTCTTACCTGACTTCTGCAATTTGCTGCCGAATCATTTTCACGTATTCAAAACTATCGAAGCAGCAGATGTCATACACAAGCACGTATGCGCTTGCATTTCTAACACCTCGGCACCGAGAATCCAACCATTCCTCCAAAACAAGAATGAGGAAAATGTGTCACCTTAACATGGACAGCTGCTATAACAAATTAACAGTTAGCATTTACTTTCTCAATTATCAGTGGTACAACATGAAATATTCAAAATCTATTGGTTAGAAGCTGATTTGTGCACAGGACAGACTCGACTTAATTTTATTGACGGCCATCCTCTATTTTGCCCTCTCTCATTTCTCCTTCTGGCTGCTTGCTTCAACGTGTACTTCCAACAGCTGAGAGCAAGCAGGTCATGGCCCATGACTTCTGAGGTTATTGTGACCCAGACACTGTAGTGTTGCTTCGCACTACTCAACTTCTTCAGATGTTCCACTCAGTGATCTAGCTGAAAATTAAATTAACTTTGTCAAAGCTGCAAAGATGTAATGGAAATACCTGGGCCCCATGAAACACAGGAACTAAGTTTGACTGAAGCCACACGTGTAAAAGTATTTCACCCTTATATGTCACAGTAAAGGAATAGAATCTGAACTTCAGTGCCTTAATTTAGGAAGTGCTTCCTTCTTCATTGGCAAGTGGTGACAAAACTGCTCAGAGACATTTGTCATATTTTTAATGATTTGTCTTTGCACAGGAGTAAGGGAAGATTCATTTCAAAGGGGGCAAGGTACTTCAGGATTCTCAAGTGAAAAAAGGGAGTCTGATAACACAGTTATGGAACCATTCACTGAGGGCATTCAGTATTGGAATATTGTAAGTGTCACTCCATTGTTTAAGAAGGGATAGAGGAAGAAACCAGATCATTGCAGATTAACATCCATTGTGGGAAAGTTACTGGAATCAGGGATTGAGTGACTGACATCAAGTATAGGAGTCAACATGGATTTGTGAAGGGTAAGTCATGTCTGTCTAAATAAAAAACGTAAAATGCTGGAAGTACTCAGCAGGTCTAGCAGCATCTATGGAGACAGGAACAGAGTCAACGTTTCAGATCAGTGACCTTTCATCAGAACTGGGAAAAGGTAGAAATATAATAGGTACTGAGCAAGTGAAGAGGTTAAGGGTGGGAAGAAGAACAAAATGCAAGGTCTGTGATTGAGTGGAGGGCAGGGAAAATTAAATGATAAAAAGTTTCATGGTGCATGGCAGTGGCAATCAGAGACACAAAGACAACTGGCAAGGGAATACAAATCTCATACCTATGCCTGATAAAATGCTTTTCTGTCCTATTCCCCTTATGATTTTCTCCTTTTATCCTTCCAATCATAAAGGTATTTTGGAATGGGCAGGTTGTCTTATGAGGAAAGGTTGGACAGGCTAGGCTTGTATCTGCTGGAGCTTAGAAGAGTAAGAGGCAACTTGATTGAAACATAAAAGATTCTGACGGGTCTTGACAGGTTGGATGTGGAGAATCTAGAACTAGGAGTCACTGTTTAAAAATAAGGGATTGCCCATTTAAACGGAGATGAGGTTAAAAAAAAAATTCTCTCAGAGGGTCATGAGTCTTTGTAACTTTCTTCCTGAAAAGGGGGTGGAAGCAGACTCTTGAGTATTTTTAAGGCAGAGGTGGATAGATTCTTGGTAAGCAAGGGGGTGATAGGTTATCGGAGGTAGGCAGGATGCAGATTTGAGGTTACTATCAGATCAACCATGATCTTATTATATGGCGGAGCAGGCTCAAGGGGCTGAATGGCCTACTCTTCGCTCGTATGTTCCTTAAACACTGCAGCAGCCCTCTAGTACCTTGTCTGCGTGTCCATTCTACATATGTGAACCTAGACTGGAATGTAGTCAAGTTAATCTATGGCTGAGTCCAATTCTATCCCCACTTTAAAGCCAGAAACACACTTTTGCAAAGCACTATTATACAGCAATCATGTGCAGGAGTACTGGCTGATTTTTTCCCCTCATTAGCTCAGGGGCATTGGGTGGTACACAGTTACTGGTTAGGACACAGTTAGAAGACTGTGTGTAGTTTGGGTTACTGCATGATAGAAAGCAGATTCAAGCAGTAGATAGTGTACTATGTAGGATTCATTAGAGTAATACTGAGTTGGGAAGCAATAGTTATGAGGAGAGATGCTGGTACTATTTTCACTGGAGCGGAGAAAGCTAAAAGGAGGTTGAATAGAGGGTTTTGAAATCATACAATGTTCCAATAGGATAAATATGGAAAGATTAGGGCTGAAATTGGTTTTGGGTGATGGTGCAAAATGGCCAATAGTGAACTGGCAGCTTGTTTTACTCTCACCAGGTTTTCTCCTTCATTGCCTTTGATTGCTACTTTGCTTTTGTCTGTTCAGCACGGCATACCCAAGACCAATTTCAGCTCTAGTCTTTCCACTAGTTGGGGAGTCAGTGACAAAGGGTTATTAATTTAAAATTATCAATAGTAGAATGAGAAGAGGCTCTAAGAGAAATTTGTTTAAGTAGAAGGATTTGCAGCATGGAATGCTTTGCCACTGGGAATAGTTGAGGCACAGACAATTGCATGTTTTAGGGAAAAGTGAGTAAGCATTTAAAACAGAAAGATTGGGATGATGTGGAGATAGGTAATAAATCTAGTTTTGGTTTGGTATAAGAAAGATTAAAAAACATATAAAATGAGCCAAATGTCCTCTTTATGTGCTGCAAACATCTATGATATGAAGAGGATTTACGAGCTGTTTGATTTATATTAATGTTTAGACGATGCAGAGTGTTTAGAATAACTGTCCCTGAATTTGTTATTACGTAATGTCTTCATCTTAACTGTCCCTCAACTCTCTGATAGCCTTGAATGTCAGGGGGCTGTAACTGGTTGAGACCATGTGGTTGCAGATTGATATTTGCTATGGAATGAAAGCTTCTATTTTTAAGGATAGAGCATAAGCTTGTAAAGATTTCATTAATTTTAATCTCTGGTTCTCAGTTAATAGCTATTGAGCAATGTGCTAACACTGAGAACGAAATTAATCAGCCAGATGATTTTCTTTTGACCTTACTCAGATTTTCTTTTAAGTCTTCATCAGCAATACTCCAGCTTTTCCATGATACCAGCTTGTTATGGGAATATCGGCGTAAGTATTCAGTTTCAAGTCCTTTGCAAAATTATCTCAGACATACTGCATAGGCCAATTAGCAGCATCAATCTCCTTGGAAACCTGTAAGGGCTAAGGGTTAGGTGTACAGCGGGTGGCATGAAATTGGTTTGATATTTGTGTAGAGATGGGAATTCAACGAAAGGCTCTTGAGGCATAAAGCTTATCATGGAGCTCCAGATTCAGGCATAGAATTAACTTAGCTTCAGTACAAAGGGATTCAAGCCACTCCTGTAATTATATCTATTAACTGAATTAATGGCGATAGTAAATGCAGCAATGTGTGGAGGAAGGACTATGAGAGGGTTCATCCACTCCTAAAATTGCTCCCTTTAAAACATGATTGGCCACACATATTGCACCTCATCAGAGCTGGCATTAGACCACCAGAAGGGAAAGTGTGAGAGGGGGACTCAAACAGAGCATATAGGACAGTGGGGAAGTGGAGACAAATAATAAGAGTGCAGAGAAAACTCCCAAACTTGTCTAATAGGAAAATGCTGCACATGCTGCAAAAACCATGTTGCCATCAATAGCACCTCTGTGATAATGAATATCTTAACATGAGAAGGTGGAGATGAAGAGCAGCATTATACTGCACAATTCATTGAACACAATAAAATGTCATTACTGTATAAACAGAATCAGCATATTACAACAGGACTGCTTAAAATGCATTAAATCTACCAAGGTTCAATCTGCTACTACCATGGCATTAAGTATTTTACTTTATCACAGATTTCAGGTTTTGAAGTTCAAAACGCAAAAACAATTCTTGAGCATCATGTGTACAGAAATTACTCTTTCTACAGTAAGCATGGGAGTTGGCTGTTGTTTAACTAGTTTTGCAACCGAACAGAAAAGGGTCATTCAGCATTCCAGTGTTTGTTGCAACAACAATGTTTGTATATGTAGCCTTTGGAATCCAGTACTGATCTTCCTATTGTAATGGAAATCTGAGGGGGGTCTTACACAAGAATGTTCTTCACTTAATGCTATTCTCTGTATACCAGACCCATGAGAAGCCAAGGAGAATAATGACCTACAAGTTACAACATAGTGTTATGAACAGCAAAACATTCATTTCAATCTAATATTCCACATGACCGAACAAGATATTGGAGGAAAGAGGTTGATTGAGTATTCCTTTTGTAAAACATGTTTGATTACTTGTATGCTTTTTCAATTTATTTCTTAATGTAAAATAATTTTTAAAAATTACAAATACACGTCCAAGGTTTTCAGATATTCCAATCTCAGAAGCAATACTCAATTGGGTGTTCTTTATCTTGCAATGCAAAATATAATACTCCTGCCACATTACACTGTTTACCATGAGATCTAATTTCCTTGTCACATTTTATTGTAGCTACAGTCCTGTTCCAGGAGTCAGAGACATATAGTTGAGAACTGGTGATAAGCTCTATCAGAAGGACAGCAACAATCTATCAGCACAGGCTTATTTACAGAAAGCAAAATAGTTACTAATAGAGAGCTGAGCACATTTAGGGCCTTGTGGGCACAACAGGCATCTAAACTTACAGCTGAGCTATTAAGCACAAACATTGCACAACACACAGTTGCGTCATCAAAGTTTTGAAGGTTTTAGCTGGTTAAGCAGCTCACTAGCTGCTTGACAAGCAGTTTAACCTGATTGTTGATGCATCCCAATTGTCTAAACTTTCAGCTAAATCAATTTTGGCATTGTTCAAACACCTTCCTGCAAGTTCATTATCAATACATCTGTGGTGGAGGGACCAGGGGTATACCGACAATACTCAATTTTTGATTTTTGGAAGCAAGAGTATGCCCACTTTTTGACAGGAATGCATAGGATTGCATAGCATGTTACGGTGCAGAAACAGGGCAGTTGGCCCATTTTTAAAAAAAATTATTTGTTCATGGGATTGTGGGTGTCACTGGCCAGGCCAGCATTTGTTGCCCAATCCCTCATTGACCATGAGAAGGTGGTGGTGAGCTGCCTTCTTGAACTTCTGCAGTCCATGTGGTGTAGGTACACCCATAGTGCTGTTAGTGAGGGAGTTCCAGGATTTTAACCCAGTGACAGTGAAGGATATAGTTGTGAAGGAACAGTATATATAGTTCGAAGTCAGGATAGTGTGTGACTTAGAGGGGAACTAACAGATGGTGGTATTCTCAAGCATCTGCTGCCCTTATCCTTATAAGTGGTAAAGGTATGTGCCAGTGTTTATGCTCCTCCTAACCCTCTTTAGTTAACCCTATCAGCATAACCTTCTACTCCTTTCTTCCTCATGTGTTTATCTAGCTTCCCCTTGAATGCACCAATGCTAATTGCCTGCTTGTGGTAGTGAGTTTCAATTTCTAACCACACTCCGGGTGAAGAAATTTCTCCTGAATTCCCAATTGGAATTCCCTATTCCTAGTGGCAATCTCATATTTATTGTCCCTACTTTTAGTCTTCTCCACAAGTTGAAGCATCTTCTCTACATCTACCCAATTAAACCCTTTCTTAATCTTCTAGACCTCTTTCAGATGATCTTTCAACCTTCTTTTTAGAGAGATGAACCACAGCTCGTTCAGCAAAGGCTTTATTGTAAATGCCCATTTTTCATTCTATAGAGGCTAAAGTATGAATGATAATTCAACATTTCAGTTATCCCTTGTCCTGACTAGCATATTTTTCACAGACCTACACAGATGTTTAATCGTCACATCCCTTTCCTCCATTATATATATATATACCCTGTAAAACCCCCACTCTCACAGTCTACATTACATATTGTATGTTAACTTTTTCTGTTGTAAAATACAATATCAAATAATGTCAACTCCACGAATTAAGAATGGAGCTGATAATAAATAAATCTCTCGGTGCTACAAGGTAAATCCACCATCAGTGGGCCCCACTTCTAAAATTTCCACATCACCACTGCCTGAGAGGGAGACAAATTCTTACACTTTTTGGGGATAAAAGTTCCCACCCACTGCCGAGCGGAAAGTTGCAAATTACGCACTTCTACACCTGAAGTATAACTCCATTCTTTACCCAATTTTCTCCGACGTTAATCCCAGGGAAGCGATGACTGACCAACCTCCCCGCCCGGGTTTGCAGATCATCTCACCCGCATTGAACGCATTTCACCCGTGAGTTTCGCCTCGCCGTTTGAATTCATATTAAAAGATGGGAATTGTTAAATCGCTTTCACAAAGCCGTGGACATTCAGGGAGGGGTATTTTTTTTTTGTACTTTTAACCCCTACCCTGTAATGTATACCTTTCACTTTCAGAAGGGTTAAAAACAAAACCATTTGTGATCTGGTCAAGTACCCCAAAAAAAAAAATTCTAGAAAGTGACACAGTGGGAGTGAGAAGTTTGACAGAAAGACAAGTGGGATACGCCAGGAGCAGGAACAAGCTCCATTTCCCCTACCTGAGCACTGGTTGATGGAAATGTTGGAATCTGCGGCACATCCATGATCTTCAAGTCGTACAGGTTACCGTTCAGAATCACTGAAGGTCTGTGAACGTACCTTGCTCTGGTCGGGGTGTACACGTGGCTGAAGTCATTGTAAAGAAACTGGCGGATTATGGCCGTTTTCCCCACTCCGGGAGATCCGAGCACGGCGATTGTAAAGGTGCCCACCATTGTCCCACACATAGCTCGACAGGCTGGAGGAAATCAAACCTCAGGCTGGGGGGGGGGAGATCAAACCTCAGGCTGGGGGGGGAGATCAAACCTCAGGCTGGGGGGGGGGAGATCAAACCTCAGGCTGGGGGGGGAGATCAAACCTCAGGCTGGGGGGGGGAGATCAAACCTCAGGCTGGGGGGGGAGATCAAACCTCAGGCTGGGGGGGGGAGATCAAACCTCAGGCTGGGGGGGGAGATCAAACCTCAGGCTGGGGGGGGGAGATCAAACCTCAGGCTGGGGGGGGGAGATCAAACCTCAGGCTGGGGGGGGAGATCAAACCTCAGGCTGGGGGGGGAGATCAAACCTCAGGCTGGGGGGGGAGATCAAACCTCAGACTGAGGGGGGAGATCAAACCTCAGGCTGGGGGGGGAGATCAAACCTCAGACTGAGGGGGAGATCAAACCTCAGACTGAGGGGGGAGATCAAACCTCAGGCTGGGGGGGAGATCAAACCTCAGGCTGGGGGGGAGATCAAACCTCAGGCTGGGGGGGGAGATCAAACCTCAGACTGAGGGGGGAGATCAAACCTCAGGCTGGGGGGGATAGCAACCGCCCCTCCCTCCACGATTCCCGGACCTCACTACTCTCCTCGCCCCCCTTTCCCCCCGGAGCCTCTCTTCACACGGTCCAAATCTCCTCAGCCTCCCGGTGGTCTGCCTTGTGCACAGAGAGAGAGAGAGAGACCCATGAAGTTGTCTCTCTGTTTAACTCTCTGTTTAACGTGACAGAAACTGGGTTCTGCTTCTAATTAATCAGATCACGCTGCACCCCCTCCTCCTCCTCCTCCTCAAACTGACTCAGTGGACCTCCCCTCAAATTGCTGTTTTGTGGAGGGAAGAGTCGCGTTGGGTTCCCGCCGCCCTCATCGGGACTCCATTCTCGGTTTGCGCTCTTCAGGGACACTCAGAATCAACGCTCTAAAACCTGACGTGAAATCAGTTCCAACTAAACAACGGAACTTTACACCAGACATCACCACAAAAGCTAAATAAAACTAATGTATAAATAATTTTAGAATTGATAACAGTTTGGGTTTTGCCCATTTAGTAACAAGCTGTACCGCTGCCTATTCCAATGGCTATTTGGCCCAAGTGTAACTGGAGTCCGAGCAGCAGATTCAATATTTAACTGGCACATTAACTGTGTTTCTCCTGGTTACCCAAACTTGGAGTAAACTCTCCTGAAACGGGAGCTGGAATGCCCTGAGATTTTCCAAGATCGTGTGTGTTAAGTGTTAGTTCAGGTCTGAGCTGAGTGGAGCCCTCACCGAGTTTAAACCGTAGTTCCTCAGCCTGACCTGACTTAAAAGTGGACGGGGAGCAGAGCTATCCATTTTTTTCAGATTCACTCTCACTTTTAAAGTTACTTGCGACTGGGATTCGGTACAACTTTTACAGTGAAGTAAAATCCAAGCATTGAATCCTCACAGTGGAACAATGTCACCAATCAAGAATCAATCTGACTCGTATTATGTATTTGGAAAGGAAAGAAAATGCGGGGACGTGGGGAAAGAACAGCGTGTGGGACTTGTCGGATAACTCTTTCAAAGAGCCAACACGGGCACGATGGGCCGAATGGTCTCCTGCGCTGTAACACCCTATGATTGTATGTTTCTCCTATTCGTTGCACGTGCTAATGAGGGGACGGAAGGTCGAAGTCATACAAGGCCTACATGAAATGCAGTGTTATCCTCCGCTTTTTCAATTTATTACTGACGTTTTCACTGCCCTTTACCTCATTATCAGGCATTCATTATAACCTATTCCTTGGCTTAGGCTGTTAACTTGTAATTGGATTTTGCAAAAAAAAATCATGAATAAGGCAATTGTATTTCACTTTGCCTGAAGCAACGGTGTCTTTTGTGACTTGCTGCACATATTAGACTTGGATGATGAAAGTAGGTAAATCATTAACAGCACTGAATTATCATGCTTGGCTTTTATTTACTGTTAAAGCTAAGATTCAATCAATTTGCTAATAGATGCATTAATAATAATTTATTTCATTCTCTTCATTTCATTAAGTTCACCATTCTATTGGGCGTTCATAACATACATTTAAAGTATCCTCTGCTGTGCTCAAATCTTATACAAAGATAAGGCAACTACTAATGTGAAGATCTTGCAAAACAACACTAAAATTATGAATTAGTCTTCTCTATACAGGAAGTAGAAAGTTGTCAGCAAATGGATCATACCTTGATGTCATCAGCACCATTCATTGTCTTTTTTAACTTGTTTTCCTCTTTTTGGATAGGCTCTGACAGCTTATGAATCCCTATATTATTTGAATTTTATTTATTGTACATTATTTTGAACCAGCTTACTTCAGTGTAGTGTGTAACTCTTATCAAGACATTATTTTTGTTTATTCGGGTTAAGAATAATTTGTTTTCTGGTGAGATTTTCTTAAGTATCACAAACAACAAGGATTGAATTCTACTCACATAAACAGTCACAGGGAAATATATGTTTTCACAAGAAATCTGCAAGTCAATTGCTATTGAATATCTTTGTTTATTGTATATATACAGAAACCATTTTTGAGTTATCAGCCAAAGGATGTTCTATAAGCATGTATGAATAGCATCTTTATTTGCTTCTCTTCCTCCTGTATTGGGTAAAATGTCCCTTTACAATTACAATTGCTGAGAATTCTATATCACAAGTTCTAAGATGTAATTTAAATATAAATTTAATCATAAGCACTGTATTACAGAATAATCTATCGCCTTCTCCCCTCCTCCAATATACGACCAGGTAACCTGTTCTAGTAATATTCGTTGAAGGATAAATATTGGTCATGACTAGAGGAGAACTGTCCTACTCTTCTACAGAGGGTAACGTGCTGGCATGTATCTTCATGGGTGCTGGAAGACCTATTGCCGTCTAAGTGACTGTTCTTCACTTGTAAGCACTGAAAGGCTGAACCCAACCTTGCCTTCTTCTGTTGTATGTGCACTCACAATTTGAAGCAGAGGGTCATAGGTCCAGAATAGACCTTTGGTGCTTGAGTAATTTGAGCCGAGTTGTAAATTCTCAAGATCAGCTAATCCAGCTGTAACCAGGTACCAAACCTGGGGCATTCCACATCTGTACTGCACAATGTGTTCCATTTATCCACTCGGTCATAATCAACAAATTTGCATTTATGTAGCACCTTGCTTGATCCCAGAGCATCTCAAAGTGCCTCATAGCTTACAAACTGCTTTTGAAGTGTACTCACTGTTGTAAAGCAGGAAATGTGGCTGCTAATTTGCACATGCAACGCCACACAAAAAGCAATGAGATAAATGACCAGGTAATTCTACTTTAATCAAAAACAGAAAATGCTGGAAAAACTCAGCAGGTCCCGCAGCATCTGTGGAGACAGAAACAGAGTTAACGTTTTGAGTCCGTATGACCCTTCTTCAGAGCGTACGGACTCGAAATGTTAACTCTGTTTCTCTCTCCACAGATGCTGCGAGACCTGCTGAGTTTCTCCAGCATTTTCTGTTTTTGTTTCAGATTTCCAGCGTCCGTAGTATTTTGCTTTAATCTATTTTAATATTAGTTAAAGGATAAATGTTTGCCATGACTCCAGGAGAACTGTCCTACTTCTCTTTGAATAATGCCACAAAATCATTTTCATCCACCTGAAAGGGCAGATGGAACTTTAGTTTAATGTCTCATTGAAATGATGGCACTGTTGACAGTGTGACACATCCTCAGTACTACACTGAACCATGGGGCTTGAACCCAAGACTTTCTGACTCAGAGGTGAAAGCAGCTTGACTGAAATGAGGCTGACAAAATATCCAATCTTCCCCAGTCTTTCATCATTCCTCAGATCTTCGGCACTGAGCCATCATCAAAAATTTGAAAAACATGAAACATTTGAATTTATGTAACACTGGACAGCCTCACAGCCTAAGAAAGTACTTTTTGACTTATAGTCACTGTTGTTATATAGGCAAAATCAATGGTCACTGCTGTTATATAGGCAAAATCAGTAGTCAATGTGCAAACAGCAATGTCCCACAAATGACAATGAGATAAAGGGTTAGACAATCTTTATTGGTGGTGTTTGTTGTAGGATAAACCTTGGCCAGTACACCAGGAGAACTCATCTGCTCTTCTTTGAATAGTGTTGCGAAACCTTTTACACTCTCTTGAGAGAGCAGATATGGCTTTAATTTAACATCTCATCCAACAGCACTTCTGAGAATGCGGCCCTCCCTCAGTACTGCACTGAAGTGTCAGTTTAGAATATGTACTGCCATGATTTGAGTGGAGTGTGGACATATGTCTTTCTGAATCAGAAGCATGAATGTTGCCACTGAGCCAAAACTGAAACTTGTGGTCCTTTACAGTGCTTTAATGTCTTCCTCTTGTTTCTCAGTGACAAGATTTGGACATGGTAATCAACTTTACTGTACAGCTTGATCACAACTTTCTCTAATTTGTGTTCTACTGCTTTGGTCATGTAACTCCACATTTAATTGGCTTCATGTTCTCCATTGTTTGGACATGTTGAGTATTGAGGCTAGTAGGTCACATGAACGGCCCTAATTTACTGCAGCTGCATATTTTCTTCTGTCCTTGCCTGAAAGCACTAAGCAATATTAAAATGCAGTTCTACAAGCACCAACCACTCACCAATACTTTTGCTGAAATACCCTTTCTTCGTGTGGGAGTCTAATGTGTCAGCAGATTATTCGACCATAATATGCAAATTGTACATGTTCAACAAGAATATAATAAAGCCTTTCTTAAATTTAAAAAGATGTTTTCATCAACGTTTTTTGTATCTCTCCCATACTTTTCCTCAAGTCGTTGACAATAACCTTGTGTACAGATTTATGGAAATTGGGTTCCCTCCAGTATCTTACCCAAAGTTTTTTCTTCATGCGTGAGCCGTGACAACAAGAATCAGTAGACATTCAAACAAAACCTGATTTATCCTCAATTTCCACAAGTACATTTACAGCAGGGGTCAATGGACAGGAATGAGAAAAGAAAATCCTATTGGATTTCCCCTTCCTTAATTCAAGGGCCTTGAGGCCCTCCTGGTGCCCTAGGTAATTCAACACAAACCAACGGCTGAGCCTGGGACCTCCTTGGTCTGTTCAGCTCACTGGTTTAATCAGCTAAACCATTAGCGATTTTTACATAGTCTTTATATCTAGAATAAAAACCATAATATAATGATAAACCATTCAAGACTGTAAGGATCCCAACTGAAATTATTTTGAATAATATCTCTATATCTATTTCCAATAAGTAAATCCAATAAAGTCAGGAGAACTGTTTTTATCCAAAGAGTGGTTAGAATGTTGAACTTGTTACCACATGGAGTAGTTGAGGCAAATAGCATAGATGACTTTATGGGGAAGCTGCCTAAATGCAAACGAAGAAAGGAAGGATACGCAGATAATGTTAAATGAAGTAAGATGGTATGATGCTCACGTGGAGCATAAACTCCAGCACAGACCATCTGAAGTCTCTGGAGTTGGTTGTAAACATAGGACTTTCTGACTCAGAGGCACCACTGAGCTAAAACTGACATTTGTTGCTCCTCTTTGCATTGCCTTCAGCGCTTCAATGTCTTATCTGTATTCATAAATGAGCAATTATGGAGGTCTTGTGGCACAGTAGGTAGTGTCCCTCTGAGCCCGAAGCTCTGGGTTCAAGTCCCACCCCAGGACTGGCTAAGGAAGGTTCGTTCATAATGCAGCCAAATAGGCTGAGTTTCCAACATACACCAATGGCAGGTGGTAAGACTGGGAGCAATTCCTGGTCAGCCATGTGATGAAAAGAAAATTGGAGCCTTTACTTTCCCATAGCTCCAGACTAAAACCTGCATGTAAAAGTGCATGTTGCCATTGCAACTTTGTGTGGATGGCTGCTGTGGATCAAACTGGTGCCAACAGTAGAGGGTTTCGGCTGGGGTGGATTTGGGACCTGCCTCCTTGCCCTACGCGTGGTGGGCCTGTGGGTTGGACCTTCAGAGAACTGGAAAAAACTTGCAATGAAGCTTTAAACAGTTGTGGATATCATGTGGACCTTCAGATTATACTGGCATCTTTGGAAACTAGATGATTCATTGGGCTATTTTTTGTTAGTTAAAATGGAATCCAACTGTGGAATGAACTTTTCCTCTGCTTGTATCCTGAAAAGTTCCAAATTGGGGTAGTCTCAGCTTGGTTACTAGTGGCATTTATCCACAGCCCCGCAGAGTGATTGTCTCATCATTAATTGGTAATCTCCCTTAGTGAACCCAGAATAGTTGTTGCACAAATAAAAATGGGTGTAATATGAACTGCTCTTCTGAGGTTGGGAGCCAAGACGCATTTTGGATCTCAGTGCAGAGTGCACAATTCTGCATTTGGTCTTTACTGTATTGACCCTAGATGTGATTCCATTCACAGCATTGTTATCCTTTAGTTTGATGAGTGATAAGGCTTACCCAGGAAGTACAAACTTATGTTTACAATCTTTATCATGCTATTTAAATGTACTTTATACTTATAAGGAACGGTTAAGGAAACTAATATTCATGTTCTTATCATTATGCACAATGGGTTCAACAAGACTGAAAATATTATTTGACGAAGAGGAACTATTAGTCAGTTGTGGCTTTTGGCTTAAACTAATCCCTGATGAGCACTTTAGCATTACAAGCTTTTTTCCAGCTGTTTAAGTGCTGTTTTATTTTGCAGCTGCAGTTGAGGTTTGCAGACCCTGGATTTTTTGTATGTTACTTGTGGAAACTCTTTCGAGTTACCAACAGTCACAGATTGCAACTTCTTTCGAGTACAATCACAGTTCTTGGTTTTCCAGGAGTGGGACATGAACCCACAACCCTCTGATTCAAAGGCGAGGGTGCTATGAACTGAGCCACAGCTGACACCTCCCATGTTACTTGTGGAAGATTGGCAGCACGAGCCATGAATTAATCATGAGCAATTACTTAGTGAATTAGAATACAATTCACAAATGGTTTCTTTTTCATAATCCAATGCTATTCTATTTGGTCACTGAGCTCTGTTTAAAAAGTAAGTTCCAGCAATAGCATACCCATAACTCATTGTAAACCACTACTGAATCAGACTTGTTCACTCTTTGACACAGCATGTATTCATTGTAGTCTTGTTTTTTTTTCTTTTTTTATTATTGCTCAGTTAGCTTATGTAATGAAGTGTGGCTTTATTGTTCAAATAAGAACATTGTTGAAGTAAAACCTTTCTTAACCTAGGTGGATAAGATTTTAATGGTTTAGTCAAAATAGATTGTGTTATTTTATAAGGGTTTTCCACTGATTTTCCTCTGAGGATCTACCATTGAATTTATTCAATGAAAGGTTATTGACCTGAAATGCTAACTCTGTTTTTCTTCCACCAACACTGCCAGACCTGCTGAATAATTCTAACATCTTCTGTTTTTATTTCAGATTAGATATTTCTGGCATCTACAGTATTTTGCTTTTGAACTTATTCTTGTCTGATAAGGATAAAACCTTCTCCTCAGGATGACTAAGGAAGATTAACTAAGACACTGCCCACACACCTCTGAAGTACAAGAGTAACCAGATCTCTGTGCTGCACACACTCAGGGTCTTCCAGTTCATAATCATCCAGCATCTGTGCTGGGGCAGATAATTGGTGAAGATGGCTGGAAAGGATCACAGTAGGAGGCTTGGAGCAGATGTGCTGGCTCTATAAAACAGTAACATGTACATTTTTGTCCTTTTTTTCCCCCTTTGTCCAATCTGTATTGCAATATTGCAACCAGAAATTCAAAAATGTAAGTTTGTTCAGTGACAGAGTAATGTTTGTCCTGAATAACCTTTGCTGTCACACAACATTAAAATAAATATAATAGATGAAATAAGTTCCTGTTCTCTCCACCAGTTGTAGCTGATTGCCATTAAGCAGCACAAGGCTGTTCGTAGTTCAACACTTAATTGACATTAAGCTTGTAATCTTACTCAGGATGGTTGCCCTAAGTAGTAATATTAAGCCCAAAAGTGGAAATATGACCCATTTTTCATTACTGACATCACTCACCTTAATCATCTTACAATTCACGCCATCTCTCAATGTTTTTCATTATACCCCAGTAATATTGCAATTCAAGGAGTTAGAGTTAACATTCTCCAGATTTTCATTAATTTAAAATATCAATAGGATACGTTTTATTAAATACTGGGTCTAGATTTGTTAAGGGAAAAAGAAATGCTGAAGTATATGGATTAATTTGAAATAGTCTTTACTACTGAAAAACATTACATTCTAACTTTACAAATACCAGGTACAATTATTAGGTTAATTAAGAGTAACATTATGCTATTTTGGCCTGATTTATACAATCAGTTTAAACAAATTATAAAATGTACTTTTAGTTTTCATTCAAATACCCCATAGTTGGCTGTTACAAAGGCAAAGTACCAAGTCACAAATTTTGCAACTGGCTTTTAAAATACAGTTGTTTATCTTTATCTTACTTTAAGGAATTGGAATCCAATTAGTCCCCACCTAGGTATATGAAAGGTTACCATCATATTTCATCAGAAATATTATGTTGGCAGTTCCACACAACATACTTTCCTTTATGAAAAATAACCTTGTTTTGACCTTAAAGTCAATCATATGTATTTCAATATAATGATTTATCAGATTAAGTGGAAGAGTGCATTTAATCTCTTATACTGGCCAGCACACACTGACTACATTTGCACAAGAATACAAAGTAACTCAAGTTAAATTAATGAAGCCATTATATCAGTGCCCAGTTACTGTTCCACTATAGCTTAATGGATCGTTTAAAATATTGAAGGGGTTACACGACAGAAAATTTGATTACAGCACATTCAAAGCAAACATTCTTAAATTCAATAGACAGTGCAGAAACAGATACCCAGTTGTTCAGTTTCATATATCATCCAGCAGTTTGTTAAATTAAGTTATTCTAAGATGATGACTAATGTGCAAGTTTTGAAAAGGGAGAAACTTTAAAAGAAGTCCTTCATTAGAAAAATATTTTTCTTACAATAAATGTAACAATGTATCAACATTTAGTCAGAAGAATCCATATTTACTTATTGATCCAATGAATGGGTTGGTGTAGGATTGGTATCACAATAATTAATAGCCACAATAATTAATTAGTAGCAGGTTAGAATTGCAAATTATGGGTTAGTCTTACTACATGTGATAGTTGCATGCCTACATATTCTACACTTTTCACTATAGTGTTCATAAAAAGCATTAAATAACTTATTCTTCAATTATAGTAGATTTGCAATTAATGTAACCAAGGAATGCAAGTTGGTTAAAATATATTTTAATCATTTCAAACAACACATGCGAACAACATATAACATTTTCTAATTCAGCAGTAAAAGGTCAATAAAGAAAAATGCCTAATATTGTGAATCTATTTGAATATTGGTTTCCTAATAGCATTCTAACTATTATTTACAGCACAAATGCTGATCAAGCATTTATAATACCCATTACCAGATAATTGCAAGGGGAAAGTGACAAGAGGAAGCTCAGTTGGGTATTCTATTAAGAGCTTTGCAAGGTTTGATCATTTAATTATCTAATAACCTTTTAATACTTCAATAAAAAAGTTTATAACCTTTAACATTTCTAATCTTTAAAACAAAGTTTTTAGGTTTTTCATAAGCCACAAATGTTTCCTAAAAGGCATTTAGCTTTTTTTTTAAATGGTGATTAATACTGTTGCACAATTTTTTTTCCAAATGGCTCAATTGACAAAAGCTTACCCTTGTATGAAATTGGGCCTTACAGATCATTAAGGTTCCAGGTTTGTGGCGAATTGTCAGATCTTAACCACAGCAGCAGTAGAGATGTTATAACTGTATTATAGTTGGTGTCAGCAGCTTTGGGCTGGGAGAATTATCCCCTTAGGAAAGTTCCTGAATGTGTGCAGATATCAAGCACAGGCACGACTGGGTTTCACTGTAATGTCTTTTCTCTCCTGATGAAGACATGTGAACATGTCTGATTTAGATTCACATAAAGCATGGTCACATGGTTGAGGTCCCAACACCCGAGCGAAATACACTTGAAAACCACTTTCAGAGGTGAGAGGACATTGGAAAAAGAAAACAAAAGCATCAGACTTAAACATATTACTGTTGTAATGTGTCAGCCTCAATTATGTTCTCAGTTCTCTGGAGTGGGATTAGAACCCACAATCTTGTGGCTTAGAGGCAACTATTCTACCATTGAACCAAGGCTGATACTCACTTTCAAAAGCTTAAAATCTTATTAGCTACCATCTTTAATTTTTATTCCTTACTCAGTCCAATCCTTGGACTGTGAAATGCCATAGGACATTTTGCTGAATTAGGGTACTGTATAAAAATAACAGCACTGTACTTTAATAGTTATTGTCTGATCTGGATTTTAAGTGGGTCCTTAATCTACTATACTGGGGAGGCGATGGCGTAGTATATTAACGCAGGACTGGTAGTCTAGAGACCCAGGGTACTGCTCTGGGGACTGGGGTTTGAATCCCACCACGGCAGATGGTGGAATCTGAATTCAATAAAATTCTGGAATTAAAAGTCAAATGATGACTATGATTGATTCGATTGTTGTAAAAACCCATCTAGTTCACTAATGTCCTTTAGGGAAGGAAATATGTTGTCTTTACCTGATCTGGCCTACATGTGACTCCAGACCCAGAGCAATGTGGTAGACTCTGAAATGGCCTAGCAAACCACTCAGTTGTATCAAACCTCTACAAAGTCACAAAGGAGGATTGAAACCAGATGGACCACCTGGCATTGACCTAGGCACTGGAAATGACAATGGCAATCTCAGCCCTGTCGACCATGCAAAGTCCTCCTTACTAACATCTGAGGGCTAGTGCCAAAATTGAGAGCTGTCTCACAGACTAATCAAGCAACAGCCTGACACAGTCATCCTCATGGAATCATTGCTTACAGACAATGTCCCAGACACCACCATCACCATCTCTGGGTATGTCCTGTTCCACCGGCAGGACAGACCCAGCAGAGGTGGCAGCACAGTGGTATACAGTTGGCAGCGAGTTGCCCTGGGAGTCCTCAACATCGACTCTGGACCCCATGAAGCCTCGTGGCATCAGGTCAGACATGGGCAAGGAAACCTCCTGCTGATTACTACATACCGTCCTTCCTCAGCTGATGAATCAGTGCTCCTCCATGTTGAACATCACTTGGAGGAATCACTGAGGGTGGCAAGAGTGCAGAATGTACACTGGGTGGGGGACTTCAATGTTCATCACCAAGAGTGGCTCGGTAGCACCAGTACTGATCGAGCTGGCCGAGTCCTAAAGGACATAGCTGCTAGACTGGATCTGTGGCAGATGGTGAGGGAACCCACAAGAAGGAAAAGCATACTTGACATCCTCACCAACCTGCCTGCTGCAGATGCATCTGTCCATGACAGTATCGGTAGGAGTGACCACCACACGGTGTGGAGACGAAATCCTGCCTTCACATTGAGGATACCCTCCATCGTGTTGTGTGGCACTACCACCGTGCTAAATGGGATAGATTTAAAACAGATCTAGTAACTCAAGACTGGGCATCCATGAGACGCTGTGGGCCATCAGCAGCAGCAGAATTATACTCAAACACAATCTGTAACCACATGTCCCGGCATATCCCTACTCTACCTTTACCATCAAGCCAAGGGATCAATCCTGATCAATGAAGAATACAGGAGGGCATGTCAGGAGCCAAGAGCAGCACCTAAAAATGAGGTGTCAACAGATATTGGTGCATGTGTAGATGAGGAATATAGTTGTAATGATACACAAAACTGTCCATGAGTTGCCACTTCTGATCTAGAATTTCCAACATTTGTTAAACTTTGTTCCCTCACTCAAAATGGTAGAACAGTGTGAGTGCTTTGCCACAAACATTTATTGTGTAGAGACTGTCATAAGTAAATTGAATAAGTAGTTCAAAAGGAAGAATAAAAAAAGATGCAGAGAAACAGCAAGGAAATTAGAATAGATATCTCTGGCTGAAGAGTTAGCTGAATGGCCTATGCCATTAATTTGATGCTTTTGTGGCATACTCATCAAGAGATCAGAGATGAATGGGAGGAAGCAACAAGATGCATGAACTAGCTTGAATGAGTTCATAATGGTTAAGGAAAAGGACAGTCTATATGAACTAAATTGGACTTTCATGCATAATTCCAAATCTTTGTTGGATGTAATATTACAAACTTAGTTTCCAATGGGCTGAGCTGAAATCTATCCAATTTGACTCGAGGTTGGGTGGGCTTCAAAAAGTAAGATCACAGGATGGCGGGCTTCAGGAGTTGAATAAAATCCTCTATGACCCAGGAAAGAAAAGGACAGGATGAAAGAAGAATGCAGTCCAACCTTGTAAACAACGTACTTTCTGTTTATTTATTGCTTGGTAGCAAACATGATGACCAGAAAAATTAGTGGATCACTCATATAAAGAATGAATGAATCAACTTCTATTTAAATAGCACCTTTCTCACCCTCAGGCAGTCCTAACTACTTTGCAATCAATGTGATAAGCAAGCACAGCAGTCAATCTGTGCAAGCAAGATTCCATAAACTGCAATAAGTAGCCAATTAATCTATTGTTGATAGCATTGCATACCAGGACTCCTCTGCTCTTCATTGAGTCTTTTCTATACATCTGAACTTGCTTTAATGTCTCATCTGCATGATTGAACCGCTGATCCTCAGCACTTGCATTTGGGTAGAACCCATAGCATTGAAAAACATTGTATGGTGCTATGGGCATAATCAGACAAAAATAGCAGCAACCCAAAGGAATGGATACCAGAAAGGCAACCAAATACTTTCTCAAAGTGGTGGTTTTTAAGGATTGCTTTAATGGACAAGAGGGAGGTGGAAGGGCTGAGGAAGGGAATTCCAAAGCTTGGGGCCTAGTAGCTGAAAAGAGTCACCTTGGTGAAAGAGGGTGTACAAGAGGCTAGAGTCAGAGGAATGGAGAATTTGGGGTTGTGGGGATTTGCAAGAACTGGAAGGTTACAGAGATAGGGTGGGGCAAAGCCATGAGGGAATTTAAACATGAGGATGAGAATTTTAATTTGGAGCTACTAGGGAACTGGGGGCCAATATAGGTCAGCAAGGACAGAAGTGATGGGCAAGTAAAAATGGAATTGGAAGGACAGAAAGAATGCTAAAGTAGAAGTTGGCCTGTAGTCCAAGTAAGGCTAATTTTCTGCTCAGGTACCTGAAATGGATCTTGAACCCTTGATCATCTGGTCAGAACCAAGAATACTAAATTAAGCTGACAATTGGTAAAGGGTGTTTTAATATAAAGCAGATTTGTTACTTATTAAAAGGTTTAAAATCCATACCCTTATAATGTAAAATACAACCAAACTACCTTTACAATTTAACTTGTTAAAGAATTCAAGCAACTTGCATAATGATATAACTTTTTCATTCTCAGGATTGCTGCAGTGTAATGTTGTTTGGGTCCCTAGTGATTCAATGCATTAGTGTGCAGTGGAGACTGAAACTTTATTGGAATTCCACCTTGGGGTCAATGTTTTTCCTTCATTTCCACCAGATTATTTTAGAAGACAAAGCATTTGAACATCTGAATGGGAGGAATAAAATAGATATGACAGAATCAGATAGGACAGAGGTTATTGGTGTGTGAGGATACAAACAGAATTTTGGATCAACTAAAGACTTTACTGATGGAGGATGGGAGGTCAATCTAGAGGACTTTGGAATAGTTGCACCTGGAGGTGACAAAAGCATGGATGAGCATTTCAGTGGCAGCTCAACTGAGTAAGAGTTAGGCATGCAATTGGACATAGACAGCTTTTATGATGGAGAGGTAATGGGGTTGGAAACTCATTTTGAGGTTGAATAGGATGCTGAGGTTGCAAGCAGTCTGGAACAGCCTGAGATAAGTGCTGGGGATGGGAAGTTGAAGTCAGTGGCAAGGAGCAGAGACAATAGTTTTAGCTGGAGCAACTGGTGACTCATTCCAGGTTGGTGGCCAGAGAGAGTCTCCTAACACAAGAGGCTGTGAAGGTGTTGTGAGGTAGAACTGGATGTTACATGTTCAAGATGGCCCAATGGACTAAAGTTTCTATCACCAAGGAGCAGCATGTAGAAGAAGAAGAAGAAGAAAGGATACTTGGGGAACTCTGGGAGTAATTGTTAGGGCTGGAAGAGAAGGCATTGCTAGAAATGGTCTGGCTGTAATTGCAGGCTGGAATGATGCAAAGACAGTCCCACCAATTTGGACAATGCAAGTGAGGTGATAGAGGACAATGGTGAGGAAACGCAACACATTACTCTGCTGTATCAAAATCTACTAGAGCAGGATTAGAGAGTGTATCAACAGCAAATATGAACATATGAGTAAGGACAGACACTAAACGACCTAGTCTGCCCCACAAAACTGGGATGCCTTATGCATCACAATATATAAAATCTCTACCAATCTCTTAAAGCCATCTCACAACAGAAGCGAAAAAACAGATAAAACCCAGGCCAATTGGGGAAAAATAAATCTGCAAAATTCCTCTCCAATCATTTTAAGTGATTGAAACTCTAGTCCTGATAAATGTTTTTTGTATCTATTTTTTATACAAGGTGATCTCTTCTCCAGCCAAGAATTGGTCCAGCTTTCATTTAAAGGAAGTAATCAAATTAGCACACTCTGCATGAATCAGCAGCCTGTAACATAGGTCTATGATTCTCTGGGAAAAGAGGGACCTAACATATAACCTAGTTCTGCCATATATAATTTGAAACTGAGATCCCTGGTCCTCGGTAACCCACTTGGTTGAAACAAAATGTACACAGAAACACAATCTACCCTGCTTCATTGTCATAAATAGATTAGTTAATTTTCTTTCCAGGTATTTTCTCCAAGTGTCAAGCTTCTTTGATGAAACAAACATCACATAGAATAAGAATAGGTTACTATTCCAAGGCTTGACAAAAAAAATTTAATTTTCAAGGTTTATAACAACTCACTCTTAGCTGATTTAGTCTGTTATTTAAAATATCAAAGGTTAAATATTTTGTTCTGAATGCCTACATAACAATTATAAAAATCAACTAACCTAATTCCTGAACTTAAATTTAAAGGTTTAGAGAATAAACTAACCTTGAAAATCTTTCTTCTCACACCCACTCCCCATGGAAATATTAGTTGCAAATGGACTTGACCCAGCAGTTCCCTAGTGTACCTTCCACCTTTGCATTCCAAATTATGTACTTAAGTTCACAAGATAACTTCAGATGATGAAAGCTTTGTGGTTCATTTGATTCATCCATTCTAGTTTATATAATCTGTGAGCATCTTAGGCGTAATGAAAATGAAAAATTTGAAGTTGGTTGAGGTTTGTAATTCTTCTCCATATTTTCTCTTTTTCTACAGGCTTCAACTGGAAGTTCTGACCCATGGTAAGCGGGAGAGGCCTTTAGTGAAATATGTGCACTGCAGTGCAAAGCCCAAATGCTGTCCCACCAGTAGTTTGACAATTTTTCAGTTTAAGAGTGAGTTGCACTGCTTCTTCTCTCCACCTGCCAAAATTTGTGTGCAACAGGTTTTACGCCAAAACATCACAATGCACAAATTTCTTTATCGTGATCGTTTGTGCCTCTTGAGATACGTCTGCTGAAACCCCCCTGCTGATCACTTACATAGCTCCATATAAAAAGGCCAGCTTGCACACAATGCAATGACAAAAATTTAGGACCAGCATAGCATGAAGTCACCTGTCAGTTTAACTGCTTTTGAAGTGATTTTCTTTGCGATTTAAAAAGGAAAAATCGTGCCCAACATCATCCTCATCCTGATGGCCACCTTTGTGTATGACTGCATCAAGATGTGCGTAGATCCTCAGTATGCAAACACCAACTGTCACTACATGCTGAGGTTCTACCTGTCCCCGGTGTTGCGAAGGATAGGTCTGGCCATGCTGCCGTGGAACACCCCAAGTAGTTGGACCGTGCCATACCACCTGTCACTGGTGGAAAAATATATGCAGAGAAACACCTTTGACCACAAGTCCATCAGGCAGTGGTCTGCCCGTAACGTCCTAGAGGCCCTGAGGGAAAAGGAGATGGCGGATCCTGTCGGATGGTTCCCCGAGCAGAATGGCAAAGTCATTTGGCAGAATGCCTCATCGCCAGAACTTTCCAAGCATCAAGATGGAGCTTGGCTGGTGTTGAGAAAGGCCCTCCCCGTCAGATCCTTCCTACACGCCAGGAGTCTCACCCCCTCCGCACATTGCCTTCGAGGTGGCTGTGGTGGGGACGAGACCGTTGTTTGCCTCTTTGTGGAATGTGCCTTTGCAAAAAAGGGTCTGGAGAGAGATGCAGTGGTTTTTGTCGAGGTTCATCCTGAGCAGTTCCGTGACACAGGACTCAGTGCTCTACAGGCCGTTCCCAGGGACACACACCGAGACAAACATTAACTGCAGCTGGAGGATCATCAACTCAGTGAAAGATGCTCTTTGATCTGCCCGAAACTTGTTGCTCTTCCAGTGCAAACAGTTGTCCCCAACCAAGTGTTGCAGACTGGCACATTCCAAAGTCCAGGACTACGTGCTGAGGGATGCACTAAAGCTTGGGGCAGCCACTGCAAAGGCGCAATGGGGAAAGATCACTGTCCAAGACCTTTCTGCCATAGTGCACCAAGGGGCTGGGAATTGTATAGACCCCTTGGGCTTTATGACTCACAAGGAATGTATGTAATGAAAACTAAATGTATCATAATTGTATTGAAGCACCTGAGAGTGCAACATGATCTATGTAGATAACTTGAATGCCATTGCACTGTCTGAAATTACTATGTTGAAATGTCTGTAATATTCATTGATTGTATTGAAGCACCTCGTGATCCATGTGGAAAAGTAGTATATGATTGCACTTTGTGATAGCCATTTAGAAAGATTTTGTAATGTTCTTTGATGTTTTACGAATAAAGTATATTTTTCCAAAAAAAGTCATGGCTGATCGGATTGTGGCCTCAACTCCATTTTCCTGTCTGCCTCCCATAGCCCTAAACTCCCTTGTCGATCAAAAATCTATCTCACTTAGCCTTGAATATATTCAATGACCCTGTCTCCACTATTCTCTGGGGAAGACAATTCCAGAGACTAACAACCTTCAGAGGGAAAAAAAGAATTCTCTTCATCTCCATCTTAAAAAGGAGACCTCTTAAAACTGTGTCCCCTACTTATAGTCTCCCCCACAAGAGAAACATCCTTCCGGTACCCACCCTATCAAATTCCCTTGGGATCTTCTATGCTTCAATAAGCACACCTCTCATTTTTCTAAACTGCAACGCATAGAAGCCCAAACTGTACAACTTTTCTTCGTAAGATAAGCCCTTCATTCCAGGAATGAGTCGAGTGAACCTTCTCTGAACTACTTCTAATGCAATTATATCCTTTTTTAAATAAGGAGACAAAATTGTATATAGTGTTCCAGATGTGGTCTCACCAAGGCTGTGTACAGTTACAGTAAATTTCCCTACTTTTATATTCCATTCCCCTTGCAATAAACACCAACATTCCATTTGCTCTCCTAATCACTTGCTGTACCCGCATATTAACTTTTTGTGATTCATGTACCAGGATACCCAAATTCCTCTGTACCACCGAGTTCTGCAATCTCTATATTTAAATAGTATACTGCTTTGCAATTCTTTCTGCCAAAGTTGTCAAGCTCACATTTTCTCACATTATATGCCATCTGCCAAATTTATGCCCATTCACTTAACCTATCTATATCCTTTTGTAGACTCTTAACCTCCTCTTGACAACTTACTTTCCTACCTTAGTGTCATCAGTAAATTCACGAAGGCTCCTTAGACAGCATCTTTCAAACCTATGACTACTACCATCTAGAAGGACAAGGGCAGCAGATACATGGGAACACCACCACCTGCAAGTTCCCCTCCAAGTCACTCATCATCCTGACTTGGAAATATATTGGCGTTCCTTCACTGTCACTGGGTCAAAATCCTGGAACTCCCTCCCTAACAACACTGTGAGTGTACCACAGAGACTGCAGCGGTTCAAGAAGCCAGCTTCTCAAGGGAAACTAGGGATGGGCAATAAATGCTGGCCCAGCCAGTGAAGCCCACAATCCAGTGTATGAATAATAAAAAAAAAATAGCTACCATACATTTGGTCCCATCCATCCAAGTAATTGATATAGATTGTAAATAGTTGAGGCCCCAACACTGATACCTGTGGCATTCCACTTGTTACAGCATGCCAACCCAAAAAAGACCAATTTATCCCTGCTGTCTGCTTCCTGTTAGCTAACCAATCCCTTATCTATGCTAACACGTTACCCCCTCAGTCTTAAATGGGAGATCCCTAATTTTTAAACTGTGCCCTCTAGTTCTAGACTCCCCCCACTAGGAAAAACATCCTCAGCATCTTTTATATTTCTCCTAAACTCCAATGAGCATAAGGCCCAGCATGCTCAACATTTCCTCATGAGCTAACCCCTCCATCCCGGGAATCAGCTGAATGAACCTTCTCTGAACTGCTTCTTATGCAATTAGATCCTTTAAAGGAGGCCAAAACTGTACACAATATTTCATATACGGTCTAACTAATGCCCTGTACAGCTACAGCAACATTTCTCTCTACTTTTATACTCAATTCGCCTTGCAATAAACGCTAACATCCCATTTGCCTTCTTAATCATACGAACATACGAATTAGGAGGAGGGACATGTCACTGGAGCCTGCTCTGCCATTCAATAAGATCATGGCCGATGTGAATGTAACCTCAACCCCGCATTCCTGCCTACCCCTGATTAACCTTTCACCCCCTTGTTAATCAAGAATCTATCTAGCTCTGCCTTAAATATATTCAAAGATTCTTGCTTCCACTGCCTTTTGAGGAAGAGTTCCAAAGACTCTCAAACCTCAGAAAAAATTTCTCATCTCGGTCTTAAATGAATGGCCCCTTATTTTTAAAGTGACCCCTAGTTCTAGATACTCCCACAAGAGGAAACATCCTCTCTATATCCACCCTGTCAAGACCCCTCAGGATCTTAAAGGTTTCAATTAAGTCACCTCTTACTCTTCTAAATTCGAGTGGCTACAAGCCTAACTTGTCCAGCCTTTACTCATAAGAGAACCTGCTCATTCCTGATATTAGTCTAGTAGACCTTCTCTGAACTGCTTTTAAGGCATTTACATCTTTTGTTAAATAAGGAGACCAGTACTGTACACAATACTCCAGATGTGGTCTCACCAGTGCCCTGTACAATTGAAGCATAACCTCCCTACTTTTGTAATCAATTCTCCTCACAATAAATGATAACATTCTATTAGCTTTCCAAATAGCTGCTGTACCTGCATACTAACCTGTGATTCATGCACTAGGACACCCAGGTCCCTCTGAATCTCAGAGCTCTGCAATTGCTCACCATTTAGATAATAACTATTTTATTCTTCCTGCCAAAATGAACAATTTCACATTTGCCCACACTATGCTTCATTTGCCAGATCATTGCCCACTCACTTAACCTATGTCACTTTGTAGTCTCCTTACATCCTCTTCACTATTTACTTTCTTGCCTATCTTTGTGTCTTCACCAAATCTAGCAACCATTCCTTCGGTCCGGTTCCTTCATCCAATCATTTACATAAATTGTAAAAAATTGAGGCCCCAGCACTGATCCTTGTGGCACACCCCACACCACTCGTCACATCCTGCCAACCAGAAAAACCCATTTATGCCAACTCTGCTTCCTGTTAGCTTGCTAATCTTCTATCCATGCCAATATGTTACCCCCCTGCACCATGAGCTTTTATTTTCTGCAATAACCTTTGATGAGCACTTTATCAAATGCCTTCTGGAAATTGAAGTACATTACATCCACCAGTGTCCATAGCGTGTAAGTCTTTCAAAGAACCCCAATAAACTGGTTAAACAGTATTTCCCTTTTACAAAACCATGTTGACTCTGCCAGATTGCCTTGATATTTTCTAAGTGCCCTGCTATAACATCTTTAATAATAGCTTCTAACATTTTCCCTATGGCAGATGTTAAGCTAACTGGTCTGTAGTTTCCTGCTTTGTCTTCCTGTCTTTTTGAATAAAGGAGTTATATTTGCTATTTTCCAATCTAGTGAAACCTTCCCCGAATTTAGGGAATTTTGGAAAATTAAAACCAGTGCATCAACTATCTCACTAGCCACTTCTTTCAAGACCTTAGGGTGAAGTCCATCTGGATCTGGGGATTTGTCAGCCCACAGCCCAACAATTTGCTCAATACCACTTCCCTGGTGATTGTAATTTTCTCCAAGTTCCTCCCTCCCTCTCATTTCCTGATTTACAGTTATTTCCAGGATTTACTTGCGTCCTCTATAGTGAAGGCCAAAGCAAAATACCTGTTTAATTCATCCGCCATCTCCCTACTTTCCATTATTAATTCACCAGATGCACTATCGGACCAACGCTCACTTTGTTAACTCTTTTCTTACTTAAATATTTACAGAAACTCTTACTATCCGTCTTTATACTACTAGCTAGCTTTCTCTCATACTTTAATTTTTCTCTCCTTATTAATCTTTTTGTCATCCTTTGCTGTTCTTTATATTCTTTCTAATCTTCTGACCTGGCACCTGTCTTTGCGTAATTATATGCTTTTTCTTAAGTTTGATATTGTCTAACTTTTTTCAGTTAACCACAGATGGTGGGCCCTCCCCTTGAAATTTTTCTCTCATTGGAATGTAGATATTCTGTGTATTCTGAAATATCCCTTTAAATGTCTGCCACTGAACTTCTATTGACATATCCCCCAACCTCATTTGCCAGTTCACTTTAGCTAGCTCTGCTTTCATGACCTCATAATTGCCCTAATTTAAGTTTAAAATACTAGTCTTGGACGCACTCGTTTCTCCCTCAAAATGAATGCAAAATTCAGTCATATTATGATCACTGCTACCTAGGGGAACTTCACTAGGAGGTTATCAATTAATCCTACCTCATTGCTCAATACCAGGTCTAGTATAGCCTGCTCTCTGGTTGGCTCCAGAACATGCTGTTCTAAGAAACTATCCCGAAAACATTCTACGAACTCATCTACGCTACCTTTGCCCATTTTTCCAATCTATATATAGATTAAAATTCCCCATGATTATTGGTGTACCTTTCTAGCAAGCTCCCATTATCTCTTCTTTTATGCTCTGCCCTGTGTAGTTACAATTAGGGGGCCTGTACACAACTTCCACAAGTGGCTTCTTGCCTTTATCATTCCTCATCTCAACCCAAACCATTTCTACATCCTAGTTTCCTGAACTTAAGTCATCCCTCTCTAATGTGCTAATACCATCATTAATTAACAGAGCCACCCCTCCACTTTTTCCTAACGTACTGTGCTTCCTAAATGTCACGTACCCTTCAATATTCAGGTCCCAATCTATGTTATCCTGTAGCCATGTCTCTGTAATGGCTATCAGTTCGTGCTTACTTATTTCTATTTGCTGTCATCTGTCTTGTTTCGAATGCTACATGCGTTTAGATACAGAGCCTTTGGTTTTACCCTTTTATTATTTTTCTAGCATCTAACCTTATCTACTGATTTACTCTTAGTACACTGTCCCCGACTACATTCCTTTTTGCTCCCCCCACTCGGATGGCTTCCTATACCATGGTGCCATGGTCAGTGTGCTCATCCACTCTGCAGCCCCTACTCTCATCCAAACAAGCTGAGAGAACCTCAAACCTGTTGGACAAATGAAGAGGCTCACACTCCTGCCCTCTGGGTCCCCTTACCTGCCTCACTTGTAGTCACTTCCTCTTGTCTCTGGCCACTGACCAAATCAGAAGGCCTTATCCTAAGTGGTGTGACTGCCTCCTGGTATTAAGCATCCAGGTAACTTTCCCCCTCCCTGATGTGTCGCAGAGTCTGCAGCTCAGCCTCCAGCTCAATGAATCGGAGTCGAAATTCCCTAAGCCGTAAACCATTACAGCAGACGTGTTTCCCCTGGATCACAATGTTATCCAGGAGCTCCCACATGCTGCAGCCTTGATGCATCACCTGTCCTGCCATCCTTAAATGTGTTTTAAATAATTACTTAATTATATTAATTACTAATTTACCTTAGGGAGACAAGAACTTACCCACTTACCAGATACTCACCAAACAGCTAGCTCCTTTCCCTGTAGTCGACCAAGAACCAATTTCTATGGGGTGAGAAAGATAAAAAGAGGAAACGAACAACTCCTTCTCCCCTTTCACCAAACTTCAATCTTCACTCAGTCAACCACACTCTGTTTGCACCTGCATATCAACTGTTTGTGATGTACTAGGATACCCAGGCTCTTCTATACTGTAGAGCTCTGCAGTATCTCTCCATTCAATTATGTTGCTTTTCTATTCTTCCTGCTAAAGTGGACAAGTTCACATATCCCCACATTATACTCCATCTGTCAAAATTTTGCCCACTCTCTTAACCTATCCAAATCCCTTTGCAGACTATGTCCACTTGACAACTTACTTTCCTGTCTATTTTGTGCCATTAGCAAAGTTAGCTACCATACATTTGCCCCTTCAGCAGCAGATATTTAGTAGCAGCAGCCCAATATATTTCTCAATATATATTGATGGCACTGTAAACATTTCTTTTAGCCTGTTTTTATATTCTGGAAATGTGAATTGCTGTACAAATTAGTTTGAAAATAAAAAGGGAACAATTTAACCTAGCATAAATGATCACAGATTGAACCAGATGAAACACTAAATCCCCCCAAACCTAGTACGCCAACCAACACATCAAAGAAAAATACTCTAATGAAATAAAAATTGCATTGTTATACATTCAAAAGAGTCTCCTGGGTACCTTTTCCCCACAAGTCCAGTTTATTTCTGATATGACTACTTATCAACACCTTGACATCAGCTGCAATGGTGGAACCCAAAGAGCATATTATCAGCATGAACCATATTACTAGTGTACAAATACACATTAAATGTCATACCACAAAATT
Organism: Cetorhinus maximus; assembly: GCF_964194155.1. Classification (NCBI taxonomy): domain Eukaryota; kingdom Metazoa; phylum Chordata; class Chondrichthyes; order Lamniformes; family Cetorhinidae; genus Cetorhinus; species Cetorhinus maximus. The sequence continues at coordinate 100,858,151 of NC_135890.1, forward strand.
TTAAAGTTACATCACACATTATGAAGAGGATACAAATTTGAACAAGGACAATTACCCAACAGCTGGAATGGCAGTGTATTGAGCACAGCCTTTTCACACACTAGGCAATTCACCATGTCATGATATTACATTACATTCAAATGACCAGGTTTTGGGACAAATCAACATAGCAAGTATCTGAATCTTGTATTTAGAGTGCATCATCAATGGAATAATGGATTTAGATATACTAGGATTATACAATAGACTTTAGTGTTAATGGGTCAATATACTCTGAGATCTTGAGTATACAATAAATACCCTTCACAATAACGCAACTTCTTCAGTGACACCAGGGTGTCACATATATAATTTCTGTCCATTATCAGTGCTTATAGGCTTCTGAATAAACACCACAACTGCAGGGATCTTCCACCAGAGTTATGTCCTTAAATTGCTCAATTCTTCAAAATTATTTCATATGCCTGGAAAACATGTTGGGATACCTCTGGGGCTCTGCATTTCAGCGATAACTGCAACAAAGAGTCAATAGCACAACAGTGTAAGGTCAGAGTTACATACTGGATTAGCTGTGCTGAAAGAGCATCTTGTCACTATAGTAGTTCTGATGATCGAACATAAAAATGTCCTCATTTCAGTGAGGACATCACATTTAAAATGCATTAATATGAAAATATGGCCATTGAAATATTACCTCCAAGAATTATGATTTTAATTAATGCAAGCAGATTTTTAATCAGATTTAGTCTTTACCATTGCATTGGTTTGAACAAGAGCACTATTTGGTACTTAATGATCAAACCAGCATAGTATTGAATATGAAACCACTGGTGACTGTAACATGCTCATTCATTCCAGCAGTCAAGTTAGAAACAGCAAGTAATGAGACACAGCCTCTTCAAACAAAAGTCTTCATTGAACAGCAATGAAGGTGAAAACCACTCTATTTCATTAAATTGTATGAATAATATAATTTGTAATCAGTAAAGGTCGCAGCAGCACATTTTGAACTATTACATGAAGGGAACAGGTAGAAGATATGTGAAAAGCATAGCTGTGGTTTTACGTAGCAAATATTCAATTACTTAAAAGGATATAGTAAATACTCAATTTACACTCAAAATGAAGGCAATTTTTCAACTGATACACCATTGATTTCTGTCAGAGACAAAGCAATAGTCATCTTCCTTTGGATTTCACACAATAAACATAAGAGTGGTTTTTCTAATTAGCAAGCAGAAAAGACATGAAAACTTAGAAGAATGAAAATTGATGTAAAGAATTAAGCTCATCCTTATGTATATGCACAACCTATATGACATTGCTTTGGAATGAAGTATCATGGTGGGGGGGCAGGGGTGGTCTCATAGTAGTATTCTTGCATTATGGGTACAAATTTTTTCAACATTCTTGCTTTGCCTGTTGGCTTCTGGTTTAAAACACTAATCACAAAATTGGTTCATACAAATATTCAAGCAGCAAATTTTACAACATGTTACATAGCAACAAATTTAGCTGCTCACCTCAAGCAAGTACTAATTTCCCCTCCCCTCCCAAAATTCATGCCAATTAAATGTGGAGTGCTGCAAGCAAAACATGTTGTATAAAAAAAAAGCAAGGGAACGATCATTTGGCCAAAATTAAACAATTCATTATGCCAGATAAAATGTAAATTGTACTTTAAAGTAACTCTGTAGCTTCCATCTCCTTTTAAATTTACAATTAATCTCAATTCACGATGAGAAATAATCAATTTTAATGAGAAAAACAAACAACTTCTGACTACAAATTTATTTTTAAATTAGGACACTTAATTCACATTAAAGCTCTTGCACGTAACTTTGGAGTTAACAGCAAAGATAAATCACATTGCTAAAAATTTTCTGAAACCAGAAACCAATCCTGAAAATAATTTTAACTTTGTCTGAACTAAATCAAATCCGGCATTTATTATTTAAGGTTCTGATCAACTACTTAATTGGGGAGCTGATGGTAAAAGGCTGATTCAGTCATCATGGGATAGTGAATCAGCCACACTGAAAATAGGCATCAGAAAAAAGCTAGCCAGCAAAGCATAGCAAAAAGGACACTGCAGAAGCATAGGGCAAAGAATGGAAGTGGCAAGTTTTTGCAACTGACTAAAATTAAATGAATTGCTAACCTCCAAATCCTGACCCGTAGGACAAAACCACCATGGCAGGCATGCAACAAAGGGAAAAAAAAGATAACTATAAAATACTACAGCTTTTCCCCCAACAGAAATAGAAAAAAACTAGTCTTGATTAATATACAAATGGCATGTAGGGGCATAACAGTGCAAAATATTAAGAACACACACATAGGGAAGACTACACAATGGTGCATATTACAAAACGGCAACAAAAAGAATTTAGACGAATAAAGTATATTATTGCTATGTTTAATACTTAACAGTAAATAAATTCACTCCTAAACAGTGAACAATTTAGAAGTACGATAGATGATAAAATTGAATGAAACATTATTCTGGATAGTTTGTGAAAGCAGTAATAGGAGACATTTCCACTCTCTCAGCTTATTCCACTTCAAGTGTAATGTAATATCTGTAAAGTTGCCAATAAATTTGGCAGGAATAAATAGTTTGTGAACAGGTTTCCACATTTTCTATTTAATAGTCGGTTGATAGTACAGAATTTGAGTATTGCTGTAAAAAGAGACATGCTATCAAAGCTTTTCGTCTTGCAGTCATCAGGACAGATTTGCAAGAATACCAAATCTCAAAGGGGATAACAATTTCTCCTGTTTGCAAAGAGGGTGCTGATTGGTTGGCAAGTTGATTCTGATAGATAGAGGTGTTGCCACGGAGAATGCACCAGGGAACAATTAACTGCCAAGCTTTTGTGTAAATTCAAACCAGGCAAGTCAACTCTGATTGATCAAGGTATTGCCATTGGGAATGAACCACGGAATGGCTGCCCCCAAGCTTTTGTTTAGTTGAGAAAGGTGCAATGCTTGGACATGTTCATTCTGTTTGCAAAGGACAAAGCCATGCGTGTGAAAATATGTAGCTTCTAGCACGCGTAAGGGTGCCATACTGTGAGGCCGACTGATAATCTTAAATTGGCTGTCAGTGTAATTCTTAGCACACTCTGGATTGTTTAGTTAGTGTTGTCCAATCGCAGAATCACATCTAATGTTGGACACTATATTCTGAGTTTTGCTCATCTACTACAAGCCCACTTTCATTGGTCAATATATGTGTTGGGATTCCCATAGTTTCACCTGCCATAAGATTGCCCTTATCGGAAGCCTCATAAAATCAGGCCTGAAACATTTACTCACCATGCAAGCTTGATGCCAAAATATGGTGCATCAAACCTATCCTGTGGAGTATTGGCTACATGACAGATCATTGATCGCTGTATATTGCACACACTCATGACTGGGTCTAAGGCTGCCACACTTTTGGTTCTGACAGTGCCCAGTCTACCTCAGATTACCCTGGAAGGGCAAGGTATCTCAAACATTTGAACAACAGGTAAAGCTAGCCATTTCACACTGCTAATATGCAGTAGTAACACAAGTGGCATTCTCCACAAAAGACGTTCTGCCTACCTCACAAATAAGTAATGTAGTAGATGCATTTCATTGCCAGTGTGATGCCAGGTATGAAGGCCTTATGCCCCAACGACTGGGAGATCATATTAAAGAGCATGTTCCTTTGGGTATTCGCAACAGGCAAAGTACTGATTGTACTCAACCAGCCCGTGCTTGCAAAACTCAAAACATGGTGTCCAACATTTGATATGATTCTGCGTTTTGACAACACTTGCTAAACAATCCTGATTGTGCTAAGAATTACACTAACAACCAATTTAAGATTGTCAGGTTCACAGTGCGGCTCACTTATGCATGCTAGAAGCTACATATATTCAGCAGAGCTTAGGGCCCTGTCCTTGCAAACAGAAAGAACATATCCACGTATTGCACCTTTTCAACTAAACAAAAGCTTGGGGGACAGCCACTCCCTGGGTCATTCCACATGGCAATGCCTTGACCAGAGTAGACCAGCTTGGTTTAATTTAAACAAAAGCTTGGCAGTTAACAGTTCTTTGGTGCATTCTCCATGGCAACACTTCTACTAGAGTCCACCTGCCACCCAATCAGCACCCTCTTCTCATGCAGTACAGGTTGTTGTTCCCTTTGAGATTTGGTATTCTTGCGAATCTGCCCTGATGAGTGCAAGACAAACAGCTTTAATAACATGTCATTTTGTATTTGATTCTGTTAAATGAATGCTAGTAATAAACTAAATTGTTGTATCTTAAGTACAGTAAAAGCACATTCTACAAAACACATCACAAAATGAAAAGATAAAATTCACCACCAACACTCCATCTTTCCTAATATAGTATTCAATATAATTACACAAAATTAAGAATTGCAAATATTAAAAGAATAAAGTAAAAGAGTTAAAAGCATAAAAGGAGATACTCATCAACACTTACCGTGTAATTGGGATTGCCTGGTTGGATCCTAAGCTCTGCTAAAACCCAGATCCCATTGGTCAGTTTTAGGGACTGATATAACATATCTTGCCCTTCAACATTCCTTTTTGCAACAGTGAAAATGTTATTGCTTTGAAGCTTATTAGTGACCGCATCTGTAAGTTCAGAAAACAATTATTTTCAGCAATCAAAATAGTACAAAATCGAGATAAATTCTGTTATTCAAACTCAAGTGTGTCTATTTGCAGCATCTACCATATCAGTATTTATCACTGAAGAGCTCTAGGCCATCAGCATAGAAAATTATTTTTGAGGCCAGCCTTTATAACTGATAGAAATGTGTCAGTAGATAATACTGTAAATGAACTGAATAGGCACAAGTTGCAAATTTGAAGACTTCAGGTTACTGAATGTCCTAAGGAAGCAGCAGTACCTTCCACACGTAATTTCAGAAGGCAATCTGGGGAAAAAAAATGGAAAAAACATGGAGTGCAAGACAACCAGCTTTGTTCTCAAACAGTTCCTGTACCCAGTGTCATATACTGGATACATGACACCTGCATGCACCCTTAATAAGGACAGTTTGTGACAAGGCATAAAAATTCAAATATAATTGAATACAATCAAATACAACTCAATTTAAATCTACAAGTACATTTTTTTTTCAAATATTGTTCTTGACTCTAATGTTGTAATAGGTAATATTCTACCAATACAAAATTTTGACTTATCCCATTTTCAAGATGACAAAACAAAATGCAATTTCCGAAGAGACAAAAAAAAACTTATTTACCTGGTGGTGGTTGCCATACTGCACTGGAGTTTCAAAGGTTAAGAATTTTTTTCCTTAGCCTAATGCAGTATATTTATTAATTTTTTAACCTGTAACAATGTTTACACTGCAGGAATAAGGTTTTGTCTGCTCATATAAGCCTTCTGTACCATCAAGGAATTACATAATGTATTTTCATCTATCAAGGCTACATTGTTTAAGTGTTATTAATTTAAGCAACAAAAATTAGATTTCACTGATTTAAAATAATTCAGAAACTGGTGGTATGGTAATCAACTCTCATGTACATCCATTTTAATTATATTTCATGAGCAATGCACAGAATAAAGATCAACTCTAGGGATTTTCCAATTAAGAAAAAGCCATCTTTTAACATAATTGTTTAGAATAAATTCTTATATTTTGAACAATAACAATATATTCAAAGGGAACTTTAAATGCAATTGACAGCTGGGTTTCAGCAGCACTATGTTACAGCTGAACTATTTAGCTTCAATAATATGAAACCCCTTGAAAGATATCACTAAGTCTTCTAGCACACTTGGAGGTTCCACTGGTGCAAAAGCTGGAAACATATTCCGATCTGATTTTAAATGGAAACTGTTTCAATTTAATGGATGTAAACAAGTCAAGCTTGTTTCAATTTAATAGATTTTATAGATTAAAGCTGATTGCTTCAAATAACCTAGCCTAAAACATTAAGGATAAGAGTAATGGACAAAACAGAACCTCAAGATTCAAATTCAGAAAGTGTTGTCCAAGATCATCAAAGGAAAAACAATCCCTGCAGTACATATCAAGAAAAGGAAGAACAATTCGCTTCAGGGAATACAAACGGCCTAAACAATACTGAATGCGATGATGATACAGAGGAGGATCGGGAATTTTGAAAACGAAGTGTTACTCATGCATGTCTATAGATTAAAATATTCAGCAGTTACTTAAGGCTGTTTTTCCATAAAAGAACATCAACATAATTACAAAGCAAAATACTGTGGATGTTATAAATCTGAAACAAACAGAAAATGCTGGAAATACTCAGCAAGTCTGGTGGCATCTGTGGAGAGAAAAGATCAGAGTTAACTTTTCAGGCTGATGACCTTTCAATCAAACTGGAGCTCATTAGGGATGCCGTGGCAGTTTTCTGGAAGCAGGATAGTAGAATGACATATTGCTTTCACAAAGCAGTTAAATGCACAGAACTACAATTAGACCTAAATCTTATTTATGCATCTGAAGAGGTGAGTGGTTTGTTTAAGTTACAGTCTACTGAATACTAGGATTTGAATGCCCACTCCACTGAAAAGCTGATGGGATAGATCAGGAAATTTTAGGCACAAATCAAGAAACTGGCTTCAAACTGCACTTGAAATTGCATCATTTCTCAGAGAGAAGTTATGGTTCAGGTTTCCAAACCAGCAGGTCCACTAGTGGTGCAAACTCTACATCCATGGTAGTTGATCCTTGATGTTATTTTTCAAACAGACAACAAGTGCTTGATATATTCCATAAATAATGAAAATAATCCACATTTTACCTGCATTAAGGTGGCAGTCTTTGATTTGGAATTGTACTTCATTCTCATTTGGAATGTCTTTCCAGGTTGCCAGAAAGATCTGTCGATCTGCACAGGGAATAAATGGGAGCTACAAGTTATACAGGAATTGCACTGATCTAAAAGTTATCAAAAAAATTCTGTTTGCTGTTCATTCTAACTCAGGGGCTTCCAAACAGGGGATGGTGACTTCCAGTGGGGTCACAGGACAAGCAACTGCAGTTGAGATCCCTCTCCTCAGTGGCAGTAATGGTGACTGGGGACTCGGGAGGGGACAGTCCTAGGAGAGGTTCAGAGGTCTCTTGACATGTGTACACACGATTTATTTCTTGCCTTGGTCTTGTGGGCATGGCCTAATATCAGCCCTGAGGCCTGATCACTGCCTCCAGAGTCTGCAATGCAGTAGGGAAAATACATTGCTGCCTGTTTCCAACACATTATCCCAACTTCCTCCCCCACAGCTCTACCATCCCAACTCTCTCAGCCCCACCCCACTCTGCTCTCAGGGCTACATGTGCCCCCCACCCCTGCTTCCCTGCACCCAGCTTCCTCAGACACCTCCCTCCTCAAACTCACCCAGAGTTCTACACAGCTCCGATATTACTCTGGGGTCATGGCAATCTTCAAGTTTCAAAATGGCGTTAGGAAACAGATAGTTTAAGTAAGTTATATTTGTAGGTGTTAGGAATGAGTTTTAACTTTAAAGTTTAAGTTTGATTTGTATTTCAGTATTTGTGTGTTGAGAAAAGGTCAAGTTGAGTTTTAGTTTCACTTTAAAAGGTGCCTGCATTTCTAATGAGAGTTTACAATGTGAGAAGTTAAGCAAGTGCAAGAGTAAAATAGCCGTGCTGTTGCCTAGAAACAGGAGTCCAGAGAGGCAGGCCCCTCCCACAGAAGAAACTAGAAACAGCAGTTTTTGAGTTCAGTTTTGAAGACAGCTGCCAGGCAAAAGCAGCCTAGAAGGCTCAGGTAGCCATTCCAAGCTAAAATAAGTTGAAAGTAGCTCCAGGGAGAGACTGGAGCAAGGGGACAGATAGCCATTCCCAAGCTAAAGAAGAAAGTCCCCAAGAATCGAGGGGAGTGGAACAGGAGAAAGTCACAAGCAGACCTTATAGTCAAAGGAAGGACAGGAAGCTGGACAAGGTCCTGTCAGGTGAAGTTAAGAATAAGGGGCAGAGAAAGGCTCCAAGCTTCAAGCTGCAGGAAGCAGAGTCAAAACAATATAAAGGCTTGTGAGAAGTCAGAAGGTCCAAGAGGCAACTGAAGGTCTGTAACTCTTTGCTATGGGCATGTAAAGCAGTGGTGTACTGTTGACATCTGATTTGGTGAAGCAGAGTGCGTGGAGGAAAGCTTGAATGCATGTGGTGACCCAGGGTAGAGGAACATTGGAAGGAGAGTTCGAAACCCTGGAGGTAAACCCTTGCAGAAGGTGTCTGAGAGAAAGTGTTATTTGGGAGAAGATTCCAAAGTGAGTTCTTGGAGAGTGGAGATCGGAAACCCTCGTGTGAAAGACCGGTTGGTTCACGGTGTGACAAACATCTGGGGGGAGTTGAGGAGAGATCCATAGCATCTGTGTTGGGTGGCATCTGTCACTTGGTTTCAGAATGTGGTGTGTCTGACCACAGATTGCCTATTGGTTTACATGGACTGTTACTTACTGTGAACATTCGAGTATAAGAAAGCTTTTGTAACTAATGTTATCCTTTCAAATCTGCATATATCTGTAAAGGTATAGTTGTGGGTGAAGAAGTATTGTAATATAGTTTATCATGTCTTATTAAATAAATGTTTTACTCTTTGTTAAAAGTTCACTAGCTGGCTCCGGTGATTCTGTTAAGTAGCCACTCTCCATATATCTAAACAAACAAATAAAAGTTAGGATCTATCAAGCTGGGTTCCACCATGGGATCAGACTTGTCCAGTAGTAATCTCAGTTGGGGAACGTTAAAATGAGATCTCAGTAGGAAAAAGTTTGGCAAGCACTGATTTAACAAGTACATAACAGCATTCTCCCTGAAGTCAGTTGATAACCTGCATTTAAAAAAAGATAGTTTTACAACATTCAAATTGCTTAGAAAGCACAAGCCTATGCAGTTACAGATGCTAGAACCTCTAGTACCTCACCTAAATGGTCTGTGAGCACAGAAGTAAGTAGGAACAGGAGTAGGCCATTCAGCTCCTTGAGCCTGCTCCACCATGAAATGATTGAGAGGCTATTTGATAGCGGTAGGCAAAGCCCCAGTCTATTTTCACATCACACCCAGCAATCTACATGCCCAGTACAGATCGTTCCCCTATCATAGTTTCAGATTTCAGAGACGTGAGGCGAATTGTAAGATTATGCAAGCTCACTTAGAAGTCAAATGAGAACATGATCAAGCTTGGCTTTAATGTCTTTCATTAGTGAACAGCCTGCTAATGCTGTCTCACTCAGATATGAAGAATGGACACCTTGGTGCTGTGGGGGGATTTGACACCAATGCATGGGGTGTGTCCAAACCAGGAGAGGTGGCACATCCAGAGATAAAAGAAGTAGCTGGACACTAATTAAATACTTTCCATTTCATAAGAAGAAATAGGAGTTGAAATAGGCCATTAGACCTCTCAAACCTGCTCTGCCATTCAACAAGATCATGCTGATCTTCTACCTCATTAAAAGGTTATATCTAGCTACCAATTGCCAATCACTAAAATCCATTGACAAACAATAAGAGATGCTGGACGTCTATCCACACCTACCTTTGTGGTAGTCCATCTGTGTGCTAATAAACAAACATCGAGAGGAAACTAGACCCTGTCTACTCATTTACTCAGATATGTTAATGTACCCAGTTAATGTCAAAAGTAGAAATGAATTTGTTTGCTGCAAGAAAACGTGTTACCAAGATGTTGTTTTAGACCTCCAGTGGGGTCTTCAACTGTCTGAGAACCAGAGTTTACATAGACACTTAGGAAAGACTAGAGATCAATCATTTCTAACTTCCTGACAATTTTAGAATTGCATGAATCTGAAAGTAGGAATGTAGAATAGGTTATATTGGGGCTTCAATGTTTAGCATCAATCCCAACGACTTGGAATAGAGGTTGGTATCATGGCAGCTTTCCTGGGAAAGTGTCCCTCAGCAAACAACCCATAGGAACTCGATGAAAATAGAGATGAACTACCAGACTGCCAGTTACTTGAAATTGCATATCTTGCATTTTATGCGCACAGCCAAGGTCTCTAAACCACAAGAATGACAGTGAGTATGGTCACCATTTTGACCTGCTCAATTGTGAAGAATAAAGGTTTTGGCCCATGTGGGTCAAAAATAACAAAAGTAGGTTAGTTTTCTTTTTAAAATCAGGGGATTGTTAGGGAAAGGAAACTTAGTGAGAAAGAAACAATAGTGGGAGCAGAATGTCTAACAGCTTGGAAAAGAAAAATTTAAAAGGGTACAGGTAAAGGACAGGGAGATAGGGGCAAGTGGAAAGCTGTTTCAGAAAGCCAGCGAAAATTAATAGGCTGAATGGTCTTCCTCTATGATATACATTCTCTGATTCTAACTAAAATCAAAACCCACAAGTCAAAAATAGAAAGATGTCTCACTAGAGTCACAAATTTGATTGCAAAATCAAGAGAAAGTACAGAGAGAAAAGATTTGGAAAGCTGCATAAAGCAGAATCAAATCTTCAAATGAATGAACATTTGTGTATAGTGTGATGGAATCCAGAGTTTGTGGGACGTGGGAAGCATGTGGAAGCTGTTGGGTGAACAGATGCCTGGTCAATGAGAGAGAGCGAGAGAGAGAAACAGAGAGAGAGAGAGAGAGAGAGAAAAACAGAGAGAGAGAGAGAGAGAGAGAGAGAAAAACAGAGAGAGAGAGAGAGAGAAACAGAGAGAGAGAGAGAGAGAAACAGAGAGAGAGAGAGAGAGAAACAGAGAGAGAGAGAGAGAGAAACAGAGAGAGAGAGAGAGAGAAACAGAGAGAGAGAGAGAGAGAAACAGAGAGAGAGAGAAACAGAGAGAGAGAGAAACAGAGAGAGAGAGAAACAGAGAGAGAGAGAAACAGAGAGAGAGGGAGAGAGAGAGAGAGAAACAGAGACAGAGAGACAGAGAGAGACATTCTGTTGACTGCACTGACCTGATTTCAAAGCTTGTTGCGTTTTTGTTTTTGTCAGAATCTAAGCGAAAGGGAAACAGTGACTTCAGTTTTCAGGGAAATGAGGATATGGCCTCAGATTTCTGGGGAAAATGGAAACTAGTTGAAACCAGACAAAGACACAGGGCCATAAAAGGCTCAGATTGTCCAGCAGTGCAGGTAGACTGTAGAGAGTTGTGTGTGGGGCAGTTCACAGAAGGAAACATGAAGGCGGGATCCACAACGGGGGATAAGGAAAGTTAAAAGCAGCTTCTTATTTTAAAGGGACCGATTGACTAGTGCCAGCGATTTTGGTGAAACCTGTGCCTGTGGGACTCAGGTTGGTTGGGACTGGCGACTGGAATGAGTTGGTGGCCAAGTCCTGCATGGAGAAAGCATCTGGAATTCTACCTGAGGAAGATAGAGTTTTGAAGGACTTTGTGGCTGAACATGATACCATAAATGCTGAGGGGACTGTCTGATAAATCTGAGACACCTGTGTAATTTGTAATAAAAGGAAACATCCCCACCCACTGCCGTCTCCCTCACGCCGTTGGTGGCTCCTGCCAAACCCACGCCAGTAACAGTCCCGAAATGCCAAGAAAGTGAAGGAGAAGTAGTGGGTGGCAAAGAGCGAGTGTTAGGATCCCCAGCAGGGGAAGGGTGAGGGAAGATGAAAAATGGAAGGAGTTTGAGCAAAAAGAAGTTGATTATAGTGGCCTGAGAATCCATGCCGTACAAATCATTGGTGGAAGAGAAGAAAGGAGATCAAGGTGAAAATGGTGAGAATATCTTGACTGAGATGCATCTGTTAACTTATGTTTAGTTTATGTTGATTTTTGGTTGGATTATTAAAGGAAAAGTTATAAAGTGAAATCTTGTTCATTTGGATTTTCATTGGAGTTGTTCTGTAAATTTGATTCTTTTGGTTTGTTGGTCTCCACAGGGATCATGACAATGGAATGTAGATAAATTTCCAATTCAACATATCAGCAACTTGCAACAGAAAAGGTTAAAGTACTTGAAATAACTGCACACAAATGTGCAAAAATTCAGAACTAGATACACACCCAATCAAACAATTTTTTGTTTCATCTTCAGAAGATCTTTGTAATGTTTGCTACTGGTAATTAGGGCCCTCTTTCAATCATCCCGAGCAACTGTGCTAGGATTATTGAAAACACTCACCCATCTTTCCATCTTCCACAAACAACATATTAATTGGGTACAGGCAACTGAAGTAGAAGACATCAATATTGTTCTTTACTGCAACCTGTTGACAAAATTAAAAATTAGAATTATGGTATTTAAAGTCTTTTAAATGGCAATGATTTTCCTGTATTATTTATTCTGTCCTTGCAGGGAAATGCTACACTATATAGATGAAATGCACGGTTAGCAATTATTTAAAATAAAAAGCATTTATGACACCATTTAGAATGATTAACACCCAGAATTGTTGCGTATCCTCTAGTGCTAGCTGTTCATAAATATTTCACTATGCATCATAAGTTCAGGCATAATTTTTCCCCCCCCAAATTATTTCCCCAAAAGATGTAGCAGATCTTGAATTACAACAATGTCATAGGAAGAATTCTAGATCTAGTAGTTTTATGTTAACTAGTTTCAATGACAGAATTTGTGTGTTGATAAATGGTTTTACATTTAAGTATGAACCATTAATTTTAGAGCAGTTTGAATGGAATTGAAAACAAGCACTACTAGAAAAGATACTTTTATCTTTCAATGAAAATCTTCTGCTTGGGAATTTGCAGTGGTAACAGGTTACTCAAATTGGATGATGTTCCATTGTGGGAAACTGTAGTCTCATGCTGCTTACGTGAGTGCATTAGAGAGTTGGACAGAACATTATTTTGCCTCTGCCTGGAAATAGCATACTACACTAAGAGTTGGGGAAATGGTGTGTGAGGTTACTATGGGTCAGATTTTGCCGTCAAAACAACAGTAATGTTTGCCGTTATTTATGCATAAATGGAACAACAAATTCAGGCAAGAGGCAGAATATCCAAAGGATGCTGTCCAAGTCTGCCACTTTGCCATTAACTTTGCAGAAGCATCATGTCGCTGTCTGCCTCACCTTTGAACTGCATTGAAAAAGGATGAAGTTGCTTTGTTTGCATAGCAGGTATGAACTAAGCACGTCATGGAAAGTTAAGCCTTGTCAGTTCATGTGTAAGCACCCTTATAATGATGGGAAAAGTGCTTGTTACTGTCAACCAATCTCTCTGGCACTGAAAATTAACAAGTGTGGCAATTCATCTCTTTATGCATTAATAGCTGTAAAAAATTTAAATTTTAAAAATGTAAACTTTTAAAATTCTTTCTTCCTCTTTTAATCCAATCGTTTTTCCTATATTTTTCTTAATTTACCTGAATTGGCAGTGAATTCACACCCTCTAATTTATGCTTGCATCTCAGTCCTTGTGCTGTTTTTCCCCCAATCCAATTGGTCACTGAGGTACATAGGAGCTTTCTCCGTTCACTCAGGATCTAAATGCCTGGTTTCACTGATATCAGCTTACATTTTGTGACTTGCCATAGAAAAAAATTAAAAATCTATTTGCACAAGGACAAGTCTAATGGTAGACACTGTTAGATACCTTGCAACAGCAAAATCTGACCCAATGTCTACTGCATGGGATTAGATTGATGGGTCTTTTCTTGTCTTCCATTTTGTTTACACCTAGTACAGGAGGACAAGGGTACAGATTCACCAAAATGGTGCAACAAACCCTTCAGTGAACATCACAGTAATTCAGAAACATTGAAAAAGCTATATTGCTATAAGTAGCTGTACCAAGTCTGGTATTAGGAAACACTACAATGCATAGCTCCTCACTTAGTGAACCTTACATAAATTTCAAGTTCAAATTTCCTCAAAGACACTGGATTAGTCAAACATGCTTAAAAGCTGATCCTTAAGCAGGATGGAGGCACATCACAAATAATTTGGAATTTTTTGTGCTCCTCACACACAGACAGCAAGTGAAATTGAATCATGGTGACAAGTAATTTTGCATTTAACATTTGAATAAATTGGCAATTACGTGGGGTTGTACTGAAGTCGCTGTAAAATCCTGTGATCCAGGCAACCGCAGTAAGTTGAAGATACAGATATGTACTGACTTATTATAACACAGATACAAAAGTGTTAAATACTAGAAGATATGGCTCTAAGCATAAATTACGGCTGGTAGCATCAAGAGTCAATTCAATCTGTTTAGCAATCAACTTAAATGCTGCTTTCAAAACACTTTGGACAACCAAATACTGTCTTTCAGTAAAAGTACCTCTTCATCAAGCATTCAACCCTTAAGGGTAGTCCTCAAAACCTAAATAACATTTGTTATTTCAAAGCTAGAATTTATGTTTGTAAAGTATCTTCTCCCTTTTCCTCCAAATTAAGTTATTTAATATTTTATGGAGAAGAACTGCACAAAAATTAATGGGATTGCGTAGCTATTTAACTCTAAAGTATCTTCTCCCTTTTCCTCCAAATTAAGTTATTTAATATTTTATGGAGAAGAACTGCACAAAAATTAATGGGGTTGCGCAGCTATTTAACTATATATGGGAGTAACTGAAGCCAAACTCCACAAATAGGTCTCTAGTCTGAAATCTTAACTTTTGCTGGCATAATGACCTCACTAAAATTACTGTTTTGCTCGCATTAGTTCAATGTCCCAATGTTTACACAATTAATTTGAACTCAGTATACACCAAAGCTATCCCCTTCCATTCTTCCTGAAATAATGCAGGCTGTGTGTAAACAAGAGGAAGAAAGGGAATAGGAGGTAATAATCTGCAGTTACCAAAAATTCCAAAGATTTAGTTGTAGTTTAATTCAGACCTGTAGGTTGGTGAGAGGATCCATCTTCATAACTGGACCAACTGTGTTCAGAGGGAGGGAAGCTTCAATTGTCTGGTTAGGAGCAAGCGGGGCATTGACCTGCAGGGGAGCAGCTGGTGCCATGCCAAAGCTATGAAACAAAGAAAATAAACAGTTACTAAAGCAAGAAGTATGCTATTTTTAAATGTTCATCATTGGTCCAATGTGGGCTTAAAAATATTGGCAGCGTATAACACGGCTTGCAAGTACAGGGCTTTTACACACTTGTAGAATGACAACAGTACAGAAAGAGGTAATTTAGCCGATTATGCCTGTGCCGGCTATTTTCTAGAGCTATCCAACCATTCCCACTTCACTGCTCTTTCCTCATACCTTTGTAATTATTTTCTCCAAGTATTTATCCAATTCCCTTTTGAATTGACTTCCACCACCCTTTCAGGTAGTGAATTCCAGATCAAAATTATTTGCTATGCAAAAAAAATCTTTGTGTCACCTCTAGTTCTATACTAACAGCTGGAAAATACATATTCTATGGGAGAAGGTGAATGACGATAAAGGAAAATGGACAAAAGTTAGAAAATAATTAGTCAAGGAAAAAGGCAAGCCAGAAACATCAATTAAGTAAAACGGACATAAAAGCAGTGAAGACACCAGCTTCCACAAACAAACACTCCAAAAACAAGATTAGTTTACATTGAGCTTTCCTCAGCTGCAGAAAAACGGACATCGTCCAAATGACTAACTCATTACACAGTCTCTTCAGTCAACTTCTCAGAGATTTTGAATATCACACATTTGTCAAGTATGGAAGGAATCATCATCAGAGACTGAAAGTGCTGAAACCTGTAAACACTTAGGAATTAAAACTAACCATTCTATTAGCCACTTGGAAGTGATGAGCAACAATGGTAGAAAAAGTTATTTAATTTAACATTGTTAGATTGTAACTATATACTTCAGGATGACTGAATCATGCTGATTGATTCATTGGCAAGGATGAAGATTTCCTTCCTGGTTGGGCTATGATATTACTGAGCTCAACTATTGTATTATCACCTGATGTGTGGTTCTCTAATTTGAAATTTGTCTACAAGGGATAACTCCATTAGCAATTGGGGAAAATCAGAAGTTGACAGACTGGCCTTTAGAAAGCAATTGAACAAGGAATTTGACCAGGATTACTTGTATTTGCCAAGACCAGAAAAAGCTCAACTATTCGGAGAGCAAGAAACCCACCATTAGTCCTAGTGGATACTGTTCTGTTAGGTGCTGCATCACAAACCCGGGAAGAAAGGTTCAATTTCCAATCTGCAGCCTTGGCTGCTGGAGGAGTTGGGGTGCTACTGGATTTAAAGAAAAATCAAACAGTTCTGATGAAGGGTCATCATTGGCTAAAAATGTTAGTTTTTAAAAATATATATTCCTTCATGGGATTTGGGCATCGCTGGCAAGGCCATCATTTAATCCCCATCCCTAATTGCCCTTGGGATGTTGGTGGTGAGATGCCTTCTTGAACCACTGCAGTCCATGTGTTGTAGGAATACCCACAAGACTGTTGGGAGTTTCAGAATTCTGACACAACAACAGTGAAGAAATGGTGATATAGTTCTAAGTCAGGATGGTGTGCGACTTGGGAGGAGGGCTTGCATGTGGTGGTGTTCCTATGCATCTCCTGCCCTTGGTCCTTCAAGGTAGCAGAGGTCAGGGGTTTGGAAAGTGCTGTTGAAGGAGCCGTGGTGAGTTGTTGCAATGCATCTTGTAGGTGGTACACACTGCTGCGACTGTGTGTCGGTGGTGGAGGGAGTGCCAATCAAGGGGGTTGCTTTGTCCTGCATGGTGTCGAGCTTCTTGAGTGTTGCTGGAGCTGCACCCATTCCAGGCAATTGGAGAGTAGAGTATCATATCACACTCCTGTCTTGTGCCTTGTAGATAGGCTTTGGGGAACCAGGTGGTGAGTTACTCGCTGCAGAATTCCCAGCTCGGACCTGCTCTTGTAGCCATAGAATTTGTATAGCTGCTGAACTGCTGTTCAGTTTCCGGTCAATGGTAACCCCCCAGGATGTTGATTGTGGGGGATTCAGCGATAGTAATGCCATTGAATGTCAAGGGGTGATGTTTAGATTCTTGCTTGTTGGAGATGGTCATTGCCTGACACTGAAGTGGCAAGTAGCATTGGCGCCACACGTCAGCCCAAGCCTGAATGCCATCCAGGTCTTGCTGCAGGACATAAACTGTTTCAGTATCTAAGCAGCTGTGAATGGTGCTGAACATTGTGCAATTATCAGCGAACAGCTGCGAACAGTGCTATTTCTCACCTTATGATAGAAGGGAGGTCATTGATGAAGCAACTGAAGATGTTTGGGCCTAGGACATTACCCTGAGGAACTCCTGCAGCGATGTCCTGGGACTGAAACGACTGTGCTGTAGCTGCATGATGTGGGAGCTGGCAGATCCCATTGCGAGCCGCAGTGACCACATCTGCAGCAAGTGTTGGTTGCTGGAGGAACTCCGGCTCAGAATTGATGAGCTGGAGTCCGAGCTCCGGCACATTCGGGAGGGGCAGAGTTACCTGGACGCTTTGTTTCAGGAGGTGGTCACACCCAGTAGATTAAGTACCTCAAGTTCGGTCAGTGGTCAGGGTCAGCAGGGTGTGACTGCAAGTGAGGCAGGTAGAGGGATCCTGTGTTCAGGAACAGAGGAGCCTCAGCTCTTGACCTTGTCCAACAGGTACGAGGTACTTGCTCCCTATGTGGATGAGGAACAGGGCTGTATGGAAGATGAGCCAGCTGACCACGGCACTGTGGCACAGGAGGCCATTCGAGAGGGGGGAGCAAAAAGACAAGTGGTAGTTGTAGGGGATTCTATAATTAGGGGAATTGATAGCTTCCTTTGTAAGCAGGATCGAGAGTCCCGCATGGTATGTTGCCTGCCTGGTGCCAGGGTGAGGGACATCTCTGACCGGCTTGAAAGGATATTGGAGAGGGAGGGGGAGGATCCAGTTGTTGTGGTCCACGTCGGGACAAATAACATAGGTAAGACCAGGAAAGAGGACCTGTTTGGGGATTATCAGGAACTAGGAACTAAATTAAAGAACAGGTCCTCAAGGGTTATAATCTCCAGATTACTACCCGAGCCACGTGTAAATTGGCATAGGGACGCGAGAATAAGGGAAGTAAACACGTGGCTAAAGGAGTGGTGCGGGAAAGAGGGGTTCCATTTCGTGGGGCACTGGCATCAGTATTGGAACAGGAGGGATCTGTACCGTTGGGATGGTCTCCACCTGAATCGATCTGGGACCAATGTTCTAGCGAAAAGGGTAACTAGGGTGGTGAACAGGACTTTAAACTAGAAAGTTGGAGGGGGAGGGAAGGGTAAAACTCCAAGAAGTATGACTAATGGGAAACAAAGCAGCAGGTTAGCGTGAGGGGGGGTTGGATTCAACTTCATGGAAAATTACGAAAAAACTGAAAAGAAAGGAGAGCCCAGGAGGGGCTATTAAAGTCCCCAGAACACAAAATAGGACAGAGTGTTTGGAAAGGGCTAGGAATCTAACTTCAAGCACATCAGATAAAGGGATGACAATGAGAAAGAGGACGGGAAATACAGGACTGAAGGTGCTGTATCTGAATGCACGCAGTATACGAAATAACGTAAATGAGCTGTGGCGCAGATTGAAATTGGCAGGTATGATGTGGTGGGCATCACGGAGACATGGCTGCAAGGGGATCAGGACTGGGAGCTAAATATCCAAGGATATACATCCTATCGAAAAGATAGGCAGGTTGGCAGAGGGGGTGGGGTTGCTTTGTTAGTAAGAAATGAAATTAAATCGATAGCAAGAAATGATGTAGGGTCAGATGATGTAGAATCTGTGAGGGTAGAGTTGAGGAACCGCAAAGGTAAAAAAACCATAATGGGAGTTATGTACAGGCCTCCGAACAGTAGTCAGGATGTGGGGCACAAGTTACACCTGGAGATAGAAAAGGCGTGTAAGAAAGGCAAGGTTACAATGATCATGGGGGATTTCAATATGCAGGAAGACTGGGAAAATCAGGTTGGTAGTGGATCCCAAGAAAAGGAATTTGTAGAATGTCTACGAGATGGCTTTTTGGAGCAGCTTGGGGTGGAGCCCACTAGGGAACAGGCAATTCTAGATTTAGTGATGTGTAATGAGGCAAATTTGATAAGGGAGCTTAAGGTGAAGGAACCCTTAGGAGTTACCATAATATGATAGAATTTACCCTGCAATTTGAGAGGAAAAAGCTGGAATCAGATGTAACGGTATTACAGTTGAATAAAGGCAACTACAGAGGCATGAGGGAGGAGCTGGCCAGAATTGACTGGGAGATGAGCCTAGCAGGAAAGACAATGGAACAGCAAAGGCAGGAGTTTCTGGGAGTAACTTGGGAGACACAGCAAAAATTCATCCCTAGGAAGAAGAAGCATGCTAAAGGGAGGACGAGGCAACCATGGCTGACAAGGGGAGTCAGGGACAGCATAAAAGCTAAAGAGAAAGCATACAATTCGGCGAAAAGCAGTGGGAAACCAAGGGATTGAGAAGCCTACAAAGACCAACAGAGGACAACTAAAAAAGAAATAAGGAGGGAGAAGATTAAATATGAGGGTAAACTAGCCAGTAATATAAAAGAAGATTGCAAGAGTTTTTTTAGATATATAAAGGTTAAGAGAAAGGCAAAAGTGGACATTGGGCCACTGGAAAATGACGCTGGAGAAGTAGTAGTGGGGAACAAAGAAATGGCAGAGGAACTGAATAGGTACTTTGCGTCAGTCTTCACGGTGGAAGACACGAGTAACATCCCCAAAGTTCAAGAGAGTCGGGGGGCAGAGGTGAGTATGGTGGCCATTACCAAGGAGAAGGTGCTAGGAAAACTGAAAGGTCTAAAGGTGGATAAATCACCTGGGCCAGATGGATTACACCCCAGAGTTCTGAAGGAGATAGTGGAGGCGTTAGTGGTGATCTTTCAGGAATCACTTGAGTCAGGGAGGGTCCCAGAGGACTGGAAAATCACTAATGTAACCCCCCTGTTTAAGAAGGGAGTGAGGCAAAAGACGGGAAATTACAGGCCAATTAGCCTGACCTCGGTCGTTGGTAAGATTTTAGAGTCCATTATTAAGGATGAGATTTCAGAATACTTGGAAGTGCATGATAAAATAGGGCAAAGTCAGCATGGTTTCATCAAGGGGAGGTCATGCCTGACAAATCTGTTAGAATTCTTTGAGGAGGTAACGAGTAGGTTAGACAAAGGAGAGCCAATGGATGTTATCTACTTGGACCTCCAGAAGGCCTTTGACAAGGTGCTGCACAGGAGGCTGCTCAGTAAGATAAGAGCCCATGGTGTTAGAGGCAAGGTACTAGCATGGATGGAAGATTGGCTGTCTGGCAGGAGGCAGAGAGTGGGGATAAGGGGGTCCTTTGCAGGATGGCGGCCGGCTGACTAGTGGAGTTCCGCAGGGGTCAGTGTTGGGACCACAACTTTTCCCTTTATACATTAATGATCTAGATGAAGGAACTGAGGGCATCGTGGCTAAGTTTGCAGATGATACAAAGATAGGTGGAGGGATAGGTAGTATTGAGGAGGCGGGGAGACTGCAGAAGGATTTAGACAGGTTAGGAGAACGGGCAAAGAAGTGGCACATGGAATACAATGTGGGGAAGTGTGAGGTCATGCACTTTGGTAGGAAGAATAGAGGCATAGACTATTTTCTAAATGGGGAGAGAATTCAGAATCTGGAGTGCAAAGGGACTTGGGAGTCCTAGTCCAGGATTCTCTTAAGGTTAACTTGCAGGTTGAGTCTGTAGTTAGGAAGGCAAATGCAATGTTGGCATTTATTTTGAGAGGACTAGAATATAAAAGCAGGGATGTGCTGCTGAGGCTTTATAAGGCTCTGGTCAGACCACATTTAGGATATTGTGTGCAATTTTGGGCCCCGTATCTCAGGAAGGATGTGCTGGCCCTGGAGAGGGTCCAGAGGAGGTTCACGAGAATGATCCCAGGAATGAAAGGCTTAACATATGAGGAACGTTTGAGGACTCTGGGTCTATACTCGATGGAATTTAGAAGGATATGGGGGGATCTGATTGAAACTTACAGAATACTGAAAGGCTTGGATAGAGTGGACGTGGGGAAGATGTTTCCATTAGTAGGAGAGACTAGGACCCAAGGGCATAGCCTCAGAGTAAAGGGAAGACCTTTTAGAACAGAGATGAGGAGAAACTTCTTTAGCCAGAGAGTGGTGAATCTATGGAATTCATTGCCACAGAAGGCTGTGGAGGCCAGGTCATTGAGTGTATTTATGACCGAGATAGATAGGTTCTTGACTGGTAAGGGGATCAAGGTTACGGGGAGAAGGCGGGAGAATGGGGTTGAAAAACTTATCAGCCATGATTGAATAGCGGAGCAGACTCGATGGGCCGAATGGCTTAATTTCTGCTCCTATGTCTTATGGTCTTATGACCTCCAACAATCACAACTATATTCCTTTGTGCTAAGTATGACTCCAACCAGTGGAGAGTTTCCCCCTGCCAATTCCCATTGACTCCAGTTTTGCTAGGGCTCCTTGATGCCGCACTTAGTCAAATGCTGCCTTGATGTCAAGAGCAGTCACTACCACCTTACCTTGAGTCCAGCTCTTTTGTCCCTGTTTGGCCCAAGGCTGTAATTAGGTCAGGAACTGAGTGGCCATGGCAGAACCCAAACTGAGTGTCAGTCAGCAGGTTATTGCTGAGTAAGTGCCAACTGATAGCACTGTCAACAACAATTTTCCACATTGCTGGGTAGATGCCAGTGTTGCAGCTGCAATGAAACAGCTTAGCTAGGGGTGCAGCTACTTCTGGAGCACATGTCTTCAGTACTATTGATGGAATGTTGTCATGGCCTATAGCCTTTGCAGTCTCCAGTGCCTTCAGCTGTTTCTTGATATCACGTGGAACGAACGGAGTTGGCTGAAGGCTGGCATTTGAGTTTCTGGGGACCTCAAGAGGAGGTCGAGGTGGATCATCCACCCAGCACTTCTGGGTGAAGATGGTTGCAAATGCTTCAGCCTTGTCTTTTGTACTGATGTGCTGGACTCCCCCAACATTGAAGATGGGGATATTTGCAGAGATTCCTCCTCCTGTTAATTGTTTAATTGTCCAGCAGCATTCACGACTGACTGTGTTAGGACTGCAGAGCTTAGATCTGATCCGTTGATTGTGGGATTGCTTAGTTCTGCCTATTGCATGGAAAAGGTTTGCAGAGAGGGCAAGCAGAATGAAAAAGGATAATGTACTGTGTAGTCACAGAAGACATAATTCGTGACTGATTAGGGTCATTTCAGCACTGAGGCAGGGGTGGAAACCTAATTGCAAAGGTTCAAACAGGGAATTGCAGGAAAGAAAGGAATTGAGTTTGGGGGCACCAACATGTATAGGATGTGAAAGGAAAGGGTGATTTTAAATGGGGCAGTAGTTTGTAAGAATATATGGATTAAGGGTAGGAAAGGGAAATGCACAGTATCTGAGGAGGGGAAACCATTAATATCAGTTTGAAGGGGGTCAGGAAAGGATGTTGAGTGGTCAGCTATTTAGCTGAGATACTTTGTACAGCCCAAATCATCCAGATTTATTCACAAATAAAGTGACTTGCAGCACATAAAACAGTGCATAATCAGAAGCATACAGTACATTGATATATTTGTGCACTTGGGCCCTTCAGGCCTACTCTCAAAGACAATATCTGATGACACAAATGCAAGCATTTGCTTATGGCGCTCTATCCATCTCAGAGTTCGGGGGTGGGGTCAGTCTGGGTCTTTACTATAATTACCCAGAAGTTAGAAGAGATTTTAATTCTTCTAACTTTTTCTGGGTAACTATAGGTGGAACCATCCGAAGTTTGCGATTTAAATTGCATTTTCAGATGGTTCTCAGCGCAGCGCAATTTTCAGAGGGAGTTAGCACTTCTGGGCAATTGCCATTCAAACCCTTACCTAGGAACTTGCCAGGGAGATTCCACAGTGCATCTTTGGGATACCCCCCCACCAAATCCGACGCTGGGGAGTGCGGAAGTTACGGGTCAATATTACAGAAGGATTTGCTGCATTAAAAAAATGCTGTATAAACACCAGTTGAATTCAATCCTTACCTATTTCTGTTAAACTGGATTGCAAAGTCAGTCATGACTTGCATGGCTTTGTTCATCAAACAGAGATCCATATAGATATGACCCATGCGGCGTGAAAATGTGCCAGAAATCTCAAGACCTTTGGCTTTTGCAGCAGGCAACCAAACCTGGTGGAACAAAAATGTAATGAATTAAAATAGTTTCATAATGGAAGAAAAACCGGTTGCAATTTCAAAGAATGTTAAATTGCGTTGTATGTCAGTTTTCCAGTCAAAAGTTATCCTGTCAGAGTGCAAAAGTATAAGTTGTGCAGTGCATTCTGGTCTGCTAAAGGCTGAAAGTGGTTTTCCATAGACACAAGCCAAGCAACACTAAATGTATTTGGGATTTTGGAAAATTTAGTAAAATTTCTTAAAATTAAGATATGGTTAACTTCAGCTACTACATTTATATGAATTCACACTTAATAATCTTTAATTAGTAGGTCAGTCAGAAGTGTTCAAATAAGTGGCATAATGATTTGATTGATATATGTTAAAAATATGATTACTGTAAAATATATTGCATCTCAATGTTCAATAGTAAGTATACAAAACATCAAGTGGTAATGGAAATTGGCATACATGTACAAATTGTTTGCTACAGAAAATCAGTTGGAATGGGAGGCATATAGTTGAAAATTTTGCGATTATTAGGTCACAATCTTGTAGCAAAGGAATCAAATTGGAAATGATGAACTTTCAGTGGGGGAGAGGTATTACAGCACAGTAGAGTATCTTCTGATGGTGCACTTGTAATCTCATTGTTACTCATGTTGATCAAAATGTATGGAATGATTAATATAACACTGCTAATCATATAGCTCAAAATAATTCATCCTGGAAGATTCCAGTATGCATATTGTAAAGGAAGTTTATCTTGTATAAATGCATTGTTTATAAGTCATATTCTTGGATAGCAGTTAAAAAAAACCCACATACAGTCAATTACAGCAAATAGAGCCAATTGTTAGTGATGTGCTCCCTGCTGAAAAGGAGCAGTTGTGAATGTCTGGAGAAGAACAAAACAGGATCTATTGTGGTACCCCACAAGTCATATCGCCTATGATATTAAGCCACTGTCTAAGGAAAGTCATTTAAGGAGGGTTGGGGCACAACTGTACAAAACAGCTCTTGTTACCACATTACAGAGAAATGTTAATGCACTAATGAGCTGCAATGGCATTTGTTACAAAGCATGCTGATACTAAAACCTATGCACAGCAGTCATCTATTTTGCATTCACTTGTCCTGAATGTAAGGATGCACCTGTCAAATTGCCAATTTTTGTCAGTTCACATCTTCATTATTGTGCAACGTTAAGACAAGATTAGCAAACTGCAAGAAAAATGCCTTTGCAATTACATTATAACTGCTACATCTTCTAATCTAAATGGTTTCATCAGATTTTAAATTCTCAATTAGCATTATGGAGCATTTTGGTGTACTTTAAACACCATTAAAACTCCATTATAAAAACATGAAATGCTGGAAAAGCTCAGCAGGTCTGGCAGCATCTGTGGAGAGAGAAATAGAGTTAACGTTTTGAGTCCGTGTGACTCTTCTTCAGAGCTCTGAAGAATCATACAGACTCAACGTTAATTCTGTTTCTCTCCCCACAGATCCTGCCAAACTTTTCCAGCATTTTCTGTTTTTATTTCAGATTTCTAGCATCCACAGTATTTTGCTTTTATATTATTAAATCTCCATTATTTTGTAGTTAGAAAGTTTTACAGAATCAAATTGATAAAACAGAGTAAAATGGTAATAAAGTATCCCTGGGCATATATAAAGTAGCAAACAGAGTATTAATTAACTGTTAGTAGTTCAAACCAGATTAATTTGGTTAGTGTTAACTGTAGAACCTGGCACTTAAAAGCAATGTAGTAGTGCTGAGTGTTATAGTACTAACTCTCAGAGCCACAGAGTAAGGATGAATACAGGTTTGATTCCTGCTCCACTCAGTTCTTGATATGAGCCATACAGAATGAAGCGGTAACTAGTGAAGGCTGTCATCTCCTTGCAGGTGGAAGAGAAAAAAAAATCAGTGAGCTACCCCTGGGCAGACCTTCTCCTTGTAACCAGCTAAAGGGAACATTGGTATGGATATGGGAGCAGGGCATCAGCTACTCTAATCATCAAGACACTTAGGTCAGGCAGTCAGGAGGTGGGATAACCTGTTCTTCTTGGGGAAAAAAAAATCAAAAGGAAATAAATGATTCTTACAGTTTTGGGTGCCACATAAGAACCAGATGGCATGCCCATTCCACCAGCAAGATCAAACAGGTCATTTAAGCCACCTCCAAGTGGTGCATTCAAAGATGTTGGCATGACTGCTGGAGTTCCATAGCCAGCACCA
Organism: Cetorhinus maximus; assembly: GCF_964194155.1. Lineage (NCBI taxonomy): Eukaryota > Metazoa > Chordata > Chondrichthyes > Lamniformes > Cetorhinidae > Cetorhinus > Cetorhinus maximus. Next base: position 100,883,498 of record NC_135890.1, read on the forward strand.
ATCTGTATGGAAAGTAAAAGATACATTTGTTACATCTTGTACTTCACGTTATAAAACTAGTTGCTTACCAGCTTTGTGTGTGTGCATTTTAAAAAAACAAGGTGTTACTGTGCTGATGATTAGTTCGTAAATGTCTGTGTATACAAATAATCTTGATTTGCTATATTTTGTGATATATATTAAAGAGGAAACTGAAAACAAGTTACTAAAAGGATAAACTGAAAAAAATGTGTGAATGCAGTGAGTTAACAACAGTTTTTGAAACACATTCACCAATACCGGTATATAAAATTTCTTTCAATTAAAATTAAAACCAAACTTGTTGCAATGGTCAGACTGGATTGTAGGCTTTTCTAATGCACTCAAACTGATGACCTGATGAATTGGCCCAATTTAATTTTACCTGATACTACTTTAAAATAGCAATAAACAAATTATAGGTATTACTGGTAGATCTCATCATGGCACAGCCTCACAGTAAGAATTAGATTATCTGTTTTATAAGAAACAAACAGTAATACAATGCACACTGCATAGTGTGTTCTTGCTGCTAAAATGCAGGTGTGTGTTTCTTTAAGAGTATAATAAGTAATTACTCTGCATTCTTGAATCAATAGTTACATTAGTTATAGTTCAACTTGGTTTTCAAAAAAACATTTAAGGCCACCAAGTCCAATCGTTAAGAATCAAGACTGATTTGAACAAGAGTTCAGCAGGTTTGATTTGTGGTCAGAGAGAGTGTACAGATGGAAAGTGTCAGTTTCAGCTCTAGGTCAGAAGCAAACAGCATTAAATCACTGGATCTTTTCTCACTTAAAAAAAAAGCAGGCATGTGACATACTATTTTTCATACTTTATGAAGTAGATATACAACTTACTGCAGGGCTTCCACTTAGATCGCCACCAAGCTAAAATAAAAACAGAATAATTTGGTTACACATTGCAGTAAATTCTGAATAAAACTGATAAAATTTAATTTTATTCTACAACATCTAAAATATTGATTTTCTCCACTAATAAGCCCAAATTATTGGAACTAGTGAGATCAGGTATTACACAATCCTAATAAAACATATTAGCCTGCAACTTTAACTTGGAAACAAAAATCACCAGCCAAAAGGACAGAGGATCATACCCCTTCGGTCTCATCGCCCATCTCCAGACACGAATACGCAAAGACAGAGGCAACGCAAGGACATTCACATGCAAGCAGAAGTAGAGTGAAAAAAAGGAACAGCATAAATTCAAAGAAGAAAACACAGCATTATTAGTATACGTATATCAGCTACAGCTACTAAAAGTATATCATTCCAAAAATAAAACATTAATTCAATGTTGACTCTACAATGTCAAATGTACAATATTTCAGTGCATCTGTTGAATTTCTAAAGTAACTTGTTAAAGCAGCTTGATATTATAGAATTGTTAAAATCCAAATGTCAACATACTACAAGCAAAAGGTAACTATTAGTTAAGGCAACATTGGAAAATAGGAGGTAAAATGTTACACCAAAACAATGAATGAAAGTTGATTAATAGTAAGTGTTCTCATTTTTATACTGAAGACGAAGAGAATATAGCTTGACAGGTGAAATTTTAAAAGAAAGTTATTCTGCTTTTAAGCTCGATACAATCGTTACACTCCAGAAATTCGAAGAGGGACTAAAATCCTGATTGAGCTCTACAATCAAATAAAACATGTAACATTTTAACTAACTCTGACAGGTGCACTGACAATTTCTGAAAAAGCTTGAAAACCAAAAAGTTGTTAAAGCCCTATGATTATTTGCCTACCAAACTGTCCAATCCACCACCAAGAAGGTCCATGGCTCCCATCTGAACAGTTGATGAGGGGATTGGGGGAACATTGACTGGAGGACCAAGGTCTAGATTCAGCAGATCACCCAACAGATCCCCCTGGGATGGAATGACGGCTGGTTGCTGCTCAGTGGGTTGTGCTGCAGCTGATGGGGCAACATCTGGACTCTCGGTACTTTCATTTCTAAGAAATGACAGGAAATTAGACATAAGGATTGCTTCCACACTTTCGGCATCTCTGGACAACTAGTAACCTACATTTCTACTTCACTCCTCACAAGCAGGAGAGGGGAGCAAAAAGCACTAATGATTCTAAAAGCAATGAGGAAGATGAAAAAGCAGATATAGACAGTGAGGTAGTTTTAGATGATGAGTGCAGTGGCTGAAGGAAGCAAGATAAGAAGTCTGAATCTGTGACCAACAGTGGTCTCAATGCTTTGTCTTTCTCTACTTTACAATTTCTTGATCTCAATCTTTTGTTTGAGAAAGCTGTGAAGCAGTAGAGTGGCAAAAGAAACGTTAAACATTAGTTGAGCCAACCTATAGCATTTTTTAGGGCCTTGTTCAAATAAGCAAGAGATTTGGGAAAAGCTTCTCTCTCTTGTATTAGGCAAACGCAAAGGGAAATGCACAAATTGGAGTGGAAAACAAATTGCTGATGAACAAATAATTTAGTTTATGCACAACTACTCTGCAATTTTTCAGTTAAAGGTCCTTCATAATCACTTGTAAAATAAGTGATAAGTCAGGCAAATTTTACATGTCAAATGGGTTAATTTCACAAGATAACGGGCATATGACAATTGTTCTTTTCATTGAGTAGGTCTTTCACATTAAAAAGCCGCAGTAAGTGGCGACCCAGATGACTCCAAACTTTAAAGATCTGTCTGGTCCAAGAATGCAGCAACAAATACTCAGAGTTGCTGTTACTTTGTCCTCAGCAAAATTTGGAAATTGTGGGGGGAATGAAAGTTAGGTAGTGCCTTTGGAATTTTCACTTACGATCCAGATCGTGGGGGTAGCCTCTTGTGCTGAACACCTCTGCTGCCTTCCACAAATGCACTGGGTGGCTTATGATACACAGAGGCCAATGTTCCTATGTGGCAAATTAATTCATCAAGGAGAGTTGGTTCAATTAGGTCAGTTTCTTCTGAAATCAAGGGTTTCTCTGCCAATACAACTTCCTTTGCTGCAACTGGATCTGTAGAAAGTAGACGCCAGTATATGTAGCCACGGTCTCTCAGATCAGGGTTGTCAGAATCCTGCAACATTAAAAAGATATCATTAAAACAGTAAATATGCAGAAGGTACAGGTCAATAATTGTGGTACACAATATTTGGTTTTTGATTGCTATATCTACCATTAAAATACTGAATATAGGAGGCAATCTAGAAAATGCCCACTGTTTTTGTTTTATCAATAAATAAACTATCATTCTGGGAGCAAATGTTCATTAATAGAAACATAACTCTGCAAGACAGCAGCATGATCTACAAAAAGATTAGTAAACATTGATGAAGTACATTATTGCACCTTCAGCTTCAACTGTTCAATACACTATTCAACCTGTGAGGGGGAGTTATTCAGTTGACTTATTAAATGACCTCTACTGACTTTTATATTCATCTACTTTGACTGGAGTGGGCAAAATATCTGGTCTCCCGCCAAATTGAAGTTGGGAGGCATCACTAGTGCAAATCCATTTCTACCGCCCCGTATCATAGCAATACACTGCATCACAAGACCATTGTGTACAGCTGACAATGTTGAGCAGCGTAAGTTCATAGACGTACTGGCAGATTTTTTTAATGACATTGCTCACAATAGGACAGCAGTCATTTTGATTCAAGATGGGGAGGCTTTTGTAGTCCAGAAGCAGTTTGCAGTTTCACAAAGATTACAGAAATAAGAGATCTTCTTGAAGATGGCATAGTGTTTTTAAATGATTTTTAGGAATCACTATTTTCCTTACGCACTCCAAGTTATTTTTTTCATTTATTCATGGTATGTGTGTGTTGCTGAGGAAGCCAGCACTTGTTGCCAATTCCTAATTGCCCTAAAGATGGTAGTGATGAGTCAACTTCTTGAACTGCTGTAGCCCATTTGGTGTTGCTATACTAACAAGTGCTGATAAGGAAGGAGTTCCAGGATTTTAATCCTGTGACAGGGAAGAAGTGGCGACATTGTTTCAAGTTGCTGCACGACTTGGAGGGGAACTTGCAGGTGGTGGAACTCACTGGTTTGGAAGGTGCTGTTGAAGGAGCCTGGGCTGCCATAGTGCATCGGTGGTGGCTTTGTCCTGGATGGTGTCGAGCTTCTTCACTGCTATTGGAGCTGCATTAATCCAGGAGTATTCCCTCATACTGATTTGTGCCTTGTGGATAGTGGACAGGCTTGGGAGGTGAAGAGGGTGTCAGGAGATGAGTTACTCCCTGCACAATTGGCAGTCTCTGACCTGCTCTTGTAGCCACACTATTTACCTGGCTTGTCCAGATACTTTTTTGGTCAAAGGTAATCTCCAGGCTGTTGATGGTGGGGAATTCAGCAATGGTAATGCCATTGATTATCATGGGGAGATGGTTATATTTTCTCTTGTTGGAGATGGCCATGGCCTGTGTGGCACAAATGTTACTTGCCACTTAACAACCCAAGCCCGACTGTTGTCTAGGACTTGCTGCATGCGGATAAGGACTTCTTCATTATCTGAGGAGTTGTGAATGATATTCAAAACTGCACAAATATCAACAAACATCCCCAATTCTGACCCTGATGGAAGGAAGGCTACTGATGAAGCAGCTGAAGATGGTTAGGGCTAGGACACTATCCTGAGAATCTCCTGAAGTGATGTCTTGGGGCTGATATCATTGGTCTCTAAAGCCACAACCATCTTCCTTTGTGCTCAGTATGACTCCAACCGGTGGAGAGTTTACCGCCTGATTCTTACTGCCTTCAATTTTGTTAGGGCTCCTTGATACCTTAATGATAAAGGACGCTCACTCTCAACACACCTCTAGAATTCAGCTCTTTTGTCCATGTTTGGACCAAGGCTGTAATGAAGTCTGGAGCAGAGTGGTCCCAGTGGAATCCAAATTGAGCATCAGTGAGCAAGTTGCTGCTGAATAAGCATCACATGACAGCACTGTTGATGACGCCTTCTTTCATTTTGCTGAAAATTGATGGGGTGGATTGAGTATGCCCTGTTTGTCATGGACAGGACGTACCTAGGCAAATTTTCACATTCTCGGGTAAATGGCTGTGTTACAGGTGTACTGGAACAGCTTGGCTAGTTCTGGAGCATATGTTTTCAGCATTATAGTAGGGTGTTGTCAGGGCCCATTGCTTTTACTGAAGTTAATAAATACCAAAAGTTATCTAAATATATCACTGTGCATAGCATGTGGAAGTAGTTTTTTTTTAAACCTATATGAGTTTGGAATTTTATAGCAAAGGCCAAAAAATATATAAAACCATGAGAAGTTAAAGCATTTTCTTCCTTTACCAAATATTACTGCAATAGTCTTTACTGTTAACAAAAGGTTCTACTTAATACATATTTCTGTTCAAAAATTGTTTCTAAGTTCAGGTATGAGCTGAAATGCAAGAAATGCAGCTCGTGCAACTATTTAGAATACAAAAAAAAAATGAACACCTGCTTGAGTCGTTTCCAACTGGGTCCTTCCCGTGTGCTAGTTTTTTCCTGAACAATAACCAGTTTGCCTATCTTACAAGAAATCAGCTATGACAGTATAAATCAACTTTCCTCAAAGTTACCTCAGGAAAACTTGTACTAAAACTTCACAGAATTTTTGAGGTACGTGTTCTTTTAAAAGAAGCTAGCAAACTTTAATATATTTTTCACTACTCTTAACAATAGTTCCCAGTGGGAAGAGTTGATGGATCAATCCGTAATAACCTTTCACTGATCCCAGGAGTCCGCACAGGGGCAGGGCTTAATAAACAGCAAATTCTAGCACTATGAGTGGTCAATATCGCCATCAAAGATTAAACAAGATCCTGAGAGTTGGAGGCACAAATACATGTGAACTGTACTGTGCTACATCGTTGAAGCTTCAGTTGTATGTACTTAGGAGCATCCATGAACACAAGGCTCACGCTTCAGGCAAGCTTGAAAAGTGTGTCAGAGGAATAGTACAGTTTAGTTTAATAATTTTCCAGTGCATTTTGTAACTTATATCTATCATATTACAAACAATAGTAGATGCTCAGTTGAATAAAGAACCCAAGTTGTGGACCAAAAGGAGTTTTGAAAAAACATATTTGATACAATCTCATTGGCTTCCTTTCAGCCTTTTCCAATTGGTAGTTATTTTGTTTACTGCTGCCTTTTGATTGCAAGACTCTCTTTGGAAATTGCTAAATAGTATTTTTACTCCACCTGACTACACATTCCTCAATGCATTCGATTTATGTTCAGTTGCAATTTGTTGCTGTTTTCTGATCCCAACATAATAGAGGCTGTACTTCAAAAAGGTATTGGTTGTGAAGAACTTGATAAGATGTTATAAAAATTCAAAATTATTGATTAAGTCATTCAAGGAAAGCATGGATGAATTTTAAGAGCTGCAACTTGTATCCAGCCCTTAGCATTGAATGTACTGAAGCATACAGCACCGGAGGCCACCATTTCGTCCACTGTGTCTATGCAGATTTTTGAAAAGATGCCCAATTATTTTCATTCGATAGCTTCACAGTTTTTCCTTTTAGTACATATCTGATTTCCCTTTGAAAGGTACCACTGAGTCTGTTTCCACCACCCTTTCAAGCAATGCATTCAAGATTGTAACAATTTTCTTACTCTCTGCAACAACCAACCCCAACCCCCTGCAAACAATGCTTGTCACTTATCCTATTTCTTTGCTGTCTGGTTACATACTATCTTGCTAGTGGAAATCATTTCTCCCCATCTACTTTATCAAAATTCTTCAATTTTGAACACCTGTTTTAAATTTCTTAACCATATCTGCATAATGTAAACATTTTCATAATGTGGAGTAACTACTGACACACAAATTGGTCAATGTGAATTACATCTGCACAAAACCACAAAAAATCTTGCTCCGTTCTAATGATAAACAAATTGATGTTAGGTGTCATCTCTCTCCCACAGTCAGCAAAAGTTTAAACAAAAGGTCAGAATCCGAATAAAAGATGCTTTGAATCAATTTAAATATAATTATCAGTGAACTGCAACATCAAACTTTCAAATCACTATTTTTTGTGTAACAGAGTAACAAAGTAACAGAGTTCTATCTGAAGTTATAGCTCAAATGTTTAAGGATGCAAAACATGAAAGTGAAGAATTCTGACTAGTCTTGTTATAAAATGAAAACTGTGGACATTGGAAGGCTTGCCCTGCGTGGCAGGGAAAAGGGAATTTGCTGAAAAGCTGGAAGGAGTTTGGAGCTTGATCTTCAAGGCTATGTATCTGCTGAGAGCATGGCCTAAATACGTCATAAAGGGCCTGCTCTTCTGCGAAGTGGCAGTTGGGCTGTCACTCCCCTCCTACTTTTTTACGTTGTAATCTTTTCAATCCTGTCTTGCCTGACCTTCTGACTCAGGCTGGGCGGGAACTCTGCAGGGCAGTGTGTGCCTGAGGTCTTCAATCAGGTGCTGCAGAAGCGAAGACAAGGGGGACACAACCCCTTTTTTACGGCACCAACTGCTGTAAATCAGCTAGGTTTAAAGGTCTGAGGCAGGGCAGACAGGGAGGAGGCAGGGCAGACAGGGAGGGGCTGGGCGTGGAAGGTGGTGGTCGGGTTGGGTCAGGCCTGTGGGGTTGGGGGGATAATCCCACGGAGGGGGTGGGGGTGGTTAGTGTGGGTCTGTACAATATATAGTCACCCAGAAGCTAAAAGTGGTTTTAATTCTTCTAATTATTCCCGGGTAACCAAAATTTGCGATTTAAATCTCATTTTCGGATGGTTCCTAGTTCAGGGCAATTGCCCATCTGATGTTTGCTCTTCCTGGGCAATTGTCATGCAAACCTTACCTGGGAACTTTGGGGTGGGGTGTACCTCCAAATTACACTGCCCTGGAGCTGGGAGACTACAGCCCAAAGTATTTTGGTTGTGTTCATTAAAGGAGAAATACCTTTTCTTTAGCTTGGTGTATTAGTTGCCTGTCAAGTATTGTTTGGTCTATGTTGATTTGAGTTTGTTTGTTACAGTAAAGTCTTAAAATATGAAACCTTGTCCTTTGATCATTTCAGTCAGTAACTGGGAAATTCATTATTTTTTAAAGTTATTGGCCTTTACAGGGATCATGACAGTACTATACAAAGGGTTCCAGCAAAGAAAACCAGCAGTATTGGGTTACAATCTACAGCTGTGTTCCAATCTATAGTCAGGTTTACTGATAGAAAAACACAAACAAACCTGAGTTGCCAAGCTGAGAACCTGCTGCACCAGTTCCTGTGTCTCAGTCGGTTTTTTTAAGAATAGTTTTACAATAGCTGTCAAAAGTTGAAGTTGAACCTGTCACAAAAGATAAAACAATTCATGATTTGTGACACTATTTTCACCTGATAAGCAGCAGTCAAGACTTCATTTGATGCAATTTTCTAGAAACAAATTGAAAATGGGTATGCTGTATTCAAAAGCAAAACAACCTTTTGTGTGAATTGCAAAGCATCCCCAACACAGGATATGTATATATTAGTAATTAATAAACATTATTAATACTTTAGAACCTTAGTAATATGCTGCTCATTGGGTACAGGGCTAAGGCAGTGTCCAAGTTTGCAGGTGATACTAAAATACAAGGCATGTTAAATAATTCTGAGGATCAGAGAAAGCTGCCTAGTAACCATTTAGGTCTCAATGGCACCTACATGTTGGGAATATTGGAAAATCTAAGTTCAATGTCTTACCTGTGTGCTTTCATCATGGAATCCTTCCAAGAAGCTCTCTAATAGCTCATCAGCATTGTCAATTCTTTCTGCATATTCACCTACTATCCAGATCATGGCTGCTCGTGCTTCTGGCTCATCCAGCGAGTCAAGGTTTTCACAAAGTGTAGCAATAACACTTTCATACCTTGATGTTAAGCAACATTTATCAGACAGTTGGCAGTGGCATCAACAAGTATGTTTTAAAAAAATAACCCATTTCCTTAGAACACTTTATCAATTTCCACACATACATTGATTTATAAGTTATAACATGAAGAGAGAGTCAGGGCCCAACTTGACTCTAGAACGAAAGGACCCGAAGAAGATGTAGGGTCTGCTCTTTCTGTTAAGAGGGGCCATCGCTGAATTTACATTACAACTTCTTAGCATTTTTGCAATGGCAATGCAGGTGTCGTGTGTCGTGCTTATGCAGCCTAAGGTTCACATATTTATGTCAAACAATTCTGTGCATTAGAATCTACTTAAAAGTATTTAAGACTGAGATAGATAGGTTCTTGATTAGTAAGGGGATCAAAGATTACGGGGAGAAGGTAGGAGAATGGGGTTGAGAAACTCATCAGCCACGATTGAATGGCGGAGCAGACTCGATGAGCCGAATGGTCTAATTTCTGCTCCTATGTCTTATGGTCTTATTTTATTATTCAAACAGAGCCAAAGAACACAAAGTCAATCGATGGCAATCAAAGGCTCAAGGGAGCTAACTATCCTGCTTATGGGGAGAAGAGAAAGGAAGAGAGAAGAGAAAATAATGTCACCAAGCCATCTTCCTATGGATTCAAGCCAAACGATGTAAAACAAGTATTAACAGAGTCCCAAGGTTTAAAAAGAAAAAAAGGGGGTGGGAAACAAAATAAGATTTATTTAGCTTAAAATATGAGCATACTTGCAAATTTAGCTTTCTATAGTCTTCCAATGAAAGATGCCCTTTTCTTGCAGCTATATTTATTTTATACATTATGACAGTGGGATCTCTCAATTCTCATTTGTACGATAAACATGCCAGACTTAAGGTATTAATAAAGACCAACCTTGACTCAAAATTACTGAATCATAGAATTGTTACAGCACAAAATGACACCATTGCTTCTTTTGGGAAGTTTAGGTTGAATAAATATTGACTAGTTTCACCTAATCCTTAAACAGCAAATAATCTTCAATAGTCATGACTACAAATTACCATAGTTAAACTGCAATCACTATTGAAATTGATATAAGCAGCCAGTCAATGGTTTTAAATTAGGTAATTTTGTTTGTGAAGTGGCTTAAAATGAATGCTTAACAAGCAATTACTACTAGCAAGCTTTAGAAACCAATATAAACACAAAGGTTTTTTTTTAATAAACATAATGTCTTCTGAAGAGATATTACTTGCTGAAAAGTTTCAAATTGCACGAAAAGTTTATAATATGGAATGAATCAGCTTTGTGTGTGGGTACTTTCCTGTTTGTTTAGTTTCAATCTGATCAAGTTCATATGTGCAACGGCAAGAAATGCATACACTTAATATGCTCACAAATTGTTTCTAAGCGTAGCGGAATGAAAAGATGCAAGGATACAAAACAGATATATTACCATAGAAAGAAACAAATGGAACCTACTTGTTTGGGTATTTGCGGAAGATGTCCTTGATTACTACTATGGCTTCCTGCACAACGTAATTTACCTTTGTTTGAATGAGGTCAAGTAGTGTGCTCACACAGCGCTCCGCTGATTGCTGCAACAAACCATTCACTAAATTAGTGTTTACTACAGACAGTTTTAATGAAAAATGACATTTCCAGATTTTACTGTCAATGTTTTACATCACAATGAATGTTAATTTTCTCTTTCCAACCCTTATAAAAGATTCCTAAAATTCCCCAATCAGGATTAAAACTGTATTAAAAGTTCACAGAAATTGTGTACTGACTAGTTCTTGCTGAATTATTAGTAATGCTGATTTATAAGTAGACAGTGCCAATCCACTACATTCAATCATTTCTTTCTTTAAAAAATGTAGTTAACCCATACTGTGTTAATGTATTATTCAGCATTCCAATCAAATTGAGGTCTTGGCATTGCATCAGTTAGTATAATTGAATTCAGTTCTTGGCATGAAACTGGTTAGAGCAGGTCTCAGTAAATTATTCCTGACTGGTGACAGGGTAGGAAACCTGGCTGGTGATAGGATAGGAAGCCAGTAATCATTTCACATTTTGTGGATTCTTGATTCAGAAAATATTGGGTTACAAATTGGATCTGAGATTTCCTACCGTATAAACATTAATACTTAAACATTTATTCTTTACCTCAACTTTAATAGCACACCGTCCAATTGCACGCACGGCCTTCCGTACAAAGTCAACATCCACTTCTGTTGCATATTCCTTCAATTCTGCCAAAACCTTCAAGTTGGAGTAGACAATCAATATAAGCTAATCAAAAACTGCATGTAATTAACCAACTGCGTCAATAGTTCAACATTCTAGAAGATAATTGTGGCATTTTGTGGTAAAAGTCAAAAATGGGCCCACTTCACTTGCAAATTCCAAGTCCATATTCAAATGGGATATTGCATAATCTCCAAATTTGCATCAGGTGAGCAACAATATAATGATAGTCTCAATGTAACCTGGCAACATTTTTAAAAACATAGCCTGCGCATAACTTCTGGTGGCATGGCAACTGAGTCGGATTGCCATTCTGCTTGTAGTTAGTTACCTTGAAATCCAACCACTCCTATCTTGCCCGACCTTCTGTCTTGGGCCGAACAAGATCTGTGTAGTGCAGCGGATTCTTGCGGCGGGGCGGGGGGGGGTTCCATGGGGTGTTGCTAGTAATAGGGGGGGTGGGGCAAGGGAGGTCAGTACAATAGTTACTCAGAAGCTAGAAGTGGTTTTACTTATTCGAATTTTTTTTCCCATACAACAGTCGGAACCATCTGAAGTTTGCAACTTAAATTGCATTTTCGGATGGTTCCCAGTGCAGGGCAATTGCCCAAAAGAAGTTTGAACTTCTTGGGCAACTGCCGTGCAAACTTTACCTGGCAATTTCCGGGAGGGTTTCCCCAGCACATCTTTGGGATATGCCCCAGATACACTGCCCCGGAGCTCAGAAGTTATGGCCCATAGCCACTGCGATTAACACACCAATGCTAGCCTGGCCTCCACTAGAGCTAAATTTCAGTTTAAAAAGCAAATGAGAACCAGCCCAACCATTTAAAATGTTAAATACTTTGTCAGCATTGACATCTGTTCTGTCATTCTTGCTTTTGTTGTCTACCTATGGATTTCTCTAACTTAAAAAGGAACATTTGCTTGTCAAACTCAGTGATAAACAACAGATTGTTGAAGTTCTTTGGAAGTTTAAAAATTATTTCTTAACCGTCAAATTCACATTAACTTAGACTCTAGTGTTTTCGCTGAACAAAGATTTTTTTCCATGAGAAAGAGATTATAACATAAATCAAACTAGCTTAAGAGTACAAGGATGCATATAATAACTAAGACCCAACTACTACAGGAAGTGATTTTGGAAAATTATGGCTTGAGACAAGTGGAACTGTCAGCTTGCCATTGCTGTTAGTAGTCTGAACCTATTCATAAAAGGCAACTGCAGTGTCCAGGGAAGAATGTCAGCTTTCTGTTCAACAATTTTAAAATGGCTGTCATTGCAAAGTTCCACTCAATTAAATATTACACAATTATTCAAAAAACTATTTCAATAGCTGCATTTTATCACTGGGTTGAAAAAAAACAAACCAAACAGTGAAACCATGCATATTTATACCTTCGGTAAAATACAAAAACATGAATAAACCAGTTACAATAAAATAAACTTAGTAAAATAAGTAATCAGACAACCCAGAACTCACGTCCTTAATCTAATTTTACTGTTAAATCACCATCGGATATGGCCAAATGGCATCAAAGCAACATAAAAATGAATACCAATTTGAATGCAATAAACTTTTCCCTCATCTGCAAGGATGGCTCAGTCTCTTTTCAAATGAAGGCCAGCCAAGTCTATATGGATTAAAGGTCATTCAAAATAAACCATTTGCTGCCAGTCAACTTTACTGGAAAAATTATTTCAACGTTCATGACTAATATGCCCAAGGAGCACATGAAAAAAACCCAAATCTGTTGCTGATGTAGATCAGATATTTGGGGAAAAAATGTTTCTGGTGGGGGTGTGGGGGCGAAGTTAGAAAACAGCTCAAATATTTATTGGGTTAAAAAGCATTAGATTAATTTGGTATTCTAAACACATCACTTTCTAATCAAAATACAATTACTGTATATTCACAAAGTTTTCAACGATCATACACAAACATGCCAAGTCTGAATAATTATCCAGAGTGCAAGTAAAATACAACTTCATGCTTTGAAAAGTAGATATAGTTTCTTCATTAAAGTGAATCCAATTTGTAAAGTGTTGTTAATGCATGGCCATGGATTAAAACTGGAGCAGTTATTGAAGGTTATTTTTCCATAAAAGAATACTAACATAATTCAAAAGCAAAATTCTGTGGATGTCTGAAATCTGAAATAAACAAAAATACTGCAAATTCTCAGCAAGTCTGGCAGCATCTGAGACAAGAGAAATAGAGTTAACCTTTCAGCTCTAAGACCTTTCTTCAGAACTGGAGGCCATCGAGGTGAATTGTTAACTCTGTTTCTTTCACCGCAGATGCTGCCAGACCTGAGTATTTCCAACGTTTTCTGCTATTAACACAATTCAGACAGTGCATTTCAGTTACTAACCTGTGCAATGTTGGCTTGAGAAGCCAAGCGAATCATAATGTCCAGTTTTTCCAGTTTCACATAAATTGGATCATTGTATTTTACAAAGAAAACCTTCATTTCATGCTTAAGAATCTCAGGCCTATATAAAAATAAAAGGAAATAAGGGTACAGAATTAACACTATTATATTCCTAAATCTTGAAATAACATTTTTCAATTCCTGTCTTCAATTAAGAAATGAAGCACCCAGCATTCAATTATGCATGGTACTTTATATATTATGAGTAGATGGCATAAAGAAATACCACATCACGTGGACAATTAAGTTTGCATATGTATCTAAGCAAGCAACAACTGAATCATTTTGCAACAGAACTAGTGGGCAGCATGGATTTTTCTTAATGATGTATTACCAGGTATCTATAAGACTTTATAGAAGTTTAAACGTACTGTAATTTCCTGTATCAACTTGAAAGTACACTACTTAATGTGTACAGAATGTACATTACTTAATCTGTACACCACTATATCATTCCACCCATCTCTAATGCAATTGTCAGAGAAATTATAGCACAGAAGGAAGCCATTCAACCTACTGCACTGCAACTGAAGTTATATATGCTAGTATTCCAGATGACTACCACTCTGTGAGATTGTGCAATTAATATAAGAGCCAATCAATATGCCTATTTCGATGTTCGCAAGGTATCTCCTTGAACCAGCCTCTATTTGTTCAGATGCTGAAAGGACATAGATTTTCTTCTCTGAGGTCATTTGTGTTTGCAATTCTCCTCCAGTTAGCAGTGGAGGCTGGGTCATTGAATATATTCAAGGCTGAGTTGGACAGATTTTTGATTGCCAAGGGTTATGGGGCCAGGCAGAAAAGTGGAATTAAGAACACATCAGATCAGCCATGGGGCTGGATTTTGCTGTCGGTGAGCAGGGGGTGGGGCGGGGCCTGCCCGCCGACGGCAAAATGATGCAGGATGATGTTGGGGGGGAACCCCTGATGTCATCCCACCCCATTTAAATTTTCAGGAAGGTGGGGGCACAGTGAGATCAGCTGTCCACCCGCCGACCTGTCAATGGCCAATTGAGGTCATTGACAGGATAATTAAAACAATTAAAGGCCCTGCCCGTCCAACCTTAAGGTTAGTGGACAGGCCAGGAGCCCCGGCGGGCTTCTGAAAAAACATGAAACTTCATCCATTGGCGGGATGAGGTTTCATGTAGGGTTTAAAAAAGTTTGTTAATAAATTTCACTGAAACTTTAATATGTCCCATCTCATGTGACATTGTCACATGAGGGGGACATGTTAAGGATTTTATTATTTTTCTATTTTTAAAGTTTATACAGCTGTCAGCGATCTCCCTGAGGCAGCACTTAGCCTCAGGGAGATGTGCGCTCTTTCGTGCGCATGTGTGAAAGAAAGCACTCTCGCATTTGGGGAATCCCCTCCCCCCCGCCCGCACAGGGAGTGCATAGCACTTCCTGGTGGACGTCACGCTGGGCGGGCCTAAATTGGCCCGCCCACTTAAAATGGTGGTGGGACCCACTTCTCCGGCGGGGATCGGCTTTCCGCCCGCCGGAAATTGGGTCGGGCCCCCCCGCCCGACAGACAGAAAATTCTGCCCATGATCATACTAGCTGCTGGAGCAGGCTTGAGGGTTTGAATGGTCTACTTCTGCTCCTATATCTTACGTTCTTAATTCAGGATTTTGCTGCATTTATTTCAGATATACAGAATTTACAATTTTGCAAGGAAAAAGCCGCATTCTCACTATGCAGCCTTCATTAAAATGTTACTTGTGCACTATGCACACATTTCATTGTGTGGACCAAGAAACAGTCAGGAATCAGCAGTCACCATTCAACTGGAATATAGGATTTAAGCTTTTAATAACAAAGAAAAACTGAATTTTAATGTTTTCTCTCATTTTGTTAATATTTATCCAATTCACAGAATATGAGGTTGAGAGAGGCGCTTGCAATCTGGTTGGGATAAAGCACAAAATGACTTAAGTCACAAGAATACAGATGCATGTTTCTTTTATATAAAACTTACTACATGCTCTGAGAGAAGCATGGACAAAATCCTCCAACTGATCATTGGTGGTTTAATCAGAGATCAAGGAGAGATAATACAACATGGTCACAGAATGTCCATTACTTTGGTTAGAATCATTTTGGTGCTGTGGTCGGATGAAAGCTGGATTGGAGAGATTTAACCATAGAGCTGGAGGAAAGATGGGGAGCAACAAGGGCCGAAGGGAGGTGGTAGTTTGCAAAGAGAGGGTTCGAGGTTAGTATTTTTTTTAAGATGGTGGCAATGAATGCAATTTTGTAGAAATAGAATCATGTAAGAGGGAGTGGTTCCCATGGGAAAGATGAGCCCAGAGAATGAGGGGAGATAGAAAGAGAGAGCGAGAGATGTGGATTCAAGGCTAAAAGCAAGGGGATACAGAAGGTTTGGCTTGTGGTAAGAGGAACGTGAAGGAACAGCAGAGCCCGCTAAACGGACAGGCTCAACCTTAGTAATTAAGAAATTCATAAGTTCCTTGTACTTAATGTTGGAGGTGATGGTGGACAGGGGAGACAAGAGGACCTTAAGGAAACAGCTCATAGTGCGAGTTACGCCTGCTCTCCAAGGTGATCCTGGGGTATATTCTGGCAGGGGAAAATGCAGCACATGGTCCAGCAAGAAAAGATGATAGTTGGCTAAATTAGTCGTAGACCAGATGTTCCTAAGTCTGCACCCTTTGGGCTTAGAAAGCTCAAATGGGGGCCACACCAATGGGGAATTATTAGTCTAAGCGAGAAAGGTTTTACTAGAGGCATGGGCATCAGTAGGTGGAACTGTAGAGCATAAAAATCTTGAACCCAACTAGAATCTTGAGGCAGGAGATGTTAGTATTAGGAAATGACACTTTCTTATTTCAGTAATGTCAGCAATTAGCACCCTCTGGTTACAAATAGCATGTTTAGATGAAATGAGGTGTCTCTGATGCATCCTAATCTAACACCTTCGACTGCATCAGTTTAAAATTTTCTATTTTCCTCACTATCCTGTGTGAGAAATTTGATTCAGACAGGCACATGATGATAGTAAACAAATTTACTTAAACTAGCAGACAAAAATCAAGCAGAAATGAATTATTACATGTCAATTAGTTTTACAGCTTGAAGACTTACTAATTTACTGTAAGCCAAACAACTGTGCATGAAATTATGCAAAATCTATCCAGTTTTACACAACGAAAAACAAAAGAGTTGCATTCATAAGGAACCTTCCATGTGTTCGGGACATCCAAAGGCACTTCACAGCCAGTGAATTATTGTGAAGTTATTATTTTGTTGTTTTGTAAGAAAAACAGCAAATTTGTACTCAGCAAGATCCCACACTCAGCAATCAGATGAATGACTAGTGAATATGTTTGCTGGCAATAGTTGAGGATTGAACACCAGCCAGGAAATCAAAGAATTCCTTGCTCATCAAAAGAAAAGTGCAATCAAATCTTTTGCACCTGCATGGACAGCAGACAAAGCCCCATCCAATAGGTGACATCTCAGACAATGCAGTGCTTCCTCACTTTTGCACTGAAATGTCAGCAGAGATCATACATTCACTCTTTTGGAGTGGCACTTAAAACCCACAGCCTTCTGACTCAGGTGAGAATGCTAACACTGAGCCAAAAAATGATAATTACAACTGCCAAAATGGTAAGATTTTTTCCCTAAATGTTGGTGTCGTAATGATTCAAAACATGCATTCTTGGAAACTTGTGACTTGTTACAGAGACACTCCTTTTCTACAAAAACTGTAATCACATAGTATACTGCACCTTTTCTGTACAATGAGGTTAATGTTTCTGAGGGCCACATACTGAAGCTCTGGTTCTGCAGACAGCAGTGTTACTAGTGGGGGTGCCAGTTTCTTCAGCAAAGTGCCATAGTAATCCAAGTCCTTTGACAACATTTCCATGAATTTCATCAGAACTTTTACAGCAGACAGGACAACAGCTGAGTTAGCGTGAGATAAACGTGGTGTCACACGTTCACAAATGCTATTGGACAAGAGATTCTGGTTAAAGTTATATGTACAAAATGTGTTAAGATATTGTAGATGATTCATTATGCTGAAATACAGGAATGAAAGATTAACATTTTCAACTTTAGTAATAACTTAACATAGAAAGTTATTTGTAATTTGATTCTATAAGATCCCCAAATATAAGCTAAAAAAAAAATCAGATTATCGTTGCAAGTTCTTGGACACATTTTCTTCAGCAATTAAAAAGATATAAAACATTAATGGAGGAATAAAAACAGCAACATTACTAGATGTAATTTTATTTTCTAGAATTGTGTGGTTAAATCTGGCATTAGATATATAAATATTCGGAACACTCAAGTATAGCATGTAATTTTATTGTAAGGTAAGAAAATATTTCAGCTGCCACTTCTGAGTTTTACCTTTGAGCCTCTCTGTCATCTTTTGGACTATAATTGGCTAAACAATCCAGGATAAATATCTGCCCCCATTCAGTACATTCATTTAAGGCTGTTAAAAGTTTGTTGATAGTCTGAGGGTTGAGATCTAATAAGTTGCTATTTGGATGGGACTCCGCAATCTCTGACAGAGCTGCCACAGCATTTGCCACCACCTGCAGATTAAAGAGTTAGGGTAATTTAGTTAAAAGAACACATTCACACCAGAATGACTTAAAAAGAAAATGCTCCAAACATGTTTTGGGGCTTCAACACTTGCATTTAAACCATTACAAGGTCACCATTACAAGGATTCAAAGTTGTAACAAATGGTTCATTACCATATTTGGGAAAGGATAAAAAGAAAAACAAACATTCAGGTAGGTCAAAAGAAACAGCATAGGTTTAATTGTAACTATTCCTTATGAAGGCAGAGCAAGACATTTAAAATTATGAATCCCTGGAATTTTTCAGTTTCAAAAACATTGGTATGCTTATTAGATAGAAGTGGGTTAATTTAAAATCTTAATATGTGCTTAAACTATTTGGCACTACCCAAAAGTAGACTGAATGAGACATCAAGTACCGCAATCATGTGCGCGCATTGAAGCTCATCAATTGGTCATAGAAACCCATATTGTGACCATGAAACTATCAAGATTGTTAATAAAACTGGTTCATTCTGCCCTTTCCGGAAGGGAAACTTGCTGTCCTTATACGGCTGGCCTACATGTGACTGCAGTCCCACAATGTGGTTGACCTCAAACCATTCAGCTGTATAAAATCTGAAATTGGGAATAGGTAATAAATGCAATCCTTGCCAGTAATACTTATATCCTGAGACTAAAGTACCAATAAGTGGACAATGACAAAATGCTTCACTCCCAAACAAACAACCCAAGTATAATCAACTGGATACGATTGGCAAAAGCCTCTCATCCTAAAAAGCCAAGTGAACTCAAACACTACGCTCTCGGGAGGCTGTTTTATGCATACACAAAGTTCCCTAGGATAAATGAACATAACTGCTGGCTACAGAATTGCAGTTCTGACAATATAGCATTTTTCAGTAGCTTTGTCAACGAACTTCTAGCAATAGCAATTTATGACTAAAATCTAGGTTAAACATCAGCATGGTAATGTTATTTTCAACACCAATATCACCTGCACACCCATAGTGGAAGAGAAACTACGAAGCATTCTAGCAGCTTCCGATCTGCACACCAAGACTTAAGATGAATAAATCTTGCACATTAATAGATCAACCACTAGAGCATAGGATGGTTCCTGCCAGTGATAGACGAAATGTTCTATGTAATCCTACTTCCTTAGTGACTTTATTTGCTGCTAGAACAACTTAACAAAATTCTCCTATAGCTTATGGCTTTGTCCATAATCACATAAACTTAGTATTTACTGAAATATATGTGCCCAAAGGACATGGAACTTTGAAAATATGAGCATGTCATGTTTTTTGAACGGTAATCAGCTGCAGCAAGAGAACGGCATTCAGAGAACTAAAGAATCATTCTGTAGAGTCAAAAGCTATTATAGATGCTGTAGCCATAGTGGTGCATATTTTAGGTAGCAGTAATTGAAATTCCAGTAGTGTTGAGCATTATCAGATTTCTCTTTCCACCCTTACATTTACATTATTAAAAATTGTGCACAATTCATTACAAAACTGCCGAGTGCAATCCCCAGACTTGCAAGATCAAATGTCAATAAGATGAGAATCTGCACAGGCTTGCTCAGATCTTACACTATGTTGCAATATACTGGTACATCACATTGAGTCACAATGTACTGACTGCTCACCTTACCGATTAACTAGCTGGATTACATAATACATCTATTTAAGCCCTATTTGCTGCAGTAAAATTTGTTTCCTTCAAGATTTCTTTAATAACAATTTCCAAGATTAATCTGCTCTTTTTTTTCCCAATCATCTTATTTGATGCTCTCACCTTATTCAATCTCCTCTAGTATATACCCTTGAACTAGCTCACCAGCATAGCACAAAAAAGCTGGGCTTTCAAAATAGCTGCAGCATTTTGCCATGGTGGTAAAAAGATTTGAACTTTTAACCAAGTTAAAAAAAGTTAACTATCAAAACTATATTTTAGATGACATGTATTTAGAAACTTTTCAATTAAAAAAAATCACATTTTATACAGGCAGAGGCAGCTTGATGACAAATCATTCCCTACTCCACCCGAATGCATTCATAAGGTGAAAGAGGTAACAATCTATACATTTGTGAGACAGCTAGTTTTTAAGTAATTCCTTATCCTAATGCATTCAAGGTGAAAGAGGTACTAATCCATCAGTCAAAGCTTTCAGGTTTGCAGAGGTGACTTTATCTTGAAAAATCTTTTGGAACTGAATCACTAGTGATCAAAATAATAATTCCACTGATCAAAAAAGAAAGCCTGCATGATAAACAAGCTGAACTGCAAAGGTCAGTGTTAAGTGTTATTACACCTTCCAGACTCAATACCCGAATCATACTCAATACTCAAAGACATTTTTAAGTAATGCAATTTCAGGCCACTTGTGTAGCTCAAGGAGAACCTTTACAGGAAAGTGAGAGATTATCTACTCAAAACATTTTTGGCCAGGGCATGGAACTCAAAACTTAGGAGGGAACAACAGGAAGCAGGTAGAATCATGAAGGTCAGTACTTCAGCAAGAAAATTTTTCCACTAACTTTGCTTCAGGCAAGCCTGAATATATCATAACTCTCAGAATTACGTAAAAAGCTTGTTCACCTTCTCCTTAAGAGCAATCTAGATTTAATCATTCTCTTATGTCCTTCAAATTGACAATGCATCTATTAAATTCCATTTGTTTTATTTTTATCTAAGTATAACATTAGAAGTTCTCACTGTATCAAATTGTTGTGCAGCTAATATTTCTGGACTACTGAAAGCAGTTGTCAAGAATGACTGATAGCTTAGATGGTAAATTAACACATCGTGTCAACAGACAAAACAACCAGATAGGTTGCATTAGCATTCTGCAAAGACAAAAACGCCTTGCCTCCAGACACACTCCAGGCATTCGAAAATAACAGCAATTTTTCTGAAAAAAGTAACACGCTTACAATGCTATATTATTTAAAGGATTCTTGAAGGGGAGTAAGTTGTTGAGAGATTAGTGCAAGTCATCACTGCAGTTACATTCAACAAAATTAACCAAAATGTAATGCTGTTAAAGTTATCAGTGGTTGGCATAGATAATATGACAGGGTAGTAAGGATAATGTTGGACTCACTATGTTGGTTGGTGGGCAGATTTTTTTTAAAAAGTTCAAAAAATTGCAATTAGCTCTCAGCATAATTAATTAGAATTGGAGATTCGGTGATGGTGCTTGTGTGGCACAAATGTTATTTGTCACTTATCTGCCCAAGCCTGAATGTTGCTCAAGTCTTGCTGCATGCAGACACAGACTGCATCAGTATCTGAGGAGTTGCAAAAGGAACTAAACACGGCACAATAAGCAGCAAAGCTCTACTTCTTGTTAGACAGAAGGTCATTGATGAAATAGCTGAAGATGGCTGGAACTCAGACAGTGCCCAGAGAAACCCCTGCGGCGATGTCCTGGGGCTGAGAAGATTGACATGTAACAACCACAACCAGCTTCCTTTGTGCTATGTATGAATCCAGCCAGTGGAGATTCTCCCTGCCCAATTCCCAGTGACTTCAATTTTACTAGAGCGCTCTGATGTTACACTCCATCAAATGTTGCATTGAAGTCAAGGGCAGTCACTCTCAACCTGACCTCCCTAATTCAGCTC
Organism: Cetorhinus maximus; assembly: GCF_964194155.1. Taxonomy (NCBI): domain Eukaryota; kingdom Metazoa; phylum Chordata; class Chondrichthyes; order Lamniformes; family Cetorhinidae; genus Cetorhinus; species Cetorhinus maximus. The sequence goes on from NC_135890.1 coordinate 100,905,262, forward strand.
TTTTGTCCATGTTTGGACCAAAACTGTAATGAGGTCTTTGCTTAGTGGTCCTGGCAAAACACAAACTGAGCAACTGGAGCAGGTTATTGCTGAGTAAGTATCCCTTGTTAGCACAGTCATCAGCAACTCCATCACTTTGCCAAAGATTGAGCATTGACCACTGCGGCAATTGTTGGCAGATTGGATTTGTTCTGCTTTTTGTAGACAGGACATACCTGGGCAATTTTCCACTTTGTTGAGTAGATGCCAATGCTGTCAGCAGTACAGGAACAGCTTAGCTAGATGAGCAGCTAATTCTGGAAGACAAGACTTCAGCACTACAGTAAGGATGTTATCATGGCTCATGCCAGTTCCCTGATATCAATTTAGGTTTGAGTTGAGAACAAATTTCTTCAAAGGGTTGTGAACCTTCAGAATTATCCCAAAAAATCTGAATTCTGAATTGTTGAGGAAATATAACACAAGAGACTAACAGATTTTAGGGAAATAATGGATATGGGGATAGCAAGGAAGTTAGTTGAGGTAGAAGATTAGCCATGATCTTATTGAAGGATGGAGCAGGCTCAAAGGGCCAAATGGCCTATTCCAACTCCTATTCCTTATGTCACAAATCAAATTGGCTAAAGACTGAAGAGATATAACGGTGGAGGCCTCAGTGAAGACCAAGATGGATCATCACTCGACAGTTCTGGCTGAAGATGGTTACAAATATTTCATCTTTAGCACTGAGGTGCTCAGCTCTGCCATCATTGAGGATAGGATGTTTGTGGATCCTCTGCCCCCAATTAGTTGTTTAATTGTCCACCACCATTCACGACTGGATGTGGCAGGACTTTGCAGCATTGATAGTTTTGATATTACTTAGCCAGCCAATCTATCACATGCTTATTCTGCTGTTTGGCATGCAAGCAGTCCTGTGTTTTAGCTTCACCAAGTTAGGACTTTGTTTTTAGTATACCTGCTGCTGCTCCTGGCATGCAATCCGACACTCCTTATTGAATCAGGGTTGGTTCCCTGATTTGATGGTAACGATAGACTGAGGAATATACTGGGCCATGAAGTTACAGATTGTGGTGGAATACAATTCTGCTGCTGTTGATGGGCCACAGTGCCTCATGGATACCAAGTCTGTGGGACAGTTCTCCCAAATTTGACAAAAGTCCCCTGATGTTACTGAGAAAACTTTTGTGCATCAGCTGGGCTGTATGTCCTATCCAGTGCCAAGATCGATGGCAGGTGGTCAGTCAGGTTTTATACTTAAGACTTTTTCATGTGGTTTGATACAAGTGAATGGCTTGCTAGGCCTTTTCAGAGGTCAGTTCAGAGTCAACCACATTGCTGTGGGTCTGGAGTCAACATGTAGGCAAGACCAAATAAGAACAGATTTCCTTCCTTAAACATCAGTAAGCCAGATTGTTATACAAAAAAAAACTGGTAGTTTCATGGTCTCCATTACAGATACCAGCCTTTCAGTCTAGTGTCATGTCCTAGTATATTATGAACTTTCAGTCAATATTTTTAAAAGCTGGTCACACAGGCCATTAAATTTGGCTGCTGCAAATCATGTGACTGCTGGAATTTTAAGCCTCAAGCGAATACTTAATTAAATATGGGCATTCATAGCCATCCAGGGAATTCACACATCCCTTTGTTTAAGGGTGGATCAACACAAAAGGACTATAGAATTCCCACCGACCTGACTCTGTTTCACCCTGGAAAAAGGGGAATATCAAAACCCAATGTGTGCAAGATGGATCAATAGGTCCTACCAACTTTCCATTGTGTCATGGTAGTTTCCCTCATTCAAACTAACCTGGGTGAATCTCAAGGTATCAAACGACAACAGAGGATGATTGGAATCACACACACCACCCTTTTGTTTGGTAAAAGCACTTTGAACTTGGAAAAGGTCACATGATGATGCAGTTATATTTTCTGTCTGCTTTTAAATCAGCTAGAAGCTATTCTGCAGACAGACAGTTCCACTGAAAGCCATCAAGCTAGCTGCAAGTCATCCAAGCAGCCAAGATAATAAACAGCAATACCCTCAAAATGGCAGATCCTAACAGAGAGAAGGATTCCCCAAGCTGTTGCAATTTGCCAACCTGAAAATAGGAACATAGGGTTTTGGAGGAGTAGGCCATTCAGCACTTCAAGCCAGCTCCACCATTCAATAAGATCATGGTTGAACTGGTTGTGGTCTCAACTCCACTTTCCTGTCTGCACCCCTTAACCCTTGACTCCCTTGTCTATCAAAAATCTACCTAACTGTGCCTTGAAAATATTAAATGACTCAGCCTCCAGTGCTTTCCGGGGAAGAAAATTCCACATACCAGTGACTCACAGAGAAAAAAATTCAGATCTCAGTCTTAAAAGGGGGACCTCTTAAACCGTGCCCCCTAGTCCTGGTCTCCCTCACAAAAGGGGAAGTTATTCCAGTTAAAGTTCACTTGAGAACCAACCTCTTAGAAACTCGACCAGAAGAAACTTCACAGTCTGCTGAGAATCCTTCGCTTTAGAAGGCCTTCACTTCAACTAAAGTATCAACTTCATCTATGAAACTACAGACCTGCCACAAAGAGACTGAGATAATTATAAGTTGTAACAGTATTTTAGCTGTATCCAATCTTTGCAACTGAGGTGTGGGTTGGAGACAAGGTGTGAAATACTGCATTAAATTTGGAGTAAGTGTGTGATAATAAACAAACTTTATTTTTAAATTCAAAAAGCTTGCTGCTGGAATTATTTAACTGGGACACTCACGCTGAGGGTAAGAAAACATGCACCTCTTACATACAAACATACTGATCCTGGACAGTAAAAGGAAACAAATTCTGTCTGGGACACTGGATTTATTTAATTAGTTGAATTTAAATTCACCAATTGTCATGATGGGATTTGAACACTTGTCATAACTGTCATTTATTCAACCTATTCCGATAGCTTAATTAAAATTATCTTGGCAATTTTGATTTTCACAGCCTGGCCAAAAAAAAAGTCACTATTTTACTTCAACATAAGCAAAAGATACAGGATTTTCTTCTTTAGAAAAAATTCGATGATATTTCTATAATGTCCTCTTTCAGTTAGTTTACTAAATACAATTGCATTTTGACCATTTATTTTCCACCTTATTGCAGAGTATAAAGACAGCAGGTTGAATACTATCTTAGTCTGCTCCATCACCTAATACAGTAGTAGCACCTTGTTGCAGAAAGCAAATACAACAATTCCACCTCATTGTAATATTGGATTTTTACTACAAGCTTCTTTGAACCAGGTTATGTGAACATTAGGAGATAAGTAGCCTCCTCCATTGCAATGCAGGCTGCAGGGATGCCAACACTGCCTTGGAGAGCAAATGGTAGACTGAGTCCTGTGTACGTTGCCTTGGTAACCCATTTGCATCAGTAGAAACATGAGTTTGTGAAAGCAAGATTTGTGTTGTGCAGTTACTGTTCCCTTTCCTATCAGTTCTTCATATTAATAAATATTGTAAGTTTTGAGAAAGTAGATCAGAATTGCCAAGATTATTTTAATGAAGTTAACTGAATAGGTTGAATAAGTGACAGTCCTGGCCATTTTTTAAAAAAACATTACATTATTAAAAGAGAAAGGTAGCTCGGGCAGTCTACTTTGCACTCAAATCCATTACAGACCTGCAATTCCAAGTGTGTTGTGAAATCTTTAATTTTAATGGGACCAAAACTTCAGCTTGGGAAGCCACTCAGAGTTGTTGACTCTCAAGAAAAATGGGCTACCAGCTAAGTGCGTTTAAGTACTGGCGAACTGCCAGCTTCCATGCTTCAGGATGCATGTGCTGCTGCTGGCAAGAAAGGAAATTGGGAAAATAATTGGAGACAGTCAAATTAAAAAGAACAAAGTCTTCGCCACCCAGCACTCATCACCCCCCACCCTGCCATTTGCGTTTTCATTGATGAGTGGCAGGGTAGCACTGAAACCAGTTGCTAATAGATGCACCTGACTCATTCTTCCTCTCTGTATTGCTTTTTTAAAATTGTCTCCAAGGAGGGAGGTACCAATGTTTGCTTGCGCCTCTCAAAGCAACCTAACCGGAACTGGTAATTCAGTAAAAAGATAAGAGGTTTAAGGTGTACCCCGCCCTCTATGGCAATAGTGTTCTAACTCACTGTACTTGCTGGCTTTTGATCTATCCTCTTCTAAAAGTGCTCATTCATTGAAACCTGTAACATAACATTCTGAGAGGGCTTGACACTGACAGGTTGCTCCCCCAGCTGGAGAGCTTAGAACTAGGGTCATAATCTCAGGATAAGTTTTTGAAACTCGCTACACCAAGGGGCTGCAGATGTTTTGTTCAGCAAAGTCAAGGCTGAGATAAATTGATTTTTGGACTCTAAGGGAATTAAGGGGAATCCTACAGAATAGTGGAATTGGTCACAGGTCAGTCACAATTTTACAGAATGGTGGGGCACACTCAAGGGGCCTTATAAGAAATAGGTCCAGGAGTAGGCCATGTTATTATATTCTGATTAACGTGGTTAATTACAATCCTACTAGCAATACATTCATGTCAGGTTTGACTAATGTGAAAAATATTTTAATTTGCTTAACATTATGACTGCAATTCAGTAGAACTGAGCAACAAAATTAAAATTTTGCACAAAAAAATGCAAACGCATATAATCCCAAAGATTTTTTCCTATTAATTATACACACAATTAACTCATACCCTTATTGCTATGCCACCTAACTCAGCAACTGAGTCCTTCTGTGTGTTAGCTAGCCGATACCTTCCGTCAAACACTCACTATTACAGAGTTCAAATACAAGAGGTGGAAAAAGGTAGTAAGGAGCAGTTAACTTAGCACATTTGAAGTCACATGCCTTGGGTAATTGAATATGCTGAGTCGCTGCCACTAGCTTCACAGTCAAAGTCCTGAGCCAATAATTATTTTCAAAAAGAAAAACAGACATCAGTCCAATAAAAAGTAAACGTCAGCTAATAAAAAGGCACTTTAAGATTACCAATTCCCATTGTCTACCCTAGTCAGGATATCAGCTAGAAATCTTGCCCTTTTAAATCATTTTACCCCCACAAGGCAATGAACAAATTTTCATTTATAGAACCTCAACACCAACTCACGACATACCAATTGTTTCAAAGATGATGAATTTCTTTTGAATGTACTTCAGATAAGTGGGCAAACTGAACACAACCTGAATACAAAATGTCCCACAAGCAACAAAAGTAGTAAATGATTGGTTATGCTGCTTTTGTGGTGATGCATTGATGGAAGAATGTTATACTGAATACAAGGGCAACTGCCTGTTTTTTGAATACTGCAATATGCCCCCCGAACAAGCTGACAGGCCCTCAATTTAATGCCAAGTGATGGCAATTTTGATTGTACAGCTTTCCCTCATTACTGCATAGTTGTTACCCTAGATTTTGTGCTCAAGTTCCAAGTCATGAAGCGGGACTTGAACTCACAAAGCTTTTTACTTACAGTGCACCACCAACCAATAATTTAGAAACTTTATATTGACTTTTTAAATTAAACATTTATGCCTCATTATCATGGCAAGATTGAAGTTTCTGCACAGTTTCTTTAGTGCTGCACTAAACAAAAGAATCATCTCCAATTTTCAAACACATAGGTCAGATCCATGCTGCATTTTGCCTTCTCTGCTAGGATCAGCTGCTGGAATTTACAAAATAAGCAGCTTAAGTTTTCGTTAACTAGTATAATTGAAAAAGCACAGGAAGAGAAACTGCTGAATCAAAAAATTGGAAACCCTTCTGGGATCAACACTTGACATCCTGTTGGAAAATTTCATAACACTGGAATAATTTACTTGGTAAAAGTAAGTTACAATTTTTGAAAAGCTCAGCAATTATCCAAATGTTTACTTTGAAGAGGAGTTACAAAGCAAGAAAATCTGCCAAACTAGATGACCAGATCAGCAGAACAAACCTGAAGTCAAACACATAACCTACAAAAATAAAATAGTACAGGTGCAGGAAATTTGAAAAAAAACCCCAGAAAATGCTGGAAAAGTCAGGAAGCCTGCAGCACCTGTAAAGAAAGGAGTAAAATGTTAACATTTCAGGTACAACCTGTCATTAGAACTGAATGAGTCATTATACCTAAAATATTAACTTTGTTCTCTTCTTTACAAATGTTGTCTGACCTGCTGCAGGTACTTTTTGACTTTACATCCTGCGCTTCACTAGGACAGCAATTTTTTCAATTAAAAAGGAATGAAAATATCTGCATACTTTTAATAAAATGAGAGCACCGAGAGTTTAGCTACTGATCTCATTAATTCACAATATCTTTCCTATCTTTACCAGTTAGCTGGAAGTTTTAAATTAATGTCTACAGATATGAGGGGAGAAATTTTAATATTTTGTTTACCATTGGATTGGAGTCAGATATCAAGTCCTTCAGAGTGTCCAGAAATCCCTGATCTTCGACCAGCTGTGCATTGATATCATGTAGTTTAGCTACACAGACAGCAGCAGTCTTTCGTACATAGGGATCTTCATCCTTTAAACATTTTCGCAGGGGCTCACACAGGTACTCGGTGATTTTATCTACACGGATGCAGCCCATGGTTCTTACTGCCAGTGCTCTAATAAGTGGATTGGGATCTTCGCAGTCCTGAAATTTGACCAAGCAACCATAAACTTAATCACTGCTTTAAAAAGGAAAGAAATTTCATCAACAACAGTATTCATACTTGCGTTCAGTTATGCAGAATGTATGACATTTTGGGATATCATACAATAAGATCAAGAAGAGAATGAAGGTACTTAGATTTACACAGTCTGATTTTGAAAAAATTAATATATTTGTTGAACTCAGTTGATGGCTTGCAGCTTGCATAGTTAGTCTTTAACCACACAAACACAAAGTCCCAGATTCCCTGGTCTGTGCTGAATTAGTTAATCCAAGCAGAATAAGCAGAAAGTAAAGTAACCAGAATCCCTACTTGTAGCTGCAATCCAACAACCCCATCTGAAAACATGTGTATTTAATTCATGCCTTATCCATGAATGACGTTTGGCAAGTTAGTTTTTGGAAGGTGTCCAGCGGTGGACAACAGTATCCATCATAACACACTGCTTTTGGAGGAGAACAGTCAGAAGGAAATGTGGTAGCTATTAATTCTTCATAAAAAGGTCTATTTTCCCCAACACTACTAGTACATGAACTGCAAGAATACCCAAGTCTTAACCTGTTTTTTCCATTTAATGGCTATTGCCACAGGCAATTTAAAAACTGATTGCTAAGTAACTAATGTGCCAAGATCATTCAATGAAATGTCCCAGGATCAAGATCTGATCTCCCTCCCTAACAGCACTGTGGGTGTACCGATACCACATGGACTGCAGCGGCTCAAGACAGCAGCTCACTAACACCTTCTCAAGAGCAATTAGGGATGGACAATAAATGTTGGCCTAGATAGTGATGCCCAAATCCCATGAATGAATATAAAAAAAGATAAATGATTACGTAAAAATTGTAGCTTCCACTTTAAAAAGATACCTACAGATACCTATAGGACATTTAGACAAAAGAAACATTGCAGGGATTCAATCACATACAAAACTAATGTGATGACACAGTGACTACAGATCTAATAGTGTTATCCTACCATTTAATTTAGCTATCAGCAAATTGCCCAGCATTACAAAATAAAGAAATTTATTTTTCTTTATAAAGCATCAAGGTGATCACTTTTCAATTTCTGCAATCTACTCTATCATATAGGGTTCCACAGTAGTACACCACAATTCTTACAGCAGTATAAAAGCAGGAAAAGGTAGGCTGCAATAAATTTAAAAATGTACCTTGAGCATTGTGGCAATTTTACAAATTTCAAATGAATGAATGAATGAGCCACATGCTCTATTTTCAGTATGATCTGTTGCAGCTTTATAAGTGTCTATATAATAACCAAATTCCAAACAACATCAAGCAGATCTCAGGAACAGAATAAAGCTCCGTCTCATCTACCCCAATAATTTAGATTATATCTCAAGCATGACCAATGCAGTAGTGTGCACTTTTTCATTTTCATATCAGCCAACCAGGGTAAAATGCAACTGTCAACTTGTGCTGAATTATAAGCAACCTTGTGAAAGAGGAAACTTGGGTAGCACTTTATATTTCTCAAATTCCTAACAACCTCACATAAGATGTTTCACTTTTGAATTGCAGTATATGCTGTTGAGAGGAAAATGATGCACATATTTTGCATGTCGTAAGATCTCATCAATCTCAATGAAAAACAGTTTTAGATTGCTTAGAATATTAGTTTGCCATCAGTAGGATGCATTTTTTCAACATGCTGTGTACATTTTAGTACATAGGGTGATAAATGGATACATTATTGACAACATTTACTGCTTTAGACACCTGGGGATTGGGTGATGCTGTCAGTTAATGAATGGCATTGTTTTATTCAAATAGCATTGGCCAAAGAAGAAACGTTGACCCGATACTCAGAAAACCTTTAGCTCTTAAATAGTGGCATGGAACCTTTAACACTCATCTCAGCCACCAGAACAGGGGTTGGGACTGTCCAAACACACTTTACTGATGACATATGCAGGCAATAAAGAAAAATCTTTCACTTTACGATGGGGCTGTTTTTGAACACAGATCCAAGAAGTGAACAGAAAGATCATTAATCCATAAGCAACCCCACTCACAACCCACACAAAGTTTAGTTTACTTAGGATATTGGTTTCCATCAGTAGGATTTTTTTTTAAATATACTGTGCACATTTTAATTAAGTGCTAAGATAAATTGATGATGAAATTTACTGCTTTTGAACACCTGCAGATTGAATGATGCTATTGGTTAATGGACTGCTCACTTGCCTTTGGGATCTACATTCAAACATTATCCAGATTCTGCTTCTATGTCGTCAGGATTTAGTGAAGCTTTGTACAAGGATCTGTTAAAAATTCTGAAACAATTTATCAAAATATATACCTTAACAAAAGTGTTGACAGCCATAATTGCCATATCAGGCTGACTCTTTGCATAGTTCATTAGGTAGAGGTACACCAGCTTCTTCAGCTCCAGGTTGTCTGTCTGCATGCAGTTAACAACATCAGGAAAGAGGGCGCTATTGAGAGAGAGAGAGAGAGAGAGAGAGAGAGAGAGATACAGAAAGAAACAAAGTAAGAAATCCATGCATCATTGGAACATTGTGACAAATCAAATAAATTGACATTTAAAATTGAATTTATATTGTTACATTATAACTTGAGTCATGCGAATACATTTCTAGAATACCCAGTACAGAATTAGCTGATTAACACCTAAACACGGGAGATCAACAGCTGTACTTAAAAATGCTTTTGTTGCATAATTACTTCACTTTTCAAGATTTGTTAAAGGTCCCAGTCAGACAAAAGGTGCCAATTGTTCTTCTGTCCCTTCAAAACTGGAAAATTTACATACAATTGTTCATCAGTGAAAGGTTGTAGAGCAAGCTTGCGCAATTATTTTTATGAGCACCAAACAAGGTGCTTGGACTATACTAGTTGAATTTTCACACTAGTCATTAGGAAAAAATGCTCGACACTGACCCACAAGCTCCACCACATAGTTCTAGGACATAAAAACCTGTATGAAAGTGCAAATTTTGCATAGTTATAGATCTTATGAAGACAAGGGTTAATTCTAACTTTTTTTTAAGTTCGTATTTATATACAGTAAAGCTACTTGTCACAAACTCTAAAGGAACCAACTTGCAAACTTATGAACAATTGTTCGTAAATTTTCTAGTATGTGGGATCAGGACCTCTAACAAATTTTGCACAATGGATTCAAAAGAGCTTAATTTATACCTAGTGTTCAGCATTCATACTAATTCTAATAAAAACATCTACAACATTAGCAATCAACAATGCCATTACAATATAATCTACACTTATAAATTCAAAACTGCCTAATTTAAATGAACTGATAGCTCAAATTTTTAACAAAAATCTCACTTTGCAGTATTGGTTACATTGCTACGTTCAAACAATTAGTTTTATTTTCCCCACTTAATCGAATTATCCACTAGATTATCACTGAACAGTTGTTGATAATTATTTCAAAAGCCAAAGACAGATAAGCTCATTCTTGTATAGAAATAGAAGAATCTGCCCAAATACAGCATTCAACTGCCTTTCAATGATTCCACAGCTTTGCCTTCAATACCATGCTATAAGACCATTCCAGGTATTAATTACTCTTCATGTGAAAAAGTGCTTCCTGAGATGTCCTGAGATTGCCTTTTACCTGTACTATTTGTTTCTATGTCTGCTCATTCTGCATTAACCTGAAAAACTACCGAGATTTGATTTTTCTACGTCAGTTAATATCTTACAAACATCTAAGGTTGCTCAGTCACCTTTCAAGGTCAAACAGTTGAGTTTTTTTAGATCTTCGACACAACTCGGTCTGAATCAGCCTGTGGTATTTCTGAGCTGCATACAGGGCTAGGCGGCTTCCCTTGTACTTCAGAACTGAATTTGGCACTCAAGTGTGGCTTTAACAGTTCAATATACAGCATCAGTCCAACACCCCTTGACTTGTGCTCCTCCTAACCTATAAGTTTTTATCTGTCAGTATTTTCTGATTGGTCAGTGATTTGGTTTGAAGGGTGGAGCCTGGTGCATGCACTGCAGTTACTTGCCCCTAGCTCTCCCTGCTCCGTGGCCTTGGTTGCTAACCCCGGCTCCCCCTGCTCCCCAGCCTCGGTTACTACCCCGGCTTCCTTGCCTCGGTTACTAACTTCAGCTCTCCCTATTGCCCAGCCTCGGTTACTACCCCTAGCTCCCCCTGCTCCCCAGCCGTGGTTACTACCCTGATTCTCCATACTCCCTGACCCAAGATACGGGCACCAGGCTCTCATTGCTCCCTGGCCTTGGTTCCTGGCCCTCACTGCTTCCCGTTTCGGTTACTTACCCCCGGCTCATGCCACTCCCCAGCCCTGGTTACTGTCCCCCAGCTCGCACCACTCCCCAGTTCCAGTTACTGCCCCGTGGCTCCTGCCACTCCCCAGCCTCGAGGCTTCTGGCCCCCAGCCTCCACTGCTCCCAAAGGGGAGAAGGGATAAACCTGTCAATCAGTCCAATATCAGTGGTAGGAAAATGTCTAGAGACAAATAATACAGGATAAAATAGAAAAATATAGTTTAATAAACAAAAGCAGTATGTATTTGTTAAAGGTAAATCATGTTTGCATAACTTGATTGAGTTCTTTAATGAAATACCAGAGAGGGTTGATGAGGGTATTGTGCCATGAGTTGTGCATGTGGACTTTCAAAAAGCGTTTGATAATGTACCACACAATAGATTGGTTAGCAAAATTGAAGCTTATGGGATTAAAGGGGTATTGATTGTACGGTATGTAGTTAAGGGGATATGTGGTTAAGGGACAGTAAGCTGAGGGTAGTAATGAACTGTTGCTTTTTTTAAACAGCTTTATCAACTTTCATTGCTACCTTCAACTATTTGCTTATGTATATCCCCAGATCTCTATCTACACCTCCTTAAAGGTTGTCCCACTTAGTTATATCATCTCTCCGCATTCTTCCTACCAAAGTGTATCAATTCATATTTCTGAGATTCGTGTCATATACATGCTTTGAAATTATGCCTTGTGTGTCCAAGTTATTAAATATATATCAAAAAGAGCAGTTGGACCCACCCTGGACTTGGGTATACAAGGCATAATTTAAAAGTATGCATATGAAGCACATCTCAAAAATATAGTAAACAACAAGGAGGCTAGCAACAGGCTTCAGGAGGGCATAAGGACTGGTGAAATGGGCAGGTACGTAACAGATGAAATTTTGCTCAGAATTGTAAATTGATACACTTTGGTAGGAAGACCGAGGAGAGACAATTTTTGTGGCGGTGCAGGGACAGATCGATCTGGAGATATGCATAAGCAAGTAGTTCAAGGCCGCAGGATGAGTTGAGAAAGCTATCAAAAGCATATGGGATCCTTGGCTTTACATATAGTAGCATAGAATACTGTTTGACAAAGGAATCCTGTAGTCTTTTCCTTATTCATAACTAGTCTACTTGATTTCATCCTTTCATTCGTACCATTTTTAATAATTGTTTTCTACATAATTATCTATTTCTCCCTCTAATGGCTGCTCCTGGTTATTTTTATTTTCCTGCCCTCTAACTCCAACTCCCTCATTCTTAGTTCAAAACCTTGTTACTTCCTTACTTAACTGTTTTGACAATACATTACAACCTTTCCTGTCTAGGTATAAATCTACCGGGCTCTTCAACAGTCACTAATACGAATCTCATATTGACTAAGATAACTAAAAAATTCCACCAATATTCTGAAACAGAAGTAATTACATCAAATCTATTGTCTGCAACAGCAATTAGGCATATAAAACAGGTTTAATAGATGCACATTATGAAGAGGCTATAGTCTCCACTTGTTTTGGACCAGTATGTGTTCACATAACTGTTGCTTGTGCACAAAAATGAAAATACAATTAAACATTTTTTAAAATTTGCAGCATATCTAGTTTTAAAGGAAATGCATAATCTTTCATCACTCCACCATAAAGGCTGTACAAGTGGACTTTTGCAAAACTTGAATGGGCAGAATATTGATACTAAGAAATAAAAAATCAAGACATGAATGCTTCATATATGCAGAAAATTCAGTTAAGCTCTGCTTGAAAAGCATTGCCCAGATTAGCACAATCTCAATGAGAACTTACTGCAACTTTCCCTCATACAATCTTACAATGCTGAATTGCCAAAATTTATAAAATACCTGACATCTTTCCCAACAGTCATTGAAGCAATCACTTTCTTCACTGCTTCTTTCTTCTTTTCCTTCTTGTCACTGTTGAGCTCCGCTTTGAGCTCAAATATTTCTCCTAGAGTTCATTAAATAAAATCATGGCATAAATTTATTTTAACAGAAGATTTTACTATAACCATAGTGAAATGATGCTTTGCAACTACTCGTTTTCCAGAAATATATATTTTACAATTCCACACCAGCAATTCACCAGCGCATCATAGCAAGTCTACATATTTAATGACTTCCAACATCTTTAAGTTTGACTGGAAGCAAGCAAACATTCAGAGTGTTACCGCAAGCCAATTGGAATTATTTTGTCTTCTCAATCTCAGAAAACAGCCAATTATTCTTTGCTACAATTCATTAAAATGTCTACCTCTGGCCATGTTCCCTTTCAAAATTTAGCTGTTGCGTGCACCTTTTTGTTTTCAGTCCTTTAAATTTTCTTTTGCATGGCTGCATACATGTGTTATTCTTAATAAAACAAGGCCTGCACAGTACCTCTCAGGCTTAGCAGGAACATTGCCTGTGGCTACCATGTTGGTGATTCCTTTTCCATTTCCAATGGCCAAGGTTTTGTCTTCCCATTACTCAACACAATCCAGATTTTAAGTTTTGTGAAAAGATCAATACATCATAAAGAGGAAGCCTTGCACTTGCAACTGCATCAATTTTAGTACCAACACTGCTTTGACTGTTACAATGCACACAGGTGAAGACTCAAATGAAAAGAGAAAATGTGGAGGGAGTGGGGGTTGGGGCAGTGGAGTAAGAGAAAGTTACAGAGATAAGGAGAATCAGGGCCAAGGAAGGATTTAAGGACCTTGAGATGTCGGGGGATTAGGAGCCAGTGTTGGTCAACAAGAACAAAGGTGATGGGTCAGTTGGACTTGGTAAAAAAATATAAGTAGCGGAGTGTTTGGGGGGGGGGGCGGATTGCAGCACAATTCTTTTGGAATGACTTTTTGTTATGGTATTAGATTTTACAATTTTCACATACAAAGCCCAATGGAATTTCAACCATCCAAATAAAATGTAGTACACTAAACCAAAAAAGAGAGTGAGTGCTCTCTAAAAATCTGTTTTCATGAAAAAAAAATTCCATCTTTCCCCAGCAACCATCCCTTCTTCTTAATTTGGAATGTAGCGCCGAGGGTACTAACACTTCTTTATCCCACTTGCACAATGAGGTCTTTCCTGGACTGAACCCAGAAGTAATTCAATTCCAGTGATCCTTGACTGTTTACAAAATAATGCTATGACCAAAGTTGTCATCAAAAACACAGCACAAGGTTGAAACCAGAGCATATCTTTTAACTTGTCCCACTCATAGATATCCATAACAGAAAGGTCATAACCTACTTTGTCCTTGGCTCCTGTATGGATAGATTGACATCAACTACAATACAAGCACTACATCCCTTGAATCTACCTGTGCCTTGAGATAAAACGTAAATACAGCCAAAGAACATTCTTTCAATGTCACTACAACCTTGTAACCAATCAACAGTAGACAAATCTGAAACTTGGTAAAGTAAGCACCGACAGAACTGGAATTTGCAAACAAATTTAACCATCATGAATTTAAATGTTACCAATCTAATTATAATGTTAAGATCAAGTTTCACATCGTAATCTCTTGTATGTACTCTAATATCCTACAAAACTATAGTGAAGGTGTTCACTTTTGCCTAGTTTAACTACATTAGGAAACATTGCCACTGCAATGGAGCTCATGTCAAAAGTGCATTTGTCAAATTCTGCTCATTCCAGTTTCTAAGAAAATACCAAATCACTGGGGGAGCAGGCACTATACAATTCCGTTATTTTAGCAAGTGTAGCTGATTAAAATAGTTATAATATAAAAGGTAGCACAAACAAGGAGGAATAGGCATGTAGTAACCTTATCTTTATTCACCATATAATGAACAAGTGACACAGCAGCCTGCTTGAAACTTTAGATACATTCTAGCATTACTGTTGGATAAAGGGGCTGGGGAAAGGCTACTGCCAATCTATTAAAAATACATTTTATTATTTATATATAGTAAATTATTTAGAAGCACATGTCAAGTCAGAAAGTTGAGAGACTTGAGCACTAAGTCTAGGCTGCCACATTGTGCAATACTAAGGGAGGACTGCTCTATCAGAGGCACCGTCATTCAAATAAAACTGCGTACACTTCTGGTCACACTACTGGAAGGATGTGATCGCACAAGAGAAGGTACAGGGTAGATTCACGGGGATGTTGCCAGGACTGCAACATTTTAGCTATAAGGAAAGATTGGATAGGCTGGGATTGCTTTCTTTGCAATGGGCGAGGCTGGGAGGAGACTTAATTGAGGCACATAAAATTTTGAGGGGCTTAGGTAGAGTGGATAAGAATTTGCCTTTGCAGAGAGATCAATAACTGGGGGCGTAGATTTAAGGCAATTAGTAGAGAGGAGTTAAGGAGAAATCTTTGCACCCAGAGGGTAGTGTGGGTCTGGAACTCACTGCCTTATGGGGTGGTAGAGGCAGAACTTCAATGCATTGAAAAAGTATGTGAATATGCACTTGAAGACTACAGACTAAGAACTGGAAAATGGGATTAGATTGGCTAGCTCTTTCTTGGCTGGCACAAATATGTTGAGCCAAATTTCTATGATTCCATTATTAAACTGAACCCTCTCACAAAAAAGATTACTTGGCACTACTTCAAAAAAGAGCAGGGAAGATCTGCCCAGTATCTTGGCCATTAATTATCCCTCAGACATCATTGAAAATCAGATTATCAAGTCAATATCTCATTGCTGCTTGTGGGACCTCTCATGCCTAAATTGGTTGCTGCATTTCCAACATTACAATAGCAATTACACTTCAAAAAAGTACTTAATCCGCTGTAAAGCACCTGGTGTAGGTCTTGAGGACAAGAGAAGTGCTATATAAAGGAAAGCTTTCTGTATGTAAGACAGACAAAATAATTAACATTAAAATAATTTTATAAAATGAAAAATTCTTAAGTTTTCTTGAAAAAATTTACAGTTATAACTCAATACACATTGTTGTAAGCGATACATTTTCAGATAACTTACCTAGATAGAGTTCATCTCACTTTAATATGTTAATTGATACATTAAGACTGTGGTAAAATTAAAACCAGAAGAACTGAACACAACTTACTTTGCCAGGGATCATAGAGCTAGGAGGCGGCTGGAAGCCTTCTGCCTCAATTTAGCCCTATTACAACAGAAGTCTTGGGTTAACTCTAGATTATGGACATTCTGGTCCAAATGAAATACTAACTCAAATTTTCCACTGAAGCTTTCATTGATCTCTACCATGGCAGGTTGCTGAGGCTCTCACTACTCATTTAGGCTGTGCATTCTTACTACAGTTTTCTTATAACTTTTGCCACTGTGCAAAGTATCTCTTTTTGCTAAACTTATTGCCTTGTGGTTTTTAAAAAAACAAAAATAGTTATGTTAAAAAATGATTGAGAGAAAATTCCTTTCCTCCAGCTTTGGCATAGTGCATTTTGTATGTCGAACACTGTGCTAAGTTACAAATGGAAAAAAAAGCTCAACCAGGAATGCTGTTAAACACACCAACGTCTATATAGTATTTGACTGCAAGCCAAAACTACATAAATAGGTACCTGTGAAAAGACGCACAATTCCAAACTTTTGCTTGAGTACAACTCCAGACTGAGGTCATATGAATAATTGATTTCAGTTGTCAGTGTACAACATGTGGATTGGACAGGAAATGTATCTTTCAGTACAATAAATGACCTGTTGTGCCTATTTGCATAATACCACAACCACATGCAGCATTTTATACTGTTCAACAGTTCCACACTTCAAACTTTCACAGTGCAGGAAAGAAAAACAGAAGAGGAAAGGGATCAATTGGAATCTGGACATTCTGAACAAGTTACTGTGACTGGCTCGTCAATAATCTCATAGAAACCAGTGTTAAACCAGCTCTATTTTTTTTTTAAAAAGATCTATTTTTGCATAAATTACAGTAAACAAAGCCAAATTAGTTTACTAGCGATTCACAAATCTTTAACAATTTTATATTTGCTGCAATTGAAGAGAGACACAGACAGAAATGTTGCTACCTTTTTTGGTTGTCGTAAAGTACTTAGAATCCGTCATGGTGATCCTAGGTCAAGTTTCCTAAAAAGAGAAAAAAAACAGGAAAAGTAAAGTTACTGATTAATCAGTTTTGAGGCACAATGGCCCAGTACTGAAATTTGTTTTGCAACTCGCCTGCCTTTTAGCAGTTTGCAGCCATTCCTTCAAAAATATGCAAACATCGTCATGATGA
This sequence comes from Cetorhinus maximus, assembly GCF_964194155.1. NCBI lineage: Eukaryota > Metazoa > Chordata > Chondrichthyes > Lamniformes > Cetorhinidae > Cetorhinus > Cetorhinus maximus. The sequence goes on from NC_135890.1 coordinate 100,922,419, forward strand.
AATGCTTTATTCTTTACTCCGGTAACTTAATTTTGAGCTTTAAAAATCTACACAATGTTGTTTACTTTACTTGTGTGCATCAATATTCATAAAGCAGCATTGATTTTAATGTAAGTAAGAGGTGGGGGCAAATCCTGATGTTGTGACCCATATCAGGACGAATGATATAGGAAAGAGCAGAGAGGAGGTCCTGCTGAGGTAGTAAAAGGAGCTATGAACTAAATTTTAAAAAGGATTGCATGGGTGGTAAAGTACTGCCCAGGCCACATGCTAATTGACATAGGGATGGAAGATAGGTAGGTAAGGAAGGAGACTGCATGGCTCAGAGTGGTGTGGGAAGGCAGGACTACATTTGATGGGTCACTGGGACAGGGAGGATTGGTACAGCTGGGACAGAATGATACAAGGTCATGGTGGATGGTGGAAAGAATAAATGTGGCTACAGAGAAGAACTGAAACTATTAGTATAGGGGCGGCTGGTGATCTGGTAGAAATAATAGCACCCTGAATATTAAAGGAAAAGGAAAAGGTGTTGAGAGTAAGGGTCAGATGAAGGGAAGGAATAACAGGGGCATAACGTTCCAGGAACCAACACATTTATAGAACATAAGTATAAATAGAGGGGCAGAATACATAAAAATAAACTAAAATGGCTATACCGCAATGTACACAGTGTCTGGGGGAATTGGAGGCAATAATTCTTAGAGAGGAACCAGATCCAGGGATAACAGGAACATGGCCGCATAAAGAACAAGATTGGCAGTTAAATATTACAGGATATAATGTAGTAGGAAAGGATAAAGAAGGAAGAGGGGTAGTGAGGTAGCTTTACTAATCAGAGATATCTTCAGAGCAGTAGAAAAACTATAACAAAGAAACAGAATTCGTATAAATTGAGACATGGAATAAGAAGGAAATGGATTATGCTTTGGGAGTAAATTGCAGACCACCTAATGGTGGAAGGGGAGAGTAGAAGTATACAAGCAAATTTATGAAATTAGTAAAAGACATGAAATAATAATTATGGGAGATTTCAACTACCCCCACCAGCAAGAAGCAGTGACGAAAAGAAGCTTCCAAACAGTTTACAGAGGAGTCCTTTCTTGCCCAGTACCTAAGAAGGTTAGTAAGAGAGGGATCTAGAAGTGGGAACTGAACCATACAAGAGATCAGAGAAATAAGGGTAGGGGAACATCTAGGAAAATTATTACAGATAATGATCGAGAGAGATGTAAGACAGACAAAAAGCAAATAGATGGGTTAAAAAACTAATTACATGGGGCTGAGGATGAAACTACTGAAACAGAGATAGACTGACAATGAGAAACACTTAAAAAAGGTGATCAAGAGTGTTCAGGAGAAGTATATCTTATGAGCACCCACAAAGAAACTAGCTAAAACTGAGATCCCATCAATGAATAAAAACTGAAATGAAAGAAAATGTTTATAGACCATAAAGAAAAAGATGTCAAAGGGGAATGAAGAGTTTAGGAAATAAGGCAAAGAGGGATGCACAAGATAAATTTAAAACAACTTGCATTTGTATACCACCTTTAACATTGTAAATGTCTCAAGGTGCTTCAGGAGTGTCAAACAAAATTTGATACCAAAGTTGCCCAAGCGGATATCCGTACAGGTTTTAAGTTGCATCTTAGAGGAGGATAGAGAGGTAGAGAAGCAGAGAGGTTTAAGGAAGAATTTCAGAGTTTAGGGCTTAGGAAACTGAAGGCACAGCCACAAATAGTGGGGCAACTAAAATCAGGGATACATAAAAGGCCAGAATTGGAGGAGTGCAGAGATTATAGAGGGCTGGAGGAGGCTAGCAGTAGGGAAAGCTAAGGCCACACAGGGATTTGAGTGCAAGAATGAGAATTTTCAAATTGAGGCATGCTGGACTAGGAGCCAAAGTAAGGTCAGCAAGCATAGGGGCAATGGGTGATTGGGACTTGGTGCAAATTAGAGCAAAGGTAAAGACAGGAAAAAGTTGTGAATAGTTATTTTCCTCAGTTTTTACCAGGAAGACTAACTAGATGGATATGGTGTTAAAATAAATCAAAAAAGGATAAAGGCAATTTAGATAGATGGAAGATTATTGCTAGATTCATCAAATTTAGAGAAAGTAAAATTTTGGGTCAAAATGGACTGCATCCACATGTATGCAAAGAAGCCAAGGAAGAGGTAGCAAAGGCACTCGGATACATGGGTAGAGTTAAAAATAATATCATTAGAGCAGGGAACTGTGCCAAAGTACGAGTGAACAATCAATATTATGTCTATATTCAAAAAGAGAGATACAGCAAATCCAAGGAGCTATTGAGCAGTTAACTTAATATTGGTAATAGGAAAGATATGGAAATCTTTACTCAAAGGTGTAGTAGAAAAATACCCAGAAACTGAAATTATAATAAAGAGTCAGCCTTATTGAATTCTTCAAAATAATAGAAAGAGTAGACAAAGGAAATTGAGTAGATGCATTATAGATTGACTTTCAAAAGGCCTTTATGGTAGATTTAGGACTACGGTGAATTCAGAGGAGAAGTAACAGAATTGATAGCAAACTGACTACAAAATAAAAAGTAGGGGTTAAAAGTAGTTACTTAGACTGACAAAACTTGCAGATGACACCAAATTGGAAGATACAGCTAATACTGAGGGAGACTGCGACAAAATACAAAACAACCTCAACAAACCTGGAGAGTGGATGTGTAAATGACAAGTTAATTTCAATATAAGTGAGAGGTGATGTATTCTAGTAGGAGGGATAAAGAAGCCATATTCATTGGAAAACAGCCTAAATGAGGTAGAGGCACAAAAGGATCCAGGGGTACAAATAAATTAATGAAAGTAGCAACACAGGTCAACAAAGCCATAAAAAGTGCAAACAATGCACTGGGTGCGAGGTGGAAAGCATAGATCAAACACTTGCATAAACCTATTGGACCAAACTGTCTGTTTCTATGTAGTAAAGTTCTGTGTAATTAAATATTGCAACATTAAAATCATACACCACATTCAGAAATATTCAACCTATTGTGTCACTGAAAGAGCTATCTAATTATTCCAAACGCCTGTTCTTTCGCCATAGTCCTGCACTTTTTTTTGTATTGCACAGATACCACTTGAACAGCTTTTACTTTTCATTCAATCACCACAGACAGATTAAATATATTAAAATGGTACACAGCCAATTTCAGTGCTTTTGCCAAGGAGGAGATGAAGTACTGCACACCCAGCAGAATAAAGACCATTTAAAACTGGGCATGTTTTAAAACAGCAAAATAAAGCAATTCTAAACCAAGAGAGACTAGGAATGTTTTGCTGCAGGCACTAGTTGAATCTAATACACAAAGAGCGATCGATGTAGGGTCAGCAGACCAGAATTTTCCTGTCACTATCTGCCCAAGGCAAACGGAGATCTGTACGTGTATAACTCAATTTTCTCTGTGCCTGAATCTCTGTTAAATTTCAAGGTTGAAGAGACAATGGACCTTGTCCATCAGCAAGGTTACCCGGCCCCTCCAAACCCGGTCACTCAGCCATGAACTTTCTCTTCGATGTTTGTCTAAATATCAGTGATTGCACTTCAAAGGTATTCGTTGTAGAAATAACTTTGAGACGAGACAAGGCGCTACTGGAATGCAAGTTTTATTTCCAAAGTAGGTACTTATCAAAATCAGGGAGCCCTTAGTAATAAATCAGAAAGGGGGGGGGGGGGAGAGAAAGGAGTCGGATTAAACCCTATTGAACTGTTTATTTTTAAGGGAGCACACATGATAAAGAGATTAGATTTTACATTGCAAAGCGTCCGGCTTGTCAACTCTGCCTGGAGGGGAGGGGCGGGTCACAGTTTCTCCACCTGCTCCGGTCAAACTGAGAGGGTCACCGACTCCGGGTGGGAGGTGTGGGTCCGGGAGGCCCCGGCCAGGTAGCTCCCGTCCCGGGAGACACAGCTCCTCCTCCCCGGGGGCGGACGGCAGCGACTCTCCCTCTTCCCCTACCCCCCGCGCCTCCTCTCACCGTTGCCCATCTGATCCCAACTTCCGGCCCCCGGGCCGCTTCCGCTTCGGAGAGAAATTCCCCCTCCCGCATATTTTAACACCCGGACGGGAAGATCCTGAAATAAAAAGGCAAGGTCACTCACCCCTCCCCCTTACCTACTTTCAGTCGGTCGAAGTGAGTCCAGTCGCTGGTCCAGAGGGCCCCCGGCCTTCGGATCGACTCCCTCCTCCACACGCCAACTAAAGCTTCAAGATGTCCGCCTGTCGCCAAGCTGAGCTGTCACCAGCTGAACCGGAAACAAACCAGGTCAGGGTGAGCTTCCGGCTGGCCGGCCAACCTGGCCCTGGCTCCCCCAACAGGTGCAATGCAGGCTGCTTGCACCAAAAGTGAATGTTGGAAGCTTACACACACAGTCAACCCCACCATCATATAACTTAAGAGATTTGCCACAAAAATCATGAGTTGTTTCCTCCCCTGCAATCTCTAAGGTTCATAAACCTCACTAGTGGCCTATTTAATCTCTAATGTAAAGGAATTTATAGAGCACCCTTCACAACCAGAAGACACTCTATATAGCCAATGAAGTACTTTTTTGAAATGTGCTCACTTGTAATGCAAGCAGCCAATTTGTGTACAATATCCTAGACACAGCAATGTGATATGACCGGCTAATCTGTTGATTGAGGAATAAATATTGGCTAAAACACTGAGGATAACTCCCCTGCTCTTTACAAAAACTACATTACTGCATCTGAAAATGCTTTACAAAACTACTTATTCTACTGTTGTCAACTGTGCATTTCTAACTTAGACAGACGGTCATGTTTACTTAGCTAATATGTGATTTGTGGAGTTGATGAAAGAAGCAGGTTTCTAGGGGATATTTAATTTGGTAGGATCTGGAATGCACTGTCTGAGAATGTGATGGAGGCAGATTCAATCATAGCTTTCAAATGGGAATTAGCTAATTATATGAAGAGAAGATTTGCAGGGCTATGGGGGAAAGACAGGAGAGTGGGACTGAGTTACTCTAGCAGAGAACTGGCACAAATATGATGGGCTGAATGGCCTCCTGTCTTATAACCATTGATGGCTGTGTTATCAAAACTTCTAAAAATTGGGTTTGATTAATTTACACAAAGCGGATGGCTTATCTTTATTTCTCTTTCTTCTCTTAGTCTTCTACACAGTCAGGGATCACTGAATTTATCCTGTTCATTTCCACTCCGAGGATGACTGGAGGTGTGGAGTGAGAGCCCAAAGTAGACCATTTCCCTTTGACGTTCAATATTATTACCATTGCTGAATCCCCCACCATCTGTATCCTGGTGTTACATATTGACCAGAAACTTAACTGGACAAGCCATACAAGAGCAGGTAGATGTCTGGGAACTCTGCGGTGAGTATCTCACTGGTGTTGGGGGTGATATATTATGGATAGAGGATTGGCTAATGAATTGGGATAAATGGATTGTTTTCAGTTTGGCAAACTGTAAGTAGTGGACTGCCTCAGGGATCGGTGCTGGGGCCTCAACTATTTACAATCTATATTAATGACTTGGATAAAGGGATGATTGCAAGGGATATAGAAAGGTTAAGTGAGTGGGCAAAAATTGGCAGATGGAGTATAATGTGGGAAAATCTGGGGTAGTCCACTTTTGCAGGAAAAATAGAAAAGCTGAATGTTATTTAAATGGAGAGAGACTGCAGCTTCCTGCAGCACAAAGGAATCTGGGTGTCTTGTAGATGAATCACACAAGGTCAGCATGCAGATACAGCAAGTAATTAGGAAGGCAAATGGAATGTTGGCCTTTATTTCTATGGGGATGGAACTTAAAAATAGAGAGTCTTGCTACAACTGTACAGTGCATGAGTGAGACCACATCTGGAGTACTGTGTACAGTTTAGTCTCCCTACTTAAGGAAGAATATACTTGCATTGGAAGCAGTTGAGAGAAGATTCACTAGGCTGATTCCTGGGATGAATGCATTGTCTTGAATGGTTGAGCACGTTGGGACTATCCTCATTGGAGTTTAGAAGGAGAGGTGATCTTAATGAAACATATAAGATTCTGAGGGGGCTTGACAGGGTAGATGCTGAGAGGATGTTCCCCCTCATGGGCGATTCTAAAACTAGGGGACAGAGTTTAAAAATAAGGGGTCACCCATTTAAGGCAGAGGTGAGAACCTTTCTTCTCTCAAGGATCATTAGTTTTGGAATTCTGCTCCCCAGAGAGCAGTGGAGGCCAGGTCATTGAATATATTCAAGGCTGAATTAGACAGATCTTTGATCAGCTAGGGAGTCAAGGGTTATGGGGGACAGACAGGAAAGTGGAGTTAAGGCCACAATCAGAGCAGCCATGATTTTATTGAATAGTGGATCAGGCTTGTTGGACCAAATGGCCTTCTCCTGTTCCTATTTCTTATGATTTTATGACCTCCTGACTCCCCAAAGCTGTCCACAATCTACAAGGCATAAGTCAGGAATGTGATAGAATACTCTCCACTTGCCTAGATGAGTGCAGCTTCAGCAACACTCAAGAAGCTCAACACAATCCAGTAAAAAAACAATCTGCTTGATTGGCAACCTGTCCACCACCTTAAACATCAATCCCTCCATCACCAACGCACAGTGGCAGCAGTGTATACCAGATGCAATGTAGCGACTCACCTAGGTTCCTTCAACAGTACCTTCCAAACCTGCGGCCTCCACCACCTAGGAGGACAAGAGCAGAAGACTTGTGGGAACAATGAAGATACCCTCCAAGCCACACACCATCCTGATTTGAAACTATATTGCCCTTCCTTCCTTGTCTCTGGGTCCAAATCCTGGAACTTCCTTACTAACAGCACCGTAGGTGTGCCTACACCAGGTGGTCTGCAGTGGTTCAAAGAAGGCAGCTCACCACCTTCAATTAGGAGTGGGTAACAAATGGTGACCTTTGCCAGTGATGATTATATCCCATGAAAGAATAAAAAAAGTAGAGTACCGTAGTAATAACAATGCTAGAAACAGAGGCAGAGGGAGTGACAGAGAAGAGATAGGGAGGGAGTGACAGGCATAGAGAAAGAGCAAGACAGAGACAGCAAAAAAGACAGACAGAGAGACAGGCAGACACACAAAAACACACACAAAGAGAGATACAGAGACAGAAAGAGAGATATCAACAAAAAGGGAGACAACACACACACACACACACACAAAGTCAGCAAGAGGTGGGGAGACAGTGAGGCACAAGGAGAGAACAAGGCAGCATGACACATGGAGAGGCAGAAAGCTGGAGATTTGTGATTGTTAGATCCATAGGACTTTGTCTGCGTCCTGTTAGCATTGTGAGGGCGCAGTGCCGGAAAAGTTTTCAGACACATGAGCATGATTCAAATACAGAATGTGAAGAGATGAACAGCACTTGGACATAAAAAAATAGAGCCAAGAGGGGCAGCTGTGGCTAGGGAGGGGCAGGGAAGGGTTTATCTTGCTGTGTTAGAGCTGTGTTTTTCTCTCTGACAGTTGACGAGTTGATCCCAATCACCCAAATTTGCCAATGGTGCTGTTTTAAAAATCGAGGCACATGCACAGAAGCACTGATGTAAGAAAACACTCCAGTTTTACAATGCCTGTGAAAATTCCTAAGATTTCAAGCTCCCTTGTGAGATTGAGCGTGGCTCAATTCTGTTACAAATTGCATCTTTCATGATTAGTTCCCAGGAATTGGCATGTCTGCTGAGATACGAGAGCGGAGTGCCTCCATACCTCACACAGCCTAATTTCTGAATAATTCCCTGCATCTTTTAGTATAAATATCCTTAGCTCATTACTTAGTTGATATAAAACATAACAAATGATATCAGACTTGAGACACAAACTTCTGAGGTTGAAAGCAGACTTTTATTCCCCGGTCAATTTGTCTATACCTTGCCCTTCTTAGCATTTAGCAATATTGACACCCTTAGAACAATTTTCCTAAGTTAGAAAGCATATTCTGCCAACAGCTGAAAAATAGGATTTCAACACCAATTTAAAAAAAATTCATATATATTTCAATTGACTGCAAGAATATAAATTGGCTTTTTTCAAATTTGTTCTCTTCCCTTCTAAAGACTATAACTTGTGTTCAAGTATAATTCCATTGGAACCAGTGCCTCTCCACTATCTCAACCAAGTGGTTATTCCACCGTGTTTCGTTAGCAGAATGCAGAAATTTAGTATCATAAATGAGCCCAAGGTCATCCTCACTGGAAATATTCATCCAGCAGGATAGTGATCAGGAATGGGAAACATTCTCTTTTGCACAGAGACATATGTTACGATCCCAGCTGATGTTAATGCTGGACAAGTCAGATCCTAGAGTTGAAACTGGCCTGATAGATCCTAACTTTTACTTTTTGTTTAGAAACTATGGAGGAGCAGCTACTGAACACATGCACAGGAATCCACTAGTGTACTTTTAACAAAATATTTATTAAACAATAAAAGATGAACTATATTCCACTACTCCTTCACCCCAACTATACCTGTACAGATATATACAAATTTGTAAAGATAGCACAAGATACAAAATTTATCTTATACTCTAATGTTCACAGTAAGTATATAGTCCATGTAAACTAATAGGCGAACTGTGGTCAGATATACCACACTCCAAAACCAAGTTTCTATGGATTTCTCATTTAACCCTCCAGATGCTTGTCACACTGAGACACAATCGGTCTCACTGAAACCATCTCTCACGAGAACTTCCAATCCCCATGTTTGAAGAACTCGCCTTGGAATTCTCTCCCAAACGACGCTTTCTCTTGGATGTCTTCAACAAGGATCCATCTCCAGGGTTTCAAGCTCTCCTTCCCCTGGATTTCTTCATGCATTCAAGCCTCATCTTCCACATGCACACTCTCAGATATTCAGTCATGCCAAGCAGAACCCCACTGCTCCAAAAGCCCATAGTAAGGAGTCATCAACCTTCAGCTGTCTCCTCAGATCTTCTGGCTTCTCTCAAGTCCATTTTACTTTAAGTTGGCTCCCTGATGTTCCCTCTCTTTAATTCAGAGTCTTCGCTTCTGATTTGGGACTTTCTTCTTCATTTTGGGACCTGCTTCCTGCAGCTCCAGTCCCTGCTCCTCTGGCACTTTCTGTGGAATGGCATTCTGTTCTAGGTCGCCTGACCTTCTTTTCGTGCTGTTTCACTTTCTTCCTTGTTTCTCTTCTATGCAGTCACAGGACTGGCTCCAATCTAAATAAGTAAAAAAATCATTGAACTGTGCATGTGCGCAAAGCCATTTACCTGATGAGAAAACGGACCAACTGCGCATGTGCGGCCATTCTCCAGCCAGCGTTTGCACAGAGACCATTGAGGCCCTCTGTGACCTGTAGTTCCCGAACTCTGGGGCCAAATCTTCAATCTGAAAGGTAAGCTTTTTTTCCCTTTTCTCTTTAGGGTTCATCACACCTATCCCCTCGAAAGAAAGAAAGCTTCACAACAGTTTTTTTCTCTTTAGTTTGATTTTCAAAAATGTTAATAAGCTCCCTTAGGCAGCTATGTGCCTCAGGGAGATTTCTGTGTGAAAGAGCGCAGGCCCCGACTCAGGCTACTCCCCCCACCCGCACAGGCAGTGCTGAGTGCTTCCGGATGCGCATTACCCTTGATCGGCCCACCCATGCAAAATGGCAGTGCGCAGCTGATTGTGAGCCGTGATCGGCTGTGCGCCCACCCCTGCCTGCTCCTGCTCCCGCTCAGCCCCTCCGACGGGGAGAAAAGTCTCCCCTTAAATTCTTGACAATTCATCTGCAATCAGATTTTCTTGTCCAGCCACATGTGTAATCTGTAAATTAAATGGTTGCAGTAATAAACTCCACCTGAACAATCTTGCACTTCAGTCTTGAAATTTGTCCAGAAATTTTAAAAGGATTGTGGCCTGTATAAACAATTGTTTGCGATCAATTGTTTGCGACGTAAACCTCGAAATGCTGCAACACTGACACCAGATCCAGAGTCTCCTTTTCGATCATTGAATATCTTCTCTGTTGTACATTCAGCTTTTGTGAAAAATATCCTATCGGTTTCTCAGCTCCAGTTTCATCTTCTTTCAACAGGACAGCACTAATGCTAACATCACTTGCATCGATGGCCAACTTAAATTGCTTGGCATAATTAGGTATTGCCAAAGCTGGTGTCATAGTCAGTTCAGTTTTTAAATGGTCAACAGCCTTCTGACACTCCTGTGTCCATTGAAACTTCTTGTTCTTTTTTAAATCAATAAAGTTCAATCAATGGAGCAACCACACTGCTAAAATCTGGTACAAACTTCCGGTAAAACCCACTCATGCCCAGAAATCCCAAAATTTATCATTTTATTCTAGGCCCGGGTAAATTCGCAATGGCTTCGACTTTCACATCTCTCGGAGCCACCTTACCATGTCCAGTGGTATGGCCTAGATATGTAACTTGTGCTTTTGCAAACTCACTTTTAGCCAAGTTCATTGCCAAATTAGCTTCTTGCAGTCAATTAAACAATTCTTCCAGATGTTGTAAATGCTCCTCCCACGTTTGACTGAAAACTATCAAGTCATCAATATAAACAGCACAATTGCTCACCCTGCAATTACTTTGTTTATCAGACTTTGTAATGTTGCTGGTGCATTTTTCATACCAAATGGCATAATTTTAAATTGATATAGTCCATCTGGCGTCACAAAAGCTGATATCTCCTTTGCTCTCTCGGATAAGGGTACTTGCCAATATCCTCTCAGCGAGGGGAGGCGATGGCGTAGTGGTATTGTCGCTGGACCAGTAATCCAGAGACCTGGGGTAATGGAAAGACCGGCTCGCCAGTCTCGAACAACCCCCAGCGATGGAAATTCTACCAGATGAAAGCCTTCCCCCAGGAGCTAATTGCAACTGGGCAACCTGGAAGTGCCTTAACAGACTTAGGACTGGTGTAGGTCGTTCAAAGGTGTCACTAAGCAAATGGGGATATACAACCAGCCCGACAACTTGTGAATGTGGAATTGAGCCACAGACTATGCAATATCTCCTGCAATGCCTATCGCTAGAGGAACCCTGCACTGTTGCAGATCTTGCCGAATTCAACAACAATGCGCAAAAATGTGTCCAGTTCTGGCTGGGCCATGTATAGACTGTCCGTGGACACGATAAGAAGAAGAAGAGCCTATTTCAATCCCTTCCTTTCACCCACTCCACCCCCACTAGGGCTATCTGTACCTTCAACAGAACTGAGTAACTTAGTTCTGTTGAAGAGTCATACGGACTCGAAACGTTAACTGTGTTCCTCTCCGCAGATGCTGCCAGACCTGCTGAGTTTTTCCAGGTATTTTCATTTTTGTTTTGGATTTCCAGCATCTGCAGTTTTTTGCTTTTATCTGTACCTTGCTTGTCCTGCTTTCTACCCTTAATTAGCACATTCCTTAGATAATATCACCACCTTCAACGCCTCTTTGTCCTTTTGTCTATGACATCTTTTGGCTATCTCCACCTATCACTGGCCCTCTATCCAGCTCTACCAGTCCCACCCCCTCCTTAAACCAGCTTATATTTCACTTCTTTTCTATTTTTACTTAGTTCTGTTGAAGAGTCATACGGACTTGAAACGTTAACTGTGTTCCTCTCCGCAGATGCTGCCAGACCTGCTGAGTTTTTCCAGGTATTTTTATTTTTGTTTTGGATTTCCAGCATCTGCAGTTTTTTGCTTTGACCTGGGGTAATGCTTTGGGGACCCTGGTTCAAATCCCGCCACAGCAGATGGTGGAATTTGAATTCAATCAAAGTCTGGAATTAAAAAGTCTAACAATGACCATGGAACCATTGTCGAATTTTGGTTCACTAATGCCCCTTTATGGAAGGAAATCTGTCATCCTTACCTGGTCTGGCCTACACATGACTCCAGACCCACAGCAATGTGTGGTTGACTCTTAAACTGCTACAAAGTCACTAAAAAGAAATGAAACTGGACGGACCACTCGACGTCGACCTGGGCACCAGAAACGACAATGGCAATCTCAGCCCTGTCGACCCTGCAAATTCCTCCTTACTAACAGCTGCGGGCTAGTGCCAAAATTGGGAGAACTGTCTCACAGACTAGTCAAGCAACAGCCTGACATAGTCATCCTCACGGAATCATACCTTGCAGATAATGTCCCAGACACCACCATCACCATCCCTGGGTATGTCCTGTTCCACCAACAGGACAGGCCCAGCCGAGATGGCGGCACAGTGGTATACAGTCAGGAGGCTGTTGCCCTGGGAGTCCTTAATATCGACTCTGGACCCCATGAAGTCTTATGGCATTAGGTCAAACATGGGCAAGGAAATCTCCTGCTGATTACCACGTACTTCCCTCCCTTAGCTGATGAATCAGTGCTCTTCCATGTTGAACACCACTTGGAGGAGGCATCGAGGGTCAGCAGAATGTATTCTGGGTGTGGGACTTCAATGCCCATCACCGAGAATGGCTCGGTAACACCACTACTGAACAAGCTGGCCAAGTCCTAAATGACATAGCTGCTAGTCTGGTCTGCAGCAGGTGGTGAGGGAACCAGCAAGAGGGAAAAACATACTTAACCTCATCCTAACCTGCCTGCCGCAGATGCATCTGTCCAGGACAGTATCGGTAGGAATGACCACCGCACAGTCATTGCGTAGACAAAGTCCCACCTTCACATTGAGGATACCCTCCATCGTGTTGTGTGGCACTATCAACACGCAAAATGGGATAGATTTCAAACAGATTTAGCAACTCAAGACTAGGCATGCATGAGGTGCTGTGGGCCATCAGCAGCAGCAGAACTGTATTTGAACGCAATCTGTAACCTCATGGCCTGGCATATCCCCCACTCTAACATTACCATCAAGCCAGGGGATCAACCCTAGTTCAATAAAGAGTACAGGAGGGCATGCCAGGAGCAGCACCAGACATATCTAAAAATGAGGCCTGATGAAGCTATAACACAGGACTACTTGCATGCCAAACAACATAAGCAGGAAGTGATAGACAGGGCTAAACGATCCCACAACTAACGGATCAGATCTAAGCTCTGCAGTCCTGCCACATCCAGTCATGAATGGTGGTGGACAATTAAACAACTCACTGGAGAAGGAGACTTCACAAATATCCCCTCAATGATGGAGGATTCCAGCACATCAGTGCAAAAGATAAGGCTGCCAAGTGGATGATCCATCTTGGCCTCTTCACAGATGCCAGTCTTCAGCCAATTCGATTCACTCCATGTGATATCACATGAACGGCTGAAGGCACAGGATACAACAAAGGCTATGGGCCCTGACAATATTCCGGCTATAGTGCTGAAGACTTGTGCTCCAGAACTTGCTGTACCCCTAGCCATGTTGTTCCAGTACAGCTAGAACACTGGCATCTACTTGGCTATGTGAAAAATTGCCCAGGTATGTCCTGTATACAAAAAGCAGGACAAATCCAACCCAGTCAATTACCACCCCATCAGTCTACTCTTGATCATCAGCAAAGTAATGGAAGGACTCATCAACAGTGCTATCAAGCAGCACTTGCTTAGCAATAACCTGCTCACTGACGCCCAGTTTGGGTTCTGCCAGGGCCTGCAGTTTTTGATGGGTGGGATTTCCAGGGGTCCTTGATCCTGGGGAAGGACCGATAGTGGCCTGTCAAATATCTGAGTGGCAGTCAGATGTGATGGGCCTTACCTAAAAAAGGCAATTGGGCCTCTCAGTGGCTCTTCAGCCAGCAAACGAGATCCCCACTGCCTCCATTAAATCCAGTCCATTGTGTCCCAAAGGAGCAGGAGCACTCCCCCTGGAAGCTTTCGATGAATGAGGAATGCAGGCGGCATGCCAGGAGCAGCACCAGTCATGCAACATAGGACTACTTGTATGCCAAACAGTGTAAGCAGCATGCAATAGACAGAGCTAAGTGATCCCACAATCAATGGATCAGATCTAAGCTCTGCAGCCCTGCCACATTCAGTCATGAATGGTAGTGGACAATTAAAAAACACACTGGAGGAGGAGGCTCCACAAATATCCCCTCAATGATGGAAGAGCTCAGCAGATCAGTGTAATAGAGAAGGCTGAAGCATTTGCAACAACCTTCATCCAGAAGTGCCGAGTGGATGATCCATCTCGGCCTCCTCCGTAGGTCCCCAGCATCACAGATCTGAGTCTTCAGCCAGTTTGATCGCTTCATGCGATATCAAGAAACAGCTGAAGGCACTGGATACTGCAAAAGCTATGGGCCCTGACAATATCCTGGCAATAGTATTGAATACTTATGCTCCAGAACTTGCTGCACCCATAGTTCCAGTACAGCTACAACACTGGCAGCTACCCGACAATGTGGAAAATTGCCCCAGTATGTCCTGCACACAAAAAGCAGGACAAATCCAATCCAGCCAATTACCGCCCCATCAGTCTACTTTCAATCATCAGTAAAGTAATGAAAGGAGTCATCAACAGTGCCATCAAGAGGCTCTTGCTTAGCAATAACCTGCTCACTGACACTCAGCTTGGGTTCCGCCAGAGCCACTCAGCTCCTGACCTCGTTACAGCCTTGGTTCAAAAATGGACAAAAAAGCTGAACTCCCGAGGTGACGTGAGAGTGACTGCCCTTGACATCAAGGCAGCATTTGACCGAGTGTGGCATCAAGGATCCCTAGCAAAACTGGAGTCAATGGGAATCGGGGAAAACTCTCCACTGGCTGGAGTCATACCTAGCACAAAGGAAGATGATTGTGGTTGTTGGAGGTCAGTCATCTCAGCTCCAGGACATCACAGCAGGTGTTCCTCAGGGTAGAGTCCTAGGCCCAACCATCTACAGCTGCTTTATTAATGACCTTCCTTCCATCATAAGATCAGAAGTGGGGATGTTCGCTGATGATTGCGCAATGTTCAGCACCATTTGCGGCTGTGTCAAAATACAGCAAGATCTGGACAATATCCATGCTCAGGCTGACAAGTGGCAAGTAACATTCACGCCACACAAGTGTCAGGCAATGACCATATCCAACAAGAGAGAATCCAACCATCGCCCCTTGATGTTCAATGGTATTATCTTCACTGAATCCCCCACTATCAACATCCTGGGAGTTACCATTGACCAGAAACTGAACTGGACTAGTTATATAAATACTGTGGCTACAAGAGCAGGTTAGAGGCTAGGAATCGTGCAACGAGTAACTCACCTCCCGACTCCCCAAAACCTGTCCACCATCTACAAGGCACAAGTCAGGAGTGTGATGGAATGCTCCCCACTTGCCTGGATGAGTGCAGCTCCCACAGCTCTCAAGAAACTTTACGCTGTCCAGGACAAAGCAGCCCACTTGATTGGCACCATATCGACAAACATTCACTCTTTCCACCACCGACGCACAGTAGCAACAGCGGGTAACATCTACAAGGTGCACTGCAAGACTTCACAAGGCTCCTTCGACAGAACCTTCCAAACCCACAACCACTACCATCTAGAAGGACAATGGTAGGACATAGATGGGAACACCACCACCTGGAAGTTCCCCTCCAAGTCACACACCATTCTGACTTGGAAATATATCACTGTTCCTTCACTGTCACTGGGTCAAAATCCTGGAACTCCCTTCCTCACAGTACTATGGGTGTACCTACACCACATGAACTGCAGCAGTTCAAGAAGGCAGCTCACCACTACCTTCTCAAGGGCATCTAGGGATGGGCAATAAATGCTGGCCTAGCCAGCAAAGCCCACATTCCCTGAATGAATAAAAAAAAGTCAATCTTTGTGATAAACTTTGATTGTCCTACTTTCTCAATGCAATCTTCCAACCGTGGTGTAGGATATGAATCTGCTTTTGTCACTGCATTCACCTTCCAATAATCCACATACAGTCTTTGTGTTCCATCCGGTTTCGATACCATCACAATCGGCGAACTCCAGTTACTGCAAGTAGACTGAATTATGTCATTTTGAAGCATGAATTCAATTTCTTTCTGTACTTATAGATTAAGTCCAGCAAAGATATCATAAGGATGTTACCTTATAGAAAATGAATCCTCTACACTTGCATCATGTGGAGCTAAACTTGTCCTCCCCAGCTTATTCCCACAAGTAGCTTTGTGTGACTACAATAGGTTCTCCAAATCACTTTGACACTTGTCTGGTAGGTAACTCAATATTACATTTAAATGTTCAAGTACCCCCCTCCTTATCCAATATGATTAGAGGAAACTCAATTTCAGAATCCTTCATTTTTACCTTTCTCCTCATCTACCACCACTAATACCTCCTTTTGGTCCTCTTCCCTGTCAAAAGTAATTTTTTAAGCATATTTACATGACATACCCTCTGCTTCTTTCTTCTATCTGGAGTATTTATTAAATAACTTACTTCACTCAGTTTCTTTTCAATCCTGTAAGGCCCACTAAACCTTGACTTTAATGATCCACCCTTTCAGTAACACTTTTCCCTCAGCAACAAAACTACAAGCTGTGGCTCTCCTATCTGTCTTCATTTTCATCACCTGCTGTGATATCTTTCAATTTTCCCTTGCTAACTCAAATGCTCAGTTCAATCTTTCTCTGAAGTTTGTCACATAATCCAGGAGAGGAGGTTCTGAATTTTGACCCACCAATTTCCCATGAATCAACTTCATTGGTCCCCTTACCTCATGACCATAGACTCATTCAAAAGGACTAAATCCGGTCGATGCGTTAGGAACATCCCTAATAGCAAATAACAAGAATGGAATTCCCCGATCCCAATCTTGTGGATATTCTTGACTATAAGCCCTCATCATGGTTTTTTAAGTTTGATGCCACCTTTCCAAAACACCTTATGATTCAGGATGGTAAGCTGTTGACTTAAATTGTCTTATCCCCAAACTGTTAATTACTTTCTTAAACAGCTGTGACATGAAATTTGAACCCTGATCTGATTTTTTTTTCTTTTGGCAAACCATATCGTGTAAAACAATGTAGTCAACTCTTCCATAATTCTCTTTGCTGTAATATTTCACAAAGGTATTGCTTCTGGAAACCTTGTAGATACATCCATTATTGTCAGCAAGTACTGATTTCCACTTTTAGTCTGAGGGAAAGTCTTAGGAATCAACCAGGACCCCACTAAAAAGTTTCTCACATGCTTGAATTGGGATTAAAGGTGCCAATTTAATCACTGCATGTGGTTTTCCAGTCACCCAACAAGTGTGACATGTTCTACAGAATTTGACTACATCCTTATGCAATCCAGGCCAAAAGAAATGTGTTTGTATTTCTCCTGAGTCTTCCTAATTCCTAAATGTCCCCTATTGGAAATTCATGAGCTACTCTCAGTATCTCATTTCTGTATCCAGATGATATAACTATCTGATGCACTTCCATCCATTTTTCATCTGACATACGGTCTTCACTTCCTCATGAACACATTACCCTTAAGGTAATAACATTCTGGAATACATTCTGCTTCTGTTTCTGAGTAAGCTGTTTGATATAACTGTTTTATTCGTGGATCGTTTTGTTGTAACTCTACCAATTTAACTGAACTAAACACTTTAGCTTCATTCTCCACCATTCTCTCTTCCTGAACAATCTTATAAAAGATAGTATCAGCTAATTGAACTTCGACACCTTTTCCCTAACTTTTAACTTCCTCCTCTTCCTATTTCAACCTGTGAGTCTGTGATCTGATTACTACGCAATCTGAAAACAAACCAGGATGGTCTTTTGGCAACATCTCTGTTGAATGCATCTCCATAGGCTGTTCAGCTACCATAGGCATCACCCAGATCTGTGACCCAGCTCTATCGTTACCTAAAATAAAGTGAACCCTTTCAATGAGTAATTTTTCCACTACTCCAACAATCACTTCAACTGCTTTCCACTTACTCTTTAAATTTACCCTCCATAATGGAATAGGTTTAGCATCTCCTTGACTCCCCCTTATTACTTTTTCCTGAAATATTCCCTCTGAACAGCAAATATTACTACCCATTATATTAAGGATTGACTAGCCCGTGTGTTTCTTAAAATTTTAATATCTTTACCTGCTCCACGCTGTACACATGGAAAGACTTCCCCTTCATATACAAAAATGTTTAAACATTTCTGCAACCTGCCCTTCAGAACTCTATTGGGTAAATTGCGAACACATTCCCACTTCTTTACCTATCACAGATTCTTCCTGCTTTACCTGTACACAAACCACTGGTTTTTCCCGTGCCTGTACCCACAGTACTTTTACTTCCAGAAGTTTTCTGCATTCCAATTACTGCAACAGATTTTCTCTGTAACCTCCAACACATTGTAATAAGGTTAGGCACACTAAGTCAATAAAAACACCTCAATTTTCGAGTGTCAGTTCTACCCTCAGTACCTTCCTTTTTACTGAGAAAACACCTTGAGAATTTCCAACTGTTCCTTTTCTTCCCTGACTACCTACCTTTCTTTCACCTTCCCACTTTCTATCCTTCTCTGATTTAAAAGGATGACGATAAAAAGGTTTAGATCTATGAACTAACTCATAATCATCAGCCATCTCTGCTGCTAGTCTTACTGTTTTAACCCTCTGTTCCTCCATGAGTTCTCACTACCAAAGGAATCGAATCTTTAAATTCTTCCAAAAGAATTACTTCTCTAAGAGCTGCATATGTTCTCTCTACCTTTAATGCCCATATCCACCGGTCAAAATTACTTTGTTTTACTCTCTCAAACTCAATATAAGTTCGACTTGGCTGTTTCCTTAAATTCCTAAATTTCTGCCTGTACACCTCATGGACCTACTCATATGCACTCAAAATAGCTTTTTTTACTGCACCATAATCCACCAATATTTCCTCTGAAAGTGAAGCATAAACCTCATCAGCTCTACCCACTAACCTAGACTGTAAAAGCAATGTCCAGATTTCTTGTGGCCATTTCATCTGCTTAGCTATCTTCTCAAATGAGATAAAGAATGCCTCTATATCCCTTTCTTCAAATTTTGGAAGAGCTTGCACCAATTTAAAAATCTCCCCACTGGGCTTTAGACTGGAAGTGGTTGTTTCCACATCAGAACCTTCCTCAGCATCTGAGATCTCTTCTTTAACTTCCAGCTTTTTAAGTTAATATTCTCTCACTCTCTCCTTTCTTTCCTCTACTGCTAGTTTCTCCCTCTGGAGGTCAAGTTTTTGCATTTCCATTTTTCTTTGAAATACTCTATTTTTCCTTTTCTTTGTCTGTTGCCTCTAGTTCAAGCTTTCTCATTTCCATTGCTTGTTCAAGTTCAAGTTTCTTCATTTGTAACTGAAGTCTAACCACCTCCAGCCGTGACTCACTAGTGTCAGGCATCCTTTCCAACATCAAATGAAGTCTGTCACTTCAACTATGTCTGCTTTCTTTGCCCCTACAGGTAACCCCAACTGCAACTTATCCGCAAATTCTGTTAACTTATCCTTAGATACTTTTTGGAATCCAACCAAAACCAGAGTTATATCTTTTACTTCCAAAAAGGTTTTAGCCATGGATACAGCCATTTTAGCACTCTTACCACTTTAAAATGACACACACAAACGCCCGAATTCTATGTGTTTCTCGTAATCAACAAGATTCACCAACTCCAAACCAATCAAGGAATTTCAAATATACTGCAAAGAGCCCCCAATTTTGTTATTACGTGGTAGATGATGTGTGCCAGGTGGACCAAGTCCACAAGGAAACTTGGTTGCACTATCACAACAGTTTTGCAATTTGTATTTTTTTTTTAAACGAGAAGATGTGTACACTGCATTCAGAGGTAATGAGTCCACCAAGACCTTTAGTGATTTAAAAAATTAAATTAAAATATTTATTAACAAAATAAAAGATTTCATGCACATACATAAGACTACAATTAGTTACTACTATAACAACTTCTAAACTTCCTAATTAACCTGATTCCCGGTTATACACCCCCTTTAAGGCAAAAGTCCAAATTAGATTTAAAACAAAACCAGTAAGTTAACACCATACCCACTTGACAGTGGAATTCCAAATGGCTTTCCTCAATTTCAGTTACTGGACATAACAGATTTATGCTTCTTGAAGGCTGTTTCACACACTCTTGTTAGATCTTACATGGCCCTCACCTCAGATAGCCTTTCATTCTCCTTTATATATGTTTTTCTCTCTTTAATATTGTAAATTCTACTGTTCCATATGTCTTTGAAACTGTATCTTTCTCATAATATAACGACTTTCATGTTGGCAATATTGTCAGTAACCTTTGGGAAAAATAAACACTCCTTAGCCTTGCTTATCTGGCTAGATGTAAACAGACTAACATCCCTTTGAAATCCAAACAATCCCTTCATTTATGTAAAAATAATGCAAATTCCCTTACATCTTACATGCTAAGCCAGCATCCATGTTTACTCATTAGCATTTCAAGCACATTTCTACACCTAGCTTCTTTTGATAATTCCAAACTTGCAGTCTACCTGACTCCAAATGTAACTGAATCACACAGACAGACCCAACTATACTCTCACCCATAAACCAACTTTACAATAAATCAGAAAAATAATATGAAAACTATCATACTTTCGTAACAGAAAAAAGTCATTGATGAAGCAGCTGAAGATGGCTGGGCCTAGGATACTACCCTGAGGAACTGCAGCAATGTCCTGGAATTGAGATGATTGACCTCCAACAACCACAACCATCTTCCTTTGTGCTAAGTATGACTCCAACCAATGGAGAGTTTCCCCCCTTGATTCCCATTGACTTCAGTTTAGCTAGGGCTCCTTGATTCCATACATGGTCAAATTCTGCCTTGATGTCAAGGGCAGTCACACTCACTTCACCTCAGGAGTTCAGCTCTTTTGTCCATGTTTGAATCAAGGCTGTAATGAGGTCAGGAGTTGAGTGGTCCTGACGGAAATTAAACTGAGCGTCAGTGAGCAGATTATTGCTAAGCAAGTGCTGCTTGACAGCATTGTTGATTTTACCTCTTTACCAATGATCGAGAGTAAACTGATGGGGTGGTAATTGGCTCGGTTGGATTTGTCCTGCTTTTTGTGTACAGGTTATACCTGGACAATTTTCCACATTGCTTAGTAGATGGCAGTGTTGTAGCTGAAGTTGAACTGGCTAGGTACATGGCAAGTTCTGGAGCTCAAGTGTCAGTACTATTGCTGGAATATTGTCAGGACCTCTGCAGTATCCAGTGTCTCCAGCCGTTACTTGATATCATGTAGAGTGAATCGAATTGGCTGAGGACTGGCATCTGTGATGCTGGGGACCTCTAGAGGAGACCAAGATGGATCATCCACTCAGCACTTCCGGCTGAAAATTGTTGCAAATGCTTCAGCCTTATCTTTTGTACTGATGTGCTGGGCTCCCCCATCATCGAGGATGGGGATATTTGTGGAGCCTCCTCCTCCTCCAATGTGTTAATTATCCATCACATTTCATGACTGGATGTGGCAGGACTCTAGAAATTATATCTGATCCATTGGTTGTGGGATTGCTAGCTCTGTCTTATTACTTGCTGCTTATTCTGTTTGGCACACAAGTAGTCCTGAGTTGTCGCTTCACCAGGTTGACACCTCCATTTTAGGTAATCCTGATGCTGCACCAGACATGCCCTCCTGCACTCTTCATTGAAACAGAGTTGATCCCCTGGCTTGGTGGTAATTGTAGAGTGGGAGATATGCTGGATTGTGGCTGAGTAAAATTCTGCTGCTGCTGATGGCAAAATCGTGGCTGAGTACAATTCTGCTGGATGCCCAGTCTTGAGTTGCTAAATCTATTTGAAATTTATCACATTTAGCATGGTGGTAGTGCAACACAACACATTGGAGGATATCCTTAAGGTGAAGACAGGACTTTGTTTCCTCGAGGACTGTGCGGTGGTGACTCCTACCATTACTATGATGGACAGATGCATTTGCAGCAGGCAGGTTGGTGAGGATGAGGTCAAGTATATTTTTCCCTTTTGTTGGTTCTGTCACCATCTGCCGCAGACCCAGTCTAGCAGCTATGTCTTTTAAGACTTGGCCAGCTCGGTCAGTAGTGGTACAACCGAGCCACGCTTAGTGATGGGCATTGAAGTCCCCCCACCCAGAGAACATTCTGCACCCATGCCACCCTCTGTGCTTCCTCCAAGTGGAGTTCAACATGGAGGAGTACTGATTCATCAGCTTGGGGGCGGGTGGGGGGTGGGGGGGGGGGAGGAGGAGGTGGGTGGGCAGTATGTGGTTATCAGCAGGAGGTTTCCTTGCCCACGTTTGACCTGATGCCATGAGACTTTATGGATTCTGACTCCCTCCTGACTGTACACCACTGTGCCACCACATCTGCCAGGTCTGACCTGCCAGTGGGACAGGATATACCCAGCAATGGTGATGGTAGTGTCTGTTAGTAAGAAGGACTTTGCAGAATTGACAGGGCTGAGTTTGTTGTTTCCGGTGTCCAGTGCTGGATGGTTTTATTCCTTGTAGACTTTACCTTGTAGACAGAGTGGCTTGCTAGATCAGGATGGTTTTTACAACAATCGACAACGGTTTCATGGTCACCATTAGGCTTTTAGTTCTAGATTTTTATTGATTGAATTCAAATTTCACCATCTGCCATGGTGGAATTCGAACCCAGGTCCCCAGGGCATTACCCTGGGTCTCTGGATTACTGGTGCAGTGACAATACCTCTACACCATTGCCTCCCCAAGTCTGAAAATAGATACAATTTTGGTACAGAGTGCATGAGAAGAATTCTCTGTATGCTAAGTGTAAGAAAAAAATCCAGTGGCAGCCTTCTGTCTTGTAAGACAATGATTCGTGTCGTGGTGGCCAAGTCTGTGTTAAGCATTGCCCAGTGTAGCTCATCAGCCCCACTCTGGCATGACAATCTGTGCCACATTTGCTGCAGAGGAAGACAGTGGGCTGAAAAGGTGCAGGATTCGCTGGCCTCTGCTTCCTCTGGGCCCTCTTCTTGGCCAGCTGAATTTGTTGTCTCTGCTTATCACTTAGGAACATAGGAAATAGGAGTAGGACATTCATCCCCTCGCGCCTGCTCTGCCATTCAACCAGATCATGGCTGATTATCTACCTCAACGCCATTTCCCCGCACTTTCCCGACATCCCTGGATGTCTGTAATATCTAGAAAGGTATCGATCTCTATATTGAACATACTCAATGACACAGCCTCCACAGCCCTCTGGGTTAGGGAATTCCAAAGATTAACCACCCTCTGACTGAAGAAATTCCTCATCTCAGTCCTAAATGGCCTACCTCTTACTCTGGAACTATGTCCCTTGGCTCTAGACCACCACAATGCACCCCCCCGCCCCCACCCCACCCAGCCAGGGGAAACATCCTTCCTACATCTACCCTGTCGAGCTCTGTAAGAATTTTGTATGTTTCAATGAGATCACCTCTCATTTTTCAAAACTCTACTGACATAGGCCCAGTCTCCTCAATCTCTCCTCATAAGACAATCATGCCTGCCCAGGAATCAGTCTCATGAACCTTCGTTGCACTCCCTCTATGTCAAATATATCATTCTTTAGGTGAGGAGACTAAAACTGCAAACAGTATTCCAGGTGCAGTCTCACCAAGGCTCTATACAACTGCAGTAAGACATCTTTGCTCCTGTATTCAAATCCTCTTGCAATGAAGGCCAACATACTATTTGCCTTGCTGCACCTGCATGTTAGCTTTCAGTGATTCATGAACAATGGCACCCAGGACCCTTTAGAAAGCAACATTTCCCAATCCCTCCCTGTTTAAGTAGTACTCTGCATTTCTGTTTTTCCTACCAAGGTGGGTAACTTCACATTTTTCCACATTATTTTCCATCTGCCATGCTCTTGCCCACTCTTAGCCTGTTTAAATCCCCTTGAAGCCTCTTTGCATCTTCCTCACAACTCACATTTCCACCTAGTTTTGTGTCATCATCAAACTTGGAAAAATTACATTTGGTCCCCACATCCAAATCATTGATAAAGATTGTGAACAGCTGGGGCCCAAGCACCGATTCTTGCAGTACCCCACTAGTCACAGCCTGCCAACCTGAGAATGACCCATTTATTCCTACTACTCTGTTTTCTGTCCGTTAAACAATTTGCAATCCATGCCAGTATACCCAATCCCATGTGCTTTAATTTTGTTTACAAACCTATTGTGTGGTACCTTATCTAAAACTTTCTGAAAATCCAAATACACCAGATTCTCTGGTTCCCTCTTATTTATTCTGCTAGTTACATCCTCAAAAACCTACAGCAGGTTTATCAAACATGACTTCCCTTTCATAAATCCATGCTGATTCTGCCCTATCCCATCATTATTTCCCAACTGTTCAGTTATCACATCCTTTATAATGGATTCTAGCATTTTCCCTACTACTAATGTAAGACTAAACAGGTCTGTAGTTCTCCTTCTTCCTCCTTTCTTAAATAGTGAGGTTACATTTATTACCTTCCAATCTGCAGGAATCGTTCCAGAAAATAGAATTTTGGAAGATGACCACCAATGTATCCAGTATCTCTACAGCTATCTCTTTCAACACTCTGGGATGTGGATCATCAGGTCCAGAGGATTTACAAACTTTCCGTGCCAAGAATTTCTCCAGTACTACTTTTTTACTAATACTAATTTCTTTCAGTTCCTCATTCTCACTGGTCCCTTAGTTCTCTAGAATTTCTCAGACGTTTTTTGTATCTTCCTCCATGAAGACAGACTCAAAAGTGTTTGTTTAATTTCTGTGCCATTTCCTTATTCTCCATTATAAATTCTCCTGCCTCTGCCTGTAATGGGCCCACATTTGTCTTTGCTAATCTTTTCCTTTTACATACCTATAGAAACTTTCACAGTCCGATTTTACGTTTCTCATTAATTTACTTTCATATTCTATTTTATTTTCCCTTTCTTTATCAATTTCTTGGTCCTCTTTTGCTGAATTCTAAAATGCTCCCAGTCCTCAGGCTTACAAATTTTTTTCTAATGTCCTTCCAGTCAGCCTCCAGAGGGCACGGTTGTCAGCGGCTGTCTCCCAGTTGTCAGTTTCAATCTCTACCATCTTCAAATCTCTCTTTCAGGTGTCCTCGTAGCAGAGGTATGGCCACCTAACAGTTTGTGACTCCCAGTGGCCAGTTCACCTTACAGAAGATCTTTGGGTATACAATGAATGTGGCCAAGCCAGTGCAGACGTCATTGACTTGGCAATGAATGTATGCTGATGGAATTTACATGCTCCAGGACCTCCGATTTGGTGACCTTGTCTTGCCAAGAGATGCTGAAGATACGTCTGAGACAGCGAAGGTGGAAACTATTCAGTCATTTCTCCTGCCTAGCATATGTTGTCCAGGTCTCACCACTGTCGAGGAGTATGCTAATGTTGCAGGCTTCGTACACTCGCAGTTTGTTATTTTCAGTCATGTTGCTGTTCCACATTCTCTTAATCAATTTGGACATAACCGCTGCAGCTTTTGTGATGCGTGTGTTGATTTCATCATCAAGTGGCAGAATACTGGTTATTGTAGAGTCTAGAAATATGAAGCTATCAACAACCTCCAAAGTCACATTGTCAATAGTGCTGTATGTGGTGTGGCAACATCCTGGACCATGACATTTGTCTTCCTATGCTGATGGTCAAAACAAACTCTTTTCAGATCGAGGAAGTCTATCCATTTGCTGCTGAAGGTGTTCGTTATGGAATGTTAGTGCGGCATCATCAGCACATAGCACTCTCTAAGGAGGATTTGGTGCACCTGTATCATGAATTTCAGGTGAGCAAGGTTGAACAGCTTTCTGTCAATTCTGATCTTTAAGGGGACGTGCCTGAAGGCATATGACAGCAGCATAGAGAAAAATATGCAAAAGTGTGTCGATGCCAGAACACACAATGTTTGACCCCACTGCAGATCTCAAAGGGTTCCGATATTGCCCTATCATAGCAGATCTTACCCATCGTGTTATCATGGGAAGGGGAGATCACATTGAGCAGCTTCCTCCGGCAGCCAATTTTCTCCAGCACTTTAAATAGACCACCTCTGCTCTCATGGTCGAATGCCTTGGTGAGATGGTGAAGGCAATATATAGTGGTCTCCTTTGTTTATGACATTTCTCTTGCAGCTGCTGGACAGAGATGATGATGTCAATTGTAGATCTTCCAGGTCTGAAATCACACTGGGATTCAGGGTAGATATGTTCAGCCAGGACCTGCAGTCAGACAAGGACAACACAGGCAAAAGCTTTTCCCCCGATGCTCAGCAGGGAGATGCCTCGATATTTGTCCCAATTGCTGCAGTCACCCTTATTCTTGTACAAGATCACAATCTTTGCATCACACATACCCTGAGGCACCCAGCAAAGATAGAGAAGTTTGTGCAGATGCTAGAGTGATAGTTTCCCATATTTGATGAGTTCAGATGGATAGAATCAGCACCTGGAGCTTTGCTCATGAAGTGTTCTTGTATTCTTGTACTTGTTGGACTTTACTTCAAGTGGTTCTTAGTGCATTCAGTCTTTTTGCCCAGATCTCTCTTGTAGCTAATGACAGTGGGCTGCTTGGCTTCAATAACAGTTTCCATTACAGTGATTTTGTCATCAAACCAGTCAGTATTTTTCCACTCTTGCTTCCCGTATGTTGATAGTGCAGTCTTGTAGATGATGTCTCAAAGTACATTCAATTTCCGTCCTGTACTGCGTGAGGGAATACCGGAGAGTACTTGTCCAATCGAGTCGAGGAACTATTGGTTTTTATCTAGGTAAGTAGTATGGCTAATGTTGATATGAGGATGGTAATTCTGCTTTGAATGAAAAAACTTCAAGGGTTGCAACCTAACCCTGGTGAACACCCTGGGAGTGATCTGTATTACAGTCAGCACTGTGGTAGCTGCGTTGTTGAGAATGCTGTTCAGATACTCACATCCATGACAGTTAGCTCCAGCTGGTTCCAATGCCCTGATCTTGGATGTCTCTAGGACACCTTGTATCATGGTTTGTCCTGAAAGAAGGTGTTAGTTACACAAAGCTCATGGTACGCAAAGTTCAAGTAGTCTCTGTATATTCTCATTTATCTTTACTAGACCATGATGTCCAAGACAAGAGGACCATGCCTCATGCTCCATGCCCACTCTTGCGTTGAAATCCCCCAGTAGGTAAAGATGTTCTGACTTAAGGATTCTGCTAATGGCAGATAGAAGAGGTCATTCACCTCTGTGTTGGAGCACACTATTGGAGCAGAGTTACTCATGAGGTTAACAAGCCCTGTTTGAGTTGAGAGTGGAAAAACACATTCTAAACCACTTGTGGGAGGTTCTCTTCTGAAGATTCTGAAGGGGCCTGATAAGGTGGATGCTGAGACATTGTTTCTGCCGGCTGGGGATTCTAAAACACAGGGGCACAGTCTCAGGATAAGAGGCGATCATTTAGGACTGAGATGAGGAGAAATTACTTCACCGAAAGGGTTGTGAATCTTTGGAATTCCCTACCTCAGAGGGTAGTGGATGCTCCTTCGTTGAATACATTTGAGGCTGAGATAAACAGATTTTTGGTCTCTCAGGGAATCAAGGGATATGGGGAGCAGGCAGGAAAGTGGAGTCGAAACCCAGGATCAGCCATGATCATATTGAATGGTGGTGCAGGCTTAACAGGCCATGTGGTTTACTCCTGTTCCTACTTCTTGTGTTCTTGTATCAGAGAGTAGCGAGTTCTTTATAGCGAAGCCTACACCTTGCTCACACATTCCCTCTGAACTCTTCCCCTGCCAGATGAATGTGTAATGTTTTTCTTTCAGTGATCCGCTCTCAACACGCCTGGTATGATGGAATCCATTCACTTTTTGAGCAATAACTTTAAGTTCCAAGCACCCATTGAAGCAGGTGGGCCATAATGGGTCAGCGCCTTACTAGTGGCTGCCTGACTTGGTGTGTGGTGGCTGACCTGTGGGATATGGTGGTCCCTTTCACCATCAGAGAAAGCCTGTAGCAAACATTCTCTTTGCCAATCAAGTTGGGCTCATCGTTTGTAACTGCTGTCTCCTGTGTTGATTTAATGCTCTGCAGCAAAACTGGAGTGTCTTCTCCAGGGTGCAATTGTGGAAAAATTTATGGAAATCCTGGGCTGCCCAGATGTCAGGGTTCCCCTCTTGGCTTCTCTGGTTGAATCCAAAGCACTATGTTTAGCACCTGCTTGGTTGCAGGAGTTTCTGGAGAGATGACATATTGAGACATTAGTCCAACTTTGAGCTCCGCTCTACATTTTTTTTTGGTCAAGGTTTACTCCCTTAGTCTTCAACTGTCCCAAGGTATCCACAAGGCAGTGGAGCTATTTGCCCATAGCTGGGAGCTTGGTTCATGAGTGCCAGGGTGTGTCCACATGGTGGTGGGCTTGCACACTGCATGTCTGGGTGCCAAACCTCCTCTGAAGCTTTAGCCTGGGGCCACAAGTGACCCAGGTTCTGTGTGTTACAAGGAGGCACAGCTGAGGACTTGCTGATGGAAGGGCTGTGTACTGATAGGGAAAGACTTAGATATTTGGCTCTCTTTTTTGCTGCTAGCCAGTGGTGTAGGTTGAAAATGAGAAGCAAACTAGCACACAAAACTTGAAAGCATGTTAATTTCTCTTCACCCACACACTATATGCATCACATCTACCTGTTGGACACACAAAATAATCATATACACATTCGTAAAGGATTCAAGTTTACTGTATAGAGGAAATGATTCCTTGTTATTTATTTACTGGCTCAAATAACTGAATACAACAGCAACAAATTTATATAGCACCTTTAATGTAATAAAATATCCCAAGGTGTTTCACAAGAGCATTATTAAAGTAAGTATGACACCTAGCCACATAAGGAGATGACGAAAAGCTTGGGAAAAGAGGCAGGTTTTAAGGAGTGTTCTTGAGGAGAAAAGTGAGGTAGAAAGGTGGAGGAGGGAATTCCAAGGTTTAGGGCATTGGCAACTGAAAAACACAGCCACCAATGGTGGAGCAATCAAGGTTGAGGATGTACATGAGGCCAGAATTAGATAAGTGCAGATACCTCAGAGGATTAAGGGCCTGTTGGAGATTACAGATAGGGATGGGCATGACCTTGGAGGGATTTGAAAACAAGGAGGAGAATTTTAAAAATCGAGACAATGCTTGATCGGGAGCCAATGTAGGTCAGCAAGCACAGGGGCGATAGGGGAATGGGATGGTGCAAGTTAGGATGCGACAGCAGAGTTTGTATGGCCTCAAATTTATGGAGGGGAGAATGCGGTAGACCAACCAGTATTGTGTTGGAATAGTCTAGAGATAACAAAGGTATGAATGAAGGTTTCAGCAGCAGGACAGCAGAGGTAGGAATAAAGCCATGCAATGTTACAGGAGCGGATAAAGGTGGTCTTAATGACGGCACAAACATGTGGTCAGAAGCTCATCCCTGGGTCAAGTATGATACCAAGGTTGCAAACAGTCTGGTTCAGTCTCAGACAGTTGCCAGCATAACTAGGTAGGTAAACCAAGGAATGGAGTTTCAAGCAGGGACCAAAAACAATGTCTTCAATCTTCCCAATATTCAATTGGAGGAAGTTTCTGTTCATGGATGACAGATAAGCAGTCTGATAATTTACCAACAGTGGCAGAGGCAAAAGAGGTGGTGTGCGGTAGAGTTGGGTGTCATCAGCATCCGTGTAAAAACTAGTGCTGTGCTTTCGTATGATGTTGCTGAGGGGCAGCATGTCAATGAGATATAGGAGGGACCAAGGATAGAACCTTGGGGAATACCAAGTCAGGACAGATGAGTGCAAGTGACTATTTGTATACCTGAGACAGAGGTACAATGAAGACCAAATTAGGGATATCAACAACATAGTTTGACTTACAGGTATATTAAGAACAGGTAAGCTATCTATTGAATTTCTCCAAAAGTGCGTTAGACCTAAAGTTGTGCCCGTTTTCATTTTCAAGCATATTGATAATACTAAAGTGAGAGACAGTTCCACGATCGAGCAAGTGTTTATGCAAGATGAGATTGAACAGATTGGTAGTCGGGCTACTAATTTACACCATATTCTACACTATGCTTGGTCTGAGGTGCGCAAATTTCTTTCTTTTTTTGATTTGATCCGTTTGTACCGCTATATTGCCTCAATAATGACTGCACCATAAACAATACCTACTTGAAACACACCCGCATTTAAACTCACTTAAGCAGAAGTGGTTTGGCAGCACAATTAAAGACTCTGCCAAACACGTAGTAAATCTCTCTAACCATGTACTCTCTGAAAGCAAAGAGTTTGTTCTTGCACACGGCTTCAATTTTGGTGAGCCTTCAGCCCACATCAAACAGGAAGAGGTATTTGCTGAATTCAAGCTTCTCTGCTCCCAGCTATCCCACGACAGACCAATGTTCAAAGAAGATACTGAGTCCTTGAAAGCACGCCTAGTTGATCTAGCGCACACATTGTGGGATATCCAACGAGTTGGCCAATTTTCACATGCAGCGCGAATGTCTGGTAGTGTTGTGAGGCCTCGAGGCCAATCCAGACATACATATCTGTAAATCTGACAAAGGGACTGGAATAGTCACCCTTAATACGTGTGACTATATCAACAGAGTGCACGCCTTTCTTAATGACGGGTCAAATTCATATCCATTAGACCTGCTGCTAATCATGACCGCACAGCCCTGCTTGAAAGCAAGTTACAAAAATGCTTGTTGGACTTGTGATAAGATTCATCCTCATGGCTCACTGTGTCTGCGTACGTACAGGCTGCCCAAGACACACACAAGTGATGTCCCTTTATGATCTATCTTACCTATGACTGGTTCTGTACAACATGAATTGGCCAAATGGTTGAGTGAGTTGCTACAACCAGTTCTTAGCAAGTTTTCCACAGTGAAGGATTCCTTCACCTTTGCAAGGACCACACAGGACTTGCATATTGATAGCAATGTCATGTCCATGTGATTGTTTGACAATGCTAACTTTTTACACTAATGTACCGCCAAGGAAGCCATAGACATTTGCACCATATCACTATATCATGGCAATCTAGATGTGCCGCCATTGTCTGAATCTGTATTCATTGAACTTATGAACTCAGCAGCTCATGCAGCTGAGTTCAGTGTTAATGACACAATGGTGCCAAGTAGATGGTGTTGCCATGGGATCTCCTCTAGGCCCGGCTCTCGCAAACATCTTTGTTGGTTTCCATAAGAAATGTGCCTTCAATGGAATGGCACCTAACCTCTTGCCCCTTGCATATTTCTAATACGTTTGCTATATTTAAATCTGCAGCTGCATGTAAGAATTTCCTTACACACCTTAATGGGCTCCATCCTGCACCCAAATTCATCTTTGAAATGGAGCAGTCAAATTAGCTCCCTTTCCTCAACGTGCTAGTTGAGAAATCTGCCAGTGGGTTCTCTACTACGGTCTACCACAAGCCTACCTTTATTGACCAATATACATGTTGCGATTCCTACAGTTCCCCACATTATAAGATTGGCCTTGTTGGCAACCTTGTAAATGGGGCCAGAGCTAATTGCTTACCATTGGTGCTGGAATAGGGTGCATCAAAGTTATTCTGCAGGATCATGGCTACGCTGATCAGATCATTGCTTGCTGTATATTTCAAAAACTCATGAATGGGCCTAAGGCTGCCACTTTCAGTCCTGAAAAGTGCCCAGTCTACTTCAGAATATGCTGAAAGGGCGAGGTGTCTCAAAAATTTGAGAAACAGGTGAAGTTGGCTGTTTCACGCTACTACTATGCAAGTAGTATTCTCACTAACAGGATGCTGCCGTCAAACCAAGACGACGTTCTGCCTATCACACAAATGGGTAATGTGGTAAATGAATTTCAGTGTCGGTGTGTTGTGAGGTATGCAGGCCTTACGTCGCAACGACTGGTGAATTGTATTACACAGCACGTCCTTTCAGCTGTTCGCAACAGGCAAAATACTGACTGTACCCAACAAGCCTGTGCTTGCAAAACTCCATAGTGTTCAACATGAGATGTGATTCTGCAATTGAACAGCACTTGCTAAACAGTCCTGATTGTGCTAAGAATTACACTGACAAACAATTTAAGATTAGCAGTTGGGCTTGCAGTGCGGCTCACTTATACATCTTAGAAGCTACATATATTCACACACACAGCCCTGTCCTTTGGAAACAGAAAGAGCATGTCCATGCATTGCACCTTTTTCAACTAAACAAAAGCTTAGAGGACAGCTATTCCCTGGTTCATTCCCAGTGGCAATGCCATGACCAGAGTGAGCCTGCCTGGTTTGAATTTAAACAAAAGCTTGGCAGTTAATTGTTCCCTGGTGCATTCTCCATGGCAATGCCTCTACTGGAGTCTATTTGTCACTCTCTTCTCATGAGTATAAATTGTTGTTCCTTTTAGAATTGGTATTCTTCTGAATCTGTCCTGATGAGTGCAAGATGAAAAGTTTTGACATGTTTCTTTTTCAACTCCACATGTAGAGAACGTTCAATGGCAAACTGTGAAACACCAATTTTATGCCACACAAAGCGGACTAAGAAACTTTCACAGGTCTCTCACAACAAATTTTATACTGAGAGATATAATTCAGTATTCTGCTTATATTATAGGCAGTATCCACTGTCAAAACCTTTCAGAATTTTTATAGCACCAATGTGGTGTCAAATATTTTGATGGAAGGCTTCATTTGATTTTATTACCACATACATTTTATTGGACTGTATTGATTTACTTTTGGCATGACTTGGGTAAAGCATTGTTGCGTGGGATTGTGAAGACATCAACATGATTTATACCAACAGGCCTGGAAAAAGGCAAAAACCTATAGAGCTCAAAGTGACAATAAAATCTTATCACTGATGCTGTATATCTACTGTACAGAGGTTTTTAGCTGCAATGTTACATTTTGTCAGAGGAGGGGGTCATACTGCGCAAAAAGCAGGGAAGTATTTACTCTGCATTTTTGGCTGTTTTCCTTGATGGTAATTTTGATCCACATTTTGCAACCGCTGACTCCTATAATCCACTGCACCTTTCATTTGCGCTAAGTAATCTACATTATACGTTGCTGGCCCAAGGTGCATTTTGTGCATTAAAATGTAGCATATTGATGTTACCAAATATTACCTTTAATTTTTTGCAATTCAGAAATGATTTGTCCTGCAACATTAAACGACAACCAAACTTAGTGGCATTGGCACAACTGTGGTGTTTGCAGGTTTGATCTTATATTATGCATTGGCTAGAGTTTGCGGTCAGCAGCAAAGCAAGGGAACTCACTGCTGACCTTGAAGTAAGTCTCGCTGAGAGATCTAGTAATATCTCTGGTAAGAAATTCACCTCTATTGTTCTGCGATGACACTGCAACCGTTTGCCACATTCTGGGCATTCCTAGCATGAGCTGATTGATGTCATCAGGCTATCCACTCAACCAGGAAAAAGAAAGTAAAATCACTTTAAAATAAAATGTTCACAAAGATCAAATTAAAGATTGGGACAAACAGATAGGGCAAAGGCAAAAGGTAAAATGTCCCGGAAAAAAAAAATCTACTAATTAATTACACGATTACAAATTTTTTTTCAGGGCAAGTTTTTATTATCACCGTTAAAAACTTTTTTTTTTTATTTATGGCTGGGTTAGCAATTATTGTCCATCTCTAGTTGCACTTGTTCAGAGGGCACTTAAGAGTCAACCACATTGCTGGTGGGTTTGGAGACTAGGTGAGGACAGCAGATTAGGACATTAGTGAATCAGATGGGTTTTTACAACAATTGGTTTTGTGGTCATCAGACTTTTAGTTCCAGATGTTTATTGAATTCAAATTTCACCATCTGCTGTAGTGGGATTCGAACCCAGGTCCTCAGAGCAATTACCCTGGGTCTCTGGAACACTAGTCCAGTGACAATACCACTATGCCACTGCCTCCCTGATTGAACAAGTGGAAATCTTTATGGGGTTTCTAAGAGCAATGTTGGAGCAAGACAATTGAAATTCTTGCTAATTTCAATGATTGCTGACTCTGGCAGGGGTTGAGGAGGAGGGGCCACAGGGCAGCCGGAGTCCAACCACTAAGTGACAAAACGCAACTTCAGGATTTCCACACTCATCTGTGTATGCCTAGCATTCTGAAGTTGCAATTGGCTTTAGGGGTAATGACAGCAAATGCTGGCAATTCACTATCAACATAACCCCACACCATGCCATTATTTTGAAAAATAAACATGAAATTCTATCATGTTATGATCGCTATCACTTAGAGGCTCTTTTACTATGAGGTTAATGATTAATCCTGTCTCATTATTCATTACTAGGTCCAGAGTAGACTGCTCCCTGGTTGGATCTAGAACGCACTGTTCTAAGAAATTGTCCTGAATACACTATGAACTCGTGTCCCAGGCTACCTATGCCAATCTGATTCACCCAATCAACATGTAGATTAAAGTCACCCATGATTATTGCGGTAACTTTATGTGCTCCATTTATTTATTCCTGTATACCCTGTCCTACAATGTAACTACTGTTAGGGGGCCTATAAACTACTCTCACAAGTGACCCTTTTCCCTTTACTATTTCTTATCTGTACCCAAATTGATTCTACATGTTGCTCTTTTGAGCCAAGGTCACCGCTCACTACTGTACTAAAGGCATCCTTAATTAACAGAGCTACCCTACCGCCTTTCCATAGCTTCCTATTTCTTTGAAATGTCAAATACCCTTAAATATTTAGGTCCCAGCCTAGGTCACCTTGCAACCATCTCTCTGTAATGGCTATCAGGTCATACATATTTATTTCTGTGTTAACAATTCATCCATTTTGTTACGAATGCTGCGTACATTCAGATACAGAGCCTTTAACTCTGTTTTTCTTTACCATTTTTGCACTCTCTGGCCTTATCTGCTCGTGCACTCTTAAATTTGTACCCTTTGTCCTTCCTGCCATACTCTGGTTATCATTACCCAAATCACTACTCTGCTGCATTACCTAATTTCCTTTGATTTACCACATCTCCTCTCATATGATTCCTTTCCCTCACTATTTAGTTTAAAACCCTCTCCACCCCCTAGTTATACAACTTGCTAGAACACTGGCCCCAGCAAGGTTCAGGTGTAGAGCATCCCAATGGTACAGCTCTCACTTGCCCCAGTACTGCTGCTGGTGCCCCATGAATCAAAACCCATTTCTCCCACACCAGTCTTTGAGCTATGCATTCATCTTCTAATCTTATTTACCCTGTGCCAATTTACTCATGGCTCAGGTAATAATCCAGAGATTACCACCTTTGAGGTTCTGCTTTTTAATTTGACCTCTAGCTGCTAATAACCCCTAACAGAACATCTTTCCTAATTCTATCTATGTCATTGGTACCAACGTAGACCACGACAACTGGATCCCCCCCCCCTACTGTAAGATCCTCTCCAGCCCAGAGCAGATGTCCCGAAGCCTGGCACTGGGCAGGCAACACGGTCATCTGGACTCTCACTGGCTGCAGATAACTGTGTCAATTCCTCCAACTATAATGTCCCCATCTCCCTCCTATTAACTCCCCCCACTTGAATGGCTTCCTGTACCACAGTGCCATGGTCAGTTTGCACATCCACCTTACAGCTCTTGCTTTCATGCATGCAGGCTGCAAAAACCTCGAACCTGTTGACAATTGTAATGACTCAGGCTCCACTTCTACCTTATGGGTCCCCATACCTGCCTCACTCGCAGTCACACCCTCCTGTCCCTGACAAAATCAAAAGAACCTATCCTAAGGGGTTTTACTGCCTTCTGGAACAAAGTGTCCAGGTAACTTTTCCCCTCCCTGATGCATTGCAGCGTCTGCAGTTCTGCTTGCAGCCCAATGACTCTGAGTTGAAGCTCCTCAAGCCGCTGACACTCACAACAGACGTGTTTGCCCTGGATCACACTGACGTCCAGGAGTGCCCACATTCTACAGTTGCAGCACATCACCTGCCTTGCCAAAATAAATTAACTTTTCTTAATTTACTATACGAATCCCAATAAACTTTATTACCACTAGTAATATTTACTAATACAAATAAAACCTTACAATTACTAATAAATTACATGAGTTTTGAAAATAAATTAGCAAAATACTCACCGACCACTTACCTGTTTTCCTATGACGTCTCAGTGATTTTTTTCCACAACCTGGTTAGCTCATCACTCTCTCACTCTTTATGAAGCTCTCGTGCTCTTAACTAATCTACCTTAGTGAAGTGAAGCACTTTAATAATTCTTTAAAGACTGCTAAATGCAGCTGATCCTACCTCCCTCCAAATTAACTGGAAAACAGAAATCAAGGTGATCCTGTCAACTTTGATATAGTGCCATTGTTACAATTCTTGTTATTATCATTACTGATACCTTGGTCTGGGACAGCATCTGGCTGCCTGTGCCTGGCAACGTATAGCTGTCAGCTTATTTCAGTCACCTGCATAACAACATACCCAGCACATGAGCAGCATTAATACAATCCCAATTCTTTCGCTATTGATTTTTATTTGGCAGATTGTTATCAGAATTACAATATTGCCAACTGATTCCACCATCTACAATGATAAATTAATGAATGCAGTTGTTTTCAGTAGCTTTAAATGCTCTAGGTACAGTGCAGTGTCCTTGCAGAAGATTATGATGAGATCATTACTGGAAACTCTCCTGTCACTACAGTGCAGTGTGTGTGTTGGCAAAGAGCCTTGAATGTAATTGAATGTTAAATCAACAGAAATAGTTCAGTTGGCTGGCAAATATCTCCACCATTATTTTTTCACAAATCAGTCAAGCCAAACAGCTTTAAATTGCAAACCTAAGTCTTTGCTTCCAGTATACATATCTTCAGCAGAAGCTTTCCTGGGGTCCAATTTTACCTGCTAATTTGCTGTATCAGTGGAAAACGAACACTGCTGAATCAATCACTATGGGAATAAATGTAAAAATAATAGGGAAAAATACTTCCTGGATGGAAATTTGTTGAGATGTTATAATCTTCTTGTAATCTTGCAGAACATTTTTTATTCTATAAATATATTCTCTCAAGAGGGCACTAATCTTTTATGAATTCACAGTTTAAATATTCATCACACCACACTTGCAAGATAATGTCTCTCTGGATGTAAATTAGATGATCCATCATTGAATGAATGCCTTCAAGAGAAGCATATTTTAAAAGAAAGACCTGCATTTATATAACGCTATTCACTACCACAGGACATCCCAAAGCAGTTCACAATTAAGTACTTTTAAAGTATAGCCACTGTTATAGTGTAGGAAGCATGGCAGCTAATTTGTGCACAGCAAGCTCCCACAAAAAGCAATGTGATAATGACCAGATAATTTGTTTTTTTAATGTTGAAGTAAAATATAACTACCCTGCTCTTCTTTGAAATAGCGCCAAGGGATCTTTTCCTGATGGCACCTCCACAGTCCTGCACTGGAGTCTGAGCCTTCATCTTTGTGCCAAGTCCAGGCATGGAAGTTGTCCCCACAACCTTCCAACATATTTTGGTATTTAGGATAGTGGTGGTGACGAGGACTGGGATTTTGGCTGCCTTTATATATTTCACTTATACCTAGCTATCAGAGAGAGACAAATGTCATCGCAAGTGGTTGGGATGATTTAACGTTCCAGAAGTGAAAAATGAACCAACTGTTCTTTCAAAGTAGGAATGGTGCAAATCTGTCAATGACCATTAATTTGCTCAGGGCACTGGGAAAGTTTTTTTGGACCACAATGCAAATACTGCCAAATTTCTAACAAAGCCACTTTGTAGCTGGCTGATAGCAATTGCACAAAAACTGCACAAATTGCCAAGAGGTGCATGCCTCATCTCTCACCATCATGGATATCCAAAATTCTCTTTTCCTACCTGACAGCAGAGCTGTGAATGAGAACATGCTATAGGAGTTTGACACTTTCACCAAAGAATGCAGAGTTTTGTTGCAATGCTTTGCACTTTTTCTGCTGCTACAGCATTTTGCTGGCGTTCAGAAAATTTTAACTAAATTTGTTCAGTATCTGCCAAAAAGCAATTTGAATACATGGCTTCTGAATTAAACCACGTCTGTATTAAGATTATACTGATCCTGATGAAGAAGAAACTCCACACATGTAACTGTATTTAAAGGGTTAAACATATACAAGTTATATATACATATTTATATATACACACACACACCCAAGTCAGCAAGTTGGTACCCCATTGCAGCTTGCCAGCTTTGAGCTGTCGCAAAATTAGCCAACATAATTAGCCAGACTGCAGGTAGATTTTTAGGAATGAGGCAATGCAAGAGGGGAGGTGGTGGTCCCAAGTTTGAGCCACCAGAAGCCAGGGACTTCTGTTAAATGGAGTGCAAATTGTTGTTTATTTAAAATTCAATTCTGGGACATAAGCAATGCTGGCAAAACCAAATATTGCCCATCCCTAGTTACCCTTGAGAAGATAGTGGTGAACCTCCTTATTGAACCACTGCAGTCTATGGCCGTGATTTTCCGGCCCTGTCGTGGGCGGGACTCGTTGTGGGCGATGCGGTGCCCCAGCCAGGAGTCCAGACTTGCGGTGGGACTGGAAGATTGCGGTGGGGGCGGGTGCGGAAAATCCTGCCGTATGTGATGAAGGTAGTTGCACAATGGTGTTAGGTATGGAATTTTAGGCTTTTGACCCAGCAATGATAAAGGAAGGGAGATACATTGATGAAGCAGCTGAAGATAGTTGGATCCAGGATGCTCCCTTGAGGAATCTCTGAAGCAGTGTCTTGGATCTGACATGATTGTGTTTCCAACTACCACGACCATCTTCCCCTGTACTAGTTATGATTCCAGCCACTAATATGTTTATTCCCTGGTCCACATTGACTTAAATTTTACAAGGGCTCCTTGGTATCACAGAGTCAAATGGTGCCTTGATGCCAAGGGCAGTCACTCTTAGCTCACTTCTGGAATTCAGCCTGTGTCCTTGTTTAGGCCATGCTGTAATGAGGCCTGGGGTTGGGTAATGTTGGCACAACCCAAACCGATTTAGGATGCCAGGTTTTGCTGAGTATGTGCCACTTGATAGCATTGTTGAGGACTATTATTTGTTTATGAATGAACCGGATAAGGTGGTAATTGGTCAGGCTAGATTTGTCCTTTTTCTGTCAGGAGATACCTGAGCAAGTTTTCATATCAACAGGCAAATGCCAGTGTTGTAGCTGTAGTGGAATAGCATGGCTAAAGGTATAGGTATTTCTGGTGCACTGGTCTTCAGCATTGCAGGCAGGCATTATCAGGGCCCACATCTTGGCTGTGTCCAGTGCACTCAGGTTTCTTGATATCACATGAAGTGAAATGAACCTGAAGACTGACATCCGTGGTGGTTGTAGGGCATGGATCGGTACACTATACCATTCCTTCGATCCCACACTTCTGAAAGCTATCAGTTCCTTCACTGTCATTGGGTCAAAATCCTGGAACTCCCTCCCTAATAGCACAGTGTATGTACCTACACTACAGAGACTACAGTGGTTCAAGAAGGCAGCTCACCACCGCCTTCTCAAGGGCAATTAGGGATGGGCAGTAAATGATGGCCTAGCCAGCAATGCCCACATCCCATGAATGAATTTTAAAAAATCAGAGAATTCACCTCAATATCTTCTGCAGTTTGAACCAGATAGTCTTTTGCAGATTTATTTTTATCCTGATCATTAAGTGGAAGTCATGGAATTGCAAATATTCAGAGCATTTACTAACGTAGTTAAATGATTCAGTTCACGTGAACTTACATTTATACAGTGCCTGTCAAACAACAAAACATCTTCATTCAGAAATTAATGTCAGAAAAGATATAGCTTGTTCAGTTCTGAAGGAAGGTCAGAAAACTTAATACTGTAGTTATTAGGTTATGTTTGTGCTGAAGTTGGAAGAATGAAAATACTAAGTGCCATCTGACATTAAGTCCTATCCAGCTCACAAGAGCAAATTTAAATAAAACTGAATTTACCCAATTTTAGACTCAGTTCTGTTAACACTGAAAAAATACAGGTTTTAACTTAGGTTTATTTAGAGGATACATCTGATTAATTGATTTTGGAATGAAATATAAAGAAATTTATTTGTGTCTGTTCAGTGCAAAAGTTGCCTGTCACTGGCTCAATCAAGAAATATATACTAGGTTACTGATAATATAGAATGCATATTTAATGTCTTCCTTTACAATATAAAAATGTAGCTTAATTGAAAATATAAATTCAGCATTTCATTAATACCCAATGAAACTAAAACATTTGGGAAAATGCAATGTAGGAGAACCAATGGACAGATACTTTCCATGGCTGAATCAGTACAAAATACAATGAAACAATGTGTGTGTCATGATGAGTGGAACATTCAGTATAGAGCATTCCTCTTACCAAGAAAACAGAGTGAAATGCTAAATTGAATCACAGAATCACAGTGCAGAAGAGGCCCTTCGGCCCATCGAGTCTGCACCGACACGTGAGAAACACCTGGCCTACCTACCTACCTAATCCCATTTACCAGCACTTGGCCCATAGCCTTGAATGTTATGATGTGCCAAGTGCTCACCCAGGTACTTTTTAAAGGATGTGAGGCAACCCACCTCCACCACCCTCTCAGACAGTGCATTCCAGACCGTCACTACCCTCTGGGTAAAAAAGTTTTCCTCACATGACGAGGGAATAAAATATGTGCAGCAATCTAAGGCTTGGTATTATTTAGGATATTTCTATTAATAATAATCACATGTACACTAATTATTTTGGAATAAAACATCATCAACTTGGGCATCTAGAATGATTTCAAGTTAGCAATTTAGTCTTAAGTAAACAAAAACAGAAACAAATAAATCACACACGTCACTTGGTCATATCATTCAGAACAGTTTAAAATTTGCAGAGATTACACAATCACCAAAGGCTTCTGAGGAACCTTGTAAGCATTCACTTCACACAGTGGGCTGAATTTTATATGCCCCGTGCGGGTGTGTTTCCCATTGGGGGGGGGGGGGGGGGGGTGGCGGAACATGTAAAATGGGTTTCCATCCCACCACCTTCCTGCCCACCTTGGAGCTCATCCCCATAATACGGGCAGTGGGCACCAAAATTGGCAGCCCAACTGCCATGTTAAAGTGACCAATTAAGGGACAATTAAGCTGGTTATCAAGCCTAATTGACCCTAATAATAAACTACCCACACCATAATACATTTGGCGTGGGGCACAGCGGGAAGCCCAATTTTTAACCTGAAATGGTTAAAGGGTTGGGGGGCGGGGGGTTGGAGTGGGGGGGCGCTCTTTGGGGGCTGCCCTTTGCAAGGTGGCTCTCTTGAGATTGAACTTTCCCTTCGTTCCTACCCGCTCCCTCTCTTGAACTCACCCACTCTCCACCACTGACCCTGTCCCGAACGCTCCCAAACCCTTACCTTCTTTAATCAGATTGGCCGACAGCTCCAGAGGGTGGGATTTCTGCCCCAGTGCTGAGCAGACCCGCAGAGCTCAGAGCTTTATGGCTGCAGAGCTGCTCGGCATTATGCTGACGTGGTTTCTGGGTGGTGGGGTTGGGCGCCTGCCATCCGCCACCATGCACCCCCCCCACCCTTATTATTCAACCCAGTATGTCTGGACTGAATACAATTAACCCAAGTGATCTCCTTTCAGTGCATTCACTCTTCAGATTTCTCTGTTAAAGCCTTGCAGAGATCAGGTGAGGCAGAGTTTTGCTATTAACCATTTTGGCACCTCTACTACATCCCCGCTGAGTAATTCAGGTTGGTAACTTTGAGGGGTGCAGGGAGGGGGTTTAAGAGGCAAAACACCATCCTGTAAAATCAAAATTACTCCAAAATGAACTGAAAGTAAATGTGTTAGGACATTATTGGCAGTATCTAGAAAGGGATAGTACTTATTTTAAACTTGATTTTCCTTTAGTAACATCTGCATTAAGAGATAAATTGTATTAAAACAGAGGAGATGCCAGTATTCACATAGGATAGACAGTAATTTGGTAATTGATGGTCAACATTCGCTACCTGATGATTAAAGTGCCAGAGGTCCTTTCCAAAAAGATTTAACCTCATTCAGTATAAATTTACATTTCCATATCATAATATGAGTTCCTAAAACTTTTATAAAATAGAAAGTTTGTTTCAATGGCCTTGGAGTCAAACAAATTACAGAATATTTCATTATTTAAGTTGATCTTAGTCATCAGCCATCTTATTTTTGAGTTCCCAATACTGTTTTCAGTCAATGGTTATAATAATAATCCTGGTTTATTTCAATGGTGGTAATTTTGTTTTTGAGAGGTCAAGGGTCAGTCTACATTCTTGCTCTCTTACCTTAAAAAGTAAGGACTTATTGTATTGTCTAAATATCTTCTACTGCACAAGGAAGCTGTACAGTATCTCTTTGGCACAAAGCAATCTGAAAAGGTGAAAGTTCATAAGTCAAATAAGTTATCTCTAATGTCCATTTAAAGAAAAACTCAAATTAGGAAGGATCTGAAAATTAAATATTCATAAGATAAATTATTCTTTGAAATATGGAATAAAAATAAGGGCATACATTTAGATACTATACAATAACATAGTAGTATTAGTAGTATCCTGCTTTTAAGCAGTTCTCTGGATTTTTGGTTGACTTTCTTCTTCAGGATCCTCTTCAGATATGCGTTTGCCAGTGGAAAGTTCAACATGATCATTGATTTCTGTGACAGGATACAGATGCACATGTGTTGGGGAAGATGACTCAATATTTGAAATGGCTGACTCACTGTCTAAATGGACCTCCACAATTTCAAGTGTTGTCAAACCTGCAGATCCATTTGATGAATTATCATTAGGCTCAATGAAGGATATGACATTTCCAGAACTGAGGTCCATTTCAGATGCCGCAATCACATCTTGTGATGTTGACATAATCTCATGCTCAGAGGTCATGATTTCATGTGCTGATGTCACTATACTGGTGGGTATTGTCAGTCTAATGCTGTGACTCTTGGGGGATAAAGTCGTAGTGCCTACTAATGCCTGTTCGGTTGTACACTCAGTTCCATCAGTGCAA
Source organism: Cetorhinus maximus (assembly GCF_964194155.1). Taxonomy (NCBI): domain Eukaryota; kingdom Metazoa; phylum Chordata; class Chondrichthyes; order Lamniformes; family Cetorhinidae; genus Cetorhinus; species Cetorhinus maximus. The sequence continues at coordinate 100,965,414 of NC_135890.1, forward strand.
TCATCTTTACAGTCCTGAACAGAATCAGAGCTACCGTTAGCTTGATCATTTAACTTGTTATACTCCTTCCTTAGCAGCTCCACCTGCATCTGTAAGAGCTTCTTGTGCTGCATCTCCATCCGCTCAATCTGAAAACAAAGTAACAAATTAGTTCTGGTCACAATTTTTTTTCTGCACCAATTGCTCTGTGTATCCAGTTGTTTCCTCATTACAATAATCACACAAATAATTGAAGCCTTTAATCTCACTTAGGCTTTTGTAATAAAAATACGGAATTGTTATGATGTGGTAATTCTGTCCATCATTAGGTGTTTCAGTGTACATCTGTCCAAAAAGTATTTTCATTTTAAACTGATGGCAAAGCAAATAGTAAAAGCAAACTTACATTTCAATAATGAATATCTAGGAGGAATTTACAAGATAGTAAAACTATTCACAGCATTAAATATTTTTCAACTTTTCAAACTTAATATTATCCTGCAAACTCAGACAGGCATTGTGTGTTTTAAATGTATGGTAAAACTGCCTGTTTAAAAAAGATGTGATTTATGCCATCATTGTGAGTCATTCAAACCTCTGTCACACACCACTAAGGGTTACTCAAAGTGAGCATTGGAAAGGCAAACGAGTAAGTTCGACTGCTGGTTGGAGAATAACTTGTGTCATAGGAAGAAGAAGAAAAGGAGGGGTGAGAAATGCCTTAACATCTTGAAAGTCACCGATGGGATAACTCCCTCTACCATTCAGCTATCGACATTAACTAGCTAACTCACTGCCTGGACTGATTTGTACTGCTAAATGCTGGCTATTTTCTTGTGTTAATGTTTAGTCTGGTCAACCCAATGATGCAATGAAGTTAAATTACAATGTTTAGTTACCTGATTGGCCAACAAGTGGATTTTGGAGATATTGGCCAGTTAGAGGTGCATTCGAAGCTGGAAAAGCTGTTTCAAGAAGAATGGAGGGGTCACAGTAAAATGAGCAACCAGTTAAGAAAGGGTTAAAATAGAACACATGAGATCACAAAATTCAGCTTTCAAAAGTAATAAGGTAAGAGCATAAGCAGCAGCAGAGAATACCAAAATAACATTGTGAATATAATTTTGAGTTTGTTGTCTAAATAAAGAGTTAGCTTCTTTCAAAATGGTTGTGTATAGTTACTGTCCAGTGTGGCATTAAGGGATACAGACAAAGAAAATTAGTAGTTCGATCCTTGGTTGTGCCAAATTAGAACTGACCTCAGCCTATGTGTTGGGGATAAGGATAATTCATACACATGTAGGATTGCCTTATCTCAATCTAATCAGGGGTTAGGTTGGTCAAATTCTTCCAAAGGCAACTGGACAGATTTTTGTTGTATGATACAAGCTTAGAACCTATGCAACTTTTTTCTTTTGGGCAGGATCGGGGTGGCAGACAGGGGGAATATTACTAGGATGCATACTAAAAGAAATTCAGGAAACAGTGATGTAAACATTCTGGCTCCAGGATATGACTAAGGAGATATTTTAAGTTGCTATGAAATATAATAAATTCCACCATTATGGGCCTCCAAACATATTTTGACAGACTTTGTAAATTAATGATGACATTCCAACTGCTGTACACAATCACGGGTAGATGTCGCATTACAGTAATTCATCTTTGACGTCAATATTTATGTTGGATTCTTCATGATTCAGAACAGGGCAATCTGGTTGATTTCTCTACTTTGGTCTACTTGATAAAAAGTATGCCATGCAAGCACACATAATGACAATCTAATTTTCTTAAATCAGGTTTAAGAATCTTAAATTTTAGATTGTGTACCTTAGGTAGTGTGTTCCCCATTCATTGAAGGGGGGAAAACTACACTTAAGGGTTGCAATCCAAAAAAAGAGGCCATTATCCATTGGGATGGTATTTCAGACCTTTATCCTCATTATAGGCAACAGGTGTTTTAGGTGTGCGAGAGAGAAATACAAAGCTTTGTATTTTTAAAATGAACTGCATGAGGACAACAACACCAAAGATAGATATTTACCACTCTTCCTTACTTGTTCATCCTCCACATGTAAATGACTGATACCTTCAAAATGCAACTAGCTTGGAGCACAGAAAGGCTAAAATGAATATATTACTGAAAAGAGAGACACGTTGCCAAAGCTTTTCATCTTTCACTCATCAGGACAAATGCAAGAATGCTAATTTCAAACGATCACAACCACTTCCCAAAATCCAGGTTAATTCAAAAAGGCACAGGGAACACATTCCTTTCGTTTGCAGAGAACGGGCCCCTGCATATGGAAGTATGTCGCTTCTACCAAGCATAAATGATCCACATTACAAGCTCGACTGATTATCTAAATTAATTAAATAATTAGGCCTTAAGACCTGAGCTATGTAACTGCCAGACTGGGCCTATGGTAGGTGGTGAGAGAGCCATCATGATGGTAAAAGCTACTGCACCTGATTCTCACCAATATACCCGTTGCTGGATCAAAATCCTGGAACCCCCTATCTAATAACAGTGTGGGTGCCTACACCATCCGGACTCCAGCGATTCAAGGCGGCGGCTCATCATCACCTTCTCAAGAGCAATTGGTAATGGGCAATAAATGGTCTTGGAAGTGACATCCACATCTCATGAATGAACAAAAAAAGATAAATATGGTATTTCTGCAATCAGCAGGAATAGGCCAGTTTTTCCAAGTATATATCAAATTCTTTTTTGAAAGTTTCTATTAAATCTGCTTTCACCACCTTTTCAGACCATGCATTCCTAATCAGGACCACTTGCTGCGCAAAAAAATTTATTTCCCTTCTGGTTCTTCTGCCAATTATCTTAAATCTGTGCCCCTTGTCAATGGAAATACTTTCTCCTGATGAGAGATCCCAAAAGGTGGGTACCTCAGCAAGTTTTTTTTTCTCTCATGGGATGTGGGCATCGCAGCCTAGGCCAGCATTTATTGCCCATCCCTAAATGCCCTCTGAACGCAGGCAATTAAGTGTCAACCACACTGTTGTGGGTCTGGAGTCACATGTAGGCAGATTTCCTTCCCTAAACATTAGTGAACCAGCTGCATTTTTGCAACAATTGGCAATGGTTTCATACTTTTAATTCCAGATTTTTGTTGAATTCACCATCTGCCCTTGTGGGATTCGAACCCCGGTCCCCAGACATTACCCTAGGTCTCTGGAATATTAAGATTAAAGCAAAATACTGCAGATGCTGAAAATCTGAAACAAAAACAGAAAATGCTGGAAAAACTCAGCAGGTCGAGCAGCATCTGTGGAGAGAGAAACAGAGTTAATGTTTCGAGTCGGTATGATCCTTCTTCAGAGCTTGAGAGAAGTGGAAATGTGATGAAATTTATACTGTTTAAGGGGGGTGGGGCAGGTGGAGCTGGCTAGAGGGCCAGCGATAGGTGGGGACAAAGGAGGGATTAGCAAAGGTATCATGAACTAAAGGACAAAAGGAGTTTTAATGGTTGTGGTTAGCGCTAAAAAAAGGTGCTGATAGTGGCATAAAGGTAAGAAAGCAGAATGTAATAATAGCAGAAGGGTAGCATTGTGTGAAAGAACAGCAGGGAACAAGTAACAGATGGCCCTGTAGGGGATGGGGTGGGGGAGGGGGCGGTGGTGGGAAAAAAAAGGACAGAAAATGGGATAGAAGGGTTGATAAAAAAGGGGATAAAACCACAGATAAATGAATACAAATAAAAATAAGTGGATAAAAAATAAAAAATGAATGTAGAAAAAAGGGGATTAAAAAAAGGGGGTGAGGATGGAGGACAGAGTTCATGGTCTGAAGTTGTTGAACTCAATGTTAAGTCCGGAAGGCTGTAAAGTGACTAATCGGAAGATGAGGTGCTGTTGCTCCAGTTTGCGTTGAGCTTCACTGGAACATAGCAGCAGGCAAAAGACAGACATGTGGGCATTAGAGCAGGATGGGGTGTTGGAATGGCAAGCGATCAGAAGGTCTGGGTCCTGCTTGCAGACAAACCGAAGGTGTTCCACAAAGTGGTCACCCAGTCTGCGTTTGGTCTCCCCGATGTAGAGGAGACCACATTGGGAGCAGCGGATGCAGTAGACCAAATTAAAGGAGGTGCAAGTGAAGCGCTGCTTCACGTGAAAGGAGTGTTTGGGCCTTTGGACGGTGAGGAGGGAGGAGGTAAAGGGGCAGGTGTTGTACCTTCTGCGATTGCATGGGAAAGTGATGTGGGAAGGGGATGAGGTGTTGGGGGTGATGGAGGAGTGGACCAGGGTGTACCGGAGGGAATGGTCCCTATGGAATGCTGACAGGTTGGGGATGAGGGGAACATGTGCTTGGCGGTGGCCTCATGCTGGAGTTGGCAGAAGTAGCGGAGGATGATCCTTTGAATGCGGAGGCTAGTGGGTGAAAAGTGAGGACAAAGGGGACCCTAACATGGGTCTGAGAGGGAGGGGAAGGTGTGAGTGCAGAGGTGCGGGAGATCGGTCGGTCATGACTGAGGGCCCTGTCAGCCACAGTAGGGGAGAAAACCTCGGTTAAGGAAGGAGGAAGACATGGCAGACATGCGCCATTTTGGAAAGCGGCATCATCAGAACAGATGAGACAGAGGCGAAGGAACTGAGAGAATGAGATGGAGTCCTTACAGGAAGCAGGGTGTGAGAAACTGTAGTCGAGGTAGCTGTGGGAGTCGGTGGGCTTATAATGAAATTGGTGGACAGTCTATCACCAGGAATGGAGACAGAGAGGTCAAGGAAGGGAAGGGAACTGTTAGAGATAGACCATGTGAAGGTGATAGAGGGGTGGAAATCGGATGCAAAATTGATAAATTTTTCCAGGTCCAGACGAGAGCATGAAGCAGCACCGAAACAGTCATCGATGTACCGGAGAAAGAGTTGTGGGAGGGTGCCTGAGTAGGACTGGAACAAGGATTGTTCCACATACCCCATAAAGAGATCAGGCATAACTGGGGCCCATGCAGGTACCCATAGCCACACCTTTTATTTGGAGGAAATGAGACAAGTTTAAGGATAAATTGTTCAGTGAGAGAACAAGTTTAGCCAGGCGGAGGCGTAGTGATGGATGGGGATTGTTCGGGCCTCTGTCCAAGGAAGAAGCGGAGAGCCCTCAGACCATCCTGGTGGGGGATGGAGATATAGAAGGGTTGGACATCCATGGCGAAGAGGAGGCGGTTAGGGCCAGGGAACTGGAAATTGTTAACATGACGTAGGGTATCAGAGGAATCGCGGACGTAGGTGGGAAGAGGCAGGACAAGGAGAGAGAGAACGGAGTCAAGATAGGAAGAAATGAGCTCCATGGGACAGGAACAGGCTGACACAATCGGCCTACCTGGGCAGTTCTGTTTGCGGATTTTGGGGAGGAGGTAAAAGCGGGCTGTCCGTGGTTGGGAGAGTATGAAGTTAGAAGCTATGGAGGGAAGATCTCCAGAGGAGATGAGGTCAGTGACAGTCCTGGAAACAATGGCTTGATGTTTGGTGGTGAGGTCATGGTCCAGGGGGAGGTAGGAGGAAGTGTCTGCGAGCTGACGCTCAGCCTCTGCGAGGTAGGGGTTAGTACGCCAGACAACAACAGCACCACCCTTGTCGGTGAGTTTGATGACAAAGTCAGGGTTGGGCCTAAGAGAACGGAGTGCAGCAAGTTCAGAAGGTCAGAGTAGGTGAGAGGGGCAGAGAAATTGAGACGGCCCATGTCACGCCGACAGTTCTCAATGAAAAGACTGAAAGCAGGAAAGGCCAGAGGGAGGGGTCCAGGTGGAGGGAGAGTACTGGAGGCGGGTGAAAGGATCCGTGGAACGGGGTTTGGGGAGGTGGAGGTGGGGGTGGGGGGGGATGACTCCTGCCCAAAGAAGTGAGCACAGCGACGAAGGCGCCGAAAGAAGAGTCCAGCATCTTGCCAAGCCCGAAATTCATTGAGATGAGGGCGTAAGTATGAAACTGAGTCCTTTGCTGAGTACAGAACGTTCAGCATCAGAGGAGGGAAGGTCAGAGAGTATACATGGCAAGGGCTGGGATTAGAAGATGGGATGGGAAGGGGTGGAGGGTTCTGGATGGGCGTTGGAGCTTCAATAAGCTGTTGGAGCTTGTGTTCCTTAGCATCTGAAAGGAAGAGGAAAAGTTTCTTGTTGAGGCGTCGGATGAGACGAAGAAGTTCTGAGGAAGGGTCATACGGACTCGAAACATTAACTCGGTTTCTCTCTCCACAGATGCTGCTTGGCCTGCTGAGGTTTCGCAGCATTTTCTGTTTTTGTCTCTGGAATACCAGTCCAGTGACAATACCACTATGCCACCGCCTCCCCATAAAATGAAGTGATAGAAATACTATTATCACAGTAAGAGATAGTCCAGCACATACAGGGGCAGATCATCAGATAATTTCAATTTGGAGACACAATCAGTATAACGCACAAATTACAATACCCGGGAACTGTATGCAATGCTTCAAGAACTCGGGAGAAAGTTCAGCTGCAAGGGTTTCAAAGAGTTTTACAAATGCTGCCAAGATGACCATAGGATCGATTATCCCCAAGACCCAAAAATAGTATTGTGCTTAAACCCTGAACCACAGAGGGTGGAAAGTTTGATATGTCTTAAGGAACCAGAGTGACGCAATTTTAAGAATTTGGAGATGCCCAAAAATAAATCACCACTTAAGGTCACATCCAAAGCTGCTAATATGATGCTCAATTCAGAATTTTTCTAGGATATTCAAAGCATCAACAACTGAAATTTATAGAGTGTCTTTAACATAATAAAAAGTCTCAGGATACTATTCATAGTTTGGAGCAGAATATTGATGGACATATCATACATAATGTTCAAAAACAGTCCCATCTTGAACCACTCCTCATGCATCGTCTTAACTGTTTAAAGAGCTTTCATTGGACATGAGGTCAGAAACCTCTTTGCCAACTACAGTTGACCCTTGATTATCCACTGTAACAGAAGTTAATTGCTAGAAAAAGTTTTCACCACAGAAGTTATCACAATGGCAGGAAAGAGCAATGCAATTTTGGGACACAACGCCACAGGCAACTCAAACAATAAAGTTATCTCACTGTAAAGTTTCTCAAGACTTAAAGATATAGTACCTCTCTGATTGCTTCAATTTTGATATAGATTACTAATATGTATTTGTACACTAAAACGAATAAATAAAAATAGAATACTCATGCTCCAAGTCTAAACTGATCTCTGAATTTCTAACCTTGTAACTATACTGCTGCATTTGCATTGATGCAAAGCAATTTTCAGTGTGCATTAATGGAAAAGCGTTAGAATAACTTTGGAGTTTAAACCAGGTCTGATTGCACCCCGTTTATTTCTGTTCTGTGGGAACCAAGCAAGTAATCAATCAGTTTGAAGAATCCTTACTGAGCCACGCAGAGTCTAAGCCAAGAAGTGTAAGTTAGAATATTAAAATCAATATAAAATCATATACAGAAAGTAAACTGAAGGGAGGAAAAGAAAGATAAGTTGAGAGGTTGATAAAAGAGACAGTAAAAAAGTTTTTAAAAATCTTTAAATCTCTAACAATAACTCTGCAGGAATGAAACCCTAAACTTGTAAATGTTATTTTTCAGTCCCAAAGGTTAAAATTTATCACAATGTTAAAAGTCATATACTTGAATAGGTAAGCTCTAACTTTTCCTGGTGTGTTTAGTATGTAGCTAGTAAGTACTGCAACTTCATGTCTTTCATGGATTTGAGTGTCAAGTCTTTTGGCGAGGTGCCAATGTAATGCTGCTTGTGCAGCAGCAGGGCAAGTCAGATTGCAACTTACTGATTTCCATATTTAATTGCATATGTGTAGACATTGCTATACGATCTTAGACCATAATAATGGTGAATGCTGATTCCTAAATTTGGCCAATATTAAAAATTAGCCATGTAGGGCCTGGCACAGAAATTCTTTTGGCGGATCAATGTGACCCAGAGTGGGTAATAAAACTCTGTTGTGCCAACTGCAGATTGCTTTCCACAAATACTGGTCTAAGAACAGCAGCAACGGTTGAAGTGAAACCTTAGGTGATAACATTATTTGCTATTAGCCTGGATTTTGTTTTCAGCAGTGAAGGAACAGCACATTCCATTTATCTTGTTGACAGCTGCACACAGGTTTGTCAGCAGAGATTTCCTCTAATGCAGTGTCTTTTTCATTGTTGTGGCCACTATAGGGGATCTGTGCCATAGTTAGCAGAACAAGGAACAGCAGGACTCATCAACCTGATTAAGAAATCCTCACTGAGATAGCCAGAGTCCAAACCAATAACAACTTACAATTACATTTCACCTTCACATGGTGAACTATTCCAAGGTGCTTCATAGGAGTGATATCAAGCCAATTAGCTACAAAATGAGATATCAGAACAAATCACCAAAAGCTTTATCAAAGTGAAGAAGTGTCGTAAAGGAGAGGAAGAATTACAGAGGCTGAGATGTTGAGAAATTTAGGGAGGAAATTCCAGAGCTTCGGGCCTTAAGAGTTGAAGGCATGACTGTCAATGGTGGAGCAATTAAAACCAGGGATACTCAAGGGACCTGAACAGGAGGAGTGCAGATATTTCGAAGGGTTATAGGGCTGGAGGAGATTAGAGAAAAGAAAGTGAAAGTTCTTGGAAAATCTTTAAAACAAGAGTAAGGATTTTAAGATCGAGGCGTGATGGGCGAATGGAGTTAGGACACAGGCAGCAGAGTTTGAGATGATCTCAAGTTAATGGAAGGTAGAATGTGAGAGGTCAACCAGGAATGTGTTGGAATGAATTAGATTTAAATTGTGTACAGAAAATGAAAGAAAGATTAGAAAATACAGATGGGTTTAAGCAAGGAGTAAAAGAAACAAACAGAAAAAATAAAAAAAAAACTCAAATCTCTAACACTAATTTCCTTTTAAGGAAATGAAACTCCATAATTGCAAAGTTAATTTTTCAGTGCCAGAGAGGTTGTTCAGCTATAATTATCAGGTTGTTAAAAATTTATTCACTCCTGAATGCACCAGCCCACTTTTTCAGGTGTTTTGTGTAGAACCTATGGGCAAGTTCAAATCAGTGCATTTCTTTGCAGAATCTATGAGCGAGGACTGCAACATTGCACCCTGTGGGGAAGCAAGGTAACTGTGACAGCATCTTCTGGATTTTCTTGTTTAACTGCACTTGTGCATACTCCAGAGATTGCTTTCGGATTTCCTTCATTATAACAATGTGTGCTGAAAGCCTCACCATTATTCCCATTGCAAATTTTTGGCCATAGTATAGTTATCTGCATAGATAATGTAAACACAAAAAGATTAAATATTTCATAATCACCATTTGATTTATTTTGTTCTCAATATCTTCGGAACATTTATATTGCTTTAGTTCTTCGGCCATTTGCCAATTGGCCTCTGTGAGACCTGCAATCTAAAGCAATTTATATGAATAGTTTTTTAGAAAGTTACAGAAATCTTTTTCAGTAAAAAAGGTAAATTGGAAGCTAACTTATGTCACATGGGTTTTTTTTTTAAACTATTAACTTATTGGCATTGCAATTGACACTAGAATAGAGAGCACAGAGAACAAAATAATAGGTGCAATCATAAATGAAAAACAGGAGAATGTCTGTTGTTTTTGTCATTAATAACCTGCTAACATAACCAGCACAGCCAATTTGCTGTTTTAGACTATTTTTAAAATAAATGGCTAGTTATAACAAGATCAAATTTCGCAGTTTTGAAGCTTGCAAAATTTCTAAAATTTTTGGGCTTCCTCATCCCTGTGTTCTTCTGTTCTCAGTTTACATAATGCCTGTAGTACTGCTGACCAATTTGCTCTGCATTTTCAACATTTTCTGTTTCTGATTTCCAAAATTTGTCAACTTTCTTCTATACATTGTGAATAAGATAGAAAATGGTACAGATATTTTACAGAAACTGTTCCAGACCTGCATCTCCCCTGACAATTAAATAAAATCAGTGCGATTTGCTTCATGTCTGTGAACATTGCCAAAACTTCTGAGGCACATCATCCTAGAAGTAGGTTAGCTCTCACTGTCAGTTTTTGTTTTACACACCTGGTCCTTTAGCTGTTGGATTTCCATTTGGAGCCTGCGTTCAGTTTCTGCTTTCTCTACTCGAAGCTGATGATTTTGCTGGTGTAGTTCTAGTAGTTGTTTTTCTATTAGCAGATTTTGATCCAAAGCTTCATCACTCTGAAATATTCAGTTGGAAACATATACTTACATCTAATTGCAAAAAGCACAAAATAATGAAGGGCTGGAAGAAAGTTGTGATCTTGGATTTTGTGACTTTAGCAAAATCCAAAAAGATTGTTCCAGTTTAGATTTTCGTAGAACACCAATTAACTACCACCAGCAAAAGTCAGTGTGCAAATACCAGAATACTTGCTCCCCACTCTCAAGTTAACATATTAAAGTTAGAAAAGTTGTAAGTTCTGCTCACTCACTGATTGAGGGACTGCTGCCTTCAGGGTATCTGATACAAAATGCCAGTATCCCTTCAATTTTGAAACATGCCTGGAATATGGCTATAGTTCCAAGAGCATTCACTTACTGACAAATGCATCATTAGATTATATAATCAGGAGCAGTTATACAAACATTTAAAAAGTAAGTTAAAGATGATTATAATTTAAGAGGCTATTGAGTTATAAATGTTTGAGACAAAAATCAAAACAGCTGACAGGCAATTTTATGACCGGTATTTTGCAGAATTTGCTGCAAGAATAATGGTAAGTTAATGGCAGACGCCATTATTAACGTGTTTAAGAAAAAGTAATTTGTGGTGAAGAAGGAATATGGCATGGGTTGGGATTTGCACCTCTCCAGTATTTACAACCTTCAGCTGCCAGCGGAGATTGCCCTCAACTTGACAGAGAGGTTCAAGAACATTTGATGTGCTATAAAAATGAGCTAAACTCGATGCAGTTAGGGCTGCTATTTCACAGTATAAGGACATTGTTAATGGGGTAGTTTATATTTCTAAAAGCTTTCCACTTTGAAGCTAGTTAGTAATTAATGTTGATTGTTCTGCCACATAAAGTATGCAAGTTAAAATGGGGTGATCATATATGGAAGTAAATCCTTCACAGAGAAACCAAATGCATTTGGGAATACAACTATTTGATAGAATGGAAGGGAAACAAAAAAAATAAAGCACAGATTATAAAGAGATAATTGAGAATATACAGGCTTGTGATTGGCTGGCAAGACAAGAAATGTTTCTGGCAAGCAGAGATGAGGATTATGAAATTTGATTTGTTGTGTATTCCTGTATGGCAGCTGGGGGATTTTAAATTAGATTAATTAATAAATCGAGAATAAAAAGCTAGAATCAGTAATGATAATCATGAAACTACTGGATTGTTGTGAAGTCCCATCTGTTTTACTAATGACGTTCATTAAAGCAAATCTGCCATCTTTACCCAGACTAGCTTATACGTGACTCCAGACCCACATAAATGTGGTTGATTCTCAACTACCCTCTGAAGCAGCCTAGCAAGCTGCTCAGTTGTATCAAACTGTTATAGTTTATAGTACCTATCACAAAAATGGAGTACAGGACTTAAGGCAGCTCACCATCACCTTCTCAAGGGCTGTATGGGATGGGAAATAAATGCTGACCTTGCCAGCAATGCTCACATCACATGAACAATAGCTGTCATGTGTAGGCAACAGTTGCCTTTGGTTCTTGAATTTCATGAATTAAAATTAATCTGAACCCTGAACAGGAGGATGTAAGTCTAAAAAAAAGTCTGGATTCTTCTATATCTTCATGTTCCATGTTATGGAGGGAAGAAAAAAACTTCACATCTTCCTGCATATAATTCAGTGATATTTTTAATACATTTTGTTTCAATAATCAGGTGTCCAAGTCACAACGTTGGAGCTTTGCCAAACATTCGAATCTTTAAATTTTATTGATTAATAGACTATTGATCATGTCATTCACCAAGGTCCTTGTTGACCTCGCCACTCTTATCAATTCAAACTTTCTGCAATTTACAGCCTAAATTAGTTGGAGCTGAACAGCAAGAGAAATACAAAACTCACAGCACTAACTGCAAAATGCCCCACTCTCTCAAAATCTGGGCCAATATGCCGCTGCCTGAAAATGTGTTATTGTTGATCATAACCAAGTCTCCTCAGGGAGGAAAACAATGATGAGGACTTCACCACTTTTGCATCATGAAGCAAACATCAACATGGCTCACAACTGTACCCAATCAAAAGAAGCAGAAATGCACACATAACTGGACACCATTCTATCCAGATGATGTTTGGAATTCAGATATATAGGTCCAAATATTTGCTGGGGTGTAAGAAGTGGTGGGAAGCCACAGCCTGGGATCCTTGAGAGGGAGGGATTGTGGCTTGTGGTTTGAAGAGGAGGGTGTGATTGTTGGGACAATGGGGTGGGAAAAAATGGGGTGGGGTGCAATCGGCAGAGGGGTTTTTGTTTTATTCATTCATGGGGTGTGCATGTCACTGGCTAGACCAACAATTGTTGCCCATCCCTAATTACCCTTGAACTGAGTGTCTTGCTAGGCCATTTCAGAGGGCAGTTCAGAGTCACCCACATTGCAGTGGGTCTGGAGTCACATGTAGGCCAGGCTGGGTAAGGATGGCAGTTTTCCTTTTCTAAAGGACAGTAGTGAACCAGGTGGATTTTTACAACAATTGATGATAGTTTCATGGTCACCATTACTGAGACTAGCTCGCAAATCCAGATTTATTAATTAAATTTAAATTCTATCTACTGCCATGGTGGAATTTGAACCCTTCCTCTAGGCATTAGCCTGAGCCCCTGGATTACTAATCCAGTGAAATTACCACTACACCACCCATGGTACACACTGCTGCGACTATGCGTCGGTGGTAGAAGGAGTGATTGTTTGTGAATGGCATGCCAATCAAGTGGGCTGCTTTGACCTGGATGGTATCCAACTTCTTGAGTGTTGCTAGAGCTGCACTCATCCAGGCAAGTGGAGAGTATTCACTCAAACTCCTGACTTGTGCCTTGTAGATGGAGGACAGGCTTCTGGGAGTCAGGAGGCGAGTTACTCGCCGCAGGATTCCTAGCCTCTGATCTGCTCTTGTAGCTACAGTATTTATATGGCTAGTCCAGTTCAGTTTCCAATCAATGGTGGCCCCCAGGATGTTGTTAGTGGGGAATCCAGCAATGGTAATGCAATTGAATATCAAGGGATGAAGGTTAGATTCTCTATTGCTGGAGATGGTCATTGCCTGGCACCTATAGGCATGAATGTTAATTGCCACTTATCAGCCCAAGCCTGGATATTCTCCAGGTCTTGCTGCATTTGGACATTCAGTATCTGAGGAGTCGTGAATAGTGCTGAAACATTGTGCAATCATCAGTAAACATCCCCATTTCTGACCTTATGAGGCAGGAATGTCATTGGTGAAGGAGCTGAAGATGGTTGGGCCTAGGACATTATCCTGAGGAATTCTTGCAATGATGTCCTGGAACTGAGATGATTGACCTTCAACAATCACAACCATCTTCCTTTGTGCTAGGTATGACTGCAGTCAGAGGTGAGATTTCCCCCCTGATTCCCATTGACTCCAATTTTGCTAGGGATCCTTGATGCCACACTTAGTCAAATGCTGCCTTGATGTCAAGGGCAGCCATTCTCAACTCACCTCTGGAGTTTAGCTCTTTTGTCCATGTTTGAACCAAGGCTATAATGAGGTCAGGAGCTGTGTGGCCCTGGCGGAACCCAAACTGAGCATCAGTGAACAGGTTATTGCTAAGCAAGTGCCTTTTGATGGCACTGCTGATGACCCCTTCCATCACTTTACTAATGATCGAGAGTAGACTGATGGGACGGTAATTGGCTGGGTTGGATTTGTCCTTTGTGTGTACAGGACATACCTGGGCAATTTTCCACATAGCCAGGTAGATGCCAGTGTTGTAGCGGTCACTGGAACTACTTCCAGTGCGGCAAGTTCTGGAGCACAAGTCATCAGTACTACTGCCGGGATATTGTCAGGGCCCATAGCCTTTGCAGTTTCCAGTGCCTTCAGCTGTTTCTTGATATCACATGGAGTGATCAAATTGGCAGAAGACTGGCATCTGTGATGCTGGGGACCTCTGGAGAAGGCCGAGATGGTTCAACCACTCAGCACTTCTGGATGAAGATTGTTGCAAATGCTTCAGACTTATCTTTCACACTGATCTGCTGGGCTCCCCCATCATTCAGGGGATATTTGTGGAGCCTCCTCCTCCAGTGTATTGTTTAATTGTCCTCCACCATTCACGACTGGATGTGGCAGGGCTCCAGAGCTTAGATCTAATCTGTTGGTTGTGGGATCACTTAGCTCTGTCTATTGCATGCTGCTTTTGCTGTTTGGCATACAAGTAGTCCTGTGTTGTAGCTTCACCAGTCGACACTTCATTTTTAGGTATGCCTGGTGCTGCTCCTGGCATGCCCTCCTGCACTCCTCATTGACCCGAAGGCTTCCAGGGGGAGTGCTCCTGCTCCTTTGGGACACAATGGACTGGATTTCATGGAGGCAGTGGGGGATCTCGCTTGCTGGCTGAAGAGCCACTGAGAGGCCCAATCGCCTTTTTTAGGTAAGGCCCATCACACCCAACTGTCTGGTACTTGACAGGCCGCCATCGGTCTTTCCCTGGGATCAAGGACTCCTGGAAGTCCCGCCCACTGAGAACTGCTGGCCATACAGAGGTCAGCAACTCTATTGAACAGCAGCATCGCCAGGGAGGGATGGCTGCTGGTGCACACAAGTGAGTGATGGTAGGGGGAGGAGGATCTTGGGGAAGAGGTGGGGATGCTGTGGGGTCAGCAGCAAGGGCAGAGGAGTGGCTTGTCAAAAGGCCCCAATTTCCTGATGCTGGGTCTCTTAATCAAGCACCGAGTGCCTGACAAAGTGGGATGTCCCCTTACTCTTCCTGGCTTTCCCACAGACTTAATTGGGGTGGAGGCGGGAAGGTGGCGGGGTCCCCACCCGCCACCCTTGCACCTGATTAAATGCCCTCCCCGCCACCAAACATGCCACAGAGGAGGGCATTAAATTCCACCCAATTTGTGCTGAAAAGGAAAGATCAGTTGTGGAGATGGGCAGTGGGTACACGGTACAATTAATATCGAGGCAATAGGTTCTGTGATCCGCTAGGAATGGGATGCAGAGATGCATCTGTGAATAATCATCGAGAGTTCCCGATTTCAACCACGCTGTAAGGTGAGGTATGAAGTGGGGGCTGATCACTTCCCCTTTAGAGGAGGGATTAGGGGCAGGTCATGCATTCCACTTTGATATATAGTATCTGACATAGGGTGACCAAAAAACGTAGGGTGAAAAGAATGAGGAAGGTGCAATAAGAGTATTAAAATTAAAAATTTAGGATTACAAACTTGTACAGCTGTCCAGTTTTCTGTTGGAAAATAATCCATTATATTTCTCATGATTACTTAAAAATGAGTGCATTTTATCTGAAAGTTGATTGTGGTGGTAGGGTTGCTTTAAAGGCAGAGGGCATTCGGACCGTTGTGTTGGACTGATGCATTGAAGCAAAGCATAATAACAATGTATCATCTCGGGCTACACATTAAAATAGCCATAACCTACAGGGAAATGCTGCAGCAGTCTAGACTGCTGCACTCATATTCCATTTAATCCAGGTCTGCTCTTATAGAACAACGAAAACCTAGCTGCTTTAAATAATGTCTTTGCTGACTCATTCTTGTTTTAAACCAGGCAGTGAGTGAATGTCAAAGCCTTACATCAGAAGGAGACTGATGACCCCTCTTATTGGTTGAATTGTTCCAGAACAGTGCTTAGAGCCATTACTGTAAATATAGAAGGATCTAAACATACTTTAAGTTACTGGTGGCAGAAGCAAGGCTTCTTAATTTTCCTTTATCATTTCCCACCTAGAATTTACAGGAATTTCCATAATTTCAAAGGGAGTCCAGTTTCTGCTTCTGATAAGAAATAAGATCCACCACTCTACAATTTTGAAAATTATAAGCATCACTGTAGAATATTAATTGCAATTTAGCTGCCTAAACCAAAAGCACGGCAATTGAGGGTGGTAAACGGGAACATGACGTTTAACACAGATTTCAATTGCTCTCAAGGGAAAAAGACAAATACTAGTATTTTAAATATAATATTATTCATGCATATTGCTAACCATCTGCTCTTACTGTAGATGATGAGTCTTTTTTACAGAATTAGCTTTTCTGGCTCTCATGTCATAAAGTCTCCTCTATCAGGCTTTTTCTACCATGTACAGTCTTCTGTATAAATATGACAACTATTGAATTTGAAGTTTCATCCTCTTCTGATTCCTCCAACCCCCTTCCACTGAATCCTGATTGTTCCCAATACAGCAGCCAGCCCCAATTCTCTGTGGCAGTGCCAGGGTACAGCGGTGAAGTCATCAAGCCAGAAGCGGTTCTGCAGAGGCTGGGGGTGGGGGGGTATGATGCTATGGAGTATGGAGTGGCACAGTTGCAGTGGGAATCTTAAAGTGCGAAGTTCTCCTGGGCTGCTTGAAGCAGTGTCTGGAAGATCCATGCCCCATTCCAGGAAACTCACCAGCCAACCAGGTTAGGCATATCTAATGCTGCTAGGTCAGCTGAAACCAGCACACACAGCAAACTGGAGATCAATCCTGGGTTCTTCCTGGTTTGCACAGCTCTTCTACACATTGAGATTTGGACAGAGTCAAAATAAATGTGAACACCATCTTTAACAACCCAACTACACCAAATGCATTAGAATTTTACCTGATCTGTAATTAGGTTTGTAGTATCATTGTACACAAGCTCTCCATTTTCCCCATCTGGGTCCATAAGTACCAGAGTCTGATGTCCCACAGCTGATGTAGAACCCATAGTCTCTTCTGCACCAACTGTGATCCCATTGGTCAGACTGCTATCCTTTTAAAAAGATAATAAATAATGCATATTTTGAATGATATTGTTCCTAAGATGTTGAACTGTTGTTTTTTTTAAAATACCTACTTTGGGAATTTGATGTCTTAGCAATTCTTAAACTTTGAAGTTTTTAGCTAATATCCATCAGAACTGTATTAGAACTCCCATCATGAGATCTTATATTTCAAGCAGGACAATCAAATAACTGCAAAATTGAAATATTTAATAATAAAATGTGACATAAGAATGTCTAATATAATCCAGCAACCAAAGTCTTGAGATTTGAATGGTTTTAAAACTGAGATTTCATTCTTGTTAATGTCCATTTTAATAATCTTTGCTTTCACTTTCATTTTATTCCACATATGCACAGCCATTAGTATAGCAGTATTTAAAAAACTGAACTCCACATGAAAGAGCCATGACATTACAAAAATGAAAAGTTAACAGGACTTAGGCTTGGAAGTTTGAAAGGTTTTGGACAGAGTAAACATTCTTTGTTTGAAGATGCAGTTGTAGGATAATTCAGGGGAATGAAAGCAAACTACTCCTGCAGCAAGAGATAAACAAGGTAAAAATAATAAAGAATGAAAACAAGCACAAGCCATTAAAAAGTATACTATAAATTTGATTAGTGTGCTATTTTTAAAAATTGCAAAACAGTTATCATGACTATTTATCTCAAAGGGGTTTTAAATAACATGTGTAACTATCAGATATAAGTTTTATGTGAATCCTTTATGAATTCCAAATGTCATTCACTTTCAGATGTAGCATGCATACAAGAATTTTTTCAGAGCCATGTACGTCGCCTACCCTCAAATTTATTTCTGCAAATTACGATTAAACATACAAAAAGTTATTTTCAACCAGATTCCATCAATTTGGTGAAAGTAAGAAATTTATCTTAGCGCTTTGATGTTTCTAGTTTATTTTACTGTATCTGTTTGACAATTAGGTAGGCATTTATTCATAGTGCACAATCAAGATGCTAATTGGTTTTCCCATTTTGGACAAAGAAAATAAAGACAGCATTTACATAATTGCATAACAGCAGTCTGTTTTTATACAAAAAATTGAATGGCTCGTTAATATTTTCTGCACTTAGGAATTGTGTGACTTTCTTATTCAAGAAATCAAACAATGACAAATGTTTCAAGATGTGCATGGAAACTCAAGCAAAATCACTTGTGCACATACAAACTTTGAACAAAATCCTTGTAAGTGTACATCTAATTATTTAACTAATTTCCTACAGTTTGTACAAGACACTTTTCTCCTCTCATTTTGTCATAAATTTAGCTGCCGCACAATCGGATCAAATAACTGCAAAAATGAAATGCTTAATAATAAAATGTGACATAAGAATGTCTAATATAATCCAGCAACCAAAGTCTTGTGATTTGAATGGTTTCCATGCGAGTGGAAAGGTCATGTTAATGAAGAACAACAGCTGGGTGATATTGCGATTGCAAAAGAAATTATCATCTGATTTTGGATGTGCAAAATTGGTGTGCTTTGTTGACATACCTTTCCAGCTTGTCCAGTAATATTATCACTTTTCTCTGTGGTTGATGTGTTAATGGTTGTTTCTGTCACAACAGGACTAATTGATGTGATATCCACTGCCCCACCAGAGGTAACTTGGCTGCCTCCATAAGCTTTATGGTGAGCTTCTGCACTCTGTTCATAATACTGTCGACTATTTACCTCCTGAAAAAAAAGTGATTTTTAAAAAAATATGTGATTGCACACAACATATTATCACATTGAAATTGGTAACCATTTTTAAGTGCAGTCTTTAATTACAAATCAGTTCGCAAGTTGAATAAATGGGTTTTATAAATAGTTTTATATAAGTAGTGCCGATAAATATGTAGAACCGCCTACCTCTGAACAGTTCAAGATCAGCTTGGACAACATTGGATCTGCTAATTATCCACCCTTACAGAACAGGCATTACATTGTTCTACATGATTCTGTTCTTTTTACTTGTGTATGTTATATTCTATTGTTTTGGTACCGAGTATCCTGTTTTTATTTTATTTTAAATGCCTCCTAATTCCTTGTACACAATTCCACTTCAAGTATGTTGACATGCCTTTCATTTATTTCTTCTTCAAAATGTGGCAAATATAAGGACGTGAAAAAAATAAATTGACAGTAGTCTAAATGTGCAACAAATTACATAGCCTCAATCAAAGATCGCCTGTATTACCTCTGAGAACCCATTCTCATCCCGTGAGGTTTCCAATGTGATGGTTGTTATCTTCTGTAAGCCATCAGAAAGTGCAATAAAACCCACACAAACTCTTCACATCCGATCCATACAGCTTGGACTGCATTCCAGATGTTAAGGGGCAATATGCTAACTCACTGGCCCATTCTGCAACCCTAACTGGATTTTTTGACAACTCAACTGGGCATGGCAGAACATTCTGAAGTATCATATCTTTCCTTCCCACACTGAACACCAGGTATGCCAATAAGCACGTATAGGAACTTGTACTTTGACCTACATAGTCTAGTTAGTAGATTTACATGTCCAAATTAGCTATTCATTGGCCCAGAATTTTGCTGGAGGAATTAGGGTGTGGTTACCAGCACTCAACATTATGATGAAGTAAGTCAGACAGCAACTTCCAATATTCACACATGTGCAGTTAAACATGGAAATCAGAAAGTTGGTGTCCAATTTTGCCTAATCCTCCACAGGCTTCACAACACCGGTACTTCACCGAGAAACTGCATTGAAACATATGAGGGGGTGTGAAGTTATGTTGCTTACCCACAAGATACCCATTAATCACACTAAAGCAAATTAGGGCTTGCCCATTCAGGTGTAAATCAATTTCTAACAGGGTGGTAAATTTTAATTAATCCTGAAAATTTACTCATACGAGTGTGGAGTTTCATATCTTCAGATTTTAATTATTGTTAGTTGCTCAAAAATATTTTTTAAAAATTGTTTCTTTTTATTTTTGTTATTTCCCTCCCTTTATTTTGGTTTCTATAAATGATTTGACATTTAATTAAATCTTTTTAACTTACATTTCCTGGTTTAGACTGTGAGCATCAGTGAGGATTCTCCAATCTGATTCATTGAAGAGACATACTACTGCTTGCCCTATTCATAGAAGTCCCCCATACAAGGTGCCATGCTGAAATGGCGCTCTGATAACCGCAAGCTCCCATGTAAAAGCCTACTAAAATTCTATGGGCAACTGTTAAGTGCAATAAACGGCAAGTAATGTTTCTTCACCACTGACCACAAAATCCAGGCCATTATCAACAACGAAAACAAAAATTGCTGGAAAAACTCAGGTCTGACAGCATCAGTGGAGAGAAAGACAGAGTTAACGTTTCAAGTCTGTATGACTCTTCTTCAGAACTAAAGAAAAGAAAAATGTGGTGAAACATATACTGGTTAAGGGGGGCTGGGACAGGTGAAGCTGGATAGAAGGCCAGCAGTAGGTGGAGGAAAAGGAGAGATTGCGAAAGATGTCATAAACAAAAGGTCAAAGGAGTGTTGATGGTGGTGATACTGGCTAAAGGAAGTGCTAATGGTGACATTAAGAGTAGAAAGCAGGATGAGCAAGTGACAGATGGCCCTAGTGGGGGTGGGGTGGGCGGGAGGGGACGGTGTGGGAGAAAAGGGTCAAAATGGGCTAAAAGGTGGGGATAAAACAATAAATGGAAATGAATTTTTAAAATAATAATAATGGAAATAGGTGGGGAAAATATATATAAAAATTTAAAAATAAATATTTGGAAAAAGGGGATCAAAAAGGGGTGAGGATGGAGGAGAGAGTTCATGATCTGAAGTTGTTGAACTCAATGTTAAGTCCGGAAGGCTGTAAAGTGCCTAATCGGAAGATAAGGTGCTG
This sequence comes from Cetorhinus maximus, assembly GCF_964194155.1. Taxonomy (NCBI): domain Eukaryota; kingdom Metazoa; phylum Chordata; class Chondrichthyes; order Lamniformes; family Cetorhinidae; genus Cetorhinus; species Cetorhinus maximus. Next base: position 100,986,208 of record NC_135890.1, read on the forward strand.
CTCCTCCAGTTTGTGTTGAGCTTCACAGGAACATTGCAGCAGGCCAAGGGCGGACATGTGGACATGTAGGCATGAGGGCATGAGAGCAGGGTGGTGTGTTGAAATGGCAAGCGACAAGGAGGTCTGGGTCATGCTTGCGGACAGACCGAAGGTGTTTCACAAAGCGGTCATCCGGTCTGCATTTGGTCTTCCTGATGTAGAGACCACCACATTGGGAGCAGCGAATGCAGTAGACCAAATTGAGGGAAGTGCACATGAAAGGAATGTTCGGGCCCTTGGACGGTGAGGAGGGGGGAAGTAAAGGGGCAGGTGTTGCATCTTCTGTGATTGCATGGGAGGGAGGGGGTTGAGGTATTGAGGGTGATGCAGGAGTAGACCAGGGTGTCCCGGAGGGAATGGTTCCTACGGAATGCCGACGGGGGAGGGGGTGGGTGAAGGGAAGATGTGTTTGGTGGTGACATCATGCTGGAGTTGGCGGAAATGGCAGAGGGTGATCCTTTGAATGCGGAGGCTGGTGGGGTGATAAATTAGGACAAGGGGGACCCCAACATGGTTCTGGGAGGGAGAGGAAGGTGTGAAGGCAGAGGGTCGGACATGGTTGAAGGCCCTGTCAACCACCGTGGGTGGAAAACCTCGGTTAAGGAAGATATGTCAGAAGCGATGTTTTGGAAAATGGCATCATAGGAACAGAATGCAATGGAGGTGAGGGAACAGGGAGAATGGGATGGAGTCCTTACAGGAAGCAGGGTGTGAGGAGTTGTAGCCGAGGTAGCTGTGGGAGTCGGTGGGCTTGTAATGAATATTGGTGGACAGTCTATCACCAGAAATACAGACAGAGAGGTCAAGGAAGGAAAGGGGAGTGTCAGAGATGGACCATATGAAAGTGATGGAGGGGTGGAAATTGGAAGCAAAATTCATAAATTTTTCCAGGTCCAGATGAGAGCATGAAGTGGCACCGAAACAGTCATCGATGTACCGGAGAATGAGTTGTGGGAGGGGGCCTGAGTAGGACTGGAACAAGGAATGTTCCACATACCCCATAAAGAGACAGGCATAACTGGGGCCCATGCAGATACCCATAACCACACCTTTTATTTGGAGGAAGTGAGACGAGTTTAAGGAGAAATTGTTCAGTGAGAGAACAAGTTCAGCCAGGCGGAGGAGAGTGGCGGTGGATGGGGATTGTTTGGGCCTCTGTTCTTTTATCCAGGTCATTATGTCTCCTGTATTAATATAAGTTTTTTTTCCGAAGAAGTGCATTTTCTATTTTTCCCCTTTCTTTCCTTCCTACTTTCATGGCTTCCCTCTCTTTGTAAACCACCACCTGTCACACTCCACAATGAACCACTCCATAGTGCAGTTTGTCACTGTATTGATAGTAACAATTTGCATTGATAAAGTGCTCTTAACAAAATGTCCTAAGGCGTCACAGAGTGTTATCAAACAGAATTTGACACCGAGCCAGGTAATGAGATATTAGAGCAGGTAACCTAAAGTGGTGGATTTGAAGGAGTGTCTTAAAGGTGGAGAGGTATAGATGGGAGAGGCGTAGGGTGGTATTCCAAAGCTTAGGGCCTCAGTAACTGAAGGCACATCTGCCAATGGTGCAATGATTAAAATTATGTTGTGCAAGAGGATAGAATTGGAGGAGTACAGTTATCTTGGAGGGCTGGAGGGGGTTAGAGATAGGGAGTGGAAAAGCCATGGAGGAATTTGAAAACAGATATAAGAATTTTAAAATGAGGTATTTCTCAATCAGAAGCCATGTAGGTCAGTGCACATAGGGATGATGATTGAACAGGATTTGGTGTGAGTTAGAGCAAAGGCTGTAGAGTTTTAGATTACCTCAAGTTTATGAAATTGGAAGATGGAAGGCCAGGCAGGAATGCATTGAAGTGGTCAAGTCTAGAGGCATGGACAGGGGTTCCAGTAGCGGCTGAGTTAAGTCAGGCAATGTTGAAAGGTAGTATATAGGCAGTCCCAATGATGGCACAGGTCTGGTTGGAAGCTCAAGGGTTAAATGCGACATTAAGGTTGTAGACATTTTGGACCAGCTCCAGACAGTTGCAAGGGAGAGATGGAGTCACGGAATAGTGTTTGCGGCAGGGAACAAAGACAATGGCTTCAGTCTTCCTGATATTTAATTGGAAGACATTTCTGCTCACACAGTACTGGATGTTGGACAAGCAGTCTGACAATTTTGAGACAGTGGAGGTGTAGATAAGATTACATCATACAGATATGAAATAGGAGGGGGGCAAGGATAGATCCTGGGGGGCTACAAAAGTAAAGGTATAGAGGCGGGAAGAGAAGCTATTGAAGCTGATTCTCTGGCTATGACTGGAACTGGAATAAGAATGGAACCTTGTGAGTGCAGTCCCACTCAGCTGGGTGACATAGGCGAGGCATTGGAGAAGGATGGTGTAGTTAACTATGTCAAAAGCTGCAGTCAGGTTGGGAAAGAAAGGAGGGATATCACAGTCACAGTCACATAGGGTCTCATTTGTGACTTTGATAAGAGGTGTTTTAGTATTGTGCCAGAGTGAAAACCTGATGGAAAGGATTCGAACATATATCAAAATTAATTACACATATTTTTCATCTACAGAACGCAGCACTGCATAAAACTCCAAGTTTTAGACATCTATTAAGTATTAAGCTCTCAAGTTTTTATAGCTAAGCAGCTATTAATAATTGCACCACACACATGCCAGGCAATGACCATCTCCAACAACACGGAATCTAACCATCTCCCCATGACATTCAATGGCATTATCATCACTGAAACCCCACCCCCCCCCCAAAAACCAAAATCCTGAAGGTTACCAGTGGCCAGAAACTGAACCAGCCACACAAATATTGTGGCTACAAAAGCAGGTCAGAGACTAGGAATTCTGCACTGAGTAACTTACCTCTTTACTCTGTGTGATGGAATACTCTCCACTTGCTTGGATGAGTGCGGCCCCAACAATATTCAAGAAGCTTAACACCATCTAAGGAAATGCAGCCCGCTTGATCAGTACTCCATCAACTAGCGTAAACATTCACTCCCTCCACCACTGGTGCACAGTAGCAGCAGTGTACCATAAACAAGATGCACTGCAGCAACTTGCCAATGCTCCTTTGAGAGCATCTTCCAAACCTGTGACCTCTATCACCTAGATGGAAAAGGGCAGCAGATGCATAGAAACACCACCAACTGCAAGTTCCCCTCCAAGTCTCACACCATCCTGACTTGGAACTATATCATTATTCCTTCACTGTTCCTGGGTCAAAATCCTGGAACTCTCTTCCTAATAACACTATGGGTGTGACTACAGCAGTTTAAGGCAGCTCTACCACTTTCTCAAGGGCAATAGGATAGGCAATAAATGCTGGCCTTGCCAACTACACTCATGTCCCAAGAACAAAATAAACATTGATTTTGTACAGCACTCATTAGCAATGAATTGTACTAATTTTACTCTGTCTAAAGGTTAGAAATATTATCCCTACCAGTATTCAGCTGCTGGCAATTAACAGAAATAACAAAATTTAATATTTTTGCCCCTTTAGGTACTTGCATTTTCTCCTTCATATTCATATGAAGAATCAAAGTAGTCTGGAAATACTTAAATGTAGCACCTTCCCCATTAAGAGAGGATTACATCCTGGTAATGGGAAATAGAAAAGTGACAATTTTCACCTCTCTTTCTCCTTCCCACCAAACAATTAGTAAAAATGAATTTAACATCAAAAGAGCACAAGTCTAGATGTATGCAGTTGTCAACTCCAGTTACGGGTCTGAATATAAGCCTCAGCTGACATTCATCAAATTTACTTCCTGTCACTAAATTCTGTCAATAAGGGCTGCAAAAAAAAAGGAATATTCCATGGAAATTATTTTCAAAACGTTCCATTTGTAACTTGTATTTTATTGAAAACTAAAGTTACATAGAAATGAGGCAAATGAAAAATGAAAATAAAAAAATGGGCTATAAACTATATTTAAGTATTGATTATCTCTCCCATAACCCTTATTAACAACAATATCATTGCCAATAAATGTCCTTCATTCCAAAGCATCACTGACTTGTAGAAGATTTAATATCACTTAAGGTAAATAAAATAGTACTCAAATGTATTCATTGCAGGAGGATTTAATTTCTACGGTTGCTATTAAAGGGGAATACAGGCATTATTATGGATTGTTGCATAAAAAGAAAATAGATTCATGGAAGAAAGCTAATCATATTCCAATTTTATTAGTTATCGTCACTCATCTTTAAAAGAAATGCAACAGCTAACTTATTATAATTAATTGATAAAGCTCAAAGATTTCCATTTTGTTTTTTTTCTTGAAGTTTGCAGGATTCCTTAAAGAGAAAATCAAGGGGATTTACCTTTTGCTAAAAACTGACAAACTTTTAACTTACAGAAGTGTAGTGTTATGCTTGTGGTCAGATCAAATGTTAAATATGCATACACCATTCAGAGTAAATAACTAAAGCTGACGGTGAAAGAAAAAGGTTTTAGTGTTCTAGTACATCACTAAAGGTTCATGACCACTGCCATGAAGCTATAGGTGGAGTGAATAGGATGCTGGGTGTAGTTATTATATTGTTTTGTCTTTGTACAAGTCTTGGTTAGGCTTCAGTTAGAATATCATGTCCAGGTTTGGTCTCCTCACATGGTGGATGATATGTCATTGAAACATAGAAAATAGGAGCAGAAGTAGGTCATTCGGCCCTTCGATCCTGCTCCGCCATTCAATATGATCATGGCTGATCCTCTATCTCAATGCTGTACTTCTGCACTCTCCCCATACCCCTTGACACCTTTAGACTCCAGAAATGGGACACTTCAGTTATGAGGAAAGATTGGAGAAGTTGGGGTTGTTTTCCTTGGAGAGGAGAAGGCTAACAGGAGACTTGATAGAAGTTTTCAAAATCGTGAGGGGTCTAGACAGAGTAGATAGGGAGAAACTGTTCCCGCTTATAAATGGATTGAGAACCAAAGAGCACAGTTTTAAAGCTTTTTGCAAAAGAAACAAATGCAAGGTGAGAAAAAACTTCACACAGTGAGTAGTTAGGGTTTGGAATGCACTGCGTGGAAGTGTGGTGGAGGCAGTTTCAATTGAGGCATTCAAGAGGGCATTGGATGACTATTTAAATAGAAATAACATGCAGGGTTACAAGGAAAAGGCAGGAGATTGGCACTAAGTTAAAATGCTCAGAGAGTTGGTGCAGACACGATGGGCCAAATGGCCTCCTTCTGCACCATAACAATTCTGTGATTCTGTGAAATTTATTTCCTTCTTAAATTTCTTCAGTGACTTGGCCTCCACAGTCTTCTGTGGTAGAGAATTCCATAGGTTCACCACCATCTGAGTGAAGAAGTTTCTCCTCATCTCAGTCCTAAATGGTCTACCCCGTATCCTCAGTTTGGGGCCCCTGTTCCAGAACCCCCCAGCCAGAGGAAATATCATCCCTGCATCCAGTCTGTCCATCCCTGTCAGAATTGTGTGTTTTTTATTGAGGTCTCCTCTCATTCTTCTAAACTCCAGTGAATACAGGCCTAGTTGGCCCAATCTCTCCTCATATGTCAATCCTGCCATCCCAGGAATCAGTCTGGTGAACCTTCGCTGCACTCTATAGCAAGTATACCCTTTCTTAGGTAAGGAGACCAAAATTGTGCACAATACTCCAGGTATGGTCTCACCAAGGCCCTGTGCAACTGCACTAAGACATCCTTGCTCCTGTACTCAAGTCCTCTAGCAATGAAGGCCAACGTACCATTGGCCTTCTTAACTGCTTGCTGCACCTGCATGCTTGCTTTCAGTGATTGGTGTATAAGGACACCCAGGTCCCTTTGTTCATCAACATTTCCCAATCTATCACCATTTAAATAATACTCTGCCATTCTGCTTTTCCTACCAAAGCGGAAAACTTCACACTTATCCCACATTATACTGCATCTGCCATGTATTTGCCCACTCATTCAACCTGTCTAAATCGCCTTGAAGCCTCTTAACAGCCTCCTCATTGCTCACATTCCCACCAAGTTTCGTGTTGCCAGTAAACTTGGAAATATTAGATTTGGTTCCCTCATCCAAATCATTGATATATACTGTGAACAGTTGGGGCCCAAGCACTGATCCCTGCGGTACCCCACGAGTCACTGCCTGCCACTCCAAATAAGATCCATTTATTCCTATTCTCTGTTTCCTGTCTGCTAACCAATTCTCAATCCATGCCAATATATTACTCTCAATCCCATGCATTTTAATTTTACACACTAACCTCTTATGTGGGACTTTATCAAAAGCTTTCTGAAAATCCAAATACACCACATCCACTGGTTCTCCCTTATCTATTCTGCTAGTTACGTCCTCAAAGAACTCCAATAGGTTTGTCAAAGATGATTTCCCGTTCATAAATTCATGTTGACTTTGTCTAATCCTGTTGATATTTTCTTAGTGTCCTGTTATCACATCCTTTATAATAGACTCTAGCATTTTCCCTACTACTGATGTTAGGCTAATCTGTCTGCAATTCACTGTTTTCTCCCTCCCTCCTTTTTTAAATAGTGGGGTTACATTTGCCACCCTCCAATCTGCCGGGACTGTTCCAGAATCTACAGAATTTTGGAAGGTGACAACCAATGCATCCGTAATTTCCATGGCTACCTCCTTTAGTACCCTGGGATGTTGAATATTGGGCCTGGGGATTTACCGGCTTTCAGTTCCATTAATTTCTCCAGCACTATTGTTTTAGTAATACTAATTTCCTTCAATTCCTCCTTCTCACTAGACCACCTTCAATTCCTCCTTCTCACTAGACCCTTGGTTCCCTCGTATTTATGGGAAGTATTTGTATCTTCCTCCGTGAAGACAGAACTAAAGTAGTTGTTTAATTGCTCTGTCATTTCCTTTCTTTCTATTATAAATTCTCCCATTTCAGACTGTAAGGGACCTAAATTTGTCTTCACTAATCTTTTTCTTTTTACATGCTTACAAAAGCCTTTAGAGTCTGCTTTGATGTTTTTTGCAAGTTTACTCATACTCTATTTTCCCCCTATTAATCAATCTCTTGGTCTTCCTTTGCTGAATTCTATATTGCTCCCAATCCTCAGGCTTGCTACTTTTTCTAGCAACTTTGGGTCTAATACTATCCTTAATTTCTTTTGTTAGCCATGGTTGGACCATTTTTTGTGTTATGTTTTTGCGCCAGAAAGGAATGTATAACTGTTGCAATGCATACATTCGTTCCTGAAATATTTGCCATTGTCTATCCACTGTCATGCCTTTTAATGAAGTTCACCAATCTATCCTAGCCAACTCACACTTCATACCTTTGTTGTTTCCTTTTTTAAGATTTAGGACCCTAGTTTCAGAACTGACTACTTCATTTTCCATCCTAATGAAGAATTCTATCATGTTATGGTCACTGTTCCCTAAAGGACCTCACACAAGATTATTATTAATTAAACCCTTCTCATTGAACAACACCAAATCTAGGAAAGCCTGTTTCCTAGCCGGTTCCTCGACATACTGGTCTAAAAAACCATCTCGTACACACTCAGGTATTCATTTGCCACAGTGTTATTGCTAATTTGGTGTGCCCAGTCTATATGTAGGTTAACATCACCCATGATTACTGTAGCACCCTTGTCACATGCACCTTGATTTTCCTGTTTAATGCCGTCCCCTACCTTATCACTACTGCTTGGAGGCCATAGACAACTCCCACTAATGTTTTCCACCCTTTGTTGCTTCTTAGCTCCACCCTGACTGATGCTACATCTAGATTTTCTGAGCCAATGCCCCCTCTCACTATTGCACCGATTTCATCCTTAACTAACAACGCCACACCATCTCCTTTTCCTTTTTACCTGTCCATCCTAAATATCGAGTACCCTTGGATATTCAGTTCCCAGCCTTGGTCACCCTGCAGCCATGTCTCCGTAATCACAATCATATCGTACCCGTTTACATCTATTTGCACTGTTAATATGTCTACCTTATTGCGAATGCTCCATGCATTCAAATACAGTGCCTTTAGTGTCTTTTTAACATTTTTACACATTTGTTTTGTACTACGGCCCTACTTGCTGCTAGCCCTAGTTTCCTCCGCTTTCCACTTTTGCTTTCTACTTTTCCGTCTTTCATTCCTATCTTTGTTTCCCTCTCTTATGTCTCCCGCTCAGATTCCCACCCCCCTGCCAATCTTGTTTAAACCCTCCCCCACAGTAGTAGCGAATATCCCTGCAAGGATATTGGTCCCGGTCCTGCTGGGATGCAACCCGTCCAGCTTGTACAGGTTCTATCTTCTCCAGGATCGGTCCCAATGCCTCAGGAATCTAAATCCCTCCCTCCTACATCATCACTCCAGCCATGCATTCGTCTGATCTATTCTCCTATTCCTGACCTCGCTAGCACGTTGCACTGGGAGCAATCCTGAGATTACTACCTTTGAGGCCCTGCTTTTTAATTTATTTCCTAGCTCCCTATATTTTGCTTTCAGGACCTCATCCCTCTTTTTAACCCATGTCATTGGTACCAATATGGACCACAACCTCTGGCTGTTCAACCGCCCCTCCCCTTTCAGAATGTCCTGCAGCCGCTCAGTGACATCCTTGACCCTGGCACCAGGGATGCAACATACTATTCTGGTGTACGTCTGTGGCTGCAGAAACGTCTATCCGTTCCCCCTATGACAGAATCCCTTAACACTATTGCTCTCTCACTCTTTTCTTCCCCCCTCTGCGCAGTTGAGCCACTCGTTGTGCCATGAACCTGGCTCTTGCTGCATTCCCCTGAGAAATCATCTCCCCCAGCAGTATCCAAAATGAAAAATCTGTTGGAGAGGGAGACGGCCCCATGGGATTCCTGCACTACCTGGCTGGTACTTTTACTCTGTCTGGCGGTCACCCATTCCCTCAGCACTCTGAGACTCATGACCTAAATGAGAGGTGTACAAGATTATGAGGGGCATGGACAGGGTGGTAGGGAGCAGCTGTTTCCCTTGAAGGGTCAGTCACAAGGGGACATAAGTTCAAGGTGAGGGGCAGGAGGTTTAGGGGGGATGTGAGGAAAAACTTTTTTTACCCAGAGGGTGGTGACGGTCTGGAATGCACTGCCTGGGAGGGTAGTGGGGGCGGGTTGCCTCACATCTTTTAAAAAGTACCTGGATGAGCACTTGGCACGTCATAACATTCAAGGCTATGGGCCAAGTGCTGGTAAATGGGATTAGGTAGGTAGGCCAGGTGTTTCTCATGTGTTGGTGCAGATTTGATGGGCCGAAGGGCCTCTTCTGCATTGTGTAATTCTGTGATTCTGCCTGTACATTCTTTACCTACAGTGTGACCACCTCGCTGTATGTGCTAACCACAAAGATCTCATCCTTGCGGATGCTCCACAGTGACTCCAGGCGCAGCTCCAGCTTTGAAACACGAATTTCAAGTAGCTGCATCCTTAGTACCACATTTACTCATCCATAGCATTTTTGGGTTGCATGGGGTTTACAATTAAAGTACACTGGACTTAACACAGTCTAAAGGTACTTTATGAATAAAAGCAGCACTCTGAGGCTCATGATGTAAATGCATTTTTGTTTTTTTTTCTTTACCATATGTACTACTGGTCCTTATTCCAATTCCATGCCTCCTTCATAATGAGATTGTACCTTTGGCATCAGGATTACTCATCTAAAGTCATCGACAGTATTGATATAAAACCACACTAAAACCATGTTGTACTAAGCTTAGTATTTGTCACTAAAAGTGGAGAAGACAAGGGGGATAATGAAATATTCGTTCAATACCATGCAGCTATTAAAAGTCATTTAACAAAAAGCAAATTAATGCGCAAAAAATTAAACTGCAGTTATAGCTTTGTGTTTTGCTGAATTAACCTAGATAATTATCGTGTAACATTTCATTTATTTGAAGGTTTAAAGAGTCGAAAAGTGAACACGTAAATGTACTACAGAATAAATGACAAACAAACTTCCAATTCTTGATCACAAACTGCTGCAACAATGTGAAAATCCGTTTAAATGCAATTAACTAAAAAGCGAATTTTGTTCTAGAACTATCAATTGAAAAAAAAGTCAAAAGTCAATTGAATTAGTCAATTTGTTCTAAAATGGAAAATTGAAATAGCAATGTTACTAGCAAGTAAGCTAGCTGCATTCTATAGCATCCACTTCTTAGTTATTTGTCAACAAATGTGTTGACTATATTATAGCAGCAGCAGTTCAAAACAATTCAAAATTTTCATTAGCGCAGCTAAACATACAACAGAATGGTTAAGCTCAACAAATTTCTTAATATCAATCCTTCAGTGACTTTGTCCCCACCCTCTCGAACTTCTGCCATCAGCCTCTTCACCTTGACACTTCTCTATCAGCCTTCAAAAGCCCCCTAAAATCAGTTCTTTACACCTATGCTTTCACTCTGTCCCAACGCCTTGTTCCACCCTTCTCCTTCCTGCTCTGCCTCCATCAATCTGTATGTATTCAGAGCACATATCCATGTGTATGTGAGGAGAATTACAGAAATGTATGCTGCATTTATGGTTAATAAGCAAAGCTAAACAAGTAAGCTCAATTGTAAGGATGAAATTAAATGTACGAATGGATGAATTATTAGACTCAACTTCTGTGGAAAAGTTTCCTGTTACAGGTTTTTGACTGCTAGATATACTGAGAATTAAAATATGTAATTTTCCCTTAATATTTATTGTAAAATTGTCTAAAAATGTACAACTTACCTCAAAAATATCAAAAAAGGCAAAATATTAGAAGTGGGGATACTGTGAAATCATTGCATAAACTGAAATTAATATTTGTACCTTTAATTCAACATATAGAAGATTGATATAATTCTGTCTGCAGGTTTGGGAGTGATTTCATCCTGATTAAATAACAAGGATTTCACATAACAGTAGACAAGTTCAACCAAAACCCCTGAAATGGCTGAAGATTGCTCCTCACCTGCAGATCCAAGTATTACAAAATAACAAAAGGGCCAGCAGATTCAAGTAAACATCGTAGGGTAGGAACTTTCAACTTGTTGATTCATGAATGGAGTCAGCCACCTACTTCGTCCAGCTATGAACAGGTAGTCGTGATTTTGGAGATCCAGGCCTCATTTGATTGCAAGTGGCAAACTGTGAACAGTCCTGAGGTAGTTCGCCAGTTTTCAGCCATGAACATGTCAGCTAACTGGGATTCCAGCAGCAACTGCAGTTCGGTCCTGGGGAGAGCAGTGGGAAGGCAAGGACAGGGGAGGTGAGCAGTATTTTTGCTTAAATTTCCAGGGCCTCTTTGACCCTATTGTCAGTAAATTTCATTGAGCGATTCCACTGTTGGTTATAATGGGACCCTGCCAATTGCTTCTCTGGCTCAGGAGGGAACTAGAGCTTTGCTGGTGCTCTGGGCAACCAGTCTTCCCAAAGTGGGCAAGAGTTGCATGGCAGGCACTGACAATGTGCCCATGGTGGCCAGGATACCTGCCAGATCACCTATATTTGCTACTCTCCTGTTGACTCTGAAAACTCCAGTAAAGTCAGTGGTGGATAGCACTAATTGGCACAATTCCATAACTGTGGATTTCTGGGGCCTATATAATCAATAATCTCAATTACAGAAAGAAAAGAAAGGACTTTCACTCGTGCCTTTCATGTGCTTGAGACATTTGAAAGTACTTGACAGCCAATAAATACTTTTGAAATGCACTAGGGAAACATGGCAGCCATGAGTTGTATGACCGGATAATCTGTTTTTGGCAATGTTATTTGAGGGATAAATGTCGGTCAGAACAAGAGAGCTCACCTATTCTTCTTTGAATTGTGCCTTTTATGTGCAGCCAAAAGGGCATATGGGGACTCAGTTTAAATTCTCACCTGAAAGACAACACCTCTCCCAACAGTGTAACATGCCTTCAATATTGCATTGTAACGTCAGCCTAAATTGTGCGTTCAAGTCTGTGCAGTGAGTCTTGAACTAATGCCTTTGTGACTCAGAAGCAATAAAGTGGAGCCAGTGAGCCAAGGTTGACATCTATTTGAAATGTACTTGGGTATCTGTGTTGGTATCCAAAAGAAATTGTCACCAAGTTGTCACTGGCTCTTTGAGTAATGTGATCATACTGAACTCACCTGTGTAATTTGAATTTGGAAAGTGGTATGAGGATTGCGGAAATGAGTCTTGTAATGCTTGACAGCTTCATCACGCCTATTGAAACCGTTTCGACAGCGGTAGCAGTGCCAGTGCGCGCCTTTAAATTTCTTTTCTCCTTTGATAGTTCCAACAATGTCACAGTGGTTACAGCAGCGAAGTATCTTCAAACCTAGTAAATATGAAAAGGGAAACCCGTTAAGCACCCATTAGGAAGCTCTACATAAACTTTAGTAAAATTTGAAGCGAATCATTAAGGCAGGCGCCAATTTGTAAATAAATAATTATTTAGGCCAAGAACTGGGGAACATATTCATTTGGATAGTGTCCTTTTATCACTTGAAGCTGGGCTGAATGGGAATACAGCCTAATCACTCTGCCCATAACAATCGCCTCATGTTAAGTGAGCTTGATTACTCTTCAGCTAGTTCCTAATGAGGGGGTGGAAGGCAAAAAACCTACAAATTTATCTACGGTTCAGCCAGAGAGGCAATCTTACTTAATAATGCTGGCAATTCTGGCAAGTGAAAACATTCTCCTATTGCAGATTTTCTTCTGATATTGGGGGTTTAAGTGCCTTGTTGAGTTGACCAGAAGGAGCTTTATTCTATATCTGTCAAGTACTGTAACTAATCCAGGAGTGCTTGGGGCAGATTAGATGCCAAAAATGTTCAGTTCTTCAGTAAGGGATTATATTTTACTTTTAATACCATTTTGTAGCTCTATTTTTGTCCACTGTTTAAGTCTATTCCTTTCCCAGTAAAGAACATCCATATAGCGACACCAGTTTGCCAAAAGTGGCCCCACTATTGGCAAACTGGAGCCACTTTCCAGATTCATTTCATACGTTGAAACCCAGATTAAAAAAACTTCAATACTTACGTCAAGTAAGACAGGTGGTTTATGATACTGGCAGCTTTGTTTTGGTGTATTTGGGTCTACCCTCATTGAAGTCCAGAAGAATGAGAGGTGATGTTATTGAAACAGGGGCTTGACAGGGTAGATGCTGAGAGGATGTTCTCAGGAGGCACAGTTTCAGAATAAGAGGTTACCCTTAAGATGGAGACGAGGAGGAGGAATTTCTCCTCTTAGAGGGTCATGAATCTTTGGAATTCTTTACCCCAGAAAGCTCTGGGGCAGAGTCATTGAACACATTCAAAGCTGAGACAGAGATTTTTAAACTGGGGGAATCAAGGGTTATGATGAACAATCAGGAAAGATCAGACATAACCTTATTCAATGACAAGCAGGCTTGAGCAGCTGTATGGCCTATTTCTGCTCCTATTTTGTATATTTTTATGTTTTATGATCATGGTATTGCCTCCCAAACTGTAGGAAGTTCATGCCAGAGAATTTCCTAGTTGTGATTTCTTAATCTCAGTTGAGCTGTCAGAGGCTTTAGGTAAACACCTAACAGCTGATTCAATAACAGAATGCCCAACCATCTAAAAGCAGGTAGTTTCTGGATTTAAACTGATCAGATAATAGGGATTGGTATGAAAAATGGGAATTACTAAAATAGTGAAGTTATAAAATGGGATAAAACAAAAAAAAAGGACGACCTTGTAGCTGACCCAAATTTAAAAATTAAGTCAAGTGGATTTCAATTCAGTTTTTACATTCTTCATTGCAAGCTGGGATAACACATAGGTTGTACTATGACAAGGCTATTTATCGCACAATAAAATGTCATTACTACTGTAACAACTGCCCTGAGCAACATTTTGTACTGTGTATAATCTTACTACAGTGTTACTAACATTGGGCAGAATTTAGCCCTTGATGGGCCAGCAGGCCCCACCGGCTCCGCGGCGGACAGGCAGCCGACTCCCGCTGCCGAAATGGGGCCCGCCGCCATTTTGAGTGGGCGGGTCATTTAAGGCCCGCCCAGTGGCCTGCCTGACAGGAAGTGCAATGCACTTCCTGGGCGGGGAGGAGGGAATCCCCAACTGTCAAATTGTGCTGTTTCGCACATGCACGCAAAAGAGCGCACTGCTCCCTGAGGCAAAGTGCTGTCTCAGGGAGTTTACTGACAGGTAAGAAAAGTCAAAAAATAGAGAAATATTAAAATTATTAACATGTCCCCCTCATGTGACAATGTCACACAAGATGGGACATGTTAATAAGAAACACACAAAGTTTATTAAATTTTTTAAAAACGGACATGAAACTTCATCCCACCAGTGGATGAAGTTTCATGAGTAATCTAGAGCCCGCTGGGGCTCCTGGTCTACCCGCCAGCCTTAAGCTTGGACGGGCAGGGTCTTTAACAAGGTTAATTAGTCTGTCAATAGCCTTAATTGGCCATTGACAGGTCGGCGGGCGGACAGCTGATTTCGCTGTCCGCCCACCTTCCTGAAGATTTAAATGGACCGGGATGACGTCGGGTGTTCCTCCTGATGTCATCCCGCATCATTTTCCCTTCGGCGAGCGGGCCCCACCCCCAAATCGCTGAGGGGAAAATCCTTCTGATTGTCTTTTTGAAGGTTGCTTTTGCTCTATCCTCAAACCCAATGCTCATCTATGAATTAGAATAATAATTCACAAATTACACAGTTTCCAGGGAGGAAAAACAATAGTTATGTGGTAAAGCTTGAGATACGGGGACTATATTCATTGGAGTAGAGAAGGCTAAGAAGAAACTTAATGGAGGTTGTAAAAATTGGTAATGGTGCTGATAAACTGGCTTAAGAAACAACTTATTTTCTGATTGTCGAGTCGCATACGAAGGGGTCATCAATTTAAAATTATCACCGAGAGTGAGGAGAGGGGTTAGGAGAAAATTCTTTATGTAGAGGATAGGATGATTTACCACAGACACCCTGAAGCTCTCCTTGAAGTGCGGCAGCAATGGTCTTAATGACTATGAGGAACTTGCTACCAATTGTTCAGAATGGCAACAACTTGTCCATCACGCTTCAAGACCCAACGCCTTAATGATGAGACAGAGAAGGAAAGAAAAGGAAGCAAAATCTGCACTCTGGATCGCACTATTTCTTGGGACATCCTGCCCCATGTGCCCAAAGACATGCAGTTCGAGAATCGGCCTATTCAGTCACAAGAAGACCCAAGGCAAAAACTTGCAACCCTGAGTAGACGTCATCTTTGATTTGAGGGACAGCCGTCGCTGACTAATTTGCTAACTTTTCTGCCCATTAACCAAATAATATGTACCTATTGGTACATATGTACAAGAAGTTGTATTTGCAACCAATAATTAGCCAGAATATTAAACATTCAGACTAATCATGTGTTTTATATTTTTCCAGGGTGCAAGAGCAATCTGCCACAGTTTCCAAAATAAGAACATGAAACTTTTATTGCTGTTGAATATCAACACAATAAGATATAAAGGCCTTTTGAGACCTTTAGAATTATGTTTAGTGAAATGTCAGCAGGTAGTACATTTTTAAAGTTATTTGTACTTTCATCATTAAAAACAACAAAAAACACTGGAGTGATAATAAATATCACTGAAGCCAGAATATAAATGAAAGTTGCACACAACCAAATGTGAAAAGAAACTTAAGAAAGAGATAAACATAAGGAAGGGAGTAATATAAATACAAAGGAAGAATGACAGATAAATACAGACAAGGACAGAAATACAGAGACAAAGGAATTGCTGGGAGAGCAAAATTACCCAAAGATTCATCTGAGCCAGGCACTGGATTACAGTCCATTGTTGTTTCTTCTATAGTCAATATCTCTTTGTCCCTTCTATGATCTTTCCCAATCTGGAATCTTGCCCCAATATTTACAGTTAAATGGAGGGCGTAGGGACCCGGTGTTTGTGGGAGGGAAACTGAGAAATGGCACCAATGTGAAGGTCCTGTTTAATTTAATTCCATATTTATTCCAAATTGAGAAACTGATTGGGAAAGCCAGTGGTAGGAGAGAACTCTGGGCAACCCAGAAGCCTCCTAGGTTGATGCTTTGGAAGAGGCCAACTGGACAACGGGAGGAAGAAGGTACCGGCAAAAATTACAAAGTTGGTGGGATGGCCGACAACTGGGAAATATCTTAAGCTGATTTTGATGGGACAGAAGTGTCCAACTGGCAAACAAGGAGGGAGGAACGGGCAAAAATCACAGGGCTGGTGGGGTGGGTGTTGGCCAATTGCAGCAGGAGATTTGCTTGAGAATCAGGCAGGTGGGGGGAGGGGTTTAGCTGCCAGGTTTCCTGAGGCCTGGGAAACACAGCCAATAATGCTAAATTCAAATGGCAGCCTAGGTCTGATGACCAGAGCCTCATTCAATTATTAAAATTACGACCCAGTCTCTCCAGATGGGGCTACTCAAATGTCCCCAAAATTATTGCGTCCGCTGAAGGTTGGGGTCAGGTTTCTTATATTTGCTAATTCATCGCTGGGAGGAGGGGTCAAAATTCTCTCCTCCTCCCCCCATCTGAAATTTTAGAAAATTAGATTACTGCAATAGTCATGTTACTGCCTAGACTAGGCAGTCCGTTGCCTTGAAGAATATAAGTAATATCTTACATGGTATTTTTCTGTAACCTTGAATCTCAAATGAAATTAATTCATAAATCACAGCTGTGTGCAATTTGTCTCATCGACTGGAAACTCACTGCACAAGGAACAAATTCTAAGGAGTTATACCACCCGGAAAAGAAAGCTCGTTGATATTATACAGCTAGGACAAGGTTTTCTAAAATAACCTTTCAGAAAGGTCAGCGACTTGAAACGTTAACTCTGTTTCTCTTTGCACAGACGCTGTCTTACACTGAGTATTTCCAGCATTCTTTGATTCTATTCCAGATTTCCAACAACTATTGCATTTTGCTTTTGTATCAATGTTTTCTGAAATTTATAGACAGCATTCATCATTTAAAATTCATTTGGTAATTGCTTCTCAATGATCATACAATGTTTTTAAATAGTTTTGTCAGAAAATAAACAGTAAGATAATATCCCTGGGAAAATTGAACAAATTGGTACTGAGGTTTAAGCTAAAGTGATCGAGTCAGCAAATTTGTAGCATTGTGGTCATCCAACTTCTTTTGAACTTGCTCTTTCTGTCACGACAATAGGCATCGCAAGTTCATTTGTCTCATTTCTTCTCAGAATTCTTTTAGACCAGGCATAATTACTGGGCCATGATTCCACTCCTCCTTTAGATTATGTAGTAAAATCAGCACTTTAGGCTAAAGGTTTTGATTTAATACAACTGTGCTATTATCATCTATACAAACCAACTTTAAACAAAACACAAAATTAAATAATTAATGGAAGCAAAAAACCTGGTATGTAAGCAGCAACACGGCACAATATCCTTATTTTATCATCTTCTCTTGAGTCAATTAATTACCTTGACAGCAAATGATATAACAGTACCAAGTGTCATGATGAGTACGGTAAAGAACAGCCAGTTCTAAATTAGACTACAAAATTGGAATTCTAACATAAAGCAATTCATCTACAAAATAGCTTCTCTGTCACGCCTTGTGTAATATGATTATGAGGCATATAGACCAAGAATATGCTAAGAGTTTAATCCCTACCCTATTACGAGATAAATACTTTCACTCAGGCACGGAAGTTGGCCTCGGTGTCCCAGGTTATGGAGGCTATGAATTCGCCATGGTCTCTGGTTGTATTTGCTATTCAAGTGAACTTGCGTGAGAGTTGGTTGAGGACAGAATTAGGCTCTGCTGTGATGTCTTGTACGTTCAAATATTTTGCCAAACCTCACTACCAAAGCTCAGGTGTAGAGATTGGCCATTTGAGAAAAAGGCTGTCATTGTTTTTACAATCATAGTCCAGTCACCACTTGCAGAAAAGGGATAAGGGACAAAAATTGGAGAAGGTAAAAGCATTGTTGCCCTATGGTATTCTTGTGTAAAGATGTAAACTTCAAACTGCCAGACAATTTTTAAAATAATCTTGAAATCAACTTAAAAATCAGTTAAAATGTGAAACTTGATTCCAATGGCAATGAATGCACCTACTTCCACTTCCACAGTAGTTTGAAGGTGTCCTTATAACATGCTTTGGAGAGGCGGATCTGTGATTAGAATATTTAAATAGGGCTCAGTTCCTCAGATTTTGGAAACTATTTGAGTTTAATGGCTGTGGGCCGGAGTTTCTCAGGGCTCAGAAAAACTGGTAGTTAAGGCAAGCTGCCAGATTTAACAGCTTTTCCAACACTGCTTGTGGATCAAGAAAAATATGTGCCTCCCCCTGCCCAGACTCATCAAGCAAATCGTTGACTACGATTTCTCCCTCCCTAAATCCCTGCAATCTCTCCTTTCTGCTGATCTATCCCTCTTTCTCTCTTTGCTCCAAACCTCCCTACCATGTGCCCAATATTTGCCTCCCTCCTCCCCACCATAACTGGATGTTCTACGATTGCCAGCAACCATTCCCAATGGTCTCCAGCTTTGGCCTTCTAATGCCGATGAACTGCCAGACAGTAAACAGAGTTAAAAAAAAGCGAAAGAGGTTCTGCTTAAATTCGCAGAATCGCTGCATTCCTGGCATTTCGTGTTTCCAGACCACAAACATGCACCCCTACTCCCTCCCAGTCTTCCTATAAAGATCAGGGTCTAAGGCCAGGATTTTCTGGCCCCTCCGGCTGATGGGATCTTCCAGTCCCGCCGAAGTGAATGGACTTTTGAATGGATTGACGCATCCACTGCGGCGGAACCCGCCATGCCCAGGTCAGAAAATCCTGGCCTAAGTTGTCTGGCTAGAATTATTTTTGCCACATTAATTATTCAAGTTGTACGCCAGCATACGTTTCAGCTCATGAAATGAAATTTTCTCCTTCCAAACTCGAAATGTGCCTGAAGAGAGCTCTTTAACATAAAGCCAAAGCACTTTATGTAATTGTTCCTATTCATGGCACCATGTTGAAGTGATGACTTAAGTAGTTTTACATATAGCTCATTGGCGCCAATATGTAAATAAACCTGTTGACAACCTGACCCTGCTTCATTTGTCCAAAATACAGTCACCATTACAATTTCTTTCTAATGCCCCTTTAATTGTGTGGTTCAATTTTTTAGCCAGCATTTCGTCTTTCCTATAAACAAGCCAAAAACTATCTGCAGCCGAGATGGCAGGTAACCTTCTTGACCTTCTTGAAGTCTGCCACCAATATCACCCTCTAAATTGGCTAAGGTCCATAGGAAGGTGGCTGACCTCTGCTAGGCAGCTTCTTACTAGCTCAGCTGCAATTGGGAACTGAACTGTGTGGGTGAAATAAAAATGCATTGCTCTCTCCACTGGTATTGTGCAATCATGCTCTTTCAAACTTCAAAAATTATTAGAAAATCATACATTATAAATTATACATTTTAAACATTCTAGAAAATTAACAACATAACTGTGCGTTCCATAATGGGTTGGAACAATATCCTCCAAAACTGCCTGTTGTGAAACACAAATTCTTATTAAAGTGATAAATTCTTTGAGTGAATCTATCACTCAAAAGGTAGTTGCTGTGGAAAATGAAAATCTTGCACCATGATTTGAGTTTTTTTGACTTAAGTTTCAGCATTTCTCTATCAGTCCTTAATCCAGCCATCTTCACCTATGCCCCGTCAGCAGTGTAAAATTGACTTCATCCAAGTCAAAATATTGTAATGCACTGGAATGTGACACTAATAACAGCTTTCCTCCACATTAGAAAACTTTTGTGGAGTTGATAGTCAAATAAAATGGTATTACTGAAGCTTTACTCAACATCACAATTCTCATCTTGCTGGATTTTTCCACTCCACTCACATTAGATCAGGGAACCAACAGACAGGAAGCAAGTTTCCACAACAGAACCATTGAAAACATCAATCTTCCTCCTTGTCTCTCAAAAGGACATTTGGTTTTGTTTTGCCTTGGTCCTATGTCTCATTGCGTTCAAATGCATGTTAACTTGGAAGACAAAAACCAGTTAAACAAGATAACATCTTGGCTGATCCATCCAGAAAGACCCTCAAGTCCTTTCATTGCAACATCCAATTGATTGTTTCAATTGGTTCTTAATTGATTGTAGAATTTTCACCTCCACTACTCCAATTCCATGTGTGTTTGTTCTTTGTGTAAAGAATAAACTGTTTATATCAGTCCTAAAGTTGCCTTTCGAGTTTAAACCAATGGCCTCACTCCCATATATAAAAGCAAAATACAGCGGATGCTGGAAATCTGAAGCAAAAACAAAAATTGCTGGAAAAACTCAGCAGGTCTGACAGCATCTGTGGAGAGAAAGACACAGTTAACATTTCGAGTCTGTATGACTCTTCTTCAGAAATTTTTGTTTTTGGCCTCTCTCCCATTTTGTTCTATTCAAATTGATTTAAGTAGTTTTCCAAATTCTTTACTAAGCAGCTTAAAATCTTTCACACCTCTATAAGATCATGTTAAATGTGTTCTTTCAAGGTTGAACAGTCTTAAGTTTCTCCAATCTTTCCTCACGACTAAGATCCCTCCATCAACCACATCATAGAAAGCCTCATCTTTGTACTGCTTCCAGTGTTACTTGTTTCACTAGTGTCACATTGACTAGAACCAGGCACAATCCTTAAGGAGTAACCTAACCCGAATACACGATGCTCCATGCATGTTTTGAAAAACATTGCAGAAAAAAAATTCAAAACAATTACAGTAATTTTAGTGGGTGAATAACTGGTTATATAAATTCTGACAATGCACACATACAGAATAGGACTAACACGTTGCCATTCTTTTTAATAAAAGATACCTTGTTACCATTGAACTTAAAGAAAGGCAATGAATAGTAAATACGCCTGTTTTAAGAAGGTTGAGAAAATTCTCAGTAAAAGCAATCTCTCTTGATATTTTTAAAATCAGAATGCAGAAATTTGACATTCAACAAATATAAAATTTGTTTTTCAGAGCCAGAGACATTGTTCAGCAGTAATTATGAATTTAGTACTCAGTTAAAATCCCAGTTGCACCTCATTAACAAGATAAAACATTTTTAAGGATTTTTTACAGTGAGACTAATAGCACAAAAGCGCAGTTAAATTATATCTAATTGATTGCTGAGTGCGGAGACTTCAACAGTGCACCATAGGGAGAAGTGCAGAATGGCTGACGGCAATTTCTGGATTTCTGCATTTAACTGTGCACGTCTGGACTCCAGAAGTTATCAATTTCAGGAGAAATATTGGCAGCGAAAGCTGAGTTTCACCGTTAAAACTACTGCAAAATCTAGGCCAGTAAGCAGAATGTTGGATAGAAAATTGACTCAAAGAAGCAAACAGCTATCATAATCAGTACCATGATGGGAAAGGGAGCATAATTGGGGTAGCAAAGCAGTGACAGTAATTGTATTCAAAAAGTTATCCATTGATTGCAAAGCACTTTGGGGTGTGTTGTGGACGTAATAAGATTCTACATGAATTCAGGTACTTTTTTGGGAAATTCCCTATTTATAATGGCATTGGTAAGGGTAATAAGAGCAGGACTTCAAAGTTTGCAGAGGTAATTAAAGCGAAAGCAAATAAGAAAGTTATATAATGGGCAGTGCTTTCAAAAAATTGATGGCAATTAAAAATTTAGAGATGTACAGATAGAGAGAAAATTCAGGAAAGACAATGTTAAACAATAGGTAATATATTTACCAGGCAAAGCCATTGATACAAATATTATGACTGAGTCTACAATGCGCCCCATAGGTTTGAGAGGAACAGGGAAAGAAGGATAGAATGGGAAAACAGAAAAGCGGGGTACATATTTCATTAAAATAGGGAAAATATTGGGCCAAATGTTTCAAGACACAACTGCTTTCCAAAAATTAGGCACAATGATAAAAAGACACTGCTCAAAACCATTCACACCTAGTCCCTTGTTTTTTTCCCCTAATTAAAAACCTTATTTGGTGATTATACTGTAGAAAATATTAAAAGATATGCTTCTGATTTCCTCCTTTCAGTAAGGCTAATTTATTTCAGATAACCCTAATTTCACATTCAAACTGAAGAACAGGGTTGTCAGAAATAAATTAGTCTTGCTGAAAGGAGAAGGAAATCTGTACGCCAAACCACAAACTGACTGAGATCCATGCTTCTTGTTCATTTCTAAACGGAGTTTACTTTTGAGAGAATAAACCACGATATATATATTTTTTTGACAAAGCAATTTCCTTTCTAGTGACAGTTCAATACCAATCTACGTGATACCTCAGTTTATACAAATTGAAGGCAATAGAAATGTTATTACGACACTTGGACCTGAAAATTATGTTGTGCTGCATCCAATTTACAGGCACAAGATGGATGCCTAGAATTCCAAAATGGCAGACTGCATGCACATGCTCATTCCAAACTGGAAGTGCACCACCCGCCATATTGGATTATATTCCTCCATAGGCATCCTGGGCACATGCTATTACCATTAAAAACCGATTATAAAATTTAAATAAGGATCTTAAGCTTGTTGCAAGGATGCTTTTCTCAAAGTGGTCACTGTCTTGTCCTGTGTTAAACTTGTTCAGTAAGTCACAGAGCTAACAGGTGACAAGGACCCTGCAATAACTCTATTTAAATAGTTTATTCTCTCCAAGCATGTGAGCCACCATGGAGCTGACCACTTGTTTGACAGAATGGCCTCCACGCTCTGAACGAAGTCCCAACATATTGGAATTAGACTCCTTCATCCTCACCCAATACATACAAACTCACTGACAGTGTACCCAATACACTTCGCATTCCCTGGCCTATGTCCATCAGACTTCTTTGGTCCCTCAAAGTTAGCAATTGTGTCTTCTGCAGAAAAGCTACTATGGACTTGGATGAAAGAACCAAATGTATGGTTGCTGAATTTGCTGATGACACAAAGATAGGTAGGAAAGTAAGTTGTGAAAAGGACATAAACAGTCTGCAAAGGGACACAGATAGGTTAAGTGAGTGGGCAAAAATTTAGCGGATGGAGTGCAATTTGGGAAAATGTAAACTTGTCCACTTTGGCAGGAAGAATAAAAAAGCAGCATTTTATTTAAATGGAGAGAGATTGCAGAACTGTTAAGGTACAGAACAATCTGGTGCTCTGGTACATGAATGAGAAAAAGTTAGTATTGTTATGGCACAGGGATACTTGAAACAGCTGCCACAACTTGTTTTGCAATTTGTATAAATTTCAAGACACATGCCTTGAATTCAGTAGTAATAAGACCACCAAAAGTCTTACAAGTTTTTACAAAGCTAGATTAAACATTTATTAATATGAGAAATGATTTTAAACACATACATAGATCTACAAATTACTATGATAACTTTCTAGCTCCCCTACTTAATCTGACTCCCAGTTACACTTTCGTTAAGGCAACAGTAGATTTTAAAAGATCCAGGCAAGGTGACACAATACCCTGAACCATTCGAATTCAAAATGAGTTTTCTTAACTTCAGTTATTTGAAAATAGCAGCTTGAGGCATAGATGCTTGAGGCTTTTCACACTTGTTAGATCTTAAAAATACCTACCCTTACACACGGCCTTCGCTCCTTTATACATATCTTCCCCTTTGAATGCAAATTCCCATTGTTTCACTATGTCTTTGGACTTTATATTTCTGATAATAAAAATCTCTCATAGCACTAAGTTTTACCAGTAACCTTTGGGGAAAATACACACAGTTTCTAAACTCCACCTGGCTAGGTGACACATTTCACCCCTCTTTTGAAAACAATCTAGTCTGGTTTATTTAAAAATGCAAATGTCCTTTTACAGCTTACATTCTAAACTTCCCCATGTTTACATCAAAGCCTTTAGACCAACTGCCTTTAATCTAATTAAGACACACATACATATTACAATAAATTCCAATAACATTATGAAAATTATTATACCTTCCTGACATATGTAGGTACAGCAGGAAAATTGGGAAGGCAAATGGAATGTTGTCATTTATTGCAGGGGGAATGGAATCTAACAGTAGGGGTGGTTTGCTACAGTTGTACAGAATGTTGGTGAGACCACATCTAGAGTACTGTGTACAGTTTTGGTCTCGTTTAAGAAAGGATATAAATGCATTAGCAGCTTAGAAGAGGTTCACTTGACTGGTACCTGGGATGGGAGGGGTTATCTGATGAGGAAAGGCTGGACAGGTTGGGCCTGAATCCATTGGAGTTTAGAAGATTGAGAGAGGTAATCTTATTGAAAACCTAAGATCCTGAGGGGACTTGGCAGGGTGATGCTGAAACAATGTTTCCCCTTTTGGGAGAAACCAGAACTAGTTCAAAAATAAGGGGTCTCACATTTAAAACAGAGCTGAAAATAATTTTTTTCTCTCGGAGGATCATGAATCTTTGGAGCTCCCTTGCACAGAGAACGGTGGAGGCAGAGCAATGAATATTTTTAAGGCAGAGGTAGATAAATGTTTGACTAAAAAGGGAGTCAAAGGTTATCGGGGTAAATGGGGTTGAGGTCACAATTTGATGAGCCATGATCTTATTGAATGGCAAAGCTGGCTGGAGGGGCCGAATGGCCTACTCCTAATTCATAAGTTTATAATCTTGCCAGACAGGCTGTAACCGGTGCAGAAATTAGGGTTGCAATAATGGTGAGAATAGGGGCAGAGGAGGTGGACTCAAGTGTGATGCATCTTCTACTTCTTCTTAGGCAGTCTCACGGGATTGAGGATGACTTGCTTCTACTCCAGCTTGATGAGTACTGAGAAGGCTAACAAGTCCACTGAATGATCTGCAGACTCTGCAGGACAGGAAGTGCTTGAAGGGTTGGGTAGATGGGTTGTTTGGAGGTTTATGCACCTGTTTGCGTCCTGCCGACGCCTCAACTTCACCTCTGCATGTTCCTGATAAAGTCTCTCAATGTGTTTGGTGCCTTCCCGGATGAACCTTTGCCATTTTGGTCAGTCACAAACCAGCAGATGTTTGGCCTCTTCAGGGATACTTTGAGGACATTCCTAAAGTATTTCCACTGTCCTCCTGGGAATCTCCTGTCGCGACTGAGTTTCAAGTGGAGCAGCTGCTTTGGGAGTCTGATATCAGGCATACGAACTTCCTGCCCTGCCCAGCGAAGCTGGTTTTGAGTGATCAGCAATTCGATGTTGGGCAAATTGGCTTGGGAGAGAACACTGCTGTTGGACAACCTTTGCCACTGAATTTGGAGGCTTGTGTGAAGGCACAGCTGGTGATACTTCTCCAGTGCTCTGAAATGCCAGCTGTATGTTGTCCAAGTCTCCAAAGCATATAAGAGTGCAGAGGTCATTTCTGCCCGGTAAATCATGACCTCAGTTATGCAGTGATTATATAAGGCTGGAAGGGAAAAGGGCAGGAGGGAGAATGGAGGGGTATTGTGAGTTGTATACTTGCAGGTGCAAGGAGAGAACAATTAATGAGAGAAGTAAAATTCTTACTGGACAACTCTGGTGGAGTCTTTGGAGTTTTTTTATGCACTGCAGGCATGTCTTGAGAGCCAAGCTCCTGGCATTGACCTCCTCAGCAATCTCTTCTCACTGGTGGCAGAGATGTTCCCTCTATGTCCTCCTCCTAGGATCAAAGAGGGAGGGGAACAGGATGGCCCTCCTCCTGTCAACAGTCCATACTAAGGCCTCCAAAGCCGCATCTAAGAACTTGAGTGCCCTCTCCATGCCTCTTCCAGCCATTTTAGACTTAACAATATTTCCTTTTTGGCTGCAGCTAGCACATCACCCCTTTAATAGGACCTGGCTGTTTCTGGGGCTCGAGTGAAGACCAATTTCTCACTCTCTCAAACAGGTGTGCAGCTGATAAGAAGTGGGGCTGATGTTGGCTGCATGCCTGATTGTAAGTGAGCAGAATCTATTTTGCGTGATCCCTGTAACCATACGAACAGACAATGGTGTGCACTCCAAGGGCAACATTTTGCCCTCACTGGTGGTGAGTTTGGAGGCAAGAAGAGCATGTAATTAGGTGGGATGGTGGGGTACTGGAACCGGCCACCTTCCTGCCTCTGCCAGAATTGAGATCCGGGCAGGAAGGCCCATGGTTGACCTTCCCACCATGCCATCTATCGAGATCCTCAAGTGGCCAATTAATGGTCACTTAAAGGTCTCACCCCACCGCCACACGGGGCCTGATGCCATGCTGACATCTACGGCAGCTAAAACAATGTGTCCAGCTTGTCATGCCCAGATGTTGGGTCCCTCGATCAAAGGACTGATCGAGGAAGTGGACACCAGGAAGGGTTTCAGGGTTGGGGTTGCACCACTGACAGCCATCCCCTGACTTCACTGCTAACCTCCCTATCCCCGCTACCCCCACCCAACGAAACATCCCACCCCCTCATTATTTACTCTTGGCCTGGGTCACCCAGTGATCGTGGGACTCCAGTAGGTGTTTTTCCTGCATTAACCACCACCTCCCCTCTGGCACTGCAGAGCACAAGAGTGGTTGGCAGCTCTCGACAGGCTAGACTTCTGTCCTGGGGTCTTGATTCTGGGGAAGGCCTGCTGGTGGCCTCACCATTGTCTCACTGGCTTGTGATCTGGTGAGCTTTCCCAAAAAGAGGCAGCTTGGGTCTCTTGACAGCAGGCAAGACATCGGACACCTCAACAAGATTCTGATGTGACTATTTTCAGGCAAGAATTAACTTGTAAACCTTTGTAATCTTTAGCCACATAACTGTTCACTCTTGTTCAGACCATCATTATTTCTGTGCCACTCTCGGGCACGTCCCAGCGGCACTGTAATGAAGGTTAATAAGTGGCTTGCAATAGACCAGAACAAACACAACAAAATATTACCTTCAAATGGGTTTTCTAAAAATTATGAATGTTTTCTTAGATTCAGCAGTTCTCGCAACATCTCAGCTAACAACATAAATATAGGTAAAATGCATATCCATTCAAGCTCTCTAAGTAAGCAGCTTTTAAAATGATGAACATCATAAGCCATGAGAAGGTTCTTGGCAATCCATAAGTATACTAATAGTTAATCCACTTACTGATGAATGGGGGAGCTCAGCAAACCTTCAGTATGACTGCATCCCACCGTACTTGTGGATTTAGACTGGCAACAAGGTCACACGCAATACGTTTGCAGCAAAATTTTGGGATGCACAATTAAACACAGTGTTGGGTGCCTAGATTTTAAATGTGCTAACACTAAACAAACAAAGCATGATGCAATGGAAGACAAAATTCTCATCCAGTCTGTGAATCTAATTTCTCCTTCTGGATTTAGCTCAACGCTATATAACTTTCTTTCAAACTGTGTTTGAACCTTTATCTCAATTTGAACTGTAATTTTAAGATGCTGTAGCTGGCACTGCATCCCACAGTTGAGTTTAATTATGAAACAGTCTATATACTCAACAATGGATAGACAACTGAAATGCTTAAAAAGTTAAATATATGTATATTCTGGCAACCAGAATCGTAAGGGAATATTGGCACTGGAGAAGGTGCAAAAAAGATTTACTAGGACAACTGCAGAACTAAGAAGTTATACCTATCAGGAAAGATTAACAGGCTAGAAAAGACAGAAGTCTTTAAGATTTGAAAGGGTTTGTTATGATGTATGGAGAGACCACTTGCAACGGAGAGCAGAATTAGCAGCTATCAATATGAAAAGTCATTCATAAATCCAGTATGGAATTCAGAAGAAACTTCTTTACCCAGAGAGTGGTTAGATGTGGAACTCACTACAAGGAGTACTGAGGTGATCAGCATAGATGCATATAGGGGGGAGCTATATGGACAAATGAGGGAGAATGGAATAGAATGATACGTTGATGAGGTTAGATGAAGGATGGGAGGAAACTCGTGTGTTAATATAAACACCTGCATGAATCTATTTGGCCAAATGGCACGTTTCTGCGTTACAAGTACTACATAAATATGCACAGAGAAATCTCAATACCAAAAATTACCAGTGAAGAATTATTTGTACTGTATTTTATTTGAACTGCTGATGCTCCACTGTGTATAAACAGGTGCCTTTTGATTTTTTTAAGCCACAGTATCAACAGTAAGTTGCAGCAACATCATGCAAACACTGATGTAAACCGATAGTCATTTGGGCAACAGGTGAAGTTGGCTGTTTCACGCTGGTACTATGCAGTAGCAACACGAGTGGTATTCGCCACTAACAGGCTGCTGCCGTCAAGCCAAAAAAGACGTTCTGCCTATCACGCAAATGGGTAACGTGGTATATGAATTTCAATGCCTGTGTGATGCTAGGTATGTAGGCTGGATGTCCCAAAGACTGGCGGATCGTATCAAACAGCATGTCCCAGCCATCGTTCGCAACGGGCAAGGTACAGACCCGTTCCCAACCAGCCCATGCTTGCGAAACTCAGAACGCAGTGTCCAACATCAGATGAGATTCTAAAGATTGGACAACTTTTGCTAAATAATCCTCAGTGTGCTAAGAATCATGACAATCAGTTTAAGATTCAGTCGGGCTCAGTGTGGCACATTTGCGTGTACTGGAAGCTACCTATGTTAATACACAGGGCCCTGTTCTTTGCAGGCAGAAAGAATATCTACACACACTGTGACTGTCTCAGCTAAACAAAATAAGTGACAGCCATTCACTGACTTGTTCCTCAGAGCAATGCCTTGACCAGAATCAAGTTGCTTGGCTTAAATTTCAAACAATATTGGGCAGTTAACTGTCTGTCATAATCAATTGGTGCATTCCTCGTGGCAACACCTCCACTAGAGTCCACTTGCCAACCAATCAGCACTCTCTTCTCATACAGTATAAATTGTTGTTTTCCCCTTATATTGGTATTCGTGCGACATGTCCTAATGAGTGCAAGGCAAAAAACTTCAACATGTCTCTTTTTTCAGCAATATTGATATAAACACTGATTTCAGCAAAAAAACACAAACAAACCGCACTAGTGGCCTTTAAGACAAAATGGCCAAATAAGTTTTTGAAACCACAAATTTTATTTGATAATTGGGAAAACTGGCTTCGAGATATGCTGAGGCCAATAGTGCAAAGGAACAGGTTTAAACACCATATTGCTGCAGTGTTGTCACCAGGCCAGATCTGATGTCTTTTATATGCCTATACATTGGAGAGAATTCACATTTAAACCAGTCTCTTGCCAGAACAGTATAAACAGTTTGTTCCAGGGCTGGAGCCACTGCAGATCGGGAGGTTCAACCCAGTTCCACCCAACTTTTACAGGAGTTATTATCCAGAATGCTCCATAAGTACCTCCCATGTTAATAACTTAAATAACTTCTGCTTGTCAGAAGTCTAAACAGTACCTGTTGGAGAGCAATAAAAGGTTAATATACACAGCTTATCTGTTTCAGTTGGGGATGCAGTAAGCTGGAGTGACAATTTATTTCCAATCAGGGAGCCATATCTAAGAGGTTTGTTTTTGTTTGTCCAATTAGATTATCAGGATATGTATTTGAAACACCATATTGTTTTAGATGACTAGCAGAAAATCATCAGTATAAGTTTGAGTTACTGCCCATTGGCTAGGCATCCATTGGTAACTTTTGTATGTGCCTGCTGGTCAATATCCTTCCTACTTTTCAGTAATATCTGAGACAAATCAGCAGTGTTCAGTTCACAGCTTCGATTTGTCTCCCACTTTTTAAATATGTATCTGAACTCCCAAGTTTCTACTCTTCCAACTCTTTCAAAGTTTAACTATTTAGTGTGAGATTTTCTCCACATTCTTCCTCCCAAAATTAATTACTTCTCATCTTACTGCATTAAATTTCAAAAAAATCTGCTGGGGTGATCATTTCTAAATGGGTTTGTAAGTTGAAGCTGCTATCCATAGAAAGAATATTGATCAGCAGTTAAGGAGCTGAAATGGTTTGAATGTAGTTGAATTATGGAGTTGGTCCAAAATTGATCCTTGACATGCAAGCTTTGTTTGGTTTCTTTACAGAATGAAAGAAAAATGTTCAATACTTCCCCAAATCAGGCATGGGGATTTTTTTAATTCTCCCATGAGATTTTGTGGTCAAGGGGTGGCTTTTTGGTCTATGAGGTCTCACTGTTGCTTTGATGCTCTTTTCTTACTTTTTAAAAAAATGTGTATAAGTGTAGCATATAATTCTCCAAAAAAAAAGGTTCATTTTATTTTAGCTGTATACTGGTCTAAAACTACCACAGGTTCTAAAGAACAATTTATGAATCAATTATTTGAATAAGCATAGTCCACATGGCCTCGCAGACAGAGGGGACAGTACAACATGCAAAAGAAAAGGTACATCTGACAATTTAGATATTTAAAAACTCAAAGCTTACTGGAGTTATTAATATGACAAAACACTAATGGAACAGTTCTTTACAAAACTACATCTGAAACATCACAATCCACTAATGAAAAGTGTATTTATACTACAAATTTACTGGTGGTGTGAACCAATTTCCTCCAAATTGGCAGTGGATGAAGTCAGGGCCTGACTTGACTCTGAAGTAAAGGAGAGAGGGGCTAATCTCGCCCTGCTTTAGTTTAACACTTCATATGGTCATGAAGAGGTGGTGCTGTTGACCTCCTAAGCACTTTTTCAATCTCAATTTAAACAGCATCAAGAGGAATTCTCTGCTCCCCGATCTCTAAATATTTAAATTTATAACAAGAATCATGGCATGCACTGAGTTCGCTTCTGGACAAGCCAGTTAAAGTTCCAGCTAACAGGAGCCAAGCAATCCAAGTTGGATCTTAAATTGCCAAAAGAGACTGGTGGACATATACACAAAGGTAGTGCAAGACTTGCATATCCTAAATTTACCAGGCTACATCAGGTACAAAATTCATCGTAATGCATTAGGTTATATTTAAAGCAAAGTTAAATTGTAAATTAAAATGTTAATGATGGTACTGTAAATTTAGAAGTAAACTTTTATATCAACACTGCCGCATGACAACTAACATTACATTCACTTTTATAGTAAAATTTAATGTAATGTCATAAATCCATGGCTGTATATCAAAAACTTTTATGTGGCAGCATCGGTGGAGAAGAAAACAGTTGACGTTTCGAGTCCTCATGACCCTTCGGCAGAACTGAAGTATAGTTAGGAGAGAGGTGAAATATAAGCTGGTCTAAGGTGGGGGGCAGGGGGAGAGAGAAGTTGAGGGTGGGGTGGTTGTAGGGATAAGCAAGCAGTGATAGGAGCAGATAATCAAAAGATGTCACAGACAAAAGGATCAAAGAGGTGTTGAAGGTGGTGATATTATCTAAGAAAAGTGCTAATTGAGAATGGATGGCAGGATACTCAAGGTACAGCTCTAGTGGGGGTGGGGTGGAAAGACTAACAAAGTTTTAGTTTTAGATTTAAAAATAATGGAAATAGGTGGGAAAAGAAGAATCTATATAAATTATTGAAAAAAAGGGGAGGGGGAAGAAACGGGGTGGGGATGGGGGGAGGGGGAGTTTAAGATCTAAAGTTGTTGAATTCAATATTCAGCCCGGAAGGCTGTAAAGTGCCTAGTCGGAAGATGAGGTGCTGTTCCTCCAGTTTGCGTTGGGTTTCACTGGAACAATGCAGCAAGCCAAGGACAGACATGTGGGCAAGAGAACAGGGTGGAGTGTTAAAATGGCAAGCGACAGGGAGGTTTGGGTCTTTCTTGCAGACAGACCGCAGGTATTCTGCAAAGCGGTCGCCCAGTTTGCGTTTGGTCTCTCCAATGTAGAGGAGACCGCATTGGGAACAACGAATGCAGTAGACTAAGTTAGGGGAAATGCAAGTGAAATGCTGCTTCACTTGAAAGGAGTGTTTGGGCCCTTGGACGGTGAGGAGAGAGGAAGTGAAGGGGCAGGTGTTGCATCTTCTGCGTGGGCATGGGGAGGTGCCATAGGTGGGGGTTGAGGAGTAGGGGGTGATGGAGGAGTGGACCAGGGTGTCCCGGAGGGAACGATCCCTACGGAATGCCGCCGGGGGGGTGAAGGGAAGATGTGTTTGGTGGTGGCATCATGCTGGAGTTGGCGGAAATGGCGGAGGATGATCCTTTGAATGCGGAGGCTGGTGGGGTGATAAGTGAGGACAAGGGGGACCCTATCATGTTTCTGGGAGGGAGGAGAAGGCGTGAGGGCGGATGCGCAGGATATGGGCCGGACACGGTTGAGGGCCCTGTCAATGACCGTGGGTGGAAAACCTCGGTTAAGGAAGAAGGAGGACATGTCAGAGGAGCTGTTTTTGAAGGTAGCGTCATCAGAACAGATGCGACGGAGGCGAAGGAACTGAGAGAATGGGATGGAGTCCTTACAGGAAGTGGGGTGTGAGGAGCTGTAGTCGAGGTAGCTGTGGGAGTCGGTAGGCTTGTGGAAATTGAGACAGAGAGGTCAAGGAAGGGAAGACGAAAGCATGAAGCAGCACCGAAGTAATCATCGATGTACCGGAGAAAGAGTTGTGGGAGGGGGCCGGAGTAGGACTGGAACAAGGAATGTTCCACATACCCCATAAAGAGACAGGCATAGCTGGGGCCCATGTGGATACCCATAGCTACACCTTTTATTTGGAGGAAGTGAGAGGAGTTAAAGGAGAAATTGTTCAGTGTGAGAACAAGTTCAGCCAGACGGAGGAGAGTAGTGGTGGATGGGGATTGTTCGGACCTCTGTTCAAGGAAGAAGCTAAGGGCCCTCAGACCATCCTGGTGGGGGATGGAGGTGTAGAGGGATTGGACATCCATGGTGAAGAGGAAGCGGTTGGGGCCAGGGAACTGGAAATTGTTGATGTGACGTAAGGTGTCAGAGGAATCACGGATGTAGGTGGGAAGGGACTGGACAAGCGGAGAGAGAAGGGAGTCAAGATAACTCGTCAGGACCTGGAAAAATTTATTAATTTTGCTTCCAATCTCCACCCCTCCATCATTTTCACAAGGTCCATCTCTGACACTTCTCTTCCCTTCCTTGACCCCTCTGTCTCAATTTCTGATGATAGACTGTCCACCAATATCCATTACAAGCCTACCGACTCCCACAGCTACCTCGACTACAGCTCCTCACACCCCGCTTCCTGTAAGGACTCCATCCCATTCTCTCAGTTCCTTCGCCTCCGTCGCATCTGTTCTGATGACGCTACCTTCAAAAACAGCTCCTCTGACATGTCCTCCTTCTTCCTTAACCGAGGTTTTCCACCCACGGTCATTGACAGGGCCCTCAACCGTGTCCGGCCCATATCCTGCGCATCCGCCCTCACGCCTTCTCCTCCCTCCCAGAAACATGATAGGGTCCCCCTTGTCCTCACTTATCACCCCACCAGCCTCCGCATTCAAAGGATCATCCTCCGCCATTTCCGCCAACTCTAGCATGATGCCACCACCAAACACATCTTCCCTTCACCCCCCCTGGCGGCATTCCGTAGGGATCGTTCCCTCTGGGACACCCTGGTCCACTCCTCCATCACCCCCTACTCCTCAACCCCCACCTATGGCACCTCCCCATGCCCACGCAGAAGATGCAACACCTGCCCCTTCACTTCCTCTCTCCTCACCGTCCAAGGGCCCAAACACTCCTTTCAAGTGAAGCAGCATTTCACTTGCATTTCCCCTAACTTAGTCTACTGCATTCGTTGTTCCCAATGCGGTCTCCTCTACATTGGAGAGACCAAACGCAAACTGGGCGACCGCTTTGCAGAATACCTGCGGTCTGTCTGCAAGAAAGACCCAAACCTCCCTGTCGCTTGCCATTTTAACACTCCACCCTGTTCTCTTGCCCACATGTCTGTCCTTGGCTTGCTGCATTGTTCCAGTGAAACCCAACGCAAACTGGAGGAACAGCACCTCATCTTCCGACTAGGCACTTTACAGCCTTCCGGGCTGAATACTGAATTCAACAACTTTAGATCTTAAACTCCCCCTCCCCCCATCCCCACCCCGTTTCTTCCCCCTCCCCTTTTTTTTCAATAATTTATGTAGATTCTTCTTTTCCCACCTATTTCCATTATTTTTAAATCTAAAACTAAAACTTTGTTAGTCTTTCCACCCCACCCCCACTAGAGCTGTACCTTGAGTATCCTGCCATCCATTCTCAATTAGCACTTTTCTTAGATAATATCACCACCTTCAACACCTCTTTG
The DNA here is from genome assembly GCF_964194155.1 of Cetorhinus maximus. Classification (NCBI taxonomy): domain Eukaryota; kingdom Metazoa; phylum Chordata; class Chondrichthyes; order Lamniformes; family Cetorhinidae; genus Cetorhinus; species Cetorhinus maximus. The sequence continues at coordinate 101,020,351 of NC_135890.1, forward strand.
ATCCTTTTGTCTGTGACATCTTTTGATTATCTGCTCCTATCACTGCTTGCTTATCCCTACAACCACCCCACCCTCAACTTCTCTCTCCCCCTGCCCCCCACCTTAGACCAGCTTATATTTCACCTCTCTCCTAACTATACTTCAGTTCTGCCGAAGGGTCATGAGGACTCGAAACGTCAACTATTTTCTTCTCCACCGATGCTGCCAGACCTGCTGAGTTTTTCCAGGTAATTCTGTTTTTGTTTTGGATTTCCAGCATCCGCAGTAGCTTTTAGCTTTTTGTTCTTAAAAACTTTTATGTATTTGCTGGCTGAAAACCACTGAGTTTTAAAATGCTGAAACAGCATTCCTGTGATTTGAAACAGCAGTTTCTAAGATGGCTGGTCATTTGCATGATTGTACCTTACACGCTCCAAAGTCATTGAAATAGAGTCATCCTATCTAGAAAACTTCACCAGAAACAACTACCCCTAAGGAGTGTGAATGGGACCATCTCCTAACCCATTCACAAAGTATCCAGACAATTACCTGGGTACTCAACTGGGTGGAGACCAAGCATTAGACATAATCACCTCAGACAATGAACTCTAGCTGAGAAAGGAATTCATCCAGCCATAATCTAATCAAGTAAACCATGGACCTGGAATCCACTAGCCACAGTTTCAGTTACTGGTCTGTTGGTGAGAGAGGATCATGTGACAAGCAAACTAACTCTCTTTTGTATTTAAGAAACTGCTTCTCTCCAGGACATAAAACAGAAGAGACATCATAGAAGCAGGACCCCTGACTGGGCCACTGTCTGTCTGCTTCTTTCTCTCCATGCAGCCTGAAAGCTTAAACTCCATCTGCTGATCAACCATTTATCCACTGCAGGCAGTGTTAAGAAGTAACCCAAGCAGCTGCTGACTCCAGAACAGACAGAAATCATCTGTCAATGTATTTGAATCGTCTTGACACCAAATCCAGAGAAACCATCGAGCTCAGACTGAAACCATCCAAGCCATCAAACTACAAGATTCATATACCTTTAACTTTTATACCTTCATTGGACTCTTAATCTATCCTCCCAATCTGTAAATTACTTGCGTGTGTGAACCTTGAGTGCGTGTCTGTGTGAAAGTTGGAACGTTTTTGTTTTTTTTATTAGAGTGGGTTAAGTACAATAAATACAAATGTCTTTTAAAAAAAAATACAAGGGAACCTGTCTGTGTACGTCATTTACATTCACAGCATGTAAACAGTTAAACACTCACTGAATTGGCAAGCATATCCTTTTCTGCAGTCAGACGAGGAGTGGGAAACAAAGGGGAGCCATTGTACCCTTCCTCACCTGACCATAACAGTAAACTTAGTTCTGGCTTTTAGGGGAAATAATCTGGACAAATTTACACAGGTTATGATCAACTATAAAATTTAACAGAGTACTGAACAGCTTTGAATTTTCAAAATGTGCAAGTTGGTACTTTATATAGTTTCATTCACAATAGGACCATAATTACCTACTGAAACTGAAGAAGCCCTATGTACACCCACTTCCTTCCCGACCCCCAGATTTCACTGTACATTTTTTTTTTTATTTGCCTGTAACCAATATTTTACTTGCATCTTACACTGTCTGTATGAACATTTAATTGCATGTAGTCATTTCCATAGATCTAATACAAGCAGATTTTGACTACCTGTTTTTATTACCCATGTTCTTTTTCACCAACAAGGCGTCTCTCCGGCCTTGTACAATACAGTTTTCTAGCTTAGACCTGACTTTAGCAAAAAATAAATTGCAAATAAATCAGAAATGGGTACAAAGTTCCACTAAAATGGATATTCTGTAGAGCTTCACTGATGAATGTCAAAATAGTGTAACAAAAGGAATACAAGAAACCATAAAACATTGCAATGTATTTATTTTTATATCTGCTAGCTTTTCATTCTGCCATATCATACACTATTCCTCTTCAAAGCAGACAAACAAATTGCTGCCAGGTCTCAGCCAATGATACTTCTCAATTGAAGGAATTTGATCATGTCATGAAAGTATAATAATTCTCATAATGTTATTGTGATTTATTGTAAAAGTGGGGGTTGGGGTGTGTGTGTGTGTGTGTGTGTGTGTGTGTGACAGAGAGAGAGAGAGATTTAATTGAATTGGAGACAGCTGGTCCAGAGGTTTTTATCAAAAGGGAAGCTAGGTTTGAAATGCTAAATATGTAAATGTGGCTGAAGTTTTAGAATGTGAGGTGTAAGGAATATTTGCATTTTTAGATAAATTAGGTTAGTTTGAACTTCAAAGAGATGGTAAGATGTTACACTTAGCCAGAAGAAGCTAAGCCAAACAGTGTGTTTATTTTTCCCAAATGTTATTGACAAAATTAGTACTATGAAAAGATTTATATTATGAGAAAAGCAAAATTGCAAAAAACATATGGGAATAATGGAATTTGCATTAAAAGGGAGGAACATGTATAAAGGAGATGAGCTTATGTGTAAGGGAGAAGGCATTCTAAGATCTAAGGCAAGTGTGAAAAATCTCCAGCCTCTGTGCATAAAGTCGCTGTCTACAGGAACCGAAGCTAAGAAAACTCACTTTGAATATTACTGTCCAGGGTTTTGTGTGCTTTGCCTGGGTTTGTTTAAATCTATTTGTTTTTACTGTTGCCTTAACAGAGGTGTAACTGGGACCCAGATTAATTAGAGGATTTAGGAGTTATTATGGTAGTAATTTGTAGACCTATGTGCTTACAATCTTTTCTTTTTTAAAAAAATGTTAATTTAGTTTTGTAAAAAACCTCCAAGTCTCGGTGGACTTATTACTACCAAATTCAAAGCATGCATCTTAAATAAAATACAAATTGCAAAACAGTTGTGGCAGCTGTTTCAAGTTTCCCTCTGAAATTTGAGCAGCTCAGCATTTACCACCTGCTGTGCCATAACAATACTCTGATGTAACTGGTTTAAATACTTGAGTCAGTCTGAAACTGCAAGACCCAATGTAATGGTGAGTTGTCCACAATGTACACATGCATCACACAGCAACAACAGCATAGAGGTCTGCTATTCATGTGGCACAATTAGTAACTTCAGATTCACTCGGACTTGCTACTCGTCTCCATCGGCATAATTAGTAGTTTAAGATTCTCTCAGACTTGCTACTTTCCTTCGTTTAAAATCACTTTGCTCAACAAAACGCCTTCAGAAATCTAATTCTTTGTAACATGCTGAGTCTGGAAGCACTCATTGCTCCACAGGCGTAAATTGAAAAACAGATGAAATGGTTTGTGGGACAGATCATAGCTCCCAAGATGTTTCATAATATGTCTTTTCTCTTTATAGACGTGGGTGGATGTTCTGTATATTTTTGGCATTTTCTATTATTACTTGTGATACCTAGCTATCTAGTACCAATGTGCAATAATCTGTTTTAATTTACCCCTTTCAACAATTTTCAGAGGAAGTAAAGCAATATTAGAGGAAAAAAAAAATCTGTGGGGCCTAAAGGGTCAATGTGGAGTTTATTCTCTTACCTGCGAAATCAAGTCCTTTATCAACGTGTTTAACTCTGTAATGTGCTCTCAAGATGACAGGGTCCAGGTAGGCTTCAGTCACACTACAAAAGGGACAGTGCATGTGGCTACCTTTAGAATTAGAAGAACATTTCTCATCCTGGCAGAGAACTGGATTGTAGTTATGCTCTGTTCCTTTAACCCTCACTGATGGATGAGTCTGCACACAAAATCAAGGTAGAAAACATAATTAGACAAATGCCACCCAAATACCCTCTTTAAAGAACTATTCACCCATTAATACAACCACTTTTATGTTTAGTACCATGCCTGTTCAACACGTTGTGATTCTAAATCTGTAAGCTATGTGGAGGTTGGGTGAAGACAGCACATTCACAGAAAGTAAAGATTGCACTGCACATCACAGCTTAATTGGACTGCAAAACATCAGTTCATGTTCATAATCCTCTAAATAACAGGGTTCCTGGTCTCATTGCTTAGTTACAGGGAGGTAAAATTGGCAGTGACTATATGATGTCACAAACATAGCAAATTGCTCAACAACAGAATTAGCTGAAACCTTAGAGAGCCACATTCTCCATATGTGGGGCAGGATATTTTCTGTATTCTGTATTTTCTTCTCCAGGTTAATTTTTACAAAAATAGTCATGAACAGGTGAAGGTGACTTATAAAAATGATAATGCACTTTTTTATTACTATTATCCCGCATCATCTTCACAACTTACAGAAAAGAGTGATACAAGGAAAACTAAACCACTAAGAACTGTAAAACTGCATTAAAATCCATTCAAAAAAAAACTTGCACTTGCATAGCGAGGGCGGGGGGGGAAGGAAATACAGGCAGAGGAATTTAAATGAAAACTCCACCTTCAACTCCCATTCAGAATGGGGATTAATCAGACAAAGGAAAGGTCAAGTTCACCATAGCTTATTTATAAATAATTACTGGAAGAGAGAGCTGCTTCTGTTTATTAAGCTGACAACAATGACCTGCCTCAGGGCAGTCGGATCCATTTAGTATTCATGGAAATTCATACATTCCTCAGTGTGGCACATGGCCTTGTGCCCCCGCATGACCAACACTTTTAAAAAGGAAGGGTAGTGGGGAAAACTGCAAGAGAAAACAAGCTTCATTATAATCTCAATGTTTATTACAAAGATAAAGTGCAAAGTAACTTCCATTTATATCACACCTTTAACATAGAATAACATCTCTAGTTGCTTCACAGAAGCGTAAACACTGTCAGAAATTGACGCTGAGCCAGAGAGATACGAGGAGTGGTAACTAAAAGCTTGGTCAAAGACGTGGTTTTTCAGGAAGAAGTGGAGAAATATTTAGGAAAAGAGTTACAGAGCTCATGTCCTGGACAGCTGAAAGCACAGTCATCAATGCTGAGGGAAAGAGAGTGAGGGGGTTGACAAGATTCCTGAGTTGGAGGATCACAGAGGGTTGAGGGGCTGGGCAGATTAGAGATAGGAAGAGTGAGACCATGAGGTGATTTGAATGAAAGGGTAAGAATTTTAAATTGCAAGATTTAGGAGACCAAAATCTGCTCAGTGAGCACATGGGTGATGGGTGAGTCTCTGTCTTCTCATGTCACTACATCTTCCTCCGCCAGTGTTCCATGCAGGTTCTGGCTTGAGAGTTGAAGACCTTCAGGGGCTACATGGCTCTGGTAGTAGAGGGCATTCTAGGAGATGTTTAATCGTTTGGGGTGCCTCCCCAAGGTCACAGTCAACAGAATTTGTTTGGTTGCAACCCCACTTCTGCATAAGGGCTTTGCAGAGGCACTCGTCCTAAGGCAATTGAGACACCGCCAGGTAGACCATGTTTCCCTGGTTCCTATAGGAGATATTCCTCTAGGTTATTAGACAATATGTGCACCTTCATCTCTAGTTGTGTTGACCGATCAGCAAGCCATCAGCTGTGGGGGTTACAGTTTAGGAGCTAGACAGAATGTAAGAAGCTGCCCCTTTGTTGCTGGCTCTTCCTGGAAGAGAGGATAATGAGGTTCACTGATCTGCTTTGTTCATTCTACTCCTGTTGTAACTTGCCTCCTTATGGTGGGTGGGACAATAGCAGTAAGCACGTACAGATTGTTCACTTTAGTAGGTTTCAGGCAGCCTCCAGTAGCTCTATAAGCTGCATTGAGGATGGTATCTGACTTCCAGAAATAGGGAGAGCATTCCTGGACTAGCCAAATATATTAAGCTGCTAAATAGCACAGGGCAAGGGCAGCTGTTTGCAATGTTCTCAGACCAGTTTCCTATTCAGAGCTGACCAGATTCCTTAAGATATTGTTTCTGGCTGCCATCTTCACCCTTACTATGAGGACAATGATGACATGATCTTTGAAGCTTGGGGTGCAATCAAACATTATTCCAAGGTATACTGCTTTATGGTTATGTGCCTGTGTTCTCCCATACCAATGTATGTTCTCACTTTTCATCTTAGGAATAGAGGTGCAAAGAACTGATCTGTGTCTTTTCAAGGTTGGCTGCAGATGTGGAGTGAATTAAAGAATCTTAAAGAATCTAAAGATTAGATGTATTCTATTCAGGGCTATTTGACTCATCATGCTTCTGCGATATAGCTATCTTGTAGGTCCCACACCCCTACTCTTGCCTCACAGCCCTGCAGATTTACGGAATCATACAGTGGGGCTTGGTGCTGTTGGAACACAGGCAGCAAAGTTTTAGTTAATTTGGCATTTATATTTGGTAGAGGATGGATAGGTTGATCAGAAGAGCACTGAAATAGTCAAGTATGGATGGGGGGGGCTGGTATTGTAGAGATAGAAGCATGCAGTCTTTGTGATTGAGCAGAATACGGTTAGAAACTCAGCTTTAAGTCATTTAGGATGACGAGGTGGCAAATAGTCAACTTCAACATGAGCAGTGGATGATGACAGCAGTTTTGAAAGAAAGGGTGACAGTACCCAAGGACAGGAAACCATTTACAGTGTCAGTAAGCATGGAGGCTGGTAAGGGAAGTTGTGCGATGAACAGTTCAGAGAGCAAGAGGCGGGCTTCCTGGAAAAGACAAGCTTGAAAAGGACATGAGGGAGAAAGGGGAGGGCTAGAGAAAGATGTATACTCTGGGCTAAGGCAGGCAACGATTTGAGGTATGTAGCAGAGATAGTTGATCAGATTGTCTAAATCTTAGTGACAAATAAGTCCATGAGCTCTTGGATTTTGTTGGGGGTAGGAATAGAGGAGGCAGGAGAGAACGATTTAAGGATATAGCATATACTGGAGTAAAGAAGCCAGAGATTATCTTTTCACTCGACCAAGATCCTGGAGTAACGAACCTTTTAAAGCAGGGGAGAGGAAAGCCCGATAGTGCTTTATGCCAGATAGTTTACACGTCTAATAGCAAAGAAACATTTTATTCAACAACCTTTAAATTTACTATATTTGAACTACATTTGATTTCTGAATGTTTGTTAATTTTGTCAAAGGAAAATATGACATGGTGTATGTGGACATTAATGAATAGCTAAGTTATATGTAGTACACTGTTGCTAAAATATCAGGCTCATTTCTGATCTATTAAATGCTTCCACTGTACATGTTTAAAATTACACTTAATTCAGAACCAAAATGTTTATGTAAATTTACTGCAAAAAACTAATATTTTTAACAAACACCTAAACACATTCCCATATACAGTCTTCATCTCTAAATGAGGGTAACCTAGGACAGTCATGGAAATTCAATGATTCATTTCTCAAGGTAAATACACATCTAATAAGCTGGTCTTTCCGAATACACCATCCATTTTAAATACTGCATTTTGACTCTCCGCTGCTGGATTAACTGAATGGGCTAACTGATGTAAATAATTAGTATTTGTTAGCAAATTGAGAAGTACCATAATAGCATTATGACAAGTACACAGTGACTGTCCATTTTTCAGCCATTCTTAATGTTTCTAAAAACATGTCTGCAGAAAGTTAAATGATTGCATCATTCTGATTGGCAGTTCTAAAATAAAGGAAAAAGTGTTAATAATTTATCAAAGGACAAAAGTAATCCCCTAAAGATAAATATTAACTCAGAAAAAAATAAGATAATAAAGCATGATAGTGTAAATAAATATCACTTTCTATTATATTTAAAAATACAATCTCAACTAAAAGTGTAATTCTATAAGAAATTACATTTAATTTTGATAGGTTAGAACATAAAAATTCAGGAAACTTTGCTTATTTTGAAAATACTAATTTGGACCACAAATTAACAGCTTAAAAAAAAAATCATACAACGTACATGAGGTGTAACTATTGCCTCACTACGTTTCAGCTTGACCTAGTCAGTAGATCTCTCACTAATGAGTGAGAAAGTTGTTGGTTGAAGCCCAAAATTCCTCTATTAATCAAAACTATTAACAGATCAACTGGTCACATGTCTCATTTTTTAAGGGATTCTGCGGCATTCAAACTGGCAACTAGGTTTTCCTCCATTCCAACAGCTGACTGCCCTTCAGAAATAATTCATTGGTTGTGAAGCACCTTAGAAGTCAGGGAAACAGAATGAAAAGCAATACAAGTGCACCATTCATTTCCCTTCTGAGAATCAAAACTCCCATTTCTAGAAACAGCAGTTGTTGCTATTTTTATCTTGACTGGTCAATTCTCCAAGGCTAAAAACTACTGTAAAAGCATAATCACTTCATTGAACAAATGAAAATTATGGTTGGCCATTCTTTCAAGTATTCCATGAACTGACACAAAATCATTCAAAAACAAAAAGTGCTGCCATTTTGTGACAGCCACTGTATAGCAAAGCAGAATACCAAATTTGCTATTTTTGCACCATCTTGTAAGCCATGCACATCTGTTCAAATTCTACCTGTGTAATAAGTTCATTGTTGCAAACAGTAATGAATGGAAACAAAACTTCATTTATTTCTTAATCATTAAATAAAATTAGAATAGAATATACTATATATTTTTACCATCATTACCTCACATTACAGATTGTGTACCATATCCATGTACTGAAAGCTAGTACATGGAATAGGTTTTCAAAACCTTCATTTATATTAAATTTTATCATTTGCATTAAATAAATTCATATCCAATGAAGACAAAAAATAAGCTGTCAAATTTTATTTTAACTTTTATTTAGGCTTTGCAAACTTGTCAGTTTTCAAACATGAAAACCTCTCAGACCTGACTGCTGTCAGATCACATTAAAATTAAAATGGCATCCTAGCCATATATGGATATGCACTCTGCAGAGTGAATTTTTCAGTCAATCATAGAGGGATATAAAAAGGCCGATAGTCCTTGATAAACCTCCTTGTTTGGTGAATAGTTAAGACAAAAAAAAGCAATTACTGGGAATGTGAAAGGGAGGCAGGGGAAAGAGTACAAATTTACATGGCAACAGGGAAAGGACAATATTGCTGTAGTGATTCAAACATTCAGATATCAAGTGTTGATAATTTTATAGCAAATACTAAAGCAAATTGGTGGTGCTCACATGGCTTGTGAATTCAAATGGACGCTCACCCGAACAAATAATTCATTTTTTTCTCAAACCCCTGTCTGACATATATTCATAATAACTTAACAGAATTTTAGGATAAGTTTAAATCCATTTTTGTCTTTTTTTTCCATCCAGTTCAACTGCATTTTCTGAAGGGATTTTAGTGACCAGCTGCCGAGTACCATTTATAGAGATGTTAACTTAACCCCATCTCTTTCAAAGTATTGCTCCAAACGTTCCTATGCTATAATGTTTTACAGCCTCTAACCTCTAACAGTTTATGTATATCACCTTCTTTCAAGGTTGCTGTCAGGAAATTCTTTTTCACAATGATCACGCAAAAAAGCTCTTCACCAACCAAAAAAAAATCTTCAAGCAAAATAAATTAAGAAAACAATAAACTGTCTCCAAGAAGATAAAAGCATCAGTCTGCACGCTATAGGTATTAGATAAATAAAATTAAACACTTAGACATGTGGTGTAACAAACTAACCTGCTACAGTATATTGGTTTCCTCATTCACATCAATCTTATGAACAGATTAATAGAAAATAATTCGGCCCATTTTCACGGATCTATCCAGAGAAACCTGCACCATCTAACTGCTTCTTAAAAGATTTTTGTATTCATCATCATACCCAAACACTGTGAAAAAGAGCTTGTGCCCTAAATTTGACTTTCGGCAATCGGCCCTGAATTGCTTGAAACATTGCTTCAAATTTACCTTTTCTAGAATGTATTATAATAAAGTCTCAGAACAATGTACATTGTAGCATAATACTTTCCAATTCTGCTCTGCTTATGTAATTATAAAGTTCAGCATTTGATCCTTCATTCTTGTCAGTTAGCATGTCTTTGGTCTCAATGACATGGCAAAATCAGTGTTGTGGGCGCTTATCTTATACCTCTGGTGCGATCTTTATGGGCCCAAAAAGCATCTGCTTCACAGCTGTACAGGAAATCATAGAAGGCAGATGGGTGGAAAACAGTTCAGCTGCTAAGAGAAAAGGGATGCCATGGTGGACGCACCTGCAACCTTCTCCCAACCATGCGGCTGCAATGGCTGCAAGGACAACAGGCAACAATTAAGCAGACGTGGGACAGGTTGTCCATCATTCTCTGTGAAGCTTGTCAATGTCTCAGAAGGACATTTATACTGCTAAGCTAGGAATTTCTTGCCAGCTGAACCAGTGCCAGCATTCTATGAACAAGAAATTGAGGAATTTTGGAACTGACAAACAGGCACAGCAAACCTAGCTTGATACAAAATTAAGGAATGTCTTCAGCCTAGAGTGCCACAAAGCAAAAGGCTGCAGTTCAATATTGTTAATTTTCAGATACCAGCCATCAAGCATCTATTCTGCCTGCACATTCTAAATTATCCACTTAAATTTTCTCAAGCATACCTAGAGAGGAGGAGACAAAACTAATAGAGAAAATGAAAAGAAGGCTGCACTCTAAATTTGAAAAGTAAACTATGGAATGCAATCTACAAAGCTTTATTTTTCATTATAAGTTACATACCTAACCAGTTTTCAAGGTTTTTGGCAACTGAATTTCATAACCTGGAGAGCATATGGTCAAATAAGCAAAGCTTCCAACAGATGTATTTATGAATTTAAAAGGACAAATGCAGGCGAGCACTTCTCATTAGTACTGCTGATCCATGGGTGTCCCTCTCCGCTAATGTTTTGCCCTAGTTTCCAATACATCAAAAAAATGGACAAACCAGAAAACTTAAAAGCCATGTGGCTATCAATTCTAAAAGTTTCTCTTTATCTCTCTATTGAGAAATTGTTCACCTTTGAATCTATTGTCAATTCCAATGTTCCTTAGTAATGCCTCCAAAATATTAAGATAGAATTTTGAGACAGCTGAAACAAAGTGGGGTTTATTTTTTTAAGAATGTTTCATCAAAAGTGTGTGTATTTGAGGTGTCCCCTCTAACTCTGCAAACTTATGTTATTTTTCTTCTGAAAAAAACTTTCATTGATTATCTGCCACTGATTTATTCCTGCTACTCTCCACGACTGCTGCAAAAACCACAGCTAACTGGATCAGAACACTACACTGGCTGCGCCAAGGTTCAACTAAGGACAGTCAGTTTAGCTGTGCATGGTTTACATCTCAATTTTGCTTCGGAAAATTGTTCAGCTGGGTGACCTTTCCGCTTGTAAACTGAGAAAGGAAGACTTTTCATTTAATGGTACCTATGTGATGTTGTACAGCACTTTATAGCCAAAGCGTAGTTTAATAACTGTTACTTTGTATGCAAATGCTGCAGCCAAATTAGCATATAGCAAGGTCCCACAAACTGAGAACAAATCAATTTCCAGATAATCTGTTTTAGGTACTACTGGTTGAAGGATAAGCATTGAGCAGGACATTGGAGCAAACTCCTCTGCTCTTTTTCAAATAGTGTCGAGGGATCTTGAACCAAGGCTGAATAAAATTCTAGTACATACTGCAAAATTTTTCCATTAACATATTTACTTTGATGCTTTATAAGCTTGTTATTTATTCTCCAAACATACATACGAGCATACAGATTAGGAGGAGTAGGCCACAGCCCCTCGAGCCTGTTCAACCATTCAGTAAGATCATGGCTGATCTGATTGTAACATCCACTCCGCATTCCTGCCTACCCCTGATAACCTTTCACCCCTCCCCTTGTTTATCAAGAATCTATCTAGCCTTAAAAATATTCAAAGAATCTACTTCCACTGCCTTTTGAGGAAGAGACTTCCAAAGACTCACGACTCTGAGAAAAAATTTCTCCTCGTCTCTGTCTTAAATGAGTGAGCCCTTATTTTTAAACTATGACCCCTAGTTCTAGATTCTCTCACACAAGGAAACATTCTCTCCACATCCACTCTGTCACGACCTCTCATGATCTTAAAGGTTTCAATCAAGTTGCTCCTTATTCTTCTAAACTCCAGTAGAAACAAGCCCAGTCTGTCCAACCTTTCCTCATAAGACAACCCGCCCATTCCTGGTATTAGTCTAGTAAACCTCTTCCGAACTGCTTCTAACACATTTGCATGCTTCCTTAAATAAGAAAACCAATAGTGTACACAGTACTCCAGATGTGGTCTCGCCAGTATCTTGTATAACTGAAGCATAATCACTAGGACACCTAGATCCCTCTAACTGACATGAAGTCCCTAGTTTTTCAATGCTTTTCTTGACAGCCATTTTTAAAAAATGGTCGGATAAAAGACAATTATACTTCATCAGATAATTTAAAGTTAAAACCTGTATATTATTTGGAAATACTTGACATTAAGAAGAAACCAATAAAATCCAATTTCTGGTACTTTGAGAACTGATATCCCTCATGAGTTAAAATTGAAAAAAAAAGTGCTTTAGGGAGACATAAATAGAACAGTTTCTAGCCTGCCCTTTATTTCAATCATTGCTAGAAAAAAAATCAATAGATAATCATTGATCATAGTGCACACTGTTGATGCTTAATACAGCAGAGCTAAATAGTCAAATAAAACTACCACAGAACCATAGCATGCACTACGGAAATCTGTGTCTGGCACACCCTTCAAGAGCTTGTATTCAGAAACTGCAGTGGCTAAGGTTGCAAAATCCACTACTGCAGCAAACATTTACTGCATCAGCAAGGGTGCAAATGATCGATAGCATATTCCCATGATAGTTACAGTGTGTTCTGTCAGAGCTACAAAAAATGCAGGCAATGCGCAAAATGCAAAAATTAAGTGAGATTTGATATCTCCTTCGGTCATATAAGCACACTGAGCAGAATTATCATCCAACATTGTTATCTACATTGCTAGCTTTGACCTTGATAGCTAAAAATCATTGTTACTTTCCTACTGCATAAATTAAGAAAGACAATAAAATCTAGGCAGCTAAATTTAATAACAACTTGCATTTATATAATGCATTTAACATCCAGAGGGTCTTCACACAAGTTTTATCAATCACAATTTGACACCAAGCCATAAAAGAAGATATTAAGACCGGCGACCACAGGCTTGGTCAAAGAGGTAGGTTTTAGGGAGCACCTTAAAACAAATGAGACACAGACAGGTATTCTAGAGCTTATGGCCAAGGCAGCTGAAACCTGGTTGTCAATGATATAGCAATGAAACACGCAAGAGGCTAGAATTGAAGGAGAACAGACATATCGGCAGGTTGTAGGGCTGGAGGAGGTTACAGAGATAGGGGTGGAAGGAATAGAAAACAAGGATAAGAATTTTAAAATCAAAGCATTGCCAGACTGGGGGCAAACTTGGGTCAGAGGGCACAGGGTAATGGGTGAATAAGGCTTGGTGCAAATTAAAATATGGGCAGTAGGGCATTGGATGATGTTACAGAGGGTGCAAGGGGGAACACCAGGCAAGAGAACATTGGACAGTCGAGTTTCGAGGTAGCAAAAGTCATGGATAAGAGTTTCAGCAGCAGATCAGCTTTTTCTTATTCATTCTTAAGATGCGAGAGTCATTGGCAAGGCCAACATTTGATGTTCATCCCTAGGTGCCCTCAAGAAGATGCTTTGTCCTGGGTGGTGTCATGTTTCTTGAGTGCTGTTGGAGATGCACTCATCCAAGCAATTGGAGAGTATTCCACCACACTCCTAACTTGTGTCTCGTGGACAGGCTTTGGGGAGTCAGGAGGCAAGTTAACGCCACAGAATTCTCAGCCTCTGACATGCTCTTGTCACCACAGTATTTATGTGGTTGATTCAGTTCAATTTCTGGTCAATAGAAGCCCCCAGAATACTGATGGTGGGGGTTCGGGTGATGATAATGCTGTTGAATGTTAAGAAGAAGTGGTTAGAGAATTTCTCTTGTTAGAAATGATCATTGTCTGGAAAATGTTACTTACTATTTATCAGTCCAAGCCTGAATATTGTTCAGGTCTTGCTACATTTGGGTACATACTGCTTTTGTAAATGAGGAGTTTCAAATGTGAAAGAGCTGAGACAGGAATGGAGATGGGCAATGTTATAAAGGTGGAAGTAAGCAGTATTGGTGAAAGAGAGAACATGCCATTTGACACTCAACTCAGGGTCAGATTATTCACAACCTCAGTTTGATAGGAACTGGATACTGTTTGAGACAAGATGAATGAAGTCAGTGGCTAGGCAACAGAGTTTGTGGCAAGGACAAAAGCCAATGACTTTGGTCTTTCTGATATCTAATTGGAGAAAATTTCTGCTCATTCAATACAGAATATCAGAAAATTAGGGTGAGAAATCAGAGGCAGTGAAGGGGTCCAGAAAGATGAAGGTGGTAGTGAGGTTGAGCTGGGCATTGTCAAGCTACATGTGGAATCTGTTAGGTAATAATAGTTTATTAATTTAGGAACTAAGTTTGTCCAAGCTATTCTCTTAATCTAGAACTCTTGCATTGTATTTTGGAAGGAAAGTACGGCCACAAGACAAACGTACATCTGAAAATATCAGTGGATGTCAGATGCCAAAACATGAATATTACAAGTTGATTTATTCAAATACAGTTGTGGCGAACCATAGATAACCAAGTATCATTTGTAGTTTTCTCACCATTTTCTTGATTCTTAATTCTTTATAAAGCAAAGATTTATTTTTTCTAATTTTTCATCTATCACAAGTTCCTTCTAACTTTCTATTCCTTTTAACATTCTCACTTAACAACAGATACAAAATCCTATGACACAGCCCTGAAATACTCTAATTATCGCCGCACTGCACAGCACAGCCCAGCACTTCAGGTGAACAATCTGCCAGTTACAATGTAGGAGATGCCTGGAGAGCATTCAACTGGGTTTACCACTTTTTAAAATTTAAACACATCCATCAATTGCATCTACAAGAGAACAGGCTGTGGCCAACAACCAAGATGCAAACAATTTGGAAAGGGTCGGGGGGAGAAAAGAAAGAGGACATATTGGAGAAAAGATGTGTTTTTAGGGTGATTTGAAGGAGTGTGTGAAGACATAAGAAAGATAGTCACATCTTAAAGTAAACAATTTATATTTATGTACAGAATATTAAGATACAAATTAAAGCTGCCCACCCCCAGAACTGTTCCTGAACTGCGCAGCTCCAGAACCCAAGGCTAGTGTTTTGTGTACATACTTAACTAAGCAGGAGTTTACCCTCTCCTGACTAGCGTGGCATGACCCAGTTGCAATGAAGTCGATGAAATTTTGACCACTAAAAGATACAAATTCCTTATTCTGCTATACCAAATTGTGTAACCAAAATGGAGCCTTCACATTTCACATACCTAAATGGAAGGGATGTCTAAAATACTTATGAACATGTCTGCCAACAATGGTCATGTCAACAGTGATTTCTAACCTTAGCCCCAACCGCAAATCCTAACAAGCATTAACCCTAAACCATATAATGTCAATCGTGCGATCCATGGCCAGGTTTGGGGGGGGGCGCAGGTCGGCTGTATTGTCACTAATCCCTTAAGATACATAGTGTGGCAACCCAAAAATATGATCCATTTCAATGCAATCATAGACTCTCCACACATTTAAATTCATATGAGGTGAAGGTGTCGAGTTAAGTATCCCAACATATTTTATGCATTTGGATTACTGCATACATTGGATTCTAGAACTCTGACAGTTTATTTTTGATACTGTGGATTAAGGAAGTCATTATGACAGAACAGTCACTAACTGAGATACTTTTTTTTAATAATTACAATCAAATTTCCTTTAATATGTTTCTTCTTACATTACTCAACATGCAGCCTAAACTGAAAATTTGGAACCCTGAAGTATTTATGGCAAAATGAATTCTGCACAGTCCTTGGCGGTCTTTGCATTCATTTAGCAAAACGGGTAAGGGGTTATTTGTTGGCTTCTACACTCTACTTCTACAAGACTCCTAAATTTACATTGCTTAATTTTATAGATTCATTTTCATTTCTTTGTTAAAAGTTAAAAAATGTTCCGCCTAGAGGATACTGTAAACTAAACCTATGAATTCAACTTTTTAAAAGACTTTTCTTAGGAACCTTTAACGGTTATAAAGTTAGGATTGGAGATGTTCACACATTAATCTAAAATTGCCACAGCCACAGGGTACTGTGCTCAGCTTTATGGTAACTAGGTTATGTTGATATCTAACAATCCTATGTATGACTGGTTGGCTATTACATAGCACAAAACCATAGATTGGTTAGACGTGAAAGCGACTCGTGTTACTATTGTGAGTTAAGAATACAGAAAGGCTTGGGGAATTTGCACTGAAGCCGAAACAGTCAGACCCAAGCTTTCCTATGTCTCAAGGCATACTTTAAAAACTCTAGAAAACTGTTTGCAATATACAGAACTAGTAAAATTCCCGTCCATAATCATGGTTTATTTTATTTGTTTTCTTACAGAAGGTAAAATACGCATGCACAATAGAGAAACGTTTCTTCTTGGCATTCTTGTGATGAAAATGCACAAACATCTAACAAATTATTTCCCTTTAGTTTTAACATGATAATTTGAGAGATCTTATATTGCCTCTCATTATTCAATATTTTAAACAACGTCTTTCTGCTGGAGCCGGCCAGGGACGGTTGATCAAAAGCAATTTCTCTATCTGCCTGGCCTACTTAGGACAAAATGAACATGTGAAACACATCACTGCTCTTTAAATCTTTTAAACCTCCTGGGCAGGTACTGGCTTTACATCAGGTGACCACATTGGGTTAGAAAGTATGGTCTGTGTTGGCACCTCTTCGTTGACGAGACGGCTGAAAGCAAACCACATACGTTTTTAAATATATATTTATATATATATTTCTGTAAATATAACAAACCCATTGGAGGTGGAAGAGATAACCGCCATTTTAGGAGAGCCCCAGTCAAAACGCCGGCCTGCTTCACTGTCAGCCTGCAGCAGGTACAGTACTCACAATGAAAGCTGTCATATCCCTCCTCAAATTCTAGCCGGTCCCCCACTCGACCATTTGGCGGTTTATTGGTTAAAATGTCAGCATCACAACAACCGGCTTGGGAGGCGTTTTTTGTTTTGTGTGTTTCTCGTCATCAGTTTCAACTGGATGGCGAACACTGAATACGTCACCTTCGGTTCGGCCACGAAGAAACGCGAGCTCGGCTTCGGGTCCGGCAGCGGAAATTGCCGAATGCAGCGTGCGGCGGGTGCTCGGCTTCGGGTCCGGCAGCGGAAGTTGCCGAATGCTCTCTTCGGCTCTCTTGGAAACGGACCAAAAGGTGCGCTCTGACCACCCAATGCGCTGCGCCAGCTTCACACCGCATCCCAGAGGCTGCAACTTCCAGCAGTACCCATTTTTGTCCACCGGCCGAGATTTATACTTTGAAGATACTGAAATACAGATATAGACCTTTCTAAATGTTTTTAAGGGTTCTAAATTAATCAAGGATTATCTTACGTCCACATCCAGATAATATGCAAAGTTATATTTACAATTGCATTGAAGTTTTGTCACATTAAAAATTAAATCAGCTATTTTTTATGATAGAAGGGAAAGGAAGTCAAATCATTTTATTGTATGTCGCTTTAATTGTTTCATTGAATCGACATCTAAAGGTTCAACTTTCACCGCTGCTTTTGTAGCTGCCATAAAACCGGGTCTTGCAATTGCTTAGTTTTAAAGGAAATATGGGGATCGGAAATAATCTAGCACCTGTCATCATCCATACTTAATTTAATTTAAAATTCCATTAACCTTGAAATAAATAAGAGAATCTGATGCTTCAGTCGGAAGACCAGAAATATATTTTGTGTCTGAATGATTGAAAAATTAAATAGGTAAGAATTTTACATTAAAGGGGTTTGGGTCTTTTAATGAGCTTTTTTTTAAAAAATCACAATATGCTGAGTGTTTAGATTGAATTAAACAACGCCTTTCCGCTAGATGAAATAATATCGTCTTTAAAACGGGATGATTTATTAAAATAGTTTTAAAGAGCTAAATGACATGTTCGTGTTTAGTTTTAAACTTAAATCTAAAGTAATGAGACTATAGAAGTGAATTAGAGGAAGGCATTTGGCCAAAACCCTTTCGTTTTTGGCGTTATGTTTCTATATTTATTAACCCTTACAATAGTTGACTCGGAGCTACAAGCTCTGCTAAAGTGAGTTGGATATTGCAGGCATCTCTGGCAACCAGCGGGCTTTGGACCTGCTTTGCGGTTGAAATGAAATCTTTGGTTTCTTGGGGCTGTTTTATTGTTTTTTCTCTCTGAGGTGGGCTCAAGTCTAGACCCCAAAGTATAAAACTGACATTAATCAATGAAGTGAAATCCCTTTGATATCGAACATTTTCTCAGGCATCAATGAATTCATATATTTAATCAATCCGGGCCGTTTTTATTTAACGGAAACGGTTTGGTAAAAGAGACAATTTTATTTCCAGATGAAGTAAGGCACACAGAGCTATCACAAAACAAGGAAGTATGGGAACATTGAAACAAAGTTAACTCTACTCGTGGAACTCATCAAACTACTGATTGATTCATGGGCTTTAACTAAATCCTGAATATGTTTTCAATCGAAAACGGGTTCACCAAAAGACGCGGCAGCAAACCATTTACTGGACCTCATCAAGATATGGGTGCTTCCTGTAGGGACTGTGCACTTTATTATTGTTGTTTTGTAAACTTGTGCAGACACATAGTATACAGCACATTAAAGGGGAAAAAAATAACTGGAATATCTATGGCAGTATATAAAAAGCATTCTGCACGCACTTCCTAGGAACACAGAAACAGCGGTAAACCATTTCGACCCTGGAGCCTGTTCCGTCATTCAGTAAGATCACGGCTGAGCTGCGACCTAACTCCACACACCAGCCTTCGCCCCATATTAAACCTTTGGACAATAAAAAGCTTCCAATAACAAAATCAGTCAATCTCCGATTTAAACCCAACTGTCGTTTGCAGGACAGAGTGCCATCTTCTACCACCCTTTGTGTGTAAAAGTGTTTCCTAATTTCAAGCCTGAAAGGCGTGGTTCTACTTTTAAGGCTATCTCCCCCAGTCCTTGACAACCTAAACCAACGGAAGTCATTTTTATCTACCCTGTTTCCATTATTATTTTGAAAACTTCAATCAAACCACTGGAAATCTTCTAAATTCCAGGCAATCGTCCCTAGTCTGTGTCATTTCTCCTCAGTTAACATTTGGGGTTTAGGTATCATTCTGGTAAATCTATGCTGCATTCCCTACAAGTCAATACATCATTCCTAAAATATAATGCCCAGAATGGGATTAGACAAAGTCAACATGGATTTATGAAAGGGAAATCATGTTTGACAAACCTACTGGAGTGTTTTGAGGACCTAACTAGCAGATTAGATAAGGGAAAACCAGTGGATGTGGCGTATTTGGATTTTCAGAAAGCTTTTGATAAAGTTCCACATAAGAGGTTAGCATGTAAAATTAAAGCACATGGGATTGGGGGGTAATATATTGGCATGGATTGAGAATTGGTTGGCAGACAGGAAACAGAGAATAGGAATAAATATTTTTTTTTTGGAGTGACAGGTGGTGACTAGTGGGGTACTGCAGGGATCAGTTCTTGGGCCCCAGCTATTCACAATACATACCAATGATTTGGATGAGGGAACCAAATGTGATATTTCCAAATTTGCTGATGACACGGAACTTGGTGGGAATGTGGGCGATGAGAAGGAGGCTTCAAGGCGATTTAGACATGTTGAGTGAGTGGGCAAATACATGGCAGATGCAGTAAAACATGGATAAGTGTGAAGTTATCCACTTTGGTATGAAAAACAGAATGGCAGAGTATTATTTAAATGGTGATAGATTGGGAAATGTTGATGTACAAAAGGACCAGGGTGTCCTTGTACACTAATCACTGAAAGCAAGCATGCAGGTGCAGCAAGCAGTTAAGGAGGAAAATGGTATGTTGGTCTTCATTGCGAGAGGACTTGAGTACAGAAGCAAGGATGTCTTACTACAGTTGTACAGGGCCTTGGTGAGACCACACCTGGAGTATTGTGTGCAGTTTTGGTCTCTTTACCTAAGAAAGGGTATACTTGCCATAGAGGGGGTGCAGTGAAGGTTCACCAGACTGATTCCTGGGATGACAGGATTGTCACATGAGGGGAGATTGGGCCGATAGACCTGTATTCACTTGAGTTTAGAAGAATGAGAGGAGATCTCATTGAAACATATAGAATTCTGACAGGGATGGACAGACTGGATACAGGGATGATATTTCCTCTGGCTGGGGGATCTAGAACAAGGGGTCACAGTATGAGGAAGCAGGGTAGACCATTTAACACTGAGATGAGGAAAAAAGTCTTCACTCAGACAGTGGTGAACCTATGGAACTCTCTAACACAGAAGGCTGTGGAGACCAAGTCACTGAATATATTTAAGAAGGAAATAGATAGATTTCAGGACTCTAAAGATGTCAAGGGGTGTGGGGAAAATGCAGGAGTATGGTGTTGAGATAGAGGATCAGCCATGATCATATTGAATTGTGGAGCAGACTTGAAGGGTTAAATGGCATATTCCTGCTCCTGTTTTCTATGTTTCTATGTAATTGCTAACAGCACTCAGTGCGGTCTAACCAGGGCTTTGTGTAGCTGCAGCATGACTCTTGCCCACTTGTGTTCTAGTCCTCTGGATGTTAAGCCCAGCATTCCATTAACCTTTTCGATTATTTTTGGTGTCTGTACATGACATTTTAATGATCGATGCACATGGACTTCAAGCCTCTTTGGATTTCCACTGTCTCTAGCTTACTGTTTGCAAATCCTAATGCTAGCCTATTTCTTATTTTATGTCAACAATCTTTCCATTGTGAATTCCTATGACTTGTAATGAACGCCTTATAGATTGATAACTTTTAAAGAGAAATTCCAGTTGACAGCTGAAAGAATGACATGCCAAGATTTCATTTTTTTAAACTTTTACTTTAGCAAATGACTAAAAACATTACTGACTAAACACTATTTACCCTTTAGGAAATTTATACTTTAAAATACATGGTTCCTTTTTACTTATCACACATCACACTTTCCATAGAATTACAGTTCTTATTGAAAACAGTTCACAGGTGCTCCCACCTTCCAAAGGGTTGCTTCCTTTTTACTTTCCCAGCTGGTGTATCTCTAATCCCAGAACTATCTCTCACTATGTGGGTTACACTGTAGATTTCTTATTCTAGCTCCAAAGTAAGCAAGTCTTCCAGCTTCCTTTAACTCCTCATGAACTTGGTCTTTAATTTGAATTTGAGCTCCTACCCATGTTCTACATGGTGAATGATAGTCAGCATTTTCTCTGCTTAAGGTGCAGGCCTGGCAGCTTCTATTATTTGCTTGCTCTACTCTACTCAAATGGCACAGACCACAAGACCAAACTGCAACTTCTGCCTGTCTTGGTATATCTGGGTTTATAGGGAAGACAGTAACCTGATCTCAAAATAGCTTCCTCTACCCTCTTCCCCATGGCAATGGGAAACACATTAGCTTTGTATCTAAGTAAAAATGCTAATCATTATCTTTGATTCCAACTTCCTTTCAGCTAACCTGCATTTAAAGCTACCATCCCAAAATATAGTAATCTTATAAACCAAAAGGTACAATTATCAAACACAACAATCCTATAAAGCTCACAATTGTAACCGAAAGACAACTGCTCATGTACTGTTATCACACACCATGATGTCAGTGGTGGTGCTGCAGTGGCTTGGTTTTGCATCTTTGAGCTTCAAAATCTCCTAAATTCCAACTAACTATGCAATTGGAGGCATAAAGCATGATGCAATAGTAGCAGAAAATGTGAAAGAACAAATGGTGTAAGTACAGCATGGCATAAATTAAACCCAGGAAGTCAGGGATAAAACAAAGCAAGGGCAATTAGTGTAACATGAATTATGGATACCAATTGGGGAATGATTTCACAATCTTTAAAAGTAGTATGGTAAGAATTGAGACGCATATCTCACATTACTTTGTGCCCAAACCAATTATGTTACAGACATGAACCAAAGGTTTAGAGCTAATGAGTGGTGTTTGCCTTGGAGAAAAATATACATCAATGATCTGCAACAAAATACCAAAAAACATTGAAAACACTACAGTGGCATTGAGGATTTTAGAAATGGGGGCATGGAGTACAAAACCAAAGAGGCAATGATAGATGTGTGCACCAGTAGAATATTTTTAGGTGTTCCATCATGGGAAAGACATGAAAACCATAGACAGTGTTCAGCATAGTTTCACCAGGATCATAACAGGATTGGAAAATGAAAGTTATGATTTGAGACAAGAAACTGAAGCTACTCTTATTGGAGCAGATGAAATTAAGATTTAATAGGGGCTTTGAAAATTATGAAAATATTTGGTAGGTTGGCAGGGAAAATCTATTTTCTTTCATTCAGGAGTCAGTGATGAGGAATCATCAATTTAAAATTGTCAATAAAAGAATAGGAAAATAGGTTATTAGGAGAAAATTCTTTACACAATAAATTGTTACAACATGACTTTAACATATAGAATTATTGAGGTAGAGACCATTGCATTGCATGGTAAAAGTAGGTAATAATTTGAAGTAGAGGAACATATGGGGTTATGGTGAGAAAGCAGCACAGTGGGATTACTTTTTAGATTGTTCTAGCAAAGGACTGACACATTCACAATGAGACAAATGGCAGTATTGTTCTCTGTAATATTCTATGGTTCAATTTAATATAAATATAAGACCCTGTTGCTACACTGGAGCTTTGTGTAGCAAGACCTCATCTGAGATCAATTGGAGGACAATGGTTTTTCTGTAGTTTTTTCGCAAATCTCTATATATCTTTATTCTAAAGTAGTAATAAGGATGCTACTATTGGGTATATCACCCTTGAGTGGAGAGGATGGGGGTGAACTAGCTTATTCAGTGATCTGTTCTGCTAAATGCACAGATGTGGATAGGCAGGGCCATGATGCCACCCCATGACGAATAATCTGTCAATAAGCACTTTGAAAACGCACACATGAAAAATAACTTTAAGATTTTTTCCCCCTAATCTCTGCTTCTTTGGTCCATTTGCCCTTACCTATCATTGAATGCCTTCTCCGTCAAATATGCTACATCATTGCAGATTGTTGACATGTAAATCGAGCAATATTTATTCTCTGATACATAATTAAAGGAAACACGTCACCAGCAAATAATAGTTAAAGCTTCTTTTGCTTCTCAATGGATTGGTTTAAGTTAATGAAGTGAAGGGTTTTCATGCTGTTAAATAAACCCATCTGCTCATTTAATAATGTTTACTGGTAATTATACAATGCTTTAAAATTAATTGCACTCCTAAACTAGATTTACCTCAAACATGAAGGCTTAAACATGAAGGCTTAAAGTTACGAGCTCGTTCAAAACATGCAATTCATTTCTTAATGGTTGTCAGCACCTCCCAGTCCACTGACATGACTCACTCAGTATAGTTATGGTGCCGAATCAGTTACGAGATTCTGCCAGCTTTTGATCTATTTGTAATTTTTTTTAAAACTGCATTGTGCATTCAATTTTTGTTTTGATATTTGTTCTTGATATATTCAATGGGAACGCTTCAGACAGCCCGACAATATTTCCCATTTTGCAATAAAGGCCACACCTTCTTAAAAGACGACACTGCGGAAGGCGCTGTCTGGGAAGCGTAGTGCTGAAAACACGTTCAGTTTTGCAAGAATATATCCAAAACTTTGGTGTGTGTTTGTGTGTGTGTGTGTGTGTCCGGGGGTGAGGGCTTATTTTTTTGTATACTTCGCAGGAAAAAAACAAAAATACAAAATACTCAACACCACCCCCCCTCCCCCCCCAACCTCACGCAGTGTGCATAATATTAGTAAGAATTCTGAGATCTTCCAGCTGAGTAACATAAACTTTTTACACGCACTAATAAACGCTTGTACATTTAGATACAGTATACAAAGTATCTTACAATGGCTTAAACTTATTAGGGTCCGTGTAGTAATAAGTTTTTTTAAATTTAAAACGTGAATAATTAATAACCATGCGGAATATAATCAAACATCAGGACAAAAAGCAAAATATCAGGAAGGGAATCCTTTCATCGACAAAGCCACTAAAACTACCCCAGTTTGACTTGCCACGTTTTCATATTAGCATATTTGTTTATAATATAAAATAACGGGCAAAATCGTGAATTTCCAGATGCAGTTGCTCTCCCGCGATCCAGTTATATGCAATAGGGGATTAATATGCAAAGAGAATTTTACTCGAAATACGTTTGGTTATTTAAGTACCTTTATCTGCATGTAGAAGTATCTGTAACCTGATCTGGTTAAAATAGTTATATTTCCACATACAAGAGGCCGAGGGGGGTGGGGAGGGGAGGGGAGGGGGGGGGGGGTGTGGGGAAGAGACATCTTCAGCAGATTGGTGAGTGAGACGTCGCTGGAATAAGGTTCCTGCCAAGTTCGCACATTCTGCGGTCTATAAAAGGCGCAGCCTCCACCCTCGCCACTGCAGTGCAACTCTCCCCTTCCGCACGATGAGTTACAGTCTGGATACAATGCTCGGCAGCGGCTCTTACCGCAGGGTATTGGGGGAGTCGCCCCGGCCCGTGTCCCGCTCGTCAGGCTCCTTGGCAAGTAGCGGCTTCCACTCGCAGACATGGTCCCGCAGCCCCAGCACAGTCACCGCTTACAAACGGGTAGCTCCGGGTGTTTCAGCCAGTTTCGGCTCTCAGGTCACCCTCTCCACCGACAGCCTGGACTCCGGGCTCCTCAACGGGGACATCAGGTCCCGCAACGAGAAGGAGGTGCTGCAGACTCTGAACGATCGCTTCGCCACTTACATCGACAAAGTAAGGAACCTGGAGCTTCAGAACAAGAACCTGGAAGCGGAGGCGGCGTCCCTGAGACAGCAGCAAGCCGGCAGGTCGGCAATTGGAGAGCTGTATGAGAGAGAAATCAAAGATCTACGCAATGTGGTGGTGCAGATCAGCAATGACAAGGCACAGTTACAGCTGGAGCAGGAACATCTGGAGGAGGATATCCAACACATCAAACAGAGGTACGACGACGAGAACAGAATAAGGGAAGAGATTGACGTCGGTATCAGAGCCCTGGGTAAGTATACGGAGGATGCGGGCTTGATGAAGCTGGACCTGGATAAGAAGCTGCACTTCCTCACGGACGAGGCTTCTTCTATGAAGGCGAACCACGACGAGGAAGTTCGAGATTTGCTGAATCAAATCCAGGGCTCTCAGGTAACTTTAGAAGTGAGGGATTCTCTCAAGTCTGACATTACGGCCGCCCTCCGAGAGATCCGGGCTCAGATGGAAGGTCACGCCATCAAGACCACCAACCAGACCGAGGAGGTGTTCAAAGTGAAGCTGGAAAAGCTGAACCAAGCCGCCAAGGTCAACACGGACGCCATCCACGCCGCCCAGGACGAAATCTTAGAATATCGTAGACATCTGCAGTCCAAGAATACCGAGCTGGAGACCCTGAAAGGCACCAAAGACTCACTGGCGAGGCAAATGTTTGAGATGGAGGACAGGCACAATGCAGACCTTTCCAGCTACCAGGTAGTCTTTGGATACATTTACCTTAGTGACCCAACCATTTTCCCAATAGAGAAAATAAACAGTTTAAGGGAATTAGGGTTTATTTGCTTTTGGTTAAAAAAAAAAGCTGTCAAATTCGTTTAACTTTTAAAAATGACCTTGAGAAGGCAATTGGTTTAGGCTGTTTAATATCAAGGTTACAAGTTAGTCTTAAGTTTTATATCCAAGTTTTCCTTAAATTCCCGATTGTACACGTTAATATGCTGACAGCATCTGATCCTGAATTTGACAAGATTGAAGGGTTTTCATGTGCGTAACCATTGATTTCTGGAAAATATTTAATGTTATAGGAAGCGGCTCAGCAACTTGAAAACGATTTGAGAAACATAAAATGGGAAATGGCTGCGCAACTCAGGGAATACCAAGACTTACTCAATGTTAAAATGGCTTTGGATATTGAAATCGCGGCTTACAGGTAACCGTGTGGGTGTCAAGTGCAAAGTGCGTGAGCGAGTTTGAGAGCGTCCGGTCTAAATGTCAGAGGAAAGGACATAGAAGCCAATAGCTCACAATATAATTAGGTTAGACAATCAAATTTTAAATCATGTAATAACTATAATGGTATTTTGATGCGAGAGTAGATATGAAGAACCGATGTTGTAGAATGGTTGCTAGTTTTGAGTTTTTGGAAACCTAATTCGGAAGCATCATAAGAGAAAGGAAGAAAGTCATTTAATTGGAATTTGGATAACAAATGGTATGGATTTTTTTAAGAAGCTAGAGATACGAAATAAGGCGAGCCAGGAAGATGGGGTGAATTTCTTAATTACAACTCTATTTCTGTTTCATATGCTGACCATTGACCTTACGTTTCTAGCGTTTTCCGATTTTTATTTCAGTTGTCCAGTATTCCTTGTTTTTCCTTTAGTTCTAATGAATAAATGGTGTTTTTGTTAATAAAAAAGGACATAACAGTACATTTGTAAGCAACTGTTATTACTAATAATTATTGTTGGTGTTATTTTATTTTGGAAAGGAAACTCCTGGAGGGTGAAGAGTCAAGGTTTATTGGGACACCTTCCTATCCTTATATAGAAGGCTACCTTAAAGTTCCTACACCACCAAACCATATTAAAGCCAAGCCTGAAGTAAAAGCCAAACCAGTTGACAAAGGAAAAGATATTGCAGAGGAACAAATGGGCGAAAAGACCATTGCAATAGAAGAAGCTGAAGAGGCAGAAGGAGGACAGGAAGAGGAGGAGGAAGATGAAAAGGCAGAAACTGAAGAAGCAGCAGAGGGAGAGGCTGGAAAAGCAGAGAAGAGTG
Source organism: Cetorhinus maximus (assembly GCF_964194155.1). Taxonomy (NCBI): domain Eukaryota; kingdom Metazoa; phylum Chordata; class Chondrichthyes; order Lamniformes; family Cetorhinidae; genus Cetorhinus; species Cetorhinus maximus. The sequence continues at coordinate 101,047,205 of NC_135890.1, forward strand.
ACCAAGAGACTAAATCTGATGAAGAGGCTGTGAAAGAGGAAGACACAAAGACCGAAAAAGCTGAGGAAGAAGATAAAGCAAAGTCACCTGTAGATGAGAAAGCTGAAGAAAAAATAGAAACAGAGGAAGAGGACGTAAAAAAGGGGGAAAAGGAGCAACCAACAGAAAAGCAAGAAAAAGAATCTGCCAAAGATCAAAAGGAACCAGTGAGCGAGGCGGATGAAATAAAACCAGCTGAACCTACAACAAAAGATAAGGAAGCAGAAGAGAAAGAAAAGACAGAAAAGGAACCAGAAGCTAAAGAAACAGAGAAAGCAGAAAAGAAAAAGGAGCCAGAGGAACCCTCTAAAGCAGATGAAGATGAAAAGGAAAAGGAATCAAAAGCAAAACCCAAGGATGAAGAAAAGAAGGACGTAAAACCAGAGCCCAAAGCTGAAGAAAAGAAGGACGTAAAACCAGAGCCCAAAGCTGAAGAAAAGAAGGACGTAAAACCAGAACCCAAAGCTGAAGAAAAGAAGGACGTAAAACCAGAACCCAAAGCTGAAGAAAAGAAGGACGTAAAACCAGAGCCCAAAGCTGAAGAAAAGAAGGACGTAAAACCAGAGCCCAAAGCTGAAGAAAAGAAGGACGTAAAACCAGAACCCAAAGCTGAAGAAAAGAAGGACGTAAAACCAGAACCCAAAGCTGAAGAAAAGAAGGACGTAAAACCAGAGCCCAAAGCTGAAGAAAAGAAAGACGTAAAACCAGGGCCCAAAGCTGAAGAAAAGAAGGACGTAAAACCAGAGCCCAAAGCTGAAGAAAAGAAGGACGTAAAACCAGAACCCAAAGCTGAAGAAAAGAAGGACGTAAAACCAGAGCCCAAAGCTGAAGAAAAGAAGGACGTAAAACCAGAGCCCAAAGCTGAAGAAAAGAAAGACGTAAAACCAGAGCCCAAAGCTGAAGAAAAGAAGGACGTAAAACCAGAGCCCAAAGCTGAAGAAAAGAAGGACGTAAAACCAGAGCCCAAAGCTGAAGAAAAGAAGGACGTAAAACCAGAGCTCAAAGCTGAAGAAAAGAAGGACGTAAAACCAGAGCCCAAAGCTGAAGAAAAGAAGGACGTAAAACCAGAGCCCAAAGCTGAAGAAAAGAAGGACGTAAAACCAGAGCCCAAAGCTGAAGAAAAGAAGGACGTAAAACCAGAGCCCAAAGCTGAAGAAAAGAAAGACAAATCGCCAGAGCCCAAAGATGAACCGAAAGAAAAGAAAGGCTCTTCTACACCAGAGCCTGCACCTCAAGTGAAGAGCGAGAAAACAGAACCATCAAAAGAAGAATCAAAGAAAAGTACAAAAGAAGAATCAACTACACCAGGTCCCACAATGAAAGTGAAGGAATCTGAAAAAACAGAAGTTAAAGACAAAGTAACAAATCAAATTAAAGAAACAAAGGATGAGGTAACAGTGAAAAAATCAGAAATAAAGAAACCTGCCCCAGATTCAACTAAAGATCAAAAGGAAAAGGAAACAGAAAAAGAACAAATTAGTAAGGAGTCTGTAAAGGCAAAGACACCTGAAGTTAAAGAAGAAACACAAGTTAAAGATGACAAAGAGGGGAAATCAGAGAAGTCTTCCAGTACTAAAGAAGAGGCAAAGACAACAGACAAAACTAAAAAAGCAGAGGAATAAAAGGCAGAACGAATGATTTTGTGGGAAGAAAAAAAATATCACCAAAGAAATACTGGCTGAAGGAACAAAGTGATTAATGAAGAAAAACTGCCATGATAATATTGTACCTTGTCATGATACAAGGGGCTGGTAAGCAATAGGTGTTCACAAAAGAGGCAGACAAATGCATTATGGTAATTTATATAGCAGAATGTGATGTATGCAGAATGCTTACACTTGAAGAGTGCGAATCATTAACCTGCCTCAGTAATAAGTGCATTTAAAATGACTGACCATATGAGGTATATCACCTAAAGATAAAGAGTATTTGCTGACGTATATTAATCAAATAACACATCAGTCATGAATTGAAAATAAAAAGCCACATCCTCAATTTAAAATGTGCACCAGAAAAAATACTGTCAATTATCGCAATGTGCAATATATAAATAAAGAGCTTAACAGATATGATGTGCCTCTGAAGTGTGTATCAATACTAATGAAAATTGATATGATTAAAATATATGTATAATGACAACACAATAAATGATTGCATTTTCTTTGAATAAAATGGCAACTTTGTTATAGGAACATATTTTCTTAAGATCTGTCATTTGTTTCAATGTTTGTGCGCAGTTGTTCATGCTTTTGTCAGGAGCAATTTTTTTCTGTAACAATGAGGCAAAACACCAAAGTATCACCTGAGCATCAGACTCACCACAGAACAGACTGGTGCCTGCTATTGAGAGGAGGGAGGAGAGAAAAGAGACAGATACTGGCAGTGCATATAAAATACTGTAATATACAAACAAGTGTGAAATATCGAGAATTTAAGGACAAATAATTACCTTTATTGGGGTAAATGTACAATATATTACAATCTTGAGTTGGTATATCGTCACGCTCCAGTCCATTTAAGTTAATAGTAACACTAGCAGTAATGGTCATGCCTGTAGTACTGCAAACTCTGAACAAGAATCGTATGATGAGAAGGCCTGTAATTCTAATCTAGTCCACAGGCGGCAGTGTAACCTGTAGAACAAACAGCTGAAAGAGACGTCATTTACTCTGATTAACCATGAGTAAGGTGAATAGGAGAGTCACTAGCTTATTAAAAGCTAAACAGAACATTAGTTTTCTCATCAGTTTCACAGATCTAAAAGCAGCAACTCTTTCCAGAATATTGTTCAAGTAAAGAGCAATTATGAAGTAAATTGTCTTAACTGACATTTTGAATATGTCTGCATCAATATGTAAAGTTTGATTGTAGCAACCACCTGAATCAAATAAATATTATGGAGATCAGGGCATGTTTGGACAACAGAGAAGCTATTAAGTTACAATATCTCAGCCACAGATTTGACTGAAATAAAAATGTGCTACCTGTGTTCCAAGAGGATCAGTGGGTCAATACACTATGATATGGCATTGTGGTATATAAACAAAAAGATTCTAGGTTTGAAGCCTGTTCCATATTAAGCTTGTTGTGGGGTGATATAATTAGCCTCAGTGGCCCTTGGATGAGGAAAAGAACAAATTACAATTCCATCTTTCCAGTTGCTATTCAGATATCACAACTGTGCGTGAATGATGGCTGACACCAGGACTGGATTGAGTTGTGGTGGACCACAGTTGAATAACTGCCAATAGTCACTAATCAGGCTCATATTTTAGAAGTAGCTTCTTAGTCAAAGTCCCAAGGGCTTTTGGTACTTACTGGACAATATCCCAGAAAGAGTTGCTGCTCTTAGATGTGCAAAGCTGATGAGAAAACTAATGTTTTTAATCTAGGTGCAAAAGTAGGATTTAAAATAGCATATATATTTGATGAAACTAAGCATCAAGCATCATTTACAATGCAAGAATAGTAGGATGAAGGAAAGAGATGAACTAAAAAGACTAGATAAATACCATCAAGAAATAAAGCTTCAGCGACCGACAGACTACTGAAGTAATGATCTAAACTTGGGGACAGTGTGAATGTATGTGATTCATATGAAAATTAAATCAATGAGCATAGAGATTTGAATAATCTTTTTCATTGCCAATTTTCTCCCCTCTATTTTTAAGAAGGGGTTGACTTCTAGATGGGATATTGGTCTACAGACATTGGCACACTGTTGGTAATTCCAGCAAGGGGTCATTATTCATGCATGGACCTTGACAATGAATACCAAAGCCCAGCACAACATGACCTATACTGCAGTCCTGGATGAGATTATAAAACTCAGCAAATATCAAGGATTCAATTTTGTCTGTATGACTCATTCAACATATAAATATATTGAGCCCCATGAGATGAGTGATAATCAGTACCAGGGTATAGAATACTTCTCCATTTCAGACACCAAATTCCTCCCAGGTCCATCTTATCACAGAGAAGCACAAAGTACAGTTTTATTCAGCCTGTTGCATCATGACTTCAAACACAAAAGAGTATCAAGAAGCCTACTACCACAACATTTTCCCATATCCAAAATTTGTTTGCTTTTCACAGAGGTTTATAACTTGTACTCAATTTTCTGATGTTGTTACCTGTCTGTCCTTTTTCCTACTCAAAGGATTTAGAGACCTGAAAAACGCACACAGCTCTTAACAACCAAGACCATAGCAATGATACAAAAATATGTCCACCAACTGGACTAATTTTTAAAAAAAACAAGCTCATCAGCATTGCAATCTCAAGGTCTGACACAAATGGCTTACACAATAATTGCAAGGTTAGTATGTTGATTGTAAAATGCACAAGGAAGTACTAAGCTCCAATGCTGTTGACAACACAGTAGTTTACTGAATTTCCATAAAATTTCAGATTTTCAGATTCTGTTTCCCTTTATTTAACATATAAGTAAAAATTAAAGCAAAGCAATGAATATGTATCTGTAATACCCTTTACCAGCAATTCAGATAGGATCAGATTAGAATATTTAGCAGTTTTAACCTATATTAATTTAGAGATGCTGCAGCTCTTGACATCCTGACCAGAAAATAATAGATAACTCTCCTCTTTCCCAAATCTCGTGTTCTTAAGGCACAGTCTGAGAAGACTATGGAAATGCATTCAAAAGGAACTGGGTTCAGATGGTTAAACTAATTTTGTTTGCGCATCTATAGCCAGTGAAAAAGATGAACTTTCTTCCCATTAGTCAGGGATGATTTCAGGGCAATATTCCCGAAGTATAAAGACATGATCCTAAGTCACTGTTCTTTCCAATCCCTTGGATGGTAATTTTAGGCAACAATAATTTACTCCACATTTGTGAAATAATGTATGACTGGTATGTAAAAGAAAAGAACACTTAAAACACAAAATTAAACATTACATTAAACTGAGAAAAGAATACATTTAGAAATGATTTAGCAAGAATTATAGGATGCTTCTGAATGGTCTATTGTCACGATGAGGTTCTATCATTTAGATATCATAGTTTAGAATCTATTCCTGTGCAAGAAAGCCAAATAACTATTCCCGATATCTGCACTTGCACGGCAGCAAAAGTAAGATGAATATACATCCAAAAGCTGCCAAGTTGCAATGATTCTGCTACATCAGACAGTCATATTCCAGGCACAATATAACACAAAGTGATAAGAAAATGAATTTAGTCTTTCATAGTTTGTAAGCTCCCACTTAAACATACCCACCTCCAAAACAGCAACCTGTTTGCATGTGTCTTCCGCTATAGAAATACGAGTGTAGTTCCTAGTTTGAGTACAACAAATTTGTTTGTCCTCACTTTTAACTCTAGTGGTTCAATTTTAACAGTCCAACTACCTCCAGAAAATTAGATACTCAACAGACATTTTCAGGTTAATCAATTCCTTGATTTTTGACTGTTTAAAATTGCTATGACGGTCATTATATTCGATATGAATACATTATTTCTTCTTCAGATGTAAGTAACACTGGTAAGGCCCTATTCATTATCTGTCTCTAGTTGCTCTGAAAAGCTGGTGGACAGGCCTTACATTTCCACTCAAGCCTTGTGAGGTGCTCCCATAAGAGTGTCAGATAGGGAACTCTAGTATTTTGATATACCAATGATGAAAGGATAGTGCATCTATTGAAGTGTGATTGAAGTGTGATTTCGAGGGAAATTTGGAGAGGATGGTGTTCCCATTACATTACTGTTCTTGTCATTCTTTGTGGCAAATGCCATAGGCTGGGAAGTGCTGTTAAAATAGGCTTTGTGAGTTGCTGCAGTTCATCCTATGGCTAGTACATGTTAATGCCACAGTGTGCTAGTAGTGAAAGAGGTAGACATTGAATTCAATGGCAGCAGTGCCAATCATGTAAGGTGCTTTATCCTGGATGGTGTCATACTTGAGTGTTGTTGCACATTGGAGCTGCACTATCCAGGCGAATAGTCAGTATATCATCATACTCATAACATTAACCTTACAGACAGTGGAGGAGCATCAGTGGAACAGGAGGTGAGCCATTCATCACAGAGTACTCAGCCTCTGATCTTGTAGTTACATTATTGATATGACCAGTCCAATTAAGCTTAAGGTCAATGATAATATCCCGGATGTTGAAGGTTGAGGTCTCAATAAGTATTTGTAGGTATTTGTGGAGCCAACATATTTCTTCTCAATTACAATTTGTCATAAAGCTCTCAACAGACTTTAATTACTTTTCACAAAGATTGCTAAGAAAATGTACACTAATACACCATAGGCAGAGATTTATATGTTTTTTGCATCATACTTCACAATCAAAAGTAGTGAATAAAAGAAAGAAAAAGCTGGTGTTTTTTTTGTGTCCTTGATAACTTGTTCTTCCCTAGAGCAGAAGTCAGGATTTTCAAACAGTGTACACTTTGATGACATATATCTGGTATGCCTGTCTGTACAAAGGAATGCTCCAAGAATAGGAAGTTCCAGAGGTTGTCTGTATGTTGACTCTTAATTGTCCATACTAATCATGTTTAAAAAAGGCAAAGCCAGGGTTCTGACCTGCAGTCTGCGTGGCAGTTGATGTCTGAATGAATACATGCAGTGCTTTCTTAAGAGTGATTACACTTTGTGGCTTTAAAGGGACACAACCTCACCTTAGTAATAGAAAAATATATTGTACATTAAATGGTATAAAAATGCTTGTTTATACAAAGCAGCATATTGTCTGACTTACCATGAGAAGCACCTGCCTTGTAGTAGTTAAAACAGTAAACATTTTTGTAAAAATCATAACTGCAAGGTAATGCATGAATTATTTTCTTGCAGTAACTGTGACAAATCAGAAATATTAATGTCATAGGATGTTTTCATATATATAAAAGCCTTAGAGACATTCATTGTGTTGAGACTTCTTTGTGTTTACTGCAAATGGAATGTAGATTTACCTCTGGCGATAATGTAACCATAGTAACCATTTGAAGGGACAAGATAGATTGATATGCCAACGTTGTGGCATTCCAAGGATTTTAATCAGAAGCCTCCCTGTAAATTTGCTTGCTTTGTCATGAAAATGATCAATTAAAGGTGCTTGGAAATGCAAGTGAATGGAATTGTACTGGTATTATTAGGTGCAGGAATCCATCACTTTAATTTGATAACTTTGTTAACTAGCATATGATATCTAACTGTCAATCACTCTTCAGGCTTCTGCATTCACAAAGAACAAATAACCACAAAAACATTCTTTACTCACTAGTTCTTCCTGCTATATAGTAGCCCATGTGGGGATGAGCATATGTTGGCTCCATATACTTTTCATGTTATGAGTACTGACGCAGGTTCAGTGTTATTAGAACCCTTCATGTCTTTCATAATTTTTTTAATAGTCAGAACTTGAGTATTGCTGAAAAAAGAGACATGTCTAAGCTGTTTGTCTTTCACTCATCAGGGCATCTTGCAAGCATACCAATATAAGGGGAAAACAACAATTTATACTTTATGTGAAGAGAGTGCTGATTGGTTCGCAAGTGGCGTTGCCATGGAGAATGCACCTGTGATGATAACTGACAAGTAACTGCCAAACATTGTTTGAAATTTAAACCAGGAAGCTTGACCCTGATTGGTCAAGGCATTGCCCTGAGGAATGAGTCAGTGAACAGCTGTCACTTATTTGGTTTAGCTGAAACAGGCGCAATGTGTGTACATGTTCTTTTTGTCTGCAAAGAACAGGGCCCTGTGTATTAGTATGTAACTTCCAGTACACGCAATGCACCACACTGTGAGCCCGAATGACAGTCTTCAATTGGTGGCCAGTGTAATTCTTAGCACACTGAGGATTATTTAGCAAATGTCCAATTGCAGAATCACATCTAATGTTGGACGCTGAGTTTTGAGTTTTGCAAGCACAAGCTGGTTGGGTTTGTACTTTGCCTGTTGTGAACAGCGGCTGGGACATGCTGTTTGATACAATCTGCCAGTCTTTGATACGTACGGCCTACATACCTAGCATCACACTGGCACTGAAACTCATATATCACATTAGTCATTTGTGTGATAGACAGAATGCCTTTTTATTGACTGCAGCATCCTGTTAATGGTGAATATCACTCGTGTTGCTACTGTATACTAGCAGCTTGAAACAGCTAGCTTCACCTGTTGCTCAAATTTTTGAGATACCTTGCCTTTCCAGGGTAATCTGAGGTAGACTGAGCACATTTCAGGGCCAAAAGCGATGGCCTTAGGCCCACTCATGAGTTTGCGTCATATACAGCATGAAATGATCTAATCAGGGTATACATTATCCTGTAGGATGCCTATGATGCCCCCTGTTTCAGCATCAAGTTTGCATGGTAAATAGGGCTTGGGCCCTATTTACAAGGTTGCCGATAAGACCAATCTTATAGTGTATGGAGCTGTAAGAATCCCAACGTGTATGTTGACCAGTGAAGGTAGGCTTGTAGTAGAGACCCTTCCTGGCAGGTTTCTCAACTGGTATGTCAAGGAAAGGGAGTTCATTTGATTGCTCTATTTCAAAGGTGAATTTGAGTGCAGGATGGAGCCCATTAAGACATGTAAGGAAATTGTTCCATGCAGCTGCGGATTTAAATATAGCAAACGTATCAACCACGTGCCAGAAATTTGTGAAGGATAGGAGGTTAGGTGTCATATCATCGAAGACACATTTCTCATGGAACCCAACAAAGATGTTTGCGAGAGCTGGGCCTAGAGCGGATCCCATGGCAACACCATCTATTTGGGCATAGATGGTGTCATTAAAACTGAACTCAACTGCATGAGTTACCGAGTTTATAAGTTCAATAAATACTGATTCACACAATGGTGGTGAGTCTAGATCGCCATGATATAGTGCTGCAGCTCAAATAGTAATGGCTTCCTTAAGTGGAACATTGGTGAATAGGCTAGCATTATCAAATGAGCACATGGTCACAGCATTGCTATTGCTATGGAAGTCCTGTATGGCCTTCACAAATGTGAAGGAGTCCTTCACCATGCATGTGGAAATCTTGGTCAAAACTGGCTGTAACAATTCACCCAACCACTTGGCTAATTCATGGTGTGCAGAACCTTTCATAGATACGATGGGGCATAAAGGGACATCACTTTTGTGTGTTTGGGCAGCCCATACATACGTGGACTTAGCAAACCATGAGGACGAACCCTGTCATATATATCAAGCAGTAGCTTATTGCACTTACGCAAGTCCAGCAAGCATTTTCTTAGCTTACTTTTGAGCAAGGTTGTCAAGTCATGTTGAGCGGCAGGTCCAATGGATACGAATTTGGACTTGTCATTAAGAATGGCATGCATTTTATTGATATAGTCACGCTTGTTAAGGATGACTATTCCTGTCCCTTTGTCAGGTTTACTGATGTGTATGTCTGGGTTGGTCTTAAAGCCTCGCAATGCAGTCAAATGAATTCCCCTTCCTTGACGTACTAGTTGAGAAATCTGCCAGGGCGTTATCTACCACGGCCTACCAAAAGCCTACCTTCACTGGTCAATATACACGTTGGGATTCTTACAGTTCCACACGCTAAAAGATTGGTCTTATCGGCGACCTTGTAAATAGGGCTCGAGCCATTTTCTCACCATGTAAGCTGTGTAACATGGTGTATGAATTTCAGTGCCAGTGTGATGCTATTTTTGTCCCAAAGACTGGCAGATCATATCAAACAGCATGTTCCAGCCCCTGTTCGCAACAGTAGGGTACACACCACACCCAACCAGCCCGTGCTTGCAAAACTCAAAACACAGTGTCCAATGTTAGATGTGATTCCGCAATCAGACAACATTTGCTGAATAATCCTCAGTGTGCTAAGAATTATGCTGGCAACCAATTTAAGATTGTCAGTCGGGCTCACAATGTGGCACATTTGTGTGTACTGGAAGCTACATATATTAATACCCAGGGCCCTGTTCTTTGCAGACAGAAAGAACATGTGCACACATTGCGTCTGTTTCAGCTAAACCAAATAAGTGACAACCATTCGCTGACTCATTCCTCAGGCCAATGTCTTAACCCATCAGACTCAAGCTGCCTGTTTTAAATTTCGAACAATGCTTTGCAGTTAACTATCAGTCACCATCACTGATGCATTCTCAATGGCAATGCCACTTGCCAACCAATCAGCACTTTCTTCACATACAGTATATATTGTTGTTTTCTTCTTATATTGGTGTTCTTGTGAGTTGTCCTGATGAGTGCAAGATGAAAAGCTTAGACATTTCTCTTTTCTTAGCAAGATTTTTTTAAACCAAACACTTGTAAGTTAAATGCTGTATCCTTGTAGAACTTACCAACTTGATCTGTTGCTACAGTTTAATTTTTCCTTTTATTAAACTTGCTTCATAGATCATAACCTAAGCCATATGGTTTAACATAGTGATTTTATATCAATTATCTGAAGGCTGGGAATACCAGTAACCAAATTTCAGTACCAAGTACTTAATCAAACAGCTAGCCGAAAAACTGTACTCTTATTGAAATGTGGTGGATGGTTCTGATCAAAAGTCCTGACATTAAGTATGTTTACTTATACAGAAATTTATTTTATTAATACCTGTTCCATAGATATTTGATAAATGAAGGATGCACATCATTTTAATGTTTTAAGATTTTATATATGTCTTGCCTTCACAATAGAAACAAGCACATTAAACATATTAATTGTACAAATAGAGTTAATCCCTCGTATTACATACAGGGATATGTTTGTTTACGTTCTTGATCTGCAAAGTGAATAGAAGTATACCTGCAATGGATAAAGAATCCATTACCTTCCAGGGGCTTATCAACAAATACTTTGAAGTTTGTGAGCTGATTTCATTCCAAATCAATTCAGTGATGACATGAGCACCTCCATAATCCAGAGCCTCTTGTTGCAACTGGGTAATCTCTGACCCATCAAAAACAATCGCATTGGAGATCTGTAGCTTATGTATGAATCATAATCCTTTAGTCTTTGATACAGATGCAAAACAATCTTAAAAATTGAGAGAAGGTAAGGCAGTCATTTCCAAACTACAGTTCCTTAGTAACAGAAAAAATCTAAACAACTTCATGAGACACATTTTTTTAAAAAATGTTAAAAAGACAAAGAAGGCCACCAATTTCCATTGTACAGACTTTCCCAGCAAACAGAAAACACATAATTGACCTCAACAGTCCTCAACAACAGTTGATTTTCTATATTATAATTAACAGCATGGCCTAAGGGATTGTCCATAATGTAGGGCAATATTTTGTATATTACAAGGTATAATGCTCCTATTCTTATAGAACAGCATATCATTTAATTTGCCATGAAAAATATGTATATTACTCATAAGTACAAAAATACCATTAATTTGCCACTAGTACGCAAACTTAACCAATCAAGTTCCCTACTTTTGTATATGGTTTCAATGTCCGATAATGGCCCAAATCTTTCCATCAGGATTGGAACCCCTATTTCTGACCCTGATCAGGCAAAAATTTGCCCAGGTAACTTTCGTCCAATTTTTCTGGGCAATCTTCGAATGGAGGATCCTGCAGGACTCAGTCAGCACAGGAAACCTCGGAGATATCAGCGAAGGGAATACGCACAGAAGCCATGTCCCCTTTTTACGGCACTAGCTGCCATATTAAGGTAAGTAAAGATTAAATGTCCCAAAGCTTCTTTGCAAAGTTATGGAGATAGTGTAAGTGTGTAAGGGGGTATGGTGGGTGACGTAAGAAGGTAAGGTGGTAGGGTGAAGTGGTAGGGTGGCAGGTGTTTAGGGTGGCAAGGTGGCAGGTGGGTGAGGTGGTAAGGTGGCAGGTGGGAAGGTTGTTAGGTAGGTAGCATGGCAGGTGGGTAATCTCGAAGGGTAGCAGGTGGATAGGGTGGCAGGTGGGTGAAGTGGTAGGATGGCTGTTGGTAGGGTGGCTGTGGGATAGGGTGGCAGGTGGGTAGGATGACAAGTGGATAGGGTGGCAGGATGGCAGCTGGGTAGGGTAATAGGTGGGTTGGGAGGCAAGCAGGTAGGGTGGTAGGTGGGTGAGATGGCAGTTGGCTATGGTGGTAGGTGGGTAGGGTGGCAGCATGGCAGATGGTTAGAGTGGTAGTTGGGTAGGGTGGTAGTTAGGTAGGGTGGTAGTTGGGTAGGGTGGCAGGGTGGAAGGTGGGCGAGTAGTTGGGTGGGTTGGGGTTAGTCCATTTGAGCTGTGGGGAGTCAAGTGGTGAGGTCAAGTTGGGTCGGGGGAAGCCAAAGAGGTTGAGGGGGAGTTGGAGGTGTCAGGGGGGAATTAGCTGGCACAGTTGGGTCCTGGGGGGAGGCTAGTTGTGAGGGTCGGAGTGGAGTTGCATGGTGGGGCTGGGTCAGTTTGGTTCATAGGGGTCAGGGGGGTGTTGTGTGGTGAGGTCGGGATTGTGGGGGAGTTGGGGGGATCAGTGGGATAGCTCAGGTGGTGCGGTCAGGTCAGGTTGGGTCAGGGCATGTTCGGGAGTCAGGGCAATAGTCAGGGGTGGAGGGGGGAATTGGGGGCGGTCATTTGTATAGTTAACCAAGAGTTAGACTAGGACTTTTCTGTCTAATATATCCTGGATAAATATCCAGCTAAGTAAGTTGGAACTGTCCAAAGTCTTCAAATGTAACTCAGAGTTGGAGACTTTTTCAGAGGTTTCCAGGGAACAGGGGAATTGCCCATTAGAAATTCAAACTTCCCTGGCAATTCCCATGGAGTCAGTGCATTGGGGCTTCCAAGGGGTCATGTAGCCCACCTTTTGGTTGTCATGAAACTATCATATTTTTCATAATATTATTGTGGTTTATTGTAAATTAGGTTTATGAGTGAGGCACGTATGTTCCTGTCTGTGTGATTTAATTGAATTGGAGTCAGATAGACAGCAAGATTGAAATTATCAAAAGAAGTTAGGAGTAAAAGGCATTTGAAACGCTAATGAGTGAACATGGGTGAGGGCAGCATGTAGGGTGTGAAAGAAATTTGTATTTTTAGATACGTGAAGGGGTGTTTAGGTTTCAAAGGGATGATATGATGTTTACAGCTAAGAAGATAAGCAAGGCCAAACAGTATGTTTATTTTTCCCAAAGGTACTGACCATATTGGTAACATGAAAGATTTTTATATTATGGGAAAAGTAAATTTCCAAAGATATATAGAACAATGGAATTTACAGATTAAAGAAAGAGAAACAGGCTATACTGGGGTCCATGTAAAATCTAAAAAGACCGTGCAAAACAGCCTTGGGGAGAAAGCTTCCAGCTGCTTTTGCAGAAGTCTGCTGTAACCAGTAACCAAAGTTGGAGAAAAGCCTTTGGAATTCCACTGTTGAGTGGGTGCTGTGGTAAACTTGCTGGATTGCCTTTCTAAGTTTAAAATCTATTTTGGACTGTTTCCTTAAAGAGGGTGTGTAGTTGGAAGTCAGCTTAATTAGGAATTTTGGGGCTTGTTATAGTATGAAGTAACTGTAATCTTGTGTACACGCTTGAAATCTTTTTTTTTGTTAATAAATGTTTTATTTTAATTTTTTAAATCTCTAAAAGTGTAAGTGGGCTTGTTACTTCTGAATTCAGTGCATAAATCTTCTCGTAATAAAAACAGATGATAAAATCTTTGTGATAGCATGGCCAATTTTCCCTTGTGGATTTGGTTCACCTGGCACATATCACCTGCCACTTCATAATACCAGGGTATATCCCGTCTCTGACGACCCCGATACTGGAATATCTGGGCTGATATTTCATAAACGGCCAATATACAAACTAAATTTACAAATCATCCACAGTGTTTTTTTATTCATTCATGGAATGGGGCATTGCAGACAAGGCCAGCACTTATTGCCGATCCCGAATTGCCCTTGAGAAGGTGGTGGGGAGTTGCCTTCTTGAATTGCTGCAGTACATGTGGTGAAAGTATTCCCATGGCCCATTGAGATAGGGAATTCCAGAATTATGACCTATTGATAATGAATAAATGGTGATATATTTATAAGAGAGGACGGTGAGTGACTTGGATAGGGAATTGGTAGTTCCCACAAGTCTGCTGCCCTAATTAAATAAAATAGTGATGCAGGGCCAGCCAATGTGTTGTAGCTGCATGATGTGGGAGCTGGTAGACCCCATTGTGGTTCCTAGTGACCACATCTGTTGCAAATGTTGGTTGCTCGAGGAACTCCGGCTCTGAGTTGATGAGCTGGAGTCTGAGCTTCGGACACTGCGACACATCAGGGAGGGGGCGAGTTACCTGGATGCTGTGGTTCAGGAGACAGTCACACCCCTTAGATTAACTACCTTAAATTCGGCCAGTGGTCAGGGACAGGAGGGTGGGACTGTGAGTGAGGCAGGTAGAGGGATCCAGGAAGTAGCACTGCAGGAGCCTCAGCCCTTGCCCTTATCCAACAGGTTCAAGATTCCTGCTCTCTGTGTGGACGAGAGCAGGGACTGTAGGGAGGATGGGCAAACTGACCATAGCACCCTGGTACAGGGAGCCATTCAAGTGGGAGGAGAAAAGAGAAATGTAGTTGTAATCGGAGATAGTATAGTTAGGGGAATAGATACTGTTCTCTGTAGCCAGGATCGAGAGTCCCGAAGGCTGTGTTGCCAACCTGGTGCCAGGGTTAAGGATATCTCATCTGGGCTGCAGAGGAACTTGGAGTTGGTGGGGAAAGATCCAGTTAAAGTTGTCCACGTAGGTACCAACGATATAGGTTGAAGAAGGAAAGAGGTTCTGCTGAGGGAATATGAGCAGCTAGGGGCTAAATCAAAAAGCAGAACCAAAAAGGTAATAATCTCCCGATTACTACCTGAGCCATGAGCTAATTGGCACAGGGTCAATAAGATTAAGGAGGTAAGTGTGTGGCTCAAAGATTGGTGTGAGAGAAGTGGGTTCATGGGACATTGGCACCAGTACTGGGGAAAGAGGGAGCTATTCCATTCGGATGGGGTCCACTTGAATCATGCTGGGACCAGTGTCCTGGTGAATCGCATAACTAGGGTCGTAGATAGGGCTTTAAACTAAATAGTCGGGGGGGAGGGTTCAGTTGCATAGAAATATAAAAAATCAAAGTTTAAGGAGAGGGTCAGAGTGCAGGTTAGTGACGAGGCTGATTGCTATCAAAAAGTGAAAAGAAGGGACAGAGTGTGTGAACGCCGTATTGCACCAAAGAATCATATAGGAGTAGAGAAAATTGACAATAGGGCAAACTTAAAGGCTTTGTATCTGAATGCACGTAGCATTCGGAATAAAACTAATGAGTTAACAGCGCAAATAGAGATAAATAGGTATGATTTGGTGGCGATTACTGAGACGTGGTTACAGGGAGAACAGGTTTGGGAGTTGAATATCCAAGGGCACTCAATGTTTCAGAAGGATAGGCAGGAAAGAAAAGGAGGTGGTGTTAGTAAAGGAAAAGATCAGTGCTATAGTGAGGAATGATATAGGCACTGGAGAGCAAGACATAGAGTCAGTCTGGGTAGAAATACGAAATAGCAAGGGAAAGCAGTCCCTGGTGGGAGTAATCTATAGGTCCCCAAACAGTAGTTTAGCAGTAGGGCACATTATAAACCAGGAAATACTGGGAGCATGTAAGAAAGGCACGGCAATAATCATGGGTGATTTTAATATTCATATAGACTGGACTAATCAAATTGGCAAGGGTAGCCTTGAGGGAGAGTTCATAGAGTATTAGAGATTGTTTCTTGGAGCAATATGTTGTGGAACCAACCAGGGAGCAGGCTATTCTGGATTTGGTTTTGTGTAATGAGATGGGATTAATTAATGATCTTATAGTAAAGCATCCTCTAGGGAAGAGCGATCATAGCATGCTAGAATTTCAAGTTCAGCTTGAGAGTGAGAAACCTGAGTCCCATACTAGTATTCTAGAGTTAAACAAAGGTAATTACATAGGTATGAGGGCAGATTTGGCCCTAGTGGACTGGGCAGGAAGACGACAAGGTGATGAACAGTGGCAGATATTTAAGGAGATATTCAATTCCTCCCAAGTAAAATATATCCCAATGAGGAAGAAAGATGGTAAGAGGGAGAAAAAGCATCCATGGCTAAGCAAGGAAGTTAAAGATAACTTAAAGGCAAAAGCTAAGGCATACCAAATTGCAAAGGTCAGTGGCAGGCTGGAAGATTGGGAAACTTTTAAAGATCAACAAAGAGTTACTAAAAAAATAATAAAAAGAGCAAAGGTAAATTATGAAAGAAAACTAGCGCAAAATGTAAAAACTGATAGCAAGTATACAAGTATATACAAGTATATAAAAGGAAAAGAGAGTAGCTAAAGTGAATGTTGGTCCCTTGGAGGACGAGACTGGGGAGTTAATAGTGGGGAACGCAGAAATGGTAGTGACGCTTAATCAATATTTTGCCTCAGTTTTCACAGTAGAGGACATTAGTACCACTCCAACAGTAACAGGTAGTGCAGAGGATATAGAGAAGGAAGAACTTGGAACAATCACCATCACTGGAGAATAAATACTGAACAAACTATTAGGATTAAAGGGTGACAAGTCCCCAGGACCTGATGGCCTACATCCCAGGGTCTTAAAGGAAGTGGCAGCGGAGATAGTGGATGCATTGGCTATAGTATTCCAAAATTCCCTGGATTCTGGAAAGGTTCCAGTGAATGCTAATATTCAAAAAGGGGGGGAGGCAGAAAGTAGGGAACTATAGGCCAGTTAGTTTAAAGTCTGTCATTGGGAAATTGTTGGAATCCATTATTAAGGAAGTAGTAATGGTGGCATTTGGAAAGTCAAAATGCAATCCATCAGAGTCAACTTGGTTTTATGAAGAGTAAATCGTGTTTGACTAATTTAGTACAGTTCTTTGAAGATGTGACAAGCAAAGTGGATAATGGGGATCCTGTAGATGTAGTATATCTAGACTTCCAGAAGGCCTTTGATAAGGTGACACACAAAAGATTAATACACGAGATAAGATCACATGGAGTTAGGGGTAATATATCAGCTTGTATAGAAGATTGGCTAACCAACAGAAAGCAGAGAGTCAGGATAAATGGGTCTTTTTCTGGATGGCAAGCTGTAACTAGTAGGGTGCCACAGGGTTCGGTCCTTGGGCCCCAACTATTAACAATCTATATTAATGACTTGGATTCAGGGATAGAAGTTACTATAGCTAAATTTGCAGATGACACCAAAATAGGTGGGAAAGTAAGTTATAGTGAAGAAATAAAAAATTTACAAGTGGATATGGACAGGTTAGGTGAATGGGCCAAATTTGGCAGATAAAGTTTAACGTGGATAAGTGTGAGGTTATCCATTTTGGTCGGAAGAATAAAAAGGCGACTTATTATTTAAATGGAGAGAAACTTCAGAATACTTCAGTGCAGAAGGATCTGGGTGTCCTCGTGCATGAATCGCTGAAAGCTAGTATGCAGATACAGCAGGTAATAAGGAAGGCAAATAGAATTTTGGCATTTATTGCTAAAGGAATAGAGTATAAAAATAGGGAAGTGTTGTTGCAACTGTACAAGGCATTGGTGAGACCGACCTGGAGTACTGTGCACAGTTTTGGTCCCCTTATTTGAGGAAGGATGTAGTTGCACTGGAGGCGGTTCAGAGGAGGTTCACTAGATTGATTCCAGAGATGCGGGGCTGGTCTTATGAGGAGAGATTGAGCAGTTTAGGCCTATACTCGCTGGAGTTTAGAAGGACGAGAGGATATCTAATTGAGGTATATAAGATACTAAAGGGGATAGACAAAGTAGACGTGGAGCGGATGTTTCCCCTTGAAGGGCATTCTAGAATGAGAGGCCATAATTTTAGGCTAAGGGGTAGTAGATTTAAATCAGAGATGAGGAGGAATTACTTTTCTCAAAGGGTTGTGAATCTGTGGAATTCACTACCTCAGAGTACAGTGGATGCCGGGACGCTAAATAAATTTAAGGAGGAGATAGACAGATTTTTAATTAGTAATGGGTTGAAAGGTTATGGAGAGAGGGCGGGAAATTGGAGTTGAGGCCGAAATGAGATCAGCCATGATCGTAATAAATGGCGGGGCAGGCTTGAGGGGCTGAATGGCCTACTCCTGCTCCTAGTTCTTATGTTCTTATGTTCTTATCCTGCTAGGTGGTAGAGGGAACAGATTTGAGAGGTGCTGTTAAAGAAGTCTTTGGGAGTTGCTGCAGTGCATCTTGTGGGTGGTACACACCATAGCAACTCCCTTCTTCACTCCATGCACTGGTGGTAGAGGGAATGAATTTTTAAGGTGGCTGTTTTGTCCTGGATGGTTTTGAGTTTCCTGTGTATTGTTGGAACTGCACTCATCCAGGCAAATGAAGTGTATTCCATCATACTCCTAATTTGCGCCTTGCAGATGGTGGGAATGATCTGGGCAGTCAGGAGGTGAATCATTTGCCAAATACTATGCTGCCTCTGGCCTGCTCTTGCAGTCACAATGTTTAAATGGCTGCTTCAAGTTAAGTTCCAGGTCAATAGTGACTCTCACAATAATGATGGTGGGGGATTTAGTAATGTTAATGTCATTAAATATCATGGGGAGGTGGTTAGATCATCTTTTCGAAATGGTCATTACCTGACACTTTCGTGGCATGAATATCACTTGACACTTATCAACCCAAGACTGAATGTTGTCCAGATCTTGCTGCTTGCAGGCACAGAGTTCTTCAGAATTTGAGAAGTTGCGAATGGAACTGAGCACTGTGCAATCATCAGTGAAGATACCCACTTTTGACATTATGATGGAGGGTGAGGTCATTGATCAAGGAGCTACAATTGGTTGGGCCTAGGACACTACCTTGAGGAACTCCTGTAGAGAAGTTCTGGGGCTGAGATGCTTGGCCTCCAACAATAACAACCATCTTCCTTTGTGCTAGGCATGACTTCAATCAGTAGAGACCATTCCCTCCCAGCAGCACTACCTCACCCTTCCCCCATCCCCCCAACACAAGGATTACCATTGATTCAAATTTTACTAGGGGTCCTTAATGCTACTTTTGGTCAAATGCTGTCTTGATATCATGGACAGTCACTCTCACCTCACCTGTGGAATTCAGCTCTTTTGTCCATGCTTGGATCAAAGCTGGAATGAGGTCAGGGGCCGAGCGGTCTTGGTGGAACCCAAACTGAGTGTTAATGAGTAGGTTATTGGTGAGTTCAGTGACACTTGATAGCATTGTCAATGACAACTTCAAACACTTCGCTGATGATTGAGAGTAGTCAGATTAGATTTGTCCTTTTTTTATAGGTAGGACATAACTGGACAATTTCCACTTTTTGGCAGTGTTGTATCTGTACAAGAAAAGCTTGTCTGGAGGGCTAGTTAGCACAAGTCATCAGCACTACAGCTGGGTGGTACCACATGGACTGCAGCGACTCAAGAAGATGATTTACCACAAACCTCTCAAGGGAAACTAAGGATGGACAATAGATGTTGGCCTTATTAATGAAGCCCACACCTTATGAATGAATTTTTAAAATGCTGTCAGCCCCCATAGCTTTAGCTGTATCCAGTACGTTCAGCACTTTTTGACATTACATGGAGTGAATTAAATTGTTTGAAGACTGGCTTCTATCATGGTGGGGGACTCAGGAGGAGGCTAAAATGGATTATCCGCTTGGTACCGCTGGCTAAAAATGGATGAAAATGCTTCAGCATTGTCTTTTATGTTCACATGCTGGGCTCCCCCAGCATTGAGGATATGCATTCTTATGGAACTTTCACCTCCTTAATTGTCCACCATGATTCATGGCTGGATGAGACAGAAAGCTGAGCTTTGATTGGTTGTGGGATCGCTTAGCTTTGTCTATAGCATGCTGTTTCAGCTGTTTAGCATATGTGTAGTCCTGTGTTATAGCTTCACCAGATTGGTACCTCATTTTTAGGTACACCTGGTGCGATTTCTGGCATTCCCTCTTACGCTCCTCATTGAACCAAGATTGGTCCCGTTTTGTTGTTAATGGGAGTGAAGGATATGGCAAACCGTGAGGTTACAGATTGTGGTGGAATAAAATCCTGTTGTTGCTGATGGCCCACAGTGCCTCCTGGATGCCTGGTTTTGAGTTGCTAGATCTAAGTCATTTAGCACAGTAGTAATGCCGCACAATAGACCTTAGTGTGAAATTGGGACTTTGTCTCCAGAAGAACTGCGTGGTGGTCACTCCTATCAGGTAAATTGGTGAAGATAAGGTCAAGTAGGTTCACACTGTAGGTTTTTCCCTCTCACTAGCTGCTGCAAGTCCAATACTCAACCGGCTTGGTTAGTAGTGGTGCTACTGAGCTTTTCTTTCTTTATTCTTTCATGGCCAGCATTTGTTACCCATCTCTATTGCCCTTGAACTGAGTGGCTTGCTCAGCCATTTCAGAAGGCAAATAAGAGTCAACCACATTGCTGACGGTCTGGAGTCACATGTAGGCCAGATGAGGTAAGGATGGCAGATATTCTTCTCACTGCCAGATGGGTTTTTACAACAATCTATAGCAGACTAGCTCTATATTCGAGAAATTCCACCAGCTGCCATGATGGGATTCAAAGCCGTATCCCCAAGAACCTTAGCCTGGGCCTCTGGATTACTAGTCTAGTGACATTACCACTACGCCATCGTCCCCCCTTCTTGGTGTTGGACATTGAAATACCCCTGTGTGAGTGCACTCTGTACCCTAACTTGCTTCCTCTGTATATTAAAGACATGCAGCATTTTAAAAGGGGCAGAGCAAGGGGGAGAGAGAAGGTAGAAATAAAACACAGCCACAAACACAGTTTGTTGCTGGTTTCCAAAGATAAACCAATGAACATGCAATTACTCTAATTAATTAAAATAAGCTTTGTGAATATTGCAATATGGTTACTAAATATATTTTATCACTGCAGAATTAAAGTACAACCATTATAATGAAGAGATTTCATAGATTTTTTAGAGTTGACATTTATTATCATTATTGTAGGATTAATAATTTGATCACTCTTTGGGCTGAATTTCATGGGGCTTGTGGCAGGGGGCTATTGCTCACCCTCCCTGTTGCAAAAGTCTGATGCCAGCCGACCGATCTAAACAAAGCACCCCCCTGCAGCAATAACACATTGCTGGCGGGTTAAATGGGCAGAGAGTGGGACTTCCACCCCTCCATTGGAGGAAGTCCCAACCTTGAGAGCTGCCAGTCAATCTGATTGGCTATCAGCTCTAGCTGTCCCAGAAGCACCAGAACTAAGTAGTGGGCACTGCTGGGACTTAAATGAGTTCCAGGATGAAGACAGCCATGGTGTCCAGACCCAGGTAAGTCCCTTGTTTTGAACAAGGAGGGATCGGGGAGCCTGGGGGGGGCTGGGTGGAGGCCATGTGAGGAGGAACAAAGGGTGTAATAACTTGGCGGGGGGTGTCTCCAATGAACACAGGGGACTCCCTGAATGAAGTGCCCCCCCTTCCTTCCTGCTTTTTCCACAAAGTTTAAAACAACAAGGCCTTCTCACTCCGCTTGCCTGCCCGTGCCATATTATTGCACGAGCAGTGTAATATTTGGATCAGTTGGATTGGTAACAAGCACAATTAGCCATTAATCAATTATTTGAAAATGGCGGGCGGGCTGCCAATTTGGGTGCCTGCCTACTTACTGTTTTATGGGGACGGGGTTGGGGTTGGGCTGGAAGGTGGTGGGCTACCCAGACATCATATTATCATATTTTATGTGCCCTCCACTCCCCCACGCCGCCGAAAACACACCTGGCTGTGGGGCGGTGAGGGCGGGGTGGGGGGCATTAAATCTAGCCCTTCATGTTCAAGCTCCAACATTTACAATCATAATTTGCATCATAGGAAAGTGAAGCTTCCACCAATTCCTTGGCCCCAAAATCGTGCTTCCTAGTCACTAGATTTTAATATTAAATTGCAACATTATTAAATGCTTAGACATGGTTGGAGTCAGGCAATGTTACGGAGGTGTAAGTAGGCAGACTCAGTGATGATGTGGATATATGGTCATAAGCTCACCAAGGTTGTGAAAAGTCTAGTTCAGCCCCAGACAACTGCCAGTGAGAGGGATGGAGTCATTGGCTAGCAAACAGAGTTTATTGGGGGGTGGTGTGGACTGAAGGCAATGACTCCTGTCTTCCCAATAATTAGTTCGAGGAAATTTCTACTTATCCAATACTGATGTTGGGCAGGCAGTCTGACATTTTAGTCAATGAGAGGCTGAGAAATCCCTAAATAAAAAACCTTTCTATTTAGAACTAAATAGGGCTAAAAAGAATAATATTGACCTTTACATCTTCTACGACCTTTATTTGTACAGTGCTGCAGTTTGTACCATACGCTAGGAAATAATCAGCACCAGAACTTGGTTTTCAATATTCATTTGTAATATAGTCAGTTTCTGCTTAGTCAGTTGGCATCCTGCCAAAGTATGCAAATGAGGTTTTTTGCTGCAGTGCAGATATCACTAATGGTTATTTTTATTCAAGGGTTATATCCCTGGAGAAAAGAAATAAAGGGAGTGCAGCAAAATACAACTATGTTAAATGCACCGGAAGGCACACAGAACGAAAGAAACTTGTCCTCTTTGTATTCATGACTTCCCCTGGGTCAGGCATATAATCTTCAATCCAAATTAATGCTACTTGTCCAATATGTTTTAATACAAATTATAGAACATTCTAGAACAGATGCACTATTGCAATTCCAGCTCTACTGAATTTCCCTCGAGGATCTTAAAAAAGGCTCATTATTCAAATTGTAGTAAGTTGTGAGGCTTAAATTGCTCATGTAAAGGTGCCTGTCTCAGTACTTATTAAAATCACTACAAGGACTGCTGGAGCTGTTTTTGTTGCTAATTTTGTGCCATCTCTAGACATTTCTAAGAATGGGTAGGTTTGTTTGAGCCTTGACAGTGAATGTCATTAGATTATTAATCTATGGAGGCCATCACAGATAAATATAATTGTTCCTCCCCCACTTTCCATACAGCAATGTATTTTTATCAAGGAATGTTGATTAGAATGGGAACCCTATTTGGTCTTCCTCTCCTGAACTGCCAATGCTGAAGCCAACTGCACCTCCTATTGTTATCAACTGACTCAGCATAAACCAGGCATCTTTTGAGTTAATAAGAGCAGAGAATGCTGGAAACACTCAGCATGTCTGGCAGCATCTGCAGAGAGGGAAACAGAGTTTACTATTCCAGGTTGATGACATTCCATCAGAACACAGTTTTCCAACATTTACGGTTTTTATTTTAGGCTTTCAGCATCTGCAATATTTTGCTCTTGACCTTTCTGAGTTGCCTGGCCCAACTGAATACGGCTTAAAACCACAGAACCATCAGTTGAGCAATGTGTTAATTGTATATCAATCAGTTGTTAATTGTATTCAAGTGCTGGGTATTCGCTGGGGAACACTTGTACTCATATATATATATATATATATATACACACATATAGATATACATATAGATATAGCAGATTGAAAGAGGGGTTTATTTTAGCTAGAGTTGCATGGCATGCAATGTGTGTCTCTGTATATAAAAGCTTGAAAATGAATAAAGACTAAACTTCAGTATTTTATCCTCCACCACCTGGCTAAATGAGTTTTGACTCCCTGTAGAAATTTTGAAGCTTTTTCATGCATCTGTCACAATGCAGAAAACATTGTATTTAAAGACGATCTGGCTTGACTGTCATGCCCTTTAGCTTTGTTTCGCTTCATACATAAAAATATCCACTTTGTGAAGTTACTAGAGATTAGGAAGTGCTAAAGGAACTACCCCAGCACTACCCAAATAGCTTCAGGACAAACAGGGAGAATAGTGGACAGAATATTAAAAGAAAACTATAGAGAGGCTTTGAGGTTCTGTAATTTCATAAATATACAGGCTACATCTGCCTTAAAATAGTTTACAAGATTATATTGATCATTAGAAGTTAAAATGTTGACTATAACAATATAACAGAAAGATTGCAAATGCCTCTAAAGCAGAGTTAATAATCACTTCAAATGAAATTAGTATTGTTCAGGATTATGTGCAATACAAACAAACATGACATTCTCTAATATGAGTTTGATAGATTGTGTTAACCAATTTGAGATGCCGGCTATAAATAGAAGCAGACTCAGAATAACACTGCTGAGTGTAATAGTGATAGAATTTGAAATGGCCCAGAAAATCGATGAGCATCCACTGAATCAGATAATGCTCAGGGGCTTTTGTGACCTAGTTACTCACCACATTTTAAAAAAATTCATTTATGGGATGTGGGCATCGCTGGCAAAGCCAACATTCATTGCCATCACTAATTGCCCTTGAGAAGGTAGTGGTGAGCAAGTGGAGAATATTCCATCACGCTCCTGACTTGTGTCTGTTAGATGGTAGACAGGCTTTGAGGAGTCAGGAGGTGAGTTACTCACCACAGAATTCTAAGCCTATGACCTGGTCTTGTAGTCCCAGTATTTATATGGCTAGTCCAGCTCAGTTTCTGGCGAATGGTAACCTCCCCAGGATGTTGATGGTGGAAGGTTCAGGGATTGTAATGCTGTTGCATGTTAAGCGGAGGTAATTAAATTCTCTCTTGTTGGAAACGGTCATTGTCTGGCACTTGTGGGCCACAAAAGGTTATTTTCTACTTATCAGTGCAAGCATGAATGTCATCCAGGTCTTGCTACATGTGGGCATGGACTGTTATTATGTGAGTAGTTGTGAATGGAACTGAACACTTCAATCATCAGCGAAGGTCCCTACTTTTGAACTTATGCTGGAGGCAAGGTGATTGATGAATCAATAGAAAATTGTTAGGCCTAGGGCACTACCTTGAGGAACTCCTGCAGTGATATCATGGGGTTGAGATGCTTGGCCTCCAAAAACAAAACCCATCTTCCTTTGTTTTTCCTCAACTGAGGATTCCCACTGTCCTCAGCCATGTCTATTCCAATTTCTGCAGTTCTTTCCTCACCCTTTCCACTCCTCCCAGAAACATGATAGTGTTTTCCCTGCTCTCACCTTCCAACTCATCAGACTCGATATTCAATGGATCATTCCCCAACTTTTCCACACCTTCATCATGAAGCCACAACTCATTTTTCAACATTTCAAAAGGACTGCTCCCTCTGTGGCACCCTGATCAACTCCTCCATCATCCCTATCACTTCCTCCTTTTCCCACAGCACCTTACCTTACAAGCTCAGCAGATGAGACACCTGTCCTTTCAACCCTTTCATTTCCATGATCTACAGCTCCAGATGAAACAATAATTTACTTATACTTCTTTCATTTGCGCAGGCTGTGTTCACTGCTCATGGTGCAGTCTCCTCCATCATGGGGAGACCAAACTAAGGTTGGGTGGCTGCTTCAAGAAACACCTCCATTCAGTCTGCAAGCATGACCCTGAGCTACTGGTTGCCTGTCATTTTAATTCTCCATCCCAATTCCACACTGAATCGCTCTGTCCTTGGCCTCCTGCACTGTTACAGTGAAGCTCAATGTAAGTTCATGAAACAGCACCTCATCTTTTTATTAGGAATTTTACAGCCTTTCAGATTCAACACTGAGTTCAATAAATTCAAATCATTTGCTTTACTCCCAACTAGCAATTGTTGGTAATGATTCTGCTATTCCCAAATTCATGTCCTCTAGGCCCAACTTTTGTTTCTTTACTTGTTCCATTACCATCTCCTTTTACTTTCCACCGTTGTTCCATTTAATCTCTCCTGTTTTCTGCTCTATCACGGACCTTCTCTGTTGTTCTTTGCCTTCTTTCCTTTTCCCATCTCTAAGTGTTTAAACCTATTACAACTCTTTTTTTTAACCAGTTCTGACCTGAAACATTAACTTTGCATCCCCTTTCACAGGTGTTTACTAGACCTACTGAGTATTTTCAGTTATTATTTAATCTTCTTTTGTGTCAGGTATGACTCCAGCCAGTGGAGACCTCTCCCCTGATCCCCATTGACTTCAATTTTACTGGTCTCCTTGATGCCACACTTGGTCAAATTCTGTCTTATTGTGATGGTCAGTCACTCTCACCTGCCCTGTGGAATTCAGTTATTTTGCCCATGTTTAAACCAAGTTTGTAAAGAGGTCTAGAGTCAAGTGGTCCAGCAGAACCTGGACTGAGCAGCAGTGAACAGGTTATTGGTAAATGCTGCTCGATAGCACTGTGAACGACATCTTACATCATCTTCCCGATGATTGAAAATAGACTGATGGGGCAATAATTGGCTGGATTGGATTTGTCCTGCTTTTAGTGGTCAGGTCATACCTGGGCAATCTTCCATTTTGCTGGGTAGATGCTGGTGTTGTAGCTGTACTGGAACAGCTTGTCTGGAGGTGTGGCTAGTTCTGGAGCGCAAGTCTTCAGCACTATAGCTGAGATTTTATTGGGGCCCAAAGACTTTGCTGTACCCAATGTGCCCAGCCACTTCTTGATATCACATGGAGTGAACTGAATTGGCTGAAGACTAGCTTCTGTATTGATGGGGACCTGAGGAGAGGGTCAAGGTGGATCATTTACTTAGCAATTCTGACTAACATGAGCCTCCTCCTCTGGTTAGTCGCTTACTTGTTCACCACTATTCATGACTGATGGACAGGACTATAGATATCTATAACATGTAGATGGTTTTTTTTAGGTTGCATGTAATCCTCTGTTTAAGCTTGATACAGGTTGGCATTGTATCTTTAGATATGCTGGTGAAGTTCCTGGCATGCACTTCTACACTTCTCATTAAATTAGTGTTGGTGCCATGCATAATGGTAGAGTGAGGGATGTCCAAGGTTGTGAGGTGACAGATTATAGTTGAATACAATTCTCCTGCTGCTGATGGCCCACAGCACCTCATGGGTGCACAGTTTTGAGCTGCTAGATCCATTCTGAATCTGCCCCATTTAACACAGTGGAAGTCCCACATAACACAATAGAGAGTCTCCACAAGAACTGTGTGGTGGTTATCCCTAGCTCTGGCTTCACGGGGGAATGACATTGGCAACTGCCCAGAGTGCCTTGGTGGTGGGGTGGAAAGTTAGGGTGGGAGTGGAGGGTGGGGGGAAAGGGTTGGTGCAAAAGATGACAGGGTAGGAAACCCTCAAATGGTTAAGAAAAATGTTGATTCAGTATTTATTCTTTTTACACAGATCATTAGCGTCAGTGTTAGCAGAGAATTGCTCTGAACAGAATCTTCCTCACACCCCGCCCCAAAACCTTCAATAGAGAGTTCCAAGATTAGGCTGCCTGTTTGTTTTGTTGACAATCACAGGTGGAATAATCAGCCTTCCCATTGGAATCGGGCGAGTAAGTGAACAAGTGGTGGCTGGGGACAGGCTTGATGTGAACTGGGAGATGGGAATTGGAGTCTGGCCACCACCTCTTTGTTACTGGCATCTTAAACAACTTTGCACCCCTTGGTTGGTAAAGTTTACTTGGTAAGGGGCCTCTGCATTTTCATGCTTGTTCCCATTCTTCAACTCTGTCAAAAACAGCAAAGAAGCAAATTATGGAGACCTACATTAATTTATGCCAATTCATTTATGCACATTTTCTTGGTCAAAGCTCATTTGCTGTTGAAACCCTGAACTGTGCCTTTGTTGGTCAAATTAAGCCAAAATCAAACAGGTAATTACACTGCAGAGTAAAAATGTAGTTTTATTACAATGTGTGATAGTCTTTGACCCAGAAGCAGTACAGTAAAGGAAGGAAAGTTTGTAATTACTTTAAAATGTTTGGAGAATCTGTAATTGTTTAAAAAATAGTTTGAAAAGGACTTTTAAACAGTTTGTATCACTTGTAAAAGGATCAATTGTAATTTTTGATTTAAGAAATACCAGTCCATATGGCCTGGTGACCCTTGATCTGGAAGTAGTAACAACAGGAAGTAAGTTCAAATATAGAGATCATGTGGCATACAGATGTTAAGAGAAAAGGGGAGAGCTGGAGAGAGAAGATGGTTCTGGTAGATCCACACTACTATGACTTACCGGAGCTGAGAAGATTCTGTAAAGAAGTATGTCATATAAGAAAGATTGCTTGGGTGGAACCCTGTTTACGCAGAAGCTACTGCCTGCATTTCTCTGCAGAGAATTGGCTTAGTCCTTGAAAGAAAGATACTGGAATTCGGTTTGGAAAAACTGTGTGGTGGAAACTGGGACCATACAGGCAGGGTGGACTGTCTTCTAACTCAGTGAGATAGTCTCTGTTGTATCTGCTATTCCATGTGTAATTTATAGTTCATACCAACCATGATTTGTTTGTTAATTTATGTTCTGGCTTGAGTTACAGTAAAAGTAGCAAAAAAGTGAAATCTTGTGTGGTAATTTCTTCATATGTGGGGGTTGTTTGGCAAATTTGATTACTTTGGTTTACAGATCCCCATGGGGATTGTAATAGGAAGGGCAGTGAGGGTTGGGCAATAAATGCTGGCCCAGCCAGCGACACCCATATCCCATGAATTGAATTAAAAAACTACAATGCAGCACAAAACAGTTCTCTGTCCAAGTGTCGTCCTGACTGTCAAATCTATCTACATTACATCAAACTAATCTAAAGCTACTAAAAATACACTTCGTGAGGACAGAATGTTTTGCATGCTCTTCATAATCTATGTTTATAAAAATTAGATTAATTTTCTTGATTTTGACACTATCACAATAGTATCTTCCAAATAAAACACCCAGCTTGTTTTCTTCATTTTAACAATCAATTTTAATTTCAACATCACTGAAAGCTCACATAACTTCTTTTAACCTGAAGTTATGTATTTAGGCGCTTTTTAAAGCAATATAATGCACCATTGTAGTGTTGCACTTTATCCCCTCTGTATTCTATGATTTGTGGCTTGCTTGGTTCAGGTGAATTGAAGTTGAAGCCACTGATGAAAATACATCTCTACCTTTCTGCTACACAATGTAATGATTGCACTCCAGGTGTAATTGAAGGTGGCTTCCAGTCTTCCATTGTGGAAAGATACTCACTGATTTATTGATCCACATTATGGAACTTAATGAATTAAATGATCACACCAAACAAATGGTCTGAAAAGGATTAATCATCCTCAGTTGGAGGAGTGAGAATGCTAATCTTTATGGCATTAAATCATTGGGCAATAGAACATACTCACAGATGTTTAATTGTAAAGTTATATCAGTGTGACCGATCACTAAGTCTCAATAAAGATGTTAAATGTTACTGAGCTTATGTAAACACTTTACTGTGTCAAGTTTTTGTTTTGCTTGATTTTGAAGAATAACATTTAGCGATAGGCTGCTTGGATATACATTAGTGCAGTTATTAATGCTGATGCCAGTAGAAAGAACTTGGCTATAGTTCTACCCATTGTAGCTCCATACCTGACAATGGCTTAATACATGACAGACAAACACAAACATTCCTTATGCCCTGTTTTGGTGAATTATAAAGGTTTACATGCCAAACTTATGTTACCAACCTTTTCTGCTTTATGTATAAGCCTGTCTAACACAGTATAGCTAATAAGAACATAAGAAATAGGGACAGGATTGGACCACATGATCCATCGAGCCTGCTCTGCCATTCAGTACGATCATGGCTGATCTTGGGCTTCACTGTACAATTAAGATGTATGTCAGAGGGAAAGAAACTTTAACATTGATAGGATTGATGAATAAAAATTCAATTTATACCAGGTTTGTAATTATTGCTGTTCATGAGAAACTTCTAAATTAGATTGAAGAAGCCATATTTCATATTATGGCATAACTGATTAAAAATAATTCAACCACGAATGTTGATTATATCCAGGTTTGTACTAACCTATTTAAAAAAAAAGCCACCTGATGATTCCAGCAAAAAAACAATGACACAGTTCAATGGATAAATGTAGAGCATGGTGTAGCATTGAGCTATACAGAAAAGGAAGAAGCATCAAATGCCCGACTTGTGTTAAGTTAACTGTTTCTAACCTGGAGTACAGAGAATAAAATTGAAATTAGCATTCTTGGACAAAGGAAGAAAAAAAAAAATCAGCTGATGTTTGATCTCCTAATGTTGAATACGCTTTCCTGACTATGTATACAGACCTTTATTGTAACTCCCAATTTTGATATGGGACTGGTATTTTGTAGGTCAGGGAGCTGAAAAAAACTAAAACAACTGTGGTAATTATGGTTTTATTTAGTGTGTAATGTACCTTTAAAAATAATACTTGTTAAGGAAGATCACATGATCTGTAGTAACCAATAGGAGAGTAGCACGGGCTGCCTCAGCAGTCAGTGTAGAGATAGATTTGAAAGCACTTGTGTAGTTGCTGCTGAGTATGTTGTAAATAAACTTTAAGTTTCCACCCGAGAAGTGTCTGCAGATCAACTCTATCACTAATAGTACAACTCGGCACCCCTACAACAGCAACATATGATTTTTGCTGCATTTCTCATGTAGTGGGTTAGCTAATTTAATAAATTATTCCAATATTATAACAGTTGGAAAAGAAAAAGAAAATTAAGAACCATAATGATGCAGATAGGGTTGTAATTGAGGATGGATTAAAAGTAGTTTAAGTATTTTAAAAATATTTACAGGAGATACTAAATTTACAACTTGGGCACAACTTGCAAAAGTCTTAAGCAGGTCAAGGTCAGCTGAATGATGAATACAAGAAATATCCCACTGGACTGAGAACAAACTGTATTCAAAAAAGTGACAAATTAAGCTAAAATCAGTAAACAGCAAAATAATGGAACTGATTAGGAACAAACTTGAAGATTACCTATATGAAAATAATCTGGTAAATGGCAGCTTTGAGTTTTACAAAAGACAGCTGCTACCTTTCTTTTCTCCTGAGCAGCATTTCAAGTAGATACTATAAAGTTCTACAATGTAGTGCAGCAAGAAAGCCTTTGAACAAGTTCTACAAGTCAATAAGTTTTTATCTGGAGGTTGATAAGGAATCAATGAAGAGATGAAGCAGCAGGTAAAAGCTAGTGGAGTGATAGTGGACTGTGGAGATATATTGAGTGGAGTTGCAAGGGATTAATACTGTTTCTAATTTAAATAAACAATCAGGATTCAGAAACACAATGAAAATTTGTCAAATTTGTAAATAATACTAAATTTGGAGGTTCAATAACAGCACTGAAATAGGACTTACAAAAAAATTTTCAAGTGAACAGAACAACAGTATAGATGAGTTTCAATAGTGCAAAGTTCAAGGTACTATAAAATAAGACAAAAAAGGATGATATGTTTACAAAATGAATATGTAATGGACTATTAAGGAAAGGGGTTGAAAGATAAACTCAACACATATCTGCTTAAGCTAGAGCTAAAGTCCCAGTGCCATTACACTGTAGTTGGAAAATTACAAATTTAGAGAAGTTGACAGGTATAATGAAACAATTTTTCAGCGAGAAGGCTAACAATGAACACCTCGCAAGACGTAAGAGATGTGGGAGAATCAAGAGTTATTGAAGCTTGTACTGATAAATTACTTGAGAAGACAGCAAAAGGGACAGAACTTCAACCAAATCGGACATATAACAAAATGGGAGAATGTTCAAACAGCATAATATATGAAATGATTATGCCAAGCTGGTCGCCAATCGCATTTCCCAAATGATACAATTTTGAACAGCTTTAGTTTTAATGCTGGTTAAAATATTGCTAAGTCAATATTTATTTTGCCCATGCAATAGCAATGGAAGACCAGACACCATAAAAATGTAAAATATGCGTGTTGGCATAGAAACAGTAGAGTATCAGAGATTTCTCATAGTTGTCTCATTGAATACGCCAGAAAGAAAATGGTATAGCAAAGCTCATGCATGATTAAAAGGCAGGTTATACAAAGGCATTAATTGAACCAAGTTTGCAGATAATAGGTGGCTCATTACATAAACCTGATAGTATTTTGTGCAGAGGGATGGATGACAGTGACTGATGTGAAAGTTCAAAAATATGCACCTTTACAGTGACGACTAAAACAATGAACGCTGAGGGAGAAAGGGAAGTGATTGGGACCACCTGTGACTTTTTTTCTTATTCATTCATGGGATGTGGGCTTTGCTGGCTGGGCCAGCTTTTATTGCCCATCCCTAGTTGCCCTTGAGAAGGTGGTGGTGAGATGCCTTGAACCGCTGCAGTCCATGTGGTGCAGGTACACCCACAGTGCTGTTAGGAAGGGAGTTCCAGGATTTTGACCCAGCGACAGTGAAGGAGCGGAGATATAGTTCCAAGTCAGGATGGTGAGTGACTTAGAGGGGAACTTCCAGGTGGTGATGTTCCCACCTATCTGCTGCTCTTGTCCTTCTAGATGGTAGTGGTCATGAATTTAGAAGGTGCTGTCTAAGGAGCCTTGGTAAGTTTCTGCAGTGCATCCTGTAGATGGTACACACTGCTGCTACTGTGGGTCGGTGGTGGAGGGAGTGAATGTTTGTGGATAGGGTGCCAATCAAGCAAGATGCTTTGTCCTGGACGGTGTCAAGCTTCTTGAGTGTTGTGGGAGCTACACTCATCCAGGCAAGTGGGGAGTATTCCATCACACTCCTGACTTGTGCCTTGTAGATGGTGGACAGGCTTTGGAGAGTCAGGAAGTGAGTTACTTGTCACAGGTTTCCTAGCTTCTGATCTGCTCTTGTAGCCACAGTATTTATATGGTGAGTCCAGTTCAGTTTCTGGTCAATGGTAACCCCCAGGATGTTGATAGTGGGGGATTCAGTTAGTAATGCCATTGAACGTCAAGGGGTGATGGTTAATTCTTTCTTGTTGGAGATGTTCATTGTCTAGCACTTGTGTGGCGTGAATGTTACTTGCCACTTGTCAAGCCAAGCCTGGACATTGTCCAGGCCTTGCTGCATTTGGACATGGACTGCTTCAGCATCTGAGAAGAAGTGAATGGTGCTGAACATTGTGCAATCATCAGCGAACATTTCCATTTCTGACCTTATGATGGAAGGTCATTGATGAAGCAGCTGAAGATGGTTGGACCGAGGACACTACCCTGAGGAACTCCTACAGTGATGTCCTGGAGCTGAGATGACTGACATCCAACAACCACAACCATTTTTCTTTGTGCTAGGTTTTCCCCGATTCCCATTGGCTCCAGTTTTGCTAGGGCTCATTGATGCCAAACTCTGTCAAATGCTGCCTTGATGTCAAGGGCAGTCACTCTCACCTCATCTCTGGAGTTCATCTCTTTTGTCCATGTTTCATCCAAGGCTATAATGAGGTTAGGAGCTGAGTGGTCCTGGCGGAACCCAAACTGGGCGTCAGTGAGCAGGTTATTGCTAAGCAAGTGCCGTTTAATAGCACTGTTGATGATCCCTTCCATTACTGTATTGATGATCGAGAGTAGACTGATGGGGCAGGAATTGGCCAGGTTGGATTAGTCCTGCTTTTTGTGTATAGGACATGCCTGGGCAATTTTCCAACTATCAGGTAGATGCCTGTGTTGTAGCAGTACAGGAACAGCTTGGTTAGGGACGCAAGTTCTGGAGCACAAGTCTTCAGTACGATTGCTAAAATATTGTCAGTGCCCATAACCTTTGCACTATCCAGTGCCTTCAGACTGGCATCTGTGATGCTGGGGACCTCCAGAGGAGGCCGAGATGGATCATCCACTCGGCATTTCTGGTTGAAGATCGTAGCAAATGCTTCAGCCCTACCTTTTGCACCGATGTGCTGGGCTCCCCCATCATTGAGGATAGGGATATTTGTGGAGCCTCCTCCTCCACTGAGTTGTTTAATTATCGATTACAATTCATGACTGGATGTGGCAGGGCTGCAGAGCTTAGATCTGATCCGTTGGTTGTGAGATCACATTGCTCTATCACTTGCTGCTTATGCTGTTTGGTATGCAAGTGGTCTTGTTATAGCTTCACCAGGTTGACACCACATTTTTAGTTATGCCTGGTGCTGCTCCTGGTATCCCTCCTGCACTCTTCATTGAACCAGAGTTGATCCCCTGGCTTGATGGTAATGGTAGAGTGGGAAAATGCTGGGCCATGAGATTATAGGTTGTGTTTGTGTACAATTCTGCAGCTGCTGATGACCCACAGGACCTCATGGATGCCCAGCATTGAGTTGCTAGATCTGTTCAAAATCTATCCTATTCAGCATGGTGTTAGTGCCATGTAACATGATATCTCCATGAGTGGTCACTCTTACTGATACTGTCATGGACAGATGCAACTGCAGCAGGCAGGTTGGTGAGGATGAGGTCAAGTATGTTTTTCCCTTTGTTTTCCTCACCACCTGCTGCAGACCCAGTCTAGCAGCTATGTCCATTAGGACTCTGCCAACTTGGTCAGTAGTGGTGCTACCGAGACACTCTTGGTGTTACACATTGAGGTCCCCCACCCAGAGTACATTCTGCACCCTTGCCACCTTCAGTGCTTCCTCCAAGTGGTGTTCAACATGGAGGAGCACTGATTCATCAGCTGAGGGAGGGCAGTATGTGGTAATCTTTTTTAAAATTTGTTCATGGGATGTGAGCATCACTGTCCAGGCCAGCATTTATTATCCATCCCTCATTGCCCTAGTTCAGAGGGCATTTTTAAGAGTCAGTCATATTGCTGTGGGTCTGGAGACAGCAGTTTTTCTTCCCTAAAGCACATTCGTGAACCAGGTGGGTTTTTACACCAATCGACAATAGTTTCATAGTCATTAAACTTTTAATTTGATTTTTAAAATTGAATTCAAATTCCACCATCTGCTTCAAACCTGGGTCCCCAGAGCGTTACCCAAGGCCTATGGATTACTAGTCCAGCGACAATACCACTACACCATTGCCTCCCCAAACAAGAGGTTTCCTTGCCCATGTTTGACCTGACGCCATGAGACTTCATGGGGTCCAGAGTCGATATTGAGGACTCCCAGGGCAACTCCCTCCCAACTGTATACCACTGTGCCGCCACCTCTGCTGGGACACGATATACCCAGGGATGGTGATGATGGTGTCTGGGATATTATCTGTAAGATAGGATTCCGTGAGGATGACTATGTCTTTTATGTGAAAGATTTACCAAGTGCCATCTGTGCTCTCAGGTGAACATAAAATATCCAATGACATGATTTGAAGACCAGTGTGTTCTCAGTGTGCCAGTCAATATTTAGCATCATCACGCGAGCAGATTATTTGGTCATGTTTCTCATTGCTGTTTGTAGGACCTTGCTGCTGCATCGCCTTATATATTAACTTGTCTTTTTCTCCTCGGATGCCCAATGGCCTATTGTGTATTTCCAGTATTTCTTGTTTTTACTTCAGGCTTTCTTATTTGTACTTTGATTACTGTGTTCACTTCTGTGGTGATGGGGGAGCTGTAAATCTGACCAGGTGCTGAAGAAAGGTTAGAAATATTTGATGTCTCTATCCAAACTTCAAGTTTTATCAGATTTGACCTACAAAATGCCAAGTGGGAAAGGTCAATCTGAACAACTAAAAATTAACCTATATCCACATTAGGCATGAAGCTATGACAATGATTCCAAAAGACATTTTTTTGTCTTTTCTTAAATAAAGTGGTTTCCAGGTTTCAAATGAAGATTATAAATCCATGGAACGTGATATTTTAGTCCATAAAATTGTAGTTCTACAATGCACATAGCATACGAGCTTTAACTCACTTCAGACATTAACTATCATTTTGAAACATATGAGAATGCTTTAAGTTGAAGTACACTGTTAAAATAATTTTCACTGCACTTGATAGTTGTGGGAATATAATTATTTTACTAAAAATCTTCAGTTCTAAGTTAAGACAAAATGCTAATTGCTTTGCTAGTCATGACAAATATGAAATTCAATGCTGTACAGATCTTTACTCTTCAATGATAAAAGTCCACCTTAAAAATATCAATTCAAAACTGACATTTGTAATTTAGACTCAAACATGTTGACTTGAATTCAGTTTCAACGACATCTGAAACAGATATTGTACAACAAATGCCAACGTATTCTCAAAAATAACATACCAAAATTAAGTTGCAAACACATTCAATCTTGGGAGACAAAAAACAGATTCTGCAACAAAATATGGTATTCCCTCCATTACGTTTATTCACCAATATACAAATCGGAGCTGTAATACTGATGCTTGCAGTTTTTTTTCTTCCATACCTAAATTCTAACTCAAATTGCTGTGAAAGATCCATCAGACAATTAACAGGTGCACCAGACTGCCGCATGCAGAAGCTCCATTCAAGTACTGCTGCTTCATCGATGTGTGAAGAATCCCTGTGGATGATTGTATTTGAAAGGCTTGATTCGATTAGGACCTCTAAAGGGGGAAGAAGGATTCAAAACATGAGGGTTTCAGAGTGCTTGGGACATCAAAACTAGATTCAGTTTGAAGTAAAATGGATAATTAAATGTAATTCAACACTTCCACATTCCATTGCTTTTCCCTCTTTCACTAATGATTAAATGTTTTTGGTATTTCTAAAAGTTTTTCTTCCACCTGCCCCCTGCCCCACCTTTTCAATCTTCCCCTACTTTTTCTGAAGGTCCATGGCCTGTAGTCATCTGTTACCTCATTCAAATGGCCTCATTCTTTCTTATGTGATCTTAGAACACGTGTCAGCAGATTATTCAATTGTGGAGAACATCACAGTTCCCTTGTACTTTGCAGGAGATGTTAGTGATTACTGCTGAGGAATAGAAACATCCTATATGTTTCTCTTCTGAACTCAGGGGCCTGAGGCTAACTGAGTCCTAAATGCTTCTCCAGTTGAGATTAACAAAACCTGATTGGGAGTTGAATCTAGGGTGGAATTTTTGGCCCTGTGTGGGTTGGGGAGGGGCCAGAAAACATGGCCACAAAATGTGGTGAGCCGTTCAAAGGTCCATTGACTTTGGCAGGACTGGGAAATCCCACTGGTGGGAGGGGCTGTAAAATTCCGCCCTAGTCTTAATGTAACGTAGTAGTTACATCACTGGACTAGTGATCCAGAGACAAGTTCAAATCCCACCACACCAGTCAGAGAATTTTAATTCAATTAATTAAAATTAAATCTGGAATTAAAAAGCTAATATTTGTAATGGTGACCACAAAACCACCAGAATGTCGTAAAAACCCATCTGGCTCACTAATCTCTTTTAGGGAAAGAAATCTATTGTTTTTACCCAGCGTGGCCTCTATGTGACTCTAGATGCACAGTAATGTGGTTGATTCCTAATTGCCCTCTGAAGTGCTCTAGCAAGACACTCAGTTGTATTCAAGAAGGCGGTTCACCCTTACCTTCTCAAGGGCAATTAGTAATGGACAATAAATCCCGTGAATGAATAAAAAGTCTAAATTGTTTAGTACCACATACGAAGCATTTATCCGATAAGTAAACAGTTTTCCTGAAAGCTCAGGTTTGATACTGTAAATTTTGCAAAAATACATTGCAGCACATTAATTAGCACAAGCAATGACATGACTAAAATAAATTTGCTGTGAAATGTACACAGTATTCTACACTAAA
Source organism: Cetorhinus maximus (assembly GCF_964194155.1). Taxonomy (NCBI): domain Eukaryota; kingdom Metazoa; phylum Chordata; class Chondrichthyes; order Lamniformes; family Cetorhinidae; genus Cetorhinus; species Cetorhinus maximus. The sequence continues at coordinate 101,084,643 of NC_135890.1, forward strand.
TGTAACAAATAATTTAAAATTCTGACCTGTGATTACTTAAAATTTATTTTGCACGCTACTACAATACTAACTTATTTTTGCATTGCAATTAATCAATATTTAGTGGATTTACACAAGGGATTTGATAAACCATACAAAATAGGTAGCGTCCAGATTGAATCCAGAGTCTGTGCTGAGTGCGTTAATCTCATCCCGCTGAACAGTCAGAGGCTAAAACTGCCTTCAGCAATTCTGGGTTAAGGGGACAAAAATCAGTTAAGTTTTCTGTTCCTGGCTATCATCCAGTGACCATGCTGGGTGTATTCACATGTAGGCGCAGGTGAGGACAAGAAGAAACTCAGCTGTGTGGAACCAGTTTCTAAATACGCTGCCAATAGTCATGATTTGGGCTCACACACATTAGCCACTTGGGTGTGGTAACAGGGACTAATAAGCACGTGTGATATTGTTCTTTAAGTGTGAGTCAATGCCTTCATAACAGGAGCAGAGATATTTAGATTTTTTTTCAAATGATGTCTGAAACTGCTGTGCTAGACAGATATCTGTCAGAGGGTATTCTTTTACATAAGATACTTAAAAAAAAAATCACCTAACAAGGCGTAGGCACATCTTCTCCTGTGGGAATTCCTTAGGTCCTTCCACACTGTTATCATGAGTTTCTGTTTCCAGATACACATCCAGACACATGCATAAACGTTGGATCTGATTTGTCAGCAACTGATGCCCTGGTTTGGGACCTAGCAATTCCTTGAAACATACATTAACTTCACTTTCTATAGCCTGAAAGAAATAATACACACAAATGGTCAAATTATACACAATCAGGATCACCCTCCACAAGTTTTAGACAGTGATCACGAATACACATATAAACATTTTACACTGGGCAGCCACAGTTGCTTTAATTCAGGCTTGTCCAACCTTTTTGCTTGGAGGGCCACATTTCGGATTTTCTCTCGCTCGGGTGGCCGAAGCACAAGTTTTGGGAAGGAAAGGAAACAGGCTCAGAGGAATGGAAATTTATCTTGCTGTTACTTCAAACAGCACAAATCTGCATCACTATAATCAAGCTGCAGGTGAGAAGAGTAACTTACTGCCTTACCTTCTCCAATAAAATGGAGGCCGCCTGAGGTCTCCCGAGGTCCAGGGTTGCCATCACTAAGCACCCCCCGCCAGTGAAAACTAAAATTGAGGCCGCCTGAGGTCTGGGGCCGCATTTCTGAGCAACCCCTGCCTCCCAGTGAGAATTAAAATTGAGGCTGTCCGAGGCTGTCAAGATCAAAGCTGAGGTCCCCCCCACCCCCCCAGCTCTGGGCACCCACTTGCCCCCGAGCCCTCAGTACCCACCTCCCCCAGTCCGCCAACATCGAGAACCTCCCCAGCCCGCCAGCTCTGAGCATCCAACCAGTCCCCAGCCCAGAGCCCCCACCCCCACCACATGAGCCACTAATCTCTTGGTCATAAGTGAATCTGAGGCCTCACGAGGTCTGGTGCACAAGACTGAGGTCAGGGCCGCCATCACTGTGTGACTCCCCACCCTCCCCCCCTCCCCCAATGCAAGTGAAAATACAAATTGAGGCCGCCGGAGGCCTCACTAGGTCTGGGGCTCCGGATATAGGGGCCGAGATTGGGGCCACCATCACTGAGCAACCTCCACCCGCCCGACGGTCAAAATTGAAATTGAGGCCGCCTGAGGCCTCAAGTTCTGGGGCTCTGGAAGTCGAGGCCGGGGCCATCTAGGCCGCCGGCTCCAGTCACCCTCGCCCCCCCACCTCACTCAGCTGCCAAAGCTCTGAGCACCCCCACACCGAGCACCCGCTCCCTGCTAAACTTATCTGTGGCTCTGAGCTTCCGAGCCAGAAACAGAGGTATTAAAAACTTACCTAACAACTGATGACATGAAGCTCGTCCGATCACTGCTGGTTCCACCCTACATTGGCTACTGATAGGCAGCCACTGGGTAGTCTATGTAGGGTGGAACCAGCCTGTGATTGGATGAGCAGCCTCTGAGCATTTTTCAAAATTCTGCCCGGGAAGTCTTTGACGGTTGACTCCAACGACGTTGCGGACTGGATGAAAAGGCCCAAGGGGCCACATCCAGCTTGCAGGCCAGGCCTTGGAAAGGCCTGCTTTAATTCATCGCATTCAGTAAACCTTCTTTGGTGTGGTTACGTTACAAGAGGCAGTAGCTAGCTCTGATGAAAATCTACACCCAGAGTATTTTTTTCCCTTCAGGTACTGACAGAAATACCATGTGTTTGCATCTCTTTCTGTTTTTACTACCGTGACTGGCTGGCCCATAATCACCCAGATACCCTGTTTACTACACCTGCTGCCAGCAATGCTTCTTGCACTGCATTAATGGCTCACTAAAAAAAAAGGCATACCTTAACTGTAGAGAAATCCTTCCCCCTCCCCCTATCCCACAGAAACACAATGATGATTTTTTTTTGCTCTAGCTATTCGACAACAGCAGAGCAGTTTCAGCAATGTGCAGTTACTGCAAATTTTAGTGATGATGCTGAATTTTAGTTTCAGGAAACCGTCCTGTCTGCAGAATCCACTCAAAGCTGCAGTAACAGTTCTGTATCAAAATTTAACTGCGTAGTTTTATGTTTCTTCATTACTGCAGAAAATGAGAGCTCATGGTATAGGGGGTAACATATAGGCATGGTAGAAGATTAGCTAGCAAACAGGAAACAGAGTAGGCATAAATGGGCCTTTTTCAGGTTGGCAAGGTGTAACAAATGGTGTGCCACAGGGATCAGTGCTAGGACCTCAACTGTTTACAATTTATATAAATGGGTTGGGTGAAAGGATAGTTGCCAAATTTGCGGATGACACAAAGATAGATAGGAAAGTAATTTGTGAAGAAGACATAAGGGGGCTACAAAAAGATACAGATAGGTTAAGTGAGTGAGCAACTATCTGGCAATGGAGTATAATGTGAGAAAATGTGAAATTTTCCATTTTGGCAAGAAGAATAAAAGAGAGGCATATTATCTAAATGGTGAGAGATTGCAGAGCTCTGAGATGCAGAGTGATCTGGGTGTCCTAGTGCATGAATCACAAAAAGCTAGTATGCAGGTACAGCAAGTAATTAGGAAAGCTAATAGAATGTTATCATTTATTGTGAGGGGAACTGAATACAGAAGTAGGGAGGTTATGCTTCAGTTATACAAGCACTAGTGAGATCACATCTGGAGTACTGTATACAGTATTGGTCACCTTATTTAAAGAAGGATGTTAATGCGTTGGAAGCAATTCAGAGAAGGTTTACCAGATTAATACCTGGAATGGGCAGGTTGTCTTATGAGGAAAGGTTGGACAGGCTAGGCTTGTATTTGCTGGAGTTTAGAAGAGTAAGAGGTGACTTGATTGAAACATAAGATCCTGAGGGGACTTGACAGGGTGGATGTGGAGAGGATGTTTCCTCTTGTTGAATAAACTAGAACCAGGAGTCACTGTTTAAAAATAAGGGGTTGCTCATTTAAAACAGAGATGAGGTGAAATTATTTTCTCTCAGAGAATCGTGAGTCTTTGGAACTCTCTTCCTGAAAAGGTGGTGGAAGCAGAATCTTTGAATATTTTTAAGGCAGAGGCGGATTGATTCTTGGTAAGCAAGGGGGTGATAGGTTATCATGGGTAGATGGGATGCAGATTTGAGGTTACTATCAGATCATCCATGATCTTATTAAATGACAGAGCAGGCTCGAGGGGCCGAATGGCCTACTCCTGCTTCTTGTTCATATGATTTTTGCCAATATTTATTGAGGTTTCAAAAATTTGCATCTTTGGACAGAAAGTAGTTTGCTTTGATAACAGCAAGAAGGATAAATAGAACAAATGATCAGATTTCCTGTGGGCTACTCACGGCAAATGGAAGGATATGTTGTTTTATGATTTTCTTTACTTCATTTATGCTTGATCCCTCTCTCTTTATGTTTTGCTTTGAGACATTCTAAGTGTCTCTTACACGTTTTCTCTGTTCTTTTTCTGCATGTTTCAACAACAACTTTCATTTATATAGCACCTTTTACATAGGAAAACTTCACATTGAATTAATCAGACAAAAAATGGACACTGAAGATATGGGAGAGCTGACCAAAAGCTTGGTCAAAAAGGTATATTTAAGGAGGATCAAAGGAGGAAAGGGAAGTGGAAAGGCGATGTGGGAACTACTGGCTGAAGTCGTGGCTGACAATGTTAAAGTGGGGTGAGGGTGGGGCGGGGGGGGTGGTGTGTGTTGGCGCAGGCAGTGTATAGATGGTTGGAGTCATGGACTGGAGAATTTTAAGGAGTTTGTAGGGCTGGAGTACGTTAGAGAGATATGAAGAAGAGAAGGCATGGACGGATTGGAGCATAAGGATGTGAGTTTTAAAACTGAGGTGTTGGTGGACTGGAAGCCAATTGAGTTTGTGGAGCATAGGGGTGATGGTTGAGTGGGTCCTGATGTGGGATAGATATGAGTAGTAGAGTTTGGAATGAATCAAAGTTTAGGGGGCGAGAATGGATTTTATTTATTTATTTTTTGAGGGGGATATAATGAGCTTGGTTTTGAAAGGGAGGCGAGGGAAGAGGTCTATTTATAACATCAACCATCATGGGTATCAGGAGGCAGTAGGGTGATCTGCAGTGTTGTGGTGATCAGCACAAGAAAGCAAGGTGGAGGATCATGATCAAGATGAGCTTGGATAGAGCAAGAGATCTGGGCTAGGCAAGAGGGAGGCAGGTGCATAAGTTCCTTGCAGTTGGTGATAGAGGCAAGGGAGGAGGGGCTTTAAAGAGTTAGCTGATAGCAGAGAAAAGAGGTGAAGGGTTATCTTTTCTCGCTTGTGACTTAAGTTCAAAAATAAGTTTGAGTTGCTCATCTCCCAACCACATAAGTTACAGCTTTTCGCAGGTTGCCAGTGAAGGGGGTGCATCCTTGGGGTCCAGAAAATATCAGGAAGAAAGTTCAGCTAAATGCTGCTGGCACTGGGAACTTAATAGAACCCCAGTGTCAGAGGAAGAGCAGATCTCTGTGCAGAGAAAAGTAGCTACAGAGATTGTTATGTAAAATAGTCATCTTCTTGACTCAGGTCAGTGATTTCTTGAAGAGTTATTTGTGATATAAATTTTATATGATTCAGTGGCTTGTAAAGCAATATGGTTGTCAATAAACGTTAGAGCAAAATATTTCGAGAGGTTTAACTGGCAGTTTTTTTAGTATTCGCTGGTTTGTAAATAGTAGCTTAAAGAATCAAGAAATTTGATTGCCTAGCTTTAGGCTCTTGGTGATGATTGACATTCTTGGTTTCCTGCCTGCTAAACATATGTGCTTTCGCTTAGCTCAATTACCTAATGGTCTAAACTTGAGATACTCAGTAAACTTAAAACAGTAGTTACGTGAGCAAATCACGATTTGTTTGCCCTATGAAATGCTTTAGAGACACGTCATAATAGAGGTGAGGTAGGCTCAAGACTTTTAATTATAGATATTACTCTGATAATATGTCATAATATTTTCCAGCTCTATGTGCCACCAATTCAAATTGTCCCTGACTACTGAATGATGCAGTTTTGAAAATGTACAATGACTTTGTAGAATGGTGCCAACTTGGACTATATAAATTCCATAAACATAAAACAATTAGCTAAGTGCATAGCAGCAACAGAACAGGAAGTCAACTAATTTCAGACATGGGGGGAAAAAAGAGAGCAAAAGTGAAGAAAATACACATTCAGATTTTTGTATAGTACAGTATTCAGGTGTCAGAGGAACTCCACATAGTGATGCTATTAAGATTTTGACAATCTGCTACATTGCAAAATAACAGTTAGCAGTTTGACACTTTACCTTTAGATTATCATCATTACGGCTTGATTTCTCTCCCTTCCAATTTAAACAGATGCTGAAGATAGGGGGGATGGTAGAATAACCAGGATTCAACACTATCGCCACATGGAGTTTAGCTAAGTGTAAAGAATGAAGATTTAAATTAAGTAAACACAGAAGACGTTTAATTAAAGGCAAGTTCACTCTCCGTTGCAATTTGCAATCTGTTACTCTTGCACTTTACTGCTAGTGTTGCATTTATGATCTGTTACAATTTAGCGTTCTTAATAGAACCATTTCTCCCTCAATATTTTAAACAGTGGTTCTTGTATTGGGCCATGCCTCTTATCAATAGACACTGATCTTATGGTCTTAATAAAGGTAAGGAACCCAAGCATTAATATGCATGCAATTTGCAGCAATGAGATATCTAACACAGGCTAAAGCAGGATATTCAATTACAATTAAATAATGATAGGAAGTACAAGCATTTGGCAATATATTTCAATTCACACAATAAAAAATATCCGGATTGCCTCAATTACTTTTCATAGGAATCAGTTCTTAAGAAATAAGTTTCTAATGGTTTACTCAATAAAATCCTGTTTATAGGGCAAAAGTGAAACAGATTACATTATAAATTATTGGGGTAAGGAAGAGTCATTGAGGATGCATACTAGGTTCCATTAGGATCACACTTTGTAAAGAAAGCGGAATTTAATTTAAGAAATTTAAGAAAGCAGATTCAATTAATTGAATTTAAATTCCAACAGCTGCAATGGTGGGATTTGAACTCATGTCCCCAGAGCATTAGCCCAGTTCTCTGGATTACCACCTCCAGTTAGACCTGAGACCCTTAAACTTAAACCTCTCTGATTTATTTTTGACCCAAAAGAGGGTATATTTGCTTGTGTTAAATTAAATTAGTGGTGGTAAAGTTCAATGTTGGTCTGAAGTTTCCTTGATAACTGAAGCTATTGTGAGGTTATTGCAAAGTGACATGATCACTAGGACATCCTCCATAAACGGATTATTTTGGAATTCCAAATAGTGTTACTGGAAAATTGTCAAATTATACCAGATTACTCTAATTGTAACTTCTTCATTTTGTGACAGAATCTGTGGTTTCAAAGCTCGCATTTTTTGGGTCGGACCTTAACTGAAAGGGACACTGAACCTTCAGGTTTCTAGGGACACCAAAACCGAAATAGAAGCTTCGGTTCATGGAGAAACTGGGGCTGATTAAAATCAGGTAAAAGGCACAGAACCATCCAAGCTCAGATCACTCAGTGATGCAGGCAGGCAGACTGAAGAAAATGAAGGCTGGATCCCGGCGCTGGCTACGCTGGTTGGGCCAACATTTATTGCCCAACCCTAGTTGTCCTTGAGAAGGTGGTGGTGAGCTGCCTTCTTGAACCGCTGCAGTACGTGTGGTGTAGGTACACCCACAGTGCTGTTAGGAAGGGAGTTCCAGGAATTTGACCCAGCCACAGTGAAGGAATGGCGATATATTTCCAAGTCAGGGTGGTGAGTGACTTGGATGGGAACTTGCAGGTGGTGGTGTTCCCATCTATCTGCTACCCTTGTCCTTCTAGATAGTAGTTGTCGTGGGTTTGGAAGGTACAGTCGAAGGAGCCTTGGTGAATTCCTGCAGTGCATCTTGTCGATGATACACACTGCCGCTACTGTGCAGATAGTGGAATTTGAATTCAATAAAGAATCTGGAATTAAAAGTCTAATGATGACCATGAAACCACTGTCAATTGTTGTAAAAACCCAGAGTTCACTCATGTCCTTTAGGGAAGTATATCTGCCATCCTTATCTGGTCTGGCCTACATGTGAGTCCAGACCCAGAGCAATTGGTTGATTCTTAAAATGCCCTCCGAACAAGGGCAATTAGGGATGGGCAATAAATGCTGGCCTAGCCAGTGACGCCTACATACCATGGACGAATAGAAAAAAGCTTCTTGAGTGTTGTGGGAGCTGCACTCATCCAGGCAAGTGGAGAGTATTCCATCACACTCCTGGCTTGTGCCTTGTAGGTGGTGGACGGGCTTTGGAGAGTCAGGAGGTGAGTTACTAGTTGCACGATTCCTAGCCTCTGACCTGCTCTTGTAACCACAGTATTTATATGGCTAGTTCAATTCAGTTTCTGGTCAATGGTGACCCCCAGGATGCTGATAGTGGGGAATTCAGCTGGTAATGCCATTGAATGTCAAGGGGCGATGGTTGGATTCTCTCCTGTTGGAGACGGTCATTGCCTGGCACTTGTGTGGCGCGAATGTTACTTGCCACTTTTCAGCCCAAGCCTGGATATTGTCCAAGTCTTGCTGCCTTTGGACATGGACTGCTTCAGTATCTGAGGAGTTGCGAATGGTGCTGAACATTGTGCAATCATCAGTGAACCCATCCCCACTTCTGTCGGATGTGAATCAGTGGCTAAAACCTTGAAGAAAAGGAGCTGGAATTCTATCCAAGGAAGTTCAGAGCTCTGAAGGCTTTGTGGCTGAAATTAGTGCCGTATATGCTAAGTGGACTGCCTGGTAAATCCATGAGATCTATCTTTGTTGTATCTGCTATTTAACGTGTAATTTATAGTTTATATTGACTGCAATTTGCTTGATAATTCATGTTTAATTTTTGTTGATTTTATTTGATTGTTAAAGTAAAAATTATAAAAAGTGAAACCTTGTCCATTGGTTCTTGTTGGGGTCATTTGGTAAATTCGGTTCCTTTGGTTTGTTGATCTCCATGGGGATCATAAAATATATAAAACTTTACTGCAAAAATGCTCATTATGTATTTGGTGAAAAGGTTAAAATATTGTTGTTACAATAAAGGTTCATATCAGCAGTTGCAGGCATTTTTAAAGGAACTTGGCTCCTACCTGTTCCTCGTTCGATCAAAGCTGAAAAGAAGAGATCAGTTTCTTGAGCCATGTCTGCTTCTATGACATGCTTGGTAAAAGCCAGAGCCTAAGCAGGAAATCAAGAGTTTAATTCTTCAGCTTCTAACCTCAAAAGAACAGATTCAATATACAATACTTACATAACAACCTGACTTCTTAAATTGAAGAGTAATAAAAGAATTATATAGAGATTACAGCACAGGATTGACCATTTGGTCTGAGCTGATGTTTATACTCCATTTGAGCCTCCCCTCACCTTACTTCATCTTATCTGAGGTTCTGAAATCAAGGCAGTATTCGACTGTTGTGGCATCAAGGAACCCTAAAATTGGAGTCAATTGGGGGAAAACTCATTACTGGCTGAAGTCACATCTAACACAAAGGAGGATGGCTGTGGTTGTTAAGAGACCAATCATCTCAGCCCCAGGATATTGCTTCAGGAGTTTACTAGGATAGTGTCCTAGGCCCAACCATCTTCAGCTGCTTCCTCAATTACTTTCCCTCCATTGTAAGGTCAAAAGTGGGGATGTTTGCTAATGATTGGACAGTATTAATTTCCATTCACACCTCCTCAGATAACGAAGCAAGCTGTGCCTGGGTGCAGCAAGCTCTGGACAACATCCAAACTTGGGTTAATAAGTGACAAGTAACATTCATGTCATACAAATGGCAAGCAATTGGCAACTCCAACAAAAGTGTAACCACCTCCCCATGATACTCAATGGCATTACCGTTGCTGAATCCGCCACCTCCAACATCCTGGGAGTCACCATTGGCCAGAAACCTAATTGGTCCAGCTACTAAATACTATGGCTACAAGAGCAGGTCAGAGGCTAGCTCTTGTGCAGCGAGTGACTCACCTCCTGACTTTCCACCATCTGCAAATCAGAAGTCAGGAGTGTGATGGAATACTGTCCACTTGCCTGGACGAACACAACACCATTAACAGTCAAGAAGCCTGACATCATCCAGGCCAAAAGCAGCCGAGCAGCTTGATTGGCACCCCATCCATTATCTTAAACGTTCACTCCCTCCAGCACAGGTGTACCTTGGCAGCAGTGTGTACCGTCTACAAAATGAACCGCAGCAACACACCAAGACTTCTTCGACAGTATCTTCCAAACATGTGACCTACACGTGACCTTCACTGTCTAGAACAACAAAGGAGCCAAGCACATGGGAACACCTTCAAGATCCCCCCCCAGGTCACACACCATCCTGACTTGGAAATACATCCTTGTATCTTTACTTTTCGCTGGGTCAAAGTCCTGGCCCTCCCTACCTAATAGCACTGTGGGTGTACCTACACCACATGGCTGCAGTGATTCAGGAAGGCGGCTCACCACCACTTTTCCAAGGGCAATTAGGGATGGGCACAAATGCTGGCCTTGCCAGCATTATCAATATCCCAAGAATAAATTAAAAAACAGAGTAAAGAAGTTCCTCCTGCATTCCATATTGGATGTAATAATGGCTATTGTTTTTAAGGGAGTGTTTTTTCTTTCTCTGCCTGTCCTTTCTGATTGTGTCTTTTCCCGTTTCTCTCTTTCTTGGTGTTCTTTTCTGACTCTTTCTCCAATCCAATCTTCCCTCAATAACGAGTACGTTCCGCCATTCAATTACATCAAGGCTGATTTGTATCTTTACTCCATCTTAGTTCCAAGGCCTCTAATGTCCTTACCTACACAATCAGCCGTTAATTTAGCTTGGCACGAATGCTTTTTTTTAAAAAAAAAAGGCATAGACCAAGATGAACATATATCTCGTTGAGCAACAGAATAGTGCACTGTATGCTTCATGTCATATTGATTCAGTCCTTAGGTCATTTTTTGGGACTTCTGGCTGTTTCACAATGTAAGAGTCTTGGCCCTGTATATTAATTATGTAGAACAATATGAATGCGAAAACACAGATGGACTATAAGTTAAAAATTAATGCTTTGAAAATTACAGTATAAACCAGACTTTTGTATCCATTGTATCAGGATGTTTCCTTCCTTCGCCTTTAAACTCTATATTAACCACATTGAAGATGAAGAATAGGAGTTTTGTTCTTAGATCTCTGCTTATGCCACCCTTAGGGCAACTGTTTGGAGGTACTCAATTGTCAGCTGTCACAAAAAACATGCGAGTCAATGTGACAGGTCAAACTGAAGTATGAATATTGCAACTGAAGACCTAGGAACTCTTATGGAACAGCACTGCACTCTGTGGTGATTTAGATCAGAGCCAACAACACTCACCCTCACAACTACATCATTAAGGGCAGCAATGAAAAGAAAATTAAGAATATCAAGATGAGGTGGTGGCAGAAATAATGTTAGTTAAAAAACGCACACGTACCACATAGTCTTCAAATGAAATGGCACACCATTTGATCAATCTAGATATGATCTTCACTGGGAAAAGATGTTGACATTCAGTGGATATTGGCACAATACTGTGTTCTGTAAAAGAACAATCATAACTCATCAGCAGCTGAAGATCCAACATAGGAAAATGTTGCCTCTGAATTACAACACACTTATCAATGAAATAAAATAAAACCAGGAAAGCACTGAACCATAATAACAAAGTTTTCTAACTTTTCTTAAAATTCTCAATAAGCAATAACATAGTTGACTTTTGGATATTTGGATTCCAGAAGGAAAGACTACTAAATATGAGAAGTATTAATATTGTTTAACATTCAAAATACACAAATTGAAGTACAAAGGAAGATTTTCAAACCTTTTACAGCATCTTTACAGCAATGAACCAGTCAATTTGGAACTGTAGTAAATGCAGCTCTGCTGCTTTTTGCTATTCTGCAATTAGTATTTTCATCAAAACAGTTCAAGGCAAAAGTTCTAAATGGACAGGTGATGTGTAAATGTAACATGACACACATCTACCCAGATTGTTTCATTAGATTTCCAATTTATCAGCAAATTAAAAATACAGTTACTACCCAGAAAACTCAGAAGTAGTCCAGAGAAGGTAGTTAATAGGAAATCAAATCTGAACACAAGATTCCGGTTTAGAAAAGGTCTGGTTAATACGGTAATTTTCAAAGCATTCATTTTTGACTTATAGTCCATCTGTGCTTTCATATTCATGTTTGCAATAACAAGAACAAGCATTGTACATTGGTGAGATTCCACTTTACTGTGAAGTGCTGAACAGGAGCAACATACTAATGCAACTCAAAAACAACTAACAAAGAAATAAGGGAGAGAAGAATGTCCTGCAATTCACATGTCTCTTGCAGGTTGCCCCAGAATGGCAATGCCACAGAGGTCTGAGAGCAGGACACCCTCTCAAAATGCAGGATATGTGCAATCAGAAAACCAAGGCAAAAAACAGAAATTACTACCAGCACAAAGATGACAAGGTAGAAAACGACACAATCAATACTTTCCCCAGCTTCTGTTGTGGCGCCACACTATCCTGATTAGCATAAAGCCCTCATTTGAATTCTTGATTCCTAGGAGATTAGAAAAAGAAACTGTATATTGATACTCACCAAGTGAAGCAAACTGCTTCTGCAGAGCCAGTCGGGACTGCAACCTCACACGCAGCAGTTTTATTGTAGTTTCCATGTGACTGGCACTCAAAGAATTGTCAGCCATCACAAATTTCTGTCGGAAGGGCAGAAATAAAAAAAAATACAAAGACTCAATGCAGAACAATCCTGGAATCTCTTCCAAAAATAATTCTGCAGAATAATTTCCAACATCCTCCAAATTTACGATGGCTTACATTCTAAATTTAAAGTTGCACATTTACACAGTAAACTACCAGATTTCCAGAAAACATAAGTATTCACTGTCTTTCAGTGAAGACTGCTATCCCTATCTGGTCTAGCTTATACATGAATAGTCCTGGTTAATGCTCTCAAAACATTAAGCATGGGCAACAAACACTACCCTGCCCAATGTCAAATACAGGAGGAGTAGGTCATTCAACCTGTCAAGCCTATACACCATTTAATCAGACCATGGCTGTACCTCAACTCTATTAACCTGTCATTGTTGGATAGCCTTTCATATCAAAAATCTTTCAATCTCAGTATTGAAAATCTCAGCTAATGCAGTATCTTACAGCCTTTTGGAGAACAATGTTCCGGATTTCCACTACCCTTGTCTGACAAGGTGTGTCGTGATTTCATTCCTGTGTGGCCTAGTTCTGATATTAAAATTGTCTCCTTTTCTTCTGGATTCCCCACCAAAAGAGGATGGTTTCTTTGTATTTACCCAGCAAATCTCTTCATCAACACCTCAATTAGATCACCTCTTGACAATCTAAACTCAAAGAAACACCAGTCAGGTTTATGCAGCCTGTCTTCATACCTTAAACTTTTCAGCCCCAGTATCATTCTGGTGAATCCAATTTGTAACCCTCCAAGTGCAGACAATATAGGCTTCTTAAGGTGTGATGTCTAAAACGGAATGCAACTGGGATCTCTAACAAAGGCAATGTACAACTTCCTCCCCTTTATATTCCCATCCCCTTGAGATAAATGCCACTATTCCATGACCCTTTTTGATTACTTTTTGTACTTGCACTTCTGGTTAGCTTTTAATGTATGTAGTTTTGTGTATGTAGTCATCAAAATCCTTTTGCTCTTCCATAGTCCCTGGTCTCACCCAGCTAAGAAAATATTATGATGTGTCTTTCTCAAATTTAAACCTCACATTTAACTTTAACTGCTGTAGTTTTGCACTTACCTAGCCTGTCCATGTACCTTTCCAACTTCCTGCTCCCATCTGCACAACTTGCTGTGAACTGCAAACCTGGATAAAAAACTATCTATCCCTTCATGTAAATCATTGATAAATATGGTGAAAAGCTGAGGCCTTAGTTCAGATCCCTGGGGAACACCACCTGACACATCTCTCCAGTCAGGGTACATTTCCTTTATCCCTAATACATTTCTGACCTCCCAGGGCGAAGAAAGAAAGGCACTATACATGAATGGCTTGCGACAACAAAATAATTTGCTGGATAAGAAAATGACATTTTGCCATAGACAAAACAATTCATTAGTGTGGTTAACTTTGATTACAATGTTTCAATCACAAAAGTCATTCTCAGAAAACCTACTTGCATATAATATATGTTGACAAATACATTTTGATCGCAGCCCTCCCTCACTTAACAGTTGTGCATTTTGCTCACTGTATTGTTGAATTCACTATACTTGGTGCCCCTTATCAAATGGTAAAATAAAAAGTCAAAAACCAAGATCCACTGTACCTGATAGCAGAGATGGTGGCCCAATGTTTGATTATTATCTAATGGAGCTAGTACAACAACCTGTTGGCTATGACTAAAGTTGCTTTAACATAAAATTGCTCAATGGCAGACGGGAAACAGTAAACAACCTTAAGTTCTAAGTGAATCCTTAGAGGAAAAACATCTCTTCACAATAATTCTATCGTTAGATAGAACATGGTCCTTCTGCTTGGAGTCACTTCCCATCCACACCAAAAAAAAACCTTCCACCATGAGAAGTAAAATTTTGGAATGTTGTTCACTTGATGCCATCACTATTTTAATGAGCACTCTTTAAACTGCAAAAACTCACCTGTGGCTGATCTTTTGGAAAATGCAGTCCTCCAAGCTTTTGAACCCAAACATAGGGATGTCCCAGCTCTCCAATGTAGTCACTGAAAGTTAAGATTCTAGGGAAAATATTTTAAGATTAATACTTAGAGCTATAATATCGGCATGTCTGGGCTCTAATTTCTGTTCTTTAGGTAAGATTTGGCTTGCTAAAAAAGCAGATTTCCAGAACTAGAAGTAAAGGCTTGGCATACTATCTTTTCACCTCTGGAATCTGACTTTAATCACATGCAGACTGGTGGGATGAATGTCTCCCTCTGCTAGCTGAACAGCTCACAAACAAGACAGAAGAGGAAAGGCCATTCAGTCTATTTTTGCTCATCCACTTAGAAAAAAAAACAACAAACGAAGCTTGCCACAGCATCACAAACACAGTCACCAAGTGAAGCAAAAAACAACTTTAATAAATATTATACATCTACAACAAATGTGTGACATTGAGGTTATGATGATCCTGGACCAGACCCCCAAATTAGGGAACAGTAACATTTGTTTAAAGTAGACAAAGTTTGAAGTCAGGGAATAAAGCCACAAGATTCCACAGTTTTTGAACAAACAAAATAAACTTTACTATACAAAGTCAGAAAAGTAAAATCATTTACATACTCTAACATTCAGAATCAACATGAGGTACATGTAAATTAACAGGCAAACTGTGGAACACACCACCTTGCACAATAAATGGCAGATGCGACCAAGGCAGATTCCATGGATTTCTCAGCAACCCACTGAACACATCAGTGTTCACAGTGATTACAAAATCTCATTAAAAGTCTGTCTCTTTTATGAGAGAGTGCAAGTCTTCACCTTCAAAGATCTAGTCTCTGAATTCCCTCAATGTTGCTCTGACATGAACTATCTCAATAACTGCTCACCTCCTAGGGTTTCAATGTCATCTCCCAAGACTACATTCCCCTGGATTCCTGAGTCTGCACTCCAGCACCAAATCAACAACACAACTCCAGCACTTCAGCCATGCTATGCCAAGCAGAACATCACTGCTCCAAAGGGTTACCTTTGCCCCAACTGGGCAAACGCAGCATGGAGTCACTGACCTTCTGCTGCCCTTTCAGCTCTCCAGGGCTTCTCCTGAGCTCTCACCACCTGGAGCCTGCCAACCCAGCTCCTCAGAGCTAACAGCAGCACTTTAGCTGCATGGAGCTTCTTCTCTTGCTCCTGACTCTCATTGACTGACCCTTGAACTGCTCTTCACTGACCCTTGAACTGATCTGGGTGACTTATCAAAACACTCCAAGAGGATCCCGCCCTTGTTTCTAGGCAGGATTAAATGCAACAAGTATTGGAAAATCCTGTGCCCTGAATGCTACAATCTCCACAGTTGCTGACTTACAAAGCGCACAGGGCCAAAAAAAAAATTGAGTTCATGACAAGCTGTTTAATTGATATACCATAGTTTATGATAGTGAAAGGTAATGAAAGAAAACACTTACCCAACTTTATCAAACTGATAGTGATTAGCAGGATTTGGAGTCGTCTTGCCGTGGTCTCCAGGGTACAGACAACTCAGTAATGAAGCTGGAGACAACAGGTCTCTGCATTTGCAAAAGATTTTAAAGAAAAACACAGAAGAGCATGAACAAATCGCCAAAATTGATTAGAAAAAATGAATAGTAATGAAGATCTTTACCTATAAAAAATGTACTTTTTCTATTGCACTTAGATCTAAGGCAAGTCAGATACTCCCATTTATTGTAAAAGGCTCTTGAAATTAAACTCAGAGGAATGGTCATTATTGCCTCAGATTTTATGAATTGCGTAACCTATCTTGTAAATGCTCAAACCCAAACTGTTCTGATGATTAATCAGTGACTATTGCCATCAGGGGGACGGTAATTGGAGTCTCTTCCAGGTCGAGTAGTTCCAAGATAACATGCATGACAATGGAAGATTGGAGCCAATTTGATCCTGTGTGACACTCAGTAATCTGGGTGTACAGTTTCCACTTGTTTACGCTAGTAGTATTAACGCAATCTGGACAGAATTGGCTGAATCAACTAAAAAAGCATCGCGAGTTATACTTCAAATCACTTTTGGTTGTGATTTCCATAATTTTTTTTACACTTATTTAAGAGTCAATTCACTCAGGTCAGACCCCACCCATAATAATGCCTCAGGCTAAAATTGAGAGATTCTGCTAGTTAGTGAAGGCTCTTCAAATTGCACTAATTTTCTTAGGTGCACTAATAGGCATGTCTTTGATTTTTTTTCCCAGATAGAAAATATTTAATTTACTACGGAAATGACTAGAGAACACCAATGAATGTGGTAATTGGCTCAGTCTAGGTTTTTTTAAAAAGCAATTTCCCATGATGTTAAAATCAAGTTAATCACAGGTTGTGGAATGGATACTTATTAAAATTTTTATTTTTTGTGATAAACCCATTTTCAGCTGCATTACTAAAATTGGACCTGGTTAACAAACTTAAGAACATCAATGAATACTTTTTAATTGTAAGAAAAAAGTTTGATTTATTATGCTGCCCAATTGTGCTGGTTCACAGAATATTTTACATTTATGATTATGCAAATAATTTTTTTTGTTGGAAATGTGAACTACAACCTAACCATCAAATCTCCAATGCATTTTGGGTGCAATTTACTGATTGCTTCCCAAGTGGAAACTCTACTCCCTGATGACTAAGGAAGGTTGTAGAGTATTTCTAATTATAGACTAGCTAAATGTTATTTACGTATGAATAGTAGTCCCTGAGAGCTAGGAGAAAGGAAGACTCTAGGGGAAGGATGCACCATCCATGGCTAACTAAGGAAGTTAAAAAGATAGTATCAAATTGAAAGAAAAAGCATACAATTCCACAAGATTACAAGTTAGAAGATTGGACAGAAAATTAAAAAAGCAAAGAATGGCTAAAAAAGTAAGGAGGGAGACATTAGAATTCAAGAGAAAGCTAGCTAGAAAAATAAAAATACTAAGAGTTTCTAGTAAGTAAAGTAAATCCTCTACAGACTGAGTCTGGGGAATTAATAATGGCAAATAAGGAAATGATAGATGAATTGAACAGATATTTTGCACCTGTCTTCACTGTAGAGTTTACAAATAGGATCGCAGAAATGAGGTGGTGAAAGGGAGGGAGGAACTTAAAACAATTACAGTCATCAGGGAAAGAGTACTGAAACAAATATTAGAACTAAAAGTTGACAAGTCTCCAGGTCCTGATGTATTTCAATCTAGGGTCTTAAAGTAGCTGCTGAGATAGTAGATGCATTGTTTTTAATTTTCCAAAATTCCCTAAATTCTGGAAAGGGCCCATCACATTGGAAAACAGCAAATGTAACTCCTCTATTCATGATAGAAGGGAGGCAGAAAACAGGAAACTACAGGCCAGTTAGCTTAACATTTGTTGTAGGGAAAATGCTGGAATCTATTATTAAGGAGGTTATAGCAGGACATTTCGAAAATCTCAATGCAATCAGGCAGATTCAACTTGGTTTGGTGGAAGAGAAATGGTGTTTGAGCCCTTTGAGAAAGTAACAAGCAATGTGGATAAAGGGGGACCTGTGGATGTGCTGGACTTAGGTTTCCAGAAGGCGTTTGACAAGCTGCAACACCAAAGTAACTACATAAAATAAGAGCTCATGGTGTAGGGGGTAACATATTAGCATGGATAGAAAATTGGTTAGCTAACAGGATGCAGAGAGTAGGGATAAATGGGTCATTTTCAGGTTGGCAACATGTAACAAGTGGAATGCTGCAGGGATCAGTGCTGGGGTCTCTGCTATGTACAATCTATATTAATGACTTAGATGACGGGACCCAATATATGCTTGTTAAATTTGCTGATGACACAAAGCTGATTAGGAAAGCAAGTTGTGAAGAGGACACAAGGTGTCTGAAGAGAGTTAACTAAGTGGGCAAAAATTTGGCAGATGAAGTATAAAATGGATAAATGTGAACTTATCCATTTTGGCAGGAAGAATAATAAAGCACCAGATTATTTAAATGGGGAGAGATTGCAGAGCTTTGAGGTACAGAGGGATCCAGATGCCCTGGTGCATATATCAGGAAAAGTTAGTATGCAGGTACAGCCAGTGATTAGGAAGCCAAATGAAATATTGTCATTTATTGCAAGGGGAATTGAATACAAAAGTAGGGATGTTTTGCTGCAGTTGAACAGGGTATTGGTGGGACCACATTTAGAGTACTATGTACAGCTTTGGTCTCCTTATTAAAGGCCATAATTGCATTAGAAGCAGTTCAGAGAAGGTTCACGCAACTGATTCTTGGGATGGGGGTGGGGTTATCCTATGAGGAAATGTTGGACAGGCTGGGCCTGCATCCATTGGAGATTAGATGAATGAGAGGTGGAAACTTAGAACTGTGAGGAGGACAGTGTAGAACTTCAAAAGGACATTGACACATTGGTGAAGTGGGCAGATAGGTGGGAGATGAAGTTCAATGTTGAGAAGTGTGAGGTGATGCACTGTGGTACAAAAAACATGGAGACAGTATAAAATAAAAGGATACTATTCTAAAGGGCGTGCAGGAGCAGAGAGACCTGGATGTATATGTGCATAAGTCATTAAAGGTGGCAAGACAGGTAGAGAGAGCTGTTTCCAAAGCATACAGCATTCTAGGCTTCAATAATAGGGGCATAGAGTACAAGAGCAGGTAGGTTCTGATGAACTTATATAAGACACTGGTTAGACCTCAGCTGGAGTATGGTGTACAGTTCTGGGCGCCACACTATAGGAAACATGTGAACGCATTGAGTAGTGTGCAGAAGAGGTTTACGAGAATGGCTCCTGGGATGAGACACTTCAGTTGTGAGGAAATATTGGAGAAGTTGGGATTGTTTTCCTTAGAGAGGAGAAGGCTTAGAGGAGACTTGATAGAAGTTTTCAAAATCATGAGAGGTCCGGACAGAGTAGATAGGGAGAAATGGTTCTTGCTTGCAAACATATCGAGAACCAGAGGACACAGTTTTAAAGTGTTTTGCAAAAGAAGCAAATGCGAGGTGAGAGAAATTTTTTTCACACAGAGAGTAGTTAGGGTTTGGAATGCACTGCCTGAAGTGTGGTGGAAGCAGGTTCAATTGAGGCATTCAAGAGGGCATCGGATGATTATTTAAATAGAAACAATGCGCAGGGTTATGGGGAAAAGGCAGGAGATTGGCATTAAGTTAAAATGCTCAGAGCTGGTGCAGACACGATGAGCCGAATGGCCTTCTATACCGTAACAATTTTGTGATTCTGTGATCTTATTGAAACATATAAGCTCGTGAGGGGACTTGACAGGGTGGATGCTGAAAGGATGTTTCCCCTTGTGGGAGACCCCAAAGCTAGGGTCACAGTTTAAAAAAAAGGGGTCTCCCATTTAAGGAGGAGATGAGGAGAAATCTTTTTCCCTAAGTCTATGGAACTATCTTCCCCAGAGAGTGGTGGAGCCAGGGTCACTGAATATTTTTAAAGCTGAATTAGATAAATTCTTGATTGACAAGGGAGTCAAAGTGTATTGCAGGTAGGCGGAATGTGGACTTGAGGCCACAATCAGATCATCCATAATCTTACTGAGTGGTGGAGCAGGCTCGGGGGGTCCGAATGGCCAACTCCTCCTCTTCATTTATATGTTTGTATGAATTCCTACCACTTTGCTCCAAATATTCACGCAAATCAGTGCTGTAACCAGGACTTAAGTCAACACAGGAATAATATTTAGGTTTCACTGCCTTTAGCCCTTACCCTGCACTGATAGCTATGGACATTTCAGTAGCTGTGGTCACTTTGGTCTTGACAGTCATGGTATTGAGGTTCATCAAATAGTAGAAATAAAGGTGAAGAACACTGCCATCTGCCAAAAGAGAAAGATAACGAAAGATTAGAAACAAACAATAAATCTGATCAATCTTTACTTAAACATACACTTGATGAAAGCAGGACGGCTTAGAAAAATATTTAAGATGACAAGTACGGAAGTACGATTGAAATGTTCCCATCTGAAAGCGTCCAATATCTCAAACTGTTCATAATACTAGATGCTTCACTGAAAATTTCAATTCCAGCAAAAGGCAATGACTAGGCACACATTAAGATGCTACACTACAAATCATTACAAATTCCACTACTAGTGCTAAACCCACGAAGATTTTCTAAAAATATTTGAGTTGTAATATATTGTGCTATTTTCAACATGATACCAGAGGAATCCAAATGTTTGAAAAAGATGTGAGCTAATGCTACAGGTCTTTTTAAATTTTCACACAGTATTTATCCGGTACATAAAGCTTTGATGTAGTTCTATCCTTACAAACACACAAACAGATAGTGACACACACAGTCACACACACATGGTTGTGGCTGTTTGGAGGTCAATCATCTCAGTCCCAGGACATCACTACAGGAATTTCTCAGAGCAGTGTCCCAGGCCCAAACATCTTCAGCTGCTTCATCAATGACCTTCCCTCCATCATAAGGTCAGAAGTGGAGATACTCGCTGATGATTGCACAATGTTCAGTACCATTCGAGACTCCTCTAGATAGCGAAGCAGTCCATGTCCGAATGCAGCACGACCTGGACAATATCTTGGCTTGGGCTGACAAGTGCCAGACAATGACCATCTCCAGAAAGAGAGAATCTAACCAATACCCTTGACATTCAATGGCATTACCATCGTTGAATCCTCCACCATCAACATTCTGGGAGTTACCATTGGCCAGAAACTTAACTGGACTAGCCAAATACTATGGCCACAAGAGCAGGTCAGAGACTAGGAACCCTGCGGTAAGTAACTCACCTCCTGACTCATCAAAGCCTGTCCACCATCTACAAGGCACAAGTCAGGAGTGTGATGGAATACTCCCCACTTGCCTGGATGAGTGCAGCTCCAACAACACGCAAGAAGCTTGACACCATCCAGGACAAAGCAGCCCACTTGATTGGTACCCCTTCCACAAACATTCACTCCCTCCACAACAACACACAGTAGCAGCAGCGTGTACCCTCTACAAGAGGCACAGCAGGAACTCACCAAGCCTCCTTAGACAGCACCTTCCAAGCCCATGACCACTATCATCTGGACGGGCAAGGGCAGCAGATACATGGGAACCCCACTACCTGGAAGTTCTCCTCCAAACCACTCACCATCCTGACTTGAAAACATATTGCTGTTACTTCGCTGTCACTGGGTCAAAATCCTGGAACTCCCTCCCTAACAGCACTGTGGATGTACCTAAACCACATGGACTGCAGCAGTTCAAGAAATCTTTGAAAGGGCAATTAGGGATGGGCAATAAATGCTGGCCTAGCCAGCGACATCTACTTCCCATGAACGAATCAAAAAAAAAACACACACACTTCTGTTTGAAGATAGCACACTAGAAAGCTATGGAGGTAGTATATTTAAGACAAAACAAGAGTTTTTGATTTTACATAACATTTTGCCTTTGGTATATGCACAACTGGTTTCAGTAACTTTAGATAGCACGAAGGGAATGTCAGTCTTGTTGTCAGTAATTCTGTGTTTGATGATGAGGGTGGAGGAGGTGGTGGGTCAATTCTAACCTTTGTATTTCAGGTCTAAAGTAACAGACAGCGGGTGCCGTTTTAACATTTCTCTGCGTTTATCATCCTGCTGTAGGCCAAGAGTTGGGCGGCGACGTTTCTGGAAAACAGATCAATAGTTTAGCCAACATTTCACAATCAGTTCATTTAAGAAATATAAATATTAGCTGCAATTATGGGATTTGTTCACTTGCTGCAGGAGCAACTCAAGACTTGAATGTCTTAAAACTACAATGAAATGAATAATTAGTCACAAGAAAAGTAGCCAATCATACTTTAATATTGTCTCCTAGTACATATTCTTCACTATACCATATGAACCTTTACCCCTTCATGAGGATGCTTTACATGTGCCTAAAATAGTTAACCAGCACATTAAAAGCACTAAATATTTTTTCAGAGATCACTTTGGAGTCGGCTGTGGCACTGTTGGTAATGCTTTTGCTTCTGAGTCAGAAGGTTGTGGGTTCAATCCCACTCGAGAGACATGAGCACAAAGGCTGAGGCTGACACTCCATTGCTGTACTGAGAGAGTGCTGCACTGTTAGAGATGCCATCGTTCAGATGAGACATTAAACCCTAGGCGCTCTCAGGTGGATGTGATAGATTTCATGGCCCTATTTTGCAGAAGAGCTGGAAGTTTATTCCCAGTGTCCTAGCCAATACTTATCCCTCAATCAACCAACAGATATCTGGTCATTATCACACTGCTGCTTGCAGGGGCTTGCTGTACACAAATTTGTTATTGGGTTTCTTGCATTGCATTACATCACTGACTACACTTCAAAAGTACTTCATTTGGGATGTCAAGTTCATAAATGGCACTGTATAATTGCAAGTTTTTCTCTTACAATTAAAATCAGTTACAAAGAAATACATTAATTTTAAAATGGCTTTTAGGCTATTTTTGCTCAGACACAACGAATGCTGATGATGACGACATGAGCATAACATGCTTGGCGGAGTTGCCAAATCTTTTTGGCCCAAATCCTCTGGCCTCCAGATTGTTGGAGACCAGTACGAACCAAGATGCGCGTTGGGGCTCTGCAGGAGTCCTGACCGCTGACCTCCACTGGAATTGCTAGGGAAGTTTGAACTTCTGACGAGCAATTGCCCTGCTCCCTGGGACCCTCCGCAAATGTCTCAGGCTTTGAGCTAAAGATGGAGACTTCGGATAGTTCCATGGGACTTACCTGAACAGTTATGCAGAAAATGCTAAGACAGAAAAATCCTAGCCTAACTTCTGGGTAACTACAGGACTGACCGCCTCACTCCCCCGCCCCCCCCACCAACTCCCTCTTTGAAACCCCTCCCCATACCATCTCCCCGACACCTAGACTATCCCCACTCCCTGATTACCCCTCGACCTGAACTGACGAGCTCCTAACTTGACTATTCCTCCCAAACCAACCCTGACCCACCTGCCCACTTACTTCACTCACCTCCCCACTCTACCCCTTCACTAACACACATGCCGAACTGGTGCTACAAGGGGGCATGTCTTGTCTTCCCCCTGATGTTACAGCACTGCAATGGAGCTCTCTGAAGGATGCCGCGCTCCACATTTCTGGAGAAGCTGGGCTCAGAAGGCCTGGCAAGAAATGCGGGGCAGCGCCAAGGCGTGGAAATGTTCAAGTGGAGCAGCAATCTGACAATGATTGCCACTTCGTCGAAGGTCTGGGCCATAGTCTGAGAAAGTTGAGTTATCAGTAGAGACACTGAACCTAGACTGGTTTAGCAATAAATTAAAAAAAATATTTTTAAAGTGCACAGTAGCATGGCTCCATCACAGTGTCAGGTTCAGCAATTCTCCTGAGTAGTACTGTTCATTGGCTTAATTAGCAAAGTCTGAACAAAAATATTTTAACAATCACAAAACACATTAAAGCTGCAATGAAATTTGTTTCCAAAGGTCATTCATTATCATAATATGCACTTGGGTTAAAAAGTACACAGGGAATTGCTTCATATACAGTCTTACATAAAATATTCAAGTTATTTCTAAAGTATTTTGTTGGGGATAATAAAAAAAGTTAATAATTATAGATGACTACAAAAACATTAACAGCAAGATTCATTCTTTAACCTTCCTACCATTAATATATACCCTCTAAGCCCACTTTGACTTCCCGTCATGCATATTAAAATTCAGTACCGTGTCAAAAATAACTTTTTAAAAAAAATCTCCATGTGGTCACTTCCTTCCGTTACTTGCTACTGCTGCAACTTAAGTTTTTATAGAACTCTCTCAATAACAATTCTCCTTTCTTTCCAGGATCTAAAAGGTTTTGCTTTTATGTACTTACACAGATGCATATTTAGGGATTAAAAAATCTTGGAACTGCAAATGGTTATAGATCAAGAGAAAGAAAAGGTCTATTTGATCTAGTGCGGAACTTCTGACTGTATATTCTTTCTGTCATAAAGGCCAACTACATCCACCTACGTAACAATTGGCCTTTGCCCCTACCTCAGTCCATCAGCTACTGAAACTCTCATTCACGTCATTGTCACTTTCAGATGTAACTATTCCGAAGTTTTGCTGGTGGACCTCCCATCCTCTCACATAGTAACGTCAGCTCATCAAAAACTTTGTTGCCCGTACATATCCTATTCTGTACCAAGTCCCACTCATCTACAGAAACTGGTCCTTGCTGACCTATGTCGACCTATGTCCTGGTTCCCTTAACAACTCAAATTTAAAACTGTTATCTTTGTCGCATCACTTCCACCCGTGTACAACCAACACCCCCCGTCACAAACCCACCATAATGGCTCCACATTCCATTCTTCAGGGAAGAAAGTAGTAAACCGGGGTACATAATATATGTAGTTATTAGCTACAGTGTTAATTATATTTGATTTGTTTAATTCTTTTATGTACAATAAAGCTTGTTTTGTTAAAAAAAGCAAAATTTTGTGGCATAGTTCTATTGGTTAAAATGAGGCATTTGGATTTCTTTTTGAACGTCAACCAAATGGCCCCCTAACCAGATCTTGGCAATGATCAAATTGCCGTTTGTGCTGTGTACATGTTGGCTGCTGCCCTTTCTACTTTACAACAATGACGACGCTTCAAAAAGTACTTCATTAACTGTAAAGCACTTTGAGGCGTCCGGTGGTTGTGAAAAGCTTTTCCATAAAATGCAAGTCTTTCCTTTTGTTGAAGTAATTATGTTCTTTATAATTTGTAGTAAAACCTGCACTGAACTAAGTGGCCAGAATCTCAGTTTACTTTTAAGAAAGTGTGGCAAAACACATTTAGACACATCCATTGCATCTTAGCAGAGTATTTCTGATCACATTAGAAATTTGTACTGTTATCCAGTTCCTAACGAAGAATAAAGGTTACCACACAAAAGAGTCTTTTTTTCTTTAAGATACTAATCAACTTGTTTCACATTTCCAGCAATTTTGGTTTAGTGATTGCTGGCCAATGGAGCAGGGTTTTAGATTTTGTTCAAGAACGTACTAATGCCACCAAACATCCACTGAACAGATCAAATTCAGCTAAAATTTTAGTTACTTACAGTTGTCGACTGCTCTTCCTCCGCATCTGAGTCACTTTCATCATCTGCAGAAGAAGGCAAAGAAACTAAGTAGCAAGGAAAAAGAAAAGTGACTTGATGTTGCACAGTCCTAATTACCTGAAATAATGGCCAGAATTTTACGTTCGCCGGTCGGGCGGCCAATTGCCGCTGCCGAAACGGGCCGCGCTGCCATTTTCCGCGGGCGGGCCAATTAAGGCTCGCACCGCAGCTTTGCGACTCCCGTGGAGAACGGGAAAATAGTTGCGGGGGCGGGCGGCCTCAGACCGCCGGTTCCAATGGGGAGCTGGCAGCCTGTTTAGAGAGTGGCCAGGCAGCCTGCTTGAAGGAGTGCACCATGGCCACTCAGAGATCAAGAAATGTTGCATGGAGGGCAGAGGAGGTGGTGGAGGAGGAGGAGGAGGGGGGCAGGCTGCAGGAGAGGCCAGCGGGGAGCCACTGTGCCCCCAGATTTTCAGATGCATGCTTTGCTGTCCTCCTGCAAGAGGTGGGAAACCGGCATCAGATTCTGTATCCTGAGGATGGGAGGAGGAGGGCCCCCCATGTCACCAGCCAGGCATGGGAGGAGGTGGGTGAGGCTGTAAGTGCCCATAATGATGTCCGGCGCACTGGCACACAGTGCAGGAAACGACTCAATGATTTGCTGCGCTCCGGACGGGTGAGTACCATGTCTGTCTTGACCATTTGACCCAGAAGGCAGCCTTAGCCTTTGACACTACCACACCCCCACCCCACCATGTATTGCTGCCGTTACTGCATAGGGCATCTGTCGCACGCTGGGTGGGCAAATGGGTACTGACAATGCTTACATCAGCCTTATTGGTTGAGGAGAAAAAGGGCTTTCCCTCAGCATATATTGGTTTCTGTGGCATTTGAGTAGTTTGGGGGCAAGCTACAGGGGAGGCTGGTAGATACATACTCAGAACTCCAACACATGTCATATTGATGGTGATGAGATGGTCCAAGGGGTGCCTCAAGGTCTTTTGGGAAAGTCCCATCTGCTGGCCTCGGCGCCGCACCTATTTGCTCCTCGACATGGGCGCTAGGACCTGTGTGCTATTCAAAGTGATGGCCGCCGAATGTGTCCAAGGGGACTGCTGGGGGAGAGGTTTGGGACCAGCCGTACTGTCTTCTGGGGACTCATCACTAGTAGTGTGGACAGGAGCCGCTGGAGGCCTCAGATGGGCCACTGTGGTTGGGGTGCGGCGTGTGCATGCAGAGTACATGAGCGATCAGCCCCAATAAATCCTCTTCTCTGTTTTGTAGGCAAAAAGTAACCGGGAGCACCTGAGGACTGGAGGTGGGCGTGCGCTCCTCCAGCGCCTCACACGCTTCGAGGAGCAGACCATGGAGCTGGGCAGGAGGCCGGGGGCGGGTGAGGCTGGGGCCCAGCGGGCAGCTATTTGAGGTCCACAGTTCCATCCTCTCTGCCCACCATCCAAACTACTGATGGTTGCTGCAATCGTTAATGCTGCAACAATGCTCAGTCATAGGCTGAGACATTCTGACGTTTGGGTCATACAGGAGGGACCCTCGTCCCCTTGAGGAATAGCGTCGCCACCACCTTCCAAAGTCACCTTATCCCATTTGTGACCACTATCACCATGGTCTAACATGCCATTGGATCGCTGCTGCACAGCCAAAGGCTTAATCCATTCTAGGGGGCTTGGGACCTCCTACACCCTTTCAGCCAGTGCGCCCCACATTACTTTGTCCAAAAGGTCCTCAGCACCTCAGCTGTGAACCTCACGGCACTCAACTTAGATGAATGCCACCACGTTACTCATTCCTGCGCCAAGGGGAAATGTTGCCTTCTGGCCACCCAGTCTATGACCCTCCTTACGGAATGAAGGGCAATAATATGACCTCTCAATCTCCTGTGTTCGGCGGAAAATGTCACAACTGTTTCCTCAGCCCCGCAACTATCCAGGCAACAATGCAGTGTCCCCACTCCTATGGTTCATAACAAGCCATGTGGCATTCATGAGGCCATCTGACCAGCCTGTCTGCATGTGCGTTTAATGGTTGGGGCCTGTCTTGACTCATTTCCACCTCTCCAATGTTCTTCTCCTTAGGGTCTTTAAGGGTGAGCGACTTATGAGGCTGGGGGGGAAAGGGATGAAAGGTTGAATTGAATGAACGCTAACTGATGCGCTGTCCTTGTTGTTAATTTCAGCATCACCACCAGAGCGACCCACATGTCTGCACCGCAGCCCCCCCTCCACACCTGAGGGGCAACATGTGCAACTTGTGGCCCATCATTTCAGCCAGCCAGGCACCAGCGCAAACACATACACACCTCGGTGGGGACTTTACCTTCAGCTAGTGTCCCGGGTCACAGTGGAGAGGGCACATCACGATCGCTGGAGGAGATGGTAGGGGCAGAGAGTGCTGATGGCTCCAGCAGCTGGAGGGCTGCAGGGGTGAGGCACATGCTGAGTCTGGCACTGATGACGTGCCTCTGGAGTTGTCCCATTGCAGCAGCTGCAGGACAGGCAGCATGAAATGTGTTTGCATCTGGCAGGGTTGCATGAGGGAGTGGTTCAGTTGCTCTCTGCGACAGAGGAGTCTCGGCAGAGTACACGTGAAGATTCCACTCTCAGGGCAGAGCATCAGGATTCGTTCAATGAGAGATTGGAGACTCTCATAGAGAGGGGCTTTAATCGAATAGATCATAATATGATTGGGATATGCTCTGACCTGCAAGCCCTCACAGCGGTACTGGCCACAGGTGGTCTTTCCCATTGTGGGAGATGTTGTGGATACCAAGCACTGGCACTTGGTGCCCATGCTTCTGCGGTGAGCAGGGAGGTCGAAATGGACCGCACGTCGGCGCAGCAGCTGCCTGTCGTCGCTGCGAGCTCCTCTCATGGTGCTCCGGATGAGGGCAGCAGCTCCTCTGCCCCTCTGCCAGTCAACGTTTCTTCCGTTGAGGCTGCGACAACTGGGGAGGTGCCAGTTCAGGAACTGGCCACTCCCTCCCAGGCAGGGCCATCACAGGCTCCATGGGCCAGAGGACGCCTGCCAAGGTCAGCTAGGCCAATAGGACAGCAGAGTCAGCAGGCTGTCTCACAAGCCACTCCGAGCGATGAGGCGGCACGTAGACGTAGCACCCGGAAACGTAAGCATAAGGCACCTTAGGCACTCCCTGGGTATGTCACTGGTGATTTTGTGTTGGCCTTAGAATAGGGACCCATTTTACTGTCATTGTGAAATAATCATGTGTGCTTTAATTTTGGATACAATAAAGTCCACCTTTGTTACCATGGCTGAGGGTCTTTTCATTTAGGTGCTTTTTTCTTTTTCATATAATTATCATGAGTGCTTGAGTGGACATTGATGTTTCTGTACTAAAGCCTTATTTGCAGCCGATAAGGTGGAAGATGTAGCACCTAAGTGCCACGTGTGGAAGTTCCAGGCAATGCTGCTCCTGCTGATCCATGTGTGTGGAGCTAGCTGAAGGTTCTTTGGATTAAATTGCCCTGGGTGCCCCTGCCTCCTTGGTGTAAACGCGGGTCGTCATTGTGCCCCTCATCATCGCCCTGTGCTTCCTCATCCTCTGAGGCACTGCTGGATTCATCATGTGCAGCCTCATCCAGGGCGTCAAGGTCTGCATCGTCAATTCCATCCCCCCTTTCCAGTGCAAGATTGTGCAGGGTGCAGCAGACTACCACTATCAGTGAGATGCGATCTGGGGGGTACTGGAGTGCGTCCCCTGAGCGGTCTAGGCAACGGAAGCGCATCTTGAGAAGACTGATGGCTCTCTCCACCACAGCCCTTGTGGTGCCCTGGCTCCTATTGTACTGCTGCTCAGCTTCTGTTCTTGGATGGCAGAGAGGCGTCATGAGCCACCTTCGCAGGGGATAGCCCTTGTCACCCAGCAGCCAACCATCCAGCCGGGCCGGAGCACTGAAGAGCCCCGGCACCTGGGAGTGTCTGAGGATGTAGGCGTCATGGGAGTTGCCTGGGAACCTTGCACAGACTTGTAAAATTTGCATCCTGTGATCACACACTATCTGCACGTTCGTGGAGTGGAAGCCCTTCCTGTTGACGAAGGCACCAGGCTCACCTGCTGGCGCCTTGATGGCCACATGTGTGCAGTCTATTGCACCCTGGACGCGGGGGAAGCCAGCAATGGCTGCGAAGCCTCTGGTTCACTGTGCCTGACTTGCCTGGTAGCAGCGGAAGTGGATGAAGGTAGATACCTTTCCAAACAGAGTGTCTGTAACCTGCTTGACACAAGTGTGGACAACTGATTGGGAGACACTGCAAAGATCACCCACCGAGCCCTGGAAGGAGCCAGAGGCACTGAAGTGGAGGGCAACTGTGAGCTTCAGAGCCGCTAGCATGGGGTGTCCTCCCACACAGTTAAGGGAGATCTCAGGGCCAATCATCTGACAGATGTAGTTGACTGTCTCCCTTGAGAGTCGGAGCCTCCTTTGGCACTGCACAGTCATATTGAGGTAGATAGTGGCGTCGTCTGCGGCCCTTTGCACCTTGGACAACCTCTTGGCCCTGTGCTCCTTGTGCCTGGACATCCAAAGGTGGCTCCCTTGGAGGCTGATTGTTCAGTCCTGGCCTCCTCCTTATTCTATTCCTCCCTTCCTCCTCAGGGGAGCTGCCTCCACTGGAGAGGTCAGAACCCATAGCCCCAGGCTAAATGGAGGCCCCCGGAAAGCTGCAAGGCCGAAAAAGATTGCTGTCTGCAGACTGGTTTCAAATTACACAAAAACCTCTTGGACATCGATGAGAACTACTAACAACCACACAGGCAAGTTTTAAACACTTTCATCATGTTTTACATGAAGTTATAATTGAACAACCCCTGTGAGTCCACATATCCCGACATTGCAAAAGTTTTCTTAAATAACCTCCTACCCACCCGCCCGTTGGGCCTGTGCGCCGACCTGAAGTTCGCACGGGGGCCCCTCAAAATCCTGGACAATTGGCAAGTTAAGGGCCTTAATGAGCCCTTCAATTAATGGCGGACGAACTGAGCGCGCCCGCCCACCGAAATATTGCGATGCCGTGCGCTGACGTCGGTATGCTCACGTGACATTTTACGTGCTGACGTGCAGGCTACGCCACCCGCATGTCAGCCGGAAAATTCTGCCCAATATATATGGACTCTGCCAGAGGGCCCCACCGCTGCAATCTGCACCAGTGAAGCCAGTATCAATGCAACAGCTTCCAACTGAGACCATACTGGGAATTGTACCAGGAACCTTCCTGGGCTGTACAGCTTAATTAAAACTTAGAGTCATTGGAAAAAGAGCATTTAGTTGCTAATTAAAGCATAAATGAATTTCCAAGTAAAATTCCAAATAGCCCTAATTTCCACCCGCTATTGGATTACCTTGGGAATCCTCTGGTGGTCTTGCAAGTGCCTTGGCTTCTTCCACATCCCCTTCAATAGCTACTGTAAGGTTCTTATCTGGCAAAAGAAGAATATTAATTTGATCGATATAATTTCATAAGGTCCATGCCAGAAAATAAAGATGGTAAACAAGTTTTACCAGATTTTACCAGACAAGTATTGGTCACTTTCATTTATGGTGCAATAGCTCAAGTTAGTTGGGAAGAAATGTGGCTAAATTTTCCTCGTGACAGTATTTTACAGGGAGCACTCTTTACGCAATGAGGAGCTGCTGTGTCAGATTTCAATGCAAAATTTAATCCAAGTCTAGCATGGCACCAGGAAACTGCACCAATTGTTATCCACAAGTAGTACTGATAAGTTTTCAGACCCATATAGTTCTATCGTGTGGGCAAAATATGTTTTTTTATAAATATCTGGCTTGTAGTCTGAAACTATCAATAAGCCATATTACATTTGACTGATGACACTTACACAAATTGATAACTTTGCTTTCATAAACACCAGTTTATTGCTACTTCAACCTCTCAGTTGGTAATGGTCAGAACTGTCAGTGTACTTCAGGGCAGGAAAACAGCACGTGTATATCAATTTAGTGTTCACACATGGTGATAAGGGAATACTGTGACATGCTTCAAATGAAGGCAAAAGATTAAAAATCTACACGGATGAAACAATATGGCAATAAACAGCTTTAGCCAAACTTAGGTCAGGTAATGGTTGAATTCTGTTGGCAATATCAGTGTGTCTAGATACTCTTTTTAAACTTTACTCCCTAGAACAATAGTGTTTATGGCCTGTACAGATTAAATTCATGGTATGTACAACCAGAAAACTTCACCTCTCCTGTCACATTACAGAATGTAATAGGTTCCCCACTAATTAAAATCTGTACAGTGCAACTTAGGATAGACCACGCCACAGTGAACTTCAGACGATGTTGGCCAATTACTGTATAACCCACAAATTTTATTTCTTGACTATGAAAATTCCTGAATTGCATAAGAACCAGAAATCAAAAAAAACTTGCATGGATGTTAAAAATCAATTAGCTCCCTGAATTATACAGAAATTGAAATTATAAAACAAAAAAGATAACAAATTATTTAATACTGAAATGATTCATTTCAAATTTGACATTGTGGTCAGTGTTAATTCTTTACTTCAGGGGTAGTATGCTACAAAAGATTAATATATGCACAGCTAGTTGTGACTGCAATCAAGGGTGTGGGGGATTACATAGATAAAACCCAGAAATTTTAGTAGGTTAGAAAATGTGTAAAACAGATTGTGCAATGCATCTGCACTTGATGCTTGGGGATATAATTATTTATTCGTGAGACAAGGTTGTAACGTTTAAGGAAAAAAATTAACATCTGTTAAATTCTTCATTGACATCATGAAGTAACCGGATTTAAGGGACTGGATTTTATGGCAATAATAATGATGAAACTGTCAGTGCTCCCAGTCATTATTCCATTGAAACTGATAACTTCAGCAGTCCTCACATGGGCAGAGTAACACCGATATCCAGAAGCTGCTGCCAATGATTCAATGCTCCTCTAGAAGATCTGCTGTTAAGACCCTTAGACTGCAATCCCTAAGCAACCAGCATATTGATGAAAACGTCCAGTTTTAAATTACCAGTGTTGCTGTAAAAGCCCTTGAAAAAGTTACACCTTATTGAAGGAGATGTAATTGGGTTTTCAAAGGTGTACTTCCATAATTAGTGCTAAACTGGTCTGACACTGGCCCTGAAAAGCTATTTTAATATTTGTGGAACGTCCATTTTCTTCATCATGATATAAGATTTCACATTAGTTTTGTTTTAAAGTTTGTTTATAATATTTTGGCTTTGTTGTCAATCCATAATTAATTTCTCTGTCTGAAAATTTAAAATAAAAGTGGAGGCATTCAGCGATTTAACTTCTTGCTTTCATATCTGTGAAAATACTTCAATTTGATTGGTTGCTTACCCTATTTGCTAACATCATTGCTGCTGGACACCAGCAAACCCCTTGACTTAGTGCCAGATTTAAACTGCTGTCAGGAAAGCTCAATGCAGAGATCACTAGACCTTTGTGGGTAACTTTCTTCAAGTTCAGCAGCGAGCGCTTTTGCTTTGCCACTGACTTCAAAATTTAGACCAAGGTTTTTATCATGAAGATGAAAACTCTTTGACACTGCAAAAAGTGACAGTTTTCTTCTGCGTGACACTTTTTACAAACTCATTATGAACATGCTATGCTCACCATTTGTTCTAATGGGTAATTGACAGGGATAATGCAATGTAGAGTAGTACGAGGGGGGACAGAAATATCGAAAAAAAATTACTAACTTGTTAGTTGTGCAGTAGTATTGCAAATTTATGAAATTATATTTTAATTACCATATACATTTGATTAAAATTATAACATAATCCTCAATTTTTTTTCAAAGAGGGAGTTGCTGATAATAGCTAGGTTATCAGGTGCAACACCAAATGATGCCAAAGTAGTTTAAGCATCAGGAAGGAAAAGCACATCTCCACCTAGTATCTGAGTTCAGCATACTTAAAAGTGGCACTTAAGTCAGGAATTGGGCATTCTATGATCATCTACACACGTTCAAAATGAAGTAAAGGCCTGTCAAAATCAAAACGGAATACAATTAAATCTGCAACTTTGTTTGTGTGGAAAGAACATTCTTTGCATGATGATTAATGAACGATGTCAGATCCCTACAGTTACAAAAAAAAAATGACCCAAGAAAATACTAATTTTTAATTCTGTGCTAGCTGTCTACATGGTAGTTTAAACACCACAGAATACAAAGAGCAGAAATATTGTACATTGATACTAATCAATTCTACATATTAAGCTTTGGCTGGGTGTTCCAAGCCAAAAAATGCAAAGCAAATGTATAGATGGGTTTGATATTTTACGTTTCCAGGAATGGGGCAGCCATCTCATACTTTCAAAACTGAAATTGAAAGCTTCAATTGATAATTGCATTAGAATCTTGTGTGCTCTCTCTTTTATTTTGAGAGTATATATATATAAATAATATATTTATTTGAAGCTTTTTCGTATTTCGCTGGAAAAATCAACATTTCTAATTGACTTATTTATACAAAACTACATCCAATTCACATCTTAGTAAAAGTACTTTCTAGTTGTTCATTCTACCATTACAAGAAGTTAATGAATTAGAGTATAAGTAGAAAAATAGGAGATTGAAAATCGGAATCAGTACATTTAAAAAAAGCTAATGCACTCATTGAGTTAGGTCAAAATCTGCTTGGGTGCAGTACTTAAGCATTTCATGCTGATGATAGCTAGGAATAAACTTAAAACACAAGCAGATGGTCTCACTTAAAATACAGATGGTAGAACAGCATACATAAATCTATATCGATATGTGCAAACTGAGAAACTCCCAGTCTAAGTGAAACATTGCAGCCTCTTCCCTAGAGAAATACATCTATTTCAGTTATGCAATTCTCGTGCAATATGGTCAAGATATTTCCCTAAGATTGGCTAATGTAAAGCATATGTAGGAAAAATTAACATATATTACAAATATATAAACAATGAAGACAAGCTGCATTAATTCCACAGGATACCATTCTCTGTCAAGTGTTCTATTAAGGCTGATCACTGAAGAGATTCTCTTCATATTTTAAGAATATATTCAAAATTTGAAAACAAATATCTATTTTAAAATCACACCTTTAGTAAGAACTGGCTAAATCCACACCTGTAGTTTGTATTCTCAAACATCTTAATCTGGATTTAAAATATCATTGTTTTATCAGTGAAACTGTGTCAGTTGGAAGTTACAATATGCAAGCAGCACAGTACTAAATGCAAAAAAATTCAAAGCTTAATAAACAATATTCAAGTCCCAATACTCACCCCGCCCATAGGGCTGGGAGGCCTTGTTCATCTGGGCTAATGGGGCATCCACCACCACAGCCAGAAGAGGATTACAAAAAAAAGGATTGCGAAAGAGAGACACGGTGTCAGTAAAAGAAAACAGATCAGCAACAAAGCTGAACTTAAACCAGTAATTAATCTCACATGCTAAATTAAAAACCCGAACAGAAGTAACTACTTGTCAACTGACAGATTAAGAAACTAACAGTAAAAAAATTAAAGCTATTACACAGGAGTTTCTGCCTCACAAATGCCACCCACAGTAAACACTATTAATTTATGCAAGATATGTGGTAGGAAAACACAAGTAGGCCACATTTGCACAAGTATTTCTTATTTGAAATAGTTTTCCAAAATCTGGCAACAGAAGGGCAGCACAGAAATATAAGGATAAAAAATATCAACATCAGCAAAAAATACTATGAAGAAACACTGAAGATTAATACAGTGAACCATTTCAAATGTCAAAGAAAAAATAGTATTTTAATATATACATTTGCCAATGCAACAATTGTATTAAGAGCAAAAAAGAACATTTAAAGTTTTCAACTCCAGTCTGATTTAAATTTTGTATGTAATAATTTTAACAGGTTATAGAAACAATGATAGAAATGAAAACAAATGCATTGCTATTGTGAACCTTATGCATGCCAAGGCACTCAGTCATTATGCAGTTGACTTACCACAAGCTTGCCCATAAGAATTTGCCTGCACGTACAGCACATATAATGGAGGAGGCAGGTGTCTAGCAATTTCATACTGTTTATGAGCTTGGTCAAAGGGCATTGAAAGATACTCCTGGACTGGTAAAGATGCCTAACGAAGCAGTAAAATAAATAGTCAATGGACTCTCAAATGCTGTATATGATAAAACCAAAACACACATTGTTTATTCATAGCATTAGTCACACGAAAATTTAAGATGACCTTCCTTTAAACTCACTCTGAAGACAGAGGACATGTGTTCTAATTATGTGCACCACACTGCACCCCCTCCTCCCAATGATTCAGCAGCGTAAATGCACTGTGCAGTAATGCAATAATCCACACAGAACAGGGTGGCTCTTTTGTGATCACTGATCTGTGCCAATTTCTGTTATAGCACAACAGTTAGTTTTAGTGCCCAGACTCAGAAATTCTATGGACACTAACTGGAGAGAGGCTCAGCAGCGTCCACTGTCCCCGCCCCCCCAATTTGAGAAAATTAGTACTGCTGACTATTTAATTTTATATGCATATATGAGGGAGAAGGGAATATCAGGAGAGGAGACTAGGGTGGGAAGAGGCACTTAAAGTCAGATGAAGCTCATGTGGAGTATAAACACCAACACAGACTAGTTGGGCCAAATGACATGTTTCTGTGATGTAGATTCTGTGTAATTCTACGTTCTTATAAAATTGGTTAGCACACCTTTTTGTCACATGCCTGGTTGATATTGTTGAGCCTTGGCTGAAGATTGTTTAAATATTCCTTTCTGATTTTTATTTTCTCTTGGTTACCTAGCAATTCTTAAAATAGTTTATCACTGCCTAGACTTACACAAGAGCATCATCAGAAGCTGCACATCTCAGCAAAACCATAACCCTGCATGAGTTCCTATCTTCAGAAGAGAGTGAAAAAATTGAAGAACATAATCTAATGTAAGAAAAGTGCATAATGAGCTACAAAAGTAATTGGGATAGTTGCTACATTGTGAATAAAATGAGGACATTCTTCTGCTTGCAGGCTGGCTGTATTATAGTGTACAGGTGCTCTATGGAAGTATCAGCACAGAAGGTGCAGAATCTATATATTATTTGAATATTAATGCAAGAATAAACGGTCAACTAGTGATATACATTTCTGGATATTCTAACACAACTAATATTCAAATAAATTACAAGAGAATGGTCAAAAAACTTAGAAGTTTTTCAACCAAAAATTACCATAGCTTGCTTCAGTTTTGGCCAAAGCACAGGGAGGAACACGAATGAGAGGTGGGGAGGAAAGAGAAGGGGCAAGTAGTTTCTTCCTTAGATGAGGAGGAGGGAGGAAGTGGGAGAAGAGACAGAGACAAACAGATACAATCTGGGCAGATTTGTGTTAATGCCCAATAAAAAAATAGCTCCACAAACTTTAGTACAAGCAAGGTTCTACTTTATCATGAACATGTAACTGCAAGTTTTTGGGAAACATAATTCAGTTTGGCAAAGATTCTTTAAGTAGATGATTCCAGTCACCAACACTGGGTTTCATGTTCAGTCTCTCTAGAGCCTGTGACATAATTAAATCTTGCGCTGAAGTTTTGAGGGACTGGCTGACAGCACTGTGTGCTAACAAACTATCTGGGACCTGGATTAAATCTAGCCTTGACTGACAGGATAAAAGTCCCCTTGGGTAGGCATAAAAGTTTAAATATAAATAACTTTACATATTGTTACACCAGGTCTTAGTGGGCATATGTTCATAGAATAAATCCATTCACAATTTGACATGATATACAATATAACTCAAATTAGGAAACCTCAAATTACGAAGGAGTGGTTCGGGGTGTCGCTTTTCTGTGGTTATAATTAAGGGACATTATTGGAAAAAGAGACGCATCTTCCCATGTTGCATCTAATCTAGGATTGTTTGATGCATACGCTGGGTAACAAAGCTAGAAACGTTCCATTCTCTTCCTATTATCCTTGACTCAAAAGAGCACAAAAATTCCCACAAAATGTTTTAGGCTGCAAAAATTACAAATTTACATGATATCATTTTGGTTTGCAGGCTGGATGGCGCTTGCAGTGATCATGTCATTAATGCTGGAGATGTCATGCTTCATACCAAGTGGCCTTTCCCAAATATTATTAGTTTAAAAAGGTTTTAATTACATGAACACAAGCACTTTGCCTCATTAGGGGTAAAGATGATACATGGAGTGAACCATGCAAGTCTGCATCATGATCCAAAAAGACAATTTATTTTGACTGTACGGTAATGGTTAAAAAGGAAGACTTGTCAAGTTGAAATGCATTTTCCCCACATACCTGCATGATAGTGTTGAGCCTTGGCTGAAGGCTGCTTAAATATTCCTTTTTGATTTCTATGTCTTTTAGAATTTTCTCTTTGTTTGCGAGTGATTCTTTATATTTTTCGGCCAACCTAAAAATAAAAATTAATAGGTTTCAGAAAGCTTTTAGTACAGAAACCAATACAACATAAGTACAGGGGTGAACTGAAGGAAGAAATAAGAGGGGCAAAGAGAAGAGTATGAAACAGATTGGCAGGTAACATAAATGGGAACCCAAAAGTTTTTTCTTTTACAAACATATAAACAGTAAAAGGGTGAGGCTGATTAGGTACCAAAAAGAGATCGCCTTGAGAGGCAGACAGCATAGGTGAGGTACTGCATCTGTCTTTATTAATGAAGATGCTGTCAATGTCACAGGAAAGGAAGCAGTGGAGAAATCGGATAAGATAAAAATAGATAACTAGGTACTTCAAAGGTCAACTGAGTTCAAAATAGAAAAGTCACCTAGTTCGGACGGGTTGCATCCAAAGATGTTGAGGGAAACAACGATGGAAACTGTGAAGGCCCTGGCCACAATATTTCAACTCTCCTTGGAGTCAAGGATGGTGCCAGAACATGGAGGATTGCAAATATTACACCCTTGTACAAAAGAGGAGAGGGATGAACCCAGGGATTCAGGCTAATCTGTCCAATGTCAGTGGTGGGGAAATTTTGAGAGACAATAATTTGGGATAAAATTAGTTGGCACTTGGAAAAATGTGGGTTAATAAATGAAAATCATCACAGGTTTGTTAAAGGCCAATTGTGTTTGAATAACTTGATTGAGATCTTTGATAAATTAACTTATGAGGGTAGTCTGGTTGATTTGATGAAGTACCAAAACATAGACTTGTTAGCAAAATTAAAGCCCATGGAATTAAAGGAGCAAAGGTATCATTGATATGAAATTGGCTAAGGGACTGAAAGTAGTGGTGAACAGTTGTTTTTCAGGCTGGAGTGAAGTGTGCCGTGGTGTTCCCCAAGGGTTGTTGTTGAGACCACTGCTCTTTTT
This sequence comes from Cetorhinus maximus, assembly GCF_964194155.1. Lineage (NCBI taxonomy): Eukaryota > Metazoa > Chordata > Chondrichthyes > Lamniformes > Cetorhinidae > Cetorhinus > Cetorhinus maximus. The sequence continues at coordinate 101,123,405 of NC_135890.1, forward strand.
GATATATATTAATGATCTGGGTGACAAAACTTGGAAATATTGTGAACAGTGAGGAAGTATACGTGCACAAATGATTGAAGAGCAGGCTGAGAAAGTGGTTAAAAAGGCATACGGGATCCTAGGCTTTATAAATGGAGGCATAGAGTACAAAAGCAAGGAAGTTATGATGAACCTTAACGAAAAGCTGGTTTGGCCTCAATTGGAGTGTTGCATCCAATTCCAGGTACTGCACTTTAGGAAGGATGTGAAGGATTTACAGAGGACCCAGAAAAAATTATGATAAAGCTTCAGGAAATGAGAGATTTCAGTAATGAGGATAGATGGGAGAAGGTGGGGTTGTTCTCATTACAGAAGGTTGACAGGTGATTTGATAGAGGTGTTCAAAAACCATGAGGGGTCTGGACAGAGTGGAGGGAGAGAAAGTATTCCCATTGGCAGGAACTAGAGGACATGATTCAAGGTGACTGACAAAAGAGGCAAAGGCGACAAGGAAATTTTTTTTTACAGAGTATGTGGTTATGGTTTGGAATGCACAGCCTGAGACTGTGGTTGAGGCAGATTCAATTGTGAATTTCAAAAGGAATTGGATAAGCACCTGAAGAGAAAAAAAAATCTCTAATCTCTGAGCTACGGGGAAAGAGCAGGGGGATGGAACAAGCAGAGTTGCTCTTGCAAAGAGTGGGCAGGTTCAAGACAGGCTGAATGACCTCCTGTGCTATAACCATTCTATGGTTTTATATACGACAATGTCAAAGTTTACAGATGACAAGAAACCTAGAAATGTAGTAAACAGTGAAGTGGTTAGTAACAGGCTGATGAAATGGGTTGAAATTTAAGAGGAATGTGAAATGATTTAGTTTGATAGGAAGGACAAAGAGAGGCAATAGAAACTAACTATTACACTTTTAAAGAGGTGCACGAACAGAGAAATCTGGAGGTGGCAGGACAATTTTAGAAGGCTGTTAAAAAAGCATATAGATCCTTGGCTTTAAAAAGAAGCATAGACCACAAAAGCAGATAAGTTATGCTAAACCTTTATAAAATATTAGTTAGGCCCCAGCTGAAGTATTGTGTTCAATTTTGAGCACCTCACTTTAGGAAGCATTTGAAGGATTGGGAGAAAGTGCAGAAGCTTTAACTAGCATGGTATCAGGGAATTTTGTGGAGAGACTGAAATTACTTCCCTAGAGCCGAGAAGGTTAAGAGAAAACTTGAAAGATTTTGGTAAAGTAGGAGAAACTGCTTCCAATAGCAGAAAGATCAGTAGTTTGAGGAAAAACATTTTTACTTGGTGAGTTGTTTTGATCTCGAGTGCAATGCATGGAAGGGTGATGGAACCAGGTTCAATAATAGCTTTCAGATAGGAATTCAATAAATCCTTGAAAGGGAAAAAGATTGCTCAGCTATAGGGGAAAGAGCAGGGGAGTGGAGTTAGCTGGATAGCTCTTTCAAAGAACCAGAAAAGGCATGATGAGCTGAATGGCATCCTTCTGTGTTGCATCATTCTACCATACCTTTTACGTTGTTCAAGTTCCCAGTCTAAACGAGACAGAGTTTGCTGATGTGGATCATTCATGGTGAAATTAGGCTTGCTAATGTCTATTGGGGCCTCCTTATAGAACTCCTCCACATTCACCAAGTCAATCTCTTCATGTTTAGATCTAAAAGACAGCACAGAAGGAAAGAAATTAGACACATCTATCCAATCTTATCAAGATTGTAGATTTGTAAATCTGCAGTTTTACTAAAGTTAAAGAATTGGAATTAATTCAGGCATACGAAGAGAGCTGAGTTCAGTCCAGCATTTTAGTTGAGGGGCCCATCTGGCATGAAATGCAAGGGGAAAGGTAATGTGGCTTGTGCAGCTCATTTACACCTTCAGATTCCTACATATCCAATCCCTCCAACATCGGTGTGCTGTGCCTGCCATGTGTACTATCTACAGGTTGCATGGAGGCAAACTTCCACGCCCTGTTTGGCAGCAGCTACTGACCCTGTGATCTTTACCACCTAGAGGACCGATTGCAGCAGGCGCCTGGGAACACCACCACTTGCAAGTTCCTCTCCAAGTCATACATTATCCTACCTTGGAAATATATTGTTCTTCCTTCACTGTCTTAGGGTCAAAATCCTGGAACGTCACCTACCAATGACACTATGGGAGCACTTGAAACATTGCAGTATCTGTGGATTAAGAAGAATGTTCACCACCTTCTCAAGGGCAAGTAGGGATGGGCAATAAATGCTGGTCTTGCCAGTGAAACAGGGAATGAATTAAAACATAGTGACATGCTTTTCTAAGTCACTGCTAATGTACGATACCAAGTTGTACAAATATACACTCTGTCCTTCCAAACCTAAGGAGCACTTTAAACTATACAATGCTGGGATGAAATATTAGTGGAGAAATTTGAGACAATGAACAATATGAAATAAGTGGATTACCACAACATTGATGAGATTTGACAAGCATCAATAAAACAGACCACCTGGCTGCAGTAAAACTAAAGATGAGAACAAGAAACTATTTGAAAACTTTTCTTGTTGATAAGGGAAACTTACTTGAATTCTAAGCACTTGGTGATTTCCTTTTGAAGATGCATCACCTCGTATAGAAGATTCTGAAGCTGAAGATGAAGAGCATCCACCTTCTGTTTGGCCTGAGAAACAACAGCTAGAGTCTCTAGTATCCAAAGTGTACAAATTGGCTCAATTTATTTACACTACTGCTTCAAAATAAAAGTCAATTCCAAATGAACACACAAAGTTTTTCAAAGTTGTTATGGTATTCCAGAACTATTTCACGCCAATTGGAAACATGCCAGTCAGTTGACTATGGTGCAATAACAATAATTGTAACTACTTTGATTTGCTGAAGGCCGATATATTGGATTAATATTCCAGAAATAATTACTACTGGAAAATAAAAATAATTATTGTTTCTCTACAATGACACAGCTACCCCACAAAAGATTGAGCAAAACCTCCCAGATCAATAATGCAGTAGTGCAAATTTAAATATATCAATAAATGAAAAAAAGTCTGGTTGAGAAAACCAAAAAAAGGGTCCTATTTTTATTCTATTTCTTTTGGAGCTGAGGATTGAAACAAAAGCATTTTGCTCTGAGACAGTAATCTCCCAAAGTGGAAATGGATCGCAAAACCTCATTTACCTCATGAGTTTGATCTCGACCCTTTTTTAACCTAATATGAGCCAAACGGTTTAATTTCTTTAGAGTCATGAAGTGAATACAGCTTTGGATCCGCCGCTCATCAATCTCTGCTGACTGTAAAAAAGGAAAGAAGAATTAGAAACAGCACAAACATAAAGCATGTGCTTAGCACTGGAAACAGGAAGACGTCATACCTGTGCTTCTCCTGCTCCACACAGAGCACCGTCAGCCTTGGCTCTTGGGTAGCACTTTTATCTTTGTATTAGTAGGTCATGTGTTTAAGAACCAACCCCCAGGGCCAGGGAATTGAGCACCTAATCTAGGCTGATACTTCAGTGCAGTACGAAGGGAGTACTGTACTGTACTGTCAGAGGTGCTGTCTTTCACACGAGGGGTTAAACCAAGGCACTATGTGCAATCATGTGGACATAAAAGATCCCATGACATTATTCAAAAAAGAGCATGGGAGTTCTCCCCGTAGCTCTGGCCAATATTTATCTTCCAACTGACATGATTGAAACAGATTATCTGTCCGTTATTTCACTGATGTTTGCGGGACCTTGCCACGTGCATATTGGCTGCTGCGTTGTTTAGATTACAATGCTGACTACATTTCAAAAGGTACTTAATTGACTGTAAAGCAGTTTGGGAGGTTCTGAGGTTGTGAAAGGTGTTATCAGCTGTTCTTAATATACATGCTTAGCTTCTTTCTTTCACTTAATGTGTCTTATAGGAAGAAAGCACAGATATGGCTGAACTGCCATTCAAGTGTTGCACATAAGTTCAATTTATGATGATCTAAACTTAAAACATAACGATCCTCAACACTGAGTTCAGCGCACACACTCTCCTCCTTTGTTTAATTTGCTACTCATAACAGAGATAAATTTTAAGCGGAGACTTTCAATTACCTGCTCAGCAAGATCTTTAGCTTTCTTTGGCTTCACCTTACAGAACCTGCTACTCATATTATGACAAATGAAACACATAATGACAAGGGCAATTCATTTTGTCAATTTTAACTTCCCCAAAACGTCATCAACAGGGTAGCAATAAACACCAAAAACTGCACCTCTTAAAAGACATAAGCAAAATTGAAGACAAAATATAACCATTTGGCTCACTTCAGCTCATTCCTCTCTCAACATGGCATCAAATGACATTGTGAACCAACCCCTTTTTTGCCTTTACCAACCTACCCAGCGCAAGTTGTATTAATAAGTTCTTCCTGTTGCTTATTTTAAATGATATTTGATTAATTTTCATTTACATCTTCAGGTAATAGTCCCTCAAGGCATGAGCTTTGCACAGTTAGCTGCACTCTTGCCTCCAAGTCAAAGGTTTGTAGGTTACCAACATCCTGGGGGAGTTACCACTGACCAAATACTGAACTGGAACAACCACATAATACTGTGGCTACAAGCAGGTCAGTGGCTTGAAATTCTGCAGCAAGCAACTCACCTCTTTATTCCCCAAAGCCTGTCCACCATCTACAAGGCACAAGTCAGGAGTGTGATGGAATACTCTCTGCTTGCCCGGATGAGTGCAGCTCCAACAACGCCCAAGAAGCTTGACATGATCCAGGACAAAGCCGCCTGTTTGATTGGAACCCCATCCACCAACTTAAACATTCACTCCCTCTACCACCAGTGTACGTCATATATTAAGATGCACTGCAGCAACTCACCAAGGCTCCTTCAACATCACCTTCCAAACCCGCAACCTCCACTACCTAGAGGGAGGAGGGCAGCAAACTACTATACAGTACCATATTCAAACTCACAATACATACAATACTGTTTAATATCAAGTCCACAGTTTTTGCAACGTCTCTCTTGGGAAAAATGTCTGGTATTGTATACACTATCCCATTACTTTCCTGCTTTCTCATAAATTTACAGCTTGTCTAGTCTTAACACCTAAGATTAGTTAGAAATGATACTACCAAGACGAATTCATATTACATTTTAAAAAGAATCATGAATTAGTTGTGGGGTTTATTGCTCTTGCTTTCACAGCTCTTCACTTGGGAAAGCAGGAACCTTGTAAATGTAAATAAAAACAGAAAATGCTGGATATACTCAGCAGGTCTTGCAGCATCTGTGGAGAGAGACACACAGAGCTAACAGTATCAGCTCTGATGAAAGGTTATTGACCTGAAACACTAACTCTCTTCCTCCACAGACACTGGCACCCAGAGTGTTTTGCTTGTGTAGTTACGTAAATTGAGTTCTACTTACAGCATCTTTTCCTCCTTTACTCTTCAGCTCATGAATCTCAGCCATCAACCTCTGAAGATCCTCACAGGTTTTTTTGTACAGATCGTAGTCTTTAGCAGGGTCTCGTGTCTCCACTTCCACTTCTTCGCTATAAGACTTAGTCTCCTGAAACAGATGCGTATTTAACTATTTCGTACGAATTTAAAAACCACTAAGAGTGACTGATAACTATTCCAGTTGGACGCAGAAGTGGTTAAGTGCAGTGACACTGCCTCACAGGGATAAACGTGAGGGGGATAGATTAAGGTCAGGGTGATTTTTGGGGAAGAATGGATGCTTCAGCTCAACTACTGAACCACCTTTAACCAGTTCACCTGGTGCTAGCAGCACCCTGGGGGCTGAAATTACCTTTCCTAAAATTAAAAACAAAATACTGGACCAGAGGATTTATCTTTAACTTCACCTTTTAAAGGGGGAAACAAGAGGCTGAGATGCTGCACCACCCAGACACAAGCAGTTCCAACAGCAATTCCCAGATAAAACCCCCAGTAAATGGTAGTGTTGGTGGCTCTCTTTAATGTCCTGAAATCCTAGTACCAGGCACCCATGAGGAGGAATTCACGTCCTCCTGTGCCCCGTGGCTGGTTAAGGAGCCGCTCAATGTGCTGCAGAGCCAGGCGGCCGGCCCGCCCACCCGCCAGGCCTCGGCACCCAGCCCGCCCACCCGCCAGGCCTCGGCACCCAGCCCGCCCACCCGCCAGGCCTCGGCACCCAGCCCTGCACCAACCTCACCGGATTCAGCCACCCACCTGGTCGCCATCACCTCGAGCCTTTCTGACCTCCTTCTCCACCGCCCCGCCGTCACTCCGAATCACTTTGGGCTTTCTCTTCTTCGCCGAATCCGTGGACATTGCAGCTTCCCGGCTCCAGCAGTTGAACCAGTTGACCCGGAGACTCTACCGACTCAGGCGGAAGGGAAAGAAAAACAACCCCTCCCCACCGGCGGAGGGCGTTATTTCCGAATTTACCGTCGGTGTTTACGCTGCCCCGCCTGCCGGGGTCGCTGTTCCCACATTAAACGATCGACTTTGCTCCTCCGCACCTGTCGGGGTCGCTGTTCCTACATAAGCGATCGATTTTGCGCCTCCCCACCTGTCGGGGTCGCTGTTCCTACATAAGCGATCGACTTTGCGCCTCCCCACCTGTCGGGGTCGCTGTTTCCGCATAAACGATCGACTTTGCGCCTCTCCACCAGCAGGGAGCGCGGTTTCCGCATTTACGGCCTGAGTTTACTCCTCCTCACCTGCAGAGGGCATTGCCACCGTGCAAACGAGGGGAGTTTGCTCCTCCCCACCTGCGGGGGCACTGTTTCAGCAGTGGGAAGGCGTCTTCCCTGCCTATTGGGGGCGCTTGAGGTAAAGAAACAAGTGACTTTTAACACTAAGGAAAATAGCATGATCTTTTTGTGATTATGGGCAGTTTCAGCAACTGCGTGTCCTTCTTGTCCTGTACACTAATGGATTTTGCACTGAAAAATTGGAGTTGTATAGTTACTGTCTTTGGATTACATGGGGGGATGGGGGAGGGGGAGGGTAGGAATTGCTTTTTAGCTACAAGTTCAAAAATTCTGGCAGAACGAAGTGTGTTGAAAATAACCACTGGAATTAATTTTTTAGCTGCCTTAATTTTTGAATTGGGACATTTTTTCAATAGCAACCCAAACTTGGAAAGTAGAATCTACATGCTATTTATTTGCAAACAAGATAACCACATAGGCATCACCCTACTTATTTGGGAAATTTTGAGGCTAAATGAAGTAAAAGCCTTGTCATGACATACTTTTTTGCTATCCAAATGTCTTCGTTTCGACTCCTTAATCTTGCTCGTACAGGGTAGTCAGAAGGAAACGGCCATAGATTACATAATGTGTTTTGTGATTATTTATGAAGCAGCGTGAAACAGACAATGTTAATTTTACTTCCAGCATGAACAACTTATATAGCACCTTTAATGTAAAAAAAAATCCCAAGGTCGTTCACAGAAGCATTATAAAATATGACCCCAAACCACATAAGGTGATATAAGATCAGGTGACCAAAAGCTTGGTCAAAGAGGTAGGTTTTAAGAGTATCTTCTAGGAGGAAAGTGAGGTAGAGAGATGGATAGGTGGAGAGTGGGAATTACAGAGCTTTGGTCCTAGGTAACTGAAGGCATGGTTATCAATAGTGGAGCGATTAGAATTGGGGGTGCTCAACAGGCCAGCGTTAGATGAGCGCAGATATCTCGTGTGATTGTGGGGCTGAAGGAGATTATGAAAATAGGGAGCGGCAAGGCCATGGAGGAATTTGAAAACAAGGATGAGAATCTTAAAATCAAGACCTTGATTGGTCAGGAGCCAATGTAGGTTAGCAAGTATGGGGTGATGCGTGAAGGCGATTTTGTTTGAGTTAACGCACAGGCAGCAGAGTTTTGGATGATCTCACATTTACAGAGCATAGTATGTGGAAGGCCAGCCAAGGGTGTGTTGGAATAATCAAGTCTAGATGTAACAAAGGCGTGGATGAGGGTTTCAGCAGCAGATGAGCTAAGACAGGGGCAAAGTTTACGGGAATCCAACAAAAGACATGAACTATTGAGTAACCTAAATACTTAAACTACAACCTGCTTTTTAATAAAATAACTACAAATTGATTTTCCAACTCAATAACCATGAATGGTATTAAATATTATGGGGAATCATGGATAAGTTTTCTTTACTACTGGGCATGGGGTTTGAATAAGTTGAAACTGAAGAAAGAAAGATTTATAGCACCTTTCACCACCTCAGGATGATGTCAAGCACTTGGCAGCCAGTTAAATACTTTTGAAGTACAATAACCGTTGCAATGTTGGAAATATTCTAGCCAATTTCTGCACAGCAAAGCCTCACAAACAGCAGTGAGTTAATGGCCAAATTTTGCTGTAGCAAGGCACCTAATTGCATCTTCTGTTGGTTAAACTTGCCCCTGCACCCTTCAGCTCAAACACCATTTACCCACTAGGTAGCTGAAAATGCGAGTGGATAAAAACATAGGGAAACAGAGCATCTGGGACCTGAATGAACAGGGCATCTGATTGAGGATCTCCTTAACCAATTAACATGAATGATTGGGAAATAAGGAGCAGAAGATTGGTGAAGGAAGGTGAATTAAAGGGGGTGAATTCCATGTCAAACCAAGTACAGAAAGAAATAAACAGAGGTAGAGAAAGATTGGATGAAGAGAAAGAAAAATAGAGAAAAAAGTAAGGAGAATAATAAAAATAGAGCTTTTAAAAAAAAACCAAAAGCAATTCACAACCCCTGAAGAAATTAAACTGTTTCATTTTCAGAGTAGTTGATCGGCAGTCATTAACATTTATCACACTGTTAAAAGGGTATTTATGTTTTTAATTACTATCTGTCGCGGAAATCGGAGTGAACACTCAGACCCAGGAGGTTTGTCTCGGAAGCCTTTATTAATCGTGATATCACGGAGAGCCCAGCAGCATACAAGGTAGCTAGCTGACACTCTGAAAAAGCATCAGACTTACACAAATACTTATAGTAAAAGTTGTACATATCAAAAGAGCTTGAAGGTGATAAGACTGTCTAACTTTCAGTGATCAATTACATTGAGCTTTGGCATGCAACACACAATTAGTCTACTCTAAATTTACGACTATACAGGACATTGGGGGAAGCCCACGTAGTAATAAAAAGTGAGACAGAGAATAGATAACCATGCTTGACCTTATCTTTAGTGTTAGGAGGTGGACACTCTAGAGAATAGATTACCCTTGCTTGATCCTGGGGGCAGACATTCCAGCCCCGTCTCAAGGACTCCAGGATGCCTGTTTATTATACTTCTTTCCTCCTTTCCTGCTCAATTAGCTGGCAGTTGCAGGTATGTGCCTGCTAGCTGAAAAGAGGGAACTGTGCTGTAGTATTCCACTGTGGTTTTAACCGTTTAACCCTTAGTTGTCCTGTAGATGTATTTTATTCTTCCACACTATCCCTAAATATCTGGGGCAGGCTCAGTTCATAGCACCCTCGCCTTTGAATCAGAGGGTTGTGGGTTCATGTCTCACTCCCGGAAACCAAGAACTGTGATTGTACTCGAAAGAGTTGCAATCTGTGACTGTTGATAACTCGAAAGAGTTTCAATTCATATCTACGAACATATGAATTAGGAGCAGGAGTAGGCTGTTTGGCCCCTCGAGTTTGTGCTGCTATTCAATAAGATTATGGCTGATCTGATTGTGGCCTCAATCTCACATTCCCCCTATTCCTGATAACCTTTTAGTTCCTAATTAGTCAAGAATCTATCTACCTTTGTCTTAAAAATATTCATTGATCCTGCCTCCACTGCCCTCTGGGGAAGAGAGTTCCAAAGATTCATGATCTTCTGAGAGAAAAAAATTCTTGTCATCTCTGTCTTAAATGGGAGACCCTTTATTTTTAAACTGTAACTCCTAGTTCTAGTATCTCCCACGAGGGGAAACATCTTTCAGCATCCACCCTGTTAAGTACCTTTAGTCTCTTATATGTTTTCAACAAGGTCACCTCTCAATCTTTTAAATTCCAATAGATACAGGTCCAACCTGTTCAACCTCCCTCATTAGATCACCCTTCCATCCCAGGAATCAGCTGAGTGAACCTTCTCCGAACTGCTTCTAATGCATTTATAACCTTTCATAAATAAGGAGACCAAAACTGTATATGATATCTAGATGTGGCCTCACCAATGTCCTGTACAACTGTAGCAAATCATCCCTACTTTTATATTCCATTCCACTTGCAATAAATGACAACTTTCCATTTGCCTTCCTAATCACTTGCTATACATACAAACTTTTCCTGGTTCATGTACCAGATCACTGTGTACCTCAGAGTTCTGCAATCTCTCTCCATTTAAATAATTTGCTGCTTTTCTGTCCTTCTTGCCAAAGTGGACAAGTTCACAATTTTCCACATTATACTCCATCAGCCAAATTTTTGCTCACTCGCTTAACCTCTCTAAATCCCTTTGCAGAATACATGTCCTCCTCACGACTTACTTTCCTACCTATCTTTGTGTCACTAGCATATTTAGCCACTATACATTTAATCCCTTCATCCAAGTCATTGATATACATTGTAAATAATTGAGGCCCCAGCACTGATCCCTGCGGCACTTCAATCATCACATCTTGTCAACCTGAAAAAGATTTATTGATCCCTACTCTCTGCATCCTGTTAGCTAACCAATCCTCTATCCAGGCTAATATGTTATCCCCCTACACCATAAGCTCTTATTTTGCATGTGAAACTTTGTCAAATGCCTCCTGGAAATCTAAGTACAGCACATCCGTAGGTTCCCCTTTATCTGCTTTGCTTGTTACTTCCTCAAAGAACTCCAATAAATTAGTCAAACATGATTTCCCTTTCACAAAATCATGTTGACTCTGCTTGATTGCATTGAGATTTTCTAAGCTCTCTAAGCACTATAACCTCCTTAATAATAGATTCCAGCAATTTCCCTATGACAGATGTTAAGCTAATGGCCTGTATATATGCAAATACAGCAACTCCATGACATTTAATGCAGGCGAGGCAAAATGCCTTTTTCGCAAAGCCAATGGTAGAGTGGGGCAACACAGGCAGCGATGTTTGTACATTTGTGTTTAACTGCACATCTATATCTTAGCTGAGGTAGCTGTACTGTTTACACATAAATCACCGTGGAGCACCATGAGCCTGATTGTTATTTTGACATTAAAATCTGGCCCATTCTGTTTTCAGTGATGTTGGTTGAGGGATAAAAATTGGCGTTTCACAATAAAGTGTCCAACGTGAAATTTATTTGGCTAGTTTCAGTGGAGCTTCTAATAGTTACAAGTCCACAGTGAAAAATTGCCCTAATTGGAGAATGTTATTCAAAGGGGCCATACAAGGATCGCTGAAATGGGAAAAATAAATTTCTTTACTGCTGAATAGGTTAGTGCAATTTAAGGTGCATTGCTGCTGGGGAAGACCAAAGAGATTTTGAAATATATCTAGCCTGTGCAGCAACTATTTGACCTGATACTAGGTGCAAGAGAAATATTTCACACCCAGTACACAAGTCCATTATCTTGATGATATTTAAAGTAAAATGTTATTGTTCTTGGGAAACTTGACAGTGAGTCTGGCTTACTGACACAAAAATATAAGAGCTGAAAACTTAACATGTTAATACGTTTGTCAAACTCGTTGGAAGGATGCTTGTGGATTAGTCTGATGCCCGGGAGAACAGGTCTGGCTTGGTATCACGGCCGAAGATTCCAAATAATAATATTTTTCTGCAATCCCAATGACGCTCAAGGGACTTGGAGCAGAGCAGATGTGGGCCTCTTCATCTTAAAAGATAGGACCGTGCCCTGGCCATCACAATGGCCCTGTTCACTGGGATTGAGGATGAAATCTTTGACATGGGGCTGAAGCTGACAATGGGAGGTCCACTTTGGCCCACTTAGCAGAGAGGGATCCCGGGTATTTGAGGCAGCACAATGTTTTTAGTCAGGGTGATGCAACGGGGAATCAACATGTAGTAATTCTAATAGAAGTTTTACAAAAAGATTGGAATTCATTCAAAAAGCGAAGTACTGTATATTTTTTTGCTGTTTGGCAATAGAATTAAATGAAAGCAAAAGAACAAGATTCATGGCTGAATTTTCACCTCGTCTTTCGGGCGTTCGCCCAACACGCACGAGCATAAAATAGCGCGCGATGATGTTGGGCGAGCCCCCTGTCGGCATCGCCCGCCCGCGCAATATTTCGATCGGCGGGCACGTGCGGGAGTCGGCAGCACGCCCGCCGACAATTAAGATGGCTGTTAAGCCCATTACTCAATTAATTAAATAGAGTTTTCCCTGCCCATCCAACCTTATGGTAGGCGGGCGGGTGAATAGGCCAAGCGGCCTTTCGATTCTTGAGGAAACCCCATCCACAGGATGAAGTTTCCGATGTTAATTAAAAATAAAATGCAAGTTTTCAGAACTCATTTGCAACACGTCCCTGCTCATGAGGGGACATGTTTTCCTTATTTTTTTAAAGCTTTATTTTTAATGTGGAAAATCTTCAGCTCCCTGAGGCAGCTCTGTACCTTCAGGGAGCTTTCTGTGAGCCTGTGCCCACGCTGACTTCCACGATCGCTCTCCTCCACCCCCCAACCCAGGCTGCGCTGAGTGTTTCAGGGCACAGTTCACACTGGTTGGCCACTCCTGGGCCTGCACCCCCCCCCCATGCCCGCCCGATGAGGGAAAAATCCTCCCCATATAAATCTGGCAAATGCAGCAAAACGATACCCTCTCTTCAAACACTTGCTTAAAGAAAAAAATAACCGGGATGTTAACTCGTCAAGACGAAGATGCATTATTTAACCGCCTATGAATACATTTAGCCTGCATGAGTACTGAGATAGCCTAATGTCATAAACTGCAAGAACAAGGCATGAATAGTTTATAAAGGCACCAGATGGGTCAGTGGAAATCTGGAGCAAAAGTTAAAATTGAATATAGATCTCTAATATGCAAGTGTGTTTTTACATCAATTAAATTCATATATACATGGGAGAATTAAAATAAGCTAGACTAGTGTCTTCTGGGAATGACTAGTCTGGTCCATAATGAGTGAGATTAAGTACACAAATTATTATTTCTTGAGGTCTATGGTGTGCAACAACAGTGACATGCTGCATTCCACTCATTACAAACAGAATAGTTGTACAGAACTCAGACAAAATGTTTTGGCCTGGACTTTTCATTTCCCATTGTTTAGGAGTATTTTTGGCAAGATGGGACATCTGTTGCTTTGCTGACTCTAGTCACATTTCCAAGCCTGTGACCATCTGCCCTCCGATGGCATGTTTGGCTGGAGACCTGCCAGCTTGTTGGGGCTTACTGCACCTGGAGAAAAAGGTCCATGCAAAAAGAAGAACGTTTCTTTTGGAAAGGTCTAGCTTTATCAATAGTACTTGTGCATAGAAATTCTCTGAAAGTTGCTTCTCTTCAGTTTTTGACACGGGCCAGTCTGCAGATCTCTTAACATTGGACCCTGGGCTCAACATGCAGCTGCAGTGTCCACCAATCCAACTAAGCTACACATTAGACTTAGTGTAGGTGGGGTCATGGCACAGCGAAAAATTCTCTTGGGTTCCATTATGAATTGACATAGAGTACAAGATCAAGGAGGTTATGCTAAACTTGTATAAAACTCTGGTTCAGCCTCAACTGGAGCCTTGCATCCAGTTCTGGGTGCCACACTTTAGGGCAGATGTGAAGGCATTGGAGAGGGTGCACAAAAGATTCACGAGAATGGTTCCAGGGATGAGGAAAAGATGGGAACAAAAACAGAAAATGCTGGGAAATCTCAGCAGGCTTGGCAGCATCTGTAGAGAGAGAGAAACAGAGTTAACGTTTCAAGTCCGTATGACTCCTTCAGAGCTGAAGGAGAGCTCTGAAGAAGAGTCATACGGACTCGAAATGTCTGAGAGTGTGGTGGAGGCAGGTTCAATTGAAGCATTCAAGAGGAAATTAGACTGTTATCTGAAAAGGAAAACATGCAGGGTTAAGGAGAGAAGGTGGGTGAGTGGCACTAGGTGAATTGCTCATTCTGAGAGCTGGTGCAGACACGATGGGCTGAATGGCCTCCTTCTGTGCTGTAACAATTCTGTGATTCTGTGAATCACTCCCTTGTGTCTCAGCCAGTCAGTTTTAGAAAGGTCAGGGTGTGGAAACGTCTGTGACTGTCTGCTTATCCTTTCAGTCAGAGTCCATAGTTTACAACTTTGAAGAGAAGAAAATGGACGTTGAAGATATTTATAAATGATAGAAATTTGCAACAATCGAATTTTGTGAATATTATGGTACTACACAATTGTATTTAAGGAACATAGAAACATAGGAACAGGAGTAGGCTATTCTGTCCATCGAGCCTGCTCCGCCATTCAATTTGATCATGGCTGATCAACTACCTCAATGCCACTTTCCCGTGCTATCTCCATATCCCTTCATGTCATTGGTCTCCAGAAACCTATCGATTTCCGTCTTAAACATGCTCAATGATTGGGCTCCCACTGCCCTCCAGGGTACAGAATTCCAAAGATTCACTACCCTCTGAGTGAAGAAATTTCTCCTCTCAGTCCTAAATGGCCTATCCCTTATTCTGAGACTTTGTCTCCTGGTTCTAGACTCTTTTGAAGTGAAAAAAGCATTCAAAGGAGTCCAACAGTGCCCAGTTTCCAAAGCAGCACCTTAACTTTATTATCCTTCAATCTCTACATAAGATTTGACCCTAAAGAACATATTTCGGAACTTGTGTAGGTAAGGGAGCAGTGAGAGATAACTGTGGCTTGAGATCTTAAGGGAACAGATCTCCTCTGAAGCCTTTTTATGTAAAGAGAGAGAGAGAGAGAGAGCGACCCCAGGGAGACTTAAAACAGTGAAAGAGGGAGTGAAAGAGAGAGAGCAATGCCTGGGAGACTTAAAACGGAGCAAGGAGAAGCGAGAGAAAGAGCACGGCCCCAGGGAGACTTAAAACAGTGCAAAGAGGAACGAGAGAGAGAGATAACGGCCCCGGGGAGATTTAAAAGAGTGCGAGGAGAAGCGAGAGAGAGAATGCAGGCCCAGGGAGACTCAGCCATGCTCTGAGAACAATTCATGGATAAACAGGTAAGTGATTGGTTAGTGAGTATTTTCTCATTTATATTCCAAAACTTGGGTGATTTATTAGTAATTGTAAGGTTTCATAAGTAGTAGTAAGGTTACTGGCAGTAGTAAAGCTTACTAGGAGCAATAAGGTCTACGTTCCTAGTCTCCAGTTTATATTAAATTGTCTGTAAGGTAAAGTTAAGGCATGGCAGAGCAGCTCAGTTGTGTGGAATGTGCATCCTGTGGCATGTGGGAAGTCACGGATGTTTCCCATGGCCTACATGACCACATGTGCAGGCAGTGGCACCAGCTGCCGAAACTTGAGCTCCAGGTTTTGGAACTTGAACAACAGCTTTTGAAATTCTCCAGAGTCTTCAGGCTCACAAACTCCTCACTTCTGCCCCCCTCAACTGAACCTGGCGACAGCTGTGTCATCCATATAATTTCCAGTATAACTTACCTTGAATGCATTGAGAGTGTAAGGCAGAAAACTCAGGGCTCCAACACTATGGACCCTTATTATAACATATGCAAATAAGTTCTTTTGGAACTTGGCAAGCTAATTGCATAAAGGGCTTAAAAAAAAGCCTGAGAGAATTTGGAGCGATTGATTTTGGAATGTAATATTGGCAAAAATGGTTTCCATCTCATTTATCTGCCAAAAGAATTTTTTTTTTCCTGATTATACACTAAACCTATGCCAATAACAATGTAGAACTTCAGGGCCATTACGTTCAATTAAATAACTTTTTCTTATATAACAAGGCTTAGCACAGTTAATAAGTGGACTGAGTGTACAGATTAAATAGAGTCACTGTTATCATGAATTATTTAGAAATCAAAATGAAAAGGCAGAAAGGAAATAAAAGTAGAATTGAAAGCTAATGTGGCCAGAAGTCTCACTTGTTAAAGAGACCCATGATCAGGTAATAAAGGAAAAACTCTCACAGTTAATGAGAATCTCAGAGCTTCTAGAATCTAATTGGCACCATTCAGCTTGTTTCCCTGGTGATCAGTGCTAGACAGAACTTCAACCAACACTAGTGGCCCCCCAGCAGACATCTACTTAAAAGAAGATTGCAAGAGTTTTTTTAGATATATAAAGGGTAAGAGAGAGGCAAAAGTGGACATTGGGCCGCTGGAAAATGACGCTGGAGAAGTAGTAGTGGGGAACAAAGAAATGGCGGAGGAACTGAATAGGTACTTTGCGTCAGTCTTCACAGTGGAAGACATGAATGACATCCGCAAAGTTCAAGAAAGCGGGGAGCAGAGGTAAGTATGGTGGCCATTACCAAGGAGAAGGTGCTCGGAAAACTGAAAGGTCTGAAGGTGGATAAATCACCTGGACCAGATGGATTACACCCCAGAGTTCTGAAGGAGATAGCTGAAGAGATAGTGGAGGCGTTAGTGGTGATCTTTCAGGAATCACTGGAGTCAGGGAGGGTCCCAGAGGACTGGAAAATTGCTAATGTAACCCCCCTGTTTAAGAAGGGAGTGAGGCAAAAGACGGGAAATTACAGGTCGATTAGCCTGACCTCGGTTGTTGGTAAGATTTTAGAGTCCATTATTAAGGATGAGATTTCAGAATACTTGGAAGTGCATGGTAAAATCGGGCAAAGTCAGCATGGTTTCATCAAGGGGAGGTCATGCCTGACAAATCTGTTAGAATTCTTTGAGGAGGTAACGAGTAGGTTAGACAAAGGAGAGCCAATGGATGTTATCTACTTGGACTTCCAGAAGGCCTTTGACAAGGTGCCGCACAGGAGGCTGCTCAGTAAGATAAGAGCCCATGGTGTTAGAGGCAATGTACTAGCATGGATAGAAGACCGGCTGTCTGGCAGGAGGCAGAGAGTAGGGATAAGGGGGTCCTTCTCAGGATGGCGGCCGGTGACTAGTGGAGTTCCGCAGGGGTCAGTGTTGGGACCACAACTTTTCACTTTATACATTAATGATCTAGATGAAGGAACTGAGGGCATCCTGGCTAAGTTTGCAGATGATACGAAGATAGGTGGAGGGATAGGTAGTATTGAGGAGGCGGGGAGGCTGCAGAAGGATTTGGAAAGGTTAGGAGAATGGGCAAAGAAGTGGCAGATGGAATACAACGTGGGGAAGTGTGAGGTCATGCACTTTAGGAAGAATAGAGGCATAGATTATTTTCTAAATGGGGAGAGAATTCAGAAATCTGGAATGCATAGGGACTTGGGAGTCCTAGTCCAGGATTCTCTTAAGGTTACCTTGCAGGTTGAGTCAGTAGTTAGGAAGGCAAATGCAATGTTGGCATTTATTTCGAGAGGACTAGAATATAAAAGCAGGGATCTGCTGCTGAGGCTTTATAAGACTCTGGTCAGACCACATTTAGAATATTGTGAGCAATTTTGGGCCCCGTATATCAGGAAGGATGTGCTGGCCCTGGAGAGGGTCCAGAGGAGGTTCACGAGAATGATCCCAGGAATGAAAGGCTTAACATATGAGGAATGTTTGAGGACTCTGGGTCTATACTCGATGGAGTTTAGAAGGATGTGGGGGGATCTGATTGAAACTTACAGAATACTGAAAGGCCTGGATAGAGTGGACGTGGGGAAGATGTTTCCATTAGTAGGAGAGACTAGGACCCGAGGGCACAGCCTCAGAGTAAAGGGATGACCTTTTAGAACAGAGATGAGGAGAAACTTCTTTAGCCAGAGAGTGGTGAATCTATGGAATTCATTGCCACAGAAGGCTGTGGAGGCCAGGTCATTGAGTGTATTTAAGACCGAGATAGATAGGTTCCTGATTGGTAAGGGGATCAAAGGTTACAGGGAGAAGGTGGGGGAATGGGGTTGAGAAACTTATCAGCCATGATTGAATGGCGGAGCAGACTCGATGGGCCGAATGGCCAAATTTCTGCTCCTATGTCTTATGGTCTTATGGTCTTATGGTGAGTGTTGCCTTTTCACAAGACAATAGTGCCGTAACCTCCGAGCTCCCCAGTGTCAGATTTGGGGCTACCCCAAAGGTGTGCTGGGGAATCGCTCTTGGAAGTTCCCAGGTAAGGGTTTGCATGGCAATTGCCCAGAAGTGCACACTTCCTCTGGACAATTGCGCTGCGCTGGGAACCATCCGAAAATGCAGTTTAAATTGCAAACTTTGGATGGTTCTGCCAGGGTTATACCAATAGTCACCCAGAAAAAGTTTGAAGAATTAAACCCTCTTCTAACTTCTGGGTAAGTATTGTAAAGACCCAGGCCAACCCCACAGGACTCCACCACACCCTCAAACCCCACCACATGGGACACCCCCACACCCCAGACCCCCCCAACCCCCACCCCCCGACCTCCTATCCCCCCAAACCCCCAACCCCGCAGCCCCCCCCCCCACCCCCCCCGACCTCTGACACCCCCACCTCCCCGGACCCCTACCGGACCCCAGACTGCCTGCCCTACCCTCCAAATCCTCTCTACTTACCTTAGACACTTGCCTCCTGCCTGGCCTGTCAATTTCCTGGCCCTTTAAACTTACCTGTTTTACGGCAGCACGTGCTGTAAAAAGGGGTCGTGGCCTCCTTGAATCCACTGGAACTGCACTTTGCTGGGGCCTGTGAAGAGTCTTTTGATGCAGGTTAGATCCAGGCAGCTCCAGCGAATGGAAGGGTCAGTGTAATTTTCAAGACCAGGTAAGTATGCATTTATTTCTTCTAATTCCTGCAGGCCAGCATTTTCCGATGCTAGTTGGAAGTTAAGGCTCATTGTGACATGTATGCTCTCCCACCAGGCCCCTCCAAGGTCTGCACATCTAGGTGTAAGAAGCCAGGGTGAATCTTCAGCAGTACAGGATTTGTAGCTTTCAGCAGGCCACTTAGGAACCTCTGCTATTCCAGGATGAGAGCTATCTCAGGTGCCCAAGGCTTCTGATGATATGGGCCAACCATAGAATCTTTGAATCTCTTACCACTGAGATTCCACCATGGAGTAGTAGGAGGCTTGATTAAAAGGATTATACATAAGAATATAAGAGCGGGCCTGGGCCATAGCAGCTCCTCAAGCTTCTCTGCCATTTAATAGGATCATGGCTGATCCGATCTTGACTTGAATTGCATTTTCTTGGATGTTCCCTTGAACCCTTGATTCCCCTACAAGAATCTGTTTATTGTAACCTTAAATACATTCAATGATTCAGCCTTCACAGCTCTTTGCAGTAGAGAATTCCAAAGATTCATGGCCCTCTGAGAGAAGAAGAAGGGGGTTGGTTAGCTCAGTTGGCTAGATGCCTAGAGTGTGGTGCAGAATGATGCCATCAGCATGGGTTCAATCCTTGTACCAGTAGTTCATGGAGGGCTGCCTTCTTGCCTTGTCCTCTGCTTGATGTGGAATGGTGTCACTCAGACTATAGAACCACTTGTTCTCTCTCTCTAACAGAAAGAGATGTCTATGGTTCCTTGTGGACCATGGCTAATTACCTTGAGAGAAGAAATTCCTCCTTAATTCCATTCTAAATGGTCAACCCCTTATTCTGAAAATTTAACCCCTGGTCCTAGATTCCTCTATGTGGGGAAACATCTCCTCAGCATCTATCCTGTCAAGCCTTCTCAGAACGTTATTTCCTTTCATAAAATCACCCTTCATTCTTCTAAGGTAGGCACTGTGGGAATCACAGTGATAGAAAGAAATAGCACTATTCACATGATTATATGCATTAAACACTTATTGTCATCAAAAATACTCACATGGACTGGTTTGTTGCAAATGAAATGCCGTGGATCTTCACTTTGAAGTTTGACATTTGGAGGGTTTGGAAAAAATAAGTAGAAGTTGCAAGATGAAATTCAGCCCAGTCAGTTCATGTTGGCACTTAACCTCCCTGTGAGTAGTTCTAATTATAATTACCCACCATATTCTTGTACCACTTCAAACTCTTTTCCTTCATCAACCTATCAAATCTAACCTTTAATGTTTACATAGGGCAGAATTTTCCTGTTGGCGTGTGGGGGCGGGCCCCACACACCAATGCGTAAAATGATGCGTGGTGACTTTGGGTGAGCATCCCAACATCACCACCCGCCATCGCGATATTTCATTAAGCAAGTGTGCAATGATATCTGATGCACGTCTGCCATTAATTAACGGGCCACATAAGGCCCTTGAGGCGCCAATTGACGGTGATTTTTTGAGGCTCGTGCAATCTTCGAGTCATCACATGGGCGCAACGGGCAGGCGGGTAGGAGACATTTGTATAAACCTCATCCATGGGCGGGATAAGAGGGCTCATTGGGATCGCAATTATGCTCTGTCAAATATTTAGTTTGCAAAGTTACTGATACTTGTCTATGTGAGCTGCAATACTTCAAAACGCATACCGGCTTCTTGGACTAGACTCACAATCTTCAGGTCAGCACTCTGCAGTGAAGAATCATTTCTGGGCCTGCAGGTTTCAGGAAGCCTTCCCTTAGCCTGGGAATGGGAGCTGAACTCTCCACTGGAGGCACCTCCCCTGAGGAGGAAGGGTGTGCTATTCAGCCTCCAGGGGAGCCACCTTTACGAGGAGAGGCGCAGGCACAAGGGGTGCAGGGACATGAGGTAATCCAAGGTGGAAGGGGTCGTAGAAGATGCCACTATCCGGCTGCCAGGGTTTACAGGTGGCGAAGCAGCTACCTCAATATGTCTGAGGTGCAGTGGCGAAGGAGGCTCTGTCTCTCAAGGGAGACAGTCAACTATATTTGTCAGATGATTGGGCCTGAGATCTCTGCTAACTGTGTGGGTGGACATCCCACCCCAGTGGCTCTAAAGGTCACAGCTGCCCTCAACTTCTATGCCTCTGGCTCCTTCCAGGGGTTGGTGGGTGATCTTTGCGGTGTCTCCCAATCAGCTGTCCATACTTGTGTCAAGCAGGTTACAGATGCTCTGTTCAGGTGTGCATTGACCTTCATCCCCTACCATTGGGACCAGGCAAGCCAGATCCAGCGAGCCAGAAGCTTCGCGGCCATTGCTGGCTTCCCCCGCATCCAGGGTGCTATAGACTGCACACGTGTGGCCATCAAGGCACCAGTAGGTGAGCCCGGTGCCTTCATCAACAGGAAGGGCTTCCACTCCATGAAAATGCAGATAGTGTGTGATCACAGGATGCTGATTCTACAAGTCTGTGCAAGGTTCCCAGGCAGCTCCCACGCCGCCTACATCCTCAGACACTCCCAGGTGCCGGGTCTCTTCAGTGCTCCAGCCCGGCTGGATGGTTGGCTGCTGGGTGACAAGGGCTATCCCCTCAGAAGGTGGCTCATGACGCCTCTCCGCCATCCAAGAACAGAAGCTGAGCAGCGGTACAATAGGAGCCATTTCTCCACAAGGGCTGTGGTGGAGAGAACCATTGGTCTTCTCAAGATGCGCTTCCGATGCCTGGGGGCACACTCCAGTACCCCCCAGATCGTGTGTCACTGATAGTGGTTACATGCTGCACTCTCCACAATCTTGCGCTGGAAAGGGGGGATGCTGTGGACGAAGAAGATGTAGATGCAGTGTCTGCGAATGCACACGATGAGTCCAGCAATGAGTCTGAGGATGAGCTTGCACAGGGAAATGTTGAGGGGGTAGATGCCAACCTGGGACTACTCCAGGGAGGTTTTAATCCAACGAACCTTCAGCTAGCACACCACAGATGGACCTCTAGGACAAGCCTGGATTGCAGGCTCCATACTCGATACCTGAGTGCAAAATCTGCCTGGTTAGGAACATTAACTAAGGGTCTTGTCAATAAAGCTGAATGTCCCACAAATCACTCATAACATTATTGGAAACCATCCACCTGCAGAGGAAAAGAGGCACCCTCAGGCGTGGTGACATGTCTGAGTTTAATGGCGTAACAAAAGGAACTTAAGAGAACAAAATGATAAAGGTGTTCAACATTACACCAAATCATAAAGACCTAATTGCGGGCCAACACAAAAGCACCAGTGATAAATCCGTGGTGTGCCTAAGGTGCCTTATGTTTACGCTTTCAGGTGCTACGTCTTGGTGCTGCCCCCTTGCTGGGAGTGGCATCTGAGACAGCCTGCTGACTCTGCTGTCCTGTTGGCCTCGATGACCTTGGTGGCCGTCCTCTGGCCCGTGGAGCCTGTGCTGGCCCCGCCTGGGAGGGAGCTGCCAGTTCCACAGCTGGCATCTCCTAAATCGTCACAGCCTCATTGGATGCAACGGTCACTGGCAGAGGAGTGGAGGAGCTGCTGCCCTCATCCAGAGCCCCCTGAGAGGAGCCCGCAGAGATGACTTGCAACTGCTGCACCGATGTGAGGTCGGTTCGGATCTCCCTGCTCACCGTGAATGGATGGGCACTGAGCTGGGAAACTTGGTGCCCAGACCATCTCCCACACTGGCACTGGCCAGCTGAGGTCAATGCTGCTGTGAGGGCTTGCTAGTCTGAGCGCATCCCCAGAGTCGCCACTCTCTCCATGGAGGACACATGGCACTCGGCCATGAGACTCATTGCATCGGCGATGGTCCATGTAGACTCCTCCACCAAGGACACCAAGCCAAGCATAGCCTCATGTATCTCCACCAGATGCTCCCGCACACCCTGCCTCATTTCCTGAGTTTGCTGCGTCGTGGACGACTCCAGAGGCACATCATCAGCCACTGACTGAGCATGTGCCTGGTCCTCTGCAGTCCTTCGACTGCTGACGCCATGGGCGCTCTGTCTCTGCCAGCTCCTCCAGCAACTGTGAAGTGCCACCACCGCCAATTAACGGCCAGCTAGCCTGAAACGCGCCCTGAGAAACGCTGAGCACTGCCAGTGGGGCGGGAAGAGGGTGGGTGCTGATGTCACCTTGGGTGCTGGTGAGCGCTTCCAGTGAGCCCCCTGAAGGCAGACAGCTGCCTCAGAGAGCCGCAGACCTCCAAATAGTAAAAGAAAGCTCAAAAACCCTGCAAAAAATGTCTATGCAGCACAATCAAGCGCCTGAAAGCATACCTCATAAAAATAGCCTCCCCAGATATTTCTTTTTAAGTTATATCCTAATGGAAATTTCATCACGCCCTTGGATATGGAAATGATTAAAATGTAAATTCTGCCCATTTTATCTGTGCGATGAGCTAAAAATTGCACGGGCAACGTAAAATTGTGGTCAATAGGCTTATTAATGACCTTAACTGGCCCTTTAATTGTCGGCGGGCGCTGCTCCGACTCTCGCACATGTCCACCGACCTCAGTATTGCATGCGCGATGACATCAGGACGCACGCCCAACATCTTTTTGCGCTATTTTACGTGCGTTCGGGTCAGGCGACGCGCCTGACCTCAGAATGCAAGATTCAGTCCTATGAGTTTGTTCCACATCTGGCTGGAATCTGGCAAACCCGATCGTGCTCTTTGTCTTACGAAACCTCAGGCTACCGACCTTGCTGCTAGGATTACATTCCTCATCTCCCTCCAGGCCGATTAGATTCATTTCTTTTCTGGAAGGATGAAATTGAAATGCACCACTCGCTGTGTTAACGCACCTCAATTAAAACTTCAGAATGTGAATGGCCTGTGCTTACAGAAAAGCTGTGGCACCTCGTTGTATTGGCACTTTCTGGGCAATCTCAGATGAGATCATGAGCTACTGCTATAGAGGGTATTTATTTTATTAATTGACAGGATGTGGGTGTCACTGGCAAGGCCAGCATTTCCCATCTCTAATTGCCTTTGAGAAGGTGCTGGGGGAGGCACCTTCTTGACAATTGAATGGCCATTTCAGAGGGCAGTTAAGAACCAACCACATTGTTGTTGGTCTGGAATCACATATAAACCAGACCTGGTAAAGATGGCAGATTTCCTTCCCTAAAGGGCATTAGTGAACCAGACGGATTTTTTTACAACAATTCAGTAGTTACATGGTCACCATTATTGAAACCAGTTTTTTAATTCCTGATTTATTTCATTAATTTAATTTTGATTCCTCAGCTCCTGGCAGCAATTTGAACTAATTTCTATTGATCATTAGTCCAGGCCTTTGGATTACCAATTCATTATTAGCACTATGCTATCGTACCCCCTTGCCCCTGACATAAACCAGACCTCTGCCTTAAATCTATGCAGAGTCTCAGGATTCTTTACTGTCTTAATATGAAGGATTCAGCACAGCTCCCTAGATGTTCAGCGCCGTCATGCATCATGATGTGCTTGGCTTTGGACATTAGCTGCAGTGACTCAGCATGACATAGGTTTCAGGTCCAGGGCAAGCAACTGACAAAATTCAGTTATGATCGTCAATAGGAAGTGTAGCCTCCAACGATCTATTATAGTCAGGTCTTAAAAATGCAATGAAAATACCAATGTCCTTCACGGGTGTACAACCATTACAATAGAACCAGAAGATTGATGTATTTTATCCAACCACCCCATCCAAAACATACTTTAGCAATCCACCCTTTCAACTCAGCCTCCCAGAGCTTTAACTCATTCGCTGGGAAGAGTGTCCTGCAGTCAGTTCTTGTTGAAAATAACAAGAGTGACATCACAAGACAGCACGAGAGAGGGGCGGAGAGATCAGAACCAGCGTGAGTGTGGGGAAGCTTCAAACAGTGATGTCAGCACAAAGGTGAGAGCTGATTGGTGAGTAGTGGGTAAGTGTTTTTCTCCAGTTTTTCTCCAGTTTAAAATAGATTAAGCTAAGGAAAGGTAAGGGTTCTAGTTTTTATTTGAAGTACATAAATAATTTATAATTTTTTTTACTGTATTTAACTTAAAGCAAGGGTTTTTTTTCAACTAGAGGCATGGCACGGCAGCGCAGTCCCATATTATGTACCGCCTGCAACATGTGGGAAGTCCTAGACGCTCCTTGCGCTCTGACTGACCACGTTTGCAGGAAGTGCCACCAGCTGCAGCTACTTGAGCTCCGAGTTTAGGTGTACCTGCAAGGCTGAGAGTTTCGTGGATAGCACGTTTTTAGATGTGGTCACCCTACAGCTTACGGAAGTGCAGACAGAGAGGGAATGGGTGACCATCAGTTAGAAGAAAGGTGTCAGGCAGGTAGTCAGGAAATCCCCAGGGTGCATCTCACTCGAGAACCGTTTTTCTGTGTTGGAAAATGGCGAGAGTGACGGTTCCTCTGGGGAGTGCAGCCACGCTCATGGCACTGTGAGTGGCTCAGCTGCACAGGGGGGGAGGAAAAAGAGGGGAAGAGCAATAGTGGTAGGAGATTCGATAGTAAAGGGAACAGACAGGCATTTCTGCAGCTGTAGGCGTGACTCCAGGATGGTATGTTGCCTCCCTGGTGCCAGGGTCAAGGATGTCACTGAACGGCCGCAGAGCATTCTAAAGGGGGAGGGCAAACAGACAGAGATCGTGCTACATATTGGTACCAATGACATAGGTAGAAAGAGGGATGGGGTCTTGCAAGCAGAATTTACGGAGCTAGGAAACAGATTAAAAAACAGAACCTCAAAGGTAGTAATCTCTGGATTATTTCCGGTCCCACGCGCTAGTGAGTATAGAAATAGGAGGTTAGTGCAGATGAATGCTGGAGAGATGGTGCAGGAGGGAGGGCTTTGGATTTCTGGGACATTGGGATTGTTTCTGGGGGTGGTGGGACCTGTACAAGGTGGACGGGTTGCACCTGAACTGGAATGGGACCAACATCCTTGTGGGGAGGTTTGCTAGTGATGTTGGGGAGGGTTTAAGCTAACTTGGCAGGGGGATGGGATCTTGAGAGGAGGTTCAGCAGGGGGAGATGCACAGCCAAAATTAGAAGAGAGAGCAAGTGAGTCTGGACGACATAGAAATTATAGGCCAGTTAAGGCACAAGGGAGTTTGGCAAGGTTGGATGGTATTTATTTTAATGCAAGGAGTCTGATGAATAAGACAGTTGAGGGCATGAATTAACACATGGAAGTATGATGTCATTGCTGTCACAGAGGCATGGCTGAGAGAGGGGCAGGATTGGCAGCTCAATATTCCAGGATATAGGGTCTTCAGGTGAGACAAGGAATGAGGTAAAAGAGGAAGACGTATCGCAATATTGATCAAGGAATCGATTACAGCAGTAAGGAGGGATGACATCTTAGAAGGCTCCTCATATGAAGCCATATGGATAGAACTGAAAAACAAAAAAGGAGCAATCACATTGCTGGGAGTGTACTATAGGCCCCCAAACAGTCAGAGAGAAATAGGAGAGTAGATATGTAGACAAATTTCAGAGAAGTGTAAAAATAATAGGGTAGTAATAGTGGGGGATTTCAACTTCCCAACATTAACTGGGTTAGCCATAGTGTGATGGCTATTAGAGGGAGTGGAATTCTTAAAATGCACCCAGGAGAGCTTTTTAAGGCAGTATGTAGAAGGTCCTACAAGAGAGGGAGTGGTCCTGGACTTAATCTTAGGGAATGAAGCCAGGCAAGTGGTAGAGGTATCAGTGGGGGAGCATTTTGCAGATAGTGATCATAACTCAGTTAGAGTCAAGGTTCTTATGGAAAAGGACAAGGATGGGCCAGAAATCAGAGTTCTAAATTGGGGGAAGGCTGATTTTAATAAGATCAGAAATGATTTGGCCAGAGTGGGCTGGGAGCAGCTATTTTAGGTAGATCTGCGTCAGAGCACTCATTCAAGAAGGAAATAGGGAGAGTACAGGGCCAACATATTCCAGTAAAGACAAAGGGTGGGACCAACAAATCCAGGGAACCCTGGATGTCGAGAGATATACAGGATTGGATAAAGAGAAAAAGGGAGGCTTATGGCAGATACCGAGGGTTCAAAACAGCGGAAGGCCTAGAGGAGTATAGAATGTGTAGGGGGGAACTTAAAAAGGAAATTAGGAGAGCAAAAAAGGGGCATGAAAAAACATTGGCAGGTAAAATAAAGGAAAATCCAAAGTTATTTTACACAAGTACATTAAGAGTAAGAGGATAACTGGGGAAAGAGTAGGGCCCATTAAGGACCATAGTGCTAATTTGTGTGTGGAGCCGGAAGGCGTAAGTAGGGTTCTAAATGAATACTTTGTGTCGGTGTTCACAAGTGAGAGGGATGATGTGGGTATGGAAATCAGGCAGAAGGACTGTGATATAATTAAAGAAATTAGCATAGAAAGGGAGGAGGTTCTTAGTGGTCTGGCAGGCTTAAAAGTAGATAAACCTCCAGGCCCGAACGAAATGTATACCAGGCTGTTGAGTCAGGCAAGGGAGGAGATAGCAGGGGTGCTGGCAATAATTTTCAATATTTCTCTGGCCACAGGAGAGGTGCCAGAGGACTGGAGGACAGCCAATGTGGTACCATTATTCAAGAAGGGAGGAAGGGATAAACCAAGGAACTACAGGCCAGTCAGTCTAACCTTAGTGGTGGGGAAACTATTGTAAGCAATTCTGAAGGACAGAATTAATCTGCACTTGGAGAGGCAGGGATTAATCAAGGACTGTCAGCATGGTTTTGTTAAGGGGAGGTCATGTCTGACCAATTTGATTGAATTTTTCGAAGAGGTCACCAGGTGTGTAGATGAGGGAAATGCATTTAACGTAGTCTACTTGGACTCCAGCAAGGCTTTTGATAAGGTCCCACATGGGAGACTGATAACGAAGGTAAGAGCCCATGGGATCCAAGGCAATTTGGCAAATCGGATCCAGAATTGGTTGCGTGGCAGGAAGCAGAGGGTGATGGTGGAAGGGTGTTTTTGTGACTGGATGCCTGTGTCCAGTGGGGTTCCACATGGATCGGTGTTGGGTCCCTTGCTGTTTGTGGTATATATAAATGATTTAGACTTGAATGTAGGAGGGTTGATCAGTAAGTTTGCGGATGACATGAAAATTGGCGGGGTGGTAAATAGTGAGGAGGATAGCCTTAGATTAAAGGAGGATATAGACGGGCTGGTCAGATGGGCTGATCAGTGGCAAATGGAATTTAATCCAGATAAATGTGAGGTGATGCACTTGGGCAGGACAAACAAGGCACGGGAATACATGATGAATGATAGGACCCTGGGAAGTACCGAGGATCAGAGGGACCTTGGTGTGCATGTTCATCGGTCCCTTATGGTAGTGGGACAGGTAGATAAGGTAGTTACGAAGGCATATGGGATACTTGCTTTTATTGGCCGAGGCATAGAATATAAGAGCAGGGAGGTTATACTGGAACTGTATAAAATGCTGGTTAGGCCACAGCTAGAGTATTGCGTGCAGTTCTGGAATCCGCATTATAGGAAGGATGTGATTGCACTAGAGAGAGTGCAGAGGAGATTTACCAGGGTGTTGCCTGGGCTGGAGAGTTTTAGTTATGAGGAGAGATTGGATAGACTGGGGTTATTTTCCTTGGAGCAGAGGAGATTGAGGGGGGTCATGATTGAGGTGTATAAAGTAATGAGGGGTATAGATAGGGTAGACAGGAAGGAACTTTTCCCCTTGGTGGAGGGATCAACAACCAGGGGGCATAGATTTAAGGTAAGGGGCAGGAGGTTTAGAGGGGATGTGAGGAAGAATTTTTTCACCCAGAGGGTGGTGGGAATCTGCAACTCACTGCCTGAAAGGGCGGTAGAGGCAGGAACCCTCATAACATTTGAGAAGTATTTGGATGTGCACTTGTGATGCCATGGCATATAATGCTATGGGCCTAGTGCTGGAAAATGGGATTAGAACAGTTAGGTACTTGTTTTACTGGCACAGACTCGATGGGCTGAAGGGCCTTTTTCTGTGCAGTAGGCCTCTATGACTCTATGGCTTGTTAGCTTCTTGGAACTCAGTTTTGACCTCCGCTCACTTGTTTGGAGCTCTGATTCTTCTCTGTGTCCTCAGCCTCTTTGACCTCCACCTTACGAGTCTGACCA
Source organism: Cetorhinus maximus (assembly GCF_964194155.1). Classification (NCBI taxonomy): domain Eukaryota; kingdom Metazoa; phylum Chordata; class Chondrichthyes; order Lamniformes; family Cetorhinidae; genus Cetorhinus; species Cetorhinus maximus. The sequence goes on from NC_135890.1 coordinate 101,152,233, forward strand.
CCTCTCCCCCCCCATCCCCAAAACCGCAGACTATTAAATCTCCCTTCACCTTATCCCCCTTAGTTCTTGCATTTACAGTTTTCCATTTCCCCTCCTGTCAGCCTCTTGGACCCCATTTTCCCCATTCCGTCGGTCCTTCTAATATCTAGTTTTTCCCATTCCCTATACTTTCAGACCTTTCTAATGGACAATATGCTATTGGCCAGGTTCGCTTAGTACTGGGTTTGTTAGTGAAGGGCAGTTAGGACAAATAGATTTACTTTTTACAATTACAATTTCTGTACTGCTATGTGATTTGAACATCAGGGAGAGACAGCATCTTTAGCTTCCAGTTAAGCTGCTTAGAATTTGAAACATCTGGAATGGGGATGAGTGCTTTAGCACATGGTTTTGGAGCAGGCTGTAATGAAAATCAGAAAGGTCTCAACTGGAGTGGCTCTTCAGGTAGGGTGTTGTACAGGCTTAAAGTAGCATCGGCCCAGAATTTCCAGCGCCATTAAAATCAGCAATTTGCAGTATATTTCATCATTCTGATCACTGATCCCACTGTTGCTTACTTACTCCAACATTTACTGGGTTTGTAATTACAATAAGGCTACAATGAGTATGGGGGTAAATCAGAAGTAGTGCAGCCAGTGGTCCATCTTTTTGATTAGATGTTCACCCTGACCATTGTGCTGCTGAGATTATATCTGACTGATCTCAATATTCCAGGGAGCAAGCATCTACTGATTTATGTTTCATAAATGTGGAACTCTTACATGCATCAAAAATAGTTTTCTGTCTGAAGAAAAATGGCACTAACATGTCTATTGTATAAAATATTCAACGTTAATGAAATATTAAGCAGAACTTGTGCTTTCCATCACATTTGGTGAGCTGTATTACTGAAACATTAGATACTTTGGTATGCTCTTAGATTTTCAAATTGTCTCCTCAATGTGTTTTGGAATGTGAGGTTTAACTTGGCCCTTCTGTTGGCTGTCAGAATAAGGCCCCTGGGCAAAATAAATGTAACTAATGCATTGAAAGAACTTACGGAAGAAGATGTACACTGTAAAGCTGCTCCACATCTTATCAAGTTTGCACTGTTGATGAAGGTTGTTGTCCTGTTGGTGTTTCGTGCCATCATGTGGAAAGCAGTCTCATGGCATTTGCCTTTGTGTAGCTCGGTGAACATCAGCTGAAACTTGATGCACACTTTATAGGGGAGTGATCGGGATTTTGGTACTCATTCAGGGTGTCCCCAAAAATCTCCCACCATGGACAACAATCCTCAATACCCTCCAAAAATTTGACATCTTCCTAGATATGCAAGATTAAGGTGTAAGAGCCATGGTAATAAATCCTGCTATCTTCTTCACTGTTTCATAGTAAGAAACTTCCCTAACTCACAAGAGTTAGGAGTTCTCTTCATTCTGGTATGTCGTGAGGGTTGCTGAACTCTGCTTGAAGACCTGGGGTGTCAGAAATTTGATCAGTTCACTGAGATGGATGTACTCAACCTCTCTCAGCAGCCATTCCTGTGGGAAATGTTCAGAGAGCAACAACTGATTGTCTCTGATACAATCTAAGACATTCCTGAAGAGTTTCATCTGAAAGCTTCATGGCCGCATTTACTGGAGTTAGTTTGTCATTTTCAGTTTTTCCTCTGAATTCATATTGAATTCAAGCTATTATGATGGTATTTGAACTCTGTTCTCTGGATTTTTAGTCCAGGCTCTGGCTTGCTAGCTCAGTAACATAACCACTAAAATATCATAGCCAGACTTTTAGTTCTAATTTGATGTCAAGCAATAAACTATCGAATTTAGATCAGATCATCATGTTTAAAGGAAACTGGTCTAGGCATGGCAACACCAAGGGCCCACAAATGGCATTATTATACATTCTAAATTACAGCAGCAATAAATATAGCTTTAATTCAGGAAATCAATGATTGTCAATATAGCGGAGGGGGAGGAGCTATGATAATTAATGTCCTCAATGTTTTGGTGATGATAATGATGGAATGGCACCAAAATGCCAAGGAAATTATGGTGTAGTGTTAGCAATGGCTTAATTCACTAATGCCACAATATCTGATTCAGCTGTGCTGTAAAATGGGCCCTACAATGTAAATGCATCATTATAATTGTGCAAGTCTTCTGGGCTGATTATATTTATCAGAAATCTCTATTGTATTATCTGATGTGCAAAACTTCAATTCTCTCATGTCAGCCACATCTCTCTTGGTAGAAATCTCACCTCTGAATCCGAAGTTTCCAGGTTCAATTCCCACGCCAGGACGTGAGCACAAAAATCAAGGCTGACACTCCAATGAATACAGAAGGAGTGCAGCACTGTTGAAGGTGCCACCTTTTGGCTATGATAAACTGTGGCCCCATCTGCCCTCTCAGGTGGATGTAAAACAATCCATGGCACTATCTCAATGAAGAGCTGTGGAGTTATCCCTGGTATCATGACCAATATTTATCCCTCAATCTACATCACAAAAATAGATGGTCATTATCACATTGCTGTTTATGGGAGCTTGCTGTGTGCAATTTGGTTGCCATATTTCCTATATTATAACAGTGACTTTGACAAAAGCAAAATACTGTGGATGCTGGAAATCTGAAACAAAAACGGAAAATGCTGGAAAAGCTCAACAGGTCTAACAGCATCTGTGGAAAGAAAAACAGAGTTAACGTTTCAAGTTCGTATGACTCTTCTTCAGAGCTAAAGAGAAGTAAAAATGCGATGAAATTTATACTGTTTAAGGGGGGTGCAGCAGGTGAAGCTGGATAGAAGGCCAGTGATAGGTGGAGGCAAAGGAGAGATTGACAAAGATGTCATGAACAAAAGGACAAACGCAGTGTTAATGGTAGTGGTAAGGGCTAAAGGAGGTGCTGATAGTGGCATTAAGGTAAGAAAGCAGAACGTGATAATAGCAAGAGAAGGGTAAGCACTCTGGAAAGAACAACATGAACAAGTGACAGATGGTCCTTGTGGGGGTGGGGTGGGAGGGGACGGTGGTGGGGAAAAAAGATTGAAAATAGGATAAAAGGTGGGGATAAATCAATGAATAAATGAATAAAAATGAAAATAAATAAAAATAAAAATAAGTGGATAAAAAATAAAAATGAATATTAAAAAAAGGAATAAAAAGGGTTGAGGATAGAGGAGACAGTTCATGATCTGAAGTTGTTGAACTCAATGTTAAGTCTGGAAGGCTGTAAAGTGCCCAATTGGAAGATGAGATGCTGTTCCTCCAGTTTGCTTCTCTGGAACATTGCAGCAGGCCAAGGATGGACATGTGGGCATGAGAGCAGGGTGGTGTGTTGAAATGGCAAGTGACAGGAAAGTCTGGGTCATGCTTGCGGACAGACTGAAGGTGTTCCGCAAAGCGGTCACCCAGTCTGCGTTTGGTCTCTCCAATGTAGAGGAGACCACATTGGGAGCAGCGAATGCAGTAGACCTCTACCATGCAGAGGCTGAGCGCCAATTCTCAGACACTTCTTTCTCCCTCCCCCTGGACCATGACCCCACCACTGAATAACAAGCCATTGTTTCCCAGGCTGTCACTGACCTCATCTCCTTTGGAGATCTTCCCTCCCTCCAGCCTCATAGTCTCCCAACCTCGGACTGCCCGCTTCTACCTCCTTCCCAAAATCCACAAACAGCACTGTCCCGGTAGACCGATTGTGTCAGCCTGTTCCTGCCCCACGGAGCTCATTTCTTCCTATCTTGACTCTGTTCTCTCCCCACTTGTCCAGTCTCTTCCCACCTACATATGCGATTTCTCTGATGCCCTACGTCATATCAACAATTTCCAGTTCCCTGGTCCTAGCCGCCTCCTCTTCACCATGGACGTTTCTTGAGCATTTTCTGTTTTTGTTCCAAAAGTACTTCATTGGCTGCAAAGCACTTTGAGACATCTGGTGGTCGTGAAGGGTGCTATATGAATTCACAATGGACCAGAGACCATCTACAAAATGCACTGCAGCAAATCCCCAAGGTTACTTCAACAGCACTGTTTTTTTCTTTCTCCCTCACCGCTCTGGCAGCCTCCTGCATCTTCATATTATCCTTCCTTGACCTCTCAGATCTCTGATTCTCATCCTACCCTCACCCTCCTGAACCTCCAGCTCCCCCATCATTTCAGCCTCTCAGGTCTCCAGTCAGTTCTCCCCTCAGCCTCATATTTCAAATCTCCCCTTCCGCTAGTATCTTGGATCTCTAGTTCCTCTTTTCGGCTTCTCGAATTTCAAAAGCCTTTTACCTCTAGGTTACAGAGCTCTTGTTTGCTGTCTCCTTTGACCTCTCAGATTCGCGTTTCCCCTTCCTCAGCCTGCAGAGTTCCGAATGCTCCCACCCCATATCCTTTTACACCCCAGTTGCTCTCTTCCCTGAACTTGTAAGGAATGTTCCCTCTGATATTTCTTTGTTGTCTGTGACTTGCTCGTTGCATAGTGTGGTACATTTAAGATGGCTGCACAGTCACATGTGCATGCATCTTAAAGGTAACATTGGTTGTGCATGGCTTGTTTGTTGCACTGTGCGGCGTGTTACTGAATGCTGCACAGACATGCACCCGCACAGCTGAGAGCAAACATAGTTTATAGAGCTGCTGTACTATTTCCCCCCATTTTTATTTGTGCATTCACAGGATGGAGGTGTCAGTGGCAAGGTCAGCATTTATTGCCTAGCTGCCCTTGAGTAGGTAGTGGTGAGCCACCTTCTTGAACCGCTGCAATCCTTCTGGTGTATGGACAACAACTGTACTCTTAGGGAGGAAATTGACCCATTGACGATGAAGGAACAGCTAGTTCCAAGTGAGGATGGTGCGTGAGGAGTTAAGTGATGGTAAGTGATGAGTTAAAAGGGAACTTAGAGGTGCTGCTGTTCCTATTTGCCTGCTGCCCTGTTCTTCTGGGCAGTAGAGGTCACAAGTTGGGAGGTGCTGTTGAAGTAACCTTGGGGATTTGCTGCAGTGCATCTTTGTAGATGGTCTTTGGTCTATTGTGACCCTCAGGATATTGATGGTGAGGAATTCCATGATGTTAATGCCTTCTTGCTGGAGGAAGTCAGTGCCTGGTACTTGTGTGGCACGAGTGTCATTTGCTCCTCATTTGTCCAAGCCTGGATGTTGGCCAGGGCTTGCTGCATGTGTGCATGGACTACTTTATTATATGAAGAATTGCGAATGGAACTGAGCACTGTGCAAACATCAGCAAACACCCCCACTTCTGACCATTTGATGGAGGGAAGGTCATTAATAACTCAACTGAAGACAGTCAGGCTTAGATCACTGCCGGCAGCGATATCCTGGGGCTGAGAGGATTGGCCTTCAATAACCACAACCAGCTTCCTTTTGTGCTAGTTATGACTCCAACTAGGGGAGAGTTTCTCCCAGATCTCCATTAGTAGTGGAAGGGCTTTGGGGAATCAAGAGGTGAATCACCAGCCTTATAAGCCTCCTTGATGTCACATTTGGTCAAATGGTGCTTTGATGTCGAGGCCTGTTACTCTCACCTCACCTCTGGAAATCAGTTCTGTGGTCCATTTTTGAACCAAGACTGTAATGGGGTCTAGAGTTGAATAGTTCTGTCAGAAAAGAAATCAAGCATTGGTGAGCAGATTATTGGTGAGTAACTGCTGCTTGATAGTACTGTCAATGATATCTTCCTTTACTTTGCTGATGGTTGTGATTGGCTGATGAGTTGATAATTAGCTGGATTAGATTTGTACTGCTTTTTGTGGACCGGGCATAGTTGCACAAATATCCACATTCCGTACTAGAACTGGGCTTTTGTTACAGTGCATAGTCAGCCCTGTGCACTGAGCTATTTCTTGATATCACATATAATGAATTAAATTGGCTGTATTTGTCGGGACCCCAGGAGGAGGCCGAGATGATCATTTACTTGGCGCTTTTGACTGAAGATGGTTCTGAATGCTTCAGCTTTGTCTTTTGCACCCATGTGCTTGGATTCACCATTGTTGAAGATGCTGTATCATATGCTGTTATGAAGAGAGTACAATGGCTTTTGTCAATGAGGACAATGTGGCTTTTGCTGACTGATTTGGAGCCTCCCCCTTTGGTTGGTTCTTTAATTGTCCATTATCATTCTCGATTGTGTGTGGAAGGACTGCAGAGTTTGATCTGATTTGTTGGTTGTGAGATATCTTAGCTCTTGTCTAAGACATGCTGCTTTTGCTGTTAATATGCATTAGTCCTGCTTTATACAGGACTTATTTTTAGGTACACCTGGTGCTGCTCCTGGCATGCTCTTCTCCATTGCTTGTAAACCAGGTTTGGCTGCCTGGCTTGATGGTAATGGTAGGGTGAGGGATGTGCCGAGCCACGAAGTCCCAGATTGTGGTGGAATAAAATTCTGCTGCTAATGGCTCAGTTTTGAACTGCGAGATCTGGTATGAATATCACATTTAGCAGGGTGGTACTGGTGCACAGTGGGAAGGAGGGTGCCCTTAGTTTGAAGATGGGATTTTGTTTTCAGAAAGACTGTGTAGTAGTCACTACTATCAATACTATCAAGGACAAGTGCAGCTGCGAAAGATAGATTGGTGAGAACTAGCCCAAGTAGGTTTCTCCTACCTAGTGGTTCTCCTGCCATCTGCCACACGCCCAGTCTGGCAGAAATATCTTTCTACACTCGGCCAGGTTGGTCGGGGCTGCCAAGCCACTCTTGGCGATAAACATTAAAGTGCCCTACCCAGGGTATATTCTATGCCCTTGCTATCCTCAGTGCTCGTTCCAAATGATGTTCAACATGGAGGAGTATTGATTCATTATGACATTCTTGATCCTAATTTGTAGTGTTGTAAGCGAAGGAGAGTTTGGATGAAATTAGCACACACACCTTTACTGATTGTTTTTGTATTGTTGTGTAATGGATAAAATATCAGTAGGGGGAGCCAAAACTCTATTACCTACCAGTTACACTTGGGCTAAAATTCCTAGACCCTTCTGACTGTACATCATCCCTTAAAAGACCAGTGATACGAAAGAGCTGAGGTTGGGGGTTGTGGCAGAGACTCCCTGTGTTGGGAATGCTTATGGTTTGAACCTCACAGAAGGCTCTTATGCAGTTCTTCTTGAGCAGATTGGGGGAAACAGGCCAGGGAAAACACCCGGAAGATAAATTTTTTTTTGAGTTGAGTTAGAATGGAATCTGTTGGAGGCAGAAATAGAGTGTTTCCGAGGATGGCCTGTCAATCCTTGGCCTACCCAGAAGGAAAAAACAGTACTCTTATTTCCCAGTTTTTAATGTTTTTTCGTTCTGGGTAGCCTGTCAGGTGTTTTGTGGATGCCCAAGATGTGCCTCTAGTCTCATCATATACTAATAAGTTACCCTCCCACTTGCCTCACATACTCTGGGTGGGTTTCTAGCAGAGATCACGCGTGCACTGAGCCCAGGGTAATTGCCTGCCCTGCTCATACAATTGGTCCATGGAGCTATGTGTTCTGATTGCCCCAAAAAGTCTGCTGCAGGTTACTTGAATAATTATGCCTAGCTGCAAATGCACCTTGTGCAGTGAGCAAGCCCAACGGAGAATTGGAACGTCTAACCATTGGATCAAAGTTAACGGAATGTGTACAATTAAAAGTAAGTACTTGCAAATGGGAATAAGTATTAATTTCAGCATTTATAAAGTTTCAAAACCAAGTTAAAATATTTTTCAGCCTTCACCAAGGCTGAGGTTGAAGGGGAAGAAATTTCAGCAACATTAAAGCGATAGGAGGTACAAATCTAATTCTGTGGGCAAGTGAATAATATTACAGCACCAACCCTCCTCTTTTAGTGATGGCACAAGAACACAGGAATTAGAAGCAAGAGTAGATCATATGGCCATCGAGCCTGCTCAAATATTCAACATGGTCATAGCTGATCTTGGGCTTCAGCTCCATTTTCCTGCTTGCTCCCCATATCCCTCATTTCCTGAGACACCAAAGAGCAGCCTTAAATGTTTTCAATAATGGAGCATCCACAACTGTCTGGAGAATTCCAAAGATGTACAACCCTTTAAGTGAACTAATTTCTCCTCATATCAGTCCTAAATAATTTGCCCCTTACCCTGAGATTGTACCCAAGTTTTAGATTCCCTGACCAGCGAAAACAAGTTCTCAATCTCCCACCCTGTCAAGCCTCTTCAATGCGATCACCTCACATTCTTTTAAACTCCAGAGAATACAAGCCCAGTTTACTCAGCCTGCAATCATAGGACAACCCCCTCATCCCAGGGACCAATTTATGAACATTTGTTGTATCGTTTCTGAGGCAAGTATATCCTTTTGTAAATGTGGAGATGAAAACAGCACACAGTATTCCAGATGTGGCCTCTCACCAAAACCCTTTACAAATTGTAGCAAAACTTCTGTATTCTTGTGCTCCAATCCCCTTGTAATAAAGGACAACATGCCATTTGCTTCCTAATTGCTTGCTGCGCCTGCATACTAACTTTCTACATTCCTTGTATGTGCACACCCAAGTCTCTTTGAACATTAACACTAATTAAGGTAGTTAATGGACCTGCCCGTCCAACCTTAAAGTTGGTGGACAGGCCGGGAGCCCTGGCGGGCTTCGGAAAAAGCTTGAAACCCCATCCACGGGCGGGATGAGGTTTCATGAGGGTATTTAAACTTTTATCAAATTTTTCAATAAAAGTTATGGACATGACCCAACTCATGTGACAGTGTCACATGAGGGGACATGTCAGGGAAATTTTTTTATCACTTCTATCAAAAATTTTAATTCCGAGCCAATCTCCCTGTGGCAGCACTTAGCCTCAGGGAGATCTGTGCGCTCTTGTGCGCGCATGTGCGAAAGAGCGCACTCCTAGCTGAGGGAATCCCCCCCCCCGCCCGCACAGGGAGCGCACAGTGCTTCCTGGCGGATGTCACACTGGGCGGGCGGGTGGGCCCGCCCATGCCTGTGCCTGCTCCCGCACTTCCCACCCAACGGGAGGAAAATATTTCCCTATATGTTTCAGTAAGATGACCTCTCATTCTTTTAAACTCTAGTGGACACAGGCCCAGCTTGTTCAACCTTTCCACATAGGATAACCCCCTCATTCCAGCAACCAGTCACAAAAGCCTTCTCTGAACTGCTTTTCATGCAATTAAACCCTTTCTTAAATAAGGAGGCCAAAACTGTACACAATAATCTAGACGTGGTCTCGCCAATACCCTATACAACTGTAGTAAAACATCCCTACTTTTATATTCCATTCTCCTTGCAATAAACAACAACATTCCATTTGACTTCCTGTACTTGCTATACCCGCATACTAACTTTTTGTGATTCATGTACCAGGACACGCAGATCCCTTTGTACCTCAGAGTTCTGCATTCTCTCCCTATTTAAATAATATGCTGCTCTTTTATTCTTCCTGCCAAAGTGGACAAGTTCATATTTTCCCACATTATACTCCATCTGCCAAATTTTTGCCCACTTACTTAACCTACCTATATCGCTTTGCAGATTTCTTACGTCCTCTTCACAACTTACTTTGCTACCTATCTTTGCATCAACAACAAATTTAGCAATGATACATTCGATCCCGTCATCCAGGTCACTGATATAGATTGTAAATAGTTGAGACCCCAGCACTGATCCCAGTGGCACTCCACTTGTTACATCTTCTCAGCATGAAAGTGCCCCATTTATGCCAAAGCCCTTTTTCCTGTTAGCTAGCCAATCCTCTATCCATGCTAATATGTTACTCCCCTTTTGAGTGGCACCTTATTGAATGCCTTTTGAAAATGCAGGTATACGACCTCTACTGGCTCCATTTTATACCCTCCTAGCTACATGCTCAAAAACTCTAATAAATTTGTCAAACAGGATTTCCCTTTAGTAAAACCATGTTGACTGATTCTAATCATGCTATGCCTTTCTAATTGCATTGTTGAGAGTTCCTGAATAATAGATTCCAGCATTTTCCAAACAACTAATGTTCGGCTAACTGTCCTGCTTGTTTTCTCTCTCCCCCTCAGTTCTTAAAAAATGGTGTAGCATTTGCCAACCTCCAATCTAATGGGATTGTCCATGAAATTAAGGAACTTTGTAAAATTATAGCTAGCGCATCCACTATCTCTGCAGCTATTTCTTTTAGAACCCTAGGGTGTAGACCATCAGGTCCTGAGGATTTGTTGGATTTTAGTTCCTCAATTTTGCCAATACTTTTTCCCTGCTTTTATTAATTTCCTTACTCTTTTTAGCCCCTAGGTTACTGTCTATTTCTGGTATGAAACTTATGTCTTCAATTGTGAAGAAGGGTACAAAATATTTGTTCAATGCCCCCGCCATTTCCTAATTTCCCATGCATTATCCTGTCTCTGCTTCTAAGGGACCGTCATTTACTTTAGCTACTCTCTCCCTTTTCATATACTTATGACAGCTCTTACAATTTATTTTTATATTTCTGGTTAGTTTACTCTCAATTCTATTTTTTTCCTTTTTATCAACTTTTTGGTGTCCTATTTCTGGTATCTAAAACACTAATCCTAATCCTCAGACTTGCTACTCTTTTTCTGCAACATCGTAAGCCTCTTCTTCTAATTGATACTATCCTTAACTTCCTAAGTGTAACATGGATAGGTCTTTTTTGCTGAGTTTATGTTTTTCAGTGGAATGTATTTTTGTTGAACATTTTGAATTGTTTCTTTAAGTGTTTTCCACAGTTCATTTATCTCCATACCTTTCAGTCTATTTACCCAATTAACCTTATCCAGTTCTCCCCTCATAACCACGTAGCTGGATTTGTTTAAGATTCTTGTTTGTAATTGGAATATGGCACTTTCAAACTTAACATAGAATTGAATGGTATTATGATCACTATTTCTCAGTGGATTTTTTACTGTAACATTACTATTTAACTCTGCTTCATTAGATAATACCAGGTTTAAGATGGCTTTATTCCTAGTTGGTTCCATAGTATATTGCTCTAAGAAACTGTCACAAAACTGTCATTCTACAAATTCACCTTTTAGACCACCCCTGCCTATTTGATTGTCCCAGTCTATACGAAGGTTAAAGCTTCCACAATTATTACATTTCCCTTGTTACAAGCTCCAATAATTTCTTGCTTAATGCTCTGCCCAATGGTATAACTACTGTTAGGGGGCCTACAAGCTACTCCCACCAGTATTTTCTGACACTTGCTATTCCTAATTTCCACCTATACTGATGCTCTTTCATGATTTTCTGAGGCCAGATCATGTTGAAATGGACGTACAGCTGCAGAAAAGTGGGTTCAAGGAGGAATGATCAACTTAGCATTTCAGGGAACCCACCCCCCAACACCCTCCCCAACACAGAGGATATCAGGACACCTTTCCATATCAGAGGTGGTAAACAGGTTCAATGCTGGTCATACCACCTACAGTGCCTGCAAAACAGGTACCGCGTGGCAGAATTCCTAGGTCAATGACTTTGATCTTCCCAAAGTTTAGCTGGAGGAAATCATGACTCATTCAAGACTGGCTGTTGGACAAGTGGCCTGGCAGCGGAAAGGTCAAGGGAAGTGGTGGAGATGTAGAGCTAGGTATCTTTAAAACAACTTTTTTCTTATGTGGAAGCTGACCCCATGTCTATGGATGATATCACCATGGGGCTCCATGAAGATGATGAAGAGAATGAGGCCAAGGATCATGGAGATCCTTTGGGGGACTCTGGCAGTAATGGTTTAGGGGTGGAAAAGGAAGTAATTGATGGAAGTCCTCTCGCAGCAATCATATAGCCAAGAGTGGTCAGTAATGCTGAGCTGGACAACAAATGGGAAGCTTTTAACCGAGATTGTTGTGGTTTTGGTTGATGGTGTCAGAAGCTCCAGGGAACTCCAGGAAGTTGAGGAGTGATAATACACCATGGTCTCAGCCACAGACTTTTATGACTTTAATTAGATTTGTTTTGGTGTAGCTGCAGGGGTGGGTATCTGATTGAAAGAGATTTAAACAGGGAACTGTGGAGAACATGGCCATGGATTTGGGAAGTGAGATTGGTGTTAGATTGGAAGGACAGAAGGGTCAAGGATTTTTGAGGATGAGCTGATTTCACACAATGAATTACTGTTTAAAGAAGTCAGTGTCTATTATGAAGGAGCAAATTTCTGTAACAGTGACACTCTATAAACAGTAATGAAATTAAATCATTGCCTCTTTTGGTTGTGTTGGCTGAGAGAGGAATGTTGGTTATGACATCTTGAGAATGCTTTGCTCTTCCAAGAATAATAGGATGAAATCTTCAACTCCCATTTGTACCTTTGGAACAAATAGGTGGGGCCTATAATTTAATGATGCATTCGAAGTACTGAGATGGTCATTTCAGAGAATACCTTCATCTTTGATATTCATAGCTACATCTTAGTCCAGCATGGAGGAAATGTTAACAAATATGGCTATTACCAATTAAAAACCAGTCTTTTGTATATTTTATTAAGTGAGGGGCAAGAGTTCCTATGTGTTCAGGAAATATTTTTACAGCATTATTCTTCTAGTCCAATGAGAAAGGAGGCCCATGGGAATGAAATGGGTCAAGTGGATCAAGTGTCAGTAGGAGTACATTTAGGGGATAGTGATCATCGTATCATAAGGTTTAGGATGGCTATGAGAAAGGACAAATAACAATCCAGAGTAAGAATAATTAACTGGGGGGAAGCCAACTTCAATGGGGTAAGAATGGATCTGGACTTAATAAATTAGGCAGGAAAAACAGTAGCAGAATAATGGACTACCTTCAAAGAAGATGTATTTCAGGCACAGTCAAGGTATATTCCCCTCAAAAGGGAAAGGTAGGGCAAACAATGCCAAAGTTCCCTGGCTAACAAAAGAGATAGAAATTAATATAAAGAAGAAAAAATGTGCTTAGGACAGATGTCAAGTAGAAAGTACAATTGAGAACCAGGCTGAATATAGAAAATTCAGAGGGGAGCTGAAGAAGTAAATCAGAGAAGCAAAGAGGGAGTATGAAAAGAGACTGGCAGCCAACATAAAAGGGCATCCCAAAGTCTTCAATAGGCAAATAGATAGTAAAAAGGTGGTTAAAGGAGAGTAGCTCCAATTAGGGACGAAGAGGGAATTTACACATTGGGGCATAGCTAAGGTATTAAATGAATAGTTTGCATCTGTCTTTATCAAGAAAGAAGATGCTACCCAGACCATGGTGAAGGAGGAGGTAATTCAGATGCTAGAATGGTTTAAAATTGATAAGGAGGAGGTGTTGGACAGCCTGTCTGTACTTAAAGTGGATAAGGCACCGGGACCAGATGGGATGCATCTAAGGACACTGAGGGAAGTGGGACCAGAAATTGGAGAGGCACTGGCCATAATTTTTCAGTCTTCCTTAGACTCAAGGTTGGTGCCAAAGGACTGGAGAAGTGCAAATGTTGCACCCTTGTTAAAAAAAAGGTGTAAAGATAAGCCCAGCAACTACAGGCCAGTCAGTTTAACTTTGGTGGTGGGGAAGCCTCTAGAAACAATATTCGGGACAAAATTAATAGCCAAATGGACAAATGTAGGTTAATTAAAGAAAGTCAGCATGGATTTCTTAAGAGAAAATTGTGTTTAACTAACTTGCTGAAGTTTTTTGAAGAGGTAACAGAGAAAGTTGATGAGGGCAATGCATTTGATGTGGTGTATATTGACTTCCAAAAGGCGTTTGATACAGTGCCACACAACAGACTTGTGAGCAATGATATAGCACACGGAATAAAAGGAACAGGTGCAATATGGATACAGAGTTGGCTGTGTGATAGGAAACAGAGAGTAGTGGTCAATGGATGTTTCTCGGGCTGGAGGTTTGTAGTGGAGTTCCTCGGGATCAGTGTTGGGATCCTTGCTTTTCCTGACTTATGGTGTACAGGGTACAATTTCAAAGTCTGCGATGATATGAAACTTGGAAACATTGTGAACTGTGAGGAAGATAGTGTAGAACGTCAAAAGGACATAGGCAAGTTGGTAGAATAGGTGGACAGGCAGTAGATGAAGTTTAATGTGGAGAAATCTGAAGTGATTATTTTGGCAGGAAGAACATGGAGAGAGAACATAAAATAAAGGGCACAATTCTAAAGTAGGTGCAGGAGCAGAGGGACCTCGGTGTATATGTGCATAAGATATTGAAGGTGGCAGGACAGTTGAGAGTGTGGTTAATAAAGCATACAGTATCCCTTACTTTATTAATAGGGGCAAAGAGTACAAGAGCAAGGTTATGTTGAACTTATTTAGGATATTATATCCTATAATATAGGATATAATTATATCCTTAGCTGAAGTATTACATCCAGTATTGGGTGCCACACTTTAGGAAGGACTTAAAGGCATTGGAGATTTACGAGAATAGGTCAGGCAATGAGGAACTTAAGTTATGAAGATAGATTGGAGAAGTTAGGACTGTTTTGCTTGGAGAAAAGAAGGCTGAGAGGAGATTTGATATAGGTATTCAAAATCATGAGGGGTCTGGACAGAGTAGATATGGAGAAGCTAATCCCACTTGTGAAAGGATCAGGAATGAGAGGGCACAGATTTAAAGTAATTAAAAGAAGCAAAAGTGACATGAGGAGAAACTTTTCCATGCAGTGAATGGTTAAAGTCTGGAATGCTCTGCCTGACAGTGTGGTGGAGGCAGGTTCAACTGAAGCATTCAAACGGGAATTAGACCATTATTTAAAAAGGAAGAGTGCATGGTTAAGGGGAGAAGGTGAGAGAATGGCGTTAAGTGAATTGCTTGTTCAGAGAGCTGGTGCAGACACAATGGGCTGAATGACTTCTTTCTGGGCTGTAACATTTCTGGGTTTCTGTGTCTGTGCTCCTGTGCTTTAGTAGATGGGGGTATCTGCAGCATGGTTGTGGGGTAGTTTCAAAAAGCATGGGATGAACATGGATGATTTGCTGAGGTTTAGGATCTGCAGCAAAGAGCTGGAATACTTGGCATTCGAGACATTTGGCATGAAGCTGAGTCTGAGGCAGCTGTTTGTATGCTGCCCATTTCCTTATATTGGAAAGTACAGCTATGTCAAATTACAGTTGCTGTGACATTTGGTGGTTATTGTACCTTTAGGATGAAAGACGAAAACAGTGGGAAAGCTGCTTTCAGAGGTGGTGGCGTTTGAAGTATGAGTAAATGTTTGTTTCATTCCCCACTTCCTTTGAGTCACAAAGAGTAGATTATTTTTATCTATTGGGTGCTAAGGTAGTTTTGTGCTTGTTTTTACATTTAATCTTAATCCTCCAATTCCAGGTTTAATCAGCTTCACTCAATTTTCTTTGTTCCTTGCTGGGATGAGGCATGACTCACATTGTAATATATGGCTAAACATGCTTGAGGTATATTGTGCTCAACTTTTTCTTTCCATCACCTGGTTGGTGTATTTCTCTTGGCTGTGACTCACAGCTTCCTGCAAGGGTATCTGTTATAGTTGGTCAATGTGCTGTTTGGTACTGTTTGGTAAAATGTGAACTTTGATGTTCACCTTGTTATCTCATGAAAATAATTAGAAAAGCTTTGTGTGACAATGGGGGAGGATGGAATGTCGTACCTGTGATTTCTAACTTTGCTATTGGAGGGCATCCCTTAACATGAGGGAAGGCAGATGCCCTGCCATCCTGGACAGTCCTTGCAGGGGAGAAATTGGGTAGGGCCGTTTTGGGTCATTGAGATCAAGATGTGCAATTACCCCTGGCCGATCCTGTTGAAGCAGGCATCTAAATGATGTTGGCATGTAGCTCAGCTCGGTACATGCTGCTGATTGGCTACATGCCCAGCAGGGTGTCTAGTTGTGTGTATGGCTAGTACAGGGCCCAGCTAGCCTGTGCTTCTTAAAGGCCGCCTCCCCTTCTTAAAGGAGTGCTACTGCAGACTATCTCTGATCGGAAAAGCACAGCCAGTGAGAAGCCTCCCAACTTTTCTGGTGTGTTGTTGCTGGATGCATTGATGATGGAACTGGAAAGAAGGAAAAATGCCATGTCCCCAAAGGAGGTCAGAAGACCATCAAGGCACACACTGAGAAGGGAATAGGAGCAAGTGGCCAGGGAGGTCAATTCCTGGAGTCTGGCCCCAAGGACACACTGCAGTGCCAGAAAAAGTTCAAATGATCTCATACAGGTGTTCAAGATCTGTGAATGCATCTTCAAATGATATCTCCTACCCACTGTACTGCCAGCTGCTCAACGCACTGGCCCCCGTCACTGACTCATGTGCAATCAGCACTCACGTCTAACAATCTGATGTTCCACCTCACTCTCATGTACCTACTAATGCTATCCAGCATCAAACCCCTCTCATTGCTTCCCTCTCTCTTGCAGGACAGGGAGGAGCAGAGAACCGGTGGGGCCAGGAACACCTCTGCAGGGGGCGATATTCTGCATTCAGCACTGTACGCGACTCCTCAGATACTGAAGCAATCCGTGTCCATATGCAGCAAGATCTGGACAACATTCAGGCTTGGGCTGATAAATGGCAAGTAATATTCGCACCACACAAGTGCCAGGCAATGGCATCTCCAACAAGAGAGAATCCAACCATCTCCCCTTGACATTCAAGAGCATTGCCATTACTGCATCTCCCACTAGCAGCATCCTGGGAGTTATCATTGGCCAGAAACTGAACTTTTCCAGCCAAGTGTGATTACAAGAGCAGGTCAGAGGCTTGGAATTCTGTAGAGAGTAACTCACCTCCTGACTCCCCAAAGCTTGTCCACCATCTACAAGGCAGAAGTCAGGAGTGTGATGGAATATTTTTCACTTGCCTGAATGAGTGCAGCTCCAAAAATACACAAGAGGCCCGACACCATCCAGGACAAAGCAACACGTTTGATTGGCACGCATCCACCACCTTGAACATCCACACTCTCCACCACTGACGCACAGTGGCAGAAGTGTGTACTACAAGATCTGCTGCAGAAACTGACCAAAGCTCCTTCGACAGCACCTCCCTAACATGTGACATCTACCACCTAGAAGGACAAGGGCAGCAGATGCATGGGGAACACCACCAGCTGCAAGTTCCCCTCCAAGTTACACACCATCTTGACTTGGAAATGTATCTCAGTTCCTCCACCGTTCAAAATCCTGGAACTCCCTCCCTAACAGCACTGTGGGTGTACCTACACTATAGGGACTTCAGCAGTTCAAGAAGGCAACTCACACCAACTCCTCAAGGGCAGTTAGGGAGGGGCAACAAAGATACTGGCCTAGCCAGCGACGCCCACCTCTCGTGAAAGAAAAAAAACATGAGGCTGGCTGAGAGCATTTAGGATGATGTTATGTTCCAGACTTGCCCCCCTTCTCAAATCTTACCTCTCTTGTAAGGTTGTTTGGTGTTTCACTAAGAGGCCTGGAGGCTTTTGTGGTTGAACATAAACCATTTATTGTTAATGCACAATACACATGTCACCAATGTCTAGCCCTAACTAGGTACTATCTTCATGCCGACTTCTCTCAGACTTTCCCTGCATCACTCTGTCTCCTGTCTACTGGCATGTGTTTCTCTGCATCACACTGTGCACAGTACTGTCCTCCAGTCCCAAATTAACCCCTGTTATGCCGAACACCCTAATACAACAACCTCACCCTCATTCTGGTATCTGACATGTAATGCAAGCCACAGGTAGTGTAAGCATGGACCTGTTGCTTTCTACCCTACTCCCACTGGCGCACCATCTGTACTGCTGCTGAGGAGATAGTCTGTAAAGGGTAATTTTCAGACTTTAGTCTCTAATGAGGAGCAACCCTGTTGAAAATACTAATTAAAATGTGTGTGTGTGTGTGTGTGTGTGTATCTGTTTATGGGCAGAATATTGCGTTCATCTGGTGGGCGCACGCCCGACCTGATCCAGCGTAAAATGGCGCACGATGACGTAGGGTGAGTGTCCTGATGTCATTGCACACTCATGCAATATTTCAGTCGGCGGGTGCACACGGGAGTCGGCAGTGCGCCCACTGACAATTAACAGGCCTATTAAGGCCATTAAAGTTCTAATTAAATTAAATCTTTTGTTGCTTGGCCAACCTTACGGTTGGCGGGCAGGCGAAAAGGCCAAGCGGCCTTTGGATGTTTTGCGAAACCTCATCCACGGGTGGGATGAGATTTCGTTCAGTGCTTAAAAAAAAAATAAAAATTTTTCAAACTAATTTCTAACATGCCCCTGTTCATGTTATAAACATTAAAAATTTTTTTTTTTATTTTCAAAATTCTTCAGCTCCCTGAGGCAGCTTTGCATGCACACACTTACACGCCACGCTCCTCCTGCCTCACCCCAGCAGCGCTGAGCACTGCAACGTGCGTTTCATGCTGACTGACCGTTAATTGGGCAGCCAGTGTGAAATCCATGTCGAGGCCCGATCGCGGGCGGTGATTGGCTTCATGACCGCTCACCATGCCATCCCGACGAGGGCAAAATTCTACCCTATGTGTGTGTGTGTGGGACTGATGATCTATTTATAAACTTGTCTGTTAAGTGGCTTAGTTCTTTTGTTTTGTTTATTTCCCAGCCTTATCTGCATTTTCTTTGCACTTTTTTTTTCCATAACAGTCATGCTTCCAGCTGCTATTTCACTTGCAGCAAGTGGCATAGTCAGGATGGAAATTCCTTGGGTGTTTCAATGGCATTTTTGGATTGGTTGAAGGAAGTGGAGTTTCTTAGAAAATTGCAGGAGAAAAAGGAGTTCCTTAGAGGACAAGGAGCACAGGTGCAGCTATGTCTCAGATATTGAGGGCAATTTAGACTGTCTTTGTCAGGTAGCAACAGCCTCAAAATTGGGTGTTAACCTTGCTAACACTGGAGATACAGTTGGCTCCATTTTGAAAGGGCCCTACCTTCAGGTCCAAAGCGGCAGCTGATTTCCTGGATAGGGGCCTTTTAATTCAGGTCCTATGGCATAAAAGAGACCTCGACTACCTTTTTAGGTTGGACCTGGTCAGAGCCTTCAGTGTACACATGTTAACCAGCTCCATGAGAATTGGTTTTAGAGAGATCAGCTAAATGTGCAGTTGAATTATTTTTGTGTGTCCCTTGGGCATACATCACCATTCCTTCATTGTTGGTGGGTCAAAATCCTATAATTCTCTTTTTAAACCATCAACACAAGGACCTCAGCAATTAGCGAAGGCCCATGTTTTTCAGAGGAGGTATGGATGGGCTACAAAGGTGGTTTTGCTAACGTTGCTCATATCCCAAAAACAAATATTTTAAAAGGTAAGTAATTATACAACTGCCCTAATGGTAGGGCGCCTATTCACTGTAAATATCTGCATCCTCCTTTCTGCAGCAGGTTCCAAGGAACTGCTGTCAAAAAGAGGAGTTTTTCCACTTTTCTGCCAATCTACATTTCCCTTGACTGCAATGCTTTAAATTTCCTACAGATATTGCTAAAAGCTGCAACCCTTCAAGATTTTTTGCACTGCCGTGTACCAAGTGATGGTGTATGTTCCCTGCACTCCAGAAAATGATACTGGGGTATATTTAGGTTAATGGTGTGATCTAAATGTTGCTTCTGTGAGAATTATAAAATTGCTTGATGTAGTGTTGTAATTGTTTGTCCAAAGTGAACTATGTCACAATTAATTACATTAAACTGTACACTGTTCTGACCATTAGCTTAATAAATCGAGATGCTCTTTTATAATATTGTGTACTTGCATAAGAAAGAAGGACTTGCACGTATCTAGTGCAATTCAGGACCTCAGGACATCCTAAAGCACATTGCAATCAATGAGCTACTGTATAAGTATGGGCATTGTAATATATGGAAATACGGCAGCAAGTTTGCACACAGCAAGCTCCCACAAACAACAAAGTGAAAACAACCAGATAATCTGTATTTTTTATTGTGATGTTGGGTTAGGAATAAACATTATACAGGACACCATGGATAACTCCCCTGCTCTGCTTTGAAATTGTCCCATGGGATCTTTTATGTTCACCTGAGAAAGTGGACAGGTCCCCGGTATAACATCTCATCTGAAAGACAGCACTCCCAACAGTGCAACACTCCGGCAGTACTGGAGTGACACCTAGATTTTTGCACCCAATTCTCAGGAGTGGGAAATGAACCTACAACCTTCTGACTTAGAGTGAAGAGTGCCACCCAGTAATCCACAGCTGGATGCACCTTGTATTCCAGTTCGCAATTTCAATATGTTCCTCTCTACTCCGAATCCAGGCTATTTACATTTGGCAGCAGAAACTTGGGAGAACCAAATAATGGCCACTAAGATACTGCCTGTCAATCCAAGTGCATTCATTTCACCCCAATTCTCTGCCTTTTACCTCCCAAACAATTTCCTGTCCATCCCACAAGGTTGTCTTTTTAATGCAGCTCAGTATTAGCTAGTAACCTCCTGAGAAAATCTGTGCAAATTGTTATTAAATGCCTTTTGAAAATTCATGTACTTGACCATCATTGATCCCACCCTCTCTATAACCTTAGCACTTCTATAAAAGACTCTATTAGGATTACACTGGTTTCCCACTGTTTCAGAAACGTTGATCCATTTCCACTGTTTGAGTCTCTAGTCTCTGGCCTAGCCATTTTTTCATGGTAATGAAACTGAAGTGTGTTGATGGGTAGGCGAGATGGACCAATGGCCTTCTCCTACTGAAAAAAATAATGTACTATCTCCCATCTGTACTATGCTCAACAGCCTCATCATTTGTTTGTGCATGACTTGGGCTAGGAATCAATTTTCTATTGCAATTTCCTCTATCTCAACCCTGCTGCCCTCATACTTCTTTCCTCTTTCCTATGTTGGTACCCATCCATTTTCTCCTTTATTAATGTTGCCTTTGGCAAGCCACCTCATTATCTCTTCCTAGATAAATTCTTTCTGCACCACTATTTGTTTCCCTACTCTCTCCTCTGTCATCTCTCCTCCTTTGTTGCATACCTTCCATTTATCAGGCTATAGCTATACTAACAGTGCCTCAGTACTCTGACTTATTCTGGAGAGTATGGTCCTTTGTGTTAAATTGTAGGTTATGGCCAAAAAGTGCACTGTTACTCTCTAGGCTGCTGTATCTCAGTGTTCCAACTGTGCTTCTCTTTAGACCATGAGAGTAACACTCTCATTTCTTCAGGATGTTGCCTCAGTAACAGCCGTGTTACTTTCTATATTGCAGCCTTTCTATGCTCTGGCTGTGTCACTCTTTAATCTATGGTTTCTCAGTACTCTGCCTGCTACCTCTCTGTACTGTGTTTATTGTAGTGCGGTCTCAGTGCACTGACGGTTGCACTCACTAGGCCATGGTCTCACAGTGCGCTGGCTGCATTATGTACATCAGTGATCTGTAAAAATTAAGTTTCAAGAAATCAGCTAAGAATAGATACATTTTTCACAATTACTGAGGTAAAGCAAAATTCTGCAAGGAAAGTCCATTGGAGCTCTGAAGAGAATATCATTCAAATTTATTTTCTGCTAGGCTGTTTATTTTCATTTCGCACTAATTTGCAGTAATCTTTTGCATTTGGCAACAAATCATTTTCAATAAATTCAGATACTCAACCTATTTTCTGATTTATTGATTGTGCAAATAATTGTTTTATATTCAGAAAAATTGAATTTTTAGTTTTATTTTATCTAAAGGAGTTTGAGTAGAGTTCTGCCCATGATGATTTTGGAAAGATTGTTACAACAGGTTATTGGGGGGAGGAGGGATCAAGGGAGGGGAGATGTGGTAAATTAAAGGGAAAGGATAAGGCAATAGTATGGGTTCCCAACATGGGTAATGATAACCAGAATGTGGCAGTAAGGGACAGAATCCCTTAAACTTAAGAGTGCGCCAGCAGATAGGGCCAAAGTTTACAAAAATAGTAATAAGACAGGAGTAAAGAGCCTTTATCTGAATGCATGTGGCATTTGTAACCAAATGGATGAATCGTCAGCTCATATAGAAATAAATATGTATGACCTGATGGTCATTACAGAGACGTGGCTGCAAGGTGACCAAGGCTGGGACATGAATATTCAAGGGCACTTGACATTTTGGAAGGAGGGGAAACTATGGAAAGGTAGTAGGTTAGCACACACTCTCTCCATCTGTTTTTATGGCAGGAGAAGCTGGCTCACAACAGCAGGGAGAGGTCCCAGAGCAGGGTGGCCCACATTATGTCCCTCACTCACTTTGAGGAACGTGCCACTGCGCTGACTGGTGAGGATGTGAACAGTGTCAGTGGCATTGGTGAGGCCGGCGGTGAACACCCATGTGAGGATCCTGCACCACATCATCCCTCCCTCATTGCAACTGTGAGTGCTCTCTCTCCTGCTTTTGACTCCGCTGCCACGCACTAATTATCTCTACTTTGGTTCACAGGGAGCCCTGCCAAGCGACAGTCACCCTCAGCCAGCCAGTCCCTCAGCTCCATCCAGGCCCGCACCTCCATTGAAAAGGATGCCTGCTTCAATAAAGAGCTGGAAATTAGCAGCTTGGAAGAACTGTCACAGCACTTACCCGCACCTTGCATGTGAAGCGACACAACCCTCGGTGGGACCTAGATCTAGAGCAGGCTCAGGTTCACAATCTGGTGGTCACTGCATGGACTGCAGGTTCAGCCGAGCTCCCCAGCACTCAGAGGACTGCTGGGGAAGAGGCATCTGTGAGGTCTGAGTCTGACGAACCTCTGGATTCAGCCTTCCAACTCACAGCGGAGAGTCTGCAGAAGGTTGGGGAACAACACTCAGAGCTGTTGGATGCCCTCAACAGAGAGGCATGTGAGTTGGAGGAGTGCATCCGGCTGCTCTCTGATGAAGTGGTGTCCATATGTGCGCATATGGAGGTCTCCATGGGAAGGATGGTGGAGGCCATGGAAACCCTGGTCCAGCAGAATGTGAAGATGCGCACAGACCTGCACTGCATTGCGGTAGCCAGGGGTTAGTTCCTGCAGTGGCAATGCGAGAGGGAAACGGGGCACCTCGACGTCCCTCCAAGTGCTCCTTCCCCTCAAGGAGTCAGGCCGAGGCACTTGGGCACCCGAAAGGAGAAGGAAAGGCGACTGGACACCCTGAGTCATTGACTCAGGAATCTCAGAAGCTGTCCTCTCCTAGTGAGTCCCCTTTGCCCTCTCAGCCTTGTCTTCTGTTACTGCAGAGGGAGTAGCTGGCCCACAGGAGGACAGCCAAAACAAGCTGGGGCTCCCAATTCAGAGGACTCACACCAAAGTCATCAGAGGTAACAAGGCCAACCATTGCACAGGCTGTCTCCACCACTGCTGAGGATGTCAGGGCAGCACCTAAAAGAAGTGGTAGGCCTAGAAAAGTTAAGAATTTCTAATCACAAGTTGTTGCACAGGTGAATACATTTTGTCACTTTAGAATCCGAAAATATATTCACTTTCACTGAATAATGTGTATTGGTGTCTTTCAGATTCATTGACAGGCTTCGCGAGTCCTCCCCCTGCATCCCATCCCCCCACTAGCAGTTCAGCTGCACGCAACAGGCCCATAAGTGATTCTGGAGGGAGAAGTCTGTGTGTGGCAGGGCCTTTCGGAGTCTTGTGCAAGCACTCTCCCATGCACGCAGAGCCTTGCTCCATCACACTCATCGCAATGTCCCAAGCATTTTCAATGCTGCCTGCTGGGATTCTCTTTCAGTTGCCTTTCTGAGCTGACCTGCATCTCCACCCACCCATTGATCACACTCCCATGCAGCACCTGTGTCCGCCCAACACAAGGCTCCTTTCTCTTTCAGTTTTGCAAATGGTTGTTATAAAGTATGTGTTCAGCTCCCCCATCCTTTCCCCTCCCCCAGTCACCCATGTCCTTTCCCCCATCACTGTTGACTCTCCTGGCATCACCTTCCACCTCCCCGCCGTCACCTACTAACACGAACCCTTTTCTTTCTGGGATGTCAAGGTGAACATGCACATTCCCTATCTTCCCGAGAACCCCACCCCCATCTACATTGAGTTCCTCGACCTCCTCCTTCCCATCCCCAGGGTCCGTGTCGGCCTCCGAGTCCCCACCAACCACCCTTGCCATCCCTTCTACCGCTGCTGTCGCACCATAGAACCATAGAAAAGTTACAGTGCAGGAAGAGGCCATTCAGTCCGTTGTGTCTGTGTTGGCCAAAAAGAAAAAAAAAGAAACTAGCTGCTCATGTTAATCCCACTTTTCAGTACCTGGTTCGTAGACTTGCAGGTTACAACACTTCAGATACAGATCCAGGTACCTTTTAACTGAGTTGAGTATTTCAGCCTCAACCACCAACTTAAGCAACGAATTCCAGACGTCCACCACCCTCTGGGTGAAAAAGATTTTCCTCATGTCCCCCTCTAATCCTTCTACCAATCACCTTAAATCCATGCCCTCTGGTAATTGACCCCTCAGCTAGGGGAAACAAGTCTTTTCTGCCTAACCTACCTAGGCCCCTCATAATTTTGTACACCTCAATTAGGTCACCTCTTAGCCTCCTCTGTCTTAAGGAAAACAACCCTAGCCTATCCAATCTCTCCTCATAGCTGCAATTTTCAAGCCCTGGAAACATTCTTGTAAATTTCCTCTGCACTCTCTCCAGAGCAATTATGTCCTTCCGGTAATGTGGTGACCAGAACTGTACACAAAGTTCCAGCCGTGGCCTAACCAGCATTTTGTACAGTTCCATCATTACATCCCTGCTTTTGTATTCAATACCTCACCCAATAAAGGAAAGCGTTTCATATGCGTTCTTGACCACTTTGTCCACCTCCCCTGCCACCTTCAAGCGCCTGTGGACTTGCACTCCAAGGTCTCTCACTTTCTCAACCCCTCTCAATAACTTCCTGTCTATTGAGTATTCCCTTGCTTTGTTTGCCCTCCCCAAGTGCATTACCTCACACTTCTCTGGATTGAATTCCATTTGCCACTCCTCCACCCACTCAAACAAACCATTGATATAATTCTGGAGACAACAGCTATCCTCTTCACTATCAACTACACGTCCAATTTTTGTGTCATCTACAAATTTCCCAATCATGCCTCCCACATTTAAGTCTAAATCATTAATATATACAACAAATAGCAAGGGCCCCAACACTGAGCCCTGTGAAACACCACTGGAAACCGTTTTCCATTCGCAAAAACATCCATCGAGCATTACCCTTTGTTTCCTGTCTCTGAACCAATTTTGTATTCAATCTGCCACCTTCCCCTGTATCTCATGAGATCTCACTTTCCTGACCAGTCTGCTATGTGGGACCTTGTCAAATGCCTTACTAACACCCATGTAGACAACATCCACTTCATTAACCTCATCAATCCTCCTTGTTATTTCCTCATAAAATTGTATTAAGTTCTATTAAGTTAGTAAGATACAAACCCTCCCCACACCCTCCCCCCTACCAATTCACTCTGTCCTCTCTCATTCTCACCATTTCCCCCTACCACACCCATCCTCATTTCACTCCCCAGGAGGCAGTCATTGACTCCACAGACCCTTCCCTTGAATGTTCACTTGGACATCCCCCCCTTACTCCTTCCTCCACCCTTACTCCTTCCTCCCCCTGGACTCCTTCCTCCCTCTGAACCTTCCTCCCCCTGGACTCCCTCCCCCCTCTGAACTCCTTCTTCCCCCCAGACTCCATCCCCCTCCGAACTCCTTCCTCCCCCAAAGCCCTTCCCCCCTCTGATCTCCTCCCCGAACTCCTTCCCTTACACCATCCTCCCCCTTACACCTACCTCCTCAATTGCACCATTCTTCCCCTTTATACCCTCCTGCTCCTGTACTCCCTCCCACCACAATGTCAACCCCCCGACACCTTCGTTCTTCCCCTCCCAACCTCACCCCTGCCACCGCTACACCTTCTTCTCCCAGTCAAACCTAGACCTTCCTCTTCACCCCTTCGATGATCATTCGTAACAGACCATGGCCAAGACACTGGTGTCCTGAAGCAGACCCCAGACATCAATGTTGACCATCCACCTTTTGTGAGCTGCTTTACGGCAGAGCCATGTCTATCAGAATCCACCCAGCATGCAATGCACATGTTCCTTCAGGGTCCGATAGCTGTGGGGCTCCTCCGATGTGAGCAAGGCCCTAACGGTAAGCCCCAACTTCTGCACGTCACACTTGCCAAGACGTGTTCTGCACCAGCGTGTTTTCCCGCTGACGTGAGTGGTAAATTTGACATGGGGGATGATTCTGGGGAGCAGGGCTTACACTGATATGCAAATGTATTAAGATGACGTTCCCGATGTGTGGCTGCGGTGGGAAAGGCGTCCCGGCATTGACAGGCAGAGCGGACAATCACAAACTAGTTTCATGGTGTCATGAACCGATTTTTGGCCTTCCCGCCATATTGTCTGCTCACGCCCACCATGACGCCCGGCGCCAACGGCAACGGAAAATTCCGCCCTATCTAAAATGATCTTTGGTCCTCTGGAAAGTGAGTATGGAAATGGCAGAAGTGTTGAACAGATATTTTGTGTCTGTTTTCACTGTCAAAGACACAAATAACATCCCAGTAATACTTGTAAATCAAGAGGTGAAAGGGAGAGAGGAAGAACTTAAAACAATTACAAACACCAAGGAAAGGGCAGTAAGAAAATTATTAGAACTAAAAGTTCACAAGTCCCCAAGACCTGATGGACTTCAACCTAGGGCTCGACTGCCTGCAAGTCATCGGACTAATACATTACATCCTGTCGAGCTGGTAATGATTGACAGTTGTTTGAGATACTCAACCTTAAAGGTATGTGCACATCATAATTCAACATAGAGAACAGTGGAATCAAGATCATTGAATGTTTTTAAGGCTGAGTTAGTTAGATTCTTGATTGACAAGGGAATCTAAGGTTATGGGAGGCAGACAGGAAAGTAGAGTTGAGGGCGCACTCAGATCAGCCATGATCTTATCAAATGGTGAAGCAGGCTTGAGGGGCTGAATGGCCTGTTCCTGTTCCTAATTCGTATGTTTGTACTTTTGTTGGTTAAATACCAGGAATCAAACTTATTTGTGATTGAGTTCACTGTCTCTAAGAGAGCCTGAAGACAGAATTCTTCTGATGATCAGTGCTCTAGTTGCTGTTGCTTTATAATCTGTTGCTGTATGCATTGTTGGGTATAATGATCCAATACACTGGCAAATAATGTGCAATGTTAACAGTGTTTTGTTTGCTTTATTCTTGGGCTACACACATTGCTAGCAAGGCTGGCATTTATTGCTCATCCCTTGTTGTCATTCAGAAGATAGGGCAGAGTTTTCTTGAATCTCTGCAGACCCTATGGTGAAGGTATTCCCACAGTGCTGTTAAGTAGGGAATCCCAGGATTTTGAGCTGTGATGATGAAGGAATGGCAAAAGAATGGCAAACAAGTTGGTGATGATGTGTGACTTGGAGGGGAACCTGGAGGTAATGGTGTTCCCCTGCACAGGTTGCCCTAGTTCTTTTAGGTGGTGGAGGTTGGGGCTTTAGGAGGTGCTGATGAGGAAGCTTTAATGTGTAGCTGCAATGTGTGCTGTAGATAATTGGTGTTACAGTCACATTGCATGGGAGATGGAGGAAAGGCGGTGAAATGGCCACCATTCTAATTTGTCCAGGATGTGGTTGAGCTTTCTGAGTGCTGTTGTAGCTGCACCTATCTAGGCAATTGTTCCATCACACTCATGATTTGTGCCTTGTTGATGGTGAAAAGGCTTTGAGGAATCAGTAGGTGAGTCACTGAAGAATAACCAGCTTCTGCCCTGCTGTAATCGCCACGATATTTATGTGGCAGATCCTGTTGAACTTTTAGTCAATGAAGATCCACATGATATTGATGGTGGGGATTTAGTTATGACAATGCCATGAAATGTGAAAGGGAGATGCTAGACTTTCTTTGGTTGGAGATGGTTATTATTTGACATTTGTGTTATGAGATATTGGCCAGGATCTTCCAAGGAGTCGCATATATCGTTGGATTGCTGCTCTACTCAAACTTTACCCCACCACGATGCTGCTCCGCATTTCTTGCCCGGTTTTCCAATCCCGACTTTACCAGGAATATGGAATGCAGCGGCCCTCTGAAAGCTCTGTCATAGCGCTGTAGAGTCAGGGGGTGGGGGAGACAGGACACACCCCCTTTTTACAGCACTAGCTGCCATACGGTAAGTTTAAAGGTCCAGTTTGAATGTTAGTGAATGGGTGCTTTGATGATTGAGTGAATGGGTACGGCAGGGTGGGTAGGTGGGTGAGGTAACTGGGTAAATGGGTAGGGTGGGTGAGGTGGCAGGTGGGTGAGGTGGAAAATGGGTGAAGTGGCAGATGGGTGAGGTGGTAGGTGGGGGAGGTGGCAGGTGGTTAGGGTAGCAGGTGGGTGAGGTGGTAGATGGGTGAGGTGTTAGGTGGAAAGAATGGCAGGTGGGTAGGGTAGTTGGTGGGTAGGATACCAGGTGGGTGAGGTGGCAAGTGGGTAGGGTGGCAGGTGGCTGAGGCGAGTAGGTGGCTGAGTGGGCAGGGTGAGGTGGGTGGGGTGGGTAGATAGATAGGTGGGAGATGTGAGTGTGTAGGTCAGGGGATATTTGGGTCAGGGTGCGAGGGGTAGTCAGGTTGGGTTGAGGGTTAGTCAGGTGGTCATGGAGGTAGTCAGGGTGTCACAGGATGATAGCTGGGTGGGGTCGAGGGTTGTTGGGTGCTCAGGGTTTAGTCAGGTCATTGAGGGGTAGTCGTGAGTTCAGTGTGAGTGATTGGGTGTCAGTTGTTTGGTGGTCCAGGCGTTAGATTAGGTTTTTCTGTTTATCATTTCCGGGGTAACTATCCAGGGAAGTAAATCAGAACTGTCCGAAGTCTCTGACTCTAACTCATAATTCAAGACATTCACAGAGGATCCTGGGAGCTGGAGAATTGGCTGTTGGATGTTCAAACTTCCTGGGCAATTTCCGTGAAGGTCAGTGCACAGGATTTCTGCGGGGTCCCAATGCTCATCTTGGGTTGTACGTCTGACCTCCGGCGATCCAGAGACCAGAAGATTTGGGCTAATGCGCTATGTTGCAATTTGCTGCTAGATTGTTCTGATACAAAATAAAAACAGAAAATACTGGAAATACTCAGCAGATCTGGCAGCATCTGTAGAGAGAGAAACAGCATTAGCTTTGCAGATTGTGATCTTTCATCAGTCATTTGTGATGTTGCCTGAGGGATGGATATTGGCCAGGATATCCCGGTCTTCTTTGAAATGGTGCCATGGGACCTTTTACATCCAGCTAATAAAGCAGATGGGGCCACAGTTTAATGTCTCAGCCGTGGCACCTCTGTCAGTACAGTGCTCCCTCAGTATTGCACTGGTGTGTCATCCTAGATTTTTACGCACAAGCCCTGGAGTGGGACTTACCCGGAACTTTGTGATTCAGAGGCAAGCATGCCACCAACTGAGCCACAGCTGATACCTAATGGGCTATGTTATTGTAAGGCCAGATAATGGACTGTGTTACTATATTGTCAGATAATGGCTTATGCTACTGTGCCCACAGATAATGGGCTATGTTACTGTGCTGCCAAATAAAGAGCTGCACAGCACTGTGTTTTTATTCATTGGGCTGTGCCATGCTGTGCTGCTGTACAAAATGCTCTGTTATAGCTGCACTAAAAATAACTATTTTACACTGTTTTCGACTGATGCTAAATGATGAGCTATTACATTGTGCTACTTAGCCACCCAGTTCCCTAATGCACAGCTACCACGTGTTGTTAAATAATTATGCTGAAAGATCATTGAACTGAATAGATAATTCTGTTTCTGTCTCCACAGATACTGCCTGAACCGCTAAGTATTTCCAACATTTTCTGTTTATATTCCAAATTCCACGAACCCACAGTATTTTGCTAAATATTGCCACGATACTGTGTTGCTCGGTAACTGTTCGGTGTTATGAAACATGACTGTAACAAGGTCTTAGAAGCCAGTGTTAAGAGTGACATACAGTTCATGCATGGCTGATGCTGTGAGTGAATGCATGAGCTCTCCCAGGGCTGCCTGTTACTATATCCAGAAGTTACATGGAGATGTTGTGTACAAAACAGCAGCACTGAATCTTTGGGGGAAACTTTAACAACAATTAAACATTATAGTGGAGCTTGATGTTACTAATCATTCTGAGTTACTTCATGTTGAGAATTATAAATGATGGTAGAGATTTAGGTGAAGTAGAAAAAGCTTTGAGCAGATTTTTTAATGGTGGTGGTGGGCCTCTGCCAATGGGCCTGAGAGCGGGCAAAGTGGGCAACCCCACTTTGGTGGTTAGCTGCAGGCAATTAATCATTATGGACAGCCTCCTGCCCCCACAAGCTGCCAGCCAACCAGAGTGCTGGAGCATCAGCAGTGTCACAGGGAAGGGAGGACACCGTTGGGGCTGCACATGGAGGAGGAGGGAGCAGGATTGAACCTCTGTCCCCACAACCAACTGTGGGGCCGGGGGGCGTAGAGGGTGGTCAGGCAAGCCTTGTCATGGAGGTGGTGTGTTGGCGAGGGCAGGTGGTGCATTTGCCATCTTGACGGCCATTGCCACCAGGGGGCCTTTTGTCAGGCAAGGAGAGTCCAGATAGGAGGGCCCTGGCCCCATTCCACTGGCGTATGTCGGGAAACCCCACCCAACATGGTAGAAGGTGACCCCTGCCATTGGTAAAATGCCAGCGAAGGTGGAAAGAGGCTCTTGATTGGTTACTAAGGCGGCTCAATTGGCCTCTGAGTGGGAGGGCTGTCCGCCACCTTTCCTGCTGCTGACAAGGTAGCATGGAGGTTGGATGATGATGGGCACCTCACCCCTGCCTTCCTGCGCAACTTTAAGCTCTCCTTGCCTACCAGCCAATTCGCAGAGAGCTGCTAAAATCCAGTCCAATATCTCTACAGTGGGGGAGGGGCAATGCCTGACAGAGTGCGTGGGATCTAGATGAAGTAACTTTTTGGACTGAATAGTCTTTTATTGTACCAGATGGTCTTCTTTAGGTTTCTGCATGTAATTGGTCAATTTGGATGGAGTGCCAGTTGGGTGCCTAACAAACAATGGCTGAACTCACAAAATGTTTCTTTCAGTATCAGCTTTGTAATAAAAATATTAAACAGAAGCATCAACTGAATAACTCATTAAACAGATATTGGTTAAATGTTTCACTGGGATATATTTTCCTCCAGTTACATTATTACCCGTCCCCGTTGACTCCTGTTCTAAGCGCAATTTGAATGTTTACCGATACTCAGGCTGAGCTGGCACATAGGGTGTAATCATCCCAGATTTGCACTAAGTGTGGTAATGGTGGGAAATAGGACATTTTATCCGCTGGCTGCAATGGCGGGTTTTCACGCTGTATTGTCCCATTCCCGCCTCATACATTATGCATTCCTGGGAAACAAGTTGAGTCACTGGCAGGGCTGCCTCTGACTTGCCTGCCCTGCCATCACCTCAGTCCTTCAGTAAACCAGGCGCCATATTTAATGGCTGCCCCTGCAAAGAGCCAGCACACTTCAAAGGATAGGAAGCTGCTGGGAACTGATGGCTGCCAAAGGGAGGAAATATGCTGCCTCCAGATTTAGCGACACCTCCCTGAAGCTCCTACTGGACACAGTGGAGGCCCGCTGCAATGTCCTGTACCCCCACTCTGGGCACAGACCAGCAAGCAAGCAAGGTCACCAATCCAGCATGGGTAGGGGGTGGCAGCAGTGCTCAGTGTAAATGCCCTGCAAAAGAGGACAGCCATCCAGTGCAGGAAGACGATGGCGAGGTCGGCGGCAAACACCCACGTGAGGATCCTGCACCTCATCATCCCTCTCTCAATGTAATTGTAAGTGCTCTCTCTCCTGCTCATCTGTCCTGCCATGGTAAGTCACTCTCAACTCACACACTCACAAACCCATCACAACTCCACAGGGATCTCACTCCATAAGGGACAGCACCACTAACTCTCACACACAACCTCACATCTCCATCATATCCTCTGGAGCTCGAGTCCTCATCCTGTCCAGGGCTCCACTGACCACACAAACATTCCACCCAGTGCCATGCATCCTGCTCACTCTCTCTCCTGCTCACAACAGCAGGGAGCAGTCCCAAACTGGGGGGGTACAGTAGCCCACATTAGGACACTCACTTTGGGGAACATGCCATTGACTGGTGAAAACGTGGGTGCGACGATGGTGAGGTCGGCGGCAAACACCCATGTGAGGATCCTGCACCTCATCATCCCTTTCTCAATGTAATTGTGACACACGGAGCTTTGCCAAGTGACTGACAACCACAGCCAGCCAGTCCCTCAGCTCCATCCAGGTCCTCACCTCCAGCAAAGAGGCACCTCCTCCATTGAAGAGCTGGAAATAAACAGCCTGGAAGACCTGTCACAGTACTTACCCACACCCTCCACCAGCGCAGAGACACACACCTTGGTGGGACCTAGTTCTAGAGCAGGCTCGGGTTCACAGTCTGTTGGTCACCACACGGAAATGTGTCCGCAGAACAAGGAGGCAGGTTCAGCTGAGCTCCCTGGCACTCGGTGGACTGCTGGGGAAGAGGCATCTGTGAAGTCCGGGTCAGGTGACG
This sequence comes from Cetorhinus maximus, assembly GCF_964194155.1. Taxonomy (NCBI): domain Eukaryota; kingdom Metazoa; phylum Chordata; class Chondrichthyes; order Lamniformes; family Cetorhinidae; genus Cetorhinus; species Cetorhinus maximus. The sequence continues at coordinate 101,184,708 of NC_135890.1, forward strand.
AGCCTCTGGATTCAGCCTTCCAACTCATCCTGGAGAGTCAGCAGAAGGTGGGGGAATGTCTTGCAGAGCTGTTGAAAGCCCTCAACAGTGTGGCATGCGAGTCGGAGGAGTGCACCCATCTGCTCTCTGATGAAGTGGTGCCCATATATGCGTGTATGGAGGTCTTCAAGAGGAGAATGGTGGGTGCCATGGATATCCTGGTCCAGCTGAATGTGGAGATGCACGCAGACCTGCACTCCATTGCGGTAGCCATAAGTGAGTTCCTGCAGTGGCAATGAGAGAGGGAATTGAGGCACCTCAAATTCCCTCCAGGTGCTCCTTCCACTCAAGGAGTCAGGTTGGGACCCTAGGGCAGCTAAAGGGAGGAGGTGCAGCAGCAGGGTCCCTGTGTCATCCACTCAGGAATCTCAGAGGCTGTCCTCTCTCTCCAAGTCCCCTGTGCCTGTGACCCCCTCAACCTTGTCCTCTGTCACTGCAGAGGGAGCAGCTGGCCCACAGGAGGACAGCCAATGCAAGCCGGAGCCCTCAAGGCTGAAGTCCTCAGAGGCAACAGGGCCAACCATTGCACAGGCTGTCTCTACTCCTGCTGCAGATGTCAGGGCTGCACCAAGAAGTGGTAGGCCTGGAAAAGTTAAGGATTTCTGATTACGTGGCTACATGGGAGAACACATTTTGTAACTTTATAATCGGAAAATATATTCATTTTTGCTGAATAATGTAAAATGGTGTCTTTCAGCTTCATTGACAGGTTTTACAGCAAGTCCTCCCCCTTCATCCCCCCCCTGCTCCCACTAGCAGTTCTGCTGCACGAAACCAGCCCATGAGCAATGCTGGAGGGAGAAGTGTGTGTGATCACACTCATCTCAATGTCCCGAGCATTTTCAATGCTGCCTGCTGGGCTTCTCTTTCAGTTGTCCATCTGAGCCGACCTGCATCTCCGCCCACCCTCTGACCACACTCCCATTCAGCACCTGTGCCCATCCAATACAAGGTTTCTTTCACTTTTGATTTCAGAAGCATGGTGGTTGATAAGTATGTTTTCAGCTCCCTGTCCTTCCCCTCCCCCAGTCACCCATGCCCTTTCACCCACTGTTGACCCCCTGGCATCAACTTTCACCTCCCCACCATCACTTACCAGCCAGAACCCTTTTCTTTCGGGATGTCCAGGTGAAAGTGCACATTCCCTATCTTTCCGAGGAATCCCACTCCCATCCACATTGAGCTCTCCGACCTCCTCTTTCCCACCCCCAGGGTCCGTGTCTGCCTCCGAGTTATCACCAACCACCCTCGCCGTCCCTTCTACCACTACTGACGTATCCTCAGCCTCCCACCCTGCTGTCTCACTCTGCCCTCTCTCACTCTCACCATTGCCTCCTTCCACTCCCACCCTCATTTCGCTCCTCAGGAGGCAGTCATCGACTCCACAGACCCCTCCCATGCACATTCACCTGGATATCCCCCCATCAACCCCCCCTACTCCTTCCACAAACCCTGACTCCTCCCTCCCTCTTAACGCTTTCCTCCCCCTGGACTTCTTCCCCCCTCCCAACTCCCTCCTCCCCCTGGACACTTTCCCCCAGCCGAACTCCTCCCCCCCCACTAGACTCCTTCCTCCCACCGAAGTCCTGCCCCCCTCTGAACTCCTTCCCCCCCCTCTGAAATCCTTCCTCCCCCGGACTCCTATCCCCCTCCGAATGCCTTCCTCCCACTGAAGTTCTTCCCCACTCCGAACTCCTTCCCTTACACCTTCCCCTCCCTCTTACACCTACCTCCCCAGTTGCCGCATTCTCCCCCGTTACATCCTCCTCTGGTAGCCGTAGGCCTCCAGCATCTTCTGCTCCTCGGATGTCCGCGATGTGAGCAGGGCCCTAACAGTAAGTCTTGACATCTGCACGTCACACTTGTCAAGACGTTTTCTTGGTCGGCATGTTTTCCTGCCAACGTGGGCAGTTAATTTGATGTGGGGGAACAATTGCGGTGAGTAGGGGTTACAATTAGACGCGGATGTATTAAAAGGATGTTCTTGGCGTGCAGCGGCGGGGAAGGCCATTGACAGGCAGGGCAGACGATCGCAAACTGCTTCCACACTGGCGTGTCACCGATTTTTGTCCTTCCCACCATATTGCCTGCTCACGCCCGCCACGATGCCCAACGCCAACAGGGATGGGAAATTTCCGGCCATAGAGCTTAGGGGTTTTTCTCAGAGTGTACAAAGATAATACAAATAATTTTTTTGTGATGTTTTATTATTTTCTCTCAGATGCAGCACCCCTTTCCCTGGTGATTGCATTATTTTAGTGGTTATGTCATTTGCACTAATAATACAGAAAACTAACTCCAGAAGCCTGGACTAATAAACCAGAAATCTAGGGCAGGCGGGCCCGACCCAATCTCCGGTGGGTGGGGAGCCGATCCACGATGGAGGAGCGGGCCGCACCCACATTTTACGTGTGCGGGCCAATTAAGAGCGCACATCTCCCTGAGACTAAGTGCAGCCTCAGGGAGATCGCTTGCACTTTGAAAAAGATTTAAAATAGAGAAAAAAAAATTCCCTAACATGTCCCCCTCATGCGACAATGTCACATGAGTTGGGACATGTTCATAATTTACACTATAACTTTATTACATTTTTAAAAACCTCATCCCACCGCTGGATGAGGTTTCATGTTTTTCCTATTGCCTGCCGGGGCTCCTGGCCTGCCCGCCAAACTTAAGGCTGGACGGGCAGGTCCTTTAATTGTTTAAATGATCCTGTCAAGGGCCTCAATTGGCCATTGACAGGACGGCGGGCGCACAGCTGATTCTGCTGAGCCCCCGCCTTCCTGAAATCTAAATGGGGCGGGATGACATCGGGGGTTCCGCCCAACGTCATCCCGCGTCATTTAAAGCGTCGGCGAGCGGGCCCCGCCCCCTGCTCGTTGACGGCAAAATTCTGCCTCTAGAGTTCGAATCCCACCACAGCAGTTTGATCATCTGAAATTTATTTGTTTAAACCTGCAAATAAAGAGCTAGTACCAGTAAAGGTGACCATGAAGCTGTTGGGTTGTTCTGAAAACCCAATTGGTTCACTCATGGGCCAGGATTTTTCAGTCGGTGTGCGGGGACGGGTCCAACACACCGGCACATAAGATGACGCACGATGACGTCGGGCGTGTGTCCTGACGTCATTGCACTGTCTCACGTTATTTCATTCGGTGGGCGCATGCTGGAGTCGGCTGCGCGCCCGCCGATAATTAAAAGGCCTATTACGGCCATTAAGGAACCGATTAATTTCAAATTTACGCTGCTCGTCCAACCTAACAGTTGGTGGGCAGGCAAAAAGGCCAAGCGGCCTTTACGTTTTTTAGGAAGCCTCATCCACGAGCGGGATGGGGTTTCCTAAAGATTTTACAAACTGAATAAAAACTTTTTTTGAAAAATAAAAACATGCCCCATCTCATTTGACACGGCCACATGAGGGGACATGTTTCATTAAATTTTTATTACATTTATTTATTTTTTTCAAAAGCGCTTCAATCTCCCTGAAAAGCATGCGCGAAAGAGCGCTGGACCCGACTCTTCCTCCTCCCCCCACCTGCACAGGTAGCGTGCTCATATATTACGCTGGGCGGGCTTAATTGGCCTGCCTGCCTAAAATGGCAGTGCGCAGCCGATTGTGGGTGGTGGCCGGCTTTGTGACTGCCCCGAGCCTGCTCGACGAGGGAAAAATTCAGGCCATGGTTTTTGTAAACTGACTTGGATTTGAGATTTTATTTTAGTAGCATGCGGTGTGCTTGTTTAGCTTGGCCATTTCATACTAACATGTGCACAGAAAAGAAGTTATGTTGATGTTGCTAACCCTTTTACAACAAGCTAAGCTAACATAGTGAGTAGCCACTGACTAGCAACAGATGATTTTATTTAAAGGGAGTACCTCAATTACCCTGTAATTGAAGGATAAGTAATTAATAATCATAAGTCGGATTTCTGTATTTCTGTATTTTTCCATTAACGCCCCTATGTAAGGGTTAAAAGTGCTGTTTACTCAGTCTGGGAAAGAAAGATCCTAAAGTCCATGGGACCCTCTCATATCAGGAACGCACTGGCCTTGACTGACTCAGTGTTAGTGAAATGAATGGGTTGCCTGTATGCCTTAAGGGACAAAGCTTGAAGTAAGCCATTGTCTTAAGTTTAAGGTAATTTGTGCAATTAACTAGAACCAATTAAATTAACCCCCTACAACATTATTGACCACTTGGGCATTCCCAGTGATATTGGCTAAGGTGGGGTGACAACAGGTTTTAGCTATAAATGAAAGTTACGGGAACCATCTTGTTGGGTATAACAAGTGAAGGGCAACTGGATAGATCTTCAGAGACAGAGGCAAGAATTCCAGTCAGCGCAGAGATCGTGCTTGTTGTACTGGGCCAGGAGTAGTGGAGATTCCTGTCAGCTTGGATCCCAGGAAGGTGCAGTGTTCTTTGGAGACAGGTGTGAATACCTGTCGGCACCAGGAGTTGAGGATGTTGTCCACTTCTTCTGGATTGGTCATCCATTTGAAAGTGTGAAGTCTGTAATGTTTTGTTGATAAGTATATTTTACCTTTATTTCCTCATATGAGTTAGTTGATAAATTTTAGTTCAATGAGTAAGTTGACTGATTAGTCTTTGACTGATTGACTATTTTATTGTTTTATTTTGCTTATAATCAATAAACTTTGATATTATTCATTAATTTCATGTCTGAGTCTTTCTTTAAATTAATTCATGGGACGTGGGTGTTGCTGACTAAGCCAGCATTTATTGCCCATCCTTAATTGCCCTTGAGAAGGTGGTGGTGAGCTGCCTTCTTGAACCGCTGCAGTCCCTGTGGTGTAGTTACACCCACAGTGCCTAATGTTTATACCTCTTGAATATTGCTGAAAAAAGAGACTTTTTTTGTCAAAGCTTTTCGTCTTGCACTCATCAGGACAATTCGCAAGAAAATACCAATGTCAGGGAAAACAACGTATGAGAAGAGAGATTAAGAACAAAAATAGCTGGAAAAGATCAGCAAGTCTGACAGCACCTGTGGAGAGGAAGACAGAGTTAACGTTTTGAGTCCGTATGACTCTTAGAGTGCTGATTGGTTGGCAAGTGGACTTTGATTGGTAGAGGTGTTGCAATGGAGAATGCGAATTGTCCTGATGAGTGGAAGATGAAAAGCTTTGACTAAAAATGTCTCTTTTTTTCAGCAATACTCAAGTTCTGTACTACCAAATGACTATTTGGTAGTACCTTTGTTGAACAAAATCAGTTTGATGGGGTAATTTTGATTCCAGTAATTAGGCTGTGCACTGCCAACTTAAATTGAGTCTAAATTTATTAAATACCCTTTTTAAAATGTACACTTTTATAGGAGGAAACCTGACATCCTTCTCTGGTCTGGCCTACATGTGACTCCAGTCCCACACCAAATTGGATGACTTTTAGTAGCCCTTTTAAGTGACCTAGAAAGCCTCTTTATTCCAGTTAGACTTAGAGCTTTCTGTGCCTAGTGGCACATGTTTTTGTTTACTTCCATGGTCAGTTTTTCCTGGAATAGGTCGCCAGTCTGCACAGAGGCTATAGCTTGAGGAACACCACTCTGCATTAAGCGTGGTTGACCAGGAGACTTTCCCACTCTTACTGCATGCCATGGGCATATTGGAAGGATTCACAGGTTGATAATCAATGTGTTTGGCCACATTGAATGTACGTTGCCATCAAATCCTAGGGTGGGACTCAAATGCAGAGCTTCTGGCTCAGAGTCAGTGGTACTACCTACTCCACCACAAGACCTCCCTTAATCAGCTAGGCTAAAAGCTCTTTTAGGCAATTGTAGATAAAGTGATAGCAAATGAAAGGAATGGTAATCTAGTTGGTGCAGAGTCCAATGTTGTTGAGACTGCATTTAACTACCATAATGTGTACTTGTAGATAGGATAGTTTGTGCATGGAGCAGAGGTGCACTTGGGGGAAGGACTTGCTAATGGCAACCTGCAAAAAACCTCTGAACACCTGCAAAGTTGACTCAGCAGAAGATTCTTTGGGCTCCTTTGGGGGGAAATTTTATCCTTACCCACCTGGCAGAAACCAGGCAGGCATAAAGTTAAAATTGTCCATGTTACTTACCTGCTAGAAAACCACAAGGTGCTGCCACCTGTCAGTTTAACCTGAGTTCCTCCTGGCTTTGCCTGGAGATGGGGAAGTTGGTACCAAGGAAAGGATGGCTTTCATGTATATTGTGAATGGATGCACAGAAAGTTCAATTGTAACCAAGGCATCTGCTTGGTGGCATCAATCAGTTAGGACCGCAGCTCAGTCAGATAACCTGATCTTGATGCAAGTAATAACTTCGAGACTGATGCTACAAGGGGAGATTCTTTTCCTTCAAGATATTTAGAGTTAATTTGAATTTGTGTTGAACGTATTGCTCCTGCAAATAGCAGTTTTACGACATCTGGCTGTAACACTCACTTCAAATAAATTGAAACGTGTGATATGTAACTCAGTGACATGTGTGAAACACTAAGCTGGATTCTGCATTATTTAAAATAACACAATTTCTATAACTTAATAAATCAAAATGCAGCCATGTGACTTTTTTAATGAGAAATTGTTACATGACAAAAAACTGAATTACAGCAGCAGCTGTCTTCCCCAATCACAGCCTGCTCTCCAATTAAATTGACATATTCCTCTCAGCATCAAATACCTTTCAAATGTTTGGCTTGAGGTTGTTGAAGGCTTCTATCCCAGACTACCTCCTTATTTCATATATTTGCTGCCTGTCCTTGAAATTATGCCAATTCACATTTAGCTTACTCATCTCGTTCCTGCCCCCCACACCCCAGCCACACGCCACCAAGACATGCCACAACTGCTGAAAAATTATAGAACTGTTGGAGCATAATTTCCCCTAATCAGAAATCGCATGCTGCAGTTTTCAGTGATATGATTATGTTTTTATGATAGAAAGTGCATTTCATGTCCTCGGCGTTGTCAAACACATCGCAGTTAATGAATTACTTTTGAAGCACAGGCATCATTTTGTAGGCAAAAGTGGCTGTCCAATGCACAAAAATGGAAAAATAATCACAGTTAATCTCTTATGGTGATGTTGGCTGAGGATGATCTCCCTAACTTTCTTTAGAAAAGTGTCAAAGAATCTTTAATGTCCAACTGAACAGATCAGGCCTCAATTTAATGTCTTATCTGATACCATGCAGCACTCTCTCAGCTTTTCATTAAAACATTAACCTGAATTATTTGCTCACACCCAGTGTGGGGCTTGAACTCAAGAGTTCAGAATGCAACTAGTGTCATGCAACAAGAAACTGTAGCTGAGCGAGATCTACCTCCCAGCTTTACCAGCTAGCCACATACAAATTGAACTGATTAAAGAAGACCGGTTTTTAAAAGAATACAAGAAAAGACACTGATTAAAAATGGCTAACATGAGTCATGTGATATCTGATACTATAGTTTGACCACTTCTCTGGAAAGTTTCTATATGAATTGCATGGCAGACCTGTTGCATGGAATTGTACACCTGGGGAGTGTCAAGGTCCACTTCAAACAAGGACTCTCTTGAAAGAAAGGCATTTAAAATACAAAGTGCTGGACTTTGATCAGCTGTAGTTCTACAAAGACAATGGGAACTACTAACCATTCAGATACTCATCAGACATTCAACCCATATAGTGGAGGACGAAATAGCCTATCTTCTGTTGATCCCTACCTGGAAATGTGTCAAAAGTTTCGGAGATGAAAAGATCAAAAATGGGATTACTTGGTATGCAACAATGACTGCAAGACATGCTAATCAAATTCCTTTCTGGGAATCTACAGACAGGAGTTTTAAAAATTGGTTAGCCAAGCAGAATCAGAAGGAGGAGAAAGAACTATCAGAATCATCTAAAAACACTGCTAGAAGACAGCAGAAAAGATCTCTCTCTCTCTCTCTCTCTCAAGCTAAAAGGGTGTCTTCAACAAAGTGCAGACCTGTACCAAGTCAACTCCAGAATTCCAAAGGAAACGAACTAACTTCAAACAGCAGCATGGTTCAAGAATCTACACTTCAAAGACAAACAAATGACTTAATTGTATATCCTTTTTAACTTTTATTGGACTCTAACTTTCTTACTTCTGATTTCTGTGCTTGTGTGTCATTGTGTCTTCATTATTTTTCCTCGAGTTTAGTAACTAACAAATTTACTCTTTCTTTGACTCACGAAAACCTGGTTTGATTGGCTTCTTGCTAACAAATAAATACATTTGAATTGGAAAAGACATTTTCGAGGAAAATACATTGATAAACCTTTGTTGCGACCAAATGAGGGGGCTGAATAGAAGGAGAGACAACAAACTCCTCCTTATCCGGTCATAACACTTAGTGTGCCAAGCTGACATTCAAATGAAGTTCATTAAACTACCTTAAAGACCAAACTTTCCAAATATCCTTTCTCTGATATCTGATTTACTGAGGAATTGTTGGGTAATCATTAAGAGTGCGCAATTTGGAAGGAAAAATAAAGTCCTTTTCTGCGCCAGATTCTTGAGGAAAGGTTTGTGGCCTGGGATTGAGGGTTGCCTGACTTTTGTTCTCCTTTATTTGAGTGAAAGGGAATGTACATTCAATCAGTTTTTGTTTTATTATAATTAGACATGAGTGTTATTAAAAGGTTCTGAAACACTTTCTCATAGACCTTGCTTTGCAAAAACACTAGACTGTATTTTGGCCCAGTGCTCCTTGACTGATTCCTATGTTCAGCTGTACAAAATATGTCAGTGAGTTGGGGCTTAAAAAAGCCTATTGTTAAGTAAATATCTTCTTTACTTATTGGAATTCTTTACTCCAAATAACTGCCTAGATTCTAGAATCTGAATTGAAATCAGAACCCTTTCTACACTGAGAGATGGGAATGTTCAAATGATGTATATAGAGGAGAACTCACACCCAGCGATTGTTGTATGTCCAGATGGTGTACATCATATAGAATAATGTAAGTTCTGTGTGTATCCAGGTGGATCTGGAACAGGTCAATACAACAATAAATCTCATTGAATAAGATTAACTTTACTTTGAGTGGTAGCACAAAGTCTCTGTTGCATTGTTTTTGGGTGGATGGGGAAGCCAGCCTGTGACTGATACATATTGAGACCTATCATACTCAAGCATCTTCAAATTGAACTATTTAAAAATTCACATAATCAAAGTTTTTATTTACTGTTATATTGTTTTAACTATTCAAATATGCTTGAGGAATTGTATGTTCATGCGGATGTATACAAACGTATCCAGTGTGCCACATTACTCACTAATGCACTATATTCTGTGTATCGAACCAACAATGTGTCAGTCCGCAGTACATGGTGTGATCTGAGAAATATATTTGATGAAGCTCAAGCCTTTGGCTTTAAAAGTGTGATTATTTCAAACTTCTGGGAACCGCAAGAATTAACATTTACCTAATTCAATTTGCTGCTTGAAGGCAGTATCTTTACTATGATTAGGTAACCAGAAATGTACACATTGGGCGGAATTTTATGGCAGCGGGATTTTACGTTCCTGCCGAAGTCAACGGAGTTTAGAATGGTTCGCTGCATTTTACCGCCCCACCCCTGCCACCTCAGGGCAGTAAAATTCCAGCCATTAATTTAGATGAGATCCAACCAGCACCGTATTCCGAAACAATACAACTTCTTCAAATTTGTATTTTATCCCTCTGCTGAAGGCAATTCAACACCTTATTTGGTTTTCTTAACTGCACACTTGCATTTGGTTTTAACTTCTCTCTTCTTATCCAAAACAGCAGACTCTTGAAGGATAAAATCCAACAGATTTATAAAAAAAAATACTAACTGGAATTTGCAGGGTGAAATAAGCAGTAATTTTTTAAAGTATAGATATTTGAGAGCAGTGAAACCAAGCCCACAGCACTGAACTGGATGTGATTAGATGGTTCTCATATTACATTGTTGCTACAAACAGGCCATGGAAGTGACAGTAACATTAGGATATGCAGAAAGCTTTCTCCTGGCGGTTTCTAATAAAACTGTAATGAACTTTTGTGAAAGAGTCCAATAAAGAACCTTGTTTATCTAAAGAAAGAAGAAATATCTTTACAGAAATTTGGTAATGCCAGGAGGTGATACTGTAATTACAGAGAAGGAGAAACAATATTGTAATTTACAGGGAAGAAGAGGTGGTGATGTAGTTACAGGGGAAGAGAGTCAATACTGTAATTATAAAGGAGCAGGACCATGGTATAATTACAAGGGAGGAGAGGCCATGGTGTAATTACAAGGCAATTGTGTAATTACAGGGGGGAAGGGCAATGTGTAATTTACAGGCAATGGTGTAATTACAGGAGCAGCGAGGCTATGGTGTAATTATAGAAGAGGTGAGGTGATGCTGTACAGAAAGAAAGACTTGCATTTATATAGTGCCTTTCATAACCACAGAATATCTCATAGCATATTGCTGCCATTGAAGCGCTTTTGAAGTGTAATCACCGTTGTCATGTAGGAAACACCACAGCCAATTTCCACAAACAGCAATGTGAATGACCAGACAATCTGTTTTTTTTAATTATGTCGAGAGATAATTTTGGCTAGGACACCAGGGATAACTCCCTTGCTCTTTTTCCAAATAGCACAACAGGATCTTTTATGTCCAGCTGAGAGGGTGAACAGTTCCTCAGTTTAACATCTCATGCAAAAGATGGCACCTTCAACAGTGCAGCATTGGAGTGTCAACCTTGATTTTTGCACCTACGTCCTGAAGTGGGACTTGAAGCCACAACCTCTTGACTCAGAGACGCGAATGCTAACAACAGAGCCATGGCCGATACTGTAATTATATGTGCGCAGAAACAATGAGAGAGGAGAAGCAATGCTAGAATTGCAGTGGGGGAGAAATTATGGTTTAATTACAAGGGAGGAGGAGAAGCAATCATATGATGGTCATAGGTGAGTAGCTGAGGTGATGTGCATTATACAAAAGCAGAGGCCACTGAAGGTGCTGGGAGAGGAACTGCCATTAATTATTGAAGAGACTCCTGCCATTGTACAAGTACAAGAGCTGATGTGATAGAATCACTGACACTTGCAGTCAGATGAGTTGTGGGGAGATGCTTTCCAGTATATCATTAAAGGAAACGTTGAATGAAGCTTGACACTTCATGCCGGTACTGCTCAATCACCTTGGAGAGTTACCAATTGCCAAATAAATAAAATAGCACAAACCAACGCTATTTGATTCTGTCACAACCTGTTCATAAGAAATTTGGCTGAGTAGGAATCAGTTCAGTAACTCATAGGTAACTAGGGTGAGCACTGACAAAGCATTGAAGCACTTGCTGCACTTTCTGCAATTTGATGCCTTTCAATCTTAAATTGAGTAATGGTTAAGGTTATTTCAGAAAACTTCAGTATATAATCATAGATCCTGCCACCAATGATGTGTTGTGATTCAAGTCTATTAAAGGACCATTTTCCCTTTCAGCAGATGCACAAAGCTTCCACTGAGTGGATCTCGAGTTCCATCTCTCAACCAAAGCTGCTGGTACCTGCTTTGTGTGGGCTTCTCCTGTGAGGAGATCAGGAAAAGGAACTTGCATTTATTTGGCTCCTTTCAGGACACCAGAATGTCCAAAGTGCTTCATAGCCAATGAAGAATATTTCATATGTTGTCCCTGTTGCAATGTAGGAAATGCAGCAGCCAATTTGTGCATTGCAAGATCCCACATACAATAACGTGATGATGGCCAGGGAATTTGTTTTAGCGATGCCACATTTCCTACATTACACATTAGTGACTACACTTCAAAAATTCTTCACTGGCTATAAAGCACTTTGGAATGTCCTGAATGTCTGTGGTGGTGAAAGGCACCATATAAATGCAAGTCTTTCTTTTATTTTTAAAGGGTTTACATGAAGGGTATTAATGTTTTTTTGTATATATATATATAGTTTAGAAATCAGATTAAGGACTATTGCTTTTCCTTTTTTGAAAAAAGAGGTGCGCCAGTTATTAATGCTTTTACTGCATATACATGGTCTCATTGTTTCAGTTTTCTTTAGAATGCGTCATCCAGCCAGTGGAAATGTTCTTGATGGCACAGAATGGTGGAATGAAGCTTGGGAATTTGGGAAGAGATCAAATTGCCAAGTCATTCATTCTGTGAAAGTCCTTCTGTTTACTATTGAAATTGTATCAAAAGAAGATGACCGCTGGTACCTCAATCTTCTTGTAAAGATTCTTACCCATATAAAATGGGTAAAGAAGGACAAACATATTTTGATTATTGAGGATGTGAGTTGCTAAAGCTCAAACTGCAGGTTTCCTGAGAGGTTGAATTTTCAGAGTGTTATTTTACTTCTAAATTTTGTTTACAGAATGTTTTGATTTGAAATCAAAGCTGGAATATGCAAATTTTAATGGACATTTGTCATTTGTGTTTTGTGGAGCAGGAAGAGAAAATAAGGGCTGTAAGGCAGGTAGACTTGTACCATAGGGCAGGATTTTCCCGTCGGCGAGTGGGGGGGGGCAGGGCCCGCTCGCCGATGCATAAAATGACGCGGAACTTCCGACATCACCGCGTTGCATTTAAATTTTCCGGTAGGCTGGGGCGCAGCAAAACCAATTGAGGCCATTGACAGAGTAACTAAACTAATTAATGGACCTGCCCGTCCAACCTTAAGATTGGCGGGCAGGCCAGGAGCCCCGGCGCGAATTAGAAAAAGCATGAAACCTCATCCACTGGCGGGATGAGGTTTCATGTAGGTTTTAAAACATTTTAATAAAGTTTTTGTTAAAATTATGGACATGTCCCAACTCATGTGACAGTGTCACATGAGGGGACATATCAGGAATTTTTTTGTTCTATTTTTAATTTCTGTCACAGAACAGCCGATCTCCCTGAGGCAGCACTTAGCCTGAGGGAGATGAGTGTGCTCTTTCGTGCGCATGCGCAAAAGAGCGCACTCTCGATTTTTAAATTCCACCCCCGCCTGCACAGGGAGTGCACAGCGCTTCTGTGCGGACATCGCGCTGGGCGGGCCTTAATTGGCCCGCCCACGTAAAATGGAACCGTGCCCCCAATTGGGGGTGCCGATCAGAAGCGCGCCTGTGCGCGCCCGCCCTTCAACTTCGCCCCCGATGTGGGGGTGGGGGGAACATCCTGCCTATGGTTGTGTGTACAGACTCAGGAACACCAAACTAGAATGTCTGAAGAAGATTTGTTTCTAGGTTCTGCGCATTGGGGTGGAGTTGTGCCATCTACTAGAATCTAACTTGCAGGTAACTGCCGATACCAGGATGGCAGAGCCAGTGTCAGTTTATGGTCAAACAGTCCTGAGATTTTTATGCTTCAGGTCATTCCAATCAATTACTGGGGCAATCATCAGTCAGTCTGCAGGTCATAGATGCATCAATCAGAATATTGAAACATTGTTTGGCAGGGCAATCATGTTCATCACTTTCCTCTGGGGAAAGCCAGTCACAGGCGGAGAGGGTCCTGCAAATTATCCTCACCAAACAATTCCCTAAAACGTAGAATGTTACTTATGGCATAGATGTAACAATCCAGACCCTAATACATCAACCCTTCACGTCCGTGAACTGCCAGGAGCTCCACTCCATCAATTAGGTGAGGTCAATAGCCTACAACTCAGGATCAGGCAGGTGAAGGCCCACAACCCAGCAGCATTTTAAGGCAATCCTCTGTACGTGGTCTGTATTAAGGAGAAGGCAAACTGAAAAAAATTACGCTTAGGCAAAATTATCCTGATGAAAGAGACAAGCTGTCAAAGCTTTTCGCCTTGCACTCATCCGGACAGATTTGCAAGAATACTAAATCTCAAAGGCAACAGCAAATGGACTTGGCCGATTTTCACATGCATCATGAACGTCTGGTAGAGCTGCGAGGCCTCAAATCCAAACCAGGCATACATACCTGTAAGCCAAACAAAGGGGCTGGAATAGTCATTCTTAACATGCATGACAATATCAACAAAATGCACGCCATTCTTAATGACAGGTCCAAATTCATATCCATTGGACCTACTGCTAAGCATGACTGCACAGCTCTGCTCAAAAGCTAACTGGAAAATGCTTGTTGGACTTGTGTAAGAGTACATGGTCTGATGGTGTATGTGATCAGACTTGTCCTCACGGTTCACTGGGTTCATGTATGTATGGGGTGCCCAAGACGCACAAAGGTGGTGTTCCTTTACATCAAAGCTTATCTATGACTGGTTCTATACAACATGAATTGGTCAAATGCTTGAGCAAATTGCTATAACCAGTTCTGAGCAAGTTTTCCACATACATGAAAAAGGATTCTTTCACCTTTGCAAAGAGTATACAGGGCTTGCATATCGATAGCAATGCCATGTGCTCATTTGATATTACTAGCCTATTCACTAACATACTGCTCAAGGAAGACAAAGACATTTGCATCATATTTTTTTCTTTATCCTTTCATGGGATGTGGGTTCCCTTGAACTGAATGGCTTGCTAGGCCATTTCAGAGGGCAGTTAAGAGTCAACCACACTGCTGTGGTCTGGAATCACATGTAGGCCAGACCAGGTAAGGATGGCAGATTTCCTTCCATAAAGGGCATTAGTTGACCAGATGGGTTCAATGATAGTTTTATGGTCGCCATTACTGAGACTAGCTTTATATTCCAGATTTTATTAATTGAATTTAAATTCCACCAGCTGTTGTGGTGGGATTTCAACCCATGACCCAGATCATTAACCCGGATTACTAGTCCAGTGACATTACCACTGCGCCACCATCTACCCCCATTATTCTCCACTGTACCATGGAAATCCAGACAAGCTGCCATTGTCTGAATCTGTATTCATTGAACTTAAGAAATCAGTTACTCATGACATCATGAATGCCCAAATAGTGGTGTTACAATGCAATCTCCCCAACATCCTTGTCAGTTTCCAAGAGAAATGCCTCCTCAATGAGATGATCCCTAACCTCCTACCCCTTGCGTATTTCCAATACCTAGATGATATGTTTGCTACACTTGAATCTGCCACTGCATGTAAACATTTCATTACACACCTTAATGGGCTCCATCCTGCACTCAAATTCACTTTTGAAATTATTTTTCTACTATTGTCTACTGCAAGCCCACCTTCACTGGTCAATATAGGCATTGGGATTCCCATAGTTCCAAGTGCTTTAAGATTGGCCTTATTGGCAGCCTCATAATTAGGGCCTGAACCATATGCTCAGCATGCAAGCTTGATGTTGAATCAAAGCTATCCTGTGGGATAATGGCTACCTCAATCAGATCATTGCTTACTGTATATTGCGCAAACTCATGAATGGGCCTAAGGCTACCACTTTCAGTCCTGAAAAGTACCCAGTTTACTTCAAATTACTCTGGAAAGGTAAGGTGTCTCAAAAATTTGAGAAACAGGTGGGACTAGCCATGTCATGCTGCTACTATGCAGTCAACACAAGTGGTATTCTCCACTAACAGGGAGCTGCCATCAAGCCAAAAAGATATTTGGCCTATCACACAAATGAGTTATATGGTATATGAACTTTGGTGCTGGTGTGATGCCAGGTATGTAAGGCAGTAGAGCCCAATGACTGGTGGATCGTATCAGATAACACATCCCTTTGGCTGCTCACAACGGGCAAAGTATTGAACATGCTCAACCAGACCTTTCTTGCAAAACTCAGAACATAGCCCAGCATCAGATATGATTCCGCGATTGGACAATATTTGCTAAACAATCCTGATTGTGCTAAGAATTACACTAATAACCACTTTAAGATTATCAGTCAAGCTCACAGTGTGGCTCACGTATGTGTGCTAGAAGCTACATATATTCACACAGGGGGCCCTGTACTTTGCAAACAGAAATAACATATCCATTCATTGTGCCTGTTTCAATTAAACAAAAGCTTGGGGGACAGCCATTCCCTGGTTCATTCCCCATGGTAATGCCTTTACCAATCTGAGTCGACCTGTCTGGCTTGAATTTAAACAAAAGTTTTGCAGTTACCTTTTCCCTGGTGCATTCTTCTTGGCAATGTCTCTACCAATCAGAGTCTATTTGCCAGCCAATCAGCACCTTCTTCTCATGCAGTATAAATTGTTGTTCCCTTTGAGATTTGGTATTTTTGCAAATCTGCCCTGATGAGTGAAGACAAAAAGCTTAGACAGCATGTCTCTTTTTTTCAGGAATACTGAAGTTCTGAACTACCAAGCGACTATAATTGTCCTTTTTAGCTATGAGCAGTGCCATAACCGGAAATATCAGCTGAATGAAGATACAATTTGATATCTGATATCTGATGCAGCCACTGGAGTAAATATTGGGTGTATTAATCAGCATCTTGAAGCAGACATTCTGAAATACCTCTTCAGCCAGGAAGAGTTATGCACAAGGATATTACCTAAGTCTTTGATCCACCTAACGCACTGATCCACATGTACACTATGCAGTCCTAATACACTTCTGCCAACCTTGTTACTGAATTAAATCAGCTACCAGAGATGACTATTCTTTAATTTGAAGATAATTTATTCTGCATCACCAAAAGACACAGTTGAAATGAAATATAACCAGATGTAATATGTGCCTCTTTACAGGGTTATGTGCTTAGTGTATTTTACCTCTTGCCCTACCTGTCCTAGACCTTTAAATCTTCTGCCAAGTGTATATTGCATGGCCATCCACTTGTACGCAAATTCAAAGGTCCATTCTCCCAATACTGTTATGACCACAGCTGATGTTAATTGCTGCACAAACCAAACCCCAGAGGGAAATTTTATTTACAGGCCATACCTTTTTTTGTATTCTGAAAACTAGAAGAAAACATACTGATCTCAGCAGCAAGAAATTAAATGTAAAAATTTTATTAACAAAAATAAAAGAAAACTTAAGCACACAAGATAACAGTTATGCAATTAAAATTAGTCTTACAAAACATTCCACCAAAAAGACTCTCTACTTAGTCAGACCCACAAGTAAACATCTTCCAAGCAACACTCCCTTATTGATGTTTAACTAAAAATCCAGTAATATTACCCAAGGCAAACTGCTGTAGCTTTAATAGAGGCATACCACATTACCTCTTAAACTCTCTCTCACTCTGCTGTGGAAATCCAAAACTTCAGGACAAGACTTCTTGTTGCAGACCAAGACTTTTCTGGTTTGACTGGGTGGCTGA
This sequence comes from Cetorhinus maximus, assembly GCF_964194155.1. Lineage (NCBI taxonomy): Eukaryota > Metazoa > Chordata > Chondrichthyes > Lamniformes > Cetorhinidae > Cetorhinus > Cetorhinus maximus. Next base: position 101,201,923 of record NC_135890.1, read on the forward strand.
TTCAAACTGCATCTTCTCCCAGGCTAGTGCTGTTTCCAGGAGATCTTCCTCACATAGCTAATAGCCTACAGCTACAGTTAACAGCTCAACAGCTCACAGCCAAGAGCTATCAACTACCCTAAGTTCTCCAAGGTAACTAAAATACCTTTGCCATCCTTTCATCTCAAGTTCCATTGTTCTCACACCTCTTTGAAACTCAAATCTTTCCAAATATAAAATCTTTCATGTTTCTATTTTGTCTCTGCTTTTGGGTCAATAAAATATATAATACCCTCTTCTGTATACCTATAGAACTACTGCAGGATGCGAACATGTTTCTTGTTACCTTTGACTTCCCTTTGATATTCCTACAAACTCTCAACTTATCTAAAAATGCAAATATTAGATCCAACCTATTCACTTGTACCTCAAACTTAACGCCTCTATCCTTTCATGTCTTAAAAAATCCAGACACCCTGTCTTCTAGTAACTCCTCCGCAGCTTAAATCAATTATTCACACACACAGCCTTCTTCACAGAATAACACAATATTCCCCAAAATATTAAAAAAACATTAATTCTCACAATACCACCCCACCCCATAATACCCCTACCCCTGATTCTTTTATATGTCTCTCTCCTCCCAGCATGCTGTGGACCCTGCACTCCCCTACTTTAAAAAAACAAGACAAGGCATAGGCATTAAATTGAGTGTTCAGGTAAGCAAACCTAATAGTAAAGTTACTAATTTATAATTTCCATGAAAAGATAGACATAATTGTCATTTGAAACTGACAATATGGCAGCTATTGCTATCATGCTTCCCAATAAAGCACAATTTTACTTCATAAATCAGTGGGCTTGTTAATATATTGCACTTTACAACGCATAAATCAGGGTATTGCCCAACAACACAGTGAGCAACATAATGGGAGATCTGCTGGTATTTTACACACTTCTCCTGTTTAACCTGCTATGTTTTATTATGAGTTTTAATTGTGATGTCGATTAACTAGAGTCAAAATGCATGAGTTGCCAAACAAGGTGATGGAGCAAGAGCAAATTGCAGGTTTTAATAATTAAATAGGCAAATGGAAATCAATTTCTATGGAAATAGATTTTAAATGACAATTTGGAATAAAATAATTAGTTAATCTAGCTGCAATTACCAATAAATATTGAAACTAAATAATCAGATCCATCCACAAATATATAGAAAATTAAATATTGACGTACAATGTGCATGTGAGTGTTTGATTTGTTAAAGCAATCAAGAACTGAGAAACACAAAGTGTTGTCTGCAGGTACCTGCTTTACTCCTGATAGCATTCCTTGTTGGAGTTGGTCCTCTGCAGATTCCATAGATAATTCAACTCATTAGCTTAAACTCATCTGTTAGTTCTGTTTTAAGTCAGTCTCTGTAATTTTTTTAAATATCATCTGCATTAGGACTCGGGAGGGCAGCTGTGATCTTCATGCATCACACTGAAGCCTTACCCAGTTCTTTCACTCAGTCAAGATGTGCCGACTACAACTTTCACTTCATTCATGTTGCTGTTAAGATCTGAAAATGCCAGAAATAAAGGAGCAAGCAAAAAGAAAGAAACAGGGGACAAGAACTACAAAGTTGATATAATGGACCTACCAATTAAAAAAAAACTTTCATTCAGCTAATGTGAATAGGGCCAAGGAAACACAATTTGAAAGGAGACAGACATCAAAACAATGGAGTATGATAAATAATGAGAACACAGTCGGCTAGTAGTCATAGACGCAGCTTTAATTAAACAGCACTAACATGACCTGTATATAAAAGCAACGCCTGTAAAAGCATGACCTGTATATGCTCCTTAGATCACATTTGGTCAGTCTCACCCAGACGAGAGGTGATTCTTTCAGGCTCATTCTCCCCTCCTCTTCCCCAAACTCCCTTTTGGATCTTCTCTGGATAGAGTGCAGTATAGGCCTAACTGTTGGAAGCAGGAATCATAGTTGAGACGAACACCCTAACTTTTGTATTGTACCATTTTAAAGTACTTTTCTGCCTGATCTTGTTAGGATAATCTGTTCAATATCATACCTATGAATCATTTCATGCATCCACTGTGGAGTGAGTCCTCCCTGGAGCATAGAATTGTCCTATTTAACTTGTGTAAGCTCAAAAGATCTTTGTAGACTGCTATGCAAATAAATCTGGTCTGTTACCTAGAGTTTGGCATGAACTGTACAGGGTAGATTTCAAAGTCATGATTTTATCTTCAAAATGGCTGAACCTTAGAAGAACCTAAAGAAAGGTTTCAGCTGAATAGCCTTTCCTTGAGGATCATGCTCTCCTTTGTGGATCTTCACCCCATTCAGATCTGGCCAGGGGAAGCATTAGCCATGGATTCTGACTAAATTGTTGATCATTTCAGTATTTTGTGTTTTATTCCTGATGTCTGATGTTGCCAGTTCTTCTTCTTATTCCCACAGAAAGTGAAAGGAAGGACATTCTGTTCCATTGCAGCTCCAGTTTCTGCAGTGCATCCTGTAGAATGCATTCATGGGGAAGCAGGTGGATATTGTGTTCGATGAAAGAAGCAGTGACCAAGTGAACTTCTCTGTTTTGTATAGTGTTGACCTTCTTGAGTGCTGTAGTGGCTGCACTTATCCAGGTCACTCTTCCATTAAACTCTCCACTGGTTGGAGTCATACGTCGCACAAAGGAAGATGGTTGTGGTTGTTGGAGGTCAATCATCTCAGCCCCAGGACATCACTGCAGGAGTTCCTCAGGGTAGTGTCCTAGGCCCAACCATTTTCAGCTGTTTCATCAGTGACCTTCCCTCCATCATAAAGTCAAAAGTGGGGATGTTTGCTGATGATTGCACAATGTTCAGCACCATTCACGACTCCTCAGATACTGAAGCGGTTTGTGCCCATATGCATAATATGGATAAGATTCAGGCTTGGGCTGATAAGTGGCAAGTAGCATTTGCGCCACACAAGTGCCAGGCAATGGCCATCTCTAATAAGGGAGAATCCAACCATCTCCCCTTGACATTCAATGGCATTACACTGAATTCCCCACTATCAACATTCTGGGGGTTACCATTGACCAGGAATTGAACTGGACCAGCCATATAAATACTGTGGCTACAAGATCAGGCCAGAGGCTGGGAATACTGCAGAAAGTAACTCACCTCCTGATTCTCCAAAGCCTGTTCAACATCTACGAGTTGCCTGGATGAGTACAGCTCCAACAACACACAAGAAGCTTGACACCATCCAGAAAAAAGCAGCCCGCTTGATTGGCACTCCTTCTACAAACATTCACTCTATCCACTACTGATGCACAGTGACAGCAGTGTGTAGCACTTATAAGAAGCATTGCAGCAACTCACCAAAGCTCCTTCGACAGCATCTTCCAAACCCACGGCCACTACCATCTAGAAGAGCAGCAGACACATGGAAATATCACCACCTGCAAGTTCCCCTTCAAGCCACTCACCATCCTGACTTGGAACTATATTGCCATTCCTTTGCTGTCATTGGGTCAAAATCCTGGACTCCCTCCCTCACAGCACTGGGCGTACCTACACCACATGGACTGCAGTGGTTCAAGAAGGCAGCACACCATTGCCTTCTCAAGGGCAATTAGGGATGGGCAATTAATGCTGGCTCAGCCAGCGATGCCCACACACCATGAAAGAATGACCTGAGCCTATAGCTGACAAAAACAAAAATACCTGGAAAAACTCAGCAGGTCTGACAGCATCTGCGGAGAGGAACACAGTTAACGTTTCGAGTCCGAATGACCCTTCAACAGAACTAAAGAAAAATAGAAAAGAGGTGAAATATAAGCTGGTTTAAGGGGGGTGGGTGGGACAGGTAGAGCTGGATAGAGGGCCAGTGATAGGTGGAGATTGCCAAAAAATGTCATAGACGAAAGGACAAAGAGGTGTTTCATAGTGGTGATATTAGCTAAGAAATGTGCTAATGGGGACGTTAAGGGTAGAAAGCAGGACGAGCAAGGGACTGATAGCCCTAGTGGGGGTGGGGTGGGGGGATTGAAATAAGCTAAAAGGTAGAGATAAAACAATGGATGGAAATCATTTAAAAATAATGGAAATAGGTGGGAAAAGAAAAATATATATAAATTATTGGAAAAAGGGGGATTGGAAAGGGGTTGGGGATGGAGTTCATGATCTAAGGTTGTTGAACTCAAGATTCAGTTCGGAAGGCTGTAAAGTACCTAGTCGGAAGATGAGATGCTGTTCCTCCAGTTTGCGTTGAGCTTCACTGGAACATTGCAGCAGGCCAAGGACGGACATGTGGGCATGAGAGCAGGGTGGCGTGTTGAAATGGCAAGCGACAGGGAGGTCTGGGTGATCCAGACTCTACCTATCACTGGCCCTCTACCTGTCCCCCCCCCTTAAACCAGCTTATATTTCACCTCTTTTCTATTTTTCCTTAGTTTTGATGAACAAATAGAACAAAGAACAAAGAAAAGTACAGCACAGGAACAGGCCCTTCGGCCCTCCAAGCCTGCGCCGATCATATTGCCTGTCAAACTAAAACATTTTGCACTTCCGGGGTCCATATCCCTCTATTCCCATCCTATTCATGTATTTGTCAAGCTGCCTCTTAACCACCACTATCGTACCTGCTTCCACCACCTCCTCTGGCAGCGAATTCCAGACACACACTACCCTCTGTGTAAAAAACTTGCCCCGCACATCTCCTCTAAAGTTTCCTCCCCTCACCTTAAATCTATGCCCTCTAGTAATTGACTCTTCCACCCTGGGAAAAAGCTTCTGACTATCTACTCTGTCCATGCCACTCATAATTTTGTAAACTTCTGTCAAGTCGCCCCTCAATCTCCATTGCTCTAGTGAGAACAATCCGAGTTTCTCCAACCTCTCCTCATAGCTAATAACCTCCAGACCAGGCAGCATCCTGATAAACCTCCTCTGCACCCTCTCCAATGCCTCCATATCCTTCTGGTAATGTGGTGACCAGAATTGCACACAATATTCCAAATTTGGCCCAACCAAGGTTCTATACAGCTGCAGCATGACTTCCCAGCTTTTATACTCAATACCCCTGCCATTGAAGGCAAGCATGCCATATGCCTTCCTGACTACCTTATCCACCTGCGTTGCCACTTTCAGTGACCTGTGGACCTGTACATTCAGATCCCTCTGCCCGTCGATGCACTTAAGGGTTCTGCCATTTACTGTATAATTCCTACCCATATTAGAGCTTCCAAAATGCTTAACCTCGCATTTGTCCGGATTAAACTCCATCTGCCATTTCTCCGCCCAAGTCTCCAACCGATCTATATCCCATTGTATCCTTTGACAATCCTCTTCACTATCTGCAACTCCTCCAACCTCAGTGCCATCTGCAAACTTACTAATTAGCCCAGTTTACATTTTCCTCCAAATCATTTACGTATACTACAAACAGCAAAGGTCCCAGCACTGATCCCTGCGGAACAACACTAGTCACAGCTCTCCATTCAGAAAAACACTCTTCCACTGCTACCCTCTGTCTTCTATGACCAAGCCAATTCTGTATCCATCTTACCGGCTCACCTCTGATCCCGTGCGACTTTACCTTCTGTACCTGTCTGCCATGAGGGACCTTGTCAAAGGACTTACTGAAATCCATGTAGATAACATCCACTGCCCTTCTATCATCGATCATCTTTGACACTTCCTCGAAAAACTCGATCAAGTTAGTGAGACACAACCTCCCCTTCACAAAACCATGCTGCCTCTCACTAATACGTCCATTTGCTTCCAAATGGTAGTAAATCCTGTCACGAAGAATCTTCTCCAATAATTTCCCTACCACTGACGTAAGGCTCACCGGCCTGTAATTTCCTCGATAATCCCTGCTACCCTTCTTAAACAATGAAACAACATTGGCCATTCTCCAGTCCTCTGGGACCTTACCCGTAGCCAGTGAGGATACAAAGATTTCTGTCAAGGCCCCAGCAATCTCCTCCCTTGCATCCCTCAGTACTCTGGGGTAGATCCCATCTGGCCCTGGGGACTTATCCACCTTAATATTCTTCAAGACGCCTAACACCTCCTCTTTTTTGATCTCAACATGATCCAGGCTATCTACACATTCTTCCCTAGCCAAATCGACTGCTAAGTCCTTCTCTTTGGTGAATACTGATGAGAAGTACTCATTTAGTATCTCTCCCATTTCTTCTGGCTCCACACACAGATTCCCACCTCTGTCCCTAAGTGGGCCTACCCCTTCCCTGGCTACCCTCTTGCTTTTTATATATGTATAAAAGGTGTTGGGATTTTCCTTAATCCTGGTTGCCAATGACTTTTCATGACCCATTTTAGCCCTCCTGACTCCTTGCTTAAGTTCCTTCCTACTTTCTTTATATTCTCCACGGGCTTCATTTGTTCCCAGCCTTCTAGCCCTTACGAATACTTCCCTTTTCTTTTTGACTAATCTCACAATATCCTTCATTATCCAAGGTTCCTGAAACTTGCCATACTTTTCCTTCATCCTAGCAGGAACATGCTGGTCCTGAATTCTTATCAACTGATGTTTGAAAGCCTCCCCACATGTCAGTTGTTGATTTGCCCTCAAACATCCGCCTCCAGTCTAGATTCCTCAGTTCCTGCCTAATATTGTTATAATTAGCCTTTCCCCAATTAAGCACCTTAACCCGAGGACTCCTGTTATCCTTATCCATCAGTACCTTGAAACTTACTGAATTATGGTCACTTTTCCCGAAATGCTCCCCCACTGAAACTTTGACCACCTGGCCGGGTTCATTCCCTAATACCAGGTCCAGTATTGCTCCTTCCCTAGTTGAACAATCTACATATTGTCTCAGGAAGCCCATTACAAATTCTGCACCATTCCAAACCCCTAGCACTAAGTGATTCCCAGTCAATATAGGGAAAGTTAAAATCACCCACCACAACAACCCTATTGCTTTTACATCTTTCCAAAATTTGCCTACATAACTGTTCCTCAATCTCCTGCCGGCAATTGGGAGGCCTATAGTAAACCCTCAACATTGTGACTGCACCCTTCCTATTCCAGAGCTCTACCCATATTGCCTCGCTGCATGAGCCCTCCGAGATGTCCTCCTGTCGTACAGCTGTGATATTCTCCTTAACCAGCAGTGCAACTCCCCCACCTTCAACACCTCTTTGTCCTTTTGTCTATGACATCTTTTGGCTATCTCCACCTATCATTGGCCCTTTATCTAGCTCTACTGTCCCACCCCCCCTTAAACCAGCTTATATTTCACCTCTTTTCTATTGTTCCTTAGTTCTGTTGAAGAGTCATTTAGACTCGAAACGTTAACTGTGTTCCTCTCCGCAGATGCTGTCAGACCTGCTGAGTTTTTCCAGGTGTTTTTGTTTTTGTTCTAGATTTCCAGCATCTGCAGTATTTTGCTTTTACCTATAGCTGACAATGTTGTCAGACGTATTATCCTCTGGAAGATGTGTTAAAAACGAGGTCCAGTTTTGTCTCAGTGATCCAACTGTATTAAAAGAATTTCTATTTGCCAATTAGGAATTCATCATCTTTTATTTATGACACAGTTCACTCACTGTGGCTGAGAGAAAGAGAGATTGTCAGCCTTAAATTTGGGTGTTGGTTCTGTCCAATGAGCTGTCAGTCAAAGCCACTGCCCTGATTGAAATGGTTCTGCTTTGATGTGACTGCACAAGGCTTCCAAATTTTTGTTGTAGCTAAGCTGCTCACTGTGTAAGTATAAGGTGGTAGCATCGCATCCTTTGGGTAACAAAGCGTGCCCATTTCGAACTTGGAATGCTCAAGATTTCACATGATTCATAGAAGAGAATCATAGAATGGTTACTGCTCAAAAGGAAGCCTTTTGACCCACTATGTCTGAGTCAACTCTCTGCAAGAGCAACTCACCTAGCCAAAATCATGAGGTTCTGGAGTAGATAGGGGGAAACTGTTCCCACTCGTGAAAGGATCGAGAATGAAAGGGCACAGATTTAGAGTAATTGGCAAAAGAAGCAAAAGTGATATGAGAAAAACTTTTTCACACAGCCAATGGTTAAGGTCTGGAATGCACTGCCTGACAGCATGATGGAGGCAAGTTCAATCGAGGCATTCAAAAGGGAATTAGAATGTTATTTGAAAAGGAACGATGTGAGGAGTTACACAGAGAAGGCGGGAGAATGGAACTAAGTGAAATGCTTATTCGTGGAGCAGGTATAGACATGGTGGATGAAATTGCCTCCTTCTGCACTGTAGCTGTTCTGGGATTCTGTGATTCTGTTTGCTAATTAAACCTAGTAATCAGTTTACATTTTGTCTGGTATCTTATTGAGACATGATGCTGAATTAAACAACACAGAAATATTTTACATTAAAAAAATCTGGTTCAGGTAGTACAGATATAGATAATGGACCCCTTATCTGGCATCCCAAAATCCGGAAGGACCCAAAAACTAGCTACATTTGAAGCTGGTGCCTGGGGTAGCAAGTTGAATAAAACCTTTTTATTCTTTATTTTTCAAACTTTATTTTATAAGAACGTGCTAGGCCTAAAGACCCAAGATCTGTAAAATCTCCAAATCTGGCACATGTCCAGTCCCGAGCTTCCTGGATACGGGGTCCGGTACCTGTGTAGGTCAAATTTTTACAGTCTCCATACAGTTTGTTTTTGACCGCACTGGGGAAATGTGCACTATGTAGGTTTGGGAGCAATAGATGTTCATTTCCATGTTTCCTTTAGTTAAACAAAAAAATTGTCAGTTTACGGTCAAATTTGCAGCTATCCTGCTACTTTCCTCTTGTTATGTTATGGCACAGTGGATGGTAAATGCTGAGCTGCTCAAATTACAGAGGGAAACTTGAAAAAGCTGCCACAACTGTTTTTTCAATTGGTATTTTTATTTCGAGATGCGTGCCTTGAATTCAGTTGTAATAAGTCTACTGAGGTTTACTTAGAGGTTTTTTTACAAAACTAAATTAAACATTTATTAATAAAATAAATGATTTTAAGCACATGCATAGGTCTACAAATTACTACTATGATAACTCCTAGCTCCCCTAATTAATCTAACTCCCAGTTACACCTCCGTTACGGCAACAGTAAAACAAGATAGATTTCAACAGACCCAGGCAAAGCATACAATACCCTGCACAGTCATATTTAAGATGAATTCTCTTAGCTGGATTCCTGGAGACAGTAACTTGGCACATAGAGGCTGGAGGCTTTTCACATTTGTTAGATCTTAGAATTCCTTCTTCCTACACACAAGCTCATCGCCTTTATACAGGTTTCTCCCTTTTTAATGTAAACCTCATTGTCCCGATATGTCTTTGCAACTTTACTTTTACCATAATATAAATCTTTCATAGCACTCATATTATCCGTAATCTTTGGGAAAAATAAACACACTGTTTGGCTTGGCCTCTGTCGGCTAAGCATCTCTTTGAAATTCACATGTCTGGTTTATCTAAAAATGCAAATGTTCTTCACAACCTGCATTCTAAAACTTCAACCATGTTTATGTATTTAGCATTTCAAACCTGGCTTTCCTTCTGATACATCAAAGCACTCAGATTAGCTGTCTGTAATTCAATTAAAACCCCCACACATACCTATGCACAGAAACTAAACCAAAACCACTATTAACCTACCTTTACAATAAATCACAATAATATTATGAAAATTATTATATTTTCACGACATGCTACAAGGCTTCCAGCCTTCCAGGGACAACCTTTCAATTGCTTTATGAATAATGGAAAATGTTCCCATGGAAGAAGAATTATCTAAAGAGCACTTGGTGGGGCTGTTGAGCTGTAAACTGCATGAATGTTTTCTTCCACCTCCCCCCTTCTCAAAATAACCTGATTTGACAGATTTAGGCATCCGTTCCTTTAGTTGATGGACTCTGGAGTACGGAAAACTGCATTAGACTGCAGTCCCCCACACACTTACGCACAATGAGGTTTTCTATGGCAGCCCGAGTGAGATGGAAGGATATATCTGTCTGCTGCTATTTAATTGTGGAATGCACCATAGTTGTGTCAACCCTGTCTTCATGTGATGTCCATGAACGTGTACATTTTAAAAAGGAGTCACAATGGCAATCAGAAGTAAGAACCCTACCTGAATTTCTTTCCCTTCATATCCTGAGGGCAGCAAGGTCAAACCTAACACACAACTTTTTAGTGCCGGTGTCACTGGTTACTGACGTGGGGGTCTCATGCTGCTGACCACAACTCTGATTTGCATGATTCATTAAAACTAGTGGCTGGGAAGATCCAATTAAAACAAAATATATGTCTTCCTGGTTGTCGGGCTTAGCAAATTCAGCAGGTATATTCCCAGCGTGCTGCTGGTGGAACTAGATCTGTGTTGGAGATGGTAGCATTAACATGGCACTTTACCCAGCTTACAAACAGCATGAGGAATAGTGAAAAAATGATCCATTTAATGTGGTACCTAATGTTCCAGCTGCAGAGGATCAGCAGTTTGGCAGACTCTGGAGAATTTCCTCTGCGGCCTCTCACTGTACTTAAGAATCACACACACAGCTCACAGGCAGTGAAGGAAAAAAATCTTTGGAACTGGAAAGAGCTTCACAGCAAAATAGGCTGAGAGTGTGACCCCAGGATATTGTGTACTCAGGGAGTCCCAGTGTTTTGCACCTGGTCCCACTGTGTACCAATGGGTTGGTAATCTGCTACACTTCATGGCTCCAGAAGATGCTAATACATCTGACCCAATGCCTTTGTGTATCTGTGGGGTGATAATGTGTTGCATCCAAGTAACCCATAGACGACTAATGTAGTTGCCCAGTGCCACCATATACTTGGACTGCAGTCTTTATCCTATCCTGTGTTTTTTAACTATAGCTGAGGTCCTGAGAGAACAACATCACTGAGTTGCTCTCCCAATTTCTTGGCGTGTAAGCACAGGCTGGTTGTGACGCGTGCGCGTGTGTGTGTGTGTGTGTGTATATGGTGTTGGCATCCTAATGCCACCACCAGAACAGTGTGTTTACTGGCACAACACCAACAACAACAACTTGCATTTGTTTGGCAAAACACCCATGGTACTCCACAGGAGTGCAACCAAACAAATTTTGCCACAGAGTCACAGAAGAAGGAAATAGGACAAGTGAACAAAAGCTTGACCAAAGAGGAAGGCTTTAAGGACCATCTTAAAGGAGGATAATCAAATAGAGAGGCAGAGACATTTTGAGCGGGAGTTCCAGAGCTTAGGGCTGGAATTTTCCAGTTGGCCTGTGGGCCCCCTCCCCATGGCTTCAGGAACCAGGCCAGCTGCATGGAGGCTGCCTCATGATGGCAGATGGGGGACATTGCGGGGATGGCAGCACTCCAGGCAGGCTTTGAGGCCCTCCCTGCCTATCTGGCCACAGCTGTGGCTGCAGGCTGTCCTGTGGAGGGGACCAGTGTGGTGGCCTGGCAGCTATGGCCATTTTTTAATTGAAAAGTTTTAAAAGTTGCTGAGGGGGTGCCATTTCTCTACCTTACCTGAAAAGGCAGGCTGCAGTTCCTGCCAGCTGGAGGGGCTCCTATTGGCTCTCCAGTTTTGGGAGCCCGCCCATCATCCTTAAGCGGATGGTGAGTGTGCTCCCTGGCCAAATTGGCCAATGCAGGAAAAATTACTGCTGGTTGACTGTTCCCCACACGGTGCAGGGTTTGGACCCCCACTTGACCCCAACATCAGGATCCCGACCCAGAACCCCAAACTCTGCCCAACATTTTAGGGTTGTGGCCTTTCATCAGAATTGGGAAAACGTCATTTTCTGTTTTTATTTCAGATATCAAGCGTCCGCAGTATTGTACTTCAGTGTTAAGCCACATCATTAGTTGTACGATTGAAAAAGAAATTTCACCGAGGCTCAATAAACATTTTGATTGGCAAGACATTTCTGAAAGTAATTCATGTTAAATAGATTATTTGAATTTGACAGCATCTGCCCAGAATGGGAAAGCCACCTGTTGATTAAATTAGAGTCAAATGTGCATTTAATATTTTTTTTTAATTTACTTTGGTGAGACAGGCAGATTGTTAATAATGAATGGCTGATCTTTTCTTTTGTTTTGTCATAGCAATCTTCAATTTGAAAACTAAAATTGCTGTTACACTGTTTATTAATCTCACTTGAGCAATATGAGTAATAAATTGAAAAAGTGCTTGACAATAACTCTTCAATGGGAACACATGATGGATGACAAACACTAACGTCAGAACTTTGTTTGCATTTCCATTTAACAACTTGGGTATGGAAGTCATGGTTGGTTAGTTGAAGATGTTAAAGGATAAGGTGAGACAAATCACTGTTACCACTTTATTATATACTAAAAGTCTTGTGTTTAGCATGTGTAACATTTACTGCCTTTAACACGTCTGCTCTCACACTATTTCCTTCATGCTTGCCTGTCACATTTTTCTGGTACAATTAAATATGCTGGCTCCACTTTCATTGTGGAGCAGATTTGGGCCATACGAGAGGCCTGGGTGAGGACCAAACTCGCATGTTGAGGCCTAGAGAGATTTTAACTCCTAGGCCTCATTTGTATATCCAGGCACTGATTCCGCCCGAATCCAGTAGAAACAGAAAAATGGAGGTTGCAAGTTGGGGACCCCCAGTATTAGGAGTGTGGTGGGGGTTGGGCCCTGAACAAGATTGCAATGGGGGGATGTGGAGGGTGGGGGAAGCCCAGGGAAAAGGAAAGTCCACGTGAGGCTAGGAGGAGCATTCCTGCCCTTCAAGTCCCACAAGGAAAACAAAATAAATTTTTTTGAACTTGCTTTGGTGGACATCTTCTGGGCCTTGATTCAGATCTTGGCAGATTTGGCCTGGCAGGGAAACCACCACTGCTCTTCTACTCCATGGAACCATCATTACTGAGGCTGTGGCTCAATGTTACCTGCATGCTATTGCCTCTCTTTTAAATCATGGCATATTTGAATAACCATTTAATAATAATCAAGGCTACAGATCTATGGGGCAGAATTTTCTGCCTTCCGGGCAGGCGGGCCCGACCCAATCTCCGGTGCGCGGGGCCCCGCCGCCATTTTACGTGGGCGGGCCAATTAATGCCAGCTATGCGCTTACTGTCTCACACCCCCCTGCCCCCTGTCTCACACCCCCTCCCCACTGTCTCACACCCCCCTCCCCCCTGTCTCACACCCCCCTCCCCCCTGTCTCACATCCCCCCTCCCCCCTGTCTCACATCCCCCCTCCACCCCCTCCCCCCTGTCTCACATCCCCCCTCCACCCCCCCCCCCCGTCTCACACCCCCTCTCCTCCCCCCTCCCTCACACCCCCTCTCCTCCACCCTCCCTCACACCCCCTCTCCTCCACCCTCCCTCACACCCCCTCTCCTCCCCCCTGTCTCACACCCCCTCTCCTCCCCCCTGTCTCACACCCCCCCTCTGCCCCACCTCCCTCACACCCCCTCTCCCCCCCCCCCCACCTCACAACCCCTCTCCTCCCCCCTCCCTCACACGCCCCTCCTCCCCCCTCCCTCACACGCCCCTCCTCCCCCCTCCCTCACACCCCCCTCCTCCGGGCGGGGAAGGATTCCCCAAAAGCGAGAGTGTGCTTTTTCGCGCATGCGCTCAAAAGAGCGCACATCTCCCTGAGGCTAAGTACTGCCTCAGGGAGATCGCTGACAGTTCTAAAAACATTAAAAATAGAAAAAAAAATCCTTAACATGTCCCCCTCATGTGACAATGTCACATGAGATGGGACATGTTCATAATTTACACTAAAACTTTATTAAACTTTTTAAAACCCTGCATGAAACCTCATCCCGCCGGTGGGTGAGGTTTCATGTTTTCTCAGAAGCCCGCCGGAGCTCCTGGCCTGCCCGTCAACCTTAAGGTTAGATGGGCAGGTCCTTTAATTGTTTAAATGATCCTGTCAATGGCCTCAATTAGCCATTGACAGATCGGCGGGTGCACAGCTGATTTTGCTGCGGGCCCGCCTTCCTGAAGATTTAAATGGGGCTGGATGACATCAGGGGTTTTCCATGATGTCATTCCGTGTCATTTTACGCATCGGCGAGCAGGCCCCGCCCCCTGCTCGCCGACTGCAAAATTCAGCCCATGGATTCTAATTAAGCAAATGTGCATGTAATAATGGAATATTAAACTGAAGATAGCACGAACACTCATTTCCAGAATGCTGTGCAGTCACCATAAATTCAAGGCCTGACAAGATATTTTAGACCTGGAATTCCATCCCTAAACCTCTCCACCTCTCTTTCCTCCTTTAAGATGCTCCTTAAAACCTTCTTCTTTGATCAAGCTTTTGGTCAACTGCCCTGATATCCCTTTATGTGGCTTGATATCAAATTTTGTTAGGGTTGCTGTGAAGCACCTTGAGGTATTTTAAAGGTGCTTTATAAAAGCAAGCCTTTAAAACCATGGGCAGAATTTAATGGCCCCATCGCAGCAGGAGCAGGGCTGTAAAGTGTGGCGAGCTGTTCAAAAGTCCATTGACTTCGGTAGGACTGTAAAATCCCACAGGTGTAAAATCCCTCCCTGACCTGAAATTTACATGGGCCAGAATTTTCCCATTGGCTATTTGGGGGCAGGGCCTGTTCGCCGACGGGAAAATGACGCGGGATGAGGCTGGGAGGAACCCCCAATGTCATCCCGGTCCATTTAAATGTTTAGGAAGGCGGGCGGACAGCGAAATCAGCTGTCTGCCCGCCAACTTGTCAATGGCCAATTGAGGCCATTGACAGGGTAATTAAGATAATTAAAGACCCTGCCCGTCCAACCTTAAGGCTGGTGGGCAGGCCAGGAGTCCCGGCGGCAAATAGAGAAAACATGAAACCTCATCCAGCGGCAGGATGAGGTTTCTTGTCCATTTTTAAAAACTTTAATTAAGTTTCTGTGCTTCTTATTAACATGTCCCATCTCGTGTGACATTGTCACATGAGAGGAACATGTTAATGATTTTTAAATTTTTCTATTTTAAAGTTTTTTAGACTGTCACTAATCTCCCTGAGACAGCACTTAGTCTCAGGGAGATGTGCGCACTTTGACAGTCGGGGATCCCTCCCTCCCCCTCCCCCCCACCGGACAGGAAGTGCATAGCACTTCCTGTCGGGCAGTCCGCTGGGTGGGCCTTAATTGGCCCGCCCACTCAAAATGGTGGCGGGCCCTGTTTTGGTGACGGTGGGGCCTGGGCCCGCCCGCCCATCAAGGGCAAAATTCTGCCCATGGAGCTACAGCCACACTCAGCTATAGATAGCTGCAATTTACTTGAATTTGCCTAACTAGAACACCGGCTGTTAAGATTTTGACCAAGCCAGCAGTGAAACATCACAACCATGTTCCAAACCCAGGAATACTGTGAGCATTGGTACAGAACATCCAGGGAATGGCAAAATCATATTATCACATTATCACAGCATCTTTACAGTGCAGAAGGAGGCCATTTGGCCCATCGGGTCTGCACTGGCTCTCTGAAAGAGCATTCCACCTAGTCCCACTCCCCTGCCTTATCCCGTAACCTTGCACACTCTCTTTTCAGGTAGCATTCTAATTTACTTTTGAATACCTTGATCGAACCTGCCTCCACCACCCTTTCAGGACGTTTGTTCCAGACTCCAACCACAATCTGGATGACATTTGTTTTCCTCGCATCACATTTATTCCTTTTGCCAATTATTTTGAATCTGTGCCCTCTAGTTCTTGGTGTTCTCTTGAGTGGGAACAGTTTCTCACTATTTACACTGTCCATATCCCTCAGGATCTTGAATACTTCTATCAGGTCTCCTCTCAGCCTTCTTTTCTCCAAGGAAAACAGCCCCGACCTCTCCAATCTATCCTCATAGCTACAGTTCTTCATCCTGGGAATAATTCTTCTGAATCTCCTCTGTGCCCTCTCAAATGCCTTCACATCCTTCCTCAAGTATGACACCCAGAACTGGACACAGTACTCCAGATGAGGCTTAACTAGTGTCTTATACAAGTTCAACATGACCTCCTTACTCTTGTACTCAACGCCCCTAATAATAAAGCCTAAGATACTTTAAGCTTTATTAATCGCTCTCGCAAAATGCCCTACCATCTTCAATGGCCTATGTATGTATACGCTGAGGTCCCTCTGTTCTTGCACCTCCTTCAGAGGCTCTCCTTTATTTTATACTGTCTCACCATTTCTTTCCTGCCAAAACAAATCACCTCACACTTCTCTGCATTGAACATTCATCTGCCACTTGTGTGCCCAATCCACCAACATGTCTATATCCTTTTGAAGTTCAAGACTATCCCCATCACAGTTGACAACATTTCAAATCTTTGTATCATCTGCAAATTTTGAAATCATGCCCTGCACACCACAGTCTAGTTTATTAATATATATCAGGAAGAGCAAGGGTCCCAACACTGACCCTTGGGGAATTCCATTGCAAACCTTCCTCCAATCTGAAAAACAACCATTTATCACTAGTCTGTTTCCTATCACCCAGCCAATTTCTTATCCATGTGCCTACTTTCCTTTTTATTCCATGACCTAGAAATTTTGCTCACAAGTCTGTTGTGCGGCACTGTACCAAATGCCTTTTGAAAACCCATATACGTCACACCAACAGCATTTCCTTTATCAACATCCTCTGTTACCTCCTCAAAAAACTCTAGCAAGTTAGTTAAATGTGATTTTCCCTTGGTGAAATCTTAATTATCCTGCACTTGTCTAAGTGATTAGTTGTTTTATCCTGTACTATAGTTTCCAGAAGTTTCCCTTTGAGGTCAAACTGACTGGCCTATAGTTGCCAGCTTTATCCTTGCACCCCTTTTTGAACAAGGGTATAACATTCGCAGTTCTCCAGTCCTCTGGCGCCTTCCCTGTGCCTAAGGAAGACTGAAAGATTATCACCACTCTCCGCTCTCACTTCTGTCAGTACCCTTAGATGTATCTCATCTGATTCTGGTACCTTATCTATTTTAAGCAAAGATAGCCTTTCCAACACATCCTTCCTCTTGATTGTAAGTTCTTCTAGTGTACCAGTTACCTACTTGTTCACCTCGTCCTGGGTAACAAATTCTTCCTTTGTAAAGACTCTCCCTTTGTAAATATGTTAAAGTTAATTATTTGTCTTGATTTTATTAAATGAAAACTGTGGATGGCATCCAGGCCTAGAAATCTTGTGTCAGGAAGGCAACAGTTTAACAATGCAAAGTTCAGCAATGCAAGGAATCTGCCAGCAATTTGAATGCACAGTGAACTTAGTTCTGCTCCATCAAAGATGTCTGCCAATTGGTGATAAGGCTGAAGATTATATAATGCACAGAGGCCAAAAAAGGATTTTTTAATGAAAAACTTGCGCCTATGGAGTTTATTTATAGATTGTTGGACATTAAAGCAATTTATATAGTTGAAAGAGAATCCATATAGTTTTTGCTTTACACAGCTAGTTCTCTTGAGCTTAGCGTCAATGATGCCAAACTTCACTCCTCAAGAACTAGAGTATCTTTATATGCATAATATCCGGTAATATAGTTGAACATAAACTCTTATTACTGTAATATCTCACTGAATTGACATGAGTCCTCTGGTATTCTCCTAGTCTTGGTTTACCAAGTAAATAAGCAGTCTACTGGGCAATGTGACAAATCAGGTTTATTAAAAATCAAGTTTAGATATTGCCTTACCCTCAATTTAAAGCAGATTTTTATGTAATTTTAGCTATACAAAAAAGAACAATTGACTATTCTCCTTGGAATAGAGACATTGAGAGGTGACATAATTGAGGTTTCCAAGATGATGAGAGGTATTGATAGAGAAAAAAATATTTCCTCTGGTGAGTGGGTGAATAACCAGAATGGTCATAGATTAAAAATTATTGGCAAAAGCTTTAGGGGGAAGATGAGGAGAAGTATTTTCATTCAGACAGTTGTTGTGACCTGGAATGCTTTATCTAAAAAGGTGGTGGAAGCTGATTTCATAAATAATTTAAAAAAAGGATTGGACAGGTACTTGAGGATGAGGAACTTATGGAGTTATGGACGATAGCAGCGGCGTGGGACTAAGCATGACTCAGCATGGCCCTTTCAAAGAGGCAGCACAGATACAAATGTGTTCCTCTGTGCTGTAAATTTCTATAATCCTATAACTCTCTACTAACCTGGACAGTGTTCGTAACTTAAAACTTCCACCTCTACTCGTGGCCCTCTTTAAAGGCCTTCGACTTTTTAATTGGAATAGGGACTGTGGGGCGTCCTCCTCAAATTTGGTTGCCTCCAGAAATTCGTCACCATCCTCCGCCTGCTGCATGATGACATGCAAGCTGTGACGCTTTCCAACGGATCTGCCACAGGCCCAATACAAATGCAAACTAGGGTCAAGTAAGGCTGTGTCATCAATCCAACTCTTTTTTCCATCTTCCTCGCCTCAACACTCCACCCCATCTCCAAGAAGGTCCCCGCCAGAGTCAAGCTACTCTATAGGAGGGAAACTATTCAACCTGCACTGCCTCCGGTCCAGAACCAAGATCACCACAACCTCTGTCATCGAGCTGCAGTACGCTGATAACACTTGCATATGCGCACACTCAGAGCCTGAGCTCCAAACTAATGTCGACACATTCACGGAGCGGTATGAAAGAATGGGTATTAGGCTAAAATTCCGGAACACCAAGGCCCTCTTTCAGTCTGCTCCCACTGTGCAACACTGCCCCCCGACTATCAAGATCCACAGTGAGCCATTGGACAACGTGAATTATTTCTCATATCTTGGGAGCCTCCTCTCAGCGAGGGCAGACATTGACGATGAAACTCAACTTTGCCTCTGGTGTGCCAGTGCAGCTTTTGGCTGCCTGAGGAAAAGAGTGTTTAATGAGAAAGACCTCAAACCTGGCACCAAGCTCATGGTCTACAGGGCTGCAGTGCTACCCTCCCTCCTGTGTGCATCAGAGACATGGACAACGTTCAGCAGACACCTTAAATCCCTGGAGAAATATCACCATTGATGCCTCCAAAAAGTCCTGCAAATTCAATGGCAGGATAGACGCTCCAATATCATTGTCCTCTCCTAGGCCAACATTCTCAGTATTGAGACACTGGTTATGGCTAATCAGCTACATTGGGCGGGTCACACCATCCGCATGCCTGACACAAGACTCCGAAAACAAGCTCTCTACTCCAAGCTTCGTCACAGCAAGCGGTTACCAGGAGGGCAGGGGAAACATTTCAGGGATGTCCTCGAAGACTCCCTGAAAAAAATGCAACATCCCCACCGATATGTGGGAATCTCTTGTTTGAGACCACCCAAGCTGGAAAAGAAGCATCCACAAAGATGCCAACCACTTCGAACGTCTCTGACAGGCCCAGATGGAGGCCAAGCGCAAACAGCGGGAAGAACATACCAAAATCCAAGCATCCCACCCACCCACCCCATTAAACACGAACTGCCCCACCAGTGGCAGAGTGTGCAGATCCAGCATTGGACTTTTTAGTCACCTTGGGACCCACAACCCCAGAGTGAAAGAAAGTCATCCTCGGTCCTGAGGGACTGCCTAAGAAGAAGAAAAAGACACATGAAGATTCTTTATGAGCTTCATTTATCTCAGTTGTAACTCTTGGACATATATACGTTCATAGCTAAATGAATATGGAGATAGTGATGTAGTGGTAATAACACTGGACTAGTAAACCAGAGGCCCATACTCTGGGGATATGCGTTTAAGTCCCACTATGGTAACTTTTAAATTCATAATTCTTTTTTAAAATTCATTCATGGGATGTGGGCATTGCTGGCCCATTTATTGCCCATCAGAGGGCATTTAAAAGCCAACCACATTGCAGTGGGTCTGGAGTCACATGTAGGCTGGACAGGGTTAGCAGATTTCCTTCTCTAAAGGACATCAGTGAACCAGATGGGTTTTTACAACAGTCAATAATGGTTTCATGGTCATCATTATGACTTTTAATTCCAGGTTTTTATTGAATTCAAATTCCACCATCTGGCGGGATTTGAACCCAGGTTCCCAGAACATTACCCTGGGTCTCTAGGTTACTAGCTCAGCAACAATACCACCACACCTTCACCTCTCGGAGGTGATGGGATTTAAATTCAAATAATAAATCTGGAATATAAAGCTAGTACTAGTTATGGTGACCATGAAACAATTGTTGTAAAAACTTATCCGGTTGATTAATGCTCTTTAGGTAAGGGAATCTGTCATTCTTACCTGGCCTACATGTGACTCCAGATCCACAGTGATGGCTGACTCTTAGCTGCCCCCTGAGATGGACTAGCAAGCTACTCAGTTCAGGGGCAGTTAGGGATGGGCAACAAATGCTGGCCTTGCCAGGGGGGCCCACATCCCATGAAATTAAAAAAAAAGTCAAAGATCCTGGAATATGACAGGGATATTAGTGACTGTATTTTTGAAACCTGGTGTTAATCTATTAATGTCAATGGGTGAACTACTCTGCTAACATAGTGAGAAATGCTGTAAGGCAACGTTAAGCTTTTCTCCATGATTATCACGAGTAGCAGTTTCCAGGCAATTAGCGTGCACTCTTGACACTAAGTCGCATTGAAGCATTTTCACCAGGCAACCAATATTGACCCCATGATAAGAACATAAGAACGTAAGAAATAGGAACAGGAGTAGGCCATTCGACCCCTCAAGCCATTCAATAAGATCATGACTGATTTGTTTGTGTTTTGAATTCCACATTCCCATCTACCCCCGATAACATTTAATTCCCTTGAGAAAAAGTTTCTGCTCATCTCTGTCCTAAAAGGGTGACCCCTAATTTTAAAACAGTGCCTTCTAGTTCTGAACTCACCCACAAGAGGAAATATCCTTTCCACGTCCACCTTGTCAAGACCATTCAGGATCTTATATACTTTAATAAAATCACCCCTCACTCTTCTAAACTCCAGTAGAAACAAGCCCAGTTTGTTCAACCTTTCCTCATAAGACAACCTGCTCATTCCAGGTATTGATCTAGTAAACCTCCTCTGAACGCCTCCAATGCATTTGCATCCTTCCTTAAATAAGGGGACCAAAATTGCACACAGATGAATACACTTATCACAGGATCACAGAAATGTTACAATGAAGAAGGAAGCCATTCAGTCCATTGTGTCTGCACTGACTCTCCAAATGAACATTATGGCCAGAATTTTTCTGTCGGCGAGTTGGGGGCGGGGCCCGCTCGCCGACGCGAAAATGACGTGGGATGACGTCGGGAGGAAACCCCGACGTCATCCCGCCCCATTTAAATATTCAGGAAGGCGGGCGGACAGCGAAATCAGCTGTCCGTCCGCCGACCTGTCAATGGCTAATTGAGGCCATTGACAGGATAATTAAGCCAATTAAAGGCCCTGCCCGTCCAACCTTAAGGCTGGCGGGCAGGACAGGAGCCCCAGCGGGCTTCTGAAAAAACATGAAACCTTATCCACCGGTAGGATGAGGTTTCATGTCTGTTTTTAAAAACTTTAATAAACTTAATGTAATATTTATTAACATGTCCCATCTCATGTGACATTGTCACATGAGGGGACATGTTAATAAATTTTTTATTTTGCTATTTTTTAGGTTTATTAAACTTTCAGCACTCTCCCTGAGACAGCACTTAATCTCAGGGAGCAGTGCGCTCTTTCGCGCACATGCGTGAAAGAGCGCACTTTGACAGTTGGGGAAATCCCTCCCCCTGCACAGGAAGCTCACAGCGCTTCCCGTCGGGCCCACCCACTCAAAATGGTGGCGGAGCCCGTTTCGGTGGTGGAGTTCGGCTGCCCGCCCACCGCCGAGCCGGTGGGGCCCGCCCACCCATTGAGGGCTAAATTCTGCCCTATAATTCAGTGCCATTATCTTGCCTTTTCCCTATAACCCTGCACATTGTTTCTATTTAAATAATCAACTATTGCCCTTTTGAATGCCTCGATTGAACCTGCCTCCACCACACTTCCAGGCAGTGCATTCCAGAGCCGAACCACTCACTGTGTGAAAAAGTTTTTCTCACATTGCATTTGCTTCTTTTGCAAGTCACATTAAACGTGTGCCCTCTTGTTCTCAATCCTTTTATGAGTGGGAACAGTTTCTCCCTACCTACACTGTCCGGCCACCTCATGGTTTTGAAAACCTCTACAAATCTCCTCTTAGCCTTCTCCTCTCTAAGGAGAAAAGTCCCAGCTTCTTTAATCTATCTTCATAACAGAAGTTTCTCATCCCTGGAACCATTTTAAAAAAAATTTTCTGCACTCTCTCCAATGTGTTCACATCCTCCCTAAAGTGTGGTGCCCAGAACTGTACACAATACTCCAGTACTCCAGCTGTGGTCTAGCTAGTGTCTTATATAATCTCCCTGCTCTTGTACTCAATGCCCCTATTAATAAAGCCTAGGATACTATATTTTATTAACTGCTCTGTCCACCTGTCCTGCCACCTTCAATAATCCATGTACATATACACCCAGGTCTCTCTGCTCCTGCACACCCTTAGGGATTGTACCCCTTATGTCATATTATCTCTCCATGTTCTTCCTACCAAAATGAATCACCTCACACTTCTCTGCATTGAACTTCATCTGCCACCTATCAGCCCACTCCACAGCTTGTTTACGTCCTTTTGAACTTCTATACTGTGCTCCTCACGGTTTGCAATGCTTCCAAGTTTTGTATTATTCGCAAACTTTGAAATTGTCCCCTGCACACCCAGATCTAGAGCATTAATATATATCAGGAAAAGCAAGGGTCCCAATACTGACCCCTGGGAAACTCCACTACAAACCTTCCTCCAGCACGAAAAATATCCATTGAGCATTACCCTCTGTTTCCTATTTTTCAGCCAATTTTGTATCCACGTTGCTACTGTTCCTTTTATTACATGAGCTATAACTTTTCTCAGAAGTCTGTTGTGTGGCACTGTATTGAATGCCTTTTGAAAGTCCACATACATCACATCAACAGCATTACCCTAATCAACCCTCTCTGTTACCTCTTCAAAAAACTCCAGCAAGTTAGTTAAACACAATTTCCCCTTTATTAATCCATGCTGGATCTCCCTAATCAACCCACATTTTTCCATGTGACTATTAATTCTATCCTGAATAATTATTTCTAGAGGCTTCCCACCACCGAAGTTAAACTGACTGGTCTATAATCGCTGGACTTATCCTTACAACCTTTTTTGAACAAGGGTGTAATGTTTGCAGTTCTCCAGTCCTCTGGCACCTCCCTTGAGTCTAGGGAAGACTGAAAGATTATGGTCAGTGTCCCTGCAATTTCCACTCTCACTTCCTTCAATATCCTAGGTAGACCATTCTTCAGCTACAGTTTTTCCCGCCAACCTTTGATTCCAGTTTATCTGGCCCAGCTCCATTCTTGTCCCATTGAAATCAGCCCTCCCCTAGTTAATTATTCTTATTCTGCATTGCCCATTGTCCTTTTCTACTGTCATCCTATACCTTATGATACTATGATCACTGTTTCCCCACTGACACTTGATCTACTTGGCCCACCTCATTTCCAAGAACCAGGTCTAGCAGTGCCTCCTTTCTTGATGGACTGGACACATACTGCTGTAGAAAATTCTCCTGAACACACTCTAGGAACCCTTGTCCCTCTCTGCCCTTTACACTTCCGATATCCCAGTCTATATTCGGGTAATTAAAGTCCTTGATTATAATTGCTCTATAATGTTTGCACCTCTCTGTAATTTCCCTGCAGATTTGTTCCTCTACATCCTTCCCACTATCTGGTGGGCTATAGCTTACACCGAGCAATGTAATTGCATCCTTTTTGTTCATTAGCTCTAGCCAAATTGATTTTGTCCTTCTGGGACCCTCTGGGACATCCTCTTCCTCCAGCATTTCAATGCTCTCCTTAACCAATACAGCCGCCTCTCCTCCTTACCTTCTTGCACTATCTTTCCTGAACAATTTGTACCCAGGAATATTTCACCAGTCCTGCCCTTGCTTGAGCCAGGCCTCTGTTATTTCCACAGCATTATAATTCCACATGGCAATCTGCACCTGTAACTCACCAATCTTATTTACCATACTCAGTGCATTCACATACATGCAGTATAAGCCTGATTACTTTCATTAGTAACATCCCACTCACTAATCAGTTTTCTGTTTTGGATAATGGCAAGGGGTAATGATAATTCCTCAGAGGTGTGCAGTCAAATCCAAGCTTGTGGCACCATGAACAGCTCAGCTGTATAGGAGGGGAGGAAGAAGAAAGGAAGAGCAATGGTGATAGACTTCATTACTTTCTCCCTTACTCCGATTCTGCCTATTAACTTACTATTCTCTATTCCAGTGCTATCTGTCTCTCCCAGTATTTTGTGCACCTTTATATTACTCTCTAACATTCTCCCCTGATTCCCACGCCCCTGCTCAGTTAGCTTAAAGTCCCCCCTCAACAGCACTAGCATAAAGCCCCACAAGGAATTCAGTCCTGGCTCTGTTGAGGTGCAATCTGTTCGGCTTGTATAGGTGCCATCCCCCAGAGCCAGTCAGGAATCTAAAGCCCCCGTTCCTGCACCATCTTTCTAGCCACATATTCATCTGCGTTATCTTCTTATTTCTGCACTCACTTGCACGTGGCACTGGGAGTAATTTGGGGGTTACTACTTTTGAGGCCCTGCTTGCTAATTTTCTACCTAGCTCCCTAAATACTGTCTGCAGGACCACATCCCCCTTCCTACATAAGTCATTGGTACCGATGTGGACCATGGCCTCTGGCTGTTAACCCTCCCCAGAAGAATGTCCTGCAGCCCATCGGTGACATCCTCGACCCTGGCACCAGGTAGGCAACATACCATCCTGGAGTCATGTTTATGGCCGTAGAAATGTCTGTCTGTTCACCTAGCTAATGAATCCCATATCACCATTTCTCTTCCTTTCTTCTTCCTCCCATCCTATACAGCTGAGATGCTCATGGTGCCACAAGCTTGGATTTGATTGCACACCTCTGAGGAATTATCATTACCCCTTGCCATTATCCAAAACAGAAAACTGATTAGCGAGTGGGATGTCAGGGGACTCCTGCATTACTTGCCTGGTTCTCTTGGACTGTCTGGCGGTCACCCATTCCCTTTCTGCCTCCATGCCCCTAACCTGCAGTGTGACCACCTCTCTGAATATGCTATCCATGTAGCTCTTAGCCTTGCGGATGTGCCACAGTAATTCCAGCCACTGCTACAGCTCCGAAACCCAGACCTCAAGCTTCTGCATCTGGCAGCACTTACTGCACGTGTGGTTGTTCAGGTCACCAATAGTGTCCATGACTTCCCACATACTACAGGACATGCATTTCACATGACTGAGCTGTCCTGCCATGTCTTAACTTTACTTCCTTTACGTTAACTTTATTTTACTTTGATTTACTTATATTACTTTATGTTACTGGCCCTGACTTCCCCTTATTTCTCATGTTTCTTGCTCAAACCCAAGTAGCTACTACTTTAAAAAAATATGTTTTTCTAATTTGCAGCTATTTAAAGACACTCCTTAACAGCAGTTTCTTACCAACAATGAACTTATGGTTTTCCTGTGATGTTGTCACTGTTTGATATTTTTTCAAACTCAGCTCCAAAGGCGAGGCTTACACCCAGGTCTCTTTCTGCTCAGCTACTCCTTTTCCCGACTTAGAATAATTCCTATACATATCACACCTCTTCCCATGTGTATTGAATTCCCATGTGAGCCTAATTCGCTATTCAGTCAGTTTCTGTCTCCGTCTCACTACAGCGTGGTCACCTGTCTCCTCACGTGCCCTTTACTGACTGTGAGGTATGATAACCCTACCTCTATGATAACCTACCCGAGCGAGCCTAAAATGACAAATGATGATGTTGGTCGAGCGTCCAGACGTCATCGTGCACTCGCGCGACATTTTGGTCGACGGGCGCCCGCGGGAGTTGGCAGCACATTCGCTGAAAATCAAAAGGCCTATTAAGGCCATTAATACAATAATTGAGTTCAATTATTCGCTGCCCGCCTGAAGCGGCCTTTGGATTTTTTAGGAAACCTCATCCACGGGTGGGATGAGGTTTCCAACAGCAAATAAACATTAAATAAAAATGTTTAAATTTCATTAATAATGTGTCCCTGCTCATGTGACAGAGTCGCATGAGGGAACATGTTTTCTTAACATTTTAAAATTCTTTATTTTTTAAATCTTCAGCTCCCTGAAGCAGCTCTGCGAAGTTCCCTGCTCGCCCTCCTCCCTCACCCACACCCCCAACACAGGCAGCGTCGAGCGCTGTAATGCGTGCGTGTTTTATGCTGGGTGGGCCTTAATTGGCCCCACCAGCATGAAATCACGGTTGGCAGTCGGCTTCCTGCCCGCTCCCCACTTGCCCCCGCTGAGCCCGCCCGATAAGGGCAAAATCGTGGCCTAGTTTACTTATGTCAATTCTTAATCTATAGTTAAATCTGAAGAGGATTTACCAGAAACTTACCACAGGAGCTTAATTCGCTACTCACTCGTTCTCTGTCCCACTCCGGCGTAATCGCCTGTCTCCTTGTGCGCCCACTTATGTGTCTGACCTCAGGCAATTAACAAGCTTTGTACAAATGAAAATACAGATTCTCATATTTTTTAGCTGTTACAGCACATGTGATTCCGCTCTGCTGAGGACAATTCATTACTTTCAAAGAGAATAAAATAATTATGTTAATAGGGTCAGGCGGTTACAAAACTCTTTTATAGTTTAAAAATAACAGCCTAACAAAGTGAGAGGGCCATCTCTCTTTCTATTTATCTTCCACAGGAAACATAAGGGCATCCAAACAGCAGGAGGCCAAATTATCCATGAGCCTGTTCCACCAGTCACTGACTGATTTCAATGGAAAATGGGTGTCAAGCCAGGCTAAAATGATAAAAAAAACAATTCTTTCATCTTGCTGCTCAAGATCTGCCTGCTGTCATTTTCAAGTGAGCCTTGATTGAGCCAACCACCTTTCCCACTGGAAATAGACAGGAGCCTCACTGTCTAAACAGATACAGTTCCCAAGACATTGTTAGGATCCTAGACCCATTTTGTTGCAGTTGCATGTAGCCCACACTGAACATTGAAACTGCTCATCACACAAAGTTGAAGATGGACAGAATTCTTAAAAGTATGGCTGGCAGCAGCTCAGGGTAACAATAAAAAAATAATTTACTTTATGGGTAGCAGCTTGAGCTGTTTGCGCTTCTTGTGCTGCACTGTTAATCTTCACTACAATAACGCTCTCCATCACGTCCCACTATTTCCCATGCCTCCTTTTTAAATCCCACACTGCAAGCCTATGCTCCATGAATGTCTTGCCAAATTTCTTGCCCCTTAACCTCAAAGTGGTGAACAGCCTGTCAGCACTTGGAATGCGCTGGCAGCTCATCTACTGAATGCAAATAAAGCACAACTACCAAAGCAGTTCAGACTCCTCACTGGCGACAATGGGTGAGCATGGTGATGGCTCTAGCCACTTCCTGCCCAATGTACACTGAAGATGAAAATGACTCCATTCCCCCATTAATTGTCTTTGTAAAGTTGTGAGCTGTCTTCACCTCCTATTCACTCATCTCATCTTGTTGTTTTGGCACTTCTGCTTAACAATTGTCAAATGCTCTCACCAGTAACATTAACCTGCTACCTCTTCTTCAGATGCTGACTGACCTGTTGTGCATTTCCAGCATTAATGGGTTTATTTCGATTATCAGCAATCCGTTTTTCTTATGGCATGTAAATAGGGGGATGTAGGAGCAGATGCTCCAAATCCAAAGTATGCTTTGTGAATACTGATTTGTCTTTGTTGTACTCGTCATTGTTCTGGAGCAATAAAATATGTTGGATTTTGTTCTCACAGGTTGACTGTTTCAGCAAAACAGAGTTTTAAAGCATGCTGCTATAGCACCACCAGTAATGATAGGAACAGAACTCAAACTGCGCTCTGTCAGCTGGTTTGCATTTAATTCAATTACCCCCCTCTGTAACAGTGTGATATGTATATAACCTACGCACAAGCAACATTACTTCAATTTACAAGTGTGAAACTTCACACCCACTACTTGGTGACCCCTTAGGGAGACAGCTCACATTTTCTGGCCTCTCTGGTGGAAATCTTTGTGACGCTGCCATAGCAACACCTTCTTCCTCTGCAGTATCATCTCTTCTGAGAGTTAATTTCCAAATTCACATTCTGTAAAGGAAAGTGCTTGAAGATCATCCCACGTATGGTTCTGTGATGCCTTTTTTTAGGATGGAAAATAAGGAACGCTGACTGGAATGCAAAACACCTCACAAGGCAGGTTGAGGATTTTGGAAACTTACTGACAAACAACTACACAGTTGCAGAAATCAAGCCAAAATCATATTGATGCTGATGGGCCACTGGTCACTAATAGTGTGGTGCACTTCATGTTAATAATAATGTCTCACCCTGTGTATTTCACACTGAAAGTGACAGCTTGCAAGAAGTATCTGGAGTAAGGTACTGGAATTAGAGGTTTCTGCAGCTAGTAAGCTTATTGATGTTATTGACGTCTCATAAATATGAAGCTGTCAGCGGAGGATGGCCAAGGCTAGAACAAGCAGTGTAAAATGTTTCCCAAATAAAACCCCACAAAGAGAGGTGAGGAGTTGTAATGTCCATAATGAATGATGTAGCAGCTATAGAATGGATGGATATATGAGCAGAAGATTAAAACAAGATAGATAAAACACAGCGATATTAAGGGTGACAAATAGTTCCTGTTATTGATCACCACCACAAGATCAGCACATGGGTGAAGAACAGCTTGGGAAGATTGGGAAGGCTGAAGAATATATT
This sequence comes from Cetorhinus maximus, assembly GCF_964194155.1. Lineage (NCBI taxonomy): Eukaryota > Metazoa > Chordata > Chondrichthyes > Lamniformes > Cetorhinidae > Cetorhinus > Cetorhinus maximus. Next base: position 101,230,694 of record NC_135890.1, read on the forward strand.
TTATATATATAAAGTAATGGTAACAAATAAACCATGTGGAGTTTTTCAACATCCCACAGTTTGACTGGGCAAACTGAAGGGAGGAGTGAGAATACAAATTCACATTAACCAGGCAGTGGATAAAAATGGCTTCTGCCTAGCTGAATTCTTTGCTCACAAAGGAATGACAATACACGTCATCTGACTCAGAGACCACATGACTATGGCAAGCCACAGTGCACAACATGCAACAATGCACAAAGGCATTTCACCAAACATGGGATTGTTGCTGCGATCCCTTGCCTTTGTTGGGGAACGGTTGACTGATGGTCGTTCCATTCCTTGTTCAGTTGGTGAAATCAACTCTTCCTCATCAGCTGTCTGCTGGGAAGGAGCAGCTTCTCAGGTTGTACAAATGTGTCTGTGGTTGTGGTGATATATCTGGTCGCTCACTTTCACCACGCGTGATCGAGGTGACAATTGCACAGGTTCCAAGTTGCTAAGTGGGCTGGTTTTTGTTGAGTGCGTTGAATGTCTACCCTATGATTGGCTCTCCCACTCTCAACTGGCAATGATTTTGCCCCTTTATCAAAGTAAAATTTGGCTTTCTGTTGTTTCACTTTGATTTTGTCACTCACTCTTGTTACTGCTCTTGGCTTCAGTAGTTTTACAGTTATTGAAAGAGTAGTCTAGGTGTGATGTGACATTAGTCGCTGGACAGGACTACTTTCTATGCCTTCAGTAAGTGTGTTTCTTCACTCTAAGAAATCTTGTATTATATACACATCTTGTATACATCAGTGCTGGATCTACTCAATTTTTTGATAATCGCTTGGAAATTTTCACCGCTGCCTTGGTCTTTCCATTTGACTGGGGATAGTGTGGAGATGATGTGTAGTACTGAATTTCCCAATCATTTTCATGGTGACTGAATTGTGCTTTCAGGCGTACTACGATACCACCTGCAGATGTTGAGGTCAGCTTGTCTAATTCCCAATAGCCTGAATCGCAGTCGACGGTGACGACATAGTCAGTTTCATAGAGTGTGAAGAGTTCTACTCCAAGCCTCATCTATGGTCTGCCTGGGATGTTATTAGTCAGGTGTGACTCTTTAGATTGCTTAGCTTGATGTTCATTACAAGGACTGCACTGGCTGATGTGGTCCTTAAACTCATTGCTCATGTTTGGCCAGTAGAGCACTTCTTTTGCTTTCCTCAGACTAGACTTAATTCCTTGATGGTTTGCATGGATGTGCTTCAGCATATTTTTTCTCATCTCCTTAGGGATGATGACTCCGGTTCACTTGTACAAGGTGCCACCTTGGGCAATCGCTTCATCCCTGTATGCCCAATGCTCTCATATGGCAATAGGTGTGTCCTTGATGGTTTCTGGCAATCCTTAAATCACTACTTTCTGCAGCACTGGAAGAGTTGCATCTCATTGCATTGTCTGCCTAATCTGAGCTCAATGGGTGGAATTGTCCCAGATTTGTAATAAGTCCGGTAGTGGGTGGGAAAATGAATGTTTTACCTGCTGGCCACAGTGGCGTCTTTTCACTCCGTGTTGCCCAAGTCCCGCCTCAATAATCATGCATTCCCAGGAAGCATGCCAAATCTGCTTGTGATCTCTACAAATATTACCTGCTTTGGGGTAGGTTACCTTCCCTTTCTCTTATACAAATCTGATTTCTCTTCGGGAGTGGCTTGTAACTTGAGTTTAAGCCGTGGTGCAGTGCCTGAACTCACTTCTGGTACCTCCCCTTCAATGGACTCTGCTTTGACACTGCGGAGTTTGTTGAGGTTTAGGATTGAAACTTCCTCATTTGATTTACCAGTGGGTAACTCCGCACAGGTTTCACTGGTGTACCCCTCGTGGTTTCCACAAGTTTTGCCTACTTAGGGGTCGATTCTCTTCTCTTCCTTTTTTGCTTTAGGAAGGGGTCTTCTCCTAACCTGTGCCATGTGCTCTGGAACACTATCGCCCTCAGGTGGAGGTTCTGCTCCTGCCATACTCCCTTGTTGCTCTTCAGATAAGTGGGGCATCTTCCTTGGCCTATCTGGGAATTTCTCTGTTCCCCATTTAAATTGGCCATGAATCTATCAATCAAAGAGAAAATTGGTTCATTACAACCACCCGTTGCCTTTGGAATTTGCATTTCTCGAACCTGCTCCACAGCTCCTTTTCTTTATTCATTCATGGGATGTGGGCATTGCTGGTCCATCCCTAATTTATTGTCCATCCCTAATCGCCCTTGGGAAGGTGGTGATGTGTTGCCTTCTTAAAGCGCTGCAGTCCATGTGGTGTAGGAACACCCACATTGCTTTTGGGAAGGGAGTTCCAGGATTTTGACCCAGCAACAGTGAAGGATCAGTGATGTATTTCCAAGTCAGGATGGCGAGTGGCTTGGAGGGAAACTTCCAGGCGGTGGTGTTCCCATGTGTCTGCTGCCCTTGTCCTTCTAGATGGTAGTGATCGTGGGTTTGGAAGGTACTGTCTAAGGAGCCTTGGTGAGTTCCTGCAGTGCATCTTGTAGATGGTACACGCTTCTGCCACTGTGCGTTGGTGGTGGAGGGACGGAATGTTTGTGGAAGGGGTGCCAATCAAGTGGACTGCTTTGTCCTGGATGATGTCAAGCTTCTTGAGTGTTGTTGGAGCTGCCCTTATCCAGGCAAGTGGGAAGTATCCCATCACATCCCTGACTTATGCCTTGTAGGTGGTGGACAGGCTTTGTGGAGTCAGGAGGTGAGTTACTTGCCACAGGATTCCTTGCTTCTGACCTGCTCTTGTAACCACAGTGTATGGCTAGTACAGTTCAGTTTCTGGTCAATGGTAACCCCCAGGATGTTGATAGTGGGGGATTCGGCGATGGTAATGCCATTAAATTTCAAGGAGCGATGATTAGATTCTCTCTTGTTGGAGATGGTCATTGCCTGGCACTTGTGTGGCGCGAATGTCTCTTGACACTTTTTAGCTCAAGCCTTTTTTTGTTTATTCATTCATGGGATGTGGACTTCACTTGCTGGATCAGCATTTATTGACCATCCCCATTTGCCCTTGAGAACGTGGTGTTGAGCTGCCTTCTTTAACTGCTGCAGTCCATTTGATGTAGGTACACCCACAGTGCTATTAGGAAGAGAGTTCCAGGACTTTGATCCAGTGACAGTGAAGGAATGGCGATATATTTCCAAGTCAGGGTGGTGAGTGACTTGGAGGGGAACTTCCAGGTGGTGGTGTTCCCATCTATCTGCTGCCCTTGTCCTTCTAGATGGTAGTAGTCGTGGGTTTGGATATTGTCCAGGTCTTGCTGAATTTGGACATGGACTGCTTCAGTGTCTGAGGAGTCGCAAATGGTGCTGAACATTGTGCAATCATCAGACCATCCCCACTTCTGACCTTATGATGGAAGGAAGGTCATTGATGAAGCAGCTGAAGATGGTTGGGCCTAGGACACTACCCTGAGGAACTCCTGCAGTGATGTCCTGGAGCTGAGTTGATTGACCTCCTACAACCACAACCACCTTTCTTTGTGCGAGGTATGACTCCAACCAGCAGAGAATTTTCCCCCTGATTCCCATTAACTCCAGTTTTGCTAGGGCTCCCAGGCGCCACACTAGGTCAAATGCTGCATCAATGTCAAGGTCAGTCACGCTCAACTCACCTCTGGAGTTCAGCTCTTTTGTCCATGTTTGAACAAAGGCTGTAATAAGGTCAGGAGCTGTGTGACCCTGATGGAACCCAAACTGAACATCATTGAGCAGGTTATTGCTAAACAAGTTCCGCTTGATAGCACCGTTAATAACTCCTTCCATCATTTTACTGATGATGGAGAGTAGACTGATGGGGCTTTAATTGGCTCAGTAGGATTTGTCCAGCTTTTTGTGTACAAGCCATAGCTGGGCAATTTTCTACATTGCCAGATAGATGCCTGTGTTGTATCTTTACTGGAACAACTTGGCTAGTGGCGCGGCAAGTTCTGGAGCACGAGTCTTCAGTACTATTGCCGCAATATTGTCAGGGCCGATAGCTTTTACAGTATCCAGTGCCCTCAGCCATTTCTTGATATTATGTGGAGCAAATCAAATTGGCTGAAGACTGGCACCTGTGATGCAAGGGACCTCAAGAGGAGGCTGAGAATGATCATCCATTCGGCACTTCTAACTAAGGGTTGTTGCAAATGCTTCATCCTTATCTTTTGCACTGATGTTCTGGGCTCCCCCATCATTGAGAATGGGGATATTTGTGGAGCCTCCTCCTCCAGTGAGTTGTTTAGTTGTCCACCACCATTGATGACTGGGTGTGGCAGGACTGCAGAGTTTAGATCTGATCTGTTGGTTGTGGAATCGTTTAGCTCTGTCTATCGCTTGCTGCTTATGCTGTTTGGCACGCAAATTGTCCTGTGTTGTAGCTTCACCAGGTTGACACCTCATTCTTAGTTATGCCTGCTGCTGCTCCTGGCATGCCCTCCTGCACTCTCCATTGAACCAGTGTTGATCCCCCGGCTTGGTGGTAATGGTAGAGTGGGGGAATATGCTGGGGCATGAGGTTACAGATTGTGGTTACGTACAATTCTTTACTGCTGATGGCCCACAGCACCTCATGGTTGCCCAGTCTTGAGCTGCCAGACCTGTTTGAAATCTATCTAATTTAACACAGTGATAGTGTCACACAACATGATGGAGTGTATCCTCAATATGAAGACATTGAACATTACTGCCCCCAAGTGGACGTTCGGCTCCTGCCGTACTCCCTCGTGGCTCTTAAACCAGGTGAGGCATCTCCCTCATTATCTGCCTTTCTGTTTTGGAACTCTCCTTGTCGCTGTTTAAATCTGCCATGAAGCTGTCTGCCAAACAGATCGTTGGCCTATTCCTCTCTTCCTCTTTAACCTTTACAGGTCCCTGATTCACCTCTTTTATTTCTGCTGGTTTAACTTTGATCCTTTTAACTTGCTCAGTTTTTGCCTTGTCTCTTTGTACTTCTGCTGGCTGCCTTTGGCCCTTTTAACTTCCAGTGGCTCTGCAGCTGGGGATGGCACCACTCTCACTGTCTCCTTACTTCTCTTGGAAACCCCCTGGTCCCTGCTTAAATCTGCAAAAAATGTATCTACTAACTTGCTTTCCAGGTAATCCTTATTGCCTCTGTTCAATTCCCTCGATCCTTCCTGGACCCTCATTAACTGTACAGACCTACCTTGGCCTTTTTAAATTCAAGAAGCTGTTTCTTACTTACTCCAACCCTCACTGGTTCTATCGCCTCCTTTTGGGCCCCTGAACACCCTCCAACTCTCTGCACCTCTGCAGACTTTGGCGGCATGTTCCCTGCCTCTTTGATTGCAAGTAGCCTTTGCCTAGCCACTCCAATCCTCACAGGCCCTGTTGCCCTCTTTAAAGCCTCTGAATCAGTCTGGGTTCCCTGTATTCCCATAGATCCCAGCTGGTTTCCTCCAGCCTTCAGAGATTGCACGGATATGGTAAGCCACAGTACACAACGTGCAACAGTGGACAAAGTCCACACATTCACTGAGGCAGTTGGCGGAGTTGTTTTCTCACAGAACAGATGGAGCAGGCTATAGAACAAAGGCCGTTTGCTTTGATGCTAGTTTGTTTTTGATGTGTTATTTGTTGTGTACAGTTGCTTTGGGTGAGCCATCCCTCTCTTTCAGTGGTATTTCCACAGTAGGACTCTCATGATTGCTACCGCTTAACCTCTCATGTTATTTTCATAATATTTACTGTTATTTTATATGTTGCCCAAAATTTATCAGCAGAAAATTCCACCTGCAACATTTTGATCCATCTAGAGAATTGGCACAAATTTCTCCTAAAGGCAATCAATCTCCTTTTTGCCCACATAGCCTCATGTCACCAGCAAATTTAAAACTACTACTAAAGACACCCTTACCATATACTTCACTAACAACAACACAAAAGAGATCCCTAGGGAACAACACTGATTACTTTTGTCCAGACAGATACATTTTCCATTTAGCAGCACTCCTTGTCTTCTATTATTTAGACAATAATCTATCTATGTATACATGAGCTTTGACCTTCCCTACCAGCCTCACACAAGGGATTTTACTGAATGCCTTTATAAAACCCAAGTAACCGATATCCAGTGGATTAGTCACACTCACTACCTTAGTTACTTATTCAAAGAGTTTAATTAAGTTTGAAAGGCTTAATTTATTACTTCTAAAAATATGCTGACTGCTTCTGGTCTCTTTAAATGCTGATTTACAACTCCCCATAGATTACTGCATTCTACCCTCCATAAACTTGAAGTCACCAAAAACTTTACTGCTCATGTCCTAACTCGCACCAAGTCTTATTTACCTATCACCTGTGAGCTCACTAACCTACATTGGTTCCTGGTTAATCAATGCCTTGATTTTAAAATTCTCGTCCTTGGTTTTAAGTCCCCCTATGGCTTTACCCATCCCTTTTTCTGCAGCCTCCAACAGCCCTGTAACCCTCTAAGATGCCTGCACTTCTCTAATTCTGACCTCTTGAGCATCCCCAATTTTAATCACCCTATTACTGGTGGACATGCCTTCAGCTGCCCAGGCCCTAAGCTCTTGAACTCCCTCCCTAAATCTCTTTGCTCCTCTAACCTTCCTTCTTTGATGCTCGTTAAATCCTACTCTTTGAGCGAACTTTTGGTCATTTGGCCTTATGTGTTCTTATGCAGCTCAGTGTCAAATTTTGTTTTATAATACTCCTGTGAAGTGCTTGGGGATGTTTTATTACATTAAAGGTGCTGCATAAATAGAAGTTGTTGTTCATCCTGTATAATAAGCTTAAAGACATTCTATTTTCTTCTGTTCCTTTGAAGTATGGTCTCCCAATTTAATTTCACCAAGATCCTTCTCAACGGGTCCAGAATCTATTCTTCCAATGTCTTGGAACAGCAGCTTGTTGTTTTGGCCATAGCTTTGTCCTCCTCCTTTGGGTACCATGCCATAACAGTCCATGATTATGCTTTGCAAAGTATTGCAGTGGTTTGCCATTGCCTTCTGCAGATCGGGGCACCTCTGCACCTACACTGACCCACAAACAATTGCAGCAACTGTGAGCAAAGAGCAACAGCAGGAGGATGATCCACGTACTAAAACGTGTCCATTAATTGTATCAAAAATGCTTGGCTGTGGTTTGCTTGGAACCAGACTTGCCCAATTCATCCAATTGGTCTTGGATTGTTTTTTCCCTTGAAGTCACAAAACTAAAAGCTCGTGGGAAAAGGAGATGGGATTTTGTCCGTCAAATGAAAATGTGTATTTTGGGGACTTTTATTTAAAAAAACATAATTAAAAAAAATACTTAGTGGCTTTCAGCTGTATGAAATCTTGCATTGGGAAGCCCATTATTTTTTCTTTCCTGTCATATGAGGAAGTTTCTGACTGATGGCATGCAGGAGATCAGGCAATTTGGACCTATAGCAGTGGGAAGAGGTTCATGAGATAGCATGTTGAGCTTCCAACAGTCCCTGCTGCCAAGCTGCTCTTATTTTTAAATACCCTTCAGAACCTTTTTAACAAAAAGCACTAAAAGAATTTGATTCAAACATGTGCAAGTGAATGGGAGTGAAAATGCTCAGAGAGCTGGTGCAGACACAATGGGCCAAATCATCTCCTTCTGCACTGTAACAATTCTGTGAAACAAACTCTCCTGCTCTTTACTGCCTGCCTTCAGGCATATTGATAGGATTAACAGACTAATAATCAACCCATTTGGCCACATTATGCACACATGTTCCAAAGCCATGGTGTCCTGGAGTGGGACTTGAACCCAGAGCTTCTAGCCCACAGGTAGGAATACTACCAGTGTGCTACAAGGCCTGCCTTAGCTTTGCCATCAAAACCAAATCTAACACTCCAGTGATCACTAAATTCCAGGCACTCACCAACCTCCAGGCTCCTGACCAGCCTGGAGGAATGACGGTAGATAGTACACATTGCTGCCACTTTGCCTTGGTGGTGAAGGGAGTGAATGTTTAAGATGGTGGATGGGGTGCCAATCAAATGGGCTGCTTAGTCCTGGATGGGATCAAGAAGCTCATGTGCTCATGTGGCTTCTGTTGTACCTTTCCCATGTGTCATTAGTAAGGCTTCTCTAAGTTATCATTAGCCATTTCTGTAAAGGACAGTCCTTGGGGGGAGTTTGATGGAGCCGTTAGAGTGGGAAATGTGACATGCAGGGTGAATTAACTAGGTGGGATGTGAAACCTTGATTTCCCGACAGCGGGTCAGCAGCATGTTTGTGACGTATTGGGCCTCATGCCAGCCTGTGGCAGGTTCATACTGGTAATACATTTACATGCCATGAATACTCACTAGGGTAACACTTTTAAAAATGATGTCCTATCTTGAAGATAAAGCCAGCGGTACACGGGAATCTCCTGGCACCCGGTTCACATTTATTTAAAGGTGGTGTGCATCAGCGGGCCATGTGGAATCATGCCTGAGGTCAGCGATTTGGCTTGATTAGCTTGACAGCACAAGGGAGGGAAGCAGGAAAATGGCAGGTTGCATGGAGGCTCGGGACCAACAAGGGTGAGTCAGTGGTGGGGATGCATTGGTTGTGGAGCAGGATTGGCGGCATGGAGGTGTGAAAGAGGGATCCAGAGAAGGGCAGAGGGTGGGGCCAATGGCATAGATGAGTGAAGTGGGAAGGGCCTGGCATCCTGGGTATGGTGGTTGGGGGGGTGGGAGCGAGGTGTAGCGAGGGGTGGTGTGAACAGTCAGTTAAGATAACAAAATAAGGGGCCTAAAGGGCAGTGACAGTACTGTCCAAGTGTCTGTCCATCTCAGAGTGTTGGCTGGTAAAGCCTTTACATGGCTTTGAGTTCACCTGCACCATTTCAATTATCCCCGCTGGGATTGCTCTCGGACAATGTACTTTACAATGCATAGAAGGGAGGGCCAGCTGCTCCAGCGAGTTCAGCCATGTCCCACAGGGTAGTGAGTACAACACTGGACACTAATATGAACTTTCAATAAAGAAAGAGCACAACATAGTTTCATCCACAATAAAGAAATGTCCCTAACTCCTCTGTATCCATCAATGCGTGCCGTGCCAGTACATTTAGCTATCTAACTAAGCCAGTCTTGACAAATAATGGTGATGCACACATGAGTAAAGTGGAACCGATGTAATGTGAAATACTAACAAGTGAAATTTTCTTTTGAGAAACAACCATGCCACCTTTGTGCTCATAATAAGTCTTATGTTAATGACAATGGAGCTGGGCAGGCAAGTTGCGGCTATTGGTAATATGCCTTTTAGGGATATCAGCATGACTTCACTAGAAGGGAAGTGTGTCATGTGATCCAGTCTTAGTTTCACTTTTGCTTTGAGCAGAACACAGACACACAGCTCTGACGCCTTCAAGCTTTATACCATGTATAACTGTTCTCATATCCCTAGTCTTAATAAATGAACTCACAATGTGTTTACCCAATCCCTAATGAGCAATTGATGCCTTGTGTCTTGTAGAGTAAATAAGTCCAAGGTATTATATCATTATAATAGCATGACGTGGTGAGCAGCGGTGGTAAAACAGATGGCAGCAACAGGTGGCTTTGGGAGTTCCTGAACAATAAATTGAATAAAAAGCAAAGATGCCACTGCCCTATTGTGCGTTCCAGCCACAACTAGTCTTTGTGGGCAGAGATTCGGAAATGCACGTGAAAGTGGCTATAATGACTCCAATCCAAGGTACTACTGAAGAAGGAAGGTCAAAGGCATATTGTTGGAATATCCAGAAAATTGCCCAGTTTGAATTGCGATGCAGCTGACCTCCAATCCGAATTCAAACTGTTTAAATAGCATATAGAGCTATGGTTTCTTGATTCAGGATGTCTGAACCAGACAAGCAAGCCATAAAAGGTCGCCTAGCAATGAGAATGAATATCTACACAGGTTGAACACATCAGGATTAACAGAAGAACTAAAGGTTCCCCAAAAGGTATCGACTACATTGGAAAACTGGTTCTGAATCAAGTTAAACATCGACATTCATCAGCAAGAGTTCATGTAATTTCAGCAACAGCCTACAGAATCCATAAATCATTTCCTCAGCAGGTGCAGAGAAAAGGATACGTACTGTGATTTTTCAAACGCAGAGCTAGAAGTCAGAATTGTTTAGTTGGTGATCACATCCACTCCCATGGAAGCATTCCAGAAAGATCTGCTAGACAGGCCCAAAGTTTAAAGCATTGAAGAGCTACTCAAGGATGGGCATAAGTATGAAGCGATCCTCACTGGTTGCCAAAGCTTACAAGGTACTAAGTACAACCCCCATTGTTGCTGAGTCAATAGAGCACCCAAATGTAGCAGGACACTTGGAAGGTGTGGAGTTCTGCATATACCAAGGAAATACCAAGGTTTTCACCAACTCTTTAAGACATGTGACAGGAAGGTCCATTGGCAACAGCAGTGCACTAGTGCAAAGGCTGATGCAGCTACAAAGAGCCATGCACTGATCCAAACAAACGTACACAATAGGTGCCTTCAAGCAATAAAAATGACCATCTGGTATCCCGTCAGCAACATATACATGAAGTGACTGACAAACCAGAAAATGATGATGACGTGCACAGGGGATTGCCTAACCCAGCAAAACCAGAAAGTATATCCTTCGATCTACAAGTTGACCTCATTGACTTCGAACTTGAAGATGTTCTCTAAATTGGTCTGGTACATTTTGCGTGACACAAATGCCAGCAGCTACAAGAAGAAATGGCAAAAGATTCTAAACTTCAGAAACTGTGGAAAACCATCATTAGAGGATGGCCTGATTCAATTCAGCATGTCCACGAGCACATGAGATCATTTTGGCCTTAATGGGAGGAGCTAGGCATCTCCCAAGGAATCATTTTTAAAGGCGGGCAGAATCTTTGTGACCTGACATTTTTCAACAGTTTCATCACTCACACATGGGCATAGATCAGGCTAGAAGACTCACAAGAGAGACAGTCTATTGGCCGGGCATAAACAATGACACCGAGGTCATCATCAAGAAGCACAAGACATGTCAAGCGCATATGCCAAGTCAGCACAAAGAACCATTGATTGCACATGAAATTCCTACCCATACTTGATTGAAAAGCGTATCCGACCTGTTTCCTGTCCATGACACTGACGCCATTGGCATCTCTGACTGCTTTACCAAATACCCCATTATTCAACAATTGTCCAATACATCAAGCACAGCTGGCCTTGCACACTCTAAGTGCTATTTTTAGTTTATTTGGTGTGCCTAGAGAGATCATTATGTATAATGGTGTACAATTTATTGGTAAGCTATTTCAGGGTATGTGTGAGAAGTGGAATATCGCTCACACCACTTCTCCTCCTCATTACGCTAGATCTAATGCCCTAGCTGAATGAATAATTTGCGCAGTAAAATCCCTAATTCTCAAATGTAGATAGACCAAGCAAAATGTACTAATTGCAATATTACACCTGAGAGCAATGCTTTTAATTGCAACTATTCTACCACTGGCAGAGCTCATGTTTGACATACCACTGCATATCAATTTACCTACTCGTACTCATTCTACAGTCTCAGAAACTAGAGAGCAACTTTTAAAACTACAAGAAGAGATGACCAACGTGCACAATAAAAATGCAGGTACAGAATTGCCAAGTTTACAGTTGGGACAACAAGTTCGCATCCAGGATCCCACAGAAGGTACATGGCAACCAACCGAGGTGACAAGGATTTGTTTGGAACCAAGGCCCTGTGAAGTCATTACACACAAAGGTACAATGGTGAGGCATAACTGAGGACAAATCAGATCCATTCCAGCTCCTTAATCACTGTATAATCCTATTGCATCTAGATTCCAAATGCAACCAGGAACAAAATCCAAGAATGACAATCCCACAGATCACTGAGAGCAATTAAAGAAACCTCCAGACAGGGTCACCATCACAAAACCTGGGCCTGCCAGCAGATTACCTTTATGCTTTAGCAATTCATGGATTAGTCAGTTCTATACACTTGTATAATGGTAACTAAGATGAACATGTATTGTAAATAAAAGCAAAATACTGCGGATGCTGGAAATCTGAAACAAAAACAAAAATAGCTGGAAAAACTCAGCAGGTCTGATAGCATCTGCAGAGAGGAATACAGTTAATGTTTCGAGTCCGCATGACTCTTCATCAGAACTAAGAAATATAGAAATGAGGTGAAATATAAGCTGGTTGAGGGGGTTGGGACAGGTAAAGCTGGATAGAGGGCCAGTGATAGGTGGAGGCAAAGAAGAGATTGCCAAAGATGTCATAGGCATGTATTGTAAATAGTTATACTTCTTTGGAAGGGGGAAATCATCTTTAAAAAGAAAGGGGGATGTTGTAATAGGCCTTTAAGGGACATCAGCATGACATCACTAGGAAGGAAGTGTGTCAGGTGATCCAGTCTTAGTTTCACTTTTGCTTTGAGCAGAAGACAGACACACAGCTCTGATGCCTTCTTATGTATAACTGTTCTCATGTGCCTAGTCTTAATAAATTATCCCACAATGTGTTTTCCCATTCCCTTATGAGCAATTGGTGCTTTGTGTCTTGTACAGTAAATAAGTCCAAGGTATTATATCATTACAATAACATGACAGTGGCCATGATGCAGAGCCTCACTTTTTGGACCAGGAGACTTGTTCATAGCTCCCCCACCCATAGCTCCAGCATTGCCAGTGGATTTGACAGTGAATTTCATCAATGAAAAGCTTCCTCTGCCGTAGAATTGCACCTGCTTCCCCTGCACTGTCCCTGAACTTTAAATTTTAATTGTAATCATGTGGGAAACAGGAAAAAGCTAGAGAGCAGAAGTGGCGGACACTTCCGATTATGCTGTTGGAAATGGCATGTCGTTGACAAAACCCCTCCTCTTGTCTCCAAGGAGCCATCTAGGCTGACTATGTATCGAAGTGCAAATGGTGGAGAATGAAGGCATCATGGCAACTTCCAGGGTATCCTGCACACTCACATGCATGAAATTCTTTCGGTGGTTATGTACCAGCTGAACATTAATGGGTTGGAAAGCTTTCGATTGATGAAAACTGCTGGTTGATCTGAGGGCACCTTGATTGCCAGATGTGTGCAGTCCATGACTCCCTGAACCTATTGGAATCCAGCCAGAGCGGCAAATCTGATGGCCCTCTCATACTGACTGGGCTCATCGGTAACAAAGTGTATGCAAGTTCAGCCCTGGCAAACATGGCACCTGTCATCTGGGAGATGCAGCTGTGTGCAGCAGATTGATTGATAATACAGACGTCACCATAGATCAATAGAGGGAGCCAGAGGTGAAGAAATTCAGGGCTATGGTGACTTTGATCATGTGCGCTTACCTGGTCTACTTGACAGAATGTCTTCTTCCAGGAGACTGCAAATGTCAGCAATGACATGACTTGAGAGTCTTCACCTCCTGAGACATTAGTGCTCAGTCATGTCCAGGAAGCTCATCCTCCACCTGTTTACCCTGTGCTGGGTTGTGGGTGGGTGGGGGGGGGTGGGGGGGGGGGCGGGCGGTATCACCTTTGAGTTGTAACTCTGTGTTCATCTCCTCAGTTCTGCAGAGTGACAGGTGGCTGAGGAGAAGGCTGCTGCTGCTTCTCTTGTTCCTCATCAGATGTCCAAAGTAGAACTGCATCAGTGACTCCTATGCTACTGAGAGGACTGACTGCTGAGACTTGCAGATCAAAGTTAAAAAAACCCGCCAAGATTACAGAAATGACCTCCAAAGTCCTGCAGATCACATACAAAGTAACGAAAGCACATCCTCAGAACAAGTCCCTGCATCATGGCCACTGTCATGTTATTGTAATGATATAATGTCTTGGACTTATTTACTGTACAAGAACAAGTGAACAAAATCCATCCAGCTCGGCAAAGGAGCAGCTGTCATATCTCTGTATTTTAAGGCTTTCCATCCTGTCAGTTGCTCAACCTTGTCAATCCTCGTTGTCCTCTTGCCTTGCTCAGCCATGCAAGTTCCAGGAAGCCTGGGACAGACATTTCCTGGCAGTTATTGCCAGAGTCCATGGTTAAAGATGCAGTCAACTGGCTTTCAGCAAATGTTAATAGCAAACCCACCTGTCCTCACGGTCATGAATGCTCTCCAGCCAGACGCAGAACTCAGCAGGTTCCTGCTGGCTTCCGGATGCACCGGCATTTTTTGATGTTATAGCCTCCGCGTGCACTGATCCCAGTCCAACCTTGCACATTGAAATTTCCCCCAATAATTCAGGTCGATTATCTTTCGTCAAAACTGGAAAAGGTTTGAGGTGTAACAGGTTTTAAGCACAGTTAGAGCTGGGGGATGCGAAAAGAACAAAAGGCAAGAGAGGTTAAATGACAAAAGGGTTGGTGGTGCAAGGCATGTGAAGATGGCTGTGGGACAAGTAAAGAAAGAAAAAGATGAGGCTCGAAGAAGTGTAAATGGGAACAGCCAAATCATTACCGACAGCTGCTGTAAAAAAAAAAGGGGTGGAAAAGTTTATGATCTGAAATTGTTCAATCAAAGAAGCTGAACTGAACAAAATCAAGACAAAAGGATAAAATTTGGACAAATCAAAACAAATAATCTATGTGATGCCCCCTTATCATAGAAATCCACAATGAACCAGTAGACACAAATTTCCATCCAAATATTGCCCTGGCATTAATGCTGGGTAAACCATCATCAAGTCTTTCTGGATCTTAATCACTCTTTCCAGGAAGAGGCTTTTCTGATCTCAATGCTGACCTTGCCAATTACCAGTTAGTACTTATGCCCCTTTATCCTGCAGTTGTATGGTATCTCGAAAGTGATTATAAGGTACCTTCTCATTCGCCTTTTAACTCAGTACTCTGATACGAGAGCAAAGCCTCATGGACCTTCGATGCACCAGTTTCAGGACTTGGATGTTTCCCTTGCAGTTTGGTGATTAAAATTGAATGCAGTATTCTATGTGAAGCCTAACCAGAGCTCTCTACAGCTTCAGTATGATGAATACAGCTTCAACAGGATTCCCAAAGCAGGAAGTTGATTCAGCAGTAATTGCATGTTTAAAAGGGAACTGAATCTCTACCTGTTAAGAAGAGTGATATAGATAAATTAATAGCACCGCTCAATGTTTTACAGAGAAGCTACGGGAAGGAACTTTATTCCCCCCTTAGTTAAGGAGGCAGAAGGCAGGTTATAGGAAAGAAGTTCATGATGGAATAATCACATCGGAACTGGATGGAATGGGATAGATTGACTGAATGTCTTGTGTAATTCAGACTGATAGTGAAGCATCATTTTGTATAATTATACTGACACCACGCCATGCATAATTCAGAAGTGTGAAAGACCCAGAATCCATCTGCTCTGTTTCTAAACAGAAACAACACTATCACAGCAATGTGTTTGACCCAGAGTTGTGGCTCTTTGTTGCTGCCGTTGATTGTGGCTGTGATCTTGGATGGCATGCAGCTCCTCAATGTGCTCAACGATGCATCCATTCAGGAATAGATAAGTAAAATTACACATAGAGAATCCCACTCTGGCTGCTGACAGCATTTTGTTTATACCCTATGAAAAAATATAATGTTTTAAAAAAAATTTATATCTTCACTGGGGAAATCCCCACAGTTTCAAGCAGTCATGCACTGAAGATTCCTGCCATTAAGCGGGTAATAATGTTGAAGAACTGCAACGTTTCACACTGAGTGTAAATTGTTTATTGCACATTAGTCAACATGAGGTGCAAATAGTGAGAGTGATGAAGGACGTAACATGAGAGGCAGAAATGTTGCAAGGAGCTTTTCTCTGCCTTTAACCTGCCCTGGACCTGACCTGGGACTGTTTGGTGCAGGGTAAAGGAAGTTTTGATTTGTTGAGGAACAAACATTGGCCAGGACACTAGGGGCAGAATCTTCGGCTCAGCGAGTGGGCCCTGCGTAAAATGACGCGTGGTGACTTCGGGCGTGCATCCCGGCGTCACCGCACGACATTCAGGTTTTCAGTTCGGCGGGCACGCAAACTGTCAAAGGCCTTTTAAGGCCAGTTAACTATCAATTAAAGCAATAACCTGAGCTGCCCGTCCAGCCTCAAGGTTGGCGGGCAGGTGAGGGGCCCAGGCGGCCTTCGCATTTTTCATGGA
Source organism: Cetorhinus maximus (assembly GCF_964194155.1). NCBI lineage: Eukaryota > Metazoa > Chordata > Chondrichthyes > Lamniformes > Cetorhinidae > Cetorhinus > Cetorhinus maximus. The sequence goes on from NC_135890.1 coordinate 101,246,808, forward strand.
ACCTCATCCACGGGCGGGATGAGGTTTCATGAAGGGTTTTAAAGGTTTGAAAAAATTTTTTAATAAAATTCATAGACATGTTCCATCTCATGTGACAGTTTCACATGAGGGGACATGTCCTAAAAATTTTTTTTCCCTTTACTAAGATTATTTTAAGTGTAAACTAATCTCCCTGAGGCAGTTCTGTGCCTCAGGGAGATTTCTGCGCTCTTTCACATTCATGCGCGAAAGAGCGCAGGCCCCGACTCAGGCAGCCCCGCCCCCGTCTGGGTGCGCGTCACGCTGGGCGGGTCATAATTGGCCTGCCAACGTAAAATGGCGGTACCCAGCCGATCGGAGGTGGCGCTCGGCTGCGCGCACGCCTGCGCCTGTTCCCGCACAACCCCCCTGATGGGGAGAAAATTCTCCCCCAGGAAGAATGCCACTTTTCATCTTCAAAGTAGTGCCATGGGATCTTTTACATCCACCTGAGAGGGAGTACTGGACCTTTGAAAGATGGCACCTCCAACAGTGCAGCACTCTCTCAGCACAACAATTACATATCCATTAAAGAAAGTTCTGAATTAATCTTACTTCAAACACTTGCCTTAATATTAAGCTGATCATTATATCATCGATGGTGATAGCATGAAATTACTAACTTGCCCTGACCAAGCTACTCTGCTTCCTTTGAGCGAGCAGCACCTCTGAACTGTGTTAGTAACTTAGAGTGGTATTCAGCTGTAAACGAATCAAGGTCCCAATTGTATTAGGTGCGTGATTAACTGTGTGCCCTGTTGAACATGCTGATTCTCAGCTAATATCTCATCTCAAATTTTCTGTTTTTCTCAGCTAAGGGGTCTCTGTACAATACGTTTTGCTATTGATCCTTTTCACTCCCTGCCTCTGATGTTACTCTTCTGCAGCATAATTCCAGCAGGGTGTTTCTGTCTTTCTGCAGCTGATTCCAGATGCAGTCGTCATTAAGTTCTACGACTGCTTTCTCTCTAGAAAACGTCATTCCGTTTGTCATATTTGCTTAGTTTTCAGTGGTTTCACCTAGTTTTGAATACTAAAGAATGCAATTTTTTCAGCATATGCCAAGGACACTGGCCAATACAGTCCAGATCACGTGTAAAAATAATCATACACTTACCATTACGTTGGCCAAAAATGCAAAAACCACTATCCGTTTTCATTTCTGTCAATTTCAAAATTGAGTTATGGTGTTGTAAATGCTTTGTTTATTTTAAGCACAAACAATTGGGGATACTCATTAGTTCATACCTCATTAATGGTGCACTGAATGCAAATAAATTGCCTCTAGAGGGGCAGTCTTCAATAAAGTATATTCTTCTGAAAAAATAACTAATTTTATCCCATTGAAATTCTGGCCAACATAATTTTGAACTAATGATGACCATACACATTGCTCAACGCTCAGGGTATAAAAAGAGACTGATGTAATGCTGTGATATGAAACAGAGCTGGGTAACTGCACAGACGCTGAAAAGCTTGCATAAAACTATTGCACGTATTAAGGGTTGATCAATTGGTTCCTCTTGCATAAAATCGTCGACATGAAATCTCTTAAATACTCCGCTGATGATTTATCATACATGTAAACCCAAGCATTTACCTTTTTACTCCTAATGAAATTGTTGGTTATTTGTGAGTGACTGGCAGATGAGACCAAGGGCAGAATCGTTCCAGATTTGCACTAGGTGCGGTTGTGGGCAGGTAAAACGCCGGCCACAGTGGCGGCTTCTCACGCTGTAGCACCCCAAACCCACTGTGTTAATTATGTATTTCCGGGAAACATGCCGTTTCCATGGTGGGCGGGCTCTGATTCACCTGCCACGTCATCACCTCGCCACTTCATCACGCTGGGCGCCACATTTAAAGTAAAGAGGGGTGTGTACACCTCTCAGTGCTGCCAGCCCAGGACTGCTGCAAATAAGACATGGCCCATGAAAGGCAAGAAGACTGTAGCTCCAGATTTAGTGCGCATCCCTTGAGCGCCTTTTGGATGCTGTGGAGGCCCACCATGATGTTCTTTACCCCTGGTCTGGCTACAGGAGGGGCAGCAACATTACCACTCTGGCTTGGTAGGTGATGGCAGTGGTGATCAGTGCCAATGCTGCACAGAAGATGCTAGCCATCCAATGCAGAAAGAGGATGAATGATCTCATCTGTGCTGCCAGGGTAAGGCAATCATTTCATCACTCTAGACTCACACACTCAAGCCCATCGCACATTCACTGGCATCTCATTCACTATGAGCTCAAGGGACATCACCACTCACTCTTTCACACACCCTCACATCCCCATCTGGCCTCACCTGCTCTGGAGACTGCCTCCTCAGTCCTCACCATCTTGAGGCCATTTGCATAGATCAACTTGTGCCCCCACACATACCCTGGGATACCCCCCTTCCTCATTACAGCCCTCGCCCTGCAGCTTCTCCCCTTGCTTGAGGCCACTTCTCCCCCTTCCCCACGCAAGCCCTAACCCTGTGGCCATACAAATCCACCCCTGCCTTGTGGCTGGTCTGGTAGGTAGACACCTGCCCATGAGCCCCCCTAAAAGTTATGGTGCTGTCTGCGAAGCCTGGCACTGGTGACTGCGACTGCTGCCCGAAGCAAGATTGGCAAACAAACCTCGAAGTCCTGAGTGAAGTGCAGCTCACCAACTGCATGTCACTCATGTGCTGTTGTGAAACACATCTGCGTGATGGGCGGGTGGTCCAGCATGGGGGGAGGGGTCTCGTGGACTAGCCTTATGCAGCTGTATTACAACGAAGTTCCCGACATCCAATGGCGGGAAGCGTGGTCCGCCATCAACGGTGTTAGCGGACGATCAAAAACTGGTTTCATGACGTCGTGAAACCGATTTTTGGCCTTCTCGCCATATTGTCCGCTCAAGCCGCTGATCATGTCTGATGCCAGCAGGAATGGACGATTCCGCCCCAAGCTAGGAAACAATGAAATTGAAGGAAGCAACCCAGAAACTACAGAGTGCATTAAACAAAATATGTGATTGGACTGAACAGTAGCAGATGATGTTTCATACAAATGGATGCACATAGGAAGGGAAAATTGGCAACATACATAATGCATGTTTGATACTGAAATTAGTAAGGATGGAGTTGAAAGAGATCTGAGTCCAAGTAGAATTAAACTTCAAATATCCAACTAATGCTTAGTTTCAAAAAACAAAGTCAATAAAATGTCAAGTTATTGACCAAAACAATACCATATTAGTCGGAGAAAGCTGTGATAAAACTGTACAATGCTCTGATCAGGCCATACTGATTCTGGCCAACACGAGACAGTCAATTGCTGCAGGTAGTGCAGAAGAGAACCACAAAGCTGCTGGCTAATAATAAGGCTCTGAGTATGAGGAAACAGCGGAGAGACTTTTAGACTTTTCAGCCTGGAAACAAAGATGAGCTATTATCGAGTGATATAAGATAGAGAATGGTATAGAAATTGTTCATCTAGAAAAACTACTTTAAATGAAACTATGGAAGTAGGATAAGTAGATTTAAACTTGTGAAATTTAGGACTGAGGTCTGGATGTTCTTCACAGAGGGATTGATCAATCCACGGCATGGAATTCTGGAAAGGTTGGTGGAGGTGCAAACCCTGGCATAATTTAAAAAATAACTTGATTCAGCAATGGGCCGACAATGGGTATCGCTGAATAGAAGTCCACCCTCATGCTAAGATGGATAAAACATTGAACTCACTAATTGATGGAAATAATGCAACCATTCCACTCTGCCCAATATAGGCTCAACCCAGTCCTGTGCCAGAGGTAACCCCAAGCTTGGGCTGATGAGTGGCAAGTAACATTCACGCCACACAAGTGCTAGGCAATGACAATCTCCAACAAGAGAGAAGCCAACCATCACACCATCATATTCAATGGCATTACCATCACTGAATCCCTGACAATGTCATCCTGGGGGTTACCATTGACTAGAAACTGAACTGGACTAGCCATATAAATACTGTGGTTACAAGAGCAGGTCAGAAGCCAGAAACTCTGTGGTGATTAACTCACCTCTTGATTCTCCAAAGCCTGTCCACCACCTACAAGGCACGAGCCAAAAATATGATGGAATGCTCTCCACTGACTAGATGAGTGCAGCTCCAACAACAATCAAGAAGCTTGACACCATCCAGGACAAAGCAGCCCATTTGATTGGCACCCCATCCACAGACATTCACTCTCTCCACCATCGATGCACAGTGGCAGCAGTGTGTGCCATCTAGAAGGTGTACTGCAGCAATTCACTAAGGCTCCTTTGACAGAACCTTCCAAACCCATGACCTCTACCAGCTAGAAGGACAAGGGCAGCAGATGCCTGGGAACACCACCACCTGCAAGTTCTCCTCTCAGCCACTCACCATCCTGACTTGGAACTATTTCACTGTTCCTTCACTGTTGCTGGGTCAAAGAACTCCCTTCCTAACAGCACTATGGGTGTTCCTACACCACATAGACTGCAGCAGTTCGAGAAAGTAACCATCACCTTCTCAAGGGCAATTAGGATGGGCAATAAATGCTGGCCTAACCAACAATGCCCACATCCCATGAAAAGAAAAAAAAAAACAACATTACCCTGTGCAGGATATGAGTCAGAATCATCTGCTATGAGCCTGACCTCATCCTGTGCCACATATAACTTCGACCTCATCTAATGCAGGTTTTGGCCCGGGCCTCACTTTGCGCTGTATCTGACTATAGCGTTAACCTGTACTGGATACAAATCTGCCCTCAGCCTTGTGCTGAATAAAAATCTGATACTAGTCCATCTATTTGTTGAGGGTGTGTATGTATTGACCATGTGTCAATATGGTGTGAATTCTCCGCTGAACTGGTGTGTCATAATCTTTGCTTAGATTTTAGGCTGTAACATTAGCATTATGTAGATCTTGACTGTTGAGGGAAATGATAGAGTCATTGGGTTGTAGTTGGGGGAATGGCCTGAGAGCAGCGAAGGGGTTAAATGCCCACATGACGGGAAAAAGAGATTCCACTATTAAAATGGCAAAATAAATGTTATTTAATAGGTTGAGCCACACTGAGTGGAATCTCACAGTGCAGCTTTATTTCAGTTTATGTTAGTTTAGAGGCCAATAAAAAGAGTGCAATGTAGCACTGTCTGCATTTATTCCCAGATAATTAGGTTGTGCCGGTTGCTCTAACTTACAGGCACTGATGTACAGACCCTGGAGACCTGACTTCAAAGCTACAGTGCTGAATGGATAGTTTATTTCATAGTGTACAAACAAGGGCAACAAGTCTGAGGGGTACAGGTCACCCACTGAGGAGTTGCGAGAAAGGCAAAAGAGCAGTTACTATGGCAACAGCAAAACGATCATTCCCCCTGCCCCAGTTCTCCACCTTGGATTGTCTTAAATTATTTCTCAGTTTCAGACTGTAATTCGATATTAAATAGCTGAACCATCCCAGAGAGATTGAGTTCAATAAAGAAAAGAGTTATCTGGAAAGAACACTGGATGGAAGCCAAGAACAAATGAAACTGGAAAATCAACATAATAGATTGGGAAGAGAAGGATAGCATGGTCTGAGAGGCAGTGAGCAGCTGGGTGAGCCAGTCAGCAATAACCCGCTGTTCTCACTGTGCCAGTGGCCATGGCGAGTGTATAAATGATCATAACGAGACTAATAAAAAAAGCAGATTAATGCGCATGCTCGCGTTGTTGATGAGAGAATTAAAACGCTGAGAACAACAGTGAAGTTCAGAATTTATGGACAATAGAAAAGCATTGTGAACTGTGAGAAGGATATTGTTAAACTTCAAAAGGACATAGACAGATTGTTGGAATGGCCGGAGAAGGGGAAGATGAAATTTAAAGCAGGGAAGTGTGAAGTGATTCATTTTGGTTGTAAGAAATTGAAGAGACAATATAAAATAAAGGGTACAATTCTACAAGGGGTGCAGAAGCAGCGGGATCCGGGGGTGGATCTACACAGATCATTGAAGGTGCCAGATAAAAGTAAAATACTGCGGATGCTGAAAATCTGAATTAAAAACAGAAAATGCTGGAAAAACTCAGCATGTCTGGCATCATCTGTGGAGGGAGAAACAAAGTTAATGTTTCGAGTCCATACAACTCTTCTTCAGAGCTCTGAAGAATTCATACAGACTCAAAACATTAACTCTCTTTCTCTCTCCACAGATGCTACCAGACCTGCTGATTTTTTTCTAGCATTTTCTGTTTTTATTTTATCTTGAAGGCGCCAGGATGGGTTGACCGAGCATTTAATAAACTATATGGGCCTAGGGCTTTATAAAAAGGGGCACAGAGTACAAAAGCATAGAAATTATGCTAAACTTGTATAAAACACTGTTTTGGCCTCAACTGGAATATTGTATCCAGTTCTGGGCACTATCCTTCAGGAAAGATGTAAAGAGAGTGCAGAAAAGATTCATGAGAATGGTTCCAGGGATGAGGAACTCCAGTTATGTAGATAGATTGGAGAAGCTGGGGCTGTTCTCCTTGCTTGAAGAGAGGGCTGAGTGGAGATTTGATAATGGCATTCAAAATCATGAGGGCTCTGGACAGAGTAGATAGAGAGTAACTGTTCTCACTGGTGGAATGATCGCGAACCAGAGGACACAGATTTAAGGTGATTGGCAAAAGAAGCAACGGTGACACGAGGAAAGCCATTTTCACACAGCGAGTGGTTAGGATCTGGAATACACTGCCTGAGAGTGTGGTGGAGGCAGATTGAATCATGGCTTTCAAAAGAGAATTGGGTCGTTATCTGAAAAGGGAATATTTGCAGGGCTACAGGGAAAAGGCAGGAGAGTAGCACTAAGTGAATTGCTCTTGCAGAGAGCAGATGCAAACACGACAGGCCGAATGGCCTCCTTCCCTGCTGTAACTATTGTATGATTCTATAGAGGTCATTCTGACTTTGTGCAATAGTATAAAATAGGGAATAGAGAATGGCCATCCATTTTCCATCATTCCCAATTTTTATTTCCATTGTGAATGATGCATAGAGAGCTGAAGTCCCCTAACCCTTACGTCCTCTACCCTCGCCTTTTTGAAAGAGTTGGAGCATCCTCTTCACATACAGACATAAAATATCCCATTCTTTTATTTATGTGTAGGGAGTCGTGTCCTAAAGCGGAATTTTCCGTGCTTGCTGGCATCAGGCATGTTCGGTGGTGTGAGCGGACAATATGGCGGGAAGGCCAAAAATCGGTTTCATGATGCCGTGAAACCAGTTTGCGATTGTCCTCTCAGCCCGTCGATGGCGGGCCACGTTTCCCACCATCGGACGTTGGGAACTTCATTGTAATGCATCTGCATATCATTATAAGGCTAGCCTGCCGGACTTATCCTCCCCTGTCCATTACACCGATGTGTTTCACAACAGCACATAAGCGACATGCATCTGGCGAGTTGGACATCACTCAGGGCTTTGAGGTTTGTTGTCCACCTGGCTTCTGGCAGCACTCGCAGTCATCTGTGCCAGGCTTTGCAGACAGCACCACATCACTTTTAGTGGGGGGGTCACAGGCGGTTCTCTAACTACCAGATCAGCCATAAGGTGGGGGTGGCTTTGTATGGCTGCAGGACTAGGGCTTGGAGAAGGGACAAAAGTGGCCTCAGGCAAGGGAAGAGGCTGCAGGGTGAGGGCTGTACTAGGGAAGGTGGGCATCCCAGGGTGTGTGTGGGGGCACAAGTTGATCTGTGCAAACGGCCTGAAGATGGTGAGGGATATGGAGGCAGTCTCCAGAGGGGATGAGGCCGGATGGAGATGTGTGGGTGTGTGAAAGAGTGAGTGGTGATGTCCCTTGAGCTGGCAGTGAGTGAGATGCCAGTGCATGTGTGATGGGCTTCAGAATGTGAGTTTATAGTGATGAGATGGCTGCTTTACCCTGGTGGCATGGATGAGATCATTCATCCTCTATCTACATTGGATGGCCAACCTCTTTTGTACAGCATTGGCACTGATCACCACTGCCATCGCCTACCAAGCCGTAGTGGTTATGTTGCTGCCCCTCCTGCAGACAGAGCAGGGGTAGAGGACATCATGGTGGGCCTCCACTGTGTCCAAAAGGCACCCAAGAGACGAGTCATTAAACCTGGGGGCTGCAGTCTTCTTCCCTTTCGGGGCTATGTGATGTTTGCAGCAGTCTTGGGCTGGAAGCACTGAGAGGTGTGCACACGGCTATATGTTAAATACGGAACACAGCGTGATGAAGCGGTGAGGTAACGACGTGGTGGGTGAATTGGAGCCCGCCCGCCATTGAAACAGCGTGTTTCCCAGGAATGCATGGTTAATGTAGTGGTTTTGGGATGATGCGGCGTGAGAAGCTGCCATTGCGCTTGGCCGGTAAAACATCATATTTCCCGCCCGCTACTGCACTCAGTGCAAATCTGGGATGATTCCCCCCGTGAAGGTGCTCTTCGCAATCAGAGATCGAGAACTTCACCTTTCTCTTTTTGTAGAGAGCCGGAGAACCATATCTGTCTCTGCATGTAGAGGGAACGAGTACAGGCTCCAAAGATATCTCAACTGATTAAAATTTCCTTGCAGTGTTTAATAAGTCTCCTCCTGGATTGGCATATGGATGTAATGAGGGTCGCTCCACATCTGGTTGGTTGTTTCATAGGAGTGTTAATTTCATAGCTCCTGAAGGACAGCAGATTTAATAAAAAGCTGACATTGCTCTCTTGGCTTCTTATGAAAATGGTCATTACCAGCCTCAGCCACCACTACTCCTCCCGCCCCACCCCAACGGTCAACTCCCCGCCACCCGCAGACAGGGAAAGGAGAATCTCCGAAGGAGCATTTGTGAATTTTAGGCATTACTAATCCTGTGGCTGTCTGCTGCTCTGTCTGTGTACCACTGAGCCTTTATACTGAAATTGCATACTCCTCATGTACTTGTTTTATGCCAGCTTTTATGTTCCGACATGAGCTACTAATGTTACCAGGATATTTGAGAATAAGTATCTATCAACAAGGTCATTGTAAAAATGGCATAAATTTCAGTGCAGTTTCTGCATTTGTGCGATGAAGGAAATTCTGGGGCATTGGATAACACATACGATGGGCCAGAAATTTTTGATGGCTATAATAACAGACAAATACTTGTGTTGATGTGATATTCTTCTATGCATTATTTTAATAGAGACCACTAACTCGGTATGTGCTAAAGGTTTACTGCTTCCATTAACAGGCAATGCCACACTAATGCACTAAGTGCTCACCTGTTCATATTACCAATGGTAATTTCTGTCTTTTATGTAACACAAACTATGACACAATGGATAAGATATATTATCGATATACTTTCTATTCAGCAAGATTGTTCCTGGGAGTGTGGGTCAGGTAAAGAGGCAACAGGGCACTTGATGGCAGAAAATCCTGTCTGATTTCTACAATTTACATCAGAATTGTTTTATCAATATAAGACCCCTGTGTTCAGATAGTTTGCCTTCTACCACCCTAGCAGTGGAATGGCACGATCCATTAAATATATAATTATAATGGAGTTGTTGACTGGTCACAGCAATCAATCTCTATCAGTTAGTCTACAACAGACTCAGCCAGGAGGCAAGGAAAACCCACTAGTAGTGGAAAGTTATGGGAACCATATACCCAAAGTCATCTGTTCCTTTCAATCAAGCTACACTAGCCATTTGTCATCCTTCAAATTATTCATATACTTTATCCCAAAATGTTAGTTCCTAAAAGAAAATCTAATTTGCATTGGAATGAGTCACACCTTCTTTGCCATTACCCCACTAGGGAGCCTGTTCCATAGATATAACACTTGTGGGCTGAAATAATGGCCTTTACTAATAACTTAGGCAGCTTGCCAGTGGAACAAGTATTTTTGCTCTTGGCGGTCTCGAGTGGCCACAGGTAGTTGCGGTTTCCTGAACACAGCCAGCCTGATGCCAGGTCTGTTTAGGAAATCCAATTTTGCACAACAGGCCTCAAACAAGGGTTAAGTCCCTTATTTGCATATGTAAAAGGGCAAGGGCCCTTTCAGGCAATCAGTCACCTATTTTTTTGCCTGGCAAGCGAGTATTTGATCTCATAATGGGTGCATGGCCTGTGTCTGATGTGGAAATGTGGAGGCAATTTAGTGTCTGAAAAACAGCCACATGTCATTGAATTTCTAGGCCACTACTACTTCTGAGTAATTTTGGATGTAGCTCCCCTTCAAGCCCATGACTCCTTGGCTTCTACTGTTTTTGAACAAAATTAAACCACTTGTTATAGTCTACATTATTTAGTCGCTTTCAAGATCCTAGAAAGTTATAATCTTATCACCTCTAAACCTTGTTTTCTAGTGAGAATATACCCACTTTATATAATTACTCTTTATAATCTAATCCCTCTAACCCAATCACTGCTTTGGCTCAATATTTATCTTGTAATATCTCCCAACACCTGATTTCCTTTACTCCCCAGATCTCTTTCATTGTCTGTACTCATTATTTTTGTTCCATTTAAAATAATAGTAACCTCCTTACCTTTTTTTCATCTCCCAGTGAAGCATTTCTCTACATTTAATTTAATTTGCTAATTCCCAAGTAAATTCAAAGCATCCTGTAGTTTATCCTATTCAGCTTTGCTGTTTACCACCTTCATTCACTTTGAATCACAAGCAAATTTAGCCACTGCGCTTATGGCAACTTAGCTCCATATCATTTTTTAGGAGGTTAAGCGAAATAGATCACAAAAACCGGCCTCTCTAGGACTCCACTGGCAATATTCTCCTAGGATGGTGACAATTCCTGTACCACCAATCAACAAATCGTGTATCGATTGCGAAATATTGACATTGATTCCTTGTGCAGTGATCTTACCCCCCCAAAGTAGGTGGGTTTGGGTTTGATAAGATGTTAAAATTTCAAACCTACCCTGTCCACTTCCAGTATTAACAGAGACAGGATGGGGGAAGGGGCAGGTGGGGAGCGGACAACCAACCTGCTCCCAGCAGGGAGGGGTTGCTCATTTCAATATTTTAATGAGGCTGTATGCTGCAGATTTTATCTCTGTTCCAACTTTAATGCTGGATGGCCAGGTTTTGAAGCCTGTGGGAAACCTGGCAACTAAAGGCAGGCGAAAACTGCTATGTGGAAGTGGCAAGTCCTTTTCTATTACTGCTGGGCCAGGGGAACCAGGAGTGCTTCCCCACGGCCGTCCAAGCTAACCTGCTTCCCACCCCATGATCAGAATCTTCCACGTTAATTGACACCACTCCCAACGATCACTGAAACCTCTGCTGCAAACACCAATCCCTCTGGTCCCTCACCTCAGTTTCCGATCTCTCTCCAAACCCCCCAACCATTGCCCTTCGACCTTCCATGCCACACTACATCTCCCTGCCGCCCCACCTCATGATCCCAGCCTGAGGAAGACTAAATGTTTCCGGGCTGCAGCCTCTTCTGCAGCACACCCCACCGCCTGGACTTAAAACTCCACAGAACCCAGGGATACTGGGACTTCTGGATTTCCCAACCAGAACCCCACTCCACTGTTTGGAAATCCTGCCCCAGTGAGCATTGTGGTTCTACTTTAATTTTTGTACCAGCCTCACCTCAGGAAATGCATCAAAGACCTTACAGAAGTCCAAGTTCTCCATATCCACCACTGCATTACCCTTATCAAGTAGCTTTGTCACACTGTCAAATTAAGCAAGTAAATTAGATTGACAAGACCACTCCTCAATGAATCCATATCTGGCTACCATTTATGATATTATTTCTATTCAGGTACTCCATGATTTTTCTCACTAATGAGTGTTTCCATAATTTTACCCAGAATAGACATTGTTTTAGAGTTGATCCTTAGACAACTTTTCTTAGTGGACACATTTAACTTTATTTACAAGACAGCAACAACAACTACATATGTACATCAAACTCCATAACTAATGAAGTACGCTCCTGTGGAGGTTCCCCACGTCGCTAACACATCGGTTTACACAGATCATGTGATCTTACTGCACAGGATTATTCTTAAAGCTACAGTCCAACATTTCCCAAAACTGTGGGCAGGATCTTTAGGTCGGCGAGCGGGGGGCGGGGCCCGCTTGCCGATGCGTAAAATGGCGCAGGTTGGCGTTGGGCAGAACTCCCTACGTCACCCCGCGTCATTTCCATTTTCAGGTCAGCTGTGCACCCGGTGGCCTGTCAATGGCCTATTGAGGCCATTAATAAACCAATTTAGATAATTGACAGGGCTGCCCGTCCAATCTTAGGGTTGGCAGGCAGGCCAGGAGCCCTGGCGGGCTTCAGAAAAGCATGAAACCTCATCCACGGTGGGGGGATGAGGTTTCATGAGGGTTTTTAAATATTTAGTAAAGGTTTGAGTTAAAGTGATGGACACATCCCCCTCATGTGACAGTGTCACATAAGGGGGCATGTCAGGGAGATTTTTTAAATATTTACCTTAAAAGTTTTAATTCTGAGCCGATCTCCCTGAAACAGCACTTAGCCTCAGGGAGATCTGTGAGCTCTTTCGCACGCATCTGTGAAAGAGTGCACTCTCGGCTGAGGGAATCCCCCCTGTCCGCATAGGGAGTGCATAGCACTTCCTGGCGGACATCACGTCTTAATTGGCCCGCCCACTTAAAGTGGCAGTGCACCCCCAATTTGGGGGGCTGATCGGAGGTGCGCCTGCCCGCGCCCGCTCCTGCACTCCTCTCCCCCCACTCCACTAAAATTTTCCCCTATAACTACTACAGACATCAGCCTCACTGGTCAGTGCTTTTTTGAGGGAGTCATGTTTTTTACTTTTTTTTAAAATTAGGAGGCCTTTCTTGGGTCCTCAGGCACCTCTCCAGTATTCAGTGATTTCCGCAAGATTTATGCAGATTCCTGCAATTCACCCCTTTAATTTACTTAACGATTCTCAGAGGCATCTTATCCAGCCCTTGAGATGTAGCTTTGTACATCTGTTTTGCAGTCATGCTGGAAGTAATGTGAATAGTGTCACAACTTACCTTTGCAGCATCCTTTAGTTTCCTTTCCAGAATAAGCAAGTTATTTGTTTCCTCCTTGGTAAAATGGAAGTCATCTGCTCCATGGTCACAATGCCTGTGTAGAATGTTGTTGCACATTTAGTGCAAGAGGTGAACTGTAGCATTTAAATGAGCCTCTAATATGCACAAGGAATTTCTCATAATTTGTAATACGCCCTGCTTCGCACTCAGCCCATGAAACAACACTGGGCATAAAGAGAAGATGAGCATATAAAAGAGGTCTTAAAGCAGCAGAGGCATTTGCGATTAATCTTTTTCAATCGATTCTACCCATTTTTATTTTTGAAAGCCTAATGCTATATTTCCATTTTTTTCTCATTTTCACGAGCTTTGTTTCTGACTTGTCTTGTTTTTTTTCTGTGCTTTTCTTTGGGTATCTGATGTGGTTGGAATATCTCCGGGTAGCAAAATTATTGTTTGCAAAATCCCTGAGAATCCCACATTATTAGAAGCATTCACAGTTCAACAGAGCAGGAAAATGTTTAAAGCAGTCATGAAATGGGCTGTTGCAATACAGATGCTCACTTCCACTTGTGGAATGACAGGCCATCTAATGTACGCTGCAGAGAAACAGGCCTATCGACGAGGACAGTTTAAAATGAGTCAAGGGGCAGAATTTTTAGCTTGGCTTGAGGGCCCGCGCCCGACCCGATCGGACACGAAATCGCGCGAGGTGACGTCGGGCGAGTGTCCCGAGGTCATCCAGCGCTCTCGTGATATTTCAGTCGGCAGGTGCGTGCAAAAGTCGGAAGCGCGCCCGCCGATAATTAAGAAGCCAATTACGGTTATTAAAGGAGCAATTGTCTCCGATTTTTCATGGTCCATCTAACCTTACAGTTAGTGGTTGGGCGAATTGGCCAGGCGGCCTTTGCATTTTTCATGAAACCTCATGCAAGGGCAAGATGAGGTTTCCATTACTAAATGAACGAAAAATAAAAATTGATCGACAGCACTTATGTATATGTTCAGGTGACTGATTACAATGCTTGGGCATTTTTTATCCTGTTTTAAAAACCTTATTTTATGCTTTTCAGGTCTTCAGCTCCCCGAGGCAGCTCTCTGCCTTCAGGGAGCTTTCTGAGAGTGCTCCCCCGTGCCCGCGATGACATCAGTGCCCGCTCTCCTCCCGCCCCCATCCCAGCAGCGCTGACCATTGATTGGTCAGCCAGCGTGAAATCGCGGTCAGGGGCCGATAACGGTTGGCAGTCCATTCCCTGGCTGATCCCAGACCCGCCGATCGCGCCCACCCCACCGACCTTAAAATTCTGCCCAAGGAGTTACTTTGAAAGCATCCCAATCCTCACAAGATGTCTTCATATGTGATCCGTGAGCAAGATGGCTCACATTGACAATGCTAATCAGACAACAATCTCTGTTAATAAGTAAGCCCTGTGGAGTCTAATTCCCCAGTCCTCGCTTACCTGGTTCTGAGGACAAAGTCTGTCCGTTGTGTCCTCTTCTTCCCAGTACAGATCCAGCAGTGGCCACTGATATGATGTGGCCCTGGGTTCCAGCAGAGCTAGAAAAATTATCAGATCTTTGCAGGGCTTCAGTACCCAATACCACTTACTTTTTTTTACCTATGCACTAAGGCTGACCCTATGGGCTGAATTTACTGCTGGCGACAGTGGTCCTGCTGATGGGCCTGAAAGCCGGGTTGGGTGAGTGGGGGGGTTGCAGTGGGAGGTAGCCTTAAGACCATAAGACCATAAGACATAGGAGCAGAAATTAGGCCAATCGGCCCATCGAGTCTGCTCCGCCATTCAATCATGGCTGATAAGTTTCTCAACCCCATTCTCCTGCCTTCTCCCCGTAACCTTTGATCTCCTTACCAATCAAGAACCTATCTATCTCGGTCTTAAATACACTCGATGACCTGGCCTCCACAGTCTTCTGTGGCAATGAATTCCATAGATTCACCACTCTCTGGCTAAAGAAGTTTCTCCTCATCTCTGTTCTAAAAGGTCTTCCCTTTACTCTGAGGCTGTGCCCTCGGGTCCTAGTCTCTCCTACTAATGGAAACATCTTCCCCATGTCCACTCTATGCAGGCCTTTCAGTATTCTGTAAGTTTCAATCAGATCCCCCCCCATCCTTCTAAACTCCATCGAGTATAGACCCAGAGTCCTCAAATGTTCCTCATATGTTAAGCTTTTCATTCCTGGGATCATTCTCGTGAACCTCCTCCGGACCCTCTCCAGGGCCAGCACATCCTTCCTGAGATACGGGTCCCAAAATTGCTCACAATATTCTAAATGTGGTCTGACCAGAGCCTTATAAAGCCTCAGCAGCACGTCCCTGCTTTTATATTCTAGTCCTCTCGAAATAAATGCCAACGTTGCATTTGCCTTCCAAACTACTGACTCAACCTGCAAGTTAACCTTAAGAGAATCCTGCACTAGGACTCCCAAGTCCCTTTGCACTCCAGATTTCTGAATTCTCTCCCCATTTAGAAAATAGTCCATGCCTCTATTCTTCCTACCAAAGTGCATGACCTCACACTTCCCCACGTTGTATTCCATGTGCCACTTCTTTGCCCATTCTCCTAACCTGTCCAAATCCTTCTGCAACCTCCCCGCCTCTTCAATACTATCTGTCCCTCCACCTATCTTTGTATCATCTGCAAACTTAGCCAGGATGCCCTCAGTTCCTTCATCTAGGTCATTAATGTATAAAGTGAAAAGTTGTGGTCCCAACACTGACCCCTGCGGAACTCCACTAGTCACCGGCCGCCATCCTGAGAAGGACCCCCTTATCCCCACTCTCTGCTTCCTGCCAGACAGCCAATCTTCTATCCATGCTAATATCTTGCCTCTAACACCATGGGCTCTTATCTTACTGAGCAGCCTCCTGTGCGGCACCTTGTCAAAGGCCTTCTGGAAGTCCAAGTAGATAACATCCATTGGTTCTCCTTTGTCTAACCTACTTGTTACCTCCTCAAAGAATTCTAACAGATTTGTCAAGCATGACCTCCCCTTGATGAAACCATGCTGACTTTGCCCGATTTTACCATGCACTTCCAAGTATTCTGAAATCTCATCCTTAATAATGGACTCTAAAATCTTACCAATGACCAACGTCAGGCTAATTGGCCTGAAATTTCCCATCTTTTGCCTCACTCCCTTCTTAAACAGGGGAGTTACATTAGCGATTTTCCAGTCCTCTGGGACCCTCTCTGACTCGAGTGATTCCTGAAAGATCACCACTAATGCCTCCACTATCTCTTCAGCTATCTCCTTCAGAACTCTGGGGTGTAATCCATCTGGTCCAGGTGATTTATCCACCTTCAGACCTTTCAGTTTTCCTAGCACCTTCTCCTTGGTAATGGCCACCATACTCACCTCTGCCCCCCGACTCTCTTGAACTTTGGGGATGTCACTTGTGTCTTCCACTGTGAAGACTGACACAAAGTACCTATTCAGTTCCTCCGCCATTTCTTTGTTCCCCACTACTACTTCTCTAGCATCATTTTCCAGTGGCCCAATGTCCATTTTTGCCTCTCTCTTACCCTTTATATATCTAAAAAAACTCTTCCAATCTTCTTTTATATTAGTGGCTAGTTTACCCTCATATTTAATCTTCTCCCTCCTTATTTCTTTTTTTAGTTGTCCTCTGTTGGTCTTTGTAGGCTTCCCAATCCCCTGGTTTCCCACTGCTCTTCGCCGCGTTGTATGCTTTCTCTTTAGCTTTTATGCTGTCCCTGACTTCCCTTGTCAGCCATGGTTGCCTCGTCCTCCCTGTAGTATGCTTCTTCTTCCTAGGGATGAATTTTTGCTGTTTCTCCCAAATTACTCCCAGAAACTCCTGCCATTGCTGTTCCACTGTCTTTCTTGCTAGGTTTATCTCCCAGTCAATTCTGGCCAGCTCCTCCCTCATGCCTCTGTAGTTGCCTTTATTCAACTGTAATACCGTTACATCTGATTCCAGCTTTTTCCTCTCAAATTGCAGGGTAAATTCTATTATATTATGGTCACTTCCTCCTAAGGGTTCCTTCACCTTAAGCTCCCTTATCAAATCTGCCTCATTACACATCACTAAATCTAGAATTGCCTGTTCCCTAGTGGGCTCCACCACAAGCTGCTCCAAAAAGCCATCTCGTAGACATTCCACAAATTCCTTTTCTTGGGATCCTCTACCAACCTGATTTTCCCAGTCTTCCTGCATATTGAAATCCCCCATGATCACTGTAACCTTGCCTTTCTTACACACCTTTTCTATCTCCTGGTGTATCTTGGTCCCACATCCTGACTACTGTTCAGAGGCCTGTACATAACTCCCATTATGGTTTTTTTTACCTTTGCGGTTCCTCAACTCTACCCACACAGATTCTATATCATCTGACCCGACATCATTTCTTGCTATCGATTTAATTTCATTTCTTACTAACAAAGCAACCCCACCCCCTCTGCCAACCTGCCTATCTTTTCGATAGGATGTATATCCTTGGATATTTAGCTCCCAGTCCTGATCCCCTTGCAGCCATGTCTCCGTGATGCCCACCACATCATACCTGCCAATTTCAATCTGCGCCACAAGCTCATTTACCTTATTTTGTATGCTGTGTGCATTCAGATACAACACCTTCAGTCCTGTATTTCCCGTCCCCTTTCTCATTGTTGTCCCTTTATCTGATGTGCTTGAAGTTAGATTCCTAGCCCTTTCCAAACACTCTGTCCTATTTTGTGTTCTGGAGACTTTAATAGCCTCTCCTGGGCTCTCCTTTCTTTTCAGTTTTTTCATAATTTTCCATGAAGTTGAATCCACCCCCCCACACGCTAATCTGCTGCTTTGTTTCCCATTAGTCATGCTTCTTGGAGTTTTACCCTTCCTTCCCCCCCCCCACTTTCTAGTTTAAAGTCCTGTTGACCACCCTATTTACCCTTTTCGCTAGAACATTGGTCCCAGATTGGTTCAGGTGGAGACCATCCCAACGGTACAGATCCCTCCTGTTCCAATAGTGATGCCAGTGCCCCACGAAATGGAACCCCTCTTTCCCGCACCACTCCTTTAGCCACGTGTTTACTTCCTTATTCTGGTGTCCCTATGCCAATTTGCACGTGGCTCGGGTAGTAATCCGGAGATTATAACCCTTGAGGACCTGTTCTTTAATTTAGTTCCTAGTTCCTGATAATCCCCAAACAGGTCCTCGTTCCTAGTCTTACCTATGTTATTTGTCCCGACGTGGACCACAACAACTGGATCCTCCCTCTCCCTCTCCAATATCCTTTCAAGCTGGTCAGAGATGTCCCTCACCCTGGCACCGGGCAGGCAACATACCATGTGGGACTCTCGATCCTGCTTACAAAGGAAGCTATCAATTCCCCTAATTATAGAATCCCCTACAACTACCACTTGTCTTTTTGCTCCCTCCTCTTGAATGGCCTCCTGTGCCACGGCGCCATGGTCAGCTGGCTCATCCTCCCTACAGCCCTGTTCCTCATCCACACGGGGAGCAAGTACCTCGTACCTGTTGGACAAGGTCAAGAGCTGAGGCTCCTCTGTTCCTGAACACAGTATCCCTCTACATGCCTCACTTGCAGTCACACCCTGCTGACCCTGACCACTGACCGGACTTGAGGTACTTAATCTACCAGGTGTGACCGCCTCCTGAAACAAAGCATCCAGGTAACTCTCCCCCTCCCGGATGTGCCGCAGCTTCTGGAGCTCGGACTCCAGCTCATCAATTCTGAGCCGGAGTTCCTCCAGCAACCAACACTTGCCGCAGATGTGGTCACTGCGGCTCGCAATGGGATCTGCCAGCTCCCACATCATACAGCTACAGCACATCACCTGCCCAGCCATCTCGACTTAGATAATTAATTTATTAATTAGCTTTGCAGTGTTTTTTTTTTCAAATTTGGTGCAGATTTCCTACCAACCAATCAGGTCACAGCTTTCCTGTGATGTCACTTTTTCAGTTTTGGCTTCAGTTACTCTGTGCCCCGAGGTCACCACTCCAGTGCTCCTCCCTCCGAGTCTGCTCCCTAGAGACAAGGCTGCGAATCCCCGAGGTAAGCTAGATTTATACTCACCGCTCCGGTGCTCCTCCCTCCGAGTCTGCTCCCAGGATTATTCACCAATCAGCTGCTTTTTCTTTAAAATCCACTTTCAGAAGAGTGTCGCTCGCAGGTCTGGTGCAGTCCTGAAGGCACTGCCTCTTCCTCTCTCTCTTTTTTTTAGGTTTGAGGAGGAGGGAGGGATGGAAACACTACAGCAATGTAATGTTTGGGGCTATTCCGTTCTTTGACAGTGGGTCCTCCTCGATTCCCTCCTGAGTCGCGGTGGCTGCGATGACTTCTCCCAGAATGCTTCAGTCACTTCTCACCAGCGCCCTCTGTTGGATGCCCTTCCTCCTGTTGAGTGCAAGAGTCCTTGTTTTGGCAGTCAGAGGAACCCAGGGCCACATCTTATCAGTGGCCACTGCTGGATCTGTACTGGGAAGAAGAGGACACAACAGATAGACTGTGTCCTCAGAACCAGGTAAGCGAGGTCTGGGTGTACAGAGGCCTGCCTGACTAGCCCTGGTGAGGTGGGGTGTGTTCATGGTGGTGAGGGCTGGTGGCACCATTGCTGTGAGGGTGTCCATTGCTGTCAGGGGCTCCTCTATGCACCAAAGAGTGCCTGAATAAGAGGGCCCTCCTTGAGCTCACTAAGAGGCTGCCAGAGTTCACCTGGCTGTTTCTCAAAGTGGAGGAGCCTCCTCCCCCCTACCCCCACAAAACTTGGTCAAATACCAGCAAAAGTGCGAAGAGGTCCTTAATTGGCCACTTAAATGGCTCAATTGGCCTCTAGGAAGGAGAGTCATCCACTATCTTTCGGAGGCCACTGGCATGGCATTGGGAAGGTGATAGCCCTGGTTTGGAGTGGTGAGGGTCAGCGGCACCGTTGCCGTGAGGGTGTCCATTTTACAGCACACCCCCTGCTCGCCTCCCAGCCTGTCCCCAGAACACTGGCAAAATCTCAACTTAACCACTTAGATCCTCTGATGTATGCGCAGCTGCCATTTGCCAGAGGTGATGATATCTCCTATTCCCTCATTGCTTTCTCAGTCAATGATTCCAATGTGGCTTGTACTGTTGGGCCCTTTATCTGCAAGGGTATGCTCAGGCACTTAAAGGTCATCTTGTCCTGCAAGCAAGAGAGTTGTATTGACGTCCTGAAAGCACATACAGCACTGACAATGTACTGGAGCTGCAACGCCTCAGTAATGTACTGCAAGGTTCAATTCTAAACGTATTGCTCTGCTAGGTTAACCTGCAAGCATTTATGGTATGACCTTCCTTTAGGAATTGTTGGTGTGCCAAGATTGGCATAAGCATTTCTATGTTGTACCTTTTCCTATACTTAAGTATCCAAATTTATTCTAATTTTTCATTGCCTTAGGCAGTACCGACTTAGTTAACACCACCTGTTTGCATAAAGGAGAAGGTCAGAACAAGAAGTTTGCTGTGTGTCTACTTATAGCAGATACTTGGCCTGCATATTAGTATTAGTCTTGACTTACCTCAGCAGGTTTTTTCAAATCTGCCAGCTTCTTTTCACATCCTGACAGGCCCTGCAGGTTCTGGGGACATCATTGACTTACTCTGTATTTCCCCCAGTGCCTGCTGTCCCAGATGTTTTGGGGGACAATAGATGGAGAATTGCCATCTGTCTTGTATATACTTTCCTTCCTTACAGAAAATCTTCCAGCACCTGGCTGTCAAAATGACACTTTCTTTATCTCTTGCATCTCCCTGGTACACCTAAATCGCTCATTAAACAGCTGAACTGGGCTGACATACACTATTTCAAGAGTTTAACTGGCTGTTTAGCACTGTTAGAAGGTTCTGGCCCAGATTAGTGCTGCTTCTGCTTCATTAGAGTTCCATTGTGCACCTGCTGTATTGCAGACAAATAAATCAGTAAAACTGTAGATTGATGAGTATGCTTAATACTGCTGAACTAGTTTAAGCATTGCTCAGCTAACACTTAAATACTGCATAACGTTGTTTTCTAGCCTATACGCTGTAAATCATGCACACTATTTAACACACACTCTCTGTAACCGAGAAATTACTTTCTGTAAGGATAATAGGGCTGATTTTTCAGTTAGGCACTTCTTGTGACCCACTTCTTGTCAATGCACCAAGCATTGTGTGTGTGTGCCTATCAGCCTTTTTCTGTGTGCTGCCTCATCTGCCCAGACTGAAAGCAAAGGCAAAATATAACACGTCTGGTGATGATGCTGCACTAGTCGATCACATGGAAACTCAGCTACATGAATTATCTCTCCAATGCCTGCAACTTGTTCTCCCTGACTACAAGCGTCAAGAATACCTTGATTATGGGATAGGCTGTCATATCTCCATCCTTGATCACACTAAACAACACCCCACTGGAAGTGGTTAGCAAATTCTGCTACTTTGTGTTCACGGTGACAGACAATATGAACCTTGATGCAGAACTCGATACACGCTCAGGGAAAACAGCTGCCACTTTTGGCTGACTCAAGAAACATGCATGGACTAACATCAAGCTGACTCTTAAGACCAAGGTGCTGGTATATGAGGCCTGCATTCTCAGCACCTTGTTGCATGGCTGTGAAGCATGGATGGCTTACAGCTACCAAGAAAGGAAACTCAATAACTTTCATCTTTGTTGTTTGCAGCACATTCTTAGCACCTCATGGAAGGACAAAAAATCACGAATGCAGCAGTCATCTCAGAGGCATACCTCTCAGGTATGCTAGCGCTCATCAAGCAGAGGCGATTTCGCTGGCTCGGGCACGTTCGCAGGATGGAAGACGGATGTATGTCCAAGAATTTTCTGTCTGGCAAGATAGCCAGAAGGCCACCAGAGTGCCCAAAGCTCCCCACCAAGGATGCTTGCCAGCATGACATGAGGGCCCTAAACATTGATTTTCACAGTTGGGAAATACTAAGCTAATGATAGGATATAATTGAATTGGAGTCTGTTCAGAGAAGGGTTACCAGACTGATAAGTGGAATGAGTGGGTTGTCTTATGAGGAAAGGTTGGACAGATTGGGCTCGTTTCCACTGGAGTTTAGAAGATTGAGGGTGGCTTGATTGAAGTACACAAGATCCTGAACAGCCTTGACAAGGTGGATGTCGAAAGGATGTTTCCTCTTGTGGGTGAGTCCAGAACTAGGGGGCACTGTTTTAAAATTAGGGGTCGCCCTTTTAGGACAGAGATAAGGAGAATTTTTTCTCTCATAGGGTTGTGCAACTTTGGAACGCTTTGCCTCAGAAGGCAGTGGAAGCGGGGTCATTGAATATTTTAAAGGCGGAGGTAGATGGATTCTTGTTAGGCAAGGGAATCAAAGGTTACTGGGGGTAGATGGGAATGTGGAATTCGAGACACAAACAGATCAGCCATGATCTTATTGGAAGGTGGAGCAGGCTCGAGGGGCCAAATGGCCTACTTCTGCTCCTATTTCATATGTTCATATGTTTGTATGTATGTATGACTGAGTAAAATAGCAACTTCATCTGTGGCCTGTGTGTGCCATCATGATGATCAATGGCTCCAGTAGTTCGACAGCAGGCACCAACACTGCAAAAACAACTTACAATGACTCCTGATGACCACTTCATATGTGGCACCTGTGGCAGAGTCTGTCTCTCAAGATTGGTCCCTTCAGCCATCAGCAAACGTGAACCATATGAATCTGTATCATCCCCAGTGGACTTTCTGCATGTCCATCATCTTACATGGGTGAAAGGATGCCCATCATAGTCCTGATCTGAATTACCTGTAGCAGAACTCGTGTGCCACCTTGCCCTCAGGTGAACTGGCACCTGCGTTCCCTATCCCTCTGCCTTGGGTGCAGTGTCTGGACACATGCAGATTCCACTTCTAAGCCACACTGTAAAGTATACACACTGTCAGAATGTGTTGAGGTTGAAATTCAACCAAGCATTCATTGTGACATATTAATAGCTCTTGAGGAAATGTCAACAATGACTCCTATTGAAATTGCATGACCACATACACCATATGGCCTGTCCATCAAAGCCATCCAGCCGAGTGTTTTTAACTCTTTCTGGACAGTTTCTGGAAGATGTCACATGACCTTCTGCCTTCATCTGCTCCTCTCCTAGATTCCTGCCATTGGTCTCTCAGCTAGGTTGAGAGCAGCAGAGACCAGAGCTGTTCCATTCCCCCAGGCCCAGGCACTCACTAGATTTCAGTCTGTAGCCCGCTTCTGCCTTGCACCCTACCCGGGAATGGGTAGTCTTTTGGTGAGAGCTAGCCCCATGGGCAGAATTTTCTGCCTGTTGGGTGGGGGGAGCAGGAGTGGCTGCGGGCAGGCACGTACCCGATCAGTGCCAGTGATTGGGGCCACACTGCCATTTTGCGCCAGCAGGCCAATTAAGGCCCTCCCACCGCATTTCTGACTCCCGTGAATAGCGGGAGTGTGTGGGCTGCGGTGGGCGTGCACAGACCTCTGGGTCGAATGGCAACCCGGCAGTCTATTTAAAGGAAGGCCTGGCAGTCTCCTGTAGGCTGCTCACAATGACCACGTCGAGGTCACACCACAGGGGATCTGCTGAGCAGGGCATGCTAGAGGGAAGGGCAGAGCAGCAGGGCAGACTGCAGGGTTTGCCACAGGACCAGGGCAGGCTGCAGTGTAGGCCAGTGGGGGTCCAATGTGCCCGTTGCTTTTCTGATGACTGACTTGCTGCCCTCCTGGAGGAGGTGGCAGCACGGCGGGAGGTGTTGGTCCCCCAGGATGGGAGGAGGAGGCCCCCTTACATGACCAAACGTGCCTGCGGGAAGGTGGCGGAGGTGGTGAACTCCCGCGACATGGTGCAGCGCACCTGGATCCAGTGCTGTAAGCGCTTCAACGATTTGTTGTGCTCTAGAAGGGTGAGTACCATGTTGGCATTGGGCATTTAACCCAGCAGGTAGCCTTAGCCTTTGAGGCCGCCCTCCCCCAAGTCTTACTGTCGTGACTGCATTGAATCATGCTGGGCATTTCTCGTACGCTGGGTGGGCAAGCAGATAGTGCCCATGCTTAGATCAGCCTGAGTGGTTCATGAGGAGATGAGTTCTCCCCCACACCATGTGTTGCTCTTAGTCGCCCAAGACTAGTCTGAGGGCAACCTGCAGGAGGTGCAGCTAGGCACATACTCAGAACTCCGACACATGTCTTATTCACGGTGATGAGATTGTGGAAGGGGAGCCTCAAGTTCTCATGGCCAAAAGCCATCTACTGCCCTCGACGCTGCACCTAGTTGCGCCTCCTTGCTATGGGAGCTAAGACCGCGTGTTTCCTAAAGTGATGGACGCAGAATGAGTCCAAGGTGGCTGTTGGGGGGGGGTTGGGAGCAGGCGTACTAGCTTTGTGTGACTGATCAGCAGTAGTGGGGAGAGGAGGCACTGGAGGCCTGATATGGCCCACTATGGTTGGGGTGTGTGTGTGTGCAGAGTCCATGTGCGATTAGCCCCAATGAATGGTTTTCTCTGTTTTTCAGGAGAAGAATTCTCACAATGCGTGTGAGCGTTCGCGGACTGGAGGTGGCCAGGCCCAGATCATGATTTTAAGCCATTTTGAGCTGGAGGCCCTAGAGCTTGAGAGGTGCCATGCGCCCAGGTCAACTGGTGTCGGTGAGCCTGGGGTAGAACGGCCAGGTATTTGAGGTCAACAGTGACATCCGCTATGTCCTCCCATCATCCATAGCACTGATTATTGTTTCATTTGTTATTGTTGCAACATCAAGGTCGTGTCTCACTAACTCGATCGAGTTTTTCGAGGAAGTGACAAAGATGATCGATGATGGAAGGGCAGTGGATGTTATATACATGGATTTCAGTAAGGCCTTTGACAAGGTCCCTCATGGCAGACTGGTACAGAAGGTAAAGTCGCACGGGATCAGAGGTGAGCTGGCAAGATGGATATAGAATTGGCTTGGTCATAGAAGACAGAGGGTAGCAATGGAAGAGTGCTTTTCTGAATGGAGAACTGTGACTAGTGGTGTTCCACAGGGATCAGTGCTGGGACCTTTGCTGTTTGTAGTATACATAAATGATTTGGAGGAAAATGTAACTGGGCTAATTAGTAAGTTTGCAGACGACACTAAGGTTGGAGGAGTTGCAGATAGTGAAGAGCATTGTCAAAGGATACAACGGGATATAGATCGGTTGGAGACTTGGGCGGAGAAATGGCAGATGGAGTTTAATCTGGACAAATGTGAGGTAATGCATTTTGGAAGGTCTAATACAGGCAGGAATTATATAGTAAATGGCAGAACCCTTAAGTGCATTGATGGGCAGAGGGATCTGGGTGTACAGGTCCACAGGTCACTGAAAGTGGCAACGCAGGTGGATAAGGTGGTCAGGAAGGCATATGGCATGCTTGCCTTCATTGGCAGGGATATTGAGTATAAAAGCTGGGAAGTCATGCTGCAGCTGTATAGAACCTTGGTTAGGCCACACTTGGAATATTGCGTGCAATTCTGGCCGCCACATTACCAGAAGGATATGGAGGCGATGGAGAGGGTGCAGAGGAGGTTTACCAGGATGCTGCCTGGTCTGGAGGTTATTAGCTATGAGGAGAGGTTGGAGAAACTCGGATTGTTCTCACTAGAGTGATGGAGATTGAGGGGCGACTTGATAGAAGTTTACAAAATTATGAGTGGCATGGACAGAGTAGATAGTCAGAAGCTTTTTCCCAGGGTGGAAAAGTCAATTACTAGGGGACATGGATTTAAGGTGAGAGGAGAAAACTATAGAGGAGATGTGCGGGGCAAGTTTTTTACGCAGAGGGTTTTGAGTGTCTGGAATTTGCTGCCAGAGGAGGTGGTGGAAGCAGGTACAATAGTGATGTTTAAGAGGCAGCTTGACAAATACATGAATAGGATGGGAATAGAGGGATACGGACCCTGGAAGTGCAAAATGTTTTAGTTGACGGGCAATATGATCGGTGGAGGCTTGGAGGGCTGAAGGGCCTGTTCCTGTGCTGTACTTTTCTTTGTTCTTTGTTCTTAGTCACAGAGTGATAAAGTCAGACGTGTGGATCATAGACAAAGGTCCCTCGGCCCGTCGAAGATGCGTGTGTCAAACACCTTTCAAAGTCGCCTTATCCCATTCCTGACTACTATCCCCATGGCCTTGTATGCCATGGCATCGCAACTGCACATCCAAATATTTATCACATGTTAGGAGGGTTTCTGCATCCACCACCCTTTCAGGCAGTGCGTCCCACATTACTGTGTGCAAAAGTTGATCATCACCTCACCTGTCAACCTCATGCCCTTACCTTAAATCAATGCTACCAGGTTACTCATCCCTCCACCAAGGGGAAAAGTTCCTTTCTGTCGACCCTATCTATCCCCCTCATAATGTTATAAACCTCAATAATGTCACCCCTCAATCTCCTCTGCTCCAGGGGAAATAACCCCAGTCTATGCTATGTCTCCTCATAAGTCAAATTCTCCAGCCCAGCCAGCATCCTGGTCAACGACCTCTGCACTGTCTCCACTCCAATCACATCCCTCCCAGGAAGCGCATTTCACAACTGCATGCAGAACTATAGCTATGGCCTAGACAACATTTTCTGCACTTATAACATGACCTCCCTGTTCCTATATTCTATTCCTCGGCTAATAAAAACAAGTATGGCATTTACCTTTTTAAACACCTTATGTACCTGTCCCGCTACCCTAACGGACCGGTCAACATGCCCAGCAAGGTCCCTCTGATCCTCCTTACTTCCCACAGTCCTACCATTCCTCATGTATTCCCGTGCTTTGTCCTGCCCGTGTGCATCACCTCACACTTATCCACGTAACATTCCATTTGGCATTCCTTAGGCCATCCGACCAGCCTGTCTGTATCCGCCTGTAATGTAAGGCTATCCTCCTCACTATTTGCCACTCCATCAATATTCATGTCCATAGACTCTGGTTTTGAGTGCATAGTGAGCCAGAGGGAAAGGGATGAAGTGTGTCACTGTGTGCAGGCTAACTGATCCACTGTCCTTGTTGTTAATTTCATCGTCATCCCAGCCTGTTGACCAGGAGCAATTCCAGGTACCCCCCTCTCACACCTGAGGGCCCTCAACTGTCGCCTGCTTCACACCATTTCTGCGAGGCAGGCACCAGCACAGGTACTAGCACCTCAGTGGGCATTGCAACATTGGCTAGCGTCCCAGGGCACAGTGGAGAGGGCACTTCACAATCGCTGGAGGAGCTGGCAGAGGCAGAGAATGCCAATGGCGCCAGCAGTCAGAGGACTGCAGGGGACCAAGCACCTGCTCAGTCGGTGCGTGTTGATGTGCCTCTGGAGTCATCCGCGATGCAGCAGGTGCAGGAAATGCGGCCGGGTGTGCGGAAGCATCTGGGAGTGATACATGAGGCTGTGCTTCGCTTGGTGTCCGTGGTGGAGGAGTCCACGTGGAGCATCACTGATGCAATGAGCATCATGGCAGAGCGTCATGCTTCCTCCATGGAGAGAGTGGCGACTCTCGTGGAGAGGGGCCTCCAGGAGAACAAGCAGGTTCTCCTGGGGTTACACTCGGACCTACAAGCCCTCACAGCGCCAGTGGCCACAGCCGGTCTTTGCCAATGTGGGAGATGGTGTGGGCTTCAAGCTTCCTAGCTCATTGCCCATCCATCGACGGTGAGCAAGGAGGTCCAGGGCGACCTCACGTTAGCGCAGCAGCTGCCTGTCGGATCTGCGGGCTCCTCACACGACGCTCCGGATGAGGGCAACAGCTGCTCCGTTCCTCTCCCAATGGCCGTATCTTCCGGTGAGCCTGCGACGACTGGGGAGATGCCAGCTGTGGACCTGGCAGATCCCAGGTGGGGTCAGCACAGGCTCCATGGGCCAGAGGACGACCCCGAAGGTCATCGAGGCCAACAGGACAGCAGAGTCAGCAGGCTGTCTTAGATGCCACTCCCAGCGACAGGGCAGCACCAAGATGTAGCACCCGTAAACGTTAGCACAAGGCACCTTGGGCACATCACGGGTTTCTCACTGGTGCTTTTCTGTTGGCCCTAGATTAGGGACTTATTATTTGTTTAAGCTTGAATAACGTTTTGGTTTGACTTTGTGTGACCTTATGATAGTGAAAATGAAACCAGATGTGTTACCATGGCTGAGGGTGGCTCTTTCTTCTGCATTTGTATGTTTACATACATGTCCTGAGTGTTTGAGTGGACATTGAGGTTTATGTCCAAAGCCCTTAGTTGCAGCTGATGAAGTGGAAGATGCTGCATTTAAGTGCCGAGTATAGAAGCGCCAGGCAAGGCTGGTCCCCCTGACCCATTTGTGTGGAGCTAACTGAAGGTTCGTTGGATTTAAATCTCCCACGTGTCCCTGCCTCCTTGGTATGGTCACGAGTCAGCGTTTAGTCCCTCATAATTTCCCTGTGCTTCCTCATCCTCAGAATCCTCAGTGCTGGACTCATGGTGTGCAGCCGCATCCACTGCGTCAATGTCTTCATCGTCTACTTGCGTCCCCCCTTTCCAGCGGAAGATTGTGGAGAGCGCAGCATGCAACCACTATCACTGAGATATGATCTAGGGGGTACTGGAGTGCGCCCCCTGAGCGGTCCAGGCATCAGAAGCGCATCTTGAGAAGACCGATGGTTCTCTTCACCACAGCCCTTGTGGTGCCGTGGCTCCTATTGTAGCGCTGTTCAGCTTCTGATATTGGATGGCGGAGAGGTGTCATGAGCCACCTTCTGAGGGGATAGCCCTTGTCACCCAGCAGCCATCCATCCAGCCGAGCCGGAGTAATGAAGAGCCCCGGCACCTGGGAGTGTCAGAGGATGTAGGCGTCGTGGGAGCTGCCTGGGTACCTGTCACTGACTTGTAAAATCAGCATCCTGTGATCACTCACTATCTGCACGTTCATGGAGTGGAAGCCCTTCCTGTTGACGAAGGCACCAGCCTCACCTGCTGGCGCCTTGATGGCCACATGTGTACAGTCTATTGCACCCTGGACACAGGGGAAGCCAGCAATCGCTGTGAAGCCTCTGGCTCGCTGTGCCTGAATTGCCTGGTCACAGCGGGAGTGGATGAAGATCAATGCATGCCTGAATAGAGCGTCTGTAACCTGCTTGACACAAGTGTGCACAGCTGATTGGGAGACACCGCAAAGATCACCCACCAAGCCCTGGAAGCCCAGAGGCATAGAAGTTGAGGGCAGCTGTGACCTTCAGAGCCACTGGGGTGTCCGTCCACACGGTTAGGAGAGATCTCAGGGCCAATCACCCGACAGATGTAGTTGACTGTCTCCCTTGACAGCCGGAGCCTCCTTTGGCTCTGCACCTCAGTCATATTGAGGTAGCTGCTTCGCCGCCTGTATACCCTGGCAGCAGGATAGTGGCATCTTCTGTGGCCTCTTCCACCTTGGACTACTTCTTGGCCCTGCGCCCCTTGTGCCTGCACCTGTACTCCCAAAGGTGGCTCCCCTGGAGGCTGAATGAGCGCTCCTGGCCTCCTCCTTATTCTAGCCCTCCTATCCTCCTCAGAGGAGCTGCCTCCAGTGGACATGTCAGAATCCATACCTAGGCTAAAGGGAGGCCTTCAGAAAGGTGCAGATCCAATAAAGATTACTGATTGCAGAGTGCTGACCTGAAGGTTCAAACTACAGAGAAAGCTGCTAGAATTCATTCTGAACTGCTACAGATCACACAGGCAAGTTTAAAAAGCTTTCTGCAATAAATACTCACAGATCAGATTGACAACCCCACTGAGCCCTCTTATCCCGCCTGTGGATGAGTTTTATTAAAAATTCTCTTATCCGCCCGCCCATTGCGCCCGTGTGCCGACCTGAAGATCGCATGGGCACCTGAAAATTACCATCTTTTGACGAGTTAAGGGCCTTAACTAGCCCGTTAATTAATGGCGGGCGCGCGTTGAACTTCATCGTGCGCCCACCCAGCGAAATATCGCGATGGCGCGCGATGACGTCGGGACGCTCACCTGATGACACCGCGCGTCACTTTACGCGCTGAGGTGCGGGCCTGCCCCCCCGCACGTCAAGCAGAAAATTCTGCCCCATGGCACGGTTCTCTCCACCTGCACGTCTTTCATCTCAGAAGTGCTGTGTCCGGCAAGGAGACCCAAAACAATCCCCAGGTTCCACAGAGGGAGCATGGTGGCCTCAATCCAGCAATGGGGTCTGCCAGCTTTACCAGAAGTAGAACCCACACTCCGCAAATGTCCAGTAGCCATCAGCCCCCTGAGCAAAAGTCTTGGCTGCCTGCCAACCGCTCATTCACTCTACACCCATTAGTATTTCGCATATCCTGAATCTCCCGGATTGCTTTCATTGGTCACCGGGAGATTGATGCGAATTTTGGTAGACTCCCAGCCAATCTGGGAGGGTTGGCAACCCGAGGAGTGCTAGTGAGCTTGTTCATTATCATTCTCTTCTTCCTCGGCTACTTCTTGCTCCTATGTCACTGGTGTTTTGAGCTCAAATACCGCAATATCTCTCAGTGTAAAGTCTTTATTAAATTGATTATAAGAAGGCTGCTTACAGAGGGAGTTCCTCATGGTAGAGGTCACATGACTACTGCAAGCCAGATAGGACATGTAGTAATGTGGCACTTCAAAACCCAAACAGTTGGCTGACCTGGTAGCAGGTCTTGCTATCTAAAAGGAGAAAGGTATAAGAGTAAAATTACAAGTGAGTGAAAGGGCTGAATTTAATGGCTGATGTGGCAGCCTGGTGCAATGGCTGGAAAGCTGGTGGCAATCCTGCTGTGGCTCTTTCCGTGTGGTGCAATGGGATTAAATGCCTATCAGGAAGTGCCGGCTATTGGGCTTCCCCATGCCTTTAAGATGAAGAGCCCATATCCAGGAGCTGCTAGCTAATCAGCGGGCCACCAGCTCTTCAGTCCTAGCAGCATCACTGAGTTTGCTGGTCACTGCTGGGACTGCAGGAGGCCCTGGAGCAGCAGCAATAATGCAAGCTCCAAGGAAGATAAGTGGGACAGGCTCACTGGGCCCAGTCTGGCAGGCCCTGGGAAGTGGGTTGTGGTCAGTGTGGAGGGCAGGGGGCACTACTTTTAGTGGCCCTTCCTGTGGCAATATCCTATGTGGGACTCAGGATCCCTGATCGAGAAGGCCCATCTAGAGGTCAAAGGGAGGCTGCCAATGCATTCCTTCCAGCCTACCCACAAGGGGCCTTCTGCCCCCCCAACCCTGTAGGTAGAATGCCAGCTGTAGAGGGATGAGACTTTAATTGGCCCTTAATTGGCCACTAAAGAGCCTCAATTGGCCTAGGGGTGGGAAGGCTGACTTGAATTTACCCATCCTGACTTAATTGGGTGTAGTTGGGGATGTGACAGGTTCTCCACCATGACAGGGAAGTGGGATGCAAGAAAATGCATTAAGTCAGAATATACTGTTGTCTTCAATGGTTTCAGCTCCACTGCTGACCGCTTCCTCAGTTGTGGCTGCTCCAATGACTGTCTCAGCCAAGGGGTGAACATGCAGCTGTGCCTGTACCCTGCTGGTTAGGTGCTGCTGCCTATGGTTGGGCACCACCTTGCCCTAAAAGAAAGAGGGAAGCGTGTCAGTGAATGTGGTGCAAAGCATTTGGGAGATTTTGGTTGTTAGAAGGGCCTTAACCCACAGTGTGGGGGTCATGAATTGTTGGAATAGACATAAATACTCTTGAAGGATGGATAGCATCTGTTTAAATTTCATGATCTGAAGTTATTTAAATCCCTTGCTCTTTAAAGATGAGAAAAACAGACTTAAGCTGTCAATAAAAGTTAAAAACACTCGGCTGGATGGCTTTGATTGACAGGCCATCTGGTGTAGGTGGTCATGCAGTTTCAATAGAAGTCATTGTTGACATTTCCCAAAGATCTATTAATATGTCATTATGAATGCTTGGTTGAATTTCAAAAGTTACAATTATCTCAGCAGGTGTCTCTGAGTTCACAGTTTGATTGACAGTTTAAATAGGCTTTTAAAGGATTAGCTGTCTTTGATTTGGGTCTGAATTGAAGTTTCTTTTAGTACCTGCTGAGGCCAGAATGCCCATTCCCTTTTAGCTGGCTTTAAGGCATGCAGGCAAGCTAGAAGTGGTGCTGGCACCATATAGATGTGTGCCCTCCTTTGCGATATGCAGCCATTCAGTGGTCTATTTAGTGCTCGGCTGCATGCTACTATCATTTAAATTAGCAGGAAGCATGAAGTTTGTGTGCTACCTGCATCAGGAGGAATGAGCATGGTTTATTAATCCCATAGCAAGATCCCTGTGCCTGTTTTCAGGGGCTATCAAATTTTCCCCTATTAACCCCAGTCTTGAACATTGCAACTGAACTTGGATCCCTGGCCGTTTGGACAAGAGAGATTCAAATCTCCACCACCATTTGTGGGAAAAAATACTTCCTGATTTCACTTCTAAATCTCAAGGTTTTACCCCCCAACCACACCCCTCTCCCACCCACTCGTGCTGTGTATACCCCCATGAAAAGAGGTAGTTACTCTGTATCAACATTATCAAATCTCTTTATCATTTTAAACACCTTGATAAGGTCACCCCCATCCATCTAACAGAAGGGAATACAACCAATTTTATGCAACTTGCCCTCAACTTATCAAAGAGAAAGAGAAATGCATAATGCAGGTTTATAGCTCTTGCTTTTCATTTTCCTTCTCTTTGCAAGGCTTATAAAGAACCCGGGCTCATTTCTCATGCAAAATAATTTCATCTATCCATCATCATGCTGCCCAAGTTGTTTAAAAACCTGCAAAGAGCTGCGAGAGAATCTTGACATTTATTGTTTGAAAGATACACTGTATGTGAACCATTTTAATTCACTGAAAATTTGCTCTTTGCGTTAATCTTACTACTTGATAAACTTGATTGATCGCTTTTAATCTAAAAGATCTTGCCTCTGTCAGTGTAATATTTCCCATCTGCCAGAGAGATCAGGAGGGAAACTTGGAAGTGCCGGATGTCCATTTCTCTCCTAAAATACGGGGTGACCGGCAGAAGGAAATCCTGTGGGGATGTCGTGCACCCACTTGCTCACTTGAATCAATTTGCAGACAGGCCTTTCCACAGCTGGTCAAAACAAGCAAGAGGCTATTTAAATATGTAATCTTGGGTTCTACGCCTGGGACATAGTTCATACGGAGAGAGAGAGAGAGAGAGAGAGCAAGAGAGAAAGAGAGAGAGAGGGAGAGAGATTCCTTACTCCTCTCTTCATCAATATTTCCAGTGGACTGTGATTTTTCATTCTGTTTCTGGCTTGGCAAAGCCGATTCTTAAAACTCCTATCACTGAATCTGCTTCCACCATCCTTTCAGGCAGCGCATTCCAGATCGTAACAAGCTGCTGGAAGAAATTTCAGGAAGAATTGGGCAGAGCAGGCGGGCCAGTTTCACATTTTTCAGGCATTAAAGATGCAGTGCTGGAGATCCCTCAAAAGTTACATTTTTATGTTCCTTCCAAGATTTTGTTTGGGGCGTCTGGATAAGCCAAAAGTGGCCCATTGCCGATCTATTGCTGCACACCTGGGCCTTACCTGTTGGCCAGCTTTGTGTTACTGCCTGCTGATTTTTTGCTATAGGAAACTGACAAGCAGCAGTTCAGTGCCAGAGAAAAGTTAATGAAGCCTGAACTTGAAAACGGCTTGGGCTTTCCAACTGCTTGTCATTGTGGCCATGCTGCCAATATTGCTCCAGTTTGATGGCCAAGTAGAAAATTTCTCCCCTAGGTGTGCATGGTGAGACTCTCACGCTATTTCCAATGTATATATTATCATAGTTTGCATAGTTCACTTGCTATCTCAGATTATTTTATCCATAAGGTGATATAATAAATAAAGAGCAAAAACTGACCTACAAAAGCTGATTCTTAAGTTGGGCAGAAGGAAAAGTTTGCTATGGCTACAAGAGCAAGTCAGAGGCTGGGAAATCTGTGATGAATAACTCATCTCCTGACTCCCCATAGTCTGAAAACCATCTATAAGGCATAAGCTTGACACTATCTAGGTCAAAGCAGCTCGTTTGATTGGCACACCATTCACCACCATAAACATTCATTCCCTCCACCACAGTGGCAACAATGTCTACCATCAAAAAGAAGCACCACAGAAATTCACCAAGACTCCTTCGACAGCATCTTCTAAAACTGCCAGTTAGAAGGATAAGGGCAGCAGACAATTGGGAACACCGCTACCTGAAAGTTCCTTTCCAAGTCATACAGCGTTCTCACTTGGAATTATATTGCCGTTCCATCACTGTTGGTCAAAAATCCTGGAACTGCCTCCCTAACAGCACTGTGGGTGTACCTATAGCAGATGGACTGCAGCAGTTCAAGAAGGAGGCCCACCACCACCTTCTCAAGGGCAATTAGGGTTGGGCAACACATGCTGGCCTGGTCAGTGATGCTCACCTCCCATGAAAAGAATAAAAAATGTCAGCGACTATCATGAGAGCGGTTGATAATCTCTTTCAATAGCATTGGTGGAGGATCCTTCCTGTGGCTGGATGTGTGAGATTAAACAAGGGTTTTAGCTGGAGTGTTGAGGTCAGGAATTGCACCATTACATTCAAATCAATGTTACATGCTGACTGATGTTACAACATGCTTACTCTTGAAGAACATGGCCCCCAATCCGAAAGAATATAAAATAGCTAAACCTTAAAACCACACACAGAGGTGAATTGTACGGACACTAAGGGGTTAACTAGAACACACAGAGGGTTGAGTCAACCAAAACTCTGGCTCATCAAGAGACTGAGAAAGCCATTATCAGGTCAACTGCCAGGACATAGTACAATTAGTTCCTGCCAGTAATGAAAGGAACATTCACACCTCAGTCAACCTTGGAGCCAGGTATCCCTCATGATGGGGAAGGGATCACATTGTTTTCTGTTATTAAGTCGGTACAGTCCCGTCTAGACCAGGGCATGGAATGAACCACGATAAAGAGGTTCTAAGCACCAGATGATTCAGTGGAATGGTAACAGGATCTATGCCTGTAACAGTGTGATATGAATCATTATAAAAGAGGATGACATCAGAGAACAGGCACTGCAGTCAGGAGAAGAAGGACGGAGACCAGTCATCTCCAGATCCAGGCCTACAAACGACATCGGTAACGACCAGTTCTGTGGGTGATTGTAAGTTTCAGCTAATTGTAGAGAGGTTTGTGCTGTGAGGTATTTTGTAAATTTCAGTCAACCTTGTATTGAGGTTTGTGCTGTGAGGTATTGTTGTTAATTCCAGCTAAATCACAGAGGGGTTTGTACTGGGGGATTTTTGTGAGCTCAATAAACAAGGGACTCTGAGGTTGAGCCAAGCCCTGTGTCGCGTGAATTTTGTTCTTGTAATTCTTGGAGTCCCAGAACTATTGTAAACGGAGGCAGGAACGCAATCTCTTACAGATCGTGGTGACCACAGCAGGGTTCTAAGGTTAAGAACAAAATAAATGACAGGGTCAAGGGCAAGAAACTCTCGAAGGAAGATAGGATATCCTTGTTTGTGTGTGGCAAAGTAAACATTACTGAGTGACGAGTGCTGGAAATGGTGCACTCTGATAGTACGCAGGAGAAAGCGGCAGAGTAAATGGATGGTAGCGAACATAAGAAATCAAAAGAAAAGGCGATTTGGTTACTGTGCTTGCAAAAACAGAACCAGAGTCTCATTGAGATGGTTAAGCACTTAGAAGAGGGAAAAGGGGAAGCAGAGGGCCAGGCAAGCAATAGAGAGGCCGTAGTGAATTGGGTGACGCAAGATTTAAGTGATGAAAGGCAGGAGAGGAAAACTTCTTGGGACACGATAGAGTACTTGCCATGTCAGGTCATCGAGTGTAAAAGGCAGTGTCAGATTCAGTGCAAGGAAAGTGCCAGGAATTTAGAGAGAGCCGACAAGGCCATGGGACAGTTGAAGGATATCAAGATGGCATACAGAGTAGCTCAAAATCAGGGATATGAAGAGGCCAATCATGGGCCCTGTAATGAGAAGATTCGTAAGCTGACCCTAACAGTATCCAGGGCTAGGGATATGGCTTGTTTTATGGCACTGGGGGAAGTTGGGGAAGACCGAGATGAGGAGGGAAAAGAGCCCAATGATAGGACCTGGTAAAATGAGTGTTGGCTGGCTCCCGAGGCACCGGGACCACTGAGATTGATGGGTCCCCTACGACAGCAAAAGTTAGACCTACCCCCCGGCAGGCGGAGGTCCGATGCCATTGCAGAGCCATTATGTGCTCCCCTGGCAAGACTCTGGATTTGGTATGGACTCTTGTGTGATCCCTGGCCCTCCAAATACAGTCAACATTTCTGAATTGGTAGAGCATGAAAAGAAGCCCTTACCAACAGCCCCAAAGACCTGGCATATAGAGGTTAAGTGCCCCATAATGATACCCGGACCTAGGAATGGGATGATGCTGATTCCAACAGGGAAGGTGTTGTATCATGACGTGCATTATGAGGTAGCATCTGTCATCCTTAACCTAACAGATGTACGACTGCCCGGGTGGTGCCCAGTAAAAACAGGAAAATTTTATGAGAAACTGTTAAGGGAAATTTCCCAATAATTCTATGAATTGAATTATGGGAACAAAAGTCAGGAGGATTGATATAAGCTAGTTGACAACAGTCGCAACGGTTTGGGGAGACAGAAGAGGGGGTTGGTCAATGACGTGGCCACAGCATTTAATACAGGGACATCACTGGACAATAGTATAGATGATACCCAGCTGAAAATGCAGGTCAATACCTTACAGGATCACTTAAAGAGAATACTGGGGTGGGGATAATGAGATTGAGGGACAAGAATTACGGGAAGACCAAGTAATGACCATTCACCTGAAAGAAATAATAGCTGAGCTGGAAACTCACGCCTGGACCATAAATGACTTAATAAAGGAGGACTGAGTGTGTCAGACCAGGCCACCCAATAGTATGCATGTGTTATGTACGGTGCGGGCTGTTAAACGAAGGGCATAGTAATTTAGAGATTTGGAGCAAGGTTGCGTGCCATCATGCATTGCCAACAGACACCTAAAGGCTATTGTCACAAAATTACCATATTTTTCATAATATTACTGTGGGGTATTGTATTGCGTGTGTGTGGATTGTTCTGTCTGTGTGGCTGATTTAATTGAATTAGAGACGGATAGACTGCAAGGTTGAAATTATCAAAAGAGTTAGGTGTAAAAAGGGTATTGAGATGCTAATGAGTGAGCTAGGGTAAAAGTCTCAGCAGATAGGGCGTGAATGAAATTTGCATTTTAAGGTAAGTGGAGAGGTGTTTGATTTTCAAAGAAACATGATAAAGTTTTACAACTGACAGGGTAAATAGGGCAAGGTTATTATGTTTATTTTTCCCAAAAGAAATAGGCCATATTGACCAATAAATGCTGGCCCAGCCAGCAAAGCCCACATCCCGTGAATGAATAAAAAAAATGAAAGATTTTTATAGTATGAGAAAAGTAAGTTCCAAAGACATATGGAAACATTGGGATTTACAGATTAAAGAGGAAGGAATATATTCAAAGATTGATGGAAGGTTGTATTAGGGGTGGTCGTGTGAGATCTAAAAGATACACCATGTGAAACAGACTTGGGGAAACAGCCTCTAGCCCCCTAGCAGAAGCCTGCTGTTCCAGTAATTGAAGTTGTGTTAAAAAGCCTTTGGAATCCCACTGTCGAGTGGGTGCTGTGGTAACCTTGCTGGGTTGCCTCTCTACATTTAAAATCTATTTTAGGCTGTTGCCTTAAAGGGGATGTGTAGTTGGGAGTCATGTTAATTAGGAATTTTGGAATTTGTTATAATATTAAGTAACGGTGTAACTAATTTCGTATATGAGTTTTAATTCTTTTTTTTGCTAATAAATGTTTAAATTAATTTTTAAAGTCTTTAAAAGTGTTAATGGACTCATTACTTCTGAATTCAATGCACAAATCTTCTTGTAATAAACACAAATGGCAAAACCGTTGTGATAGTATCACCAAGTTCCCTTATGGATTTGGTCAGCCTGGCAAATACCACTTGCCGTATCAAACACTATACTTATGCCAATCTCATGAATCCAATCAACCGTGGCCTGTATAACCAAACGATGATGGGGGTAGTTCTCAGGATGCCAGTGATGGTCAGAAACGATAGCCAGTTCCGGTATACCGAGTGGAAAACATTGGTGTCATTCGAGATGGCGTATATGTGCGGTATCATGGGCCCCTCTGTATGTGGTTAAGTGGGGGTACTCTATACTGGCACTGATTTAAAGTAGTGTCGGGGAAGGGGTGCATATGTAATTTTGTGTCCATATCACCTGAATGTGTTTGACCGACCGGAATGAAGTTTGACTCTGAAAGCGCACAACTTATCAACTTCACTATGGAGGTGATGGCTCAGAGCCATGTCCTGCCCCAGGTTGCATATGAGGGTAATGTAACCTACTCTGTCACCACTAGTGCAAGCCAGTATAGGGTACACAATGATACCTGGTGCCCAGTTCATGACTCGGCCTTCTGCTTTAGATCCCAGAGGTTCAGCACAAGAAAGGGTAATCCCTATCTCAAGTCACACACCAATAAATCTCACAGTGAGTGATACTTTACCAAATCTCCAGGAATACATTTCCCATTTTGACTATGATATTCCACCATTATCTGAACATTTGATGTAACTGGTAAAGGGTGTAGAACTTCCCCCAAAACATTATTATACCCGACAACAGGGAAAGGGGGGAAATGAGAGATGACATCAAGGAAATAATTATCTCACTTTGGTGGGATTTTGGCCTCAATACGAAGGTTTCTCCTTGGATTTGAATCTCATCGCATGTATTAGTAATTGCACAATTGATTACAGTATTGTATCTGCTTATATTATGTTGTATTAAAATGAAAAGCAAAAAGGGAAAAACTGGAAAGATTATTTAAAAGGGAATTTGGGGTGACGAAATCAAATGCATAAACCAAATAAAGAAATGTAAGATTTGGCTGAAACCAGCAATGCACTCACCGCAGCAGAAGAATTGACAAAGGTATATATCTCTAGTGTAAAACAAATATTAAAGGGGACAGAACTAAAGGACATGATCTCCCCAAGCTGTAAGAATATCAAATAGCTAAACCTCAAAACCACACAGAGAGGTGAACGATACAGACACTAAGGGGTTAACTGGAACACACAGAAGGTTGAGCCAACCGAAATTCTGGTTCATCTAGAGACTGAGAGAACCATTATCATGGGCAATGGCACAGGGCAAGTGCCAGGACATAGCACAATTAGTTCCTGCCAGGAAGGAATGGAACATTCACAATTCAGTCAACCTTGGAGCCAGGTATCCCTCACCATGGGGAAGGGAATCACATTGCTTTCTGTTGTGTAAACAGTAGAATTGACCAAGTCTGTACTGACCAGGGCATGGAATAAACCAAGGTAAAGAGGTGCTAAGCACCAGATGACTCAGTAGAATGTTAACAGGATCTGTGCCTGTGATAGTGTGATATGAATCATTATAAAAAATTTAAGGAAGAATGTAAATGGGTTGGAAGCAGTTCAGAGAAGGTCTACCAGAGTAATACCTGGAATAGGTGGGTTGTTTTATGAGGAAAGGTTAGATGGGCTAGGCATGTATCCGCTGGAGTTTAGAAGAATAAGAGGTGACGATTGAAACATATAAGATCCTGAGGGGACTTGACAGGTGGATGTGGAGGGGATGTTTCCTCTTATGGGAAAATCTAGAACTATGGGTTTCTCTTTAAAAATAAGGGGTCACCCATTTAAAACTGAGGTGAGGTGAAATTTCTCCTCTCAGAGTGTCATGAGTCTTTGGAACTGTCTTCCTGAAAAGGTGGTGGAAGCAGAGTCTTTGAATATTTTTAAGGCAGAGATGAATAGATTCTTGGTAAGCAAGGGATTGATAGGTAATAGGGGGTAGGTGGGATGCGGATTTGAGGTTACTATCAGATCAGCCATAATCTAATTAAATGGTGGAGCCGGCTCGAGGGGCCGAATGGCCTATTCCTGCTCCTTGTTCATATGTTTGTATGTAGGACAACATCAGAGAGCAAGCACTGCAGTCAGGAAAAGAAGGACAGAGACTGCTCACCTCCAGATCCAGTCCTACAAACAACACCAGCAACGACCAACTGTGTGGGTGATTGTAACTTTCTGCCAATTGTAGAGGCATTTGTGTTGTGAGATGTTTTGTAAATTCCAGTCAACCTTGTATCAAGATTTGTAATGTGAGGTATTGTTGTTAATTCTGGCCAAATCACAGAGGGGTTTGTACAGGGGCAATTTTGTGATTCCAATAAACAAATGAATCTGAGGTTGAGCCAAACCCTATGTCGCTTGGATTTTGTTCTCGCAATTCCTGGAGACCAAGAACTATTGCGAGGGGGGACGGGAAAAGAATCTCTTACAGTCTGCACACCTCTGGTGCATGCTTCTGACACCAGTGTTACTGACCTCACCAAAATGGCATCAGGTGTGCCCTGTACTGGAAATGTGGCATCATTTTGGATGCAAAATGGCACCCATAGCACTGGAAATGCGGGAGCCGAATTTTGCAGCAAATAGATTTTTGTCAGGTAATGGGTATGGAGAATAGATGGGTAAATGGAACTGAGGCACAGATAAGCCATAATATAATACGATGGCAGAACATGCATAAAACACTGAATGGCCTACTCTATTCTTATGTTCTTATGATGCAAAGCAAAATGGGCATCCTTTGTTTATAGTTAAACTAAGCTGAACCACTGAAATGACACCTGCTCCAAGTTATGCTTGACAGATATCAGCGTGGTCTCCCAGACGCTGGACAAGAAATCCAGGATGCAATCGAACTGTGAGATTTTGCTCACAGAATCCCCAAAAGGGATAATTGCAAGTATGAACAATTGATAGTTTGGTGATCAATATTTATGATTTCTCTCGTGTCAGTGGGCTATTCATCATCCAACACAAAACACTTGATAAAGAATAAATAAATAAGCAGAAATCAAATAATTCTATTTGAAATGGAATCCACAAATTAGTCTAATATATGGATTTACTCCCCATACTCCACACCCACGACCAGCTGCCAACTCTGAGGAGACAGGCTGCTTCTGTAAAAAATCGTTCTACAAAAATCAATAAGGCATTGGGTTTTTAAAGAAAATTGATTCAAAAATATTTAACTTGAAGCTTCTTGAGGTCAAAAATAGAAAGATTGTTAGTCTGTCTCAGTAAGTAATATTAACTAGCCATTCCGTGTAATGATGACCAGACATACCAGTAGATTATCTATGATTTGTTCTTGAAATGTGGGTGATGCTGGTAAGGTTAAGTGTATTGTCTATGCCTAGTTGCAGTGATGTAAATTGATGTGCCATCTCCCAGAGCTGCTGCACTCTTTGTAATGATAGTGCTCCCACAATGACGTTCAGTAGGAAATTCCAGGATTTTGATTCAGAAAACAATGGAAGCATAGTGATATATGTACAAGTTGAAATGTGTAAGTAGGCCTGGGCAGTAGATTTTAGTTTAACTTGACCATTTAGAGGGAGGTTTTCACATTATATTCACTGTATTAAGCTAACAAAGTCAAGATGCCATTTTGTGCTAACATTGGGCCACAGAAGCCATTTTGTTATCTGTAAAACAACCTATAAAACCAATTGCATGTATTAATCAAACATTACTGTATAGTTAGTAATCAGCCAAAAACAGATGATCGATTAAGTAGTGAGCCTCAATTTATAACTGAAGAATAAGTAATTAATCAAGTAATTATTAGGACTGGATAATATACTAATCTTTGAAGTTTAAAGCATCAATTTGCCACAAGCCAATATTTTTAAATGTGCTGTTGTCTGTGGGAACAGACAGCACTCAGCTACTCTCCTTGACCATCTCAGGCAGGTGCAGCAGTGTGAATAGAGACTTGTCCAAACCCAGATAGAAACAAGATCATGAACTGTCTCGTTCTGCTCCCTGGAACAATGTGTGTAAATGGCTAAATCCAATAAAATTAATCCAGTAACACCAATGGCCAATTGGATAATTGTAACCAGAACTGATTCAAGATGAGATAATGCTAATTCAAGGGTTATATGTGTATTTCGTGAACCATTTATGCTTGCAAGTTGGATCACGTAGTTGTGGTGGTACTGAGTGCCCCCTGGGGCAGTATTGTTGAGAAATCGCTGTCAGCGAGGGAACCTGAGGGACATTTACACTCCTACCTGGTGTGATCTCCCAAGCCGAGGATGCAAAAGTCAATGGTGTTTTGTTAATATACCTTTTCCTTTATTCTTAAATAAAAATTGATATTAGTAGCTATTTCAGAGTCCTGTTGCCTTATGTTCAAGTCTCGTTCGAACGAAACTGTTTCAAAGGGTCAATTTGGAACCGAGTAATTAGGTACATGCATTGAAATTAAATCAAATCTAAATTTAAATATATACGCATTTAAAACTGACAGATGGTGTGCGACCTGAAGAAGAAGTTTAAGGTGAATGCAGTTCTATCACGAATTGCTGCTCTCATCCTCCTTGGTGGAAAATGTTGCCCTTGTAGGGTGGCCAAGTTGTACTTTTAATGACAGAGTTGATCAGCAGACACTTCTTGGGTGGAAGCATTAAGTTTATTTACAATATACTCAGCAGCAACTACACATGTGCTTTCAACTCCAACTCTATCTCTACACTGGCTGCTAAGGTACACTAAATAAAACAATAATTACTACATTCCTCCCCCTTTAACTCAGCTATACATATTATATTTACCAGCACATATTTTTCAAGGCAACCTAATAGTTACACTGGGTAAGGAATTTACAAGTTCAGTCTTTCAGATAATTTCCTGGTACGTATGGAATGTCGCAGCTCCACAACTTCAGATTCTTTGTCAGGAACCTCCTTTTCCGGAGTTGCCTGAACATCAGGAGCTTCAGTGGGCACTTGCAGTTCTGTATCCTCAACTCTTACAGGAACATCAGACATGTCAGTCCTGGGTTGAGTATCCTCAACACGAAACGGAGACCCGGTCATAATCACTGGTGGAACCAAATCATGCTGATTTGTCTCTCTGTTTCTTAAATGGTCCACATGTTTACAGATGATCCGGCCTTCCACCTCCACGTGGTAAGATTGAGGTCCAGTCACCACACTTATTTCACCCGGTAACCACTTTGGTCCTTCCCCGAAGTCTTTCACGGTAAATTTTCTCTTGCAACTATGCCAGTTGTGTCTAGTTTTCTGGCTTCCCTAACTCCTTTCCAACTTCCCCTCTAAATTTGGCACTATAAAGCTCAATCTCGTCCTGAGATGCCATTTCAGCAATAACTTTGCAGGTGTGACTACTGTTGTTCTGTGAGGGGTAATCCTGTAATGAAAAAGAAAGCGTGCTAGCTTGGTTGCCAAGGAATCGCCTGTTAACTTTTTCATACCTGTCTTGATCATTTGAACTGCCCTTTCAGCCAGTCTGTTTGAGGAAGGGTGATACGGTGCAGTTTTCACATGAGTGATACCATTGAGACTGATAAACAGTTGAAACTCAGCACTCGTAAATGCCGTGCCGTTATCGGAAATGACTACTTCTGGTAGTCCATGAATGGCAAAACTCTAATGTAGTTTCTCAATTGTATCGGCCGACGTTGGTGACTTCACCTCATACACGTCCAACCATTTTGAATGGGCATCAACAATGAGCAGAAACATTGTTCCCAGGAAAGGTCCAACATAGTCAATGTATAACTGCATCCAGGGCCTACATGGCCAGTCCCATGGGTGTAACAAAGCTGTTACTGGCAACTTATGCAGTCACTGACATTGTACACAGTGCTTTACTAAACTCTCTATTTCACCATCCATCCCAGTCCACCATAGATAGCTGCATGCTATGGTCTTCATTCGGGAAATTCCTGGATGGCCACTGTGTAGTTGAATTAAAAGTAGCTCCCTTCCCTTTAGAGGAACTATCACTCATGCTCCCCAGAATAAGATGCCATCCTGGCTTGTTATTTCATGTCTTCTGTTGAAGTACAGTTTAATTTCGTCAGGTACAAGCTCTTATGACCAACCATGTAGCACTTGTTCTCATACCTGAGATAGGACCAGGTCCTGACTTGTCCAGTTTTTGATCGGTCAAGCACACACTGGCGAAGGATTTAAGAAATTTGACAGTAAGGCAAGCTCCTGTGGAACTGAGACTTGCTCATCATTTTCTTGTTAAAGCAAATGACCGAGGGCATTGGCGTTTGCGATTTGATTGCCAGGTCTATGTATGAAAGTGTATTCCTATGCTGCCAGAATTAAAGCCCTATTAGAATTTCTCTGTCTTCTTTCTATGCGCCTTCTTCTTTCTAGCACAGACTTTAATCTCGGCCTTCCTTTTGACTTCACTGTTGGCCAGGCTTCTCTCAGATGCAAGCTCAACTTGTCTGAGCTCAGTGGCTAAGTCTCCCAAAATTTCATTACCTGTCTGCTTCTGTGACTTTTGCTTCCAAAGCCTTTTTGGCTTCACTTAGCTGATTCTTCAGCTCTTCCATCTCTTTTTTGTATTTGTTTGCTGCCTCCTGGAAAATTGACCATTGTTGTGTCTTCTCTGCCTTCATG
The DNA here is from genome assembly GCF_964194155.1 of Cetorhinus maximus. Taxonomy (NCBI): domain Eukaryota; kingdom Metazoa; phylum Chordata; class Chondrichthyes; order Lamniformes; family Cetorhinidae; genus Cetorhinus; species Cetorhinus maximus. Next base: position 101,291,399 of record NC_135890.1, read on the forward strand.
TTCTTCAGTTTGTTCAGAGAGGCTTTGAATTCTTTTTGTTTCTCTTCATACTTTTCCAGTGGTACAAACTTTGACCTGAGGGAATCTTGTAGTGTGTGAAGGTTTTTCAACAGGTTTTCTTTTTCTCTTCGAAGATTGCTCATCTCATCTCAAACTCTGTCATCAAGCAGGGTCTCTTTGAGTTGCTTCTGCTGTTCTTCCAGGTTTTGGCTTAAGACAGCCTGCATTTCTTCAGTTTGCTGAGTCCTTCACACTCCTTTTTCAAAACAGGAACACTTCCAGCTTCCTTTTGGAATCCCAGTGGCCAATCAAGGTTGATTTCACTTCGCCAATTTTGCCCTAGAAACCTTGGTCCTCTGCCTCTCAATACTAACACTGGTGGCTTTGCCGATTGGCTTCCATAATGGACAGTTACTCCGCTTATGCCTTTTACTTGAATGTCTTCACCCGTATATGTTTTTAGCTTTGCTGCTGTTTCTTCTAAACTTAATTGATGTTCACCATTATTCAAATATCTGAAGTTGTGTCCCCCAATTACTGTAGTGGAAGCTCCTGTGTCCATTTCCATTCTAACAGGTTTGCCATTTACTTTCACTGTGACAAATGTTGGTTCTGTCTTTCCAACTTTCAAATTAAACAACGAGTAAATGTCAGAATTTGTTGTTTCAGGCTCTTCTACACTGTAGATTTCAATGGGCTTCTTCTTTTGTTTACAAGCCTGCTTGAATCTTTCCTTGCACTGCCTCATCGTATGTCCATTTCTGTGACAATAGTAGCATTCGATTTTTAAAAACTGCCAATTGCTAAAAGAACGATTGTTTCCACCTCTTAAAGTTATTCTCGATTTTGCTGCTAAGTTACTTTTCTTTATTCTTTGGCATTCCCGCTTCTCTGCAGAATCTTGCTTTTTCACCCCACTTTTGGTTGAGGATTCTGCCCAATGTGGAGGACGATGCCCCCTGTATTGCTTTTGAATCTTTTACCGCACTTTCCATGGCCAGCGCTATCTCTAGTGCCTTCTTGAAATCCAGACTGACTTCAGACAATAATTTTTTCTGAATAGAATCCTCGTTCACATTACACACTCAACGATCTCTGAGCATATTGTTCAGAGTCGTACTGAGCTCACAATGCCTCGTTACCTGTTTCAAATTTGCCAAGTAGCATGCAATTGACTCACCCATGGTTCTATTTCATGAATTAAATCTCAACCTTTGCATCATGACTGAGGGCTTTGGTTGAAAATGACCCTTCACGAGGGCCACCAATTTATCAAAATTCTTCAAATTTAGGGTACTGGGTGCTATCAAACTTTGAATCAGCTTGTAGATTTTGCTCCCAAAAGTAATGAAGAGGATTGCTCACCTCTTCTCTTCCCCTGTATTCTCGTTCGCTAGAAAAAAGAACATGAGGCATTCTATGTATTGAGACCAATTATCTGTGGCAGGTTCAAAAGGATCAATTCTCCCAAATTGTGGCATTTTGAGAGGGGATAACTTCTTCAATTCTAACGAAGCTTGCTACTTACAATCACTGGGCGAGGTACAGTGCCAATTTCTTTTTAACTTGATTTCTTCTGTTCAATCTTGTTTTATCCTCATCACCAGTTTGTTGTAGGGTGACTGAGTTGTACTATTAATGATAGAGTTGATCAGCAGGCTCTTCTTGGGTGGAAACATTGGGCATGATTTTCAGGTCATCGGGCGGGCGGGCCTGGGAGCTGCCAGGAAATGGTCCGCCGCTCGCAATCGGCCCCTGACCGCGAATTCACACTGGCTGGCCAATTAACATGAAAGGCGCACTGAGAAGCTCAGCACTGCTGGCGTGGGGGGGGGGGGGGGGTGGGTGGGGGGAGGAGTGTGAGCTCAAATGTCTGTGCATGCATGGGGGAGTGCGCACCGAAAGTTCCCTGAAGGCAGGGAGCTGCCTCAGGGAGATGAACAATTGTAAAATCAAGGTTAAAGATTTAGAGTATGTGAAAAACATTTCCCCACATAGGACTCACTCACATGAACAAGCGCATAGTAAAAATGTTGTCAAAACATTTTAAATAAAAAAAAATTAATGTTGGAAACCTTATCCCGCCTGTGGATGAGGTTTCCTAAAAAATTCAAAGGCCGCCTGGCCAATTCGCATGCCCGTCAACTGTAAGGTTCAACAGGCAGCGAGAAAGGGCTTTTAATTAATTGATTAATGGGCCTCTTAATTGTTGGCGGGTGCGCTGCTGACTCTTGTGCATGCCTACCGACCGAAATGTCGTGTGAGTGCGCAATGACATCTAGACGCTCGCCCGATGTCATCGTGCGCTATTTTACGCCCGATTGGGTTCGGCACGTGCCCGCCCGCGGGATGTAAAATCTTGCCCATTAAGTTTATTTACAATATACTCAGCAGCAACTACACATGTGCTTTCAAGTTCAACTCTATCTGCTGAGGTGGCCCGCGCTACTCTCCTATTGGTTACTAAAGATCATGCGACCTTCCTTAACAAATATTGTTCTTAAAGGTACATTACACACTAAATAAAATCATAATTATTACAGTTGCAAGGGTAGGAGGTGCTGTTGAAGTGAAGTAATTTGTGAGTTGCTGTACTCCACTGCATCCTACGGGTTGTGCATATAGCAGCTGCAGTGTGCCTGTGATGGAAGGGGTCGTGGATATTGAGTCTGGTGATAGGAGTGCCAATCCATTGAGCAGCTCTATCCTGCATGGTGTTGAGCTCCTTGTGTACTATTGCACTGATCCAGTTGGTGGTGAGTATGCCATCAGAATCCTACCCAGAATCTTGTAGATGGTGGAGAGCTTTGAAGGTTTAGAAAACAAGTCACTCTTTGTAGATTACTGTTATTGTCGCCAATGCTATTGATGCACGTGATCCAGTTAAGCTTCTGTCGATGGCGACCCCCCGGTTTGTTAATGGTAAGAAGTCAACAATGATAGTGCCATTGAAGTCAATGACAGATGGCTGAACTTTCTCTTGTTTGTCAATATTTGGCACTTATGTTTCCTTCTACTTGCCACCCATATGTGCATGCTAGCTGTAGGCTGCTTCCATATCAAGGGAGAATGGAACTTAACTGCTCCAATCTTTATGAGAAGTGAAACAGCTCAGGATTGTTGGGCTGAAGACATGTCATGCAGTGATATTCTTTGACACTGACGACAGGCCTCTCACAAGCAAAATGATCTTACTTTATGTCAGATGCAACAGCAAATACTGGAATGTTTCTCTGTGACTCCTGCTAACCTTTGTTTTGCTAGAGCTCCTTGGTACAAAATTCAGTTGAATGTTGCTGATGTTGAGGGAAATTACTTTCACTCTGTGGTTCAGCTCGTGTATCTATGTCTACATCAAGGCTGGGATGAGGGTCATTGGTCAATAGGTTGTCAGTGCATAGGCATCAATTAATTGAGCTCTTCCATCACTTTATTGTTTATTTAGAGGAGCTGGATATATTTATCCTGTGCTTTGAGGATAAGACATACCTGTGAAATGTTCCTCATTGCTAGGTAGATGGTCATATCATAGCAATACTGAACAATGGCTAAGAACATAGCTAGCTTTGGTATCAGCACTCAATACAGCTGGGGTTTGTCAGAGAATTTAGGCTTTGCTATGTCCAATAAACTTTGTCACTTCTTAATGTCAGGTGGAATGAACCAGTCCCTCAGAGTGAGGGGGATGCTTGCCAGTACAGTTTGTGGCAATTGTGAAGTCCTTTAATGTGGGGAAGCTGTTGCGCTGCAGCTACCACATGGCTCTTGCTGACCAGGAGTTGAGAGACTCCAGCTTTTACTGCCTGCCATAGACATATCAGAAAGGTTTTCAGATTGATAATCAACGTGTTTGGCCACATTTTGAAAGCACCTTCCATTGACATCAAGTCCTGGAGTTGGACTTAAACCCAGAGTTAGGGATGCGACCACTGCGCTACAAGACCTCCTCCCCAATGAATTTAATTGTCTGTACACTGGCATCTATGGTAGTGGGAACCTTTGAAGGAAGGCGAGTAGGATCATCCATTCATGTGTGCAGGCCAGCCATTCAGTGTAGCAGTGCTCAGTCATGCAGTAGTGATATTGCTTTAAGTCAGATAATGTTGCATTGCCTGTGACGTGATTCCTGTTGCTAATGAATGTTACCTCCACCACACATCTGTGACTCACTGCACAAAGGAAGCAGCAGAGGTCCTTGCAGGAAGACAATTGAGTTTGATAACCAAAAATGAGATCAGACAACTTGTCTTCCAATTTATAAAAAAAGAAAAAAGTGCAATTGTGTTTATTTGGCGCCTTTCATGAGGTAAAAATGTCCCAAAGCACCCTAGAGCCAGTGAAGTACTTTGGAATTATAGCCACTATTGTAATCTAGAAAATGCAGCAGCCAATTAGCACACAGCAAGATCCCACAAACAGCAATGTGATAATGATCTGAAAATTAATGCTTTTTTATTGTGATGTTGATTGAAGGATAAATATTGGCTATGCCATTGGGGAATAACTCCTTGGTTCTTCTTTGAAATAGTGCCATGGGATCTTCTTCGTCCATCTTAGAGAGCAGGTGGTTTACCATCTCATCTGAAAAACAGTCAAATATTGTCATTACACTGCAAGACCGAGAGTGAATGACAAGGATGGTGAAATCCTTCAATTTTCTTTGCCTCCGATTCATGCTGGTCTGGTTGTCACTGTTTAATATACAGTTGATTCAGAGATGCAGGCTTTAAAAATTGACCCAGGACCCTTAGCAGTTATCTCTTGCTCAATAATTAGATTGTGGACAAGAGAGATCTAGATCTATCCTGCTTATCAGGCAGTGCGTACTGATCAATAGTTAACAAGGTTAGGCTACATAATTATGGCAGAGTTCAGCCAATGCAATTAGAGAGCTTGCATTTTCAGTGCTGATATATTCACAGAAATAACACAGGCATACAGTAACACTGACTATTCAAGTACTGCAGACTTTCTGAAAATGATCAAGCAGGAATGGGACCAGGCAGGTTATGCAAACTGTGTTTTATTAAACAAAGATTTTTAATCTCAAAAAGGCCATTGTCACAGTGTGAGCTTCTCAACAGGAACTTGTGTGCAATTACAGTTGTGAACATCAGGTACAACAGATGCATCAGACACATCAGTACTATTGAGTTCTCTCAGCAGCAAGTGCTGACCCGGTTATGAACACTGGTGGAATCAGATCTTGGAGATTTGTTTCCCTCCTCCTTAGATGATCCACATGCCTCCATATGACTTGGCCTTCCACCTTCATGTGGTAAGATAGAAGTCCAGTCACTGCACATATTTCACCCGGTAACCACTTTGGTCCTTCGCCAAAGTTCTTCACATATACCATCTCTCCCATGGTAAACTATCTGTCACGACTATGCCAGTTATCTCTAGTTTTCTGACTTCCCAGACTCTTTTCCACCTTCCCCCCCTAAATTCGGCATTATTAAACTCAATCTTGACTTGAAATGGCATTTCATCAATAACTCCACAGGTATGATACCTGTTGTTGTGTGAGGGGTGGTCCTATAATGAAAAAGAACACATGCTAACTTGTTTGCTAAGGGATCTCCAGTTAACTTCTTCATGCCTGCCTTGAACGTTTGAACTGCCCTTTTGGCCAGTCTGTTTGAGGAAAGGTGGTACGATGCAGTTTTGACATGAGTGATGCCGTTGAGGCTGATAAACTGTTGAAACTCAGCACTCATAAATGCCATTATCAGAAATGGCTACTTCCGTGAATGGCAAAACTTTGATGTAGCTTCTCAATTGTAGCAGAAGATGTTGATGACTTCACCTCATATATGTCCGCTCATTTTGAGTGGGCATCAACAATGAGCAGAAACATTGTTTCCATGAAAGGTCCCACATAGTCAATGTGTAATTGTACCCTTGGTCTTCCTGGCCACTCCCAAGGGTGTAATGGAGCTGTCACTGGCAACTTTTGCAGTTGCTGACATTGCACACAGTGCTTTACTAAACTCTCTATTTCACCATCCACCCCAGGCCACCATAGATAGCTGGTCTTCATTTGGGAAATTCCTTTGTGTGCACAATGTAGTTCAATTAACAATGACTTTCTTCCCTTTCGAGGAACAATCACTCATGCTCCCCAAAATAAGATACCATCCTGGCTGGCTATTTCCTGTCTTCTGTTAAAATACGGTTTCATTTAGTCAGATACAGGCTCTTGTGACCAATCGTGAAGCACTTGTTTTCCTATTTGAGATAGGAGTGGGTCCTTACTTGTCCAGTTTCTGATCTGTTTGATACATACCGGTGATGAATCTAAGTAATTTAACAATAAAACAAGTTCTTGAGGACCTGGGGTGTCCTCATCATTTTCTTGTAAGGGCAAACGACTAAGTGCATCGGCGTTTGCAATTTGATTTCCAGGCCTATGGACGAAAGTGTATTCGTATGCTGCCAGGATCAGGGCCCATCGTTGTATTCTTGCTGAGGCTATGGGTGGTATATCCTTGTCCTCGCTGAACAATCCTAGCAATGGTTTGTGGTCTGAAATGATAGTAAACTGACGGCCAAGTAATTACTGATGAAATTTCTTGACACCAGAGATGATAGACAGGCCTTCATTTTCTATCTGTGAGTATTCCTTTTCCGCTGTGATGAGCGTTCTTGATACCTATCCTATAGGCCGTTCTGTGCCAGCGTCCATTCGATGGGAGAGCACTGCTCCCACTCTGTAGGGAGATGTGCCACAAGACAGCACCAATTCTTTTGTCTGGTCATAATGCACTAATAGATTGGACGAGTGCAACAATTGTTTCACCTTTATGAAAGCTTCTTTCTCGGGTGCCTCCAAAGACCAACGTTGGTTCTTTTTGAGTAGATAATGTAGGGTTGCCAGTTCTGCAAACAGATTGGGTAAGAACTGCCCATAATAATTGATCATTCCTAAGAATGATTTGAGCTCTCAGGTGTTCTTTGGCGCAGGTGCCTCTCTAATGGCTCTCACTTTCTCCTCAACCAGGTGGAGGCCCTGTGAATCTACCCGGTGGCCCAAAGAGATTATCACCCTCGCTTGGAACATGCGCTTTTCCTTTTTTAAACACACTCCAGCCTGCAAGAACCGTTTTAAGGCTTCTTTTAAGTTCGCAAAATGCTCCTTTTCAGTGAGTCCTGTCACCAGAACATCATCTAAATAAACTACAAGTTTATGCAGCAAGCTTTCCATTGTTCTCTGGAAGATGGCACAAGCTGAGGAGATGCCGCAAGGCAAATGAGTATATTGGTACAACCCTTTGTGAGTATTAATTGTGACAAATTCCCAGGAGGCCTTCTCTAACTCCAATTGTTGATAAGCATGACTCATATTAAACTTTGTGTAGGCGATTCTAGCTGCCAGCTTGGCATACAGGCCTTTGATTTATGGTATGGGGTGTCTGTCCAGCTTAGCCACTTCATTAACGGTCAACATGTAGTCTCCACAAATTCGAATGCCTTGGTCAGGTTTAAGGATGGGGATGATTGTTGCTGCCCATTCTGAGAACTGCACAGGTTGTATAATGTCCAGTTTCTCTAATCTGTGCAGTTTGGTGTCAACCTTTTCCCACAGTGCATAAGGTACTGGTCTTGATGGCCTTCATGAATCAAGGGGTTGCCTCTGGATCCACATGAATGTTTGATTGCAGCCCCTGGATCTTACCAAGTTTGACCTTGAAGACTGAGGCGTATTTTTGTGGTAGCTCGGGTTTGCTCTTAGCTGGAAAACTTCAGTCCATTCTAACTTAATATCCTTTAGCCAGTTTCATCCCAGGAGGCTTGGCCCCCTCGCCTGCTACCACCATCAAGGGTAGTTTTACTGACTGGCTTCCATAATGGACAGTTACTCCGCTTATGCCTTTGGCTTGGATGTCTTCACCTGTGTAAGTTTTTAATTTAGTATCAGCTTCTTCCAAACTTAATTTATGTTCACTATAATTCAGATATTTGAAGGTGTGTTCACCAATTACTGTAGTGGGAGCTCTTGTGTCCACTTCCATTCTAACAGGTCTGCCATTTACCTTCACTATTACATATATTGGTTCTATCTTTCCAGCCTTCAAATTAAATTATGAATAAACATCTGAATTTGTTTCTTCAGGCTCTTCTACACTGTAAATCTTATGGGGCTTTTTCTTTTATTTGAAAGACTGCCTGATTCTTTCCTTGCACTGTCTCATTATGTGTCCATTGCGATGACAATAAGAACATTTGATTTTTTAAAACTGCCAATTGTACTAGTCTGCTTATTTCCACCTCTGTTGCAATTAGTCCTTGTTATCGCTGGTAAGTCATTTCTTTTTATCTTCTGCTAGGGATTGGCTGTTTCCCACTTCTTGGCAGAGCCTTGCAATTTCACTCCCTTTGTGGCTGGGGCTTCCGGCCCAACATGAAGGACAGTGCCACTTTGTGTTCCCTGTATGGCTTTTGAATCCCTTACTGCACTTTCCATGGCCAGTCCTATCTCTAGCGCCTTCTTAAAATCCAAATTTGTTTCAGACAGTAATCTCTTCTGAATTGTGTGTTCATTCGCACCGCACACTAAACAATCCCTGAGCAAGTCGTTTAAAGATGTACCAAACTCGCAATGTTCTGTTAAATGTTTCAAACTTGCCACATAACAAGCAATTGTTTCCCTCGGAGCTCTATTTCTTGAGTTAAACTTGAACTGTTGCATCATTACCGAGGGCTTTGGCTTATAATGACCCTTCACGAGGTCCACCAATTCATCAAAACTTTTTGAATCTGGGGCACTGGGTGCCGTCAAACTTCGAATCAAGCCGTAGGCTTTATTCCCACATGTAGATAAGAGGATGGCTCACATCTTCTCTTCCCCATTAATGTCCTTTGCTTGGAAGAAGAACACGAGGCGTTCAATATAATGGGACCAATCGTCTGTGGCTGGATTAAAAGGATCAATTCTTCTGAACTGCGGCATTCGGTGAGGGAATAGCTTCAACAATTTGGACAGAAATTCTACTTATAATTACCGTGTGAGGTACAGCCCGATTTCGTTTCCCTTGATTTCTTCCGTTAACTTATTTTACTCTCGGCGCCAGTTTGTTGTATCTTCGCTTTATCCTCGCTTTTTCTTTGCTTGATCCTTGCTTTATCCTCGTTGCCAGTTTATTGGATCTTGTGGATCCCTGTTGTATGCTTGTCATAAGTGGTGGCCAAGTTGTTACTATAGACAGAGTTGATCAGCAGACACTTCTTATGTGGAAAACGATCTGTTCATTTACAAAGGTACTCGGCAGCTACATTTATGTGCTTTCACATCAAACCCTATTTCCATACTACTGACTAATAACTACAGACTACTGGCTACAGAGGTAGCCTGCACTACTCCTCCAATGGTTACACAAGATCATGTGAGCTTCCTTTCTAACATCCTCCTTAAAGATAAATTACACATTACATAAAACCATAATTAATGCAAGCAGCATATCATACATTTGGTAGGCAATACCTTTGACTCCTTCTAATAGCTGTGATCTTAATCTCTCAGATATTCTGCTATTGAACCAATCCCAAACAGAAGCTGAGCTGAAGCTTCAACACAGTGAGGAAGAGATAATCTCAGAGATTAATCGCAATCTGCTCTTACCTGATTGTTAGTAGTTATGGCCAGGGGACAGGGCTGTCCACCTTTTGAATGAGGTTATGGTGTAAGAAAATTGAAAGAAGAAAAATAACAGGCAGGAAATTTTGGAAAGGATTTGCTCCGTGCATTTGGGATGAGTCACGCTGTGTATGTGAATCTTGCGCTGATTACAGTGAGTGTTTAATCAAGTGTACCATAATCTGGAAATGCACTGCTATGCAATTAAGAACAGCCAGGAGACAAATCTCTTCTGCTAAAAAGCAAGTTTGCAGTTTGAGCTCCTGCTCGAGGGTTAAATAGATTCTGGTGAAGGGTCCCATTTGAAATGTTCTTTGTCTTTTCTCTTGACAAATGCTCTTGGGCCTGTTGTGCATGTACAATATTTTCTGTTTGCGGAGTTTGGTTTTGCTTTACCATTAACTCTTGTGAGAAAAATATCTGATGCTAGCTGGCAGATCCCACTGAAAGCAGGCTGATAATTAATATCTTCACACCATTTTCCTTCCATACATGAATCATGTCTGCTGGTTTGCAGGCATGTGAATCACCCAATTCCTCTGTTCACTGTTCACCTCTTCCAGGAGATGCAGTAGGGACATTTCTAACACAGCACATCCATAATAAGACTTCCAAACATGTCACAGTCTTACTGACTTATTTGAAACCACAGCCAGACAACTGGCAGCAATCAACTAACTAAAAATAAAAATGGGTTAACTTACATGCTGGTGGGAGGAGTGAATATTGAGGACATGATTGAGGAAATATCTGAGGAAGCCATTGAAGAGGGAGAGAGGGTGCCTTGGGCAGGAATTGAGCTCAAGGAAGGGCAGAGGAAAGTCTGAGTAAGGTCAAAGGCAGACATCAGAAACAAGTGGATAAATAAAGGGCAGAGACCTAGGGGTAGAGTAAGGTATGACCACAGAGGTTAATTGGGAGATGACAGAATTCCATTGTAGTGAGCTGGTTTCCAAGTAATTATAAAGTAAGGTTTAAGGTCCAGCTTCAAATTGGGAGCAAGAACGTAAGAGAAGAGGTGAGATGCTTGACCTGGATCTTGCGACCAGCAGCAACGATTGTAGGATTGCTGCTGTGATCAAAAATTACCCAGACTCGACATTCCTACTGGATCTTCCAGCCCAGCTTTCCCAGGAAAATGCAATGCAGCATTCCGTGGGGAACTCAGTTTAAGCATAGTTGGGGTGGGGGAAAGACAGGACACACTCCCTTTTTAGGGTGCTAGCTGTCATGTGGTAAGTTGAAAGGTCCAATTTGAATGTGAGAAAAAGAATGTTAGTGGATGGGTGAGCGGATGAGTGAACAAGTGAATGGGTAGGTGGGTAAAGTAGGTAAGTATGTAGGTAGGTAGGGCGAGTGAGGTGGCAGGTGGGTGAGGTGGCAGGTGAGTGAGGTAGGCCGAGTGGGTGAGTTATAAGTGGATGAGGAGGTAGATGAGTGAAGTGGCAGGTGGGTGAGATGGTAGGTGGGTGAGGTGGCAGGTGGATGAGGCGAGAGGTGGGTGAAGTGGCAGGTGGGTGAGGTGGGAGGTGGGTGAGGTGGCAGGTGGATGAGGTTGCATGTACTCAAGGTGGGTGAGATGGTAGAGGGGAAGTAATTGGGGGGTTAGTTCTGGAGTTACCCAAGTGTTGGACTAGGTTTTAATCTATCTAACATTTCCTGGGTAACTATCCAGGTAAGTACCACAAAACTATCTGAAGTCTCCAACTCTATTGCAGAGTCGGAGACATTCGTGGATGGTCCTGGGGAGCAGGGGAATTACCAAATGAATGCTTAAACTTCCCAGGCAATTCCCATGTAAGTCAGTGCGTTAGGGCTTTCGCAGGTTCCCGAAGTGCATCTCAGTCATACACCTGGTCTCCGGTGATCCGGAGACCAGAGATTTGGGCCTCTGTTTATATCACAGAGACTGAAGTAGTTTAAACACTGAATAACTGCAGAGGAGCTTATGTTTGTGTTCCCAGACAATTACTGTTGCTCGTATTCATTTCATTGAGTTAATGCCAGGAGCCTGAATTCCTAACTCAGTATCAAAACAACAGACTATGAGCTGGGGGAGATAAACTGATCTTTCATCGATCGTCCTGTTCTCTCTTAATTAGACCAAGAACAGCCATGAAATTGTATAATTAGTATTTCCATCTTTTGAATGGCTGCTGGAAAAGGGTTTTATTGCAATCAGGTATAACTTTTCTCATTTACAAATAATTAGGATTTGCTCCTCTCTGTTTGTGAATTTCACCTGCTAGTCAAATTGGAAATTGTTCTTTAATTCTTCTGATCAAATTCATACATCTGAATACACTGGCGAGGCAGCTCAGATGTGAGAATCCTGGACTCTGATCTCCTTGCCCTTCTTCTTAGGATGCGTAAGGAATGAGATAACCTTTGCTGGGAATGGAGGACTGCCTGTCTAACCAGTTTAGGTCCAGGCTGCATGGATATGGATTACTGAGTATCAGCAAATACAACAACATGTATTTATAGTGTACTTAATGTAGTAACACACCACAATGTAATTCATTGGAGCATTATAAAGCAAAAATTGACACTAAGCCACACAAAACAATATTGAGGCAAATGGTCAATAGCTTGGTTAAGGGGGTAGGTTTTAAGGAGCACGTTAAAGGAGGAAAGAGAGATTGAGAGGTGGAGAGGTTTAGGGAGGGAATTCCGGAGCTTAGGGCCTAAGAAACTGAAGCCTAGGCCACCAACGATGGAGGAATAAAAATCAGGGATGCGCAAGAGGCCAGAATTAGAGGAGAGCACGTAGCCCAGAAGGTTGTGGAGCTGGGGGGATTACAGAGGTAGGGAAAGGCAAGGCCATGGAGGGATTTGAAGAAAAGGATTAGAATTAAAAAATCAGTGTGTTGCTTAACCGGAAGCCAAATAGGTCAGCAAGCACAGGGGTGATGGAACTATGGCATATAGGACTTGATGTGAGTAAGGCCATGGGCAGCAGAGTTTTGGATGCTCTCAAGCTTGTGGGGAGCAGAATGTGGGCGTTCAGCCGGGAATGCATTGGAATAGTCAAGTTCAGAAGTAACAAAAGCACGGGTGAGGGCTTCAGCAGCAGGTGAGTTGAGGCAGGGGCGGAGTTGGATGTTATGGAGGTGGAAATAGGTAGTCTTAAGTGATTTTGTGGTAATGTGATTGGAAGGTCATCTCAGGGTCACACATGACACCAAGGTTGTGAACGGACTGGTTCAGCTTCAGACGTTTACTAGGAAGATGGTTAGAGTCAGTGGCAGGGCAAGACACTTTGTACCAGGTTCTGCAGACAGTGGCTAGAGGAAATTTCTGCTAATCCAGTACTGGATCAGTACTGGTTCAGAAAATATTGAGACATTACAAGCTTTAGTATGCTACCTGAAAGGATGGTGAAAATGGATTCCATAGTAACTTTCGAAAGGTAGTTGGATATGTCCTTGGAAACGTGAAATTTACAGGTTTATGGGGAAAGAGCGGGCAATGGGACTAATTGGATAGTTCTTTCAGTGTGCTGGTGCAGACTTAATGTGCTGAGTGGTACATAAGGGGTATGAAATCCACTTGCAGGAACAACTGATGACACAAAATCTGAAAAGCTATGTACAGCAGACCATAGTTTGTAGCATTCCTACCAGCTTTGAGTTTGGTCAATGTGAACCATGTAGCCCACTCCCACATAGATTGGCAAATTTCCACATACTATTTTCAAAAGCAGTTTTATATTTTCAATGTACTAATGCATTTCTAAATTCGCTTTCTGCTCTTCACAAAAGGCGATGTAGAAATCAATGGGGCACAGCAGGAATATAGTACATCCAGTACCACTGCATACATTTGCAGCTCATGTCAACTCACAAACTAAATATCAGCATTTATCAATACCCAGGAGCAGGAGGAAGAACAGCTGCAAGGTGGGACAGAACATACCAATGCAGAAGTGGTTAGACGGGCATCAATAAAAACCAAAGAATCCCTTGAAACTCAGGTGGAGGAGACTCTGCGCATTAAAGACATACACCTCCGCAGTGCAATAACAATATGTCCATCTGATGGTCAGCAGCAGCAATCAAAATAATTGCCTACTTCACAATGGAAACACTCAGTAACTTCTCAGTCATGATATTATTGATTGCAGAGCAGGCTCGAGGGTCCGATGGCCTACTCCTGCTCCTATTTCTTATGTTCTTATTATGTCCTTCCCACTCCATTTCTACAGTCTCCACCATTTGCTGTTTTACATTGTCTCGCCTATATCCACGCCAAGCTTGGATATGAAACAATGTTGGCATGAGATTCAAAAACTCCTCAGCTGTTGTGTTAAAATGACTTATTTTGAATGAGATTGCCAATTGATATAAAATTAGGAAATAATTCTGTCCATCCTAATAATGACACATCACACTTATTTTCAGTGGCATTTCAACCTTAAGAGGCCAAAGGTAAGTTGATATATGACATGATAATACCAAGTTGGTGCAGCAAAGTTTAAGGTCAAGAGGGCTGGAAGATGATCTACCTTCCAGCTAACTGCAAAGTTATACCCAACAACAAGCCTAAAAGCGAAATGATTCCTTACAATCAGAAGAATCGCTTCAAGTTCTATGTGCCGAATGATGCTATGTTATGTAAAATGAAGGGATGATTGCGATTTCCAAAAATCTATTGTGTTGAACAAATACATATTGAATTTTCATTGAGTGTGTGGGCTCTTGATTCATAGATCTGGCTCTTTTACAATTCCCATATTTGGTTATTACGCAGTTGATGAACTTCTGGTTGCAGTCAAGTTGAAGGCTTGGCAAAGATGCACGCATCTGTGGCACATTCACAATTGAGGCTTGATCAATGATTGCATTAGTTATTAAAGTGCATGACTTTGTGAGTCAATGCTTTTGTGCAATATATTAGAGAAGAAAGCAATGGTGATTTATGTGGCTGACAGGTGATTTACAGCATGTGCACACTCCCAGCATAACTCTATCGCATATGTTTTACTACAGAGAATTTATTAAACATAATTGTATCTTATATAGTATAATGAACAGCAGTTCTATCAAGTCAGCAGGGTATTGAGCAAGAGGACATTACCGTGAGTATGAAAGTCAGGTAAGAAATGACAATAGGGCATTCACCTTTTGGAAAGCCTGTTCAGATAGACTGAACTACAAGACTGAGGATATGTGTTCCAATGTGTGTGCAGGAATAGAAAACTTCAATTAAACTGTCATTGGTGCTTATAGTGATAGTTTGAAACAGGGGACTAGATTTTGTAGTTAGCAGTGAAACAACAACAGTGATTGCCACTGACCTTGAAGAAAACTCTCCACAAAGTTTTAGCAATCTCTGTGATGCAGACTTCCTCTTCCTCAATGGCAGTTTAAATCTGATGCCAATCAAGGGGACCTCCAGCAGCAGTGGTGTCAGCAAGCAGTGTAAGTGGCCAATCAGATTAAAGTATTCTCACGAACAGGAAATCAGGAAACTAAAAGCATTGAATGCTTTTACTTTAAATTAAAATTTTCAGATAGCAAAATAAATTGTTAGGATCATAGATTAAGGCAGAAGCTAAAATATTATGAGCAAACCTATAAAAAGTTATTTAAAAAATATGTGGAATTTTATTGTCATAATGGAGAAATTTGACATTATCACAGATAATTCTGTCTATCCTAGTAATGACATGTGAGGGTGCTTAGCAGTAATTGTGAATTTAGTACACTGTTAAAAACCCAGTTACACCTCATTAAACACGTAACTTTGTTAAGAGTTTTCACAGCAGGACTAACTGCAAAACTGGAGGTTTTTGTCAATTCTCTGATTTCTTAGCGATTGCAGCCTGGGAGACTTCAATGTCACTCTCTCTGGAGGAGCATTGAATCACTGAAAAACTTCTGATTTCTGTGTTATTCTTCACATGTGTGGAGTCCTGAAGTTGCTATCAGATTCAGTGGTGTAATGGCAATGAATGATAACAGTTTCCGTGACAATATCAATACAAATTCTGAGCCAATATTTTTTTCTTGAATTATATACAGAGAGGACAGAGCATGAATGGTGTTCCTCACATGATGAGTACTCATTATACTTTCCTGATGCCTGGCGCCTGCTTGTCTTTGCTGGTAAATAGTACGCTGTTGCAAGATATAAAGGCCTGCAACAGCTTAAGAGGATAGTTTTCATCAGTACTGTTTCTTGAGAATGGAAGTCTAAATTTGCAGAACGATAAATCAAGCTAAAAGTAAATGCACAAATTAATGGTGATCGGCAAAAGAACCAGAAGCAATGTGAGAACAACATTTTTTTACACAATAAATGGTTAGGATTTGGAAGGCACTACCTAATAAGGGGTTGGATAGCAATTCAATAGCAGCTTTCAAAGGGAAATTGGATAAATACTTGTAGGAAGAAAAATTGCAGGGATATAGGGAAAAGCAGGGAAATGGGTCTAACTGGGCTGATCTTCAAAAGAGCCAGTACATGCTCAATGGGCCAATTAGTCTCCTTCTGTGTTGCATTAGTTTGTGATTTTATGATTCTGTAATTATCCTCAGGTTTGCAGGATTGCAGACAGCCCCAGGCTCTCTAAGGCTGTGGAAATACTACTGCAAGAATTAAAGCAGAGTTTGGGTGAAGGGAGTGGTGGGGAGGGATGGTAGTTGGCAATACTCTTTGGCATGGGTCTTTGCAGGGTCCTAAGGAGAATTGTCCAGGACTAATGGCTGAAGCTCCCAGCATACCAACTTGTCAAGACCTCCTCCCTATGCCATGCTGTGCCAGAAAGTTTAATGATCTTACCAGCTCAGCCAAGATAAGAGAAGCCACTAAGACCTTCCATAAGTGCACTGTATTGATCATGTCTGTCAATTGCAGTGATTTCTCCCTTCATGTTAAACTAAAGGACATCAAAAGCTCACCATGACTGCCCACAAGCCTGAATTGGTGCTTCCATTTTTATGGATGTGCTCCCTCACTCAAGTCCTTATCTACAGAAGTCTTACAGGATGTGTGATTGCTTGTTGCATTCACCTGTCATTGCACTCATAAATGATCTGCATGTAGACACCTGAGTTTATTGCATGCCATGGGAACAAAAAGTAACTCACATTTTGTATTATTTTTCAAGAAGGCAGATTATAATGCTTGAACAAGAGAAACAGAGAGCTGTGACAGTTGACAACCTAGTGAATCTTCAACCACTCACTCCAATGAGGGACAGATACAACAAATCCTTGGCAGAGACGCTATGCAGAACGTCAGAGATGAGGAATTGAGAATTTGCCACTTGCAGGTTCATGATGGATATCGATTTCTCTATCATTTTATCCTATAGTGCGTTACATTAACTGTAAGCAAACTAGTCCATGAAACACCCATTTCAATCCTTCTACTGTACGTTACATGTGAGCTCAGTTCATTAAGAGGAAGTTGCTTCCTTCTCCAAATGCTGCTGAGGGGGAACACACAAACCCTCGAATGTCACTTCTGAGCATGTTCTGTTACTTGCTCCATCCTTCTCAGGCACGCACTCACAAGTATTTAGCCTGGAGGAGTTACAGAGGGGAATGTACCGGGTGACACAGAGCACATGAGAAGGGGCTGTTTTTGGCATCTGCTCGTAAAGAGCAGAGTATCTGGAGAGTCAGGGTTGTGTAAAATTTTGTTTGAAGAGCCTGGAGCTTGGAGATTCAGGTCACATAGGTATGGCTTTCACAAGAATGCTGCTAAAAGCACCACGTGTTGGTGGAAGTATTGGGGCAATGCAGATGATGGCCTGGGTGATGAAGTCTGCCAGCAGCATGTGTGCATTTTTGGTGGATTGCTTCACAACTCAACAATCCTCTCAGCAGCAGATGTGCCCATCAAAGAACTTACAAGGGTATACTGTGATTTTTCCATGGATGCTCAAACAAATGATTAGACATATCAGAGAGTGAGTTCACTTCAAGCCTCAATGGCTGTTGATGAGCAGCAGGCAAAAAATTGCAAAGAGATTCAATGATCTAATTGTGATTATTAAATATGCTTTTCTGTAGATCAATAGCCCATCTTTAGCTAGTGGCTACTATTAATAGCATGGCAGGAATTAGGCACAACTGATGGTCAATTTTTCAGCACATACAGGCCTTCTTGCCAGCCCATTCAATACCTGCACATGCAGCAGAATGGAGACAGCAGTGGATCAATCTCAAGACGTGTTGCCAACCATGACCTCAGGGGGGTTGTTCTTGGCCCTGACTGCAAGCATGGTTTCAAGGAGACGCAGGTGTGCGGTGGATTCCCGTCTGAGTATACTGCTGCTCGAACGAAATTCCACATTGGCCCCAAGTCTCAAACCCTCCCTCGGGAGCCAGAGCCCCACAACCTGAGCTGCCTCGCGGAAATCGCCTCCGTGCCCTTTCATTCGACATGGAGGGGTTTCCAG
Organism: Cetorhinus maximus; assembly: GCF_964194155.1. Classification (NCBI taxonomy): domain Eukaryota; kingdom Metazoa; phylum Chordata; class Chondrichthyes; order Lamniformes; family Cetorhinidae; genus Cetorhinus; species Cetorhinus maximus. The sequence goes on from NC_135890.1 coordinate 101,309,449, forward strand.
TATGGGCTGATGCTTCACACCTTCCACCTCTTTGCCCTCGCACACTGTCCGGATACGTCCTGGAGTGCCATGTTGCATTCCGGCGGCGGAGGTCCCAGTGGAAGACACTCTACACTCTGGGCGGAGTCTTCCCCCTTACCACCAGGGACCTGGCGTGGAGGGTGTTGCATGCAGCAGTCCCGCACATCCGTAGGCTGCGTTGGTTCACGGGCTCCCAAGATGCCTGCGTGTTTTGTGCCCTTGTGGAGTCTGTGGACCATGCTTATGTAGGTTGTACGAGGCTGCACCCACTTTTTAGTTATTTAAAAAACCTGTTACTTTTGTTTTGTTTGCACTTCAGCCCCACACTCCCGATCTACGGGCATCCGGTGCGGAGGGGGACTGGGGAGGGAGGAGGACCGACTTGTGAACCTATTCCTGGGCCTGGCCAAGTTGCCTATCAACAAGTCCAGGCAGTGGTCGATTGAGGGGTCATCCAGCCTGACTGTCTGCCCCTCTCCTAGGGCTATGTTCACGGCCGTGTGTCCCTGGAGAGGGAACACGCGATGTCCGCTGGCACCAACGTGCTTCCATGGCCGGTGGGCACTGCGGGGGCTGGGGTGCTTCAATGACCCTTCGAATCACATTTTGATTTGCTGTTATAAGTTTCCTTTGTGATTTTGGTTTTCTTTTGCAGTATCCCTTTAAGGGGCTGCTTCTTTAATTTGCCCTTGTTATGGTAATTTAATTTAATTGGTTTCCCAATTAAAAAGAGTAAATTGAATACAGCGTCTATTCTAGGAGTCTCCTGCAGCAAAACAGCCAGTGATGTCATGCATTCCTGCCATGGAGATAGCGCAAGAACGCGCTGCCAAAGAGAAGCACAATGTTACAAAGCAGTAGTCACACATACAGGCTAATATTTAATGCAGGCAACAGGGACCTCACCCTTTGTTTGGAGAGCCAGCAACAGACCCATATGACCTCATTTGGGGAAGGCTCAAATTATTAAGCTTAAGTGGCCAGTGGCGGGTCTTCCCTGGGATCAAGGGACCACGGAGACAGAGGTCCCAGCTCCGGGATATGCCAGCCAATCAGAGGTCGGCAGCTTCCATTGTAGGGAGGAGCTCTGGCAATCCAACCACCCAAGGTCCAGAATCCAGAGGGCGCCCACACCACTGTGAGTGAGGGATTGAGGGTGGGGGGTCACAGGAGGAGAAGTGGAAGTTGGGGTAGCTTTCAGTGAACTCTTTTCCCGATGTGTCTGATAATGAGGCCCCCCACCCCCATTCCACCCTCCCTCCCATCATCCCCCGGAGCCTGCTGGCAAACCCGATATGGTTTGCATTTTGGGCTCCTGGCACGGTGTACCTTCCAACGTACAGTGGCATTGGGATGAGGCCCTTAAATGGACGTTAATTGCCCACTTAAGGGCCTCAATTGGTGGCAGGGCAGGAAGGCTGTTCACAAGCCTTCCTACCCCATACTTAATCGGAGCAGAAGAGGGAAGGCAGCGGGGTCCCCATCGAGCACACCCCCACCTGATTAAATGCCCCTCTGCCTCCAAACTAGCCTTGGGGGAGGGCATTAAATTCTGCCCACGGCATTTATTACAATTATGGTAACACTAATGGTGTTGCTTACAAGCATTTGTTTTTGTAAAGACTTGTTATTGGTTTTTTTCAAGTGGTATGAATGTGAACTTATGAGTTATGCAGAGAGAAGGGCCTGTAGATGATAACATTTTGTGATGGGAATGAAGACGGTATTGTTATGATCCTTGGCCAGAACCCGGGTTGTGGAGGACATCTGGTTAGAGATAAATAAGAAGATGAAGTTTGAGATTTAAGAAACTTACTAAGTGAATAAAACCACAAGATTCCACAGGTTTTGAACAAACAAAAATAAACTTTAGTATATGAGTTCAGAAAGATAAAACAATTTACAGTATCTACCTTATTCTCTAACGTTCAGGGTAAGTATAATGTACATGTGAATTAACAAGCAAACTGTGGCCAAACACTCCACATGACAGAATAAATGCCAAATGCGATCAAACCCAATTCCGCGGATTTCTCAACAACCCACCCAGGTGTTTGTTACATCGTGAGCCAACCAATCTCACTGAAACTTTGTCTTTCCCACAAGGATTTCCAATCTCTACCTTTTAAGGTCTCACCTTTGAGTTCTCTCCAAAAAGTTGCTCCCGCTCAGACAGCTTCAACAACGGCCCACCTCGCAGGATTTCAATCTTGCCTTCAGAGATTACATTCCCCTCGATTCCTGAGCAAGTTCGAGCACTAGCTCACAAGTGCAGTTTTGGCTCTTTGGCCGTGCCAAGCAGAACACCACTGCTCCAAAGGGGCACCTCTGCCCCAATGACCCATAGCACTGAGCAACCAAACCTTGGCTGCCTTCATGGATGTTCCAGGCTTCTCTCGAACCCACTACTCTTTAGAATTTGCTAACTGCAGACTTTTCATGCTTTTTAACTTAACTGGGACCTCTTCATGTCCCTGTCTTTGTTCTTTACCTCTGGGACATTTCCTGGCTGACTAAAAAACTGACTGTAACTGACTGTACAAGAAGTGCTGTTTACTGACTCTTGAACTGATCTGGTGACCTATCAAAACACTTCAGGAAGATCTTGCCTTGTTACCAGGCAGAAACAAATGTAACAAGCATTGGAACATCCTGTACTTTAAATGTTAGAATCTCCACAGACTGCCAACTGCACATAGAATGAATGGATTTCATAACAATATATACAATACAGTAAATGTAGTGGGAAACCATGAAAACCACCTGAATGAGTGACATGAATGTCTCTTCCAGTTGGAAATGCAAAATCCTCTATGTCCTTCAGGCTGACTTTATCCTCAGTGGCCTCCTATTTGTAAAGCCAACTTGTACAGCATGCAGCACATAACCATGACCTTTGCGGGCCTATTTGAACAATAATGTAGGGTTCCCTCATATTGATCCAGAAATCTGAAGCACAACATGCCAATGGTGCTCAATTATTATTGTTTTAATGGATCTCATTATACCAGTGCTCAATTAGTGTCCTGGAATACTGCAGATGTGTCATGGGCTGTGTCTGCCAAGGATAGTCTTGATCTACCAGGAACATCCTGCAAAGTTGACTGGGTCAAATAGTGCTGGCATGGTGAACTGATATAAAATGAAGGCATCCCAGAGAAAAGAGCATTCACTTGTAATAACGTGGTGCTGCTGATCGCAAATAAGATACGCATTAAGGAATCTTTTCTTGCTGACATGTTTAGCAGTAATGAGCGTGACAGCATAAAGGGCCATCTGGTTGAATCTATAGCCTTCAAGAATACTGTAATACTGTGAAATCGTAGTGCTGCAACCAATTGCCAATGGAAAAGTAGATGAATGCATCTGTTGGCAGCTGACTGGCAAATGTTACCAATGACCCTGTAGCAATCTGGAGTATGACATAAATGTTAAAGACTGGGGTGATCTTAATAGGCACTGATATTCTGGTTCCTGTGGGGAAGGTAACTTGCAGCATGGTGGCATATCTTAGTGATGGCTTCCTTGTCAAAGTTGAGCCTCTGGAGGCTCGGTTTCCTGACAAGTGCCAGAAGTAAGTTAAGGCAGTGGCATAGTGGTATTGTCACTAGACCAGTGACCCAGGGTAATGCTCTGGGGACCTGGATTTGAATCCCACCACGGCAGATGGTGAAATTTGAATTTCATTCAAAGTATTGCTGATTGTTATAAAAACCCATCTGGTTCACTGGCAATGTGGTTGATTCTTAAAAAGATGTTATCTGAGCAAGGGCAATTAGGAATGAGCCTAGCTAGTGATACCCACAACCCATGAATGAATTAAAAAAATTCCAGTGGTAACATGGTAAAGCTATGTGCTGGGAATCTGAAAGAAAAGCAGAAAATGCTAGAAATAATCCTCATGACAGGTAGCATCTCTGGAGAGAAAAATAGAGTTAACATTTCAGGTTGATGACCTTTCATCAGAACTGCTGCAAACAAATTCTTTTTTCTCTTTCCACAGATGCTGCCTGAGCAGCAAATTGTGTTTTTATTGCCACATCCATTTGTTAGTTTTCCGCCTCTTCCAAAAAGAAAACAGATGCAGGGCAATTCCCAGTGGGAAAATCATTGTTCCCTGCCTAAAATGGCGGGGAGAAAATGGCAGGTCTTCAAGAAATGGTATAAAGGCAGATGTCAAAGTATTGGCAACAGAAAAACGATTCATGTCTGGCATGGTCAATGTAGTATGATCAGAGAATGAAGTGGTTGGAAAAATAAGGCTTTCTGTAAATCAGCCTCTTCCTGTTGATGCAGTTTGTTGAAGCCGAATCTGCGTCTTATAAGAAGTAGGAAGCTCTGATGGTCAAGTATTGATTTTGTAGAACACCAACCACTGGGCTCTAAGACTAAAACTGCACACTCACATTCTCAGGGTGTGTATTTGCTTTTTGCATTCGAGAGCAGGATTACTGCTAAAAAAAAAGCCTTCAGTTTATATATGCCCATTGCAGAAGATCTGTGTTGGGAGAATATTAATCGTGAACAGAACCAAATATCTTCAGCCTACAGGGACCCTGTGGTGTTCCAGCACAAGGCAATGGTTCATGGCTTGGTTTCTACTGTACTTTTTGTAAGAACCTTTTTAAAATGATTTCTTCTTCCTGTGTTTCCTTGGCAACTGGTACTGACAGTGATTGGGTGAGAGAAAGTCTACTCCGCAAGGTGCAATAGATTAATGGGCTGGAATCCTCCATTCTGGAGTCTAAGCTTGCTGGTGGGTGTAGAAGTGAGAGTGATTCCCACTGCGGCGTCGAGATGGCTGACGTTGCCCGATCTTGCACTGTTCAGTTCATTCCATATGCATCCGTGAGGAGCTCGCTAAATCTCGTGGTGGGGGAGGGCAGGAAGTCACCATCCCTGCTATTACCTCATGGGGTCAAAGGTCCAGATGCCATATTTAAAGGGCACCCAGACAGCTATTCAAACACTCCAAGCCAGGGGCTCTGGATTCTTCTGAGACCAGGATGTCACAGACCAGTGTGTGGGCCCACGGCTCAGCGAAGCCTCCCTGCAGGTTCTCCTCCAGGCCGTCCTGGAAAGGCGAGGGGAGGGGCAGCTGTTTCCCAGGGATGGCAGCAGGAGGCTGACCACAGCAGCCTGTGTGGAGGTAGCAGCAGAGGTTAGCAGCTGTGGGGCTCACAGGAAAACTGCTCAGCAGTGCAGAAAAAGGAGAATCATCTGCTGTGCTTCGCCAGGGTAAGTGAGTCCATCTACTCACTGCAAAGCGACACTCATAAGGGCAGCAGGCAGTGTAAGCGTGTGAGTGCACAGCGATGTCAGACAGGAGTTTGGGTTGCAGGACTCAGCGGTAGGTGGGACATGTACACTGAATGTGCGCCAACCACTTCATGATCTCAATGTTCTATCAGTCGCAGGCCATCCTGCTTGTTGATCACTGACTGGGGAGGGCCCTGGAGTTGGCATAGGCATGCATGCTGCTAAACCGCCCATCCATTCATTGGGATGACTCAATCCTTCTGGCCGTCTGCAAGGCAAAATTGCCCAAAATATAACGGAGCTGGCCAGGGCCAAGACTGGAAGTGGCCTTCCAGATATTCGAGCCTTCACCCCTTTCGAGGAGGAGGCTGCCGAGCTAGCCGGGGAGGTGCAGGGTCTGGCCTGTGCTAAAGGCAAGATGGGAGTCTCCCAGGAAGCCGGTGAGGATGCAGTTGTCAGATGCGCTCACAGAGTAACACATTACTTTCATTAAGAAGCCTGCTCAGGAATTTGCTAAATCTTTCTTTTCTCCATTCCAGGTACCAGCAAGAAAAGGGGGAAGCCCGCATTGGAGACCAGCCACAGCTCCATATCCAAGCCAAGCTCTGACGAGGATGACACAGAAGCCTCAGAGGATGCACCGTCATGGTGGTCACCTGCAACCTCCATCAGTGCAGAGACATTCACCTCGGTGGGTGCACGTTCTAGAGCAGGCTTGGGGTCACAATCTGGTGGCACATCACTGACATGGGTCCACGGTTGGCAGAGGCAGTGACAGCCGAGGTCTTTGACAATCGGAGGACCACTGGAGACCGGGCCCTTGCTCAGCCCCATGGAGATGACAAGCCTCTGGGCTCAGCCGTAAGAGACATGTTGAAGGTGCAGATACAGGCAGGGGGACATCAGACAGAGACGCCAGAGGCCATGCGCAGATAGGGCCGAAGGCTGGAGGAGTCCGTCCATGTTCTGTCTGCCGTCGTGGTTCTGGCATGTGAGTGCCTGGCTGCCTCCATTGAAAGGGTGGCAGCTGCCTCGGAGATCCAGGTGCAGCAGAACACACAGTGGCTGTAGGATATGCGGTCGGACTTGCACTCTGTTGCTCTTGCCATGGGTAAATAAATTCAAAACTTTTTGGCATGATAAAGATGTCAAGGGATATGGGTTTACAATGGGCAATTGGCAATTGGGGGCAGCAGGAACATGGGCCAGAATTTTATGTCTCACAGGTGGGCATGGGCCCCACCCAGACTGATGTGAAATAGCGTGAGATGACGTTGGCCGATGGTATCCCGCACACGAGCAATCTCCAGATCGGCAAGCGCATGCGGGTGTCAGAGCCGCACCTGCCAACTGTTAAAGGGCCACTTAAGGCCATTAAGAAGGCAGTTGATTTCGATTTTATGTTGTCTGTGTGATTTCGTGGGCAGCCCACTTTTTACAAATAAAAAGGGTCTATGGCATTGCTATTGTGAGTAATGAGGAGGTTAGGGGCAGAATTTTTCGCTGAGTGGGCAGGCACCTGACCCGCTTGAGCGTAAAATAACGTGTAATGACGTCAGGCGAGTGTCCCGATGCCATCGCGTACTCACGCGATATTTCGGGCGCACACTAAACCCGGAAGCGCGCCCGCCGAAAACTATGAGGGCAATTAGCGGCACAATTAACAGAGATTTTTCATTGCCTGCCCAACGTTACAGTTACCAGGTAGGCAAAACTGCCAAGTGGCCTTTGGATATTTTAGGAAACCTCATGCACAGGCAGGATGACGTTTCCATGATAGATTAAAATGAAAATAAATTTCTGCGGACATTTTTGGATGACTGATTATGAAGCTTGGACACTTTTTTTCTGGTTTCTGCGGCCTTTATTCCAGGTTTTTCAGGTCTTCAGCTCCCTGAAGCAGTTCTTTGCCTTCAGGGAGCTTTCTGTGAGCGCTCGCCAGTGTCTGCGCTGACTTCAACGCTCGCCCTCCTCTCACCAGTCCCTCCTCCCCACCCCAGCAGCACTGAGACTTTCAGTGCGCACTTCATGCTGGATGGCTGTCAATTGGCCAGCCAGTGTGAATTCGCGGTCGGGGGCCGATCGCGGTCAGTGGTCCGTTCCCCGGCCAATCACGGACCCGCCGATTGCGCCTGCCTAAAAATCCTGCCCCAGGAGATAGTTTACTGCTGGTTGCTTATTTGAACTTGACAGGCTCACCTCTGTTCTGAGCTTCATTCTTAGCTTTTCTAGGCATCATTTCAGGACTCATTGGTATCTCCAATGCTCCCGGAGGATTTTGACCATGTGGACTCCTCCAGGTACCAGACAGTCTTCTTACCCTGGTAATGGGGATTGTGCTCTCCGCTGGTGGCACCTCCACTGAGGAGGAAGAGAAGAGAGAGGAGGCCAGGTGTCAACATTCAGCTTCCAGGGGAGCGGCCTGTGGGAGGAGAGGTGCAGGCATAAGGGGCGAAGGGCCAGCAAGTAGTCCAAGGCGGAAGGGACCGCAGAAGATGCTACTATCCTGCTGCCTGGGTTTACAAGCAGCGATGCAGCTACCTCAAAATGTCTGAGGTGCAAAGCCGAAGGAGGCTTCACCTTGCCAGGGAGACTGTGACCTCCATTTGTCAGATGATTGGGTCTGAGATCACCTCCAACTGTGTAGGTGGACACCCCATGCCAGTGGCACTGAAGGTCACAGTGGCTCTCAGCTTCTATGCCTCTGGATCTTTCCAGGTATCAGTGGGGTATCTGTGTGGCATCTCCCAATCAGCTGTCCACAGTTGTGCCAAGCTGGTGACTGATGCTCTGTTCAGGTGGGTAATGACATTTTTTCATTTCCGTATGGATGAGGCCAGCCAGGCTGAGCGAGCCAGAGGCATTGCAGCGATTGCTGGGTTCCCCCACATCCAGGGTGCCATCAACTGCACACATGTGGCCATCAAGGCACCAGCGGGTCAGCCGGGTGCCTTTGTTAACAGGAAGGGCTTCCACTCCTTGAATGTCCAGATAGTGTGTGACCACAAGATGCGGAGTCTGCAAGTCTGTGCAAGGTACCCTGGTAACTCCCATGACGCTTACATCCTGAGACACTCCCAGGTGCCGAGGCTATTCAGTGCTCCAGCCCGACTGGATGGATGGCTGCTGGGTGACAAGGGCTATCCGTTGGAAAGATGGCTTCTGACGCCACCCAAGAACAGGCAGAGCAGCATTATAATAGGAGTCATGCCTCCACAAGGGCAGTGATAAAGAGGACCATAAGTCTTCTGAAGATGCGCTTCCGATGCCTGGACCGTTCAGGGGGAGCACTATGATACCCACCAGAGTGGGTGCTACTGATAGTGGTTACATTCTGCCCTCTCCACAATCTGGCTCTGGAAAGGAAGGATCCACTGGAGGAAGAGGGTCTTGACGCAGCTCCACAGGCCACAGATGATGAATCCAGTAGTGAGTCAGAAGGGGAGCATGGTGAGGAAAATGCTGAGGATGTGGAGACAGATCTCTGGATCCTTCAGGGAGGCCGAGACACCAGGAAAGCCTTGATCCATCGCTCCTTCAGCTCGGCTGCCAAAGATCTGCTTCCACCTCGTGCCAGGGCTGCCGCCTCCATCCCGAATGTCTGAAATAACCTTTTCATTTGAACCCAAAGTCCACTCAGTGCCTGTGCAATAAAGTTTAGAGCCAGTCACGTCCAGCATGAGATACAGGCGGCCCCACACCTACAAAACAATGTGAAGCATCCTCAGGCCATTAAAACAAAAACAAAATTTATATCATGTTGGCGCTCACATCAAATGAACATAACAATATATAGTATTAATGGCCACACCAGTAAACATATTAACAAAATATTACAGAGCAGAAGATCACCCGTGAACAGTCCCTCTTGTGCTCACGGTGCCTTAAGCTTACGTTTGTGGTGCTGCGTCTTGTTGCCCTCTCCCTCCCGCCCTCGCTGGCAGCAGCATTGGAGACAGCTGCTGACTCTGCTGTCCCATTGGCCTTGATGACTTTGGCGGTCGTCCTCTGGCCAGTGGAGCCTGTGCTGGCCCCGCCTGGGAGGGAGCGTCCAGTTCCAGGGCTGGCATCTCCCCAGTCATCGCAGCCTCATCAGATGCCACAGTCACTGGGAGAGGGGCAGAGGAGCTGCTGTTGACATCCAGAGCCCCCTGAGAGGAGCCCATAGAGATGACAGGCAGCTCATGCGCTAACGTGAGGTCGCTCTGGACCTCCCTGCTCGCCGTTGATAGACGGGCACCCAGCAGGAATACTGTGCGTCCCATCCACCTCCCACACTGGTCAGTGCCTGTGTGAGGGTTTGCAGGTTTGAGCACCACACCAGGAACCCCTGATTCTGTCCCTGGAGCTGCCTCTCCATGAGAGTCACCACTCTCTCAATGGAGGATGCAGTGCACTCAGCTATGAGGGTCAACGCAGTGCTCATGCTCCACATGGACTCCTCCACAACAGAGACCTTGGCACTCATACCCTTATGGAGCTCCGCCAGATCCTTCTGCACATCCCGGTGGACATCCAGCAATTGCTGCCTAATGGACGACTCCAGAGGCTCATCATCTGCCTTTGAATCAGCATTGCTCTGATCTCCAGCAATCCTCCGACTGCTGGCGTCCTGGGCACTCTCTGCTCCCACCTGCTCCTCAAGTGAGTGTGAAGTGCCCTCACTGCTGTGCACCGAAGTTCTACCCGACAATCTAATGCCCATCGAAGTGCTGGTATCTGTGCTGGTGCTCAGAGAGCAGGTGTGACACAGGTGCATCTAAAGCCCCATGGTCCTCTGGGTGTCAAAGGTGGCTCTTTGGGGTCCTGTGTTCGAGTGCAAGCTGATGATTCTAGGGGAGAACAATGACATGTCATTAGTTTAAGTCATCACACTGTCACTGTGCATGCCAGGCACCCTTGTGAGACAATGGCCAGAATTTTCCCATCGGCGATTTGGGGGCGGGGCCCGCTCGCCGACGGGAAAGTGACGCGGGATGATGTCGGGAGGAACCCCCGATGCCATCCCGGTTCATTTAAATTTTCAGGAAGGCGGGCGGATTGAGGCCATTGACAGGATCATTAAGCTCATTGAAAGACCTGCCCATCCAACCTTAAGGCTGACGGGCAGGCCAGGAGCCCCAGCGGGCTTCTGAAAAAAGATAAAACCTCATCCACTGGCGGGATGCGATTTCATCTCAGTTTTTAAAAAGTTTATTAAAGTTTCACTCATATTTATTAACATGTCCCATCTCGTGTGACAGTGTCACATGAGGGGGACATGTTAATAATGTATTTCTTTCTCTATTTTTAAAGCTTTTTAAACATTCAGCGCTCTCCCTGAGACAGCACTTAGTCTCAGGGAGATGTGCGCACTGTGACAGTTGGGGAATCCCTCCACCCCCTGTACAGGAAGTGCATAGCGCTTCCTGTCGGGCAGGCCGCTGGGTGGGCCTTAATTGGCCCGCCCACTCAAATGGCGGCCGGCCCCGTTTCGGCGGCGGAGTTCGGCTGCCCGCCCGCCGCCGAGCCGGTGGGGCCCACCCGCCCATCAAGGTCAAAATTCTGGCCAATACAGATCTGCAATATGATGCCATCGTCTTTCAATGATCAATGGGTACTCCAGGTTTGAGACTCCCATTAATGATGAGACTACACAAGAATGTTTGCACCATCCGACACTCTCACCTCTGTGCACTGCACTCTTACCTTTGTCAGATACCCCTGCATCTCCACGACCGGCTGACTGGACTGGGTGATGGCACTCCGTCCAAGGCATCTATCTCATACCTTGTCAGAATGAGGAGGCTTGGGGGGCCTCTGCCTGTCCTTGACCTCTCGATGGTGTTATGGCTTCTCTTCTTCTGAAAGGACAGAGGAGCATTGATTAGTCCACTCTCTACCTGCAGCGCCATTGCAGCCTGGCCAACCCCACCTGAGGAACACCTTGCAGGGCACATCTGAGTTGTGGCACTCAGGCCAAGTAGCCAGGGCTCACCCCCTTGGCCAGCGCTGGTGTCAGTGACAGTTGGCACTCAGACACTAACATCCCTGAGCTCCACAGGGGGAGGGCCACACCTTAACACTTCCGCACACTGATCCAAGCCAACACAGTACTCACCCTTGCCGAGTGCAGCAGGTCGTTGAACCTTTTGCGCCGCTGCACCCATGTGCACTGCACAATGTTGTGGCCGTTGGCCTTGGCTGCTGCCTCCTTTTGGTCTTTTTTGGTCAAGTGCGGTAGCCTCCTTCTGCCATCCCTGGGTATTAGAGTGTCCCAACTGACACCGACCTCCTCCACAAAGTCTGAGAAACTGGGGGACAGAGGGGGGAGCTGGGGGTGGGGGGGTGGGGGGTGGTGTGGGGGGTGCCAAGTGCCCACCTGACTTGCCCTCCTGCCTGACGTTTCCAGCCACTGGTGAGGCCATTGTCCCAGTCTCCTGGACAGACTCGAGAGGTTCTCCTCCGGCAGCTTTCAGGAGCTGCCTCTGTCGGTTTTAAAGTGCCCACTGGGTCGTTAATGGACCGGGCACCCGACAGGGTCCCGTGCCCACCCGGCTCTTCCCGACAATTGATAGGTCGCATTTCACGCTGGGTGGACCTTAACTGGCCATCCAGCGTGAAATCACGTTTGCAATGTGACCGTGGTGGGAGCAGATTCCACATCCACTTCCGCTCCCACTGACTTGGCGTGCATGCCAAGCGGGAAATTCAGGCCGTGACCTTCCCTGATCAATCTGCATGGGGGAGTGATTTCGAGGGGGCAAATGATGTTCTCATGCTGCTCCTCCCTGTGTGCCGATGGTCGGGATTTTCCGGCCCCTTCCCGGGCGGGACCTGCCGCGGGTGGCGCCCCAGCCAGAAGTCCATTGACTTGAGGTGGGACCGGAAGATCGTGGCGGCGGGCAGGCGAGGAAAACCCTGCCGAACCCTGCTCCTCCTGAAAGAGCTCTCTGCAAGGCCTAGCCCTCAATTGGAGCAGGTGTGAGGGTGACAGTAGTGCATCCCTGCCAAGGTAAGATTTCATGTTGCTTCCAAGTTGCCGTGCACATGGACTTTGTTAGGCCTTGGAAAAACCTCAATTCTATTTATAGGTGCCCAAAGCTGTGAGAGAATGGAGTGCCCTGCAGTTTCTAATGCACGCATTAGCTCCCGGACTCTGTATATCAGCACAGTTTGGTGTACGTAAAGTGTATATATTTAGGATTAGTTAACACACAGAAGACAGAGAGTCGGGATTAATGGGTCATTTTCAGGTTGCGAAGATGTAACTAGTGGAATGCCACAAGGATCAGTCCTAGGGCCTCAATTATTTACTATCTAGATTAATGACTTGGAGGACGGGGACAGAGTGTAATGTATCCAAATTTGATGACAGTACAAAAATAGGTTAGAGGCCATGTTGTGATGAGGGCATAAGGAATCTGCAAGGGGATATAGACAGTGAGTGAGTGGGCAAAAACTTGGCAGATGGAGTTTAACGTAGGAAAGTGTGAGGTCATGCACTTTGGGAGGAAAAATCAAAAGGCAGGCTATTGTTTAAAGGGAGAGATACTCAAAAAAGTGCAGCACAGAGAGATCTGAGTGTTCTTGTACATGAAACACAAAAAGCATGCAGGCACATATAGTAATTAAGAAGGCAAATGGAATTTTGGCCTGCATTGCTGGGAGGGCGGGGGGGGTTGGAATTTAAGAATAGGGAAGTCTTTTTGCAACTGTAGAGAGTGTTGGTGAGGCCACGGCTGGAGTACTGTGTACAGTTTTGGTCCCCGTATTTAAGAAAGGATATACTGGCATCGGAGGCAGTTTAAAAGAGATTCACTAGGCTGATTCCTGGGATGAAGGGGCTGACTTATCAAGAATGGCTAAACAGGTTAGGCCTTTATTTATTAGAGTTTAGAAGAATGAGGGGTGATCTTATTGAAACAAACAAGATTCTGAGGGGGCTTGACAGGGTAGATGTTGAGAAGATGTTTCCACTAGTGGGGGAATCTAGAACCAGGGGACATAGGGCAGGATCTTCCGATCGGCGAGCGGGTGGCGGGGCCCGCTCGCCGACACGTAAAATGACGCGGAATGACACCGGGTGGAACTCCCGACGTCACCCTGCGTCATTTCCATTTTCAGGTCGGTGGGGGCGCAACCAAGCCAGCTGCGCGCCCGCCGACCTGTCAACGACTCATTGGTCGTTCCTTCCTTAAAGTTGGCGGGCAGGCCGGGAGCCTTGGCGGGCTCCGGAAAAAGCATGAAACCTCATCCACGGGCGGGATGAGGTTTCATGAGGGCTTTTAAATTTTTATCAAACCTTTCAATAAAAGTTACGGACATGTCCCAACTCATGTGACAGTGTCACATGAGGGGACACGTCAGGGAAATTTTTCTATCACTTCTATTAAAAATTTTAATCCTGAGCTGATCTCCCTGAGGAAGCATTTAGCCTCAGGGAAATCTGTGCGCTCTTTTGCGCGCATGCCTTAATTGGCCCACCCATGTAAAATGGCGGCGCATCCCTGATTGGGGGCGCCAATCGGAGGCGCGCCCGCCCCCACCCGCTCCCACACTCCCCCCCCACAACGGGGGGCACATTTTTCCTATAGTTACAGAATAAGGGGACACTCATATAATACCGAGATGCAAAGGAATTTCTTCTCTCAGAGGGCAGTGAATGTCTGGAATTCTCTACCTCAGAGAGCTGTGGAGGCTAGATCACTGAAAGTATTTAAAGAGGAGATAGATAGATTTTTGGAATATCGGGGAATTGAAGGCTATGAGGAGCTTGCAAGAAAGAGGAGTTGAGGCCTGGGGCAGGTGAGCCATGATCTTATTGAATGGCGGCTAGGCTTGAGGGGCCGAATGGCCTACCCCTGCTCCTATTTCTTATGTTCTTGTGTAAAGGATCAAACCACCATGAGGGCAGACGTTAAGTAGTGCAATTTAATTCAGCTATCATAAATCAAGGTACATTAGAGCAAAGTATAATGTCTGTTACCAAAGATGAGCTGGGGCCTGCCAACCAACAGAGGGTAGAAAAACAAATAGTGAATGAAATGTCTCGGCAGCTTACTCTGCCTGGAATCTGTTAGTTATCAGATTGTCACGAGCCTGTCTGCTGCTTTGTACCCATGCAATTGCCTCTGCATGTTCCTCCACGACATCCTGGCCCTCAGATGTCGTGGAGGAACATCCCCTCCATCATCCTCATCATCGGAGGAGACATCTCGGTCCTCCATTTCTCCCTCAGACAAGATATCCCCACTTTATCGCGTGCGGTTGTGCAGGATGCAGCAGATAACAATGATCCGGGACCCTGTCTGTGATGAGTATTGGAGAGGCCTGCCTGAGTAGTCCAAACATCTGAGCTCAAGTTTAAGGTGGCGGTAACCTTTAATTCCCCAGGCATGGGATTGACTCCAAGTCCTTGCAGTCACAGGCTATCATGGAGAGCTGGCAGATGTGAGCAACCACATTCTGGGACATTCTAAGGGACCTCTGGCATTGCCTTTCCCTCATCTCTAGATAGGTGCACTGCCTGGGATGTACCCGTGGTCAGGCCAAAGCTCCCCATTGCACTGGCCCCTGGTTGCCATTATCCTGACCTTCTTGAGGCCCCACTGCCTCTTGCTGCTCAGGCCTCTGGTCTCCCCTGGGCCTGTGCCAATCTGTGCCGATCCCTCCTCCTCCTCATCTGGAAGAGAGTCAGTAGAAAAGCAGGGTCGCCTGGAGCCTGCATTATTTAGGCCTCAGTGGATCTGTAACCCAATTGCAGAAATCAATCTAGCGAGCATATTCTTTCAGGTTTTCCTCCATCTCAGAGTCACCAAGCCAGTGCTAAGCCCTGTGCCTGCCTTCCATCTAGACATGGCAGCCCCACCTCACTCCTTCCAGGTAAAGGACATCCTGGAAGAACAGATGGGTGTTCCTCTCGTTCATACATGACTGTGCATGGAGACTTAACTATTTGACTGGGGTTACGAGGGCCATGTGAGACAACCCTCCCTCTGACATTATTCAGCTTACCTCCATTACACTTGAGGGTCTATATAGAGACCAAAGCCTTGGCAGCATAGAAATGCTAATCACATGAGCCTTTGTCAGCCATGACTATTCACCTGAGAGGATGAAGGTTTGGAGTTGGCAGTTTGCTGCCGTCCAGCTGCCGTGTCCCTTGGAGGCATCCACCTCCCTTCCTCCCTTCAACCATGCCTCTGGCAACAGCAGATGGCAAATGGCAAATGGCACAGAATGAATGGCAGCTCCATACCTTGCTGGGATCTCGATGTTATGAGACCCATGAGTTGGGAACAAACCTGCTGCAATGTGGGATTCACTGTAAAGAGGAGAACACAACTGAGCATGGTTCACATCCAGTTGCCTCATAATTATTAGGCTGTCCCTTTAGTCAGCTAATTGTGCTTACTATGAACTCCACCCACCCGAAAAGACCCTCCTCCCACTTCGAGGGATTGCAGTTTCAGAGCAACAGCATTGCAGATGAGAATCACAAAGTGGTCCGCGTCACATTCGAGGCTCCCTCCACTTCCTTTTAACCTCCCCCTGTCACCCACCAACTTCCTCCCATTAGCCTTGGCCGACCCAATATAAACCATTCCTCTCCCCTCTGTCACCCTTGAACACCCTCCTGTTACCCTTGTACCTATAACCATTGCCCTCCACATGCCTTCTCTCCGCTCTGAACCTACACCGGTTACCATCCCTATGCTTACCCTGATCTGGATCCGTTCTGCCACCTGTTTCATCTGTTTCCATGAACCACTCCATGAAACCTTCAGCTACTCGACTATTACCCTGGATCTGTCACCCTACTGCATTCCACTCCCCATCCCACTGTGACAGTTCCCTCTGCTGCCCAGTACCCTCAGTTCAATCCCAGCGCCCCACATAAACAGCGTAGGCCCTGCCTCTAGGCATATCTCTCTCCTATCATCCCTGCCCAGAAACCTTCTCTCCAATCCAACTACAGGACCCCAGACTCAAGACTCTTCTCTGATAGTCTATCCATCACTGTAATATTTCCCTCTACAGAGTGCCCTGTCTGTGATTGATGCATCCCAAATTGGCACACCATAAGACAGCATGGACTCTACTCTCTAGGACCGTCTCTCTCCCACCATCCTTGCCAAGAAAACCCCACCCCCATCCAATTACAGGACCCCAGACCCAAGAAGCAAGGACATTCCCTCCATCTTATGTCCCTGCACCCTTGTATTCCCTTGCTGCCTCCCTCCCAGCCCTGAACAGTCTGTCTTCCTTCCCTGGATAGCCTTCCTCCCTGCCTTGGACAGTCTGTCTTCCTTCCCCAACAGCCTCCCTCCCTATCCCAGACAGTCTGTCTTCCTTCCCTGGACAGCCTCCCTTCTTTCCACCCTTCTCCTGCCTCCCATGCCCAGCCTCTACGCAGTTTGACCAACCGGCACCCGATCTCAATCGAGAGGCGGACATTTGTGAGCGATCCCTATGAAGGCCAAAGCATTACTTGCTTCAAAGTCATGGAAGAAGTCAAGCTCGTAAGGTGCATGTCACTTTTATACGGTCGTAAATGTGAACATTCTAATTTCTTGTTGGCGGGAAATTTAATTTGGAGGGGGAACTTATTTCCTGGGAAGTGGCCTTTTAATGAACAGGCATGACTTGCTAATGAATGCAAAAGGCCTTCCTGACATTGTTCGTTGGGAAGCTCGACCCACCTTTAAGCTGTTTCTAAAGTCCCGAGAACTTAATTGTTTAAGTTCAGCCCACCATTGGGAAACTGATTTTTGGCCTCCCACCAAATTAAGTTCCCCCACCTGCCAAGTTTCCCGCTGGTGGGGACGGAAGATTCCGCTCATGATCTCTGACACACCTCTTCCCCTGGCATCTGGTCCTCACCATAGGGTTCCCATTCTCTGCAGGGTGTCTGTCATTGTAAGATATTCTTCATTGTAGTGTGTATTGTCTACAGCAAATCCATCACTATAACATGTCCAGCTGTGTATGATGTCCATCACTGTACATGTGCTAACCTGCAGGATGTCTGTCACTATGTGGGTATGCTTTTCAGGGTCTCTGCCATTGTATCTCATTCTTCTCTGATAGTCTATCCATCACTGTAATATTTCCTTCTACAGAGTGCCTCCAAATTGGTACACCATAAACAGCATGGACCCTACTCTCTAAGATCATCTCTCTCCCACCATCCTTGCCGGAAAACCCCTCCCCCATCCAATATACAGAACCCAGACCCAAGAAGAAAGGCCCTTCCCTCCATCCTACATCCCTGCACCCTTGCATTCCTTTGCTGCCTCCCTCCTTGCCTGGACAGTTTGTCTTTCTTCCCTGGACAACCTCCCTCCCTACCAAGGAGACCCTTACCCCATAGCCCATGCTGACAGGTTGCATGGCTCTCTCTGGTTAAGGTGTTGCCAAGGAGAATGCATGAGGGAACTATTGTCCTCCATGTTTTTGTTCATTTCCAAAAAAAAGGCACAATGCCTGGACATGTTCTTTCTGCTTGCAGAGGGCAGGTCCCTTCCTATGAATATATGTTACTTCTAGCAAATGTAAGTGAGCCACAGTGCGAGCCTGGCTGGTAATCTTAAATTGGTTGTTACTGTAATTCCTAGCACAGTCAGGATTGTTCAGCAAGTACTGTCCAATTGTGGAATCACATCTAATGTTAGACATTATGTTCTGTGTTTTGCAAGCATGGGCTGATTGAGTATGGTCACTAATTTGCCTATGGCGAAGAGCTGAAGGCTTGTGCTGTTTGATACAATCTGCCAGTCATTGGGACATATGGCCTATGTACCTGGCATTGTACCAGCACTGAAATTCACATACCAAGTTACTTATTTGTGTGATGGGCAGAATGTCTTTTTGGCATGAAGGCAGCATCCAGTCAGTTACCAAACGTGTTGCACTGTGTAGTAGCAGCGGGAAATTGCAAACTTTACCTGTGGCTCAAATTTTTGAGACGCCTTACCTTTCCAGAGTAATTTGAGGTAGACCAGGCACTCTTCAGGTCTGAAAATGGTGGCCTTAGGCCCATTTGTGAGTTTGCATGGTATTTGGCAAGCAATGATTTGATTGGGGTGGTCATTATTGTCAGGATAGCTTTGATGCAACCTATTGCAGCATAAAACTTGCATGGTGAGCAAATGGCCCGGGCCCTATTTATGAGGTTACTGATAAGGCCAATCTTATAGTGTGGACCTTTAGGAAACCCAACATGTATACTGACCAGTGAATGTCAGCTTGTGGTAAGCAGTAGTAGAGAACCCATTAGCAGATTTCTCAACTAGCACGTCGAAGGGGAAATTCTTACATGCAGCTGCTTATTGAAATATATCAAATGTATCATCTATGCATTGGAAATATGCAAGGGGTACGAGGTTAGGGCTAATTTGTTCAAAAACATCTTTCTCATGGAAACCAATGAAAATGTTAGCGAGAGCTAGACCTAGATGGGATCCCATGGCAATACCATCTATTTGGGTACACATAGTGTCATTAAAGCTAAACTTGACTGCATGAGTTGCAAAGTTCGTAAGTTCAATGAATATAGATTCAGAAAATTGCAGTATGCCTAGATTGCCTTGACATAGTGGAGTGGTGCAAATGGCCATTGGTTCCTTGAGCAGCACATTAGTGAATATGCATGCAGTGGTGAGTGAGCACATGGACATCCCAGAAGGAAAAAAAACAGTTCAGACCAGTACTCTTATTTCCCAGTTTTTACTATTTTTTTCCTCTAGGATGGCATTGCTATCGATATGCAGGTCTTATGTAGTCTTTGTGAAAGTGAAGGAATGCTTCACTGTGTATGTGGAAAACTCACTCAGAACTGGTTCTAGCAACTCATTCAAACATTTGGCCAATTCACGTTCTGCAGAACCAGTCTTTGGATAACAGGAAGCTGCCATCAAGCCAAAAAGACATTCTGCCCACCACACAAATACAGTATATGAATTTCAGTATATTTGAAAATTAGTTTGGTTCATTGTGAGCGCTTGTTTTGATAGGTTTGTGGTCAACAATTGCAGGGTATCTGTTGCAATCACTGTGCAAGATAAATTGAAAGCTTCAGTTTTGGTGTCCTATTCACTGTGTCGAGTAGAAATCCACAGCAACCAGTGGTCCTAGTTGTTGATAAGGCACAAACTGTGAGGATTATATTGTATATGGTAAAAATTTCAGGGGATCTCAGTCGTTGTAGATGGGAGAAACTGCAGATAGAAAGGGGAAAGTGCATGAGAATCATAGTCATTGCACATGGCAAAAACCAGAATACAGGCGCCATGGTTAATTGATCTGCTAGTAACCAGAGGGGCTGTGAGCCAATGTTAGCAGAGAAATCAGGGGACTCAAGCTGTACTCAAGCTCAAGATATACAGGTTTCCAATCATTGCAGATGGCACAATCCGCAGATGCTAGCCCAAATCATCAAAATAAATGCCATGGTGATCTCTTGGTAATTGATGGCTGTGACGAAGTCCATTCCATTATCCCTCCTCAATCAAAGCCAGTTATTCCAACAGCAAATCAGACAATATAGAAAGGGAGCTGTGGACCTGTTATTATTAAGTTAGGGAGCTGCAAATCTGTTCCTTTTGAGTTAAGGATCTATGAGTGTCATTAATGTTTGATTATGGGTCGGTGTCTGTGGCAATTGATGAAGTAGGGAACAGTGGGTTATTGGTCTCTCAGCAGTGCACCTTTGTTTTCACTGGCACCTTGCTGCAGACTGGGTGGTTATATCTTGAAGGGAGCTGATTGTAAAAAATGCTGAAGCTTTGTTCTGATATAGATGGGAATTAAAGCTGCTCTGTACTTTGAGTCTGCCTTGTTTATAAAAATGTCACTGCTAGTCGTACATTGAGTTTACTGCTGTCACAGCTCAGTGTGAGTTATATAGAAAATTGATGAATGTAACAGGCATCACTGGAGGGAGGCCAACCAATAAACTACATCCCTGGTATTGTTCACAAACTCAGTTCCTGGCTTAGTGCATGGCACACTATACTGTTAATATTCTGACCTTAAAAATAGCCAGATATTTCACATAGTCATATGAAGATACAGAGACAGAGGAGAATTTTAACCTTCCCCCAGAACTGGCAGGAGGCAGGAGAGGGGTGTGCTGCACAGGGAGGGTAAATTTAAAAAAAATCTGAAACACAACCCACTTCCAATATGCCGACTTCTGGTTTTAATAGCGATGAATTGGGGGGCAGGCAACTAACCTACTCTTCAGAGGTAGGTCCCTAATATATATATGATTATGAGTCTGCATGGTTCAGGTTTCAGCTGTGTGTTACACCCTGCAGGCTAGATCTTCCAGGGTTTGGGAAACCCGGCAGCTGAGGGGAGGTGTGAACAGCCAGATCCATTAGGTAAGTGCCTTTGCAGCATAGCTTATGGGCCAGGAGGAATAAGAGTACTTTCCTTTGGCCCCTTAAGGTAATCTATTTCACACTCCAGCTGAACTCCCCTTTAATAGAATAACCACCCTGCAATTGGTCCTCTGCAATCTACTAACGTCGCACCACCACCCCACCGATCTCTCTGACTCTCACTAACTGATCTGCCTGACTTCCGATCAAGCTTGTCCATGTCTCTTCCCTTCTCTCTCTGTTTCCTCCCTTGGGGAAAAACTTTCCCCCCGTCGGGTTGGGGGGGAAGCGTGGGAGCAGACACGCCTCTGATCTGTGCCCCTGATTGGGGGCCCGCCGCCATTTAATGTGGGCGGGCCAATTAAGGCACGCCCAGCGTGACGTCCACCAGGAAGCGCTATGCGCTCCCTGTGCGGGTAGAGGAGGGGGGGATTCCCTCAGCCAGGAGTGCACTCTTTCGAGCATGCGCGCAAATGAGCACCCATATCTCTCTGAGGCTAAGTGCTGCCTCAGGGAGATCGGCTCAGAATTAAAATTTTTAACAGAAATGGCAAAAAAATTTCCCTGACATGTCACCTCATGTGACACTGTCACATGAGTTGGGACATGTCCATGATTTTTATTGAAAGATTTGATAAAAATTTAAATACCCCCATGAAACCTCATCCCGTCCGTGGATGAGGTTTCATGTTTTTTCTGAAGCCTGCCAGGGCTTCCAGCCTGCCCACCAACCGGGCAGGTCCATTAATTACCTTAATTAGTTTTTCAATGGCCTCAATAGGCCGTTGACAGATTCACAGGCACACAGATGACATGGCTGCGCCCCCGCTGACCCGGAAGATCCTGCCCATGATCTTCCCAAAGCCCACGACCAGTTGAGACCCCCCCACCCCCGTTCTATCTGGCCCATGATCTCTCCACTGTCCCCACACCCAATGTTCCATACTGACTTATGATCTCTCCCTCCCTCCCTCTACATGGCTCCCTGGCTGGGGCCTCGGGCAGCAGGCCTTCCCCTCCTGACAGCTAGCCAACTTCTCAATCTGCCTGGCTGCTATACTAGACACGGAGTACAAAAATTTACATTAGGACAACTAACCAGTTTCCCAGCAGCTACACCTCCCCCCTCCCCCCACTACCAACACTGCTCCCTCCCTGTCCACTGAAAATATCTGGGCCATAATTGCATAAATGTGCTCACTGGCACACACAGGTACATAAACACATGATGGGGGCAGATGTGTGTACATATATTGCATGGGTTCGCACACAGAGATGTTGACACATTAAGAGAGCCCCTCTGTTTGCCTGTGCTATTGGGTCTTATAAAGCAGTGCTGTAGATAAATGACCATGATATCTGAAAGTAGCAATGTAAGCGGTCACTAGTGATACCAAGACTGAGATCAGAAGTGCGTCCAATCACTCCATTGTATTCTTTCATAGATTTTGCAGAAAGGTTTTCATTTTGATTGGCCACAGCACTTTGTTTTGCTTCCGTGTATGTGGCTGGTTTTGAAATGCTAACTCTGTATGTATAGTAGAGTTTTTATGCAGGTAAAGGGAGGAAGAGGTTAGCTGAGTGACATTAGTAAAAGCAAATTTTGAGATGAATGAAAGGCTGAGGGAGGACGCTGAAGGATAAGTGTCAATGGACATAACAGTGAATGAAGGATGACAGCACCAGTGAGCTGAGGGATAATGCAGTGAAAGTTCTGGATGAGAATGTGAAGATGAGGCATTGCATGTCAAGTGATGGGTAAGAGATAAGAGATGAAAGAGTGAGGGGCAAGGGGGATGCCAGATGATAGAATGATGATTAAGGACTGGGGTGATGGATGAAGGACAAGTGCTGAGCAAGCGTGAGAAGTAGTGATGGATAAGGATGAAATAGAGGAACGCAACTTCCTCCTTTGAGAGATGAAGGAACATGGAACAAGGTATAAAATGATGTTTCTTGTTATTATTACAGAGTTCGATGGTGGGTGCTTGATTTTGAAAACCCAATGGGAAGGGCCGTTGATTGGGACTTGGGGGTTTGGCCGGGCCATTGGCCTGCAGGCTGAGACTGAGGACAGAGCTGGGAAATGGAATCTGGGTTTGGGATTCATGTTGTAAGCTGGGAGTAGGGGGCGGATGCTGGTTTGGTAGGCTCTGGCTGGTTATGATCTGGAAAGAGTGCGGAGTCTTTGTTTGATCTGCTATGAGGCAAAATTATCAGTAAAGTTGATCCATAGTTGCCATTTGCTAATATATTGTTTGTATTTCAAACCTGCGATTTTCAGCTTGAAAATAATGACAAGCAGAGCAGCCGGTCATTAACTCGATCTCCTGGAGTTAATTAGCATCGGGATACAGGCCATGCTTTCCTGCTGACTTTAGCATCAATTAAGATTTAATAGGCTGCTCTTAATTGATAATCAGAATAAGATGTCAGATGGGTAGTTTTTTAGTGGGCTGGGTTAAAGCATGGCATTTGTTGTCAGAGAATCTGCCAGTGTGTTAAAAGGCACTGGAGGCAGGCACTGATGGATTATTAAAATGAGTTAACATGGCCTTGGCCTCACACTGAGTTCTCCACAGGTTGAAGCCAATGAAAAGGAGAATCTAGCTGAGTGCATAATTGTCCGCCAATCGTTCACAGACACTATCACTAATAGTTAAAATTACGCCTTCTCTCTATCTGTCCCTTTTCACTCTCTGCCTACTTCTTCCTTCTCTCCACTCACCTTCTCTAATTCACTCTCACTCCCTCTGCATTTCTATCTTTGTGCCTCCAAATGACCTGCAGGACATACAGCCTGGCAGTGAGGTTAACCATTTATCAGATATAATAATCATATTTTACACATAATGACTATCATAATGACAGTACTAATTATTTTACACAGTGGTGTTATAATCAGTGTTATATTAGGGATATCATTAATATGAAATTTAAGCTATTAAACTAGAATAGAATAGGGATAGTGGAAAGAAAGAATATATCTGAGAAATAGAAACAGCAGTCTCATTATTGAAAATTAAAATGAAGATAAAAATGCCAGTGAAAGGAAATCCTTTAAAGATGGTAGAATTTCATTAACCAACTTGTGTGACATGTCCGCGATATTATTTTATTTTATTAACATTCCATTGATAGGAAGTATCACAATGTTATATAAAGGAGACAGGAAATCAATAATGAAGTGAAGGACCTGTACAATTTAATCATTAAAAGGACAGAGTTTCAATGAGTATGTTACAGGATTAAATATTTTCTAAGCATAAACGCTACCATATTCAGATTATAAGATGATTGACGCATGTTTTCACAGCACACGGAACACTTCTCAATTTTAAAACAATCATACATGAGACTTAGATTATGGTACGGAAATACTGAACACAATAGGGGTCAGAATGGGCACTGTTGTATAAGATATGACATTAAGTTATATATACTGTATATAGCGTTAAATTATTAAATACTGGCTAGGGCATTCTTATAGACTAGATGGGTGCAGCAGTACAGTGATTATGTTACTGGACCAAGAATCCAGAGGCCTATATCAATGATCTGGAGACCTGAATTCAAATCCGATCATGGGAGCTGGGGAATTTAAATTCTGTTAATTAAATATATCTAGTATCAGTAATGGTGACCATGAAGTGACTGGATTGCTGTAGAAACCCATCTCATTCATTTATGCCTATTAGGAAAAGAAATCTGCCATTCTTACCTGGTCTGGCAGGTAAGGCCTACATGTGACTCCAGACCCACAGCAACTGCCCTCTGAGATGGCCTGGCAAGCCACTCAGTTGAATCAAACCATGACAAAGAAGAATAACAATAAAACCAGATGGGCCACCCAGCGTCAACCTAGGCACCGGGCATGACAGAGGCACACACAGCCCAGTCAAAGCTCTCCTTGCTAACATCAGGGGAATTGTGCCAAAATTGGAAGAGCTGTCCTCCCGGCTGGTGAAGCAACATTTAGATGCTCACGCTCATAGGATGGGATTTTCTGGCCCCCACCGCTGGGATTGTCCAGTCCCAGCGAAATTCAATGGACTTTTGGCTGGGCTGCCAGAACTCCAACGATGGGTCCCACCACCACGACGCTGGAAAACCCAAACCATAGGATCATGCCTTTCAGCCAATGTCACAGACTCTTCGATTACCAGAGGTGGCGTGGCACAGTAATATAGAATGGGAAGGGAGTGGTCTTGGGAGTCCTCTCAGCATCCACCCTGTCAAGTTCCTTCAGGATCTTATATATTTTGATAAGATCGCTTCTCATTCTTCTAAACTCCAATGGATACAGGTCCACCTTTACACATAGGATAACTCCTCATTCTTGGAATCAGTCGCATGAACCTTCTCTGAAATGCTTCTAATGCAATAATGTCCTTTCTTAAATAAGGAGACCAAAACTGTACACAGTACTCTAGATGTGGTCTCACCAATACCCTATATAGCTGTAGCAAAACATCCTTACTTTGATATTCAATTTCCCTTGCAATAAACAACAACATTCCGTTTGCCTTCCTAATCACTTGCCATACCTGCATACTAACTTTTTGCGATTCATGTACCATGACACCCAGATCCCTGTGTACCTCAGAATATCTCAGTGTACCATTGAGTTCTGCAATCTCTCTTCATACAAATAATATGCTGTTGTTTTATTCTTCTTGCCAGAGCGGACAAGTTCACATTTTCCCACATTATACTCCACCTGCCATATTTTTGCCCATTCACTTAACCTATCTATATCCCTTTGCAGACTGCTGGGGCAGATTTTCCCTGTCTGCTGGCATCAGGAATGTTTGGTGACATGAGCGGACAATGTGGCAAGAAGGCCAAAAATTGATTTCACGACATCATGAAACCAGTCTGCTCCACCCATCAATGGTGGGCTGTGTTCCCCACCGCAGCACATCAGGAACTTCATTGTAATACATCTGCATATCATTATAAGCCCAGCTTGCCGGAATCAACCTCCCGCACTGGATCATCCGAGCATGTCAACATGATTGCATGCCAACGAGTTTCACAACCTGGCCAACTGCACTTCACTTGGGACTTTGAGGCTTGCTTGCCTAACTTGCTTTGGCAGCACTACAGTCGTTGCCAGGCTTCGCAGGTGGCACCACATCACTTTTAGGGGGGCTCACAGACAGGTCTCTACCTACAAGACCAGCCATAAGGCTGGGGTGGCTTGTCAATGGCTGCAGGGCCAGGGCTTGCTTGGGGAAAGGGGAGAAGTGGCCTCAGGCAAGGGAAGAGACTGCAAGGCGAGGGTTGTACTGGGGAAGGGGGGTATCCCAGGGTGTGTTTGGGGGCACAAATTGACCTGTGCAAGTGGTCTCAAGATGGTGAGGGCTGGGGAAGCAGTCTCCAGATGAGATGAGGCCAGATGGAGTTGTGAGGGTGTGTATGAGAGAGTGAGTGATGATGGCCCTTGAGCTGGCAGTGAGTGAGATGCCAGTGAATGTGTGATGGGCTTGAGTGTGTGAGTTCAGAGTGATGAGAAAGTTGCCTTACCCTGGTGGCACAGATCAGATCATTCATCCTCTATCTGAATTGTATGGCCAACTTCTCCTGTGCAGCATTGGCACTGATCACCACTGCCATCGCCTACCAAGATGGAATGGTAAAGTTGCTGCCCTCCTGCAGCCAGAGCAGGGGTAGAGGACATCATGGCATCCAAAAGGTGCTTAGGGGATGTGTCACTAAACCAGGGGCCTGCAGTCTTCTTGCCTTTTGGGGCCATGTCTTCTGTGCAGCAGTCCTGGTCTGGAAGCACTGAGAGGTGTGCACGCGGCTTCACTTTAAATGTGGCACCTGGTGGGATGAAGCGGGGAGGTGACGGCGTGGCGGGCGAATCAGAGTCCGCTCACTATCAAAGCGGCGTGTTTCCGGCAAATGCATAATTAATGGGGTGGGACTGGGATGATACGGCATGCAAAGCTGCCATTGCAGCAGGCGGGTAAAAGGTCCTTCTTTCCCGCCTGCTAAGTGCTGACTTAGTCCAAATCTGGGATGATTCTGCCCCTTACGTCCTCTTCACAACTAATGTTCTTACCTATCTTTGTGTCATCAGCAACTTCAGCAACCATACATTCGGTATGTATATGACCAGGTGAGAAGGAACGAACCGAAGGAAAGGAGAAAACTGTTGCAGCTCAGTAGCAGAATTATTTGAAGTCTTGACAATAAGTCTGGAATATTTGGTGTTTAAACGTCCAGAATTATTCTTACATGTATAGCTTGTTACACAGAACCCATGTAGGCAGCTGCAATCCACATGTGATGATAAGAACAAAACCTGATCTTTGTAAAATTTAGTGCCAGCTGTTAAAAGAATCAATTATGAGCCACAAAATCTAATTTGCCAGAATTATAAAGCTGATTTTTCTAAAAATACGAGTTTCCTTCTTTTGATGGTGATAAGACAAGAAGTGGTAGGGTTCTTGTTGGAAGAACTTGCAGGCAAAGAAGAGAAAATCTTGTAACTTCAAAACCCTTTTTGAATCACTGTTTGAGAATGACACTTTGAGTACTAATATAGCTATACTTTACCACAAAGGGGCAACTCCCATTCAATCCAAATCCTATTCAATCTGATGCTAGTCTAATTGTCCAACTCAAGCTGATATCAGTCCAGCCCTCTGCCTCTGTCTAACATCAGTCCAACTCTCTAACACAATCTAATGCCAGTCCAATCTGATTTCAGTTCAACCCTGCTAGTTAATTTGATGCCAGTCCAATCCAGTTCAGCTCAGCTTCCAGTTCAAAGTGTCCAACTGTCCGCAGGTCAATGAGAAATTGAAAACTTGGGTCTTTTTTTGGGCTTTCTCTTTTTCTGAAAGAAAGGGACCTAGACCTGGAATTATGACTTTTGATTGAAGTGTTAACTATAAAGCAAACTTCAGCTTTCAACTGGACTCTGCCTTTATCCCTGTATGTCCACAGCCTCACCACCAGGGCCTCTCAGCTCTGGACCTCATTACGTCCTTGATTCACACATGGATAAAAGAGCCTAAAGCCAGAGGTGAGGTGAGAATGATTGCCCTTGACATCAAAGCAGCATTGAACGAGTGTGGCACCAAAGAAACCCTAGTAAAATTGAACTCAATGCAAATAAGGAGGAAAATTGTCCATTACTTGGAGTCATACCGAGCACAAAGGAAGATGGTTATGTGATTGTTGGAGGCCAATCATCTTAGCCCTAGGGCATCACTGCAGAGATTCCTCATGGTATTTTCCTAGACCAAACCATCTTCAGCTACTTCATCAATGATCCCCCCTCCATCATAATGTCAGATCTAGAGATGCTCACTAATGATTGCCCAGTGTTCAGTTTGTAACTTGTAGATACTGAAGCAGTTCATGTCCACATGCAACAAGACTTGGATGACATTCAGGTTTGGATGTTAATTGGCAATTAACATTCGTATTGCTAAAGTTCCAAGTAATCACCATCTCCAACAAGACAGAATCTAACCATCTCCCTTTGACATTCTGTGGCATTATCATTGCTGAATCCTCCACTATCGACATTCTGAGGATTAGCATTGACCAGAAACTGAACTGGACCAGCCATCGGAATACTGTGGCTACAAGGGCCGGGAATTCTGCATTGAGTAATTCATGTCCTGACTCCCCAAAGCCTGTCCACCATCTATAAGGCACAAGCCAGGAGTGTGATGGAATACTCTCTACTTGCCTGGATAAATGAGCTCCAACAACACTCAAGAAGCTTGACACCATCCAGGACAAAGCAGCCTGCTTGACTGGGACCCCATTCACTCCCTCCACCACTAACACACAGTGGTAGCAGTGTGTACCATCTACAAGATGCACTGCAGCAACGCATCAAGCCTCCTTCAACAGCACCTTCCAAACCTGTGACCTCTATCAACTAGAAGGACAAGGGTAGTAGTTGCATGGTAACACCAACACTCCAAGTTCCCCTCCAAGCCATACATCATCCTGACTTGGAACTATATTGTGTTCTTTTGCAGCTCCTGGGTCAAAAACCTGGAACTCCCTTCCAATAGCACGGTGGGTACACCTATACCAGATTGTTTGTAGCTCACCACACTTTCTCAAGGACAGTTAGGGATGAGCAACAAATACTGGCCTTGCCAGCAATGATCACAGGAATGAATAAAAGAAAGTCGTGAAATATTTGGAAATTTTAGTCATGTGCAATTGATTTTCTGTCAGGTGATATGTGTTCAGCATTCTAAGATTATATCAAAAGAGTTAAATAGTAATTACTAGCAATTAAAAACCCAAATAATGCTTTTAACATTTAATCTGTCAGTTAAAGCTGGATTTCTGTAAAGAGCTGAGTTTAATTTTTGTTCCTAAACAGTTGGGTGTCCTTAAAAGACATTCCTTTGTTCCAGCATTGAGATTGAATAGCAGAAGAACTTAGCAATTCATGAGCTAGATCTACAGTGACAAACATGAGCTCAATGCTGCACTAAACTGAACAAACATTAGGTATTTCCAAAGTTAACAGAGTGGTCCTCCGTGTACTAGATTATTTATTGAAAACTACCCATTTGAAGAGTTTTTTGCTTTTGAAGCACAGACATGGTGTGTAAAGTGAGATTGGACAAAATAAAACACCTGATGCAAGCTTGGACAATGAATGCTGCATAAAACAATGGCTCAGATTTTGTTATAATAACAGAGGGGCTGCAAGTGTTTTGTGTAATACAGGGAAAATTGGACAACAACTTCTGGTCTCCGCACATGCACAATTAAATGCAGAAATCTGGGAGTTGCCATCAGGGATGCCCTGCTCTTTCACAGGCTATACTGTTACAGCTCTAGCTGACAGACTTGGCATTGAAATCGGTATAATTGTGTGAACTAATTTCAGACAAAAGATGACTGAAAATGTCAGGGTTAGTCTATTCAAAAATAAGTGATAATTTATGCTCTATAGCCCCTTTGGCCCCGAAAACATATTTTATAAATGTGGATTCTCATTCCCTCAGAAAAAAAAATCAAATTTGTGGATTTAAAAATGTATTTACTTTTTCTGTTTGTCTCATTGATTTCTCCTCCTCAATCCACCTGTAGTTGCCAATATTTATTTCACTTTCTCTTTTACTTCCTGGTTTGGATTCTGCCTGTCACAGTGAGGATTCTTCAATGTGATGGGTTAAAGAGCGTCACCATTTCTTGCCCCAACCACAGACATTACAGGTCCCATGTGGAGGGCAAAGTGCTGGAATGGTCACATGATGACTGGAAGATGCCCTAAGGCCAGTCAAATCTTTATGGTCAGCTGTCAGTGATGTCAACAGTTAACTTTTGCCACTGATTGTAGAATTCAGGCTTTCAAGGTGGCTCAGTTGGTTAAGATAGTGAGTAGCCAAACCACACAGGTTAGAAGGGTACAAGTTGTATCACCATGTGTGCTAAGTCAGCTGATATCCGAGCGGCAGCAGGGGTACTAGAACTGATGCTGGTGCCCCTGGCACATGGAAGTGAAAATTGGTTAACCAGTGACTCCTGTTGAAAAGTGTTAATGAAAAGTTTTAAAGACAAGGTTGGAGTTGGCACGTGATGCCCATTATTGGATTTAACTAACTTGCTGCTGCTCATTATTGTTGCAGATATAAGGTCAAAACCTGATGTATTAAAAGGCATCTATCCCATGTCAAACTGTGTCCAGTGAAGTCAGTGCCTGCGCAGAAGGAAGAGAGGAAGGATGAAAATGCTTCTTTCAGCTAAGGGTTTTTTTTTTGCTTTATTTCCCATGGCAACAAACAAACAGGTGGAGTTTTCTTTCTTCATAGGTGCAGATGGAAGAGTAAAGGGTTTTACCTGGAAACCAGGAGTGGCATCAGATTCAGTCAGGGTAATTTCCGATTCAGTCAGAGGGTCAGTATGACTGGAGTTAGAGCCTGCAGCTCAGGGTGAGGTGTAGTAAATGTCACAATGGAGCATTTAACCCTGTTGGTGAATCTCACATGCTAAAGAATGTAAGAAATAGGAGCAGGAGTGAGCCATTCGGCCCACTGAGCTTGCTCCGCCATTCATTAAGACCATGGTTGATTTGGCCGTGGCCATAACACCTTTCTTGTATGTCCTCCACGGCCTTTGACTCCCTTGTCAATCAAAAATTGACATTTCACACTGAAATGAACAATTTGAGGACAGGTTGCATAAAGATGCCTTCTATTCTTGGGAATAGAAAATTGAGCTGTTTAAAATGTTAAAAGGATTGGATACAGTAGATATGGAAAAACACTTTTCTCTGAGGGGGAGGAAATTATAAACAAAGGGACACAATCTTAAAGATTGAGCTAGGCCATTCAGAAGCAAAATCAGGAAGTATTTCTTCACGCAAGAGGTAGCAGAAATCAGGAACACTCCCTGAAAAGTTTGCAGATGCTGAGGCAACTGGGGCTTTCAAAATTGAGAGGGATACATTTTTGCTAGGCCAGGACATCAAGGGATATGGAGCAAAGTCAGGAAATGGAGTCGTGGTGCAGTCAGTCATGATCTAATTGAATAGTTGAGCAGGTTCAAAGTGCTGAATGTCCTACTTCGACTTTTAACATGAAATACGCATAAAATTATGGATTTTTTTTTTGCTTTTGTTTTTCAAAAAGTGAAAGTTTCAAGACTGTTTGTACAGGGAAAAGATTGTTTAAATATGCACGAGAGCTTGTAGCTGGCATTAATAATGGATGTTTGCTGCAGGCTTTGAACCTTCTGAGGTTTCTTGTATTCGTGGCTAAGGAGTTAAATGGAGGTGACTTTAGAATTCTGTCGTGACTGCAATTTGCTCGTCAGCTTTTTATTCTGCTCTTGCTTGTAAGACACACGAAGCAGCTGCTTCCCGGAGATTTAAAAATTCAGTTTAAATTATCATTGTTTTTGGAAGCTGCTGGTCCTATTGTGAAGTGGCAGAGTGAGGGCTGCTTCATCGATGCAGTCATATGGTGGACCTTTGAGCTTCTTCTTCTTCTGATGTGACACTGGGGCTGAGATGATGAGTGCTGTTGTTGCACTTGACATCCATGAGATCAAATGCGTCTCTCTGAGCCGCCCAGTGAACTCCATAATGTGAGCAGGGTGTGGGCGGGGTAGCAGTGCAATGCTGTTCTGACAATCTCAGAACTTCTTTCCTTTTCAAAATCTTAAAGGATAGTCGAAGTTCCAAATTCTCCATTCTCCCAATCGCTGATTATTTTTGCTGCAACCTGCGTAACATTCAAAATTTCAACAGGCGAGTTGGGATGACTTAAAAGGAGGGCTTCAGATCTGTGACTTCAGACTTCAGGCTATTGGGCAGCCACTGCTGGGTAGATGGAATATAGGAGATGGATTAGAGGAAGTTACTCGGAGTTGGCCTTTTCCCTGTCCCCTCTTCTTGTGATGAAGCTCCCCTAGGTTGACTAGCTTTTGATTCCATTTCAGCTTTTAGATCCAGCCTCATTCAAGGTGATTTCCTGTATTTTCACCCCAACCATGAGAATTCCCTCTCCAATTTTCTGTTTCCTCTTCCTAAAGGTGCTGAGTTTCACTGGGATAACAGACCCATGGGTCCCAAGAATTTTGCCTTGTCTCAGAATTTTGGAATTCTCGTAAATGGCAGTGATGCTAGGTCAATTGTTCAATTTAAGACTGAAATTGATAAGTTTTTGTTTACCAAAGGTATTAAGAGATATGGGGCAGAAGTGGGCATATGGAGTTCCTTTGCAAATCAGCCAGGATCGGAATGGCAGAACAGGCTCAGAGGCAATCTGACCTGCTTTTGCTCCTTAATGGACCAGCATTGACAGTGAGGAGCTGAATGTTCACAAATGTTATCCTGCTTGTCCACTGTAACTTCAGAAACCACATAAACAAGTGTCAAGTGGGTTATTCGACTAGCCATTCAGCACAGTTTTGTCCGGCCCTCATTTGACAGCCACATGGGTGCAAAAAGCCATCGCTGGATGGTGATCAAGATGAGAGCATGAAGCCTGATCAATCACCCTCTTCCTAGCCCAGGGACATGAAGGCCACTTGTAGGACATATAGCACTCATCTTGTCATTTTAGAATTGGATTGAAGCCAACTTGCTCAGCTGCTGCCAGAAAAATTGCAACTATAATTTTAATTCCATGGCCAGAATTTTTCGCGGAGCGGGTGGGCATGCGCCCGACCCTCTCGAGCGTAAAATGACGCATGATGACGTCGGGCGAGCGTCCCGATGTCATCGCGCACTTGTGCAATATTCCAGTCGGCGGGCACACGCAGGAGTCGGCAGCCCGCCTGCCGGCAATTACCAGACCTATTGAGGCAATAAAGTAATAATTAAATGCAATTTTTCGCTGTCCGTCCAACCTTATGGTTGGCGGGCAGGTGAATTGGCCGGGTGGTCTTTGGGTTTTTTATGAAACCTCATCCACAGGCTGAGGCTTCCAACAGGAATTGAAAATAAAATAAAAATGGTGAAACCTCATTTATAACATGTCCCTGCTCATGTGATAGAGTCAGATGAGGAGACACGTTTTTAACATTTTTTAATTCTTTTTTTTAATTCACCCAGACATTTACGTGGGGGGCAGTGATGAGGATCCGATATGAGCATAAAATCGTGGCCTATGTGTAGGATAGGATAAGGCCTCAAAGCCCTGCAGACCCATCAATCTAGGTCTTCTCCTTCAGTGTATTCATTTCAAAACCATCCTCTCTCATCTTCAAACCATTCCATAATATCATTCCACCTTACCTAGTAATCTTACTCAGCACTATGCCCAACATGTTGGACAATATTGTGCTGCTGTGCTGCTGCCAGGGATCTGTGGAGTTCTATGATGTGTTACATAATTGTTGCACAGAGGTGTGTGTGTGTGTGTGTGAGAGAGAGACACTGTGTGAGCAGCATATACATTTTCTAAAGTTATGTTACACCTGAGGTTGCACTGCTACTGACTTCCAACTCCGTCACATTCAGGACTGATCAAAAATCTCAAAAGACATGACAAGATTTCACAAGGGCAGGCAAGGATAATACATCACCACCCCCTGCCCACCCCCTGCCCACCCTTGGCACCACCTCATTCTTCACCCCTTTTAATGTAACACACAACTAACCCTTTGCACTAACTACACTGTATGAGGGGGCCTACAACTTCCCCTGTCTTGCGTAATCCCAAAGTTCCTCCATTCCAACACACTCACAACCCCATGACACTCACAAATTCCTTAACTGACAGCCTTTTCTCACACAAACAATCCTCTATCCCCTTAGTTTGCAATGAAAGTAATGTTTGCTTTGAAATAAACTAAGCTCTTTTCTCATGATTTATTATTTATAAGCATCACAGTAAGTTAGAAATTAGACCATGCAATACTTCTGTACACAGCTGAAAATTCCTGGCAAGGTCCTGCAAGTCCATAGAACCATAGAACCATAGAAAAGTTACAGCACAGAAGGAGGCCATTCGGCCCATCTTGTCCATGCCAGCCCGAGGACACCCAGGTGCCCTTTCTAATCCCACCTTCCTGCACCCGGCCCATAGCCCTGCATCTTACAGCACTTTAGGTGCAGATCCAGGTACTTTTTAAAAGAGTTTAAAGTTTCTGCCTCTACCACCAACTTGGGCAGCGAATTCCAGACACCCACTACCCTCTGCGTAAAAAAGTTCTTCCTCATGTCCCCCCTACACCTTCTGCCACTTATCTTAAATCTATGTCCCCTGGTTCTAGAATTCTCCACCAAGGGAAACAATTTTATCCTGTCCACTCTATCTATTCCCTTCATAATTTTGTATACCTCAATCAAGTCACCTCTCAGCCTTCTTTGTTCCAAGGAAAATAACCCCAACCTATCCAATCTCTCTTCGTAGCTACACTTTTCTAACCCTGGCAACATTCTTGTAAACCTCCTCTGCACTCTCTCCAGAGCTATTACGTCCTTCCTGTAATGTGGTGACCAGAACTGCACACAATACTCCAGTTGTGGCCTCCCCAGTGATTAATACAAATCCAACATTATATCCTTACTTTTATATTCTATACCTCTGCCAATGAAGGAGAGCATTCCATATGCCTGCTTTACAACCTTGTCTACTTGAACTGCTGCCTTCAGGGACCTGTGTGCTTGTACGCCAAGATCTCTCGCTTCATCTACCCCTCTTAGTATATTCCCATTTATTTTGTAATCCCTGTAACTGTTTGACCTCCCTAAATGTATGACCTCACACTTCTCTATCTTAAAATCCATCTGCCACTTTACCGCCCACTCCACCATCTATATCGTTTTGAAGATTATGGCTATCCTCTACACTATCCCAATCGTGCCCCCCACGTTCACATCCAAATCGTTAATATATAACACAAACAGCAAGGGTCCCAACACCGAGCCCTGTGGAACACTACTTGAGACAACTTTCCATTCGCAAGGGCATCCATCGACCATTACCCTTTGTTTCCTGTTACAAAGCCAACCTTTTATCCAGTTTGCCACATTACCCTGAATCCCATGGGCTTTTACTTTCCTGACCAATCTGCCATGTGGGACCTTGTCAAATGCCTTGCTAAAATCCATGTACACAACATTCACTGCACTACCTACATCAACCCTTCTTGTCACTTCCTCAAAGAATTCAATCAAATTTGTGAGGCAAGACCTTCCTTTAACAAATCCATGCTGACCATCCCTGACTAGTCCATGCCTTTCCACATGACAGTTAATCCTATCTCTCAGGATTGATTCTACTAATTTGCTCACCACCGATGTAAGACTAACTGGCCTATAATTGTTTGGCATTTCCTTTGATCCCTTTTTGAACAATGGAACTACATTTGCATTTCTCCAGTCCTCCGGTACCTCCCCTGTATCTAGTGAAGATTGGAAAATCATCCTCAGAGCATCTGCTATCTCCTCCCTGACCTCCTTCAGCAGCCTCGGAAACAATCCATCTGGCCCTGGCGACTTATCAACTTTCAAGAATTTCAACCCTTCGAGTACTTCCTCTCTCTTTATGACTATCCCGTCCAATATCTCGCAGTTTTCCTCCTGGACTACTATATCTACATCCTCCCTTTCCTTTGTAAGCACGGAGACAAAATATTCATTCAAAACCCTTCCCACAGCCTCTGCATCTACACACAAGTTTCCATCTTCATCTCTGATAGGTCCCACTTTTTCCTTAACTAACCTTTTAGCATTAAAGGCCCAAGAGATGGGTTTGGGATCATCTGGTAGGTTTGTGAAAAAAGGAAAAGCTGGGGCCCTGCCACTGCAGTCAATCAGTCGATGATGATGTCCTGCAGAAGCTGCCCTCTGAGGCCCCTATCAGTGGCAATTGAGGACATAACCTGGTTTGCATCACAGGAGAGCTGGATCTCCTGAGAAGTGAACCCCTATCTATACCCATATGACAATGGCTGTATCTTCCGTGCCACATGCTTGTGACCTGCGTTGCGAGGAATCCAGCTATCTTGTAAAGACCTCTGGCTCTGTGTCTTTCCTACCTGGGGTTGAGTGAGGGCATCCTGGATGCATGCGATATCTCTGGCAAACAGAGCAAGGACACACCTCTGTGCGTGTGTGTCTGCTCTCATTGAGGGTTACCGTTTGTTGCGCAAAAGAAATAGTTGAATCCGACACCAATCTCTCTGTCATAGGGAGTTTATGTGCCCCTGTCAGACACAGCCCAACCGGTGACAAATTCCCTGTCAAGACCTTGAGGATGATATGGTACAGCACTTACCATTCTATAGTTTCACATGGTCAATCATTTTACTGGCTACATGGGTGCCACTTTAACTGAGCCTAGAAATGGACAGACCTCACTGCGGCTTTTACTGGAGCAAGGGGAATTAGATAAAGCACTACATATGAAGGCTGGAAAAGCCTATCTACCAAATCTTCGGCTCGGCGTGTGGGGGCGGGGCTTGCTTGCTGAGGTGTAAAACAATGCGGGGTGACGTCAGACGCGGGTCCTGGCGTCACTGCGTGTCGTTCAGATTTTCAGTTCGGCGGGTACACAGCCGACTCGCATGGGTGAAAGAGCGCGCTCCCCGAACTCAGCCCATTCCCCCTGCCCTCACAGGGAGCGCTCAGCACTTCCTGTCGTGCGTCACGCTGGGTGGGCCTTAATTGGCCCGCCCACATAAAATGGGGGAGACCAGCTGATTGGCGGCGCCGATTGGCTGCGCGCCCGCCCGCACCTGCCCCCGCACAACCCCCCATGACGGGGAGAAAATTCTGCCCTACATATTATTCCCACGAAAACTGGCTTTCTACACCAACTTATGAAACATTGAAACCAAGTACAATTAACTTCTAGTCAATCATTTGCTAAATTTGCAAAATTAATTGGCTTTATTAAAGAAACTACAATGTATATGTCCTAATAGCTGCATCTGTTTAGTTTTGCAGCTAGCAGTTTTACTTTAGAATGCAGTACTGTGGAACTTTAATTAAGAAGTGCAAGTCTAATGTCTGATCTACAATTTATAAAGCAGCACCTCTGGCACCCGTCAGACCCATATCCACATCTTAGATTAATATATAGTGCTTCAGGCAATCTCTATAGAGGAGTGCATTTTCAGACAGAAATGTGAGTTGGTGACCCACGGTTGGGGAATCCAGAAGCAGGCTCATAGACTTATAATCATAGCCGGCTTACGTCAGGAAGAACATCGCCTGTGAAGAGTAGTGGAATCTGGAATAGAAGTTTTTTTTAAGTCATTGATTTTGACACGTTCTGCAGTTTGGAAATTTATGGAATGCATTTACCATTTCTTAAATATAGAAACCCGCGCTAATTCCTGCATCATCTTGTTAGATGGTAAAATTTTTAAACAATTTCAGCAGCAGCATAAACCTCAGAGTTTGGAATTCTGCTAGGTGTTATTTTAATTCGCTGATTTTTGTATTCATGGCTAACACTCTGCAGAGTTTCAACCTCCAGAACTGTAGACATAATTCTGTCCTCTGCCTCATCCTTGTGCTCCCTCCACTGGTCTGATAATTGATGGAAGGTGGTGGTTTTCACAGTCTCATGACTACCATGCGCAATTAAATAGTTGATCAAAAGTCATTGCAATAACATGTTAACAAGTCTAATTCATAGCATTGAGACGCTTGATTCATCACATTAACATGTCTGATTCACAGCATTTATATAACTGATTCACCATATCAACGCACATGATTCATGGCATTTCAGAGACAGCCCACAATTGATTTTTCTGCATTAAAATGGACCTTTGCCCTTTTTATGGTTGCATCTCACACAGTGTGAAGAAAGGCACCAGTGATCTGTGTGTACTACTATGTTTTCAGGTTCAGCAAACAGAAAAATCAATTGAAATTTATTAAATCTAAATACTATGTATCAATAATATCTGTGCTGAATATAATACAATTAGTGTAACTGCTTCCAGAATTGGCATTAGCTGTCTCAAACTTAAGTACAAAGGGAAATCAAATTAAATTACAAAATTATAATTCAACAATTTTCTGAGGAAAAGATTCTAAAATCCCGTTTTGTGATTCTCTTTAATTGAAGAGTTATTCAAGAGCTGCCTGGGTAATGTTATCTTTCTGTGCTACATCCTACATGATTACATCTGACGTGATATCCCTCCATCTCTTTGAACATTACTGTGCAATGGATGAATTACAAGAGTGCTTCTGCTTGATCCTTGTACAGGTATTCTAGCCTAGGATCACTAAAAGAATGGAGATCCCTCCTCAAAGAGGATCACTGCAGGGACATCTGTCCCCTGGGTCAGGCTGTGTGTGGAGACTCCTCCGCGCAAGTCAGTCACTTCTTTGAGTTTGATGGCACTGAATTGATTACACTGCTTGTCATGGGGGTACCCTGGTGGCAGAAAGAGGGAGAGTCTCACTATTGCTTGTTGCACTGGTGCCCAGAGATACTCTATGTTAAGTAGGCCAAATTGCAACTTATTTTCTGATTCATTTAGGTTCAAAGCCACTAATCTAAGCCCTTATTACATAG
The DNA here is from genome assembly GCF_964194155.1 of Cetorhinus maximus. Classification (NCBI taxonomy): domain Eukaryota; kingdom Metazoa; phylum Chordata; class Chondrichthyes; order Lamniformes; family Cetorhinidae; genus Cetorhinus; species Cetorhinus maximus. The sequence continues at coordinate 101,348,087 of NC_135890.1, forward strand.
TATTTGCAGGTGTGTCTAGTTTCTGATGTATAGTCCCTTTGCAGGGGCTGTGACTAGGCTGGGGAACATGAAGGAATAACTTCTGACCCACATGTTGTGCATTTCCTGCTACTATTGGTATCTTCAGTGGTGTGCTGAGATGAGGCCTTCTGATCTAAGGACGCCCCACTGTGAATCTCAGCCAGATCAAGCTCCTCATGCGGAGAGGAATTGTGTTTTCCCTTTGATGAGGTATGATGATTTGCTGATATCGTGATTCTGGAGTCACGGATGTAAAATAATCATTTGTGAAGAAATAAGATGACCATGGATTTATTTATAAATAGATTATAAGACTTCATGATACTAGTACTTTGATACATACACTTCAAAGGGCTATATAATGTAAAACCCATGGTATTCAGAAGAACTTTTTGATTGAAAATAAGCATTCATGTTTAGAAAATGAACATGCTTTCAAAATAATCATCCTTAGCATTTATTTTTCTTGATTATTTTCGGAAGCTTGTCCTTTGATTTCTTTTTTTAAAAAAAGCCTGCTTTCAATTAATCCAATATTTTCAGTCCTGCATCTGTATCTCATAAACAATAGATCTCTGTTTGAAAGGATTTGAACACTTGTAGAACAAACCCATGCTTGACCGTTCTTCTGTGATGCTGGGGAGTGGGAGCTTCACTGATTGCTGTGCCATGGCATATTAAGTGTATTTGTAGTTTTCAGTGAGCTTCTAGCAACAGGTCTTGAAAGAGCTTGTTTGTGATTTCTCTGGACAGGGATAATAGGAAACCTTCACCAATCTGTTCACAATGGTGTTACACACAGCAACCAGAGGGATTCTCATCCCATGAACATGGCATGAGTAGTCCTTTATCTCTGTTATGAGAAGAATTATTCTGGCAACAGGGGGTGGTTGAGCCTTATACCAATAAGGCTGATGGGTGTGTGGGATAGATCTTAGCTGTGGTATTCTGGTTTAAATTAAGTTTGTGGAAGGCACAAGGGTGGAAGGTAACAGAGCGAGCATTTGAAATGTTGACCCTTGAGGTGGGCAAAGTATAGATTAGAATTTCAGTAGCAGAGGATGAGATGTAGGCATGCATGTTGGCAGTATCCTGGAGGTGGAAAAATGTAGTATGGCAAATGACAGATGTATAGTAATGAGGCTGGAGCAAGATAAAGGAAAATGTAAATCCACTACCTGAGTCACCCTAAGCAGACAGCCAGGTTGGCTAATAGAGCTGGAGCCAGAGACATGTGGATGTTATTGGTAACTATTGGTAATGTTATTGAAAATTTGATTTCTTATGTGAGACAGTTTATAGCAGACCATAAAACTTGAGTCTGAATGCTTAGAATAGCTTTTGTCTCTAATTTGTGATATTAGGCCTGGCTCCATTACTAGCAGGAATTGAGATCACCCTCATTCTTCCTCATCCCAATTCCAGCCAAACTGCTGACAGCCCAGCATTCCTTACTGGCCGCATGCTAGATGATATTGTAAACGGTTCCCCTGTTTCAGACAAAAACCAGTCTCAACCTCTCAGTGGATGTTCCTTCTCTTTTCTCTCCAAACTCTTTTAATGTGTTGTTGCATCCGAAATACATGTCTATCTCTCCTGTGTTGCATTATCCTTCCATTCCTCCCTGACTTCTCTTCAGCCTTTTTCACAGTTGACTACACCATCTTCCTCCAACGCCTTTCTTCCTTTGTCCGCAGTGGCTCAGCTCTTAGTGGGTTCCACTTTTAGTTATCCAATTATAGCTAGAGCACCACCAGTATGTCTTCTCTCCTCACCCCCATACCAATATGGCTGAAGTTCCTTAAGGGTCTATTCCTAGCCATTTCCTCTTTCCCACCTACACACAGTCCCTTGGATGGGGTCAGCTTCCACATGTCCACTGATGACACCTATGTTTTCCTTTCTGTCATGTCTGTCAACTATGTCACTCCCTCTGTACTGTGAGAATCTATGTCAAGCATCAAGTCTTGGATGAACTACAATTTTCACCAGATAAACATTGGGTAGACCAAAACCAGTGTCTCTGGCCTCACCACAATGTTTATATCCTTGCCACCAACCATCTGCTACCCGCCCACTGTCCCCGAATGAACCCGATTGTTTACAAACTTTGTATTTGACCCTGAGCTGACCTTTCAACCCTATAGTCTTTCCCTCATAAATATTGCCTACTTCCAGTTCCATAAAACTGTTGGCATTGGCTTAACTGCTGTAGAATCCATCATCCTTGCCTTTCTCACTTCTAGGATTGACTATTCCAAGCTAGCCTGGCCAACTTTGTATATTTTATCTTATCCAAAGTTCTGCTGCATGTATTCTATCCTGCAGTACATTCCCTTGCCTATTACCCAAATCCTCACTATCCTACAATGGCTCCGTATCTCAAAGATCATTAAATTTAAAATTTGCATCTTGTGTTTAAAACCATTTGTGGCCTCAATCCTTCATAGCTCTGTAAATTTGTCAGTTCTGGAGCTCGCCTTGAACTCTTATTTCCTCTTGACTCCAGGCTCTTGTGCATGCTCTCTTCCTTTGTTCCACTGCTGTTGGTCAAACCTTCAGTCATTTAGGCGCCATTTTCTGGAATTCGCTCCCAAAATGCGTCCTTCTCGCCACCCTTAAGACCCTCCCAAAAACCCATCATTGACCAAACTTTGGTCATCCCTTCCTATTACTCCTTCCTTGCTTCAGCATCCTTCTTTACTTTTACGCCTCTGCAAAGTGTCTTGGGACATCTATATTAAAGATGCTACATAAATCCAAGTAGTTGGAACTTCCTGGAACTCCCTTTCTAACAGTACTGTGGGTGTACCTATACCACATGGACTGCAGCGGTTCAAGAAGGCAGCTCACCACCACCTTCTCAAGGGCAACTAGGGATGGGCAATATGTGCAAGCCCAGCCAGTGAAACCCACATCCCGTGGATGAATATAAAAAAAATTGTGGATGATATAGAATAATATGAAGAAACATTGGTGGAAAGATCTGCATTATTTGTAAAATAACCATGAGTTTCAGGATTTCAGTCAAGGTCATTAACTTGTAAGCAACTCTTAACTGAAATTTATAGTGCGATTGTCATTTTATATAAAATATCAGAATTATGGAGTGCACCCGATAGCTCACTGGTTAAATGCACACCTGGTGTGAAGCTGAGCAATACATACTAAGGAGGCCCTATGTTTGTTTGCAGATTTATACTGAATTATCTGATCTCAGTTGGGGCAACAGTATGGGTGTTACAATTGGCACCTATGACTCTGGGTAAGAAAAGAAAAGCTAGCCAGGGTTATGCTCTTGATTGTTATCCAGTGGTCTCTTCTCAAGGTGTGTGTTGGACAAAGACAGGATTAAGCTTGGCTTTTATTTTATCCATTCCTGGGATGTGAGCATCTCTGGCAAGGCCAGATTTGTTGCCCATCTTAATTGCCCTTGAGATGGTGGTCTTCTTACTGTCCATTTGGTGCAAGTACACCCACAGTGTTATTATGAAGGGTCATCCAGGTTTTTGACCCAGCAACTGTGAAAGAAAGGTGCAAGGAACTAGAAGTAGTTTATGCAAGTTATAATTTGTGGTGTTCAGAATGAGTTTTAGGTTTAAGTTTAATTTGTATTTTTGTAATTTGTGTGTTGTGAAAGGGGGAATATGAGTTTTTATTTCACTTTAAAAGATGCCTGCATTTTAGTTAGGTTTTATGACTCTTGAAGAGAAGTTAAAACTAACACAAGGTAGAAAATCTGTGCTGTTGCCTAGCCACAGGGGTCAAGAGGGAGGGATCCACAAGGACAGAGAAAAACAGAAAAGTACTTTGAATTTAGTTGAAGCCAGGAGCTAGGAGAAACTGGACACAGCAGAGGGAACTGCAAAGAGAGCAGATTTTCCCAAAAGAACAGGAGAATGTCACAAAACCAAGGAGTGAGTCAGAAAGAAGGGGTCCCAAGAGGACCTTCTTGTCAAAGGAAAAGAACAGGAATTTGGAAAAGGTCCTGTTAAGTGAAGTTAAGAGTGAGGAGCAGAGGAAATCTCCAAGCTTAAAGGGAGAAAGCGGCAGGACTCAGAATTAAAGCAAAATAGGCTTGTGAGAAGCCAAAAGATCCAAGGAGATAGCCAAAGGTTGGTAACTCCTTGTCATGGGCAGGTGAAGCAGTTGTGTTCTGTTGACACAGCTGAGTATCTGAGAGAGAGTACGTGGAAGGCAAAGCTTGGATGCACATGACAATCTAAGGGAGAGGAACACTGGGAGCAGAGTTCGACCCACTGGAGGTGGACCCTTGTGGAAGCTGTCTGAGAGAAAGCGTAGTTTGGGAGAAGATTCCAAAGCGGGTTCTTCAAGAGCGGAGATTGAAAACCCTTGTGTGAAAGACGGAGTTGAGTGAGAGACGGTGTGACAAGTGTCTGGAGGAGTTGATGAGAGATTCATAGCATCTGTTTGGTGTGGCATCTGTCAAATGGTTTCGAAGTGTGGTGTGTCTGACCACAGATTGCCTACTGGTTTACATGGACTGCGTACTTAGTATGAACATTAGAGTACAAGATAGCTTTTGTATCTTGTGTTATCCTTACGAATCTGTATATATCTGTAAAGGTATAGTTGCGGGTGAAGGGGTATTTTAATATAATTCATCTTTTCTTGTTTAATAAATATTTTATTATTTTGTTAAATGTTCATCAGCTGACTCCTGTGACTGTTCAGTTGCCGTCCTCCACATTTTTAAGCAAAAAATAAAAGTTAGGATGTATCAACCTGAGATCTGGCTTGTCCAGTAGTAACATCAGCTAGGATCATAGCAAGGACAATATATTTCCAAGCCAGGATAGTGTTTGGCTTAGGGGGGAATTTGCGGGTGCTAGGTGTTCCTATGTGCTTGTCCTTCTAGATGGTAGAGATCACAGGTTTGGAAAGTACTGTCAAAGGAGCTTTGGCGTGTTGTTGAGTTGCATCTCGTAAATGTACACACTGATGCCTCTGTTCGCCAATGGTGGAAGGAATGAATATTTAAGCTCATGGATCGGGTGCTGATCAAATGGGCTGTTTGCCCTGGATGGTGTTGAGCTTCTTGAGTGTTGTTGGAGCTGCACTCATCCAGGAAAGTGGAAAGAATGATTGAGTAGCCTGCGGAATCATCTTTTCTCAGCTCATGCAAGATGAAAGGCCAGTTTTCTGAGGTAGCAGAGGTTAATCAACAACTGTGGAACTGCACCTCAAGTAAAACCAGCACCATCTGGAGTGTAGGAGAAAAAGTTGGGAACAAAATTATGAAGCAGATTTTGTTGTCAGATAAAGTTGCTTTAGTTTATCCTGATTCTTATTCAAGTCCTCCCATTGTCCTATTTTAATGTATTCCTCATGGGATGCTTTACCAAACTCCAGAGTGCACATAAACTGCTTGAGAAACACACACATTATCCATCAAAGAATGAAATGAATGGCCCATGAATGGCATTTATTAGGGACTAACTACCTCCAGCACAGCTAGGAGTAGCCGAGACAGCTTTGTTACAGCTGATGAATTGTGGTCAAATCCCAGTGACTGTGCATTTATTAACCAGTTATTAAAATGCACAGCCAGCTGTCCCTGCCTTATAAGGGCTGAAATTGAGGTCAATGTCTTACAGCAACTTGCAAAACATTATTTGACTTTAATCCTTTTTATTTACAGGATTTTAAAGATTGGTACAGCTAATGTGTCTGGAAAACAATAGAATGAAACTGGCTTTACTCTGGACATTAGGACAGCCATGAGTTTGTCTAGTAAAGTATTTAAAGGTATTTAAAATAGTCTTACAGGAAATTTATGTTGAAGAGATTCCACTGAACAATGCAAGTTTGAGACCATAATAGTTTGTCATTATATGGTGGTGTGTGTCAGCAGTGATCATAATGCAACAATATATCCATCAGCAGTAATCAATTATCAAACATCGTAGTATGTACTGTCAGTAATTTTCATAATGTGTAACACCCCAAATCTTTCACACACTGATTCTTAATGGGAATAGTGCCCGACAGTTGACAAGGCCTGGTTCTGATGAGGACTGGCTTTTGATGAGCATGGTTCTGGATGAGGATTGGTTCTTGATGGCGATTGGCTCTTGATGAGGATGGGTTCATGAAGGGATTGGAATTGATGAGAATGGCTTCTTGATGAGGATTGGTTTTTGATGAGGATTGCTCTTATCGAGGACTTGTTCTGGATGAAAATTGGTTCTTGATAGGAGTGGCTTTTAAATAAGACACCAGAATAAGGAACAGAACAACCATCAGTCCCTGAGGTCAACTGCTCACCAACAAATGCAACGATTTATGAGGATTAGTTCTTGGTCAGGATGGTTTCATGAGGTTTCTGAAGGCAGCTGCCAGTTGATAGGGACTGTTTCTGGACAGGGCATGACAAATGATAGGAGCTAATGCCTTGAATGGGCTAGCACTTACAGAGCCTTTCTCCAGCGAGGAATGGTACCTGATGTGTACTGACGATGACCACCATTATCAAGTATTCATTCCTGATCGGGATTAACTCCTGATCTAACAGGATTCTGTTAGGGATTGAGACCATTGGGAACTGGTGCTAATAGGAACCCTTATCTGATCAAGAGAGGTAGGTTATGATAGGTTAGGTGTACCTGCCCATGCTGGAGCCAATCTAGGTAAGCAAGCACAATGACGATAGGTGAATGAGAGTTAGTGCATTGAGGTTTATGGAGGGAAGCATGTGGGAGTCCAGCCAGGGCTACATTGGAATAATCAAGTCTAGAGGTAACAAAGGCATCAATGAGGGTTTCAGCAGTAGATAGGTTGAGTCGGGCGATGTCATGGAGATGGAACCAGGCAGTCTTGGTGCTGACATGTGGTTGAAAGCTCATCTTGGGGTCAAGTATGACACCAGGATTGAGAACAACCTGGTTTAGTCTCACACAGTTACCCGGTAGAAAGATGGAGTTGGAAGCTAAGGAACAGAGGTAGTAATGGGGGATGAAGATGATGGGTGGAATTTTCCTCTTAGTGCACTAAGTGCAGTGGCAGGCATGGAAAATCAGCCTTTTCCCCCGGCTGCAATGGCGGATTTTCACGCCGTATCGTCCGCTTCCCGCCTTATTAAAGATGCACACGCAGGAAACATGCTGGAACGCTGGTGGACGGCCTTTGATTCGCCCACCCTATTGTGAGGTCACTGCTTCCTCACTCCGGGCATTGTTTAAAGTGCAGCCACACACAGCGTTCTCAATGTCTGCAGTCCAGGACTGCTCTAATGAAGACATGTCTCAAAAGCCAAGGAGATAGCAGACCCCAAATTCAAAGATACCTCACAGGAATGTGCCTTTTGAATTAAGTTGAGGCCTGCTGTGATATCCTCTACCCTCTGCCTGGTCACAGGAGGCCCAGAAAGCTCACCAATCCAACTTGGGGGCAGCGGTGGTCAGTGCCAATGCTGCACAGAAGAATTCAGTCATCCATTGCAGAAAGAGAATGAATGATCTCATCCATGCCGCCAGCGTAAGATAACCACCTCATCGCTCTCAACTCACACACTCTCAAGCCCATTACACATTCACTGGCATCTCACTCACTACCAGCTCAAGGGACATCATCATTCACTCTCACATATACCCTCACATTACCATTTGGGCTCATTTCCTCTGGAGATCACACCCTCACCCCATCCATGGTTCCCCTCAACACCCACACATGCTAGGCATCTTATCACCTGCTCTGGTATTCATCTTGCTCACACTCTCTCCATCTACCTTTATGCAGGACAAGATCGCACACAATCACAGGGCGAGGTCCCAGACCAGGGGTGGAGTGCTGGAACTCAAGGTCCTTTCTCAGTTCGAAAACTGAGCCATTGAGCTGGTTGTAGAGGAAGTGGACCATGCCTGTGGCGACAGTGAGGTCGGCGGCAAATATCCATGTGAGGATCCTGCACCAGCGCATCCCTCAGACAACCATACTGTGAGTGCATTGTCCTGTTTTAGAGTCACCTGCCATGCACTAATTATCTCTACTTTCTTTCACAGGAACCTTAGCCAAGCACCCGGCGGCCTCAACTAGCCAGGCCTTTAGCTCGAGACCCGATGACACCTTGGCTGAAGATGCTGAGGACACCACAGCAGAAGACCCATCACAGTGCTCACCCACACCCTCCACCAGCACAGAGACATACACCTTGGTGGTGCGCAGCTCTAGAACAGGCTTGGGGGTCACAATCTGGTGAGCACAACACACAGTCTGGTCCACAGCAAGCAGAGGCAGGGACATCAGAGGTCGCTGGCACTTGGAGGATTGCTGGAGGCCAGGATTCTGCTGAGCCGAAGTTAGATAATGAGCCTCTGGGCTCAGTCCTAAATCAGTTAGCGGAGCGACAGCAACAATCACAGGAATATCAGGAAGGGATGTCCAATGCATTCCTCAGATTGCAACGGACGGGACGATGGAGGAGTCTGTCTGCATTCAGTGTGAGGTGATAGCGCTGGTATGCCAATGCACCGAGGTCAACACTGGCAGGATGGCAGCCGCCATCGAGGCCTTGATCTAGAACATCGGTCTTGCACTGCTGCAGGAGCTGCACTCCATCACTGTAGCCATTGGTGGGTTCCATCAGTGGCCTTGAGGGGTTTGGGGGGGTGGGGTTGGTGGCGGGGCACCTCGATCTTTCTCCAGATGTCCCTTCTCCTCAAGGAGTCAGCCAGGGGCCCTCGGGCACCCATAGGGAGGAGGGCCAGCAGGTGGAAACCCCGGGGCCATCCGACCAGGTGACTTTGGGAGTGTCCAGCTGATCCCAATCCCCTCTTCCTGTGACCTCATCAGGCTCAGTTCCATTGGCCGAGGAGGGTCCACAACAGGAGACTGAAAGCAGGCAGGGACCCTCCACAGGATTCCTGATAAAGTCATCACAGACAACAGGGCATAACAGTCAGCAATCTGTCTCTACCTCCACTGTGGATGTTGGGGATGCACTCAGACGTAGTGGTAGGGTTAGGAATGTTAAAAAATTTAGGAGCACAATGATAGGTGTTCACAACATGTATATAATGTTCACAAATGTAAATGGAATCACATCTATTTCACATGTCCTCTTGTGTATGCCTCCTTTTTATGATGAGCTGTGTTGCTGATAATCAGGTGTGATACCGTGATGTTTCCCCCCACTTATCGCAGATGTCGCTATCATGGGCCTCTGAGCTATGTAGTGTGCTTCCATATCATCACAGTGTGTGGCCCTTTTTCAGACTTGTCATGAAGCTATTAATGTATATAATATTTTGGAAAATATTTTTCTTTTAAAATAGAGGTTTAATCTGCGGGTATGTCTTAATTGGATTAAAATCAGCTCGTCTGGGTGCTTTGATATGTACTAGTTTTGATATGTAAGGGAGATAGCGTGTATTTGCATTTTTTGAATAGAGCATTCAAGAAGTGGGGTGAAAGCTTGACACCTTTCTAGCAGTTGCCAAGCAATATGTTTATGTTACTAATAAAATTGGTACTATGAAAGGGGTTGCATTGTTAAAAGGTGAAGTTCAAAGAGACTGGTGAGACAATGAGATTTAACATTCAATGGGGCTGGTAGGTATAACTTTAATAGTTTTTGGGTGTGCAGGCAGAGGCAATGTAAGATCAAAAGGCAGCTGCAAGCCTCCAACTGTCTCCACAGTGAAAAGAACCTTATTTTGAATGCGTAAGATGAAAATGCTTTGCCTGATGTCTGGTTAAGTCTATGGATTGCTGTTGCCTTAATGGAGATTAGTTTGGGAATTTGTTAAAAGTTATGATAGTAGTAATTTGTAGCCACATGTAAGTATATTTTAACCTGTGTAAATTAATAAAATGTTTCACTTAGTTTAATGTAAAACGTCAGGAACTAGTGGTCTGATTCCTGAGTTTAGAGTTGCATCTCAAACATAACACTTAAAATTATAGGTTATGACAGTTGTTTAAAGTTTCCCTCTGGGATTTTTAAAATAACTCTGCTTTACCAACTACATCGGCCATAGCAGACCATTCTTGACATCAATGATGCCTGGACCCTAATGTTAATTGTGTTTGTGGAAGGAACCTCGTTCACATGCTTTGCAGGATCATGTCATGTTTATTCTTGGCTGCGTAAGATTGAGGTAGAGGTGTTCTCCTATCTTGTCTGCATTCTTGAAAGATGAAGATATAGTCGACAAGGAGAGATGTGTTTACTCATGAAGAAAGGTCATATATCATGCATCTCCATGTGCTTTCTTTATCCAGCAGGATTTTCATGCTATGAACTCATACTCGGAGCTCATGTGAGCTCCTGTCTGCCAACCGCGTTTCCGATTTTCTGAGTGTACATCTGCTAAGCTCACCAATAAATGGGAGCACCGTGCCACCTCAAGGTGGTTCTGTGCCTCCCAGCCACATTATTGCCCTGGCACTCGAACCTACAACCTTGATCAATTTTCAACCTGTAATTGTTTGCATTGCAGCCACAAGGCTCTTGTCACAATGTTAGGATGCAGCGCTATGTGTCACATCACCTAAGCACTCACCGTTATGAGTGATGCTAATTGCAAATGGTGATTTTTGGCGGTTAGCAGAGCCTTTGAGCATACTCTGGAAGCACACATTGTAGCTTTAGACAATGTGGAGGGGAGCAATGGGACAAGAGCGAGGATGTACTGAAGCTGAAGCGTGCTCCTTATTTGCAACGGCTTGTCACCTTGAGGGTCTCAGGGTGTCTGAACATTTTGGAGTTTGCAAGGGCCAGGGCTGGTCGCGAGGGCATAATGTGCATCTTAAAGAGGAGGCATTTTAATGTCTGGCATGCAAGTGGTTGGATGACATCATCCTCAGGTGGCCCACATACATAGTAAGGCGAGGATAAAAGCAGGCCAGAATCCCTAACTGAGAGTGCCGGATGTTAATGTGATAGAGAAGAAGGTGACACAGAGGATTGAGTCATCTCTGATTGGAAGTACACCTGTGAAGCATCCTCGGATGCCTGGGCACAAGTGTCACCTATCGGTTTTACCATTAAGGTTACATAGAATGCATTGGCCCACTGCTGGAGATGGATTTCCCTGAGGACCTTCCTCAGATTGAAGGCATACAGCTACCAGCCTACTGAGGGTAGTGGAACAGCTCCTGGCTCTTGTAGGCTGCCGCTGTGACTGGGATGCTGGAGTGACGCTTGAAGAGGCAACATCTTCTGATGTCTGATGCCGGGACTCCCTCCCCCAGTTAGCACCTCAGCTCAGCAAGGAGACATGCTCCCGAGGCTTCATCATACTTCAAAGGATCAGGACAGTGTGAGCCTGATGTGTGACTATTCATTCTCAGGTTGAAGTGCATGGTTAAAATGAGAGGACTAGCAATGCTGGTGTTAATGCTGGCCCATGATGCAGGGCACTTGTCCAAGAGGGTACTCACTGCAACTCATCATCCTCCTCGCGGAATGTGGTGGCTATGGGGGCGTCACACGCACACTTGCCTCATCTGGCCCATGCTGTGGCCCCTTGCCCTGCAGCCTTGGCTTCCTCGAACTCAACGCCCTCATCCCCTTCGATGTCCTCCTCATTGGAGGAAACATGCATCTCCTCCATGGCACCTCCATGGCTTTGCAGCACCAGGTTGTGCAGCACACAGCAAGTCACGATGAACTGCGAGATCCTCTGGGGACTGTGCTGGAGTGCTCCGCCAGATCTGTCCAGGCATCAGAATCTCATCTTTAAGATGCCTATGGTCTGCTCCAGCATTGCTTGGGTAGTGGCATTCTGTGGATTCTGCAGGATACTGCAGGATTCTGTGGCTGCTGCACGGGCATTATCAGCTATGTACTATGTGGGTATCCCTTGTCCCTGAGGAGCCAGCCCTGGATCCTGTGTGGTCCCTCAAAGATGTCCGGGATCTGCAATCTACTCCAGATGTATGAGTTGGGGATGCTTCCTTGGTATCTGGTGCAAACCTGCATGATAAGTTTATGATGGTCACAGACGGGCTGTATATTGAGCAAGTGGAAGCCTTTCCTGTTGGTGTGTTGGAGTGCCTGTTGCCAAGGAGCTTTTATAGCCACATGAGTGCAGTCAGTGGCACCCTGCACCTGTGGGAATCCGGAAATCACTGCAAAGCCCGCTGCTCTGGTGACCTGGCTTGTTTGATCTCTGCTGAAATTGACGTAATTGTGGGCCAAGCAAAAAGGTTATCTGTCAGCTCACATATGCATTTTTGAGCGGACGCATGAGGGGCCCTGCAGAGGTCCCCAGTAGAACCCTGGAAGATGCCACTCTCATAGAAGTTCGGAGTGGCCATTACTTTCACAGCCAGTGGCAATGGATGTCCTCCCAATTCCCATGACAACAATTCCTGGAGAATATGGCAAATTTGAGTCTCTTGAGTGACACTGTCTCTCATTCATCTGAAGATAAGGCATGCGGGCCCTGTGGACCCTCGGTCTTTCAAGGCACCTACTCATGATGTCTCTGTGAGCCTCATCCTCTGGGTCTGGAGGGGGCCCTGCTGCCCCTTGGTCCTGAGGGTTTCACACCTCCCTTCGGTGAGCCAGGCACCCCCATCGCAATCTTCTCCTTCTTTTCTCCTGCCTGTATGCGATTTATGCAGGCAGCAATAAATCCAGGCTTCATCTTCCTGATGGCCTCCTGTCTGCAGCACCAATGAGAAACAGACATGAGTCAGCATCACCCTGTTTCTGTCAATGACTTATCAGTGAATGTGGGTTCAAGGGCTTTGTTCTAGTGTCAAACTAATCCAGGCCAGCACAGGATTTGTTTAAGGTGCACCTTCCCCCCGCCTCCACAATTTACATGATCAACTGCTATATGATTGCCTTGGCCAGGCACTAGCACGTGAGGGAAAATGTTTAGTCAGGAACTGAGATTATTTGTTGGGGCCCTGAGGCTTCTCTTCTGTAGAGCTGCCAGTGCCATGATTGTAACAGGCATCGGAAGTTCGTCTAACCGCCCAATTGCTCAAGAGTGAACAAGGAGTTTGATTAGTGCCACTTTGTGGGATTAGTCTCGCATGAAAGCACATCATAGCTTCACTTTCCTGACTCCCTGCATTGTCATTGAAAAGCTCCTAACATGTCTCAGCTGTGCATCTTTCCTTATTTTGGGAATGCACAATTCAGTTGGGTGCCACTTTAATCGCACCCCCCACACCCCCAACCCAGTGCATGCACCTGCCCCCCAGTTGGCTGTCAGAGCCCTCACCAGTAGAGTATCTCCTCATTTTGGTTTTGTACTGTGTGCTGCCTTTGACACAGTTGACCACACCATCCTCTTCCAATGCCTTTCCACTATCATCCAGTGGATTTTATCACTGCAGGTTGGGAGATGATGGTGCTGAAGTCTCACTAACAGGCCAGCTTGGACCCTCCCTGCGTGTGTGGAAATCCCTCCCATCGACCTGCAGCATCTCAATGTTCAGGTTTCCCTCCCTCCAAGAACCCCTCAATCCTCCCCCTGTATTCCTTGATCCCATTGGGATTGTGCTGGATATCCCTTTGTTACCCCTGGAACATGGTGAGGTAGGTGTCTCCTGTGTGGACTTCACCCCTCCCCACTTGCACAGTTTGATATATACACCCCCTCTGACACCCCAGAATGCCCCCATAATACCTTTTCCCCATCTAAAGGCTGCAACTGCCTGCCTGAATGAGTGTGCCATCTACGGTCCAGTATGATGCCAGAAAGGCCCCGGACCAATGCGTGTGATGTTACAACGCCTTGCGCAAAACATCTTGGGCATAACTGAGACTGGACTGACATGCTCTCCCCCTGCCTGGACTCGGACAAGGGCAGCCTTTGCAAGCTCAACATTGAAGCGCTCCTTCACTCAGTGATCCTCCCATTCTGGCCCAAAGTCGCTTAAGCCATTCTGTAACTGACCCTCCCCAGTGAGGCGCTGAGGGCACTTCCCCACCACCTTCTCCCCACAACCGTCATGTGTCTGAGTGTAACCTTTCCCACTCTTACACCCCCAGTAGAGTCCTTGCCCTCCAGCCCCTTCCCATGCCTCAGGCCAGTTTCCCCCTTCCCCAGTGAAGGCCTTACCCTGCAGCCACCCTGCCTTACCGCTGGTCTGGTAGGTAGACGCTTGCCTCTGACACCCCTCCCCTGAAAGCGATGTGGTGCTGCCTGTGAAGCCTGGCGTTGAGTCTGAGTTGCTGCAAGCATTGTGCAATGCAAAGTAGGTGAACGAACCTTAAAGTCACTAGCGAAGTGCAGGTCACCAGGTGCACGTGCTTATATACTGTTGAGAAACATGACGGTCTAATCAAAGGCTGACGTGCCCTCTTGATCCAGCGTGGGGGAGATGACTCTAGCGAGCAGCCCTTATAACGAAATGCAAGTGTATTCAAAAGATGTTCCCAATGTGCCGCAGTGGGAAATGCGGCCCGCCATTGATGGCTGGAATGGACGATCCTGGACTGCTTTTACGGCAGCAGTAAACCGATTTTTCTGATCTCGCGATATTTTCTGTTCCTGCCTGCCATGGTGCTCACCGCGGATGGGGCTGGAAAATCCCGCCCAATGTCTTTAGTCTTCCCAATATTTAATTGAAGGAAATTTCTGCTCATCCCATACTGGATTTTGGATAAGCAGCCTGATAATTTAGCAACAGTGGAGGAGTCAAGAGAGCTGGTGGAGCTGGGTGTCGTCAGCGCACTGGTCAAAACTAACTCTGTGCTTTTGGATGATGTTGTTGAGGGGCAGTAAGTTGATGAGATATAGAAGGGGGCCAACGATGGATCCTTGGAGAACACCAGAAGTAATAGGGCAGGAGTGCGAAGTGAAGCCATTGCAAGTGATAGATAGAATAGAACCATGTGAACAGGTAGAGAAGGATAAGGTGGGATAGTTTACCTTTGTCACAGTCACATATGATGCCATTTGTGACTTTGATAAGAGTTGTTTAGCTCCTGTGGCAGGTTGGAAATCTGATTGGAGAGATTCAACCATGGAGTTCTGGGAAAATGGGCGTGGGTTTGAGAGGTAACAACATATTCGAAGACTTTGAAGAGGAAAGGGAATTTGGAGATGAGGTGGTAGTTTGCAAGAATGGTGGGGGTTAATGGTTGATTTTTTTTGAGGAGGAGGATGATGATGGCAGATTTAAAAGAGAGAGGGGCAACCTGAAGAGAGAGAACTGATAACAATATTAGCTAACATGGGGAGCAGGAAGGGAAGTTGTGTGGTCAGTATTTAGTGGGAATAGGGTTGAGGCAGCAAGAGGTGGGTGTTATGGTTAAGGTGAGATCAGAGTACATGAAGGGTGATAGGAGAGAAAATAGAGGAAGATGTGAGTTCAGGGCTAGGGCAGGGGGGATTTAGAGGAAGTTTGGCTCAGATGTCTAGTGGAGTGAAAGGAAGTGGCAGAGGCAGCTGGTGGTCTGAATCTTGATAAAGTCCATGATGTCCTCTGACTTATTAAATACATTAAAAGTACAAGAATTGAAGCTTTCATGAGCACTGAGGTTATAATTTTGGCTCTTTGGGAACATAAGAATACTTAAGAATGGGAAAAAGACATTGGGAAAATAATGTGAGCTGCCCCGTGACCTGTGGAGTTGACTGAAATGCTACAATGCCAGCCCTCTGCCACTAGATTGAGTTGTATTCCTTATCTAGATCCTGATAGAGTGGTGTCATTACTGATCAGGAAAGGGCTGAGTTTATTGACGGTACAGGGTATGGAACTACTTTAGCTTCTTTTAGCAACCTTCTAGCTTCTCTGCTTCTCATGAAAGGAGAAGCAATGATTTTTAAAAACCATTCAAGCAGTCTGCTATCTATGTTTGGAATATGGTTTTGTGTTTTTCCTCTTTACTGGGATTAAAACAGCTTCATGACACCAAACACAAAATTTACTTGGATTGGCCTTGAGTGCAGATATTTAGAGAAGAAAAGAACTGCCCGTGGAGTTAATTTCATTGCTTGAAAGATGGATGTTTTCTGGCTCCCAGTTCTTATAATGGGTCAATAACCTCATGTTATCTATTTACCTGCTGCCTCATTAAGTCTTTACTCGATCTACACATTCTTCTTCCTTCACTCCCACTGAACAATGGCTGTCTTTACAGCACAGTACTCTGCTAATAGAAATCTCTGTTAATTGATTTCTGTCAGTTTGTCCCATTAGTGTGTCTGCTTTTTGTATATTTTGATGGAGAGGTTTTATCAGAACTAGTGCTGCAAATCCCTGCTTTGAGCACTGTAATGTTGATTAAAACACAAGCCTGGGAATGTTGGCATTAACCCTCAACTCACCTCTGTTGGAGGGTTGCTGAGTAGTAATGTTCTGAGTGCTGAGTGGAAATTGCTATTCAAGGTATAGGCAGTGAATTCCTGTGCTAACATTATTACACTTGGTATTACCTTCATAATAGGTGATAGCCATAGCTCAGTGTTAGTTTAGAGGCCTGAGCACAAAATCCAGGCTGATTCTCCAGTGCAGTACTGAGGGAGCACTGACCTATTAAAGCTGTTGCCTTTTTGAAGGAGACATTAAACTGATGCCTCACCTGTCCTCTCAGGTGGACATACAAGATTCCATGGAACTACCTTGAAGATCTTTCCTCCACATCTTCCAACCTCATAGTCTCCCAATTCCGCACAGCCTGCTTCTACCTCCTTTCTAAAATCCACAAACAAGATCATCCTGGTAAAGCCATCATGTCAGCCTGTTCCTGCCCCATGGAACTCATTTCTTCCTATCTCAGCTCCATTCTCTCTCCTCTTTTCCAGTTTCGTCCTACTTATGTTCGCGCTTCTTCTGACACCCTACATCATATCAACAATTTCTAGTTTCCTGGCCCTAACTGTCTCTTCTTCACTATGGACATCCAGTCCCTCTACACCTCCATCCCCAACCAGGATGGTCTGAAGGCTTCCCGCTTCTTCCTTGAACAGAAACCTGAACAATCCCCATCCACCACCACTCTCCTCCAACTGGCTGAACTTGTTCTCTCACTGAACAATTTCTCGTTTAACTTGTCTCACTTCCTCCAAATAAAAGGTGTGGCTATGTGTACCCTCATGGGCTCCAATAATGCCTGTCTTTTTGTGGGGTATGTGGAACAGTCCTTGCTTCAGTCCTACTCAGGCCCTCTCCCAATACTCTTGTTTTTGGTACATTGATGGTGCATCGGCGCTGCTTTATGCTCTCGTCTGGACTTGGAAAAATTTATTGATTTTGCTTCCAATTTCCACCCTTCTCTCACTTTCACACAGTCCATCTTGGACACTTCCCTTCCTTCCTTGACCTGTCTCCATTTCTGGTGATATACTGTCTACCAATATTCATTACAGGCCCACCGACTCCCACAGGCACCTCAACTACAGCTCCTCACACCCCGCTTTCTGTAAGGACTCCATCCCATTCTCCCAGTTCCTCCATGTCCATTGCATTTGTTCCAATGATGCCACCTTCCAAAATGGCGCTTCTGACTGTCTGTCTTCTTTTTTCCTTAACTGAGGGCTCCCCCCACCTACAGCTGTGGTTGACAGGGCCCTCAACCATGTCTGACCCATCTCCTGCACAAAGTTATGTGTTTTACGTAGGATCACATAGGACATTTAGCACAGAAACAAGCCATTGGGCCCAACCTGTCAATGCCAGCATTTATTCTCCACCCTCACCCCTTCCCCTCCCTCCCAGAACCATGATAGGGTCCTCCTTGTCTTCACTTTTCACCCCGCCAGCCTCTGCATTCAAAGGATCATCCTCCGCCATTTCCACCAACCCCAGCATGACGCCACCACCAATCACATCTTCCCCTCACCCGCCCCCCCTACAGCAGCTTTCCATAGGGACCATTCCCTCCGTGATACCCTATTCCACTCTTCCATCACCCCAACTCCTCATCCCCTTCCCACAGCACCTTCCCATGCAATCGCAGAAGAAGCAACATCTGTCCCTTTACCTCTTCCCTCCTCACCGTCCAAGGCCCCAAACACTCCTTTCAGGTGAAGCAGTGCTTCACTTGCACCTCCTTCAATTTGTTTTATGTAATTGCTGCTCTCAATGCAGGCTCCTCTACACTGGGGGGAGACTAAATGCAGGCTGGGTGACCGCTTTGCGCAACAGCTTCACTCAGTCTGCAAGCATGACCCAGACCTTCAAAGAGTGCTGACCCTTGTTCTTCTATTAACACATTCTGTTATCTTCCCTTTATGTCACTATCAGCACCTTCTTTAGTCTTTAACACTACCATTAACACTCCCTTTGTCGATGACAGCTTTGTCAAATCTCTCCTTAGCTCCCACCTATCCCTGAGCTTCTATTTTGCCCCACCTGCTCAACCCCCTCTTAAACAGTATAAAATCCATCACATTTCTACTTCTCTTTCGCTCTACAGAAGAGTCATACGGACTCAAAACGTTCACTCTGTTCCTCTCTCCACAGATGCTGCCAGACCTGCTGAGTTTTTCCAGTGTTTTCTGTTTTTAAGAAAATGTAAAAGCTGGCCTACAGTAAAAAAAAACTGCAGGGTGTTCAGGAAACCTGTGTTTTATGGTTTCCCAGCAATATCTCCTCCCTCTCTTTACCCAAAGATTGGTGTAAAGGTGGAACTCGCTGGCACGGAGAGTGGTTGAAGTGAGTATTGATGCATTTAAAGGGGAGCTGGACAAGCACATGAGGGAAAATAGATAGATTTAAATGAGGAAAGATAAGATATGGCTTGAGTGGAGCATAAATGCTGGCGTTGACTGGTTGGGCCCAATGGCTTGTTACTATGCTGTATGTCCTATGTGATCCTATGTAAAACACATAACTCAGTAAATATTGGGACCTATAATTCACCTTGCACTGTTTCCTCAAACTTTGTGATCTACATCCTCTGGGGTGTGTGCAGTTGTGCTACTGTTTGGCAGAGTTGGTGATAGTAGCTCAGGATTCTAAGAAGTCCGGATTTGCTGTGGGGCAGTATCTGTTCCCACTCCTAAGAAAGCAGATGAGAACAAATGTTCAAACGCTGAATGAAATAAGCACTTTAACACTGCTTTTAGTGCATGAGATTCCTCGCGCTGCTGCTCCATGTGAGTGTGTGACAGTCATTCAGTTGGAAAATATTACATGACATGAACATTGTTGTGCTAGATTTGAGCTCAGGGGACGTCTCCAACTTCACTACCCCTATTCCTCGATGCTCTTATGGTGAATGGATTCATGAGTGACCTCTTTAAAAGGGGACAATGGTTTAATCTGTTTCTAGCTAGCACCTCCTATATGCACCTGATTATGGCAATAAATAGTCATTTTCTTCTGCAAGCAGAATAGTCGAGATATTGAAAGCATATAGAACAGTGGCAAGTCAAACAGTTGCACAGCTTGAGGGGAGTACTGCATGTTAAAATGTGAAGATGTATATTCCTTATATGAAACCCCTTTAGGAGTTGTTACTGTGAACATTGACATTCACACTTCCTAATTGTAATTATATCATATAAACCTATTCTTATGAGGCACTATTTGTCCTGCTTTTATTATGATGGGGTCTACTTTTACAACAATATCAACTTACATTATTATAGCACTGTTAATATAGACAAACATGTTCTCCGGTACCCAGAAAAAAAGCTGTGCCCCACCCCCCCTACCCTGTTCCAGACCCCTCCCCTCTCCTGGACTATTTCGCCATACCTACCTTCTTGCCAAGGGCTATTTCTTGTCCACTTCCTGCCCAGAATGAATAGGTAGTTGACCGGTGGGATGCTAATGAGGCCTAAGATCAACATTTCCTTCAATGATCCATAATTTTCTCCAGTGTAGAGTGCACTCGTTCTGCCCATCCAAAACACTTCCAGACCTCAATGAAATGAGAGAAGGGAGAAGAATCCAACAAGATTTCATCATGAGACTTGTGAAGATGGTAGATGATTGGGACTTTTAAGTGAAATTTGGGAAGAGTAGAAGAGGAAGAGTTGTTTGAGAAAGGGAGAGGTGCCAAAGAAATGGGAGAGAAGCTAAGATGTGACTTTGTGGTCAGAGCCACAATACAATCTGAGCAGTTTGGGATGGGAACATTGTGAAATGTATCATCTTTTGCAGGCTTTTGTGAAAGGAAGGTCAAGTTTCTGCTGGTGCCAGGGTGCCAATAGATTGTTTAAAGAAGTACACTGTTAGCAGACTGGATTTTTTACATGTGTACTTGAGGCAGGGCGTGTCATGTGGAACAATACGGTGATGTAACTTAGCAAATTTCATGAAACAGACCCTTTTTTTTCCGCGATGTCTTGTTAGCTTTTGCAGGTCCTGTAGTCACTCTTTCATCCGCCACCAGTTGCATTGGGCACTTCTAGGATGTGCAGTAGCCGTTAGTGTCAGAATGATGTCCTCTTTACATTGATTCCCACCAGAAATGTTTCCAGCTCTGATTAGTAAGGTTCACTTTATTTATTCTGCATTGCTCCGTTCTTCAACATTACTGGTCAGGAAACATCTGACCTGGTATCAATATTGTTATTTCAGCAGTTTAAATGGATTATAATAGCAGTCCATAACATAATTGCCAGGCTTAATGTGTCTGACACAGTGCTGAATGACCCGCTGTGCAGGTATTAAAGTCCACATTTCATGACAACTCCGAAAAATGGTAGAATTTGAGGGGGGGTGGAGGAGGGGAGGCATGAAAGTAAGTAACGTGCTCAGAAATTCTCAGGAACCTTCATTAATGTTCAGTCAACCCTTCCATAGAGTCAAAACAATAATTTTCTGGCTGACAATATTCTCAGTGCACCTGACTTAAATCTCAGGTGTGTTACAGTTGAGACATTGTACATCAGCAAATTAATTTCTTGCTTCATTTAATTGTTGGTCTTCAGGTAGTGGCTGTGATCTCTTCTTTTGACAGGCCCCTTTCAGGCTCATCTACAATAAAACACACTGTGGTAAAGTGACAAAGCATCCATTTCATTTGTCAGTTTATCATTTAAACATGTTCTGTGGTTATGAGAAAAAGACTGACAACATTGAAATAATTGAGTTTATCATGAATGTCCATAGCCAGTTTCTCAGTTTAACATCTCATTTGGACTGCAAATTTGATGATGTAGCGCTCGCTTCATTGCTTAATTGAAGTGCCAGTCTCAGCTTCCTTTACGTATTCAATTCCTGGAGTAGGACTTAAACCAATAACCTTCTGACCCAATGGTAATTGTGCTGGCCCACTAAGCCAAGCTGGGCATCGCAATTGAGTGCATAATGCATGAACGGAGCAGGTTTGATGGGCTGTAAGGTCTTTTCTGGTTCCACGTTTTCTCATGTTATGCTTTTAACCGCAATACCATTGGTCCATTTGATCTTACCCTTCCAGAAGTGGCAGAATCGAACAGAGTCAGCGTGGATTTATGAAAGAGAAATCATGCTTGACAAATCTACTGGAATTTTCCGAGGATGGAACTAGTAGAGATGATGAGGGGGAGCCAGTGGATATGGTTTATTTGGACTTTCAGTAGGTTTTCGACAAAGTCTCACATAAGAGATTAGTGTGTAAAATTAAAGTGCATGGGATTGGGGGTAGTGTATTAAGATGGATAGAAAACTGGTTGGCAGACAGGAAACAAAGAGTAGGAATAAATGGGTCTTTTTCCGAAAGGCAGGCAGTGACTAGTGGGGTACCGCAGGGATCGGTGCTGGGAACCCAGCTATTCACAATATATATTAATGATTTAGATGAGGGAACTAAACGTAATATCTCCAAATTTGCAGATGACACAAAGCTGGGTGGGAGGGTGAGCTGTGAGGAGGATGCAGAGATGCTTCAGTGTGATTTGGACAAGCTGAGTGAGTGGGCAAATGCATGGCAGATGCAGTATAATGTGGATAAATGTGAGGTTATCCACTTTGGTAGCAAAAACAGGAAAGCAGATTATTATCTGAATGGCTATAAATTGAGATAGTGGAATGTGCAACGAGACCTGGGTGTCCTCGTACACCAGTCGCTGAAGGTAAGCATGCAGGTGCAGCAGGAGGTAAAGACGGCAAATGGTATGTTGGCCTTCATAGCGAGAGGATTCGAGTACAGGAACAGGGATGTCTTGCTGCAATTATACAGGGCCTTGGTGAGACCACACCTGGAATATTGTGTGCAGTTTTGGTCTCCTTACCTGAGGAAGAATGTTCTTGCTATAGAGGGAGTGCAGTGAAGGTTTACCAGACTGATTCCTGGGATGGCAGGAGTGACATATGAGGAGAGATTGAGTCGGTTAGGATTATATTTGCTGGAGTTCAGAAGAATGAAGGGGGATCTCATAGAAACCTATAAAATTCTAACAGGACTAGACAGAGTAGATGCAGGAAGGATGCTGTAGATGGTGGGGGAGTCCAGAACCAGGGGCCACAGTCTGAGGATATGGGGTACACCATTTAGGACTGAGATGAGGAGAAATTTCTTCACCCAGAGAGTGGTGAGCCTGTAGAATTGGTTACCACAGAAAGTAGTTGAGGCCAAAACGTTGTATGTTTTCAAGAAGGAGTTAGATATAGCTCTTGAGACGAAAGGGATCCAAGGATATGGGGAGGAAGCGGGAGCAGGCTATTGAGTTGGATGATCAGCCATGATCATGATGAATGGCGGAGCAGGCTCAGAGGGCCGAATGGCCTGCTCCTGCTCCTATTTTCTATGTTTCTATGAATACCAACAACTTATATAGTGCTTTTAATGTTCTGAGACATCCCAAAACACTTCATAGGAGGGAATCATCTACACTATTCCTGTTACCATGTTCTTAATGGTTCAGGCTCCTGGCCTTGGTACTCATTTTAGGTTGAGCATTCCTACAGGGGTAGCACCAAAAGATGCTGGATATTTCTTCTGAGCAGGAGAAAGATATCTGAAAAAAACAAAGTTCTAGGATTGCAGAGAGCTCCCACTGCATGTCTGTGGCAATCCATTGTTTTAAGTAAATGTCGTATTATTCTGAACTGTCTCCAGCATCTCGACATAACCTGAGGCTAAGGAGGATCTCACAGGAATTCCTCTTATAGAAAGCTCTGAATATTGCAAACCTGCTCAAAGCAGAGTGAGAACATTAAATTTTTTTTCTTTATGTGACAAAGATTCCAGGAGCTCAGCCATAAACCAAGATAGGCACATGAGCACCCTGACAATAATCAGTTTTAATTTTTAATGCCATAAATGGATCTTTCCTGTAATTTTTCTTTCAAACGTTTAATGCTAGAGATTCCACAAATCGTTCAATGTTAAAATTTCCCCTATACAATGGAAACAGGCATCTGACTCAAATCATATAAGTTCCAAAAGACTGGGGGATAGCAATGATTTTAGGATTGTTTGTGGTGGAAGCCTATTCTATGGGAGTGAATTAGAATCCTACCTGTGCTCACTGATGCCTGATTGCATTAGCGGTACTGTCTCAGTAGGAAAAATCAAACACTGGGATTGGTAAATTGCTGGCAGCAGCACTGCTTGCCATCAGGTTCACCAATTTATTCTCACTGCAGGCAGGCTGAAATCTTTAAGTGGAACTATTGGATAAAGGTGATCGTTGTGTGCCACAGACAGCACTCCAGAGAGTTCACCTTTGCTTAGATCAATGCTGGACATCAGAAAGGGATGATTGTGGCTTGGCTGAGTGATAGCATTGTAGCCAGTTATACTATATTTAAGACCTTAGACCAATGTTGCAGTAAAAAGCAATGATTTTTTTCACTTACTGCACAATCTATCCCTGAAAGACTGGCTGCAGTCTACAGTGTCTGATCCCCTACTTCAAATACAGGCACCTGTGCTGAAGAGTTGAGAAGTGGATGGTGACATGCATTAAAGAGATGACTGGTGAATTGATTACACAACTTCATCACTTTCAACAAGAACAGCTGCTGTGGCATTAAACGAGACTGCGATTGCAAAATTCATTGCGCAGTTTTTTTTCATTGCTACTGGTGCTGTTTTGGTGCACGTTTCTGGTGTAGGCCACATTGGATGCCATCTTCGGTAGGGAGTGCTGGATGTATGCAGAATAAGCAGATCATGGCAATAAACAGTGTATAACACGGATTTAAGTAAATACTGTCATTTTCAACCTCAACACTTTAATTAACGCCCTCTCTTAACCTTGCACAGCTGAACATGTGTTCAGCAGCAAGAAGGGCTCCCTACCAACTGTTAGGTTACAGGGTAACGCTTTGTTCAGATCTGACCGATGTTAGTGGAATCAAAGGAGACAACTGACTACTAAATGTTACTTTATTGTATTTACACAACTACAAGCAATAATCTCACTTCCTTCTGGCCGTTGGGGACCCCGTAGTGATGGCTGGTCGGGAGATATCCTTAAGTTCCTTGGCACCGGTCGTGAACCCAGTCCATAGGTGAAGTCTGAATTTGACTGGAAGGTACCTGCCTTTATAGTATGGTACAAACAAAGGACTTATCTTGTTTGCTACATTCTTTCTCGAGTTAGTCATGGCCATCTGGTGTTTGCAAGCATTAGATAGGTCATGCTATGTTAACCCATGAGTATCAGTCTGAGACCATGGCAATCCGCAGTTTCCCACATTCTACCCCTTGATACTCATGGGTTAATATAGTATAATCTGTCTAATGCTTGCAAGCACCAGATGGCCATGACTAACTCGAGAAAGAATGTAGCAAACAAGATAAGTCCTTTGTTTATACCATACTATAAAGGCGGGGACCTTCCAGTTGAACTTGGACTTCACCTGTGGACCGGGATTGCGACCGGTGCCAAGGAACTTGAGGATATCTCTCGACCAGCATTCGCCACGGGGTCCCTGACGGGCAGAAGGGCATGAGATTATTGTTTGTAGTTGTATCTCCTTTGATTCCACTAATATCGGTCAGATCAGAACAAAGCGTTATGCTTTATAACGTAACACCAACATTATTTAATGGGATTATCAACCAATTTTAGGTTAAAGTTTCTCATTGATTTCTATTGGCTGTTGCTAAGTTTCTGAAAGCGCTTGGTGGTTTGTGCTGTTTAAAGCTGCTGAAGTCTACAGGGATTGGAGTGACATGTACCGAAGGGCTTAGGTCCTGACTTAAGAGCTCTGCACAAAACTCTTTCTCCCAGACATGAGCGCAATAGCTTTCACCCTCTTGGACTACAGCGTGACATGGAGATTGAGCAAAGGCAACACAGGAGGACAAGCTGCAAGAAAAGAGAGCAGGAGGAGGGGGGAAAGATTTCTTATCAGAAGGCTATATTTGCTCAGGGAGCAATAGTCCTGCCTGAACTTCAGCGAGGAACAATGTGTCAGATGTCCGCACTTCAGTGAAGAGGTAGTCATTGAAATCTTCCATCTGCTGCAGCCACAGCCATATCCCCTGAGTGGGGTATGGGCTGCATTGCCAGAGGCTGTGTAGGGGACCGAGGCCATGAACTTTTATACATCTGGTTCCTTCTAGATATTTGCAACATCTTGTAGTTTCGCCTTCACTGTTACATAAGGGAAATCACTGAGGTCGCTATGCAAAGAGAGCTGAATGTATTTTATTCCAGTAGTTTTCGGTGATACGGAACTTGAGTATTGCTGAAAAAAGACACATGCAATTGAACCTTTTAGTCTTGCACTTATCAGGAAAATTCACAAGAATGCCAAATATAAAGGGAACAACAACTTATATTTCATGAAAAGAGAGTGCTGATTGGTTGGCAAGTGGACTCTGATTAATAGAGGTGTTGCCACGGAGAATGCACCAGTAAACTAATGAATGGGCCTAAAGTTGCCACCTTTGGTCCTGAAAAGTGCCTAATCTACCTCAGATTATCCTGGAAAGGTAAGGTGTCTCAAAAATTTGAGCAACAGGTGAAGCTAGCTGTTTCATGCTGCTATTATGCAAAAGCAACATGAGTGGTTTTCGCCACTAACAGGATTCTGCCATCAAGCCAAAAAGAAGTTCTGCCTATCACACAAATGAGTAATGTGGTCTATGAATTTTAATGCCAGTCCGATGCTAGGTACCTAGGCCTTATGTCCCAAAGACTGGCAGATCGTATGAAACAGCATGTCCCTTCGGCTGTTCGCAACAGACAAGGTACCGACCGTAACCAACCAGCCCTTGCTTACAAAACTCAAAACACAGTGTACAACATTAGATGTGATTCCGTGTTTGGACAACACTTGCTAAACAACCCTGAGTGTGCTAGGAATTATGCTGACAACCAATTTAAGATGATCAGTTGGGCTTGCAGTGTGGTGCACTTATACTTGCTAGAAGCTACACATATTAACACACAGGGCCCTGTTCTTTGCAGACAGAAAGAACATGTACACACATTGCACCTGTTTCCATTAAACAAAATAGGTGACAGCCATTCCCTAGTTTATTCCCCAGGGCAATGTCAGTCATCAGTTAACTGGTGCATTCTCCATGGCAACATCTCTGCCAGTCAGAGTCCACTTGCCAACGAATCAGCACTCTCTTCTCATGAAGTATAAATTGTTGTTCCCTTTACATTTTGAATTTTTGTGAATTGTCCTGATGAGTGCAAGTTGCTTCAGAATTGTCCTTTTTCAGCAATATACATCTTATTCTCTTATGCCAGTGAAAAGCAGGTGGAGTGAACATGCAGTTTTATATGAACTATACTTTCCCCATGTTGCAGGGTGCTGCTGAAGGTGCACGATTACTTTGTAGGAGCTGTAGGCCAAACCTGAGATTTTTTTAAAAATTCATTCATGTGATGTGGGCATCGCTGGCTAGGCCAACATTTATTGCCCATCCCTAATTGCCCTTGTTCAGAAGGCATTTAAGAATCAACTACATTGTTGTGGGTCTGGAGTTACATGTAGGCCAGAGCAGGTAAGGACGGCAGATTTCCTTCCCTAAAGGATGTTAGTGAACCAGATGGTTTTTTTTATGACAATTGGCAATGGTTTAATGGTCATCATCAAACTTTTAATTCCAGATTTCTTTTTATCGAATTCAAATTTCACCATCAGCCACGGTGGGATTCAAACCCAGGTCCCCAGAGCATTATCCTGAATACTAGTCCAGTGACAATACCACTATGCCACCGCCTCCCCCAACTGGATAGGATTCCATGCTCTTAACATCCAGCTGGTGTGTGACCATATTTAACATATCACACAGGTCAATGCCCAGAATCCTGGCAGATGTCATGATGTCTTCACTCTGAAGAGCTCACTATACCATCTATATTTGAAATACCACAATAAACCAGAGGGTGGCGATTGGACAAGGGCTATCCACAGAGCACACGGCTCATGACTCCGTTGCACAACCCACGCACATGTCGGCATTGTGTGTATAACAAAAACCATGTTGCCACAAAAAATGTGATCAAACAGGCCTTTGGAATGCTTAAACAATGCTTCTGCTGCCTGAACGGTTCTAGGAGAACCCTGCAGTACTTGTCTGAGTATATTTCATGATTTGCTGTGGTCTGCTCTAGGCTATACACCCTCGCCACCAGAAAATACAGCTGCTATCAGGAATACAGCAACCAGCGATAGAGGAGGAGGAAGAGGAGGAGGCAACCCTATCCCCATTCTGGCTGCTCTGTCTGTGGTTGAATCCTAATTCCCCATTGGCCAACACTTTCACACCTCCGTTACTGTTAGCAAATAGAGATAGTTCAAGAAAGTTATATTGGGATTTATGGGTGTTAGGAATGAGTTTTAGCTTTACTGTTTAAATTTGATTTGTATCTCTATTTCTTTGTGTTAAGAAAAGGTCAACTTGAGTTTTAGTTTCACTTTGAAAGGTGCCTGCATTTCTAATCAGAGTTTATGATTGTAAAAGAAGTTAAGCAAACACAAGAGTGGAAAAACTGGGCTGTTGCCTAGCAACAGGAGTCCAAAGAGGCAGGTCCTTCCCATTGACACACACAGAAGAAACTAGAAACAGCAGTTTGGTTTGGAAGCTGTTTGAGTTCAGTTGGTTTTGAAGACATTGCCAGGTAGAAGCAGCCTGGAAGGGGCAGATAGCCAGTCCCAAGTTAAAGTCAGTTGAAAGTAGCTGCCAGGGAGAGAGAGACTGGAGCAAAGAGGATAGATAGCCAGTCCCAAGCTAAAGAAGAAAGTCCTCAAGAATCCAGGGGAGTGGAACAGGAGAAAGTCCCAAACAGACCTAGTCAAAAGAAGGACTGAAACCTGGAAGAGGTCCTGTTAAGTGAAGTTAAGAGTGTTGGGCAGAGAAAGACTCCAAGCTTCAAGCTCCAAGCTGCAGGAAGCAGAGTTAAAGTGATATAAAGGCTTGTCAGAAGCCCGAAGGTCCAAAGAGACAGCTGAAGGTCTGTAACTCTTTGCTATGGGCATGTGAAGCAGTGGGTACTGTTGACAGCTGAGTCAGTGACGGAGAGTGTGTAGAAGACGCATGTGGTAACCCAGGGGAAAGGAACATCGGAAGGAGAGTTCGAAACCCTGAAGTTGGACCCTTGTAGAAAGCATTTAAAGAAAGAAAGTTTGGGAGAAGATTCCAAGACGAGTTCTTGGAAAGTGGAGATTGAAACCCTTATGTGAAAGACGGAATTCAGTGAGACTGGTTGGCTCATGGGGCGGGGTTAATGCATCGGCGAGTGGGGGCGAGGCCTGCTCGCCGACGTATAAAATGACGCGAGGTGACATTGGGCGGAACTCCCGAAGTCACCGCGCCCCATTTAAATTTTCAGGTAGGCGGGGGCGCAGGAAAATCAGCTGCCCACCGGCCGACCTGTAATGGCCAATTGAGGCCATTGACAGAGTCAATTAAGTAATTAAAGGACCTGCCCGTCCAACCTCAAGGCTTGCGGGCAGGCCAGGAGCCCCGGCATGAATTGGAAAAAGCATGAAACATCATCCACGGGTGGGATGAGGTTTCATGTAGGTTTTAAAAAATTTTAATAAAGTTTTTGTAAAAATTATGGACATGTCCCAACTCATGTTACAGTGTCACATGAGGGGACATGTTAGGGAAATTTTATTTTTCTATTTTTAGCTTTTTGACATTTAGAGCCGATCTCCCTGAGGCTGCACTTAGCCTCGGGGAGATGAGTGCACTCTTTCAAGCGCATGCGCAAAAGAGCACACTCTCGATTTTGTGAAAACCCCCCCTGCCCGCACAGGGAACGCACAGTGCTTCTGTGCGGACGTCACGCTGGGCGGGCCTTAATTGGCTCGCCCACGTAAAATGGCGCCGTGCCCCCGATTGGGGGCGCTGATCGGAAGTGCACCTGTGTGCGCCCACTCTTCAACTTCGCCCCTGAGGGGGGGAAAATCCTGCCCATGGTGTAACAAATGTTTGGGGGGAGTTGATGACAGTTGGTAGTATATGTCTCTTGGTTTCAGAATGTGGTATGCCTGACCACAGGTTGCCTATTGGTTTACATGGATCGTGTACTTACTGTGAACATTAGAACATAAGATAGTTTTTGTAACTTGCGTTATCCTTACAAATCTGTATATATCTGTAAAGGTATAGCTGTGGGTGAAGGAGTATTGTAATATAGTTCATCTTTTCTTGTTTAATAAATGTTTTATGCTTTTGTTAAAAGTTCATTAGCTGACTCTGGTGACTCATCTGCATGTATCTAAACAAAAAGATAAAAGTTATGATCTATCAAGCTGGGTTCCATCCTGGGATCAGCCTTGTCCAGTGGTGATCTCCGCTGGGGATCATGACATTACTGACCACTACAATCTCCTTTTGGCTATAATGCTGAAATAAAAAGCACCACAAAATAAACATTCCCACCAAATTTATATATCAAACCATCCAGTATTCCATACAAAAGTCAACTAATTGCTTAGTTTCTGTCTTGTGTGTACCTTTGCCTGTCTTAGTGCATCTACACAGTTCTGCCCCAGCGGCTGTAACATCGCTGGTGGAAGGCTTCTGATTTTCAGTCAAGGAGACTGTACATGACTTTCCAGAATGGCCTCTAGCAGTCCTGGTCCTAGGAGGCCTGGCTTTGAACTACACCATCTTGGCATAAGTGGCAGCAGTCTAGGCTGGCTGGCTAACAGGTAACAACAAGGGCAGGGTGGGAGGGCAAATACTGTCTTTCTGAGTGACGACAACAGGTTCATGCTCAATAGAGCCATTGCCAATTTCTCGGTGGCTCAGCGATCCTAGCAATGTGTTGGGGAACAGATTTCTGGCTACTGTAAGACCCTGCAAGCTCCTTTGCACACTGGTATCCACAGCTATGATGGCAGCAGCCTGAGCTTACATGGCAGCAAGCTGAC
Source organism: Cetorhinus maximus (assembly GCF_964194155.1). Classification (NCBI taxonomy): domain Eukaryota; kingdom Metazoa; phylum Chordata; class Chondrichthyes; order Lamniformes; family Cetorhinidae; genus Cetorhinus; species Cetorhinus maximus. The sequence goes on from NC_135890.1 coordinate 101,378,282, forward strand.
CTTGCATGGCTTCAGTTTGAGCTTTCACTGCAGAATCCAAAGGCTGGCTGGCTTTTGCTTGTGCTGCAATGAAACCTGAAACATCGATGTTGCATCGTGGATGGGTCGTCAAGTGCTAATGGTTCAGTTGGTATGATATGGCATTTGAAGATGCATTGACTGACTTTGACCATTCATGTGAGGTCATTGAATATCTTGCGGCACTGCATCCTCAAGTGTTTGCATGGGACTGGTCACCCCGTCAACGCTGGATAGGATAGCTCCAACTTCTGTGCACTGCCCTGTGCCAATTTGATGCTGGATTCCTACATCCTCCTTGATATTAATGGCAGACTTTTCAATGCACCAAGCATTTCAGTGTATATACGTGTCAGCCTTTTTCTGTGGGCTGTACCATTTAAGTCTTCATCTCTGCAGCAGAGCTTATGTGTCACCTCGCACTCTGGTGAGTTGTCACCTGCACTAACCTTTGCCTCAGCCCTTCAGACTACTCATGCCTGGTGAAGATTTTGCCTCAACGCTATCCCCTAAACTACATACCATTATCTGAGCTGGTGCCTCAAGTGTGCGAGTGAGTGATGATGCTTCCTTTTCCTCACTGTCTTCCTGCTCTTCCACCTCTTTCTTTTCCACCACTGCCTGGCCATTTTACATTGCTTGGATGTCTGAAAGGGGAAAAGCATAAGGGTAGAGTTGCATGAGGGGACAGGTGGAAAGCATGTTTACAACAATAGAAAAGATTGTGAAGAACAAGGGGAAAGTGGGATTTGAGAAGGAGGATTAGGTATAAGCATACTATCATCTTCGATGTTTTCAGTGCCAACACTGACTGTGGCCTCAATTGTGAACACCTCAATGATAGCAATCTGGGGGGTTAGGACATGCCTGCACTGGTTCGGTGATGTTGCCTCCAGTTATGCATCACCTTGGCTTGAAAGAGAAAGGGAAGTGTGATATAATCTGTTGGGTGATGTGACAGTCATGGTTGAATAGCTGGCATTGTTTGCAAGCTGTGCGATGTGGGTGTGAGGCTTGCAGCAGTGTTAAGTGTGTGAGGGTGAGGTGCAGCATATGAATGTTACGTGTGAATCTTAATTAATAAAGCTTATTGGCAATGGAGGTGTGGTGAATTGATCAGTGTGTGAGACTAATGGTTCAGTTGGTAGGAAATTGCATTTAAAGATGCATTCACTGAGTTTAATCACTCATGTATAGTCATTGAACTTATTGTGGCACTGCATCCAGGTCCTAGGGACCAGATGGCTGGCATTGACCTTAATGGCTATCTGATCTCACTACCTTTGCAATGTAGTCTGGATGGCCTCCTGATTCCCTATGGGCATAGGGCATTTCTCCTCCTTTCGACCTCCTGCACCAAGGCCTCCAGTGTAGTGCCTGAGAAGTTTGGAGCTCTCTCCCCTGTTGCTTTATTAGTCACACTTGCAAATCAGGCTCTCTTTGTCAGCCACTTCCGACATTTGCTTCAGTCATAATGCACTTCCCCTTTAAGAAGCTGGCTTTAAGTGGTGCTGGCTAATTTTAAGTGCTGCTAGCCTCACACAAACTTGAGCCTCCTGCTGAGATCAACTAGGCTGCATGGCACAATCAAAGTTTGTGTGCTGCCTGCATCAGAAGGAACAGGCATGGGTTAATCGTGCATGGTGATCCCCGTACTTGATTTTGGGGGCTATCAAATTTTGCTCCCTGTATTTTTCCAAATATCAGGGTATTCTCAAGTCCAGGAGATCACACATATTACACATGTGTAACAGCACATTCATGTGCAGCTGCCCCTTTTCCCTTCATTTTCATCTATTTCCTCCTTCAATTGTCATTTATATGCATGGTCTGAGGGGTCATGTCACACACTGCCTGTTAAATCGTTAAACATAGAGTGCTGTCTTGCAATTGAAGTCAAGGTAACTAAATTGTGAAACATACATTTTCAGTGAGCACAGTCACAGCACAGTACAATATCTACTGCAACATCAGCTTTGCCAAAGAGTCACCATGCTCCAAGATATCGCTAAAATCTGTAATGTTATCACTTAAAACACCTTGTTTACTAAGACTGACTGGTAATTCCACCCACCACTCCATTGCCACACTATTTGACATTAAGTTCTGTTTTCTCCCACCTGACAAGCCAGTGTATTTGCGGCTATGCACGTACTTGGACTGGTCCTGAAAAGGTTAATGATTTGATCTGTTTAGAGCAGGCAGTAGATGACAAGGTCATGGTATTAGTGATAAAAAACAGCTCCCACTGAACAAATAAATGGCAGCAAGTGACTGTGTGATCTATAACACCCCTGAAAACAATGACTGATAGCCTTTGTAGCAAAGGGATTCTGATAATCTTGCTGCAGATTTTTTCTTCCAGCTGGTTGTAGATGTTACAGTGAGGATGTGCACAGGTTACCAAAAAAACTACTATAGTTAAATGCCTGAAAGATGAATTCCTGATTTGGGTAAAACTTTCACTCTTGGTTGACAACATATTAACCACATCAGTCCTGCAAAGAATTCTAAAAGGCATATGCCAGTACATCAAGAAGCAGTTTAATCAAATTTCACGGTACATTAAGGAATATCCACTTTTTAAATGCTTCTAGTTTATCTTTAGAATGCCTATACAATCCTTTCAGAATGGTTCAAATGAAGGGTTATGGAATGATACATGTTTATAATGATGCTGAAAGGGGGTCGGTCAATTTTAGGTCCGAGCCCTTGCTAAATAAACTTGACCTACTGAAAAAAGAATTTTCAGTAAAGGCTGAAAATGAGGTGGGGATTGGAACATTTAGACAGTATTACAAGGATTTGTTTCAAAGGTAGTGTGGAAGACCAGATCAGATCTTACAGTCAATTTTCCCAGTGCATGAAATAAAGTGCTCTTTGTAGGAAAAATTAAAATGAAAATTGATGGAACGGAGAAGTTAAAGATCATAAGGAAATAGATGAACCAATGGAATAGGGAAAATCACCAGTGTCATTGATGAAAGCAATGGTAAATTGCAAATGTGTTCCTATCCAAGAGATCTAAACAGGCCTATTCAAAGGGGAATATTTCAAGCTTCCAACTGACAATGAAGTTGTTTTGTAAAATGTTTTAGCAAGTTAGAAATGCCCTCTGATCTCTGACAACTAAAACAGAATCAAGCAAGTTCCAAGTTACATATGTTTAGTGCTGTTTTGAGGGACAGGGGTACATAAAAATGAAATTGAAAGGACCAATGTGTATTTGGAGTCACTGAGCTAGTTACTAATGTGGGAGTCATGAGTATTGGCATTATGTCAGCTAGGGAACAGTTAGAAATGGAGGAGAGCTTTAACTACAAATAGGGAAATCACGAGAAAATTTCAAGGGACTGCTAATGCCAAGAGACAATTTTGAAGTTGTATGATGCTGAAGGATTTATCTAAATTTTAGCTGCAGACTGATTAGTCCTCTATTGTAAAAACATGATAATTGACAGCACTTTGATGCATTTATATTATTTAATGATGTCTAGATCGTAAGGATAAAATCAGACAGTGGTGCAAAACTGATGTATTTGTTATAAGAGACTCCTGACATTCAGAGCTATTGGTGCCACCTGTTTTGCATCCTGCGCCCATGAGTAAATGCACGCCATTACCAACACGTCTGGAGAAGAGGCAGTTCTGCATAATGTTTTCTTGTGAAAGGTTCACTTTGTTTGTGGTTGCGTGACTTGTGTTGAAATACACAAACAAATTTCTTGGTTTGGTAATGATTGTCCTGGGATGATTGCTCTTTGAAAACAGAAAAAGTAGTGATCAAACTACAGAGAAATATACAATGGGCATTTATAGATGTGATAAGTTATTTCTTCAATATTCTTTTTTTAATATTCAACTGAACAAATGGTTTTCACAAGGTACAACACCACTAGTTAAATTGGAAAAATGTTAAATGAGAGACACAGAATATTTGGTACTTGGTAAGGTTTCCCTTCATAGCCTTTCACCAGGAAATTTTCACAGGAGGTGCACAATGAGCGTAGTCGATGGTCACATTCATTAAAAAAGTTTAACAGGTTTTCCTTAAATGAATCCCTGGAGCACATGGAGATTAAGGTTTGTGGAAGATTGTTCCAGTCCCTAGTTGTTTTTGGGAAAAAGGAATTCGCAAAGGAAGCACGAATGTAAACAATTGTTGGCTACGAACTCTCCGAATTCGGTCGCTTTTGCACTTAATGTACTGCTTAGAAATATTTAATTGTTCATTCAAAATTTTCTAGAGGCATGCCAACCTATGGCCTTTTCTTTGTTTCTGGAGTCTGTGCCAGCCTAGCGATGTGACCAACTGGGAGATACTAGAGTCTCATGAGTAATTGTTTGTAATGAAACAAGCTGCCTGACATTGAACTTTCTCAAGGAGGGTAATATTTTTAGCAGTTTATGGGTCCCAAGTGGCTATGCCATACTCTAAGTACGGTCTAACCGATGTCTGGTACAGCATTTCCTTTTCTGTAGTTAAAGAGTGATTGAAGTTCCATTTCATGAACCCAAGCATTTTGGATGGCTTGGAGACTTGTACCATTGTACACTGTACTTTGTACATTCCAATTTAAATTATTCTGGGTGTGGATTTCTAAAAAGTGGCATTCTTTAGTAACTTCAAAGGGGGAATCATGCATTGTGTAGTTGGGTACTGATGGACATTGAGTGTTGCTGCTTTGCATGATGTTACATTTCTCAACATTGAATTTCATTCCCCTAATATTGGCCCATTTAACGAGATTATTTAGATCTTCCTGAAGACTAACCTCATCTGCTGCTTCAGTAATAGCTCTGTAGACTAGACAGACATCTGCAAAGTATCTGATCTGGCTTGATATTCCATCCTTGATCTCATATGTAAAGAGAAGAAACAAGTGTGGGCCCAGGACGGTACCTGGGGGAACGCCTGATAAGACTGGTTTCCAATTTGCAGCTTCCTCATTCACTGTGACTCATTGTTGCCCTTTGGTAAGAAATGCTCTTATGCAGTGCTTAGCATTTCTTTAGGCTCCATAATGATCTAGTTTGTCCAGTAGCTTTGCATTTGGTACACAGTCAAAAAACTTGGAAAAATCTAAAATAGCTAGATCTGTGGTGATGTGATTGTCATGGTTATAGATTAGATCATGCATGATAAGGATGAGTTTTGATTCTGTTGATCTGACTTCATGGTGCTGTGCATTGATAAAGATATTCCACTCTTCAAGTTGTCTGATTAGCGACGTGCTCTAGTCATTTACAGCAAACACTAGTAAGCAAAACAGGTTGGTAGTTTGCTGGATTGGTAGGGGTCCTTATTTGTAAATTGGAGCGACATTAGCTCATAGCCAGTCGATGAGTAGATCATCTGTGTTTATGGAATGTTGAAAGATATCTTGTAACATTGGTACAAACTCACTTGCTGCAGTTGTCAGTGCATGGATTGGGATGTCATCTGGACCAGAAGCTTTGTATGGATCAATGCTATGGAGGAGTTTCTCAACACCTTTTGTTGCAATTATAACACCAGGCATGTGTTTGTAAGGCTTCTCTCATACTACAGATTGGTACTCAGGGGCCCTGATGAGTTCCTTGAAGATGCTCAGAAACTGTGAGCTTAGAGCGTCAATGTTTTTCCTTGTCATCCAGCAGTAACTTATTCCCAACATGCAGAATTGGTATTCCAGCACTATCCTTTCTTTTTGATTTAATATACCTCCAAAATTTCCTGGGGTTTTCTGTCCTGGACCGTTCAATTTTGTATTTACGCTTGGCGTGTCAGATCTCCCTGTTGACCACAGTTTAACACTGCTCAGCCTTAATCCAGGCTTCCCCTTTCTTCAAAGGGTTGTCATTCCAACAAGAATAGTTTCAGCTTCTTGTGAACTTTCTTTTGAGATAGGCTGTAAAGCATGGAGCACTCCTCTTTCCAGGGTAGATTTTGGGAGGAACATAGAAATTTACAGGATGATTTACACATTTTCCAGTTCTTGTCCACTGAATTGGTCTCAGGAGTGTTATTTAAAAGCAGTTATTTTTAAATCTGTGCAGCATGGCTGTTAAACGCATCAATATTTATACTCTGCCACTGCAGCACTTTCCTTGGTTATTTTCAGTGCAGTGGTGCCTTAATGCAATACTCACCCAATATAGCTGAAAGGTCACTTATCCCAGAATGGGGCCAAGCAAATCTCAGGATGCACAATGAAAAGATACAATATGTTCTCAGTTTTCAGGAAAGTTGACCATTTGCATTAACAAGAGGCCATTTACTATATTAACTTTCCCTGAAGTGGGTTTATTGCACACCTTTATTCCAAGGAAGAACAAGGACATTAAAACCCTTACTTAATATGATGGAGGGTGACGACATTGTATTATAAAGTGTTGTCATTTAGTGAGTCCTTGGGGCTACTGGGTTCCTCCCGGTGCGTAAAGTGCTTGTGTCCATTGTTCCCGAATCCTGAGGCCTTCCAGTCACGGTTCTTTGTCCAACAGGACTGTTACACTGGCACCTGAATCTGATTTAAAATTTGTTAGATAGCCATTGGCAAAAGTGTCTGCATTCCAAAATGGGGAACCAAGATCTTTGACCTCACCCATGGCTGTGTGTCTTCTGGGTTTGCTGGCTCGACCTCGTGGATCATCTTTGGGCCTTCCATGCATTTCAGGGGTTTTGCCTTGCACAGTTTGCCATCGTGTCAAATCCTGTTGCAGTGGAAGCATTGGGCTGTACTCGCAGGACATTGATCTTGGCTGTGACGACACCTCACTCCACAGGACTGGCGTGGTTCCCTGCTGACTGGTTCAGGAATAGCTTTCCCTGACTTGGATTGTTCCTGTGTCTTTGTGGCCTGACAAGCTGGACTGACCATTGGCCTCTCAACCATGTTTTATTCTCTCCCCTTAAGATTATCCTGTGCTATTCACGGAGTTCTGACTGTCTAACCATCTGTGTTGCCTTTTCCAGGGTTGGAGCTTCTTTTGCTTGTAGGAGGTCAGAGAGTGCATTGTCTCTTACTCCTACCACTGCTCTGTCTCAAGATAAAAGCTAAATACTGTGGATGCTGGAAATCTGAAGTAAAAACAGAAAATGCTGGAAAAACTCAGCAGGCCTGACGGCATCTGTGGAGAGAGAAACAGAGTTAGCGTTTCGAGTCTGTATGACCCTTTTTAGCTCTGAAGAAGGGTCATAGAGACTCAAAACGTTAACTCTGTTTCTCTCTCCACGGATGCTGTCAGGCCTGCTGAGTTTTTCCAACATTTTCTGTTTTTAACTACTCTGTCTCAGATGAGTTCAGTCTTTAAATCTCCGTGTTCATAACCTTCTGCCATCCTGTAGAGATCATTTATGAATGGATCAATGGGTCCCCCTGGCATTTGCACTCTCTTATTGAATTTAGCTCTTTCCATTATTTTATTGGTTCTTAAGTTGAAATAAATGTCAAAAGATTTCAGTGCCTCCTCGAATTTGGTGGACGATTCATTAATTCCCTGTCTTACAATAATGTCCTCTGCGATCCAGCCTATCAAGGAAAGCAACATGTTCACCTGCTCTTCTTCTGACTTTTTATTTAAACCTGAAACAATGCTGTATCTCATGAGTCTTTTCCTCAAAAGTCTCCAGTGATGTGATTGGTTTGGGCCCTGGATTAGTCCAAATTGATTTGAAAGTGTGGAATTGTGATCCATGGTTAAAATTTTTAAAAATGGGTTCAGCTTTAAGAGCTTCTGGATTTTTAAAATGGCGTCGCCGTTCACTCGGAGTCAAAGGGATTTTCCGCCTTTGCCAGCTTGGTAGGGTCTGCAAGATGGCGATGGCATGCTCCTTGATAGAAGTTTTTTTTATCAATAGTTGCCTGGATTGGCTGCCTGCCGACTTCTTTTGTTCAGTGGTTTACTTTACCAAGTGATGAGGTGGTTGAATTCTAGCTCATGCTTTCTGTTTTCGGAGTGGGACAGTTGCGATGTTCCCAAAATATTTAATTAATATTTTCATTTTTTTTTGTCTCTGATGAGCTCAGAGGCCATGTGTTGAGACTCTGACCTGGGGATCAAGTTTTAGCAATGGGTTTCTTTCAAATGGCACTTCTGACTCTGAATTAATTAAAGGGTTCTCAGGACTTGCTCCAGCCTGGAATTTTAAAAGATTTAGCTCACCCTTGCAGGTTCTGTAGACTCTGCACTCTGAAGCTGGACTTCCAAGGGAGATTCAGAGGAGTTCTGCTGCAGTAAAGATCTCCACCTTCAGCTTCCAGGCCTTTCTCTGGAGCATTTTCTGGTGATTTTCCCTCTTTCCCCCTCCGCTTGCTTTGAAGGCTTCTTTCAGGACAGAAAGCTTTGTTGAAATTTTTCTTAGTCTTCCAGCATTACGGTTTGTTTCAGCATTTTAGCGATGTTCTGGGTTTTGATCCCATTGCTGCCACCACATTGGGAGAGTGTTGATTACAGAATGGTATGCTTTAAATAAGCCTCTGTAGCCTTCTGTAGGTTAACTGTAAACCTTTACTAACTACTAGAACTATTTACACATGTACAGTAAAGGGTACAGGCCAGGAGATATCCTCACGCTTAGGCCTACACATGTGCCTGCTCAACACCACACTGACCCCTGGGTCTGGTCATGTGCCTTCTTACTGCACTATGTGGGGGGTACTCTACTCAGTCCCACATTAACCCTGTATGTGTCAGACACTTATACTTTCCCTCCAATAATTAAAATTTATATTTACAATCTTGATAGGATTTAACTTGGAATGATTTTGAAGAATAGCTTTGTCTTTCCTGGGATTCTGTCTTGGTTGGTTTTGGAAGGTCTTGGGCAGGACTGGTTACATGTGGCTATCCATCTTCTGATCCAGTCCATTTGAGTCTTAGCGGAGTGACTTGCCTTTAATTGGGCTTTAGTGTCGCTGAAGCAAACCAGTAAGGTTTACTAAAGATAGGGTTTCTTTCTCACAGAAGACATTACAACTCTATTACCATTTCCATGATGGAATGTGAAAAAGCACTTCAGGCTGTTTGGAAGATTAAGTGCTGCATAATTTTGGTGGGAGTCTGTTGATATGGTGATATGGAACTCCATCCAAGTTCTTGGGTAAAGGCATATTGATCCCTGGTCTGCATCGAGAGTTCAATGATTTAGTGACTGAACGGTTATGGTGCCTACAGACTTCTTGAACACTTTTCTGATGCAGATTCTATTTGCTGGGATTCTTACTCATCATCTAACAGCACAATGGAACACAGCAATTCACCCTTAAGATTCAGCATCAGTCTTTCTCAGCTGCCCCTTTTTTAATTCATTCATGGGACATGGACATTGCTGGCTAGGCAACCATTAATTGCCCATCCCTAATTGCCCTTAACCGAGAGGCTTGCTAGGCCAATTTAGAGGATCAAGCACATTGCTGTGGGCCTGGAGTCACATATAGGTCACACTAGAGATTAGTGAACCAAATAGCTTTTTATAACAACCCAGTAGTTTCATGGCTGCCATTAAATCTGAAATAAAAAGTTAATATCTGTATTTATTAACTGAATTTAAATTCCCCAGTGTAGTGTTCAGTTTTAAAAAGCTGAGCTGTAAGTATGAGTGCAGACATTTTGTGATTGCATAGGTATGTTAAAACTCAAGTAAATAAATCTGTTGCACAATAAGAAACTAGTGTCTTCTCTGCATTGGCCTGAGATATATAAAATATACAATACGCAGCCTCCATGCGGTATGAATTCACGTCTCCAAATCATTATTATGGGTATCTGAATTACTAGACTATTAACAAAACCCCTGTATTCTTTTCTCGTAGGTGTGGCAACATTGCTTTTCTTCGCCCTCTTTATATAAAAAGTAGGTCATTAAGTAACTAACAGCAGAAAACCAGAATATCTGTATTATAAAGGCATTACAAAAGGATAATGTTAATTGATAGAACTGTATGTGGATAATTATTAACCTTAATAATGCAAGGAGTTTCAGCATAATACTCCTTTACCGAAATCCTGGCACAACCATATACATCAATTGACAATGCAAGTGCTCTCTGATGTGCCTGGTAGTGCCCAGGAGTAAAGTTAACACCAGTGGTAATAACTTTGACCCTATGGTGAGTTAATGGTATTGTCAACTGTTTGGTTGAGAAACTAAACTGAGTTATACTTCCTGTCACTTCTGGTGGTTTGTGGGAACATCAATTATGCCATGGCTTGTTCAAATCCCTCCCCATCAGATCCTTTGTGCTCATCTGACATCTTGGCACTGCTGTTTTTTTATTTGCCCCAGAACATGTTGGCCTTCCAGGGTAAGGAGATGTCCATGATCGAGTGTCACATACTGGCATATTCCATGATTCAGTTGCATTTTGAGGAATCCACTGCAGCTTAGGGGGAGCCACTACAAAGTCTGAATGGGCAAAGGCCTCCGTTTAGGACCCTCCTGCCATAGTACACATAGGGGTTGGAAGCAATGCACGACTCACCCCGATAATTCCTTATCCTGGCCCCACCAAGATGAATCTTCCAGTGTCCTTAAATTTCCATGGGTTCTGTCTCTTCGACCAGGGAACATTCCCTCACCCACATTCTTTCCGGTAGCTAACAGCGAAACAGCTTTTTCCCCCTGCTGACCGCAACTGTGATAGCAAACATAACATCTGCTGTCCCTGTCTCTTTCTCTTTCTCTCTCTGTTTCAGTCTCTCTCTCTCTCTCTCTCTCTCTCTCTCTGTCCCCAGGGCAATTTAATCAGACTGCCTGAGAGTCTGTAAGTCTATCTATTTCTCTGTCTTTTTCAGGTGTTAAATCTGGTATATGGATTTTAATAGCACTTGACCTGGGTTCCCAGCTCCCATGCTAACAAGGCCACACAGGCTTATTGCCAGACAGAACTAGAAAGAGGTCATGTGCTCCCTTTTTACCTTGAATTAAAAGTGGCAATTTAAAACATAACCATCGTATAAAACCTTATATTCTTAACACAATCTGTATTGTAAGTGGACTGAGGCACCACAGAGTGCCAGGTTATTCTATTTGACCAAATTAATCTGGATTGCACTATGTTTGCTATCACACTTGCATTGTATTGTAATACTTTTGAAAATTTTATGAATAAAGTATATTTTGAAGAAAAGGCATTCAAGCAAATGTTTCTTCCTTAGCCAATGTCACCGAAACACAATGTTACTGGCCATTCATCTTATTGCTGTTGACAGGATTTATTGACTCAAAGCAGCTTGTATTTGCTTACATAAGAACAATTACTATTAAAGTTCATTGTAAGTGAAGCGTGTTGAAGCAATTTTGTGCAATTCTAAAGTAATGCTGTTAATCTTGTTTTAGTATAGCATGTGTATATTTGCAGCTTTTTTTCACTTTTCTTCAATGTTTCTCAAAACCTTTCAATAGGATTCTTTTGGTTCTGTAGCAATTAAATGCACAAATCACATCAAGTAACATGGCAGCAGACTATATAACACAAGTAGTATCATTACTTTAACTGCCTTTGGTCTGAGAGTCGGAAAGCTAGTTCCCAATTTTCCCTTCTTGTTAATAATCCCAATGCAGCTAGAAACCCATTGTTTTGAAGGTGACCTAATGCCTGCTAATGGATACTCTCACAAGGATTTTTATTAGAGTCTTAGCATCATGAACTCACCATATGGTGGGTTGGGCTTGCAAACCAGAACTGTATCACCAGGCCTCCACCCTGTATTTTCCCTTTTTTTTGCCTGCTCAAACAGGCTCATTCCAAAAATAATCTCCTCCGAGTAGGAGGGCTGTAGGAAATTAATCTCCCATTAAATTCAACATCACAGCATTTATGTCACTGTTAACGAACATTATTTATAATCAAACTCGTTAGAAATCCATTTTGATTTGAGCATTCATTGAGCCCATGGGCATTGCTGTGTAGGTTTCAGTCACACAGATGTTGGATGACAAACTCCTCTGAGCTAAACTACTAATTGGCCACAATGAAAGAGAAAGTAGAACATCTGGAAATAGGGACGAGATACACCACCAGAGCAGAGAGTGCTCTGTACAGTATACAGTGCTGGCTGAATGCTGTTGCCAGGTCAAAGCAGGGGGAGCTGTTCATGGTATTCAGTGTTGGCACAGTGCCAGGGCAAAGCAGAAACCTTTGTTTGGTATTCAGTATTAACCTTGGATTGCCTGATACTGTCATTAAATAGCAAGTGGGTAGGAGAAAAACCTGTCATTCCTCGGCTTGCTTAATTAAAAAAGAAAACATATGCCTCTGCTGTACAAATGAACTCGAGCTTCCCTGGTAATGTTTAATACCGCGGCAATCTAATGCCTAATTTAAAACTCATTTACTTTATAGCTGTAAACATGAGCCTGTTATGGCTTTGAAAAATGTCTGTGTTGCATCTGGGGATGAGGAAACAGCCGATACCACATCAGCATAATTAGCATCTCTCTGAAACTGTGCAGGATGAATAGGAATAAGGTGTCAGAATGGGAGCCAAACTCTCAGAACTGAATTCTCAGCACCTCAGCTGCAGTTTTGTTTAAATGTTTTTCATCATAGGCTTGAGCATTGTGACTCAAACATTTCTAGATAAGTAAAAGGCATTAAGGTCCCTCAGCTGATTTAATGTTTCTAATAATATTCTTTATATGAGCTTTCCAACCCTTTTGGAGCCTGCCCAAGTATCCTTTACCTCATTTATGCTGCTGACTGGAAGCAGTTTTCAGACAGAACTACACTCTTGCTATATGAAACCCCAGGCAAGTTCTATACATACTTTGATTAGCAGGTAGAGAGACAGGCAACATTGGAAGACAGACTTATGTTAGGGTATACCTATGATCTTCCGTTTTCTCTCAATTTCTGCACAAGCATATTTGATGCACACATTGTGATGATTGAAATACAACCTACATGATATATTTGTGCCACCAAGTGCACCATATCTTTGTATGCATTGCGAAAACCTCAGTGCTGTGATGCAGGATATAAACAGCAGAGCTCAGCCCATGGGAGACACAAGTTTGAAGAAGCCATGTCAGATCATGTTGCAGATTTAACTGCACTGAGAGCACCTTTCAGACTAACTGTGACAGTTACATAAAAGGAAGACAGATGTGTCTAAGATCAGAGTGATCACAGATGCAGTGGCCTAGAAATTCACTAACACGAACTGCTGCATCACAACTGATGAGAAAGAGGAACATGCAAAATTAGTCCTCCTGCGTCATCTGGACATGAGCGCTGTGCTGGAGACTCCCATAGTGCCTAAACGTACCTAATGTGAGTATAGGGTTCCGGGTGCAAAAGGAGGAGATCAGAAGGAGAGATGTGGTGGCAGCAGATTTAACGTGGAGCCAGAAGGAGCAACTCGAGTAGCATCTCCCCAACATCACTTCCAAATTTCCTCTACTAGTCACACATCATCCTCACTTAGAAATATATATCGCTGTTCCTTCATCATGGTCAGGTCAAAAACTTGGAACTCGCTACCTAATAGCATTGTGGGAGCACCTTCACAATATGGGGTTCAAATAGAAGGCACATCACCACCTTTTCATGGACAATTAGGGATGGGCATTGAATGCCAGGCTTGCCATATCCTGGATAACAATTGAATAAACACAGATATGTGAAGAATTTGGTATTTAATATTTTAACGACAGCCTCCCATTGGTTTCTTTAAAGTGCATTGGTTTGGCTGGTGTTTACCTGACAAATCTGACAGCAGCATGCATGAGTACATGGTGCAGTCAATTGCGAAAAAAAATTGCAAAGGTTGCCTTATTAGGCCCCCTATTTACATTGACAAACCAATATGGTGTGCAGCAAATACCCAGAATAAAATGAGCAGGAGTACAATGTGGACCCTTCAGCATCTTTGTGAAGCAGTAGGGCCACCCATCCACACGTGGTGGGTAGTCAGTTCAGCTTTGTGAAATGCACTTAAGGGAAACTGAAGGAGGTTGACTGGGGTTTTCCAGTCAGCCTCTCGGGTTCCCAGCGATGGCGGAAGATGGTTCAGCTGCCTGGAGAAGGCCTCCCGGTGGCAGGTCCAGACAGCTCCAGAGGCCCTCCCAGCCTGTTTGCGTGCAGCAGCAGCTACTGGCTACCCTGCTCTCCCAGGCAGCGGTGACCCAACTGCAAAGGCCATTCTTTATTTAAAGGTTGAAAAGATTGGAGAGAGGGAAACTCTATTTTGAAGCACCCCCTCCGTCACCTGCATATCATGATACTGGTGCTGCTTTCAAGCTGGAAGGCCTCTGATTGGCTCTTCAACTTTGAGAGCCTGCCCACCATCCTTAGTTGAAAAGTGAGCCCACCATCTGACCATTAATTGGCCGCTCCAGGGAAAATCACAATGAGTAAATGTTTCCCACACAGTGGGGCTGCTGACCCTTGTTTGAGCCTGACGATGGGTTCAGAGCTTGCGTGGGGGGGTCCTGACCCTGGTCTCTTAACCTTAATCTTGCATCCTTCAGTAACAACCACGCTAACTCAGGTTCCTGAATCTCAGAACTTTGGTTCTGGTCTCTTAATCCTTGTCTCTCATTATGATGTTTTAGCCATCTCTGGTACCTCTACCCCAGTAATTAAATAATGATCTATTGGCTTTGGGTGCTCATTTCTGATGCCCAGCATGGCCTTTCCTGAGTTCTATTCAGTTGAAGACTGGAGGATACTTTTACCTTACCTGCCCAGACAGAATTTGAGGCCACAAAGTGATCCATGTTCGAAGAAAATGCAAATGGCAACCTCATACCTGCGCTCGTTCACAATGGCATTTCGTTGACTACCTTTCAGGGGGAAAATAATGACAGTCACATTGCAACATTAAAAGTGGCTACAGCAGAAAAAGTCTTTGCCATGTTTCTAGAGCTGATTGAATTGCAGGATTCATAGTTTTAGGGAAATGGGTCATTTGAAACCAAGGTTCTGGCCACATTTTTCTATTGAGGAAATATTGTGTTCTGAATAATTACTCAGTGACAACATGGGGCTCAGTGGAATATATGGATGTTAAATTGATTTATGCACAATCAGAAACAATTCACTGGATTTAATTTACATAATTATTTTTAATTCAATTTCCCGGCTGTACCTGATACACGCGTGAGATGTAGCCTGTTCATGAGCACGAAGATTATCACAGCAGGGCATACGCTTCCTAATACTTTACAACTAGTAGGTCAATCCTTAGCAGTGAGGTCTCCCAAGGAGATTGGAAATTGGTTTACGTGAAATCTGCTGCTTTTCAGCTCATTTGCGTGTTCATAGTAACTGCTGGCAGCAAGGATTATTAACTCATTAATACAAAAAAAGCTTACATTTATATAGAGCCTTAAAATGGATTTCAGTATAATGCTTCACACAGAATTAAACACTTTGAAGTGCAACAACTGTTGGCAAATGCAGCAGCCATTTTGCATTTAGCGACAAACTGCAAATAACAATGAGGTGGCGGACAAGGTGATCTGTCTCTAGAGATGCTCATTAAGGTGGGGAATGTTGATCAGGTTAAAGCAAAATACTGCGGATGCTGGAAATCTGAAATAAAAACAGAAAAACTCAGCAGGTCAGTTTTAACCAGCATTTTCTGTTTTTATAACGTTGACCAAGTTGCCTGGAGAATTCCTCAGTCTTCAAATAGTGCCAGAGGATCAATGGGCCAGATTTTGTGGTAGCAAAGATGGTGAAACTATCGGCTTGGAAGCTACACATGCGCAATTGGATGTGAAAATCCTGAGGTTGCTGCCGTTAATTCTGTGCTTCCTCAAAGGATACCCTATTGAAGTTCTCACAGTCTGCATTCAAATAGAAGTCACTAAACTGATGAGAACTTGCACTTTTTACACTGCTGTTCACTCTGTAATTACTGTTGAAAATGTTAAACCTTGTTGAAAGAAGTGTATCTGGGTTTTTAACAACCTACTAACTTCATAATTACTGCTTCACTGGCCATCAAATACTAATTTAATATTTGTAGAATATCAATTTGTAGAAAAGCATTATGATAAAAAGATCCGCATTTTAAAAAGTATTTTTACAGATGTTTGTTTATGATATTTCAGCTTCTACTTATGGGTATGTCCCAATCATGTTATTCACACTCCATCAAATTTAAAATTAAAAGTGGAGGGATTCATTAGTTTTTGCTTTCTGGTTTGCTCTCTGTGGGGATACTCCAATATGATTGGTTGCTTACCCTGCTCAATGATATCAGTGTTGCTGGATGCCTGGAGCTCCCCTTGACTTGGCAACAAATTCAAGCTGACATTGGGAAAGGGATAGCCATACCACAGGGATCATTTGATCTTTGTGGGCAGCTTTCTTTGAGGTCAGCGGTGAACACAATTGCTTTGCCGCTGAATGTGAAATCAGGGCCTTTAACATTCTCTTAATTTGCTGAAACAAGCAGATTGTGATATAAAAAAAAGAAAGATTAATATAATTTTAACTCACAAGAGAAATTCAATTTTAAATGGTTAGTCTGCTGTCTCTCTGGGGTAGCTCTATGAGATGTAAATTTTTCCATATGATCAGCTGGAATGCAAATAGCCTTTCCCATATTTAGATTGAATAAAAATACCTCCTGTTAAATATTCACCTAGGTTGTTCACCAATTAAATTTATCCTGGTGTAGTGAGAAGATTAATATGCAATCTTTGATTGTTGCCAAGTGTTAAAAAGATTGATTGGGATGAAGGAAAATCACACGGATGAGATAAACACCCCAAGCAATTATTCCAGGGTTTGAGATATGATGACCCTCAACTTTGGTTTGTTTAGCTTCCTTAAAAATACATGTTTTGTCAGAAAAAGAGATTCGAAGGTTAAGTGTTCCAGGGTTGACTTTTAGTTGTATGTCAATGTTCGATATCTGTTGAAACACATCAAATTCTACTAGCATTTTGGGGCTCATATGTTCTGCATGTTACACATCTAGCTGAAAAACCTTTGCTCAGGCTACATTCCATCCACCAGGAAACAAGATCAAGCTGCACAGATGAAAATGTAAGACAAGCTGTAAGCCAAATTTGCTGTGTTTTGCTCTGTAATCACAGAAAGGCTGGCACTTAAAATCATAAATTAACTTTTTGAAGACTGCTTCCAAAACTTTTGTATGATAATTGGGTACTTTAATATTTTGCTTATGCTTTTGCTTCTATGAAAAATTACTTACATCAGTGACTAGACTTTCAAAAGTACTTCATTGGCTATAAAGCACTTTGGGACATCCTAAGGTTGTGAAAGATGTATAAATGCAAGACTTTCTTTCTTTTAATTGTAAGTTAATCAGGATAGTAGATTAGCTTGTCTAACATGGACCAGCATTGTGATAGTTTCCACATTCTGACTGACAGGAGGCGCTGTGGGAGCTCTATGATCTGCAGTAAGCAATTTATCATGATCAGGGTTAATTGTCAGACTTTAGCTCCATAAACTCACAAAGTGCCAGGAAGTAAAATAGTACTTCTGTTCATAAGAGATGTAATCTATTTGTAGAAATTGTAGTCAACCTGTTTTTGTGAGAAAACAGTGTTGGAAAAAGTGTGAACTCTAACAAATGACAGGAACTTGATTGAATACATTATCTGAAGAATGACAATGCAATACTCTTTCAGGAGTGCGCTGGAGCAGCAGTCTAGATTTGAGTTCAACTCATTAGTAGGATTTGAACCTGTAATTTTCTGACTAAAAGATCACATCTTTCACAACCACCATCTGCCTCAAAGTGCTTTTCAGCCAATGAAGTACTTTTAAAGTGTGGTCACTCCAGTCAATGTAGAAAAAGAAAGAAAGACTTGTATTGACATAGCTCCTTCGACATCCCCACCTGGCTTCACAGCCAACTAATTACTTCTGGAGTTATGCTCACATTTTTTTAGACAAACATGATAATGTATATTTTAAAATCCCATGGGCACTGTAATGCAGCAGGGCTGTAAGTATATCAGCAGGATAGCACAAGACATATTTGTATTGATAGTGACACTGGGCAGCAACACTCTCAATCGAATGGAGGAACTGGAGGTCTAGGAAAGCAGAAACACATATTCAAAAACAAGATCACTAAAAGCAAAGAGGTGATGATGAATCAGTACATGACATTGATTAGGTCACAGTATGCAGTTTTTCATGCTCCATTATAGAAAGGGTGTTGGACCCTTGGAAAATATGTAATCCTGATTCAAGATGATGTTACCTGTAATATGTTGATACAGTAATGAGGATTTATTTTAAAAAATGAGGGCTGTTTTGACTGGAACGGAGCAGGTTGAAGGGGGCTCCATTAGAAATGTTTGAATTTGTGAGAAGATGGAGAGTGAAAGATCATTTCTACTGGTCAATGAATTGTGAAAATGATATCATAAATTTAGGTTTAGCACTAGAAGCAGGAAGCTGCGGGGGGATAGTTAAAAGGATTTTTTTCACTCAAAAGATTGTTAGAATATGTATTACCACTGGCAACTATTAAATCCAAATTCAATATGACTATCAAAGTGAATTAGGTGAGTTTTTATGAGCAAAAATATTACAGGAAATGGGCCGGAGTAGATAGCTTTGATGTGGAATAGCAATGGCAATGACACAGGCACAAACAGCCTTCTGCGATGCTGAAATTTCTGTGATTTCAGTTCTTCGATTATAGCATCTGGCTGCATTTTGACTCTGTATAACGTTATTGTCTCTAAACCCTGCCTGAGAGATTATTTCTAATGTTTTCCTGGTGTTATAAATTTACTTTTATTTCATTTCTGTTATGCCCTCCAGTCCTACTTTTTCTCTTACTTTGAAGCAATTCCCTTGGTTTATCTTATGTATCTAACCTACTACCATTTAATATTTTATAGAACCCAGTGAGCAACCCTTAACTTTCTAGGTGGCAAAACTTGAACTTCCTCCAATCTTGCCTCATAGCTCATCATTCAGCATCAGTCTGCTTGATCTTCTGTGCATCTTTTTAATGTAGATATATACTTTTTGTGGTGACAGAGCATTGAACACAATAGAGTATATTCATTGGTCTTACACTCACAATGGAAATCTGTATGGAAGGGAGCAGGGGTTAAAGAAATGACCCTACATTGTTGAAGCCCTACCCACCAATTCTGCTGTCTTTGGATGTGTTGAATTTAACTTGTCATTTGAATGTCCAATTGCTTTGCCAAATGAAATTGTTTTACTGCATCTTGACTTCACTCTGTCCCAATTCAGGGCCTCAGATCGGATAAGGTTACATTTATTTTTGCTGTACAAAGTAAAACAACAGGGACAAAGTGGGACTTCATGCAACACCTCCATTAGTTTCACACTTACGCTACATTGCTTGTGAGATGCCTATATTAAATCTGTTTCTGATCCAATCTCCTAGTTAATTTGAGATCTTTCATATGGAACTTTATCAAAACTTCTTGTACATCCAGATAAAAGCACTCAGTGATTTCCAGAGCCTGACTTTAACTCTTGTGAAAGTGGATGGGCTTTGAATGGGTTAAAATTGAGACCCTGGTGTCTACTTTGAAAAGTCCGCAAAGAAGTCACAGAAGGTTGTCGAGCTGTATATTCTCCTTTGAAGTTTATGTTGGCTGTTTCTTATTATTTTTTAGCAGCTACCATCTTTTTATTTTTTAGCAACTACCTTCTCCAGCTACCCCTTTGAATGGTTTATTTAATTTTCTTAGACTAATGGGCTGGTAAATCTGATTTGTTGCCATTTTTCAATATACATTTCTTCATTCCAGTTCTGGAGAGCTCACCAGCCCTCAAAGATTCCTGCTTGATTATATCCAGTCTTCCTCTGTCTCCTTTAATATGTCCTGGGGTCCCTTTAACTTATCAAATATCTCTGCCAACTTACTTTAAGCTGCTCTAGGATGCTAGATATACCATAGGATTTGATAGTAAGTGAGTGTTATCACCTTTGGTGAACATGTCCAGAAAATGTTCATTTATACTGACTGCTTCAAAGCATTGTCCTGGTGACTCATTTCACAACTCTATTACCCAGTCAGTGGAATCGTTCTGCCTGACTTTCTGTCTAAGTCAGAATTCTTCATTTTTAACTTTTATTCTCTGCCAGTTGAACTTATGACTGTCGGAAGCTCATTAAAATTCAAGATTAGTCCCTGCCAATTCTTGGAACAACAGGAAATTGGGTGCATGTAGAAATAATTTTACCCAGCCTCATTTTAATATTGCATTAAAATTCCCACCTTTTTTTTGGGGAAACCAGAAATGTGCATGGAGTGCAAACTCAATAGGAATCCACCAGAATGGATCGCTGCCAAACATCTCCTTCCTTTCAACCTCATAAATTGATGCATAGGAGATGAAAATTGCCCAGAATATCTTATTTGCTATGGAACCCTATTTTCAAAGAGGTGTATAATTTCTCCTTTGCTGTAGGATGGTTGTTACATTGATCCCAAGCCAATTGGTGAAGTATGAAACCAGACACTAATACTTTTCTTGATAATAGGTTCATTCACAGAATGCAGCATTACATAGGCCTGCTTCTGACCTACCAACCGCAGTGTCCCAGCAGTCTCTCTTTATAAGTACTCTAAGTACTTAATTAAAGAATACCCTTCACTTGTGCATCTTAACAAATAACTAACATGCCATTACCAATGGTGAGTTACACAATATATTCTTTGTAGTGTCAATTAATTTAATTGAGGTGCATTACGTCTTTTCTGCTTTTGGATCTTTATCTTCAGTAAAATACAAATGAGCATTGCTGAAAAAAAGAGATTTTTTGTCAAAGCTTTTTGTCTTAGACTCATCAGGACAATCTATAAGAAAATATCAATGCCAGGGGAATGATGATATTTATACTGTATGAGAAGGGAGTGCTGATTGGTTGGCAAGTGGACTCTGGTAGAGGCATTGCCATGGAGAATGCATCAGTTTATAGTGACTGACAGTTAACTGCCAAGCATTATTTGAAATTTAAACCAGGCAGCTTGACTTTGATTGGTCAAGACATTGCTCTGGGGAATGAATAAGCGAATGGCTGTCAGTTATTTTGTTTAGCTGAAACAAGTGCAATCATACATTGAGTTTTGGATGCATTATTCATTCTGGGTTTCCTCTGCTTGCGCTTTCACTCTGCTTCAGATTTGTGCTTACTTTGGAAGGAGGCTGCACTATTTTTTATTTGGTTAAGCCAAGTGTAGTGAACCTGGGCGAACGACTCCCAGGATTCAAATTTGACTTCAAAACTCCTAAGTGAAGCCTTCAGAGTGTCCTTGTAGCGCTTCCTTTGATTGCCATGACAGCGCACTCCAGATTCAAGCTATTCATAGAAGATTCCCCTTGGTAAGTGAGTGTCAGGCGTTCTGGCCACGCGATCAGCCCAATTCACCTGTGACTGTCTCAGTATGGTTCAGATGCTCGGAAAGCCAACTCAGGTGAGCATCTCAGTGTTTGATATTTTGCCCTGCCATCTGATCTTCTGAAGCTTCTGAAGGAATCTCAAGTGAAAGTGGTTGAGCTTCTTGGTATGACGCAGGTACAGAGTTCAAGTCTCACACACAGGAGCGTGGACAGGACTATTGCTCTATAGCCTTCCAGTTTGATGACAGACATACTCTTCTTCATTCCTAGTCTTATATTCAAAGTCTGCCGAAAGTTACACTTGCTTTGGCAATTCTTGTATGGGTCTCGTTGTCAATATAGACAGCTCAAGAAAGTGTGCTCCTGAGATAAGTGAACTTATCCACTGTTGACAGGTTCTGGTCATGAACTGAAACCCTGGGCTTGAGATGGGGCTTTCTTGAAGTGGGTTGGTACATTGCTTCAGTTTTCTTCGTGCTGATCGTAACATCGAAGTTTGTCGCATGCATTGGAGAACAAATCCATGCTACATTGCTTGTCCAGCTCTTTCCTGGCAGCTAGTGCTCTGTCATCAGCACACAGGAAATCACAAAGAAAGTCCTTGAAGGCCTTGGTCTTTCCCCGGAGTCGTCTCACGTTGAGCAACTTTCCGTCCATGCAATATCAGATATCAATGTCAGGATCACCATCATGGAAGGCATCAGAGTGCATGGCGTACAAAAACGTGAAGAGGGTTGGCGCTAGCACACAGTTATGTTTAACTCCATTAGTGACTGGGAATGGGTCAGAAGACTCACCATCACCTAGGACACCTGTGAGCAGGCTGTCATGGAACTGTTGAACCATTGTGATGAATTTGCAGGGTAGCCTAATTTCTCCATTACCTTCCAAAGGCCCTCATGGCTGACTGTGTCAAAGGCCTTTGTCATGTCATTAAATGTGGTGTAGAGGTCCATGTTCTATTCTTGGCATTTCTCCTGGAGCTGTCTAACTGTAAACATCATATCATTGGTTCCTTGGCCTTTTCTGAAACTGCACTAACCCTCTGGGAGCAGATCCTGGCTGAGATGCAGCACTAAGTAGTTCAGAAGGATTCTGGCGAAGATTTTGCCGGCGATGGAGAGGAATGAGATTCCTCTATGACTATCGCAAGACTGGTGAGCTTCTTTCCACTTGTACAGGTGGACAATGGAGCAATCTTTGTATTCTTGCGAGATGGTTTCTTGCTCCCACATAGACTGAAAGAGTTCAGTGAGCTTCTTGGCCAGGCATGTGGACCTCAGCTGGGATAGCATGAGCTCCTGGAACTTTGTCACTATACAGGAGTTTGTGCTCCTCATTTCTAACACCGTCGGAGGGTTATCAAGGGAGCAGTCAATGGCAACCTGTGGCAGCCTGTTGATTGCTTCTTTATATGCGAATGTTCCGGTAGGCATTGTGTTTAGTTAGGGATGACATGTCATTGAGGAAAACCCTATACAGGCAATGTTTCTCCTCCAGTAGTTCCTGGATTACCTCATTGTTTTCATCGAACTACTGTTGCTGCAAAAGAGAGGTAGGGCCAAAGGCCTCTACAGCAGTGGAGTACACTATACCCCTGAAATTTTCCCAGCAGTCAGTGCCGCACATGGCTTTCATTACACGCACATCCTACCTGTCCCTCTGCCTGGTGATGACAAAGTCAATTAGATGCCAAGGGGATGCCTCCAAGATGTCTTGTTGTGATTCAGAGGGCGGAGAATTATGTTGGTGATTAAGAGCTCGTGCTCAGCACATACCTTCAGCAAGAGACCATTTCTGTTACAATATCCAACCTTCTTTTTTCTGATGACCCCTTCCCTTGCCTGGTGACCTGCACCAACTCCTGTGTTGAAGTCACCAAATATAATTAACTTCTCTGGCTTTCACATAGTAGCAATCAAGGAGTGGAAGTCATCATAGAATTTATCCTTGACTTCACCAGGGTTGGTCATGGTAGGGACATACACACTAATGAGAGTTGCTTACCAGTTGCCATGCAGGGAGGAGTTTAAGCACCATCAGATAATCATTAAACACCTTTGGGAAGGCAATTTAACTTACTGACGAGATGGCTCATGAAGCAAAGCCCATGCCAGCTTTGCGTCGTTCTTCTTTTCCACAGCCATTCCAGAAGAATGTGTAACCTGCACCGACTTCCTTGAGCTGACCCTCCTCAGGTAGATGCATTTCGCTGAGGGCAGTGATCAGGATGATGTACCTAGACAGTTCTCTATGACCAAGAGCAGTTCCTGTCTCAGGTCTGTCAGCTGTGGCATTGTTCACAGGAGTGCACACGTTTCATGCACCAGTGGTGACCGGTCCCACTTTTGCTTACTTCTTTGAGATTGACTTACAACTTGATGGGATCCCTGTCCACCTGGCCAGGGAGATAAAGTAGACAATATTGAGGGGACCTTTTCTAGCCCCTTCTTCTTACTAGGGAAGTGAGCAGTGTGGTCCTGAAATGGGCTACTCACTCGTTCAGGGGGTTGCTGAATTCCACTTCTGCTTCATCCTAGTGAAAAAAGACATTATGGCCTGAGGCGCCTGTGTACAGGTTCTCAGCTGCAGCTCCCAGTGAATTCACATCTGCTGCTCTGTCACTCGCCCATTGCCACAGGGCTTATGACAGATAGATATACCCATATACTCAGACTCATATACCCACAGACAAAATGTCTATTATTTCCTGAATATGCTTCATTGTGTCTTCCCAAACAGACCATGTATTTCATACATCCTCTGGGCAGGAATTAGAAGCTCGATATGCAGGTTTTATATAACCATCTGAGCCATCAGGTCATACAGACTCGAAACGTTTACTCTGTTTCTTTCTCCACAGATGCTGTCAGACCTGCTGAGTTTTTCCAGCATTTTGTGTTTTTATTTTATATAACCATGGTCAGGCTTGTACTGTTTCCTGAACTGACCAAACACTCCTTTCCTGATTGGGTTTATGCACCTTCTCCCTCCTGCCCCCTCTCCCAATGAGTTTGGATACTCCTACCTGGAAAGAGCACCTGGATCCCAATTTGTGCAGTTTGCTGGACCCAGTCGAAAAAGTAAAAGAGGAAATGTTTGAAAAGTATTTAAAGTAATTCCTGTGATGAGCGATGGAAGTGCAGAGTCAGAACTGCTGAACGTGCAATTCTGAAGGCTGACTGCTTCTCGCTTTAATAATTCTCGGTTTAACCTTAGACTCCACTGTAATCACAAGACAGCACAACTCCATAAAAATGGAAGCAATGTGAAGTCCCAAGTGCCTAATTATAAACTCCGAGTCATAAGGGTGCCAAATATGTTGCTGTACTCAGTGTCAGTCGAAGCTAACAATGTCCTGTTTCCCAGCATTGAATAACTTGTTCCAGCATACCATCCTACTCTCCCTTTGCTCCTCTGTGTAAAACACTTTCATTGTGTTAATGTTCCAGCTTTTAATTAAAATTGGGTCATTGTGCAATATTTCTGGTCATGTCTATGCTGACCATTCAAATTGACATCTACTGTCACATTTCCTTCTGCAGTTTTTTGCAATACAAATTTCTGAAATCTGAATCGCAGAAACTCATCAATTGAAATCAAACAGCTTCAACTGGCTTGTGTAGTGCCTATTTTTTTTTAAACTGCTATGCAGTGTCTTAATGGTGGAAAACTGAATCTGAGATATGTGTGCACGTTTCCGATAGGAAGTGCTCTGGATGCCATCTCAGTAATAGGGTTTGTGGTGTCAAGCTAACCACTGCCAGCAACATGCATAGTAGGCAAATCATGATGTCAATCAGTTTGCAGCACTGATTTGATGTCAGTGCTATCATTTTTCAATGCCAAGCTCCAGCCTATGGCTTGTCTTAATCTCCCACAAAGGCATACAGTGTTAAATGGCATTAAGGACCTACGCCACCCATCCATTCAGCCCAGTCCTATTTAAAGGCATTGTGAACTACTTACAGATTAATTGGTGGATTTCTTTCCCCTGGCTCTAATTGCACATGTTTTGGAATTTTCCTATTACTTGCCTAAAGGTTGAGTACTCTAAAGGGAGTAACCGGCTAGTGTCGAATTACTTGATTATGTACCTGGAAGGAAGAAACAGTAAAAACTGCGAAATGAGAATTCTGGTCTGAACTGGTCTTATATACCTTAAATGGAACACCAGTAAAAACTGGGAAATAAGAGTACTGGTCCAAACTGTTTTTTCGTTTCTGGGTATTCAAAAATCTTGTGCTGAAACAAGTGGCTTCCAGGCATGGGTGATTGGATGGCCTTCCTCTTGGAATTGAGCATGACTGGGAGATTGCAGAGGCCACACAGAGCAGGACAAGCTGTTGAAAGAGGGAAGAGAAGAGTGTGGGAGGGCTCTCAGTGGGAGGACATACTTCAACATCAGTGTGGACAAATGCTCGAGACTTCTTCACTCCGCTAATGTGATTGTGACTGAAAACTGTAAAGTACTGCAGCCAAAACTGCAACCTCAAAGCAGGGCAAGGACAGCATTTCCTGTGGCTGCCAAGGTGATCATTGCTCTTAACAGCGCTCCCACACTTCTTGCAACTGCATGCACTTGCCCTTTAAGAGCTGCAGGCTGTCTTTAAGTTGCCCTAGCCACACGTGAAATGGAGCCAGCTGATAAGTGCAGCCATTGGACATTGCATTTAGTGCTGGCTTCATTCAGAAGTCATGTGGAATCACGTACCAGTTTAATGTGCTGTCTGCAACACATTGCATACGCATGGATTAATCGTGTATTGAGATTCTCATACCTGTTTTTGGCGGTTAGACAATTTCTCCCGCTAGTTCGTTATTTTTACTGTGCATGCATTGGGCAGGTGAGTTTGCCAGTGGCAGCAGGGACCAAGTTGGCAATAACAACTGGGCCAAGTCAGAGATAGCAATGAAACATTAATAGCCATAGTTAGAATCAGAAATGTAGCCAGTCTGATTGTGGTGGTGGGTGGCAAGAGGGTAAGAGTGGCAGAGGAGAGCACATTCGGAATAGCAAGGTGATGGCCCTCTGCACACCCTGTCCTTCCAGCTGCAAAAACCTATTCACACTGAGAAGGCCAAACTTAATAGGTTCTTCACGGGTTTCTTTCCATTTCATTTTAACAAGATGGTGGCAACCACTTAACAAGATTTTCTTCTCCACTTTCTTGTTAACTGCTTGACAGTCTTGTAACAATGCAAGCAGCGCATGAAATAACACGAATAACAGATGCGCATTTATTTATGATTCAGAGCAGGATTTTTCACCAGTCCACTTACAACTCCAGAGAAACACCTATCCTATAACATACCTCAGCATTCTAGAAGTCGCCAGGTTAAATTTCATGTGCAATTACAATGATATTCAGCCTAAAGAATAATTGTGTTGGTACTTCTTAAAATGGTTCCAGTTGGGGGATTAGCACCTTACTTATTTTCTTCAGTGTCATGCTGCTCCTGCTCCATCTTTTTGCTATCAGCACCAGAATGAGATGTGTTAGATATTTCACAATTCTCTGCTTCTGAACTCCCTGTCTCTGAACTCCGCCTTCTCTGATGACTGAGGATTTCCCACTACACTAAATTGGTTTTCTTCCAAAAGATTCTGAAATTCTTTTCCTTGCTTCTTGCTCTGCAATTTTTTTCTTTGTTTTTCCTGTCCCTCTTCTGAATCTGTCTGGTTGACACATTTCATAATTAATTGCTTAACATAGTTACTAAGTTCATCTCGTGGCCCTCCAGAATTTCTGATTTTATGGGGAAGGCTTTAATAGGTAAAAGCTCACTATTTAAAATACTTCCCAAACAGCATACTGATTGGTTAACTAAAAACATGCCATTGGTAAATAACAGAGGTTTTCAAACAATGCTGTTTGGTTATTTTTGGCAGACAAGGCTTAGTGAGTTACAATGATGTCCTGGTGATGCAGAGGGCAAACCAGTTTGATAGTCTGAATGATAAAAATGTGTTTTTATTAAATGTATTGCTTATTTTGAATAGAAAAGAAATGAGACGTTAACATTTGTGGAAATCAATCATAATAATTAGGGATATTTTCCAAAAATGGATATTTGACCAATTATCACTATGCTGGTGAAGATTTTTATTTTAGTTTAGGCAAGTTTAGGCCATTGTTAGAAAACAAAATATTTTCACTGGAATATTAAAATCAACAGCCTGTTTTACATCTTTGCTGATTTTTATGTTTATTGAGGGGGAGATGAAAGGGCGTTGATTTGGCTAAGTGTAAGAAAAGGATCTAAAGTGAGCTTGGGGTGTGAACAAAAAAACTGGAAATCAATAAAACAGATGCGGGAGTTAATCAGGATGGAGTTAAAAACCCAGATGGACAAATACCTGCTTCAGCATGAATTAGCTTGCTAAGTGACTGCCATGTGGGGAATTTTAGCAGGGAGGGTGCTAAAAAAATCCCATTCAACATTCAATGGATGTCATGGGTTCTCATACTACTGAAGTTGTGGATCTAAAAAGATAAAAGGAGTTCAAAATCAATGACTACCCTGGAATGGTGATGAACTGTACGTCATATAGAATTACATCTGCTCCAATATTCATGGGGAGGTGGGGAGGGTGAGGGGGCGGCTGAAATCAGCTGAAGAACCCGACAAGGCTGGGAACATGGAGGAACTGTTGATCTCAACGGTAGCACTTTATTAGTATTTTGTAACGTCACCTCTTGTATGGCAGCCGGCCAAATGAAAAGCTTGATCAATGCATGAGAGAGAAAGCTAGTAGCAGGGGGCTGGAGTTGGGGGTCCCCTGCAGCCAGCCCTTCTCACTGGGAAGGGAGCCACCCAACATCAACATGGTCACCAAGGCCTGCCAGGCTATAGCTGTGGTGCAATCCAAACAATGACTCACATTGTCGAGGAACGTCCACTGAATATGCTTGAAAACAGGCTTAAAGAACTCCATCTAGCCACTGACAAGGTTATTGCTTGGCTCTGTGACTATGCACGCGCTAAATAGCTAAGTAAATAATCTGGGAAAAGAGTTCCAGTTGACAATTGGAAGGGCTGGAGGGGTGAGGCGATCAAGAGGATGGGAGGAGTGAGGTGATCACCAGGGCTGGTGCGGAGTGGGGGAGACTGATGTTGTGTCCAGGGGAGGTCGAAGGCTTTCTTAAAGGACCACGGGTGGGGCGAAGCACTACTGCTCCTCTTAGCCCATAAGGAGTGCTAAAGCCCCTTAACATAGGAAGCCGACAGCTCCTGAATCAGTTGCTGGAATCCCACAGCTTGGGTCTCCTCCTCACAAACTATTAAATTCAAGTCAAGTTGTGGATGATTTCATTGCATTGCAACTTTTTAATGTTAATTTGGGCTTTGTCTGCCTCTTGTGGAGCCTTGTCCGTGGCCTGATATCTACATGTTAAAACTTAGAGGTGGAATTGGGGTCAGGTTGCCCAATCCTGATGTTTGAAACTCCCTCGCACCTCCTCTTGACAATGGGTGGGGGGAGGGTTTGGATATGTGTAGAGAGGCCTGCTAAAATTGAAGCCATAGAATCTACAGCTCAAAAACAGGCTATTTGTCCCAAATGGTTTATGCTGGTGTTTGTACTCCACATGAGCCTCCACACAGCTCTAATTGCTTCTTACGCACTTTCTCATAACCCTCTATTCCCCTTGCCCACATACATGTAACAAGCCTTCGGATAAATGCATAAAATCTCTCTGCTTCAACCACTCCATGTTGGCAGCAAGTTACAAACTCCCACTGCTCTCATGTGTAAATAAATTCCTTGTAAATTCATCATTTATCTGTTATTGACTACCTTATATTTATGTCACCTTGTTTTAGACTCACATGCAGTTACTCCACATCTGCCTTATCGAACTCCTTTATAAGTTTTAAAGTGGTATTAAATCTTCTCTTTGTTTTCCCTATTCCTGATAAAAGATCTCAGGCCCGCTCAATTTTTCCTAATAAAATTGTCACATCTTCTCAGATCTGGTAATATTTTGAAATCTTTTCTTCACTTACTCCAGTGCCTCAATATCCTTTCTGTAGTTTGAATTACTCACAATACTGGCAGAATTTTCCGTTTTGGGGAGCGTGTGTGGGCACAGGCGGGCGCAGACCCGATTGGCGCCCACGATCGGGTCCGTACCACCATTTTATGTGAGCGGGCCAATTAAGGCCTGCCCAGCGTATTTACTGACTCCCATGGATAGTGGGAGTGTGTGGGCGGCAGCGGGCGTGCACTGATCGCTGGGTCCAATGGCGACCCGGCAGTCTGTTTGAAAGAAGGCCTGGCAGCCTCCTGTAGGCTAGTGACAATGGCCAATTCGAGGGCTCACCACAGGGGGTCAGCTGAGCAGGCCAGGCTGGAGGGTCTGTCGCAGGAGCAGGGCAGGCTGTAGGGTAGGCCAGCGGGGGGCTAATGCGAGGAGGTGGCAGCATGGCGAGAGGTGTTGGTTCCCCAGGATGGGAGGAGGAGGCCCCCCCCCACATGACCAAACGTGCCTGGGGGGAGGCGGAGGAGGTGGTGAGCTCCCGCGATGTGGTGAGGAGCACCTGGATCCAGTGTCGCAAGCGCTTCAACGATTTATTGTGCTCTGGAATGGTGCGTACCATGTTGGCATTGGGCATTTAACCCAGCAGGTAGACTTAGCCTTTGAGGCCGCCCTCCCCGATGTCTTACTATCGTGACTGCATTGAATCATGTTGGGCATTTTTCCTACGCTGGGTGGGCAAGCAGATAGTGCCCATGCTTAGATCAGCCTGAGTGGTTCATGAGGAGATGAGTTCTCCCCCGCACCATGTGTTGCTCTTAGTTGCCCATGACTAGTTTGGGGCAACCTGCAGGAGATGCAGCTCAGTGCATACTCAGAACTCCAACACATGTCCTATTTACGGTGATGAGATGGTGGAAGGGGAGCCTCAGAGTGTCATGGCCAAGAACCACCTGCTGCCCTCGACATCGCACCTAGTTGCGCCTCCTTGCTATGGGAGCAAAGACCGTGTGTTTCCTAAAGTGATGGACGCAGAATGTGTCCAAGGTGGCCCTTGCCCCCCGTTGGGAGCAGGCGTACTAACTTTGTGTGACTGATCAGCAGTAGCGGGGAGAGGAGGCACTGGAGGCCTGAACTGGCCCACTGTGGTTGGGGTGCGGCATATGTGTGCAGAGTCCATGTGCGATTAACCCCAATGAATGGTGTTCTCTCTTTCTCAGGAGAATTCTCATAATACATTGGAGTGTTCGCGGACTGGAGGCAGCCAGGCTCCCTCCTCATGTTAAGCCGCTTCGAACAGGAGGCCCTGGAGCTTGAGAGGCGCCATGCGCCCAGGTCAACTGGTGTCAGTGAGGCTGGGGTGGAACGGCCAGGTATTTGAGGTCAACAGTGACATCGCTATGTCCTCCCAACATCCATAGCACTGATGATTGTTTCATTTGTTATTGTTGCAACATTGCTCAGTCATAAAGTGATAGAGTCAGAGGTGTGCAGCACAGAAAAAGGCCCTTCGAGGGTGTGTGGGTCAAACACCTTCCTAAGTCTTCTAATCCCATTTCCCAGCACTATGCCCATTGCCTTGTATGCCATGGCATCGCAAGTGCACATCCAAATACTTTTAACATGTTAGGAAGGTTTCTGCGTCTACCACCCTTTCAGGCAGTGCGTCCCACATTACTGTGTGCAAAAGTTGATCATCACCTCACCTGTCAACCTCATGCCCCTTACTTTAAATCAATGCCACCTGGTTACTGATCCCTCCGCCAAGGGGAAAAGTTCCTTTCTGTCGACCCTATCTATGCCCCTCATAAGCTTATACACCTGAATCATGTCACTCCTCAATCTCCTCTGCTCCGGGGGAAATAACCCCGGTCTATGCAATCTCTCTTCATAAGTCAAACTCTCCAGGCCAGCCAGCATCCTGGTCAACGACCTCTGCACTCTCTCCACTCCAATCACATCCCCCCCGTGAAGTGCATTTCAGAACTGCACGCAGAACTGTAGCTGTGGCCTAGGCAGTGTTTTCTGCACTTGGAACATTACCTCCCTGCTCCTATATTCTATGCCTTGGCTAATAAAGGCAAGTATGGCAGTTACCTTCTTAAACACCTTATGTAGCTGTCCTGCTACCTTAAGGGACCAGTCGTTATGCACACCAAGGTCCCTCTGATCCTCCTTACTTCCCACGGTCCTACCATTCATCGTGTATTCCTGTGTCTTGTTTGTCCTGCCCAAGTGCATCACCTCACGCTTATCCACATTACATTCCATTAGGCATTCATCAGCCCATCTGACCAGCCCGTCTATATCCTGTAATGTAAGGCGATCCTCCGCACTATTTGCCACTCCACCAATGTTCGTGTCCATTGGTTCTGGAAGTTTGAGTGCATAATGAGCCAGAGGGAAAGGGATGAAGTGTGTCACTGTGTGCACGCTAACTGGTCCACTGTCCTTATTGTTCATTTCAGCGTCGTCCGAGCATGGCCAGCAGGAGAAGCAGCTGCCTGTTGTATCTGTGGGTCCTCACACGGCCCTCTGGATGAGGGCACCAGCTGCTCCGACCCTCTCCCAGTGACCACTTCATTCACTGAAGCTGCGACAACAGGGGAGATGCCAGCTGTGGACCTGGCAGATCCCTCCCAGGCGGGCCCAGCACAGGCTCCATGGGCCAGAGGGTGACTGTCAAGTTCATCGAGGCCAACAGGACAGCAGAGTCAGCAGGCTGTCTCAGATGCCACTCCCAGCGATGGGGCAGCACCAAGACGTAGCACCTGTAAACGTAAACATAAGGCACCTTAAGCACACCACGGGTTTCTCACTGGTGCTTTTGTGTTGACCTGAGATTAGGTCCTTATAATTTTTTTTTGCTTGCTTAATGTTTTGTTTTGGAATTGTGAGATCATCTGATGTTTAAAATAAAAATCAGATGCGGTACCATGGCTGAGGGTGGATCCTTTGTTCTGCATGTGTATGTTTAAGAGAAATGTCATGAGTGTTTGTTTGGACATTCAAATTTATGTCCAAAGCCCTTAGTTCCTGCTGATGGCCTGGCAGATTTTGCACTTAGGTATCGAGTATCGAGGCGGCGGTCCAGGCTTGTCCTGCTGATCCATTTGTGTTGAGCTACCTGAAGGTTCGTTGGATTAAAGCCTCCCGGGTGTCCCTGCTTCCTTGGTGTGGTCACGGGTCAGCGTCTACCTTCTCAGCGCTCCCCTGTGCTTCCTCATCCTCGGAATCGCTGCTGGACTTATTGTGTGCAGCTGCAGACACTGCGTCAATGTCTTCATCACCCACTGCGTCCCCCCCTTTCCAGGGCAAGATTGTGTAGAGCGCAGCATGCAACCATTATCATCGACACACGATCTGGGAGGTACTAGAGTGCGCCCCCAGAGCGGTCCAGGCATCGGAAGCGCATCTTGAGAAGACCGATGGTTCTCTCTACCACAGCCCTTGTGGTGCCGTGGCTCCTATTGTACCGCTGCTCAGCTTCTGCTATTGGATGGCGGAGAGGCGTCATGAGCTAACGTCTGGGGGGATAGCCCTTGTCACCCAGCAGCCATCCATCCAGCCGGGCTGGAGCACTGAAGAGCCCCAGCACCTGGGAGTGTCTGAGGATGTAGGCGTCGTGGGAGCTGCCTGGGTACCTTGCACAGACTTGTAGAATCAGCATCCTGTGGTCACACACTATCTGCACGTTCATGGGGTGGAATCCCTTCCTGTTGACCAAGGCACTGGGCTCATCTGCTGGCGCCTTGATGGCCACATGTGTGCAGTCCATTGCACCCTGGATGCGGGGGAAGCCAGCAATGGCCGTGAAGCCTCTGGCTCGCTGTGTCTGAATTGCCTGGTCCCAGCGGTAGTGGATGAAGGTCAATGCACACCTGAACAGAGCGTCTGTAACCTGCTTGACACAAGTGTGGACAGCTGATTGGGAGACACCACAAAGATCACCCACCGAGCCCTGGAAGGAGCCGGAGGCATAGAAGTTGAGGGCAACTGTGACCTTCAGAGCCACTGGCATGGGGTGTCCGCCCACACAGTTAGGGGAGATCTCAGGGCCAATCCACTGACAGATGTAGTTGACTGTCTTCCTTGACAGTCGGAGCCTCCTTTGGCACTGCACCTCAGTCATATTGAGGTAGCTGCTTCGCCGCCTGTATACCCTGGCAGCAGGATAGTGGTGTCTTCTGTGGTCCCTTCCACCTTGGGCTACCTCTTGGCCCTGCACCCCTTGTGCCTGCACCTGTACTCCCAAAGGTGGCTCCACTGGAGGCTGCTTGTCCACTCCTGGCCTCCTCCTCATTCTAGCCCTCCCTTCCTCCTCAGAGGAGCTGCCTCCAGGGGACATGTCAGAACCCATACCCAGGCTAAGGGGAGGCCTCCGGAAAGCTGCAGGCCCATTAAAGATTACTGATTGCAGAGTGCTGACCTGAAGCTTCAAAGTACACAGAAAGCTCTGGAATTCATTCTGAACCGCTGCAAATCACACAGGCAAGTTTAAAATACTTTCACCAATAAACACTCTACGAAGCAGATTGACAACCCCACTGAGCCCTCTTATCCCACCTGTGGATGAGGTTCATAGAAAAGTCTTTTACCTGCTTGCCCATTGCACCTGTACGCCGACCCGAAGATCGCACAGGCGCCTAAAAATCGCTGTTCGATGTTCTGGAAATTTCTTTGGTGTAGGGGATATATCAGGAGCAATAGTTGTATATTACTTCAGACTTTATATTAAAGAGCTGGGTGACTCTCATCGGCTCCTTTAAGCCATGGTGAAGAAGAATACAGTTCCTGATAGGTTTTCTGAACTATCTTGGTTTATCTTTGTTCCTTTGGCAACCGTCAGCATTAGAATGGGATGTAGGAATAATGCTTGATTGCCTGATGTTTGATGCAATAAAGGATGAAATGTAGTTTTCTGGGTATACTTCAAAAATTAAAAATCACAGTTGATTGATGAATTAAGGGCCTTAACTAGCCCGTTAATTAATGGCGGGCGAGCGTCAAACTTCATCACGCGCCCGCCCAGTGAAATACCGTGATTGTGCGCGGTGATGTCGGGATGCTCGCCTGACGTCACCACGTGTCATTTTACACACGGACGTGTGGAGCCTGCCCCCTGCACATCAAACTGAAAATACTGCCCCAAGTGTGGCCTAGTCAAGGCTTTATCTAAACTTAACATTACCTCCCTACTTTTGTATTCTATTGCTCTACAAACTGAATCCCAGAACCTCATTTACACATTTTATGGCTCTTTCAACTTGCATTGCTACTTTTAGTGATTTAAGTAGCTGTATTCCCAAGATTAGGTAGGAGACACCACACACCATACACTTCCACTGAGCACAAACAGGAGGGAAGAAAACATTAAGACATATTGTAGACATGAGACAAACTGCTTGCAACTTCTTTTGGATGTAATGTGGAGACTTATTACTAGAAGGGACATATTAATGTAGCAGGCTGTTGATTGTTTAGCAGTGTTGATGATTAGGGAGGATATGTTGTTTATGGGCCACATAGTGTTCAAGACCATAGGATTGTTCATACAGGGACACATTTACAGAGTTAAGTAAAAATCCCTCCATCATTAAATGATGCAGCTGTCACCCTGAATGTGCATATCTCTCAGCCAGTCTTCTTCCTTCTCCTGAGACCCTACAGCTTTACAAAGCCTGCCATCTGATAAAAGTGTTGCACCCTATCACACTCTTGCCTCCATTTTATGGGGAAAATGGTAAAAATGTTACCCCTCTCAAACTAGGCAAATCCATTTAGCAAAAATGGATCAGAAGCTAGGAATCCTGTGACGAGTAACTCCCCTCCTGACTCCCCAAAGCCTGTCCACCCTCTATGAGGCACAAGTCAGGAGTGTGATGGAATACTCTCCACTTGTCTGGATGAGTGCAGCTCCCACAACATTCAAGTAGCTTGACACTGTCCAGGACAAGCAGCCCGCTTGATTGGCACCACATCCACAAACATTCACTCCCTCCACCACCAACGCAGAGTAGCAGCAGTGTGTACCATCTACAAGATGCACTGCAGAAATTCACCAAGGCTCCTACGACAGCACCTTCCAAACCCATGACCACTACCATCTAGAAGGACAAGGACAGTAGACACATGGGAACATCACCACCTAGAAGTTCTCCTCCAAGTCACTCACCATCCATATATCGTCGTTCCTTCACTGTTGCTGGGTCAAAATCCTGGAACTCCCTTCCTAACAGCACGGTGGGTGTACCTACACCACACGGACTGCAGCGGTTCAAGAAGGCAGCTCACCACCACCTTCTTGAGGGTAACTCAAGATGGGCAATAAATGCTCGCCCACATCCCATGAATGAATAAGAAAAAGACGGCAAAAGAATAGAAAAGTCTTGCATTGATATGGCACTTATATTGAGCTCAGAATGTCCCCAAGTGCTTTACAATCAGTGAGGTATTTTTGAAGTACAGTCAATGTTGTAATCTGGAAATGCAGCAGCCAATTTATGAATAGCAAGGTCTCACAAATAGCCAAGTGATAAATGACCAAATAGTCTGTTTTAGTCATGTTGGATGAGGTATAAAGGTTGGTCAGGACATTGGGTAGACCTGCCCTGCCCTTCTTCAAAATAGTACTGCAGGATCTTTTACATCCATCTGAGAGGTGAGATTGGGCTTCAGTTGAACATTTTATCCAAAAGACAGCACCTCTGTCAGTGCAGCACTCCAATTGTACTGCACTGGATTGTCAGCCTGGACTCATTTGTGCTGATGTCTCTTGAAAGGGACCTGAACCCACAACCTTCTGATTCAGAGGATAGAGTGATACCAAATGGGCCGCAGCTGACACTGTGGTGGTTTGGAAAGATCTGGGGCTTGGGTTTTAGCCTCTGCTTGGGGTGGGATCAGAGGTGGGCGGTACCACTGACCTGTATGCTGTCTCCCAGTCTCCATCCCACCCCCCGGCTCATTTACAGGAGGTGGCGGGGGGTGGGGGGGGTGGGGCTAGAGTAACAGCTATCTGATCCAGGTAATTAATGGCCACTTATGGCCAATTAAAGAAAGTCAACTGGCATTTTCCAGTTAGCCTCCAGATTCCCACAGGTGGTGGGAGGCGGCCTCTTAGTGGCAGCCAGTGGCGGGGGGCGCGGTTGGGTGGGTTTGGTGTGCAGCACTCCAGGCGCAACAGGCCCTTCCTGCCTAGATAGTTGCAGCAACAGCTAGAGGCTACACTGTGGAGGAGCTCTCCTGAACAGTGGTGGCCCTGCTGCAAAAAACCATGGCCAGCATTTTACAGCCCCTCCCCCCGGCGGGATATTATGATCCCGCTGAACCGAATGGAGATTTAAATGACTCGCTGGAGGGGAGACACTCTGTGACGGAGCTGTAAAATCCTGACCCATCTTTCAGTTTAAATCTTGAAAGGTTGGAGAGGGAGGGCACCTCCATTGTGAAGTGCCCTATCTTTTACTGACCTTCCATTGCAACCTATTGCCCATTTCAAGCTGGAAAATCTCTGATTGGCCCTCCAACTTCCAGGGCCCACCCACCATCCTTAATTGGAAGGTCAGCCCACCCTCTGGCCAGTGATTGGCTGCTCCAGGGAAGATCACATTGAGTGAGTGATTGTTTCCCACACAGTGCGGGCTTCTGACTCATGGGCAGAATTTTGCCCTTGGTGGAGGGGTGCTCGGTGGGGGCGGGCGGGGATGGTCAGGAAGCTGCCCGCTGCCTGCGATTGGCGCCGCACCGTGATTTCACGCTGGGCGCTTCCTGTGCGGCGGGGTGGGGGTGGGGTGGGGGGAGGAAGAGGGCCAGCGGACTGTGCGCGAACTTCATGCATGCGTGCGAGTGAGCGCTGGGTAATCTCCCTGAGGCAGCTCCATGCTGAAGATGAAGAGGTATAAAAAAAAATAACAATGCAATGAAACATGTCCCCTCATGTGATTCTGTCACATGAGCAGGGCCATGTTATTGATTAAATTTTAAAACTTTTATTTTATTATTATTTGCTTTTGGAAACCTAATCCCGCCCGTGGGTGAGGTTTGCAAAAAAAAAGCAAAGTCCGCTTGGCCTTTTCGCCTGCCCGCCATCCGTTAAGTTGGACGGGCAGTGAAAAAATTAACTTAATTGATTATTTAACAGGCCTTTTAATTGTCGCCCGTCGACCAAGCTATCGGGCGGCTACATGTTGATGTCGGCGAGCTTCCCCACCGTTGAATGAAAATTTCTGCCCCGTATTTCAGCCTGAAGGAGGGATTCAGGACCCTTCAGGGAAAACCCTGCCATATGTGCCTGCTGGTCTATGCAAAACATATTGACCCTGACCTTCAGGCCTGCGGGATTGTTGGAGACTGGACGTGGGATCCAAGAGGTGCGTTGGGACCACAGGGAACTCCTGATGAGCTGACTTCAGTGGGAATTGCCCGGGAAGTTTGATATTCCGACCAGCAATTCCCATGCTCCCCAGGACCCTCGGTGAAAGTCTCCGACAGTCTGAGCAGTTCCGAGATACTTAACTGGATAGTTACCCAGGAAATGTTAAACAGTCTAACTCTTGGATCACTCAAACTGACCCGCCGACTTCCCCCTTGACCCCTGGCTACCCCCCTGAACCCACAACTATCCCCCGTGACCCCTCCGACTACCCCCTCGAACTGCCAACTACCCCTTGACCAAACCTGACTACCATCCACCACCCGATTACCTCGACCTGACTTGACTGGTCCCTGACCTGACTACACCTCCTGACCCATCTCACCCACTTGCCACACTACCCTCTTAACCACATATCTCACCCACCCTACCCGCTCACTCCACTCACCTACCACCTATCCAGGCTACCCATTCACTCATTCATCCATTCACCCATGCATTTTTAAACTCATTTATGAGATGCGGGTGTCGCTGGCTAGGCCAGCATTTATTGCCCATCCCTAATTGCAGTTGAGAAGGTGGTGGTGAGCTGCCTTCTTGAATCACTGCAGTCCATGTGGTGTAAGTACAGCCACAGTGCTGTTAGGGAGGGAGTTCCAAGATTTTGACTCAGAGACACTGTAGGAATGGCGATACATTTCCAATTCAGGATGGTGAGTGGCTTGGAGGAGAACTTCCAGGTATTGGTGCCCCCATGTATCTGCTGCCCTTCTCCTTCTAGATGGTAGAGGTCATGGGTTTGGAAGGTGCTGCCAAAGGAGCCTTGTTGGATTTTTGAAGTGCATCTTGTAGATGGTACACACCGCTGGCAGTGTGCATCGGTGATGGGTGGAGTGAATGTTTGTGGATGTGGTGCCAATCAAGCAGGCTGCTTTGTCCTGGATGTCAAGCTTCCTGAGTGTTGTTGGAGCTGCACTCGTCCAGGCAAGTGGGGAGTATTCCATCACATTCCTGACTTGTGCCTTGTAGATGGTGGACAGGCTTTGGGGAGTCAGGAGGTGAGTTACTTGCCACAGATTGCCAGCCTCTAACCTGTTCTTGTAGCTACAGTATTTATATGGCTAGTCCAGTTCAGTTTCTGATCAATGGTAATCCCCAGGATGTTGATAGTGCGGGATTCAGCAATGGTAATGCCATTGAACGTCAAGGCGCGATGGTTAGATTTTCTCTTATTGGAGATGGTCATTGCCTGGCGACTGTTACTTGCCACTTTTCAGCCGAAGCCTGGATATTGTCCGGGTCTTGCTGCATTTGGACATGGACTGCTTTAGTATCTGACGAGTCACGAATGGTGCAATCATCAGCGAACATGCCCAATTCTGACCTTATGATGGAGGGAAAGTCATTGATGAAGCAGCTGAAGATGGTTGGGCATAGGACACTACCCTGAGGGACACCTGCAGTGATGCCCTGAAACTGAGATGGTTGCCCTCCAACAACCACAACCATCTTCCTTTGTGCGAGGTATCACTCCAGCCAGTGGAGAGTTGTCCCCCTGATTCCCATTGACTCCAGTTTTGCTCGGGC
Source organism: Cetorhinus maximus (assembly GCF_964194155.1). NCBI lineage: Eukaryota > Metazoa > Chordata > Chondrichthyes > Lamniformes > Cetorhinidae > Cetorhinus > Cetorhinus maximus. Next base: position 101,417,563 of record NC_135890.1, read on the forward strand.
TCCTTGATGCCACACTTGGTCGAATGCTGCCTTGATATCAAGAGCAGTCACTCTTACCTCACCTCTGGAGTTCAGCTCTTTTCTTCATGTTTGAACCAAGGCTGCAGCATTCATCAATTCACCCATTCGCTAACAGTCACACTGGATATTTAAACTTACCTTACGGCAGCTGGTGCTGTAAGTAGTGAGGGTGTCCAGTTCTCCCCTGATGCTACAGCACTGTATTAGAGTTCCCCAAAGGACTGTATGCTCTGCATTTCTGAAGAGGCTCGGCACAGAAGACCCGGCCAGAAATGCGGAGCTGCGTCAGGGCACAGAGAAATATAGTTGGAGTGGTAATCCGATGGTGTGGAAGATTCGGGCCATTGACCGAATAATCAAACAAAGCTTGACACTGAGCCACATAAGGCAATATTATATTAGGACAGTTGACCCAAAGTTGGATCAAAGAGCTAGGTTTTAAGGTGTGTCTTAAAGGAGGATAGAGGATTAGAGAGTTGGAGAGGCTCAGGGAGGGAATTCCAAAGCCTAGGATCTTGACAGCTGAAGGTATGGTTGTTGTTGGCAGAGCAATAAGAATTGGGAAGGCTAGAACAAGGTGCAATCCTAGAACGATGGTACGGTGTATGTAAAATCCCTAAAAAGCTGCAAAATCCTTATATATGGTGATTCTTGATAGTTGCTTCTCTTTCACACCAGCTCTTTTCTTCCACTGCGTGCGAATGGTTGCAGTCAAATCTTCAAAACTGTGCTGCCACCATGTTATATTCTTGTTCTTTTATGTAAACATGCCAGTCCCGCACACAAGGATTGGTGAAACAATAATATGGGTTCTTTATTTGAAGATAAGACTATATGCAGAGAATGTTCATTGGGAGACCATGAGGCATGTGTCTGACTTTGTCCACTCCTGCTTGCACAATATCTACAAGTCACGGAACTAATACAGCACACCCTGCCAAAGCGTGTAATGATTGACAGAAGTTTATGATACTTTCCCTTAAAGGTGCATGTCATCTTTTCGCAACAATACTTGCTCAAGTACTGTGACTGCACACACAGGCACCAAGAATCAGGCTCTCAATGTCTAACTAGCCCAGTGGTATTTGTGTAATTATCATATTTTAATAGATTACAAAAACATAAAATGTTCATCTGTTTATCCTTCACTAATTAACACAGTCATCTCTACTTTGCTCTCAATTACCCTTTAACCTCACAAAAGAATCCTTAACCCACTGTAAAATCCTCAGGTAAAATTTCCTGATTAGTCACTGTGCACTGCATATGAAACAGTCCAATTATAATTACCATTAACTGGAATGAGTCTTGTTGGTCCCACCCACAGGTTGGTGACCATCAGGGGCCGTTATAGCTTGAAAAACACACTCCTCATCCCAGCCTGTGCTCTGCAAGTGCAACTCGGTTGTGACAGATTACACTCTATGTAAATTCATGTATACTTAAATCAAGCCTGTTACACGTGTTTGTAATATTAGATACCCTGGGGGTAGAATTTCCTCGATCTGATCCAAACTGAAATTACGCTGAAATTTACACCCGTTTCTGCGCCGATTTTTGCTGACGGCAAATTATGCCAGAATTTTCTGAGAATCTCATTAACGTGAGCTCCAATATAAAAAAACCCAGCATAAAGCAGGCAAGGAATCAGCCTATCATGCTGGGACTGTGTTGCAAACGAAGCGAATTGCACCATGTTACAACTGATTTCCCCGAGGAAGGGTAAAATTGCAGCAAATGTGGAGAAAATCAGGTTTCATGCAATAGCACTCCTTGAAGCTCGCTTCTTTCCTTGCATACTCTCTGCTTTATTTGGCTTGTGAACTGCTGCTGGTTATTCCCCCCACCCCCCCTGCTTCCCAGACTTCCACAAATTTTTCAGAAAATGAAATTAAACATCGATTGCATTGCGTGAGCGTGAGCTATTCTGCTCTGCTGAAAACTGACGACCCTTTCTTGTCAGCTGCGACTTTTGTTTCATTTTGAATGAATGAATTCTTCTCTCTGTGACTCTGACAGTTGTTTTGTGGAAGTGAAGACGGGCATAACATTTTTACCCCGCGATCTGCAAATCCAAAGAAACTGAATCATATTTATAAACTAAGTTAAGCGCAAAGCATTCATTGAGGCACGACACAGAGACACGACAAACCTCTTTCAAATAATTTTGCTTGTTTTGATGTGGCAAAGCAGAACAGCACTCAAATCCGCTTGAAATTTTATTCAGGTAATTAATTCACACAAACACCAACATGTTACTGAATGTATAATAACCTCCTCGTCACCAATTCTGCCCATCTAGCTATCCAATATCAGCAGCTATTTGTTAAGAAACACATAACCCATTCCCTGTTGGTCCCCAAAGTGCCTATGTCTTCACTGCACATTGTAAGAGCAGAATTGTCCCAGATTTGCACCAAGTGCGGTAGCGGGCAGGAAAGAGGGTGTTTTTTCCCACCGGCCGCAATAGCAGCTTTTCGTGCCGTATTATCACATTCCCATCTCATTAATAATGCATTCCTGGGAAACACGCTGGGTCGCTGGTGGGGCAGCCTCTGATTCGCTCGCTGGCCGTCACCTTAGGCCTTCTGCAAACTGAGCGCATTCTTAAAAGGGCACTCCTGCACACCGCTAGCACCCTTCAAAGGATAGGAAGCTGCTGGGGACTGATGGCTGCCAAAGGGAGGAAACATGCTGCCCCCTGATTGAGAGACGCTTCCCTGAAGTGCTTAGTGGACACAGTGTTGACAGTGTGATCACGTGATGCAGAATCCTCACGTGGATGGTTGCCATTGACCTCACCATCGAGAGACGGCCTTGATGTCTGGCACTCCACCCCTGGTCTGGGACCTCTCCCGTTGATTGTGCGTGATCTTGCCCTGCATAAAGACAGATGGAGAGAGTGTGAGCAAGGCACATGCCAGGTCAAAAGGATGCCAGGCATCCGTGTGCCGAGTGCAGCCATGGATGGGATGAGGAGGCAGTCTCCAGAGGAGGTGAGGCCAGATGGAAATGTAAGGGTGTGTATGAGAGGGTGAGTGAGATGCCAATGAGTTTGTGATGGGCTTATGTGTTGAGATTGATGAGACGGTTGACTTACCCAGGCAGCACGGATGAGATCATTCATCCTTTTTCTGCACCGGATGGCTGACCTCTTGTGTGTAGCATTGGCACTGACCACCTCTGCCACTGCATCCCAAGCCGGACTGGTGAGACTGATGGGCCTCCTGCGGCCAGAGCAGGAGCAGAGGACATTGAGGTTGGCCTCCTCTTCACCCAAAAGGTGTCCCAGGGATGCGTTGCTGAATCGGTAGGCTGCACTCTTCTTCGCTTTTGGGACCATGCTTTCACTGGAGCAGTCCTGAGCTGCAAGCATTGAGAACTGTGCGTGTGGCTGCAGTTTAAATATGGTTCCTGGAGTGAGGAAGCGGCAAAGTAACAGTGTGGCACGCAAATCAGAGACCGCCCGTGAGCGAGATGGTGTGTTTCCTGTAACTGTATAATTTATGAGGCGTGAAAATCCGCCATTGCGGCCGATGGGTAAAATGTCGTTTTTCACGCCCTCTACTGCACTTAGTGCGATCCTGGGACGATCCTGCCCCAAATCACAAATAACAGGGCACATTTTTCACCTCTCACCCAGCATACAGACTATTGGGGAATGATTTGTAAATTTTCTTCTTTAATTGAGAAAATCTTATTAATATGTCCTCACCCGCAGTGAAAAATATCACCAATGTTGGAAAAAGTACAAGAGAAGATGAGGTAAATTAGGACTAATAACATCAACCGTGGGTTTTGAAAGCCTGATACTAGGCAAAAGGGGGGTTGAATGCAGTAAATTCCCAATGTTGAGGTTCTTTTAAAGATTGAGTGAGAGTCGGAGTCTGTGTAATGTCTTGAGCGTTTATTCCATGATTCATGCTTCCAGTAGGAAATGGTGTTCATTGGAAGCATAGTTTGGAAGGGCAAGGGCTGTGCAGTACAATTAGCCAAGATATGATACTTGAAATGCCATATTTTAGAATTACACCATTGATTTTAATACAGTAAACACTTAGGGATGTAATAGAAAGTGTAGAAGACAAATTTATAGATTAGGAGGAACAAAAGAGAATAGTTAGTACCAATAGAATAAAAAGATGACAGTGGGTGTAGTGGAAAGACAGGCATTGAAGACTTGAGTTGGTAGATGGAATGCTTATGAGACAACTGAGTCTTAATTTGATCATTCCCCCCAAAAACGGATGCATGGGTCGTGATGTGTAATTAACCCGCGCCTGCAACACACCAACTTCACCTTGCCTGCTGGTTTACACAATTACAGCATCCAGCCAGCACTAACTAGGCTGTTGACTGACTTGATGCCTGAACAAGGGGCCAATATCGTGAGTGGTTAGTGCCATTTAAAGCTAGCCTGTACCTATCAAAGAGGAACTGCTTTGTGGTTGCAGCAGGTGCTGAAAGTGAATGTGACTTGTCAAACATTGGATAATGGCACAGCAATGGAGAACATGGGCTGTGACATCCATTAATATTGTACTGGAGACCTTGGAAGAGGAGGTGGAAGGGAAAAGAAGTATCCTGTATCAGCAGGACACCAGAAGGCCCTCTCAGTTTGAATATTTTCCCCAACAATGTTGTGGCATTGATGCCTCTATATTGTCCTCTCCAACAGGAAAATACCCATTCCTGCTTTCTTCCCTGGGGTCAGGACCCAGGTTTAAATATGCACATCTCCATTGCTGGTGTTAGAATGCCCTTTAATCACCTGACAATGGATATATCCATGGTGAGCAAAACAGCGCAGGATGATTTTCAGAACGCATTTTGTAAAATTTGTTTGATAAATGCAAAAGCATTTTTAAAATGCATGTGAAGAAGATTACATTGTCCTCGAAGTTATCAACTCCAAGAATTTATGTCCTGTCTTTTTTTAATTCATTTACGGGATGCGAACATCACAGGTTAGGCCAGCATTTATTGCCCATCCCTAATTTCCCTTGAGAAGATGGTGGTGAACTGCCTTCTTGAACCACTGTAATCCCCGTGGTGTAGGTATACGCACAGTGCTGTTAGAGAAGGAGTTCCAGGACTTTGATCCAGCGACAGTGAAGGAACGGCGATGTATTTCCAACTCAGGATGGTATGCGAATTGGAGGGGAACTTCCAGATGGTGGTCTTCCCATGTATTTGCTGCCCTTGTTCTTCTAGATGGTAGCAGTAATGGACTTGGAAGGTACTGCCTAAGGAGCCTTGGTGAGTTTCTGCAGTGCATCATTTAGATGATACATGCTGCTGCCACTGTTTGCCAATGGCGGAGGGAGGGAATATTTGTGGAAGGGGTGCCAATCAAGCAGGCTGCTTTGTCTTGGATGGTGTCAAGCTTTTATTTTATTCATTTACAGGATGTGGGTGTCACTGGCTAGGCCAGCATTTATTGCCCATCCCTAATTACCATTGAGAAGGTGGTGGTAAGCTGCCTTCTTGACCTGCTGCAGTCCACATGGTGTAGGTACACTCACAGTGTTGTTAGGGAGGCAGTTCCAGGATTTTGACCCAGTGACAGTGAAGGAATGGCGATATATTTCCAAGTCAGGATGGTGAGTGGCTTGGAGGGGAACTTTCAGGTGGTGGTGTTCCCATGTATCTGCTGCCTTTGTCCTTCTAGATGGTAGCAGTTGTGGAGTTGGAAGGTGCTGTCTAAGGAGCCTTGGTGAGTACCTGCAGTGCACCTTGTAGATGGTACACACTGCTGTCACTGGTCGTCGGTGGTGGAGGGAGTGAATGTTTGTGGAAAGGGTGCCAATCAATCGTGCTGCTTTGTCCTGGAAGGTGTCAAGCTTCTTGAGTGTTTTTGGAGTTGCACTCATCCAGGCAAATGAAATGTATTCCATGACACTCCTGACTTATACCTCATAGATAGCAGACAGGCTTTGGGAAGTCAGGAGGTGAGTTACTTGCCACAGGATTCCAAGCCTCTGACCTGCTTTTGTAGCCACAGTATTTATATGGCTAGTCCAATTCAGTTTCTGGTCAATGGTAACCCCTGTGGCTGTGTATCTCTAGATTTAGCCAGATTTCTGTAATATTTATTTAGACAGCACTGTTGTTTTTAGCCATCAATCGATCAATAATCCTAGATGTCTATCCTATTTATATCCTTTGGTGATCACATATAGGGAAACAAAGACTGAAAAGTCAGAAAAAGAATTGGAATAAGATTTAAATAGTGAGGGTCAATGGGCCAGGATCATGTTAACAGCTGGACTGAAGATGTGTTGTTAAATGGTCACCTAGCATGTATTCGGTTTCCTTAATTTAGAAGAGACTATTTCATGAGGACCGAACAAAGGGAAGTAAATGTGCAGAAGTTTCACACAGGAGAAGTATCTGTGTCCCTGGGGAAGAATGATCAAATACAAGTGGAAAGTGAGAACAAGACAATGTGTTGTGATCGGAAGAAAAGGGAATGAGAGGGAAGGCACATAAAATTAGGCAGTTCCACTAGAGAAACACTTTTCTACAGCTGCCAGGCAGCCTCAACTGAGGAGAAAGACCTGTTTTCAGAATAGCTGGTGCAGCAAGTGAACTCATCAGGGGAGGTACAAAGACGCTGGAGAAATTGGGAAGATCAATCAGAGTTTGTCAAGGGACTGAAATATGGTCTGGGCAGTTTGCTTTATTTTCATTATTGTCCATGAAAAGCCCATTGCCAGAGGTAGAGAAACAGTCCAGGAGTTGATCTGATGGAACAGGTCATGGTTGGGAGGAGACATATTCAATGAAATTCCCTAGTTTGGAGCAAGAACAAGCAGCAGTAATAACCCAGTCAGCATTGAATTAGAAGTGGTCAGTAAGAGGGATCAAGTAGGATTCGGACAGAAAGTGTTCCACAATACAAAGAAATCTAGCATCACTCTGTCCCTTGCAAATTACCATAGTGACTGCTTTGACCCAGAAGAAATGAAAGGAGTTAAGAGAAGTTTTCAGGATAAGGAAAAACTGAATCAAAAAAGTATAGGGTGATAATGGAAGGAGACTAGTTGATTTACTGCTCAAAGAGGAAGCCAAGAGCTTGGACATGATCCTGGTAAGGAATGGAGGTGTTGCTAGTATTACAGTGCTGAATCTCAAGGAGATGGTTGAGTTTCCACAGACCTCCTATGTTCTTCTTCAAGTGAGTAAAGATTTGCACAGAAACTCACTTCTTATTTGAGTTGTGCAACTGTTTCTAGAACCTTCAAAAGAACTGGAACACAGACAAACTCCAATCCTGGTTTGAAATCTCAGTAATGAGTAAGCACCGAATATGCCAGGAAATGACTCAATGATACTGGAGACAATGCAGAGCCCAGTCCTCTTATACCTCCTCTCAATCTGTCACACAAGTCACTTTCATCCAATCAGCATGGCCGGCCACCAGGGAAACCAGCTAGGTCTTTTTGAGTTTGGGAGCAAAACATTTTTAGAGCATCTTGATGTGTTATAAATCTTAAAAACTGTTTTATTGATGTTTCCCATGTGTGCTGTACAGTCAGATCCTGGGAACACCTCAAACTGTCAATCAACAGAGATTCAAAGCATTCAAGAAATATCTGTGAACATCAAGGGAGAATTTCTCCATTTAAGCATGAAATTACACAGTGTAATATTATTGCAGGAATATTTAGTGTGTTCCTAACAAACTTCTTTTGCTATTTTGAGAGAGGTGCAAATGATTTCTTCTGAGCAATTTAATACCTCTGTCAAAATAGTGGCCAAAAGAATTTGATATAGAGCCATTTTAGCACCGTATGATCATATTGCACAGTGTAATTTGCAAGCTTAGATCCTGAAATATTCAGTGTATTTGTTCAGAGATATTTTGGGCTCAAAGCTGATCTTTCTCTGGGCAAGGGATGATTAAGTAGAGCTCTACTTGCACACAGACATGTACTCCATGACATTCTGCAGGAGAAGAACAGCCTTCCAGGGTCTATAACACTGACCAACAAGAACATCTAGAAATAAAAAAAGACTCAGGACTAAGGCAGTCAGGCAACTAGGGAGGGAAGGTGAGACCAAGAGATAGTGTCACAAAAAAATGCTGCCTAAGTGGGGCAATGAGACAGCAACAAAGTTGGACAGAGAGAGCATGAGATGAGACACAGCTAGAGAGACTGACACAAAGAAATAAGGGCAGAATGGTATCAAGCAGTGTGATAGAGATGGAGGGAGAAGAACAGTAAGATAACGAGAAAGAGAAAGACAAAGGGAAAATTTCTCATCCCAGTACCAAAGAGGTAGGACCTGTTGTAATATGGGTCTTTAGATGTCTCAATGATGAGATCTTGAGACTTGTACATTTAAACATGAACCATTTATTATTTACCTTTAACTATTTACAGATCCCAGGTACTGCCATGCATGGTGCTGTTCCCTCCATGCAAACTGGTTCCAGGATGTTCTGTCTAAACCGTTCTCTGAGTCTACTGCCATGTGACTTTACACATCATGCCATGGAGAGTGCTATTCTCCAATCCCACATTAACCCTTACTTTGCTGAGCACCTTTACATTACAATGGTATGCAGGCGCATACAACATCATACAACATCCCCCTTTCTTATCCAATGGAAACTTTCCTTTCCAATGCAGTGTAACTATTTGTGATACAATCGTTATCTGTTATCCCTGCTCCCCCATCTCAAATCTCTGACTTTATAAATTCAGATGGTCTTGAGGCTTGACAGTTCTTCCACATCTTGATCTGTTACATTTGGAGGAATGGTAGGAGTACTCTGGCCAGGATTTTCCGGTCGGTGAGCGGGGGGCGGGGCCCGCTTGCTGACGTGTAAAATGACACGGGATGACATTGGGCAGAACTCCCGATGTTACCCTGCCCCATTTAAATTTTCAGGTAGGCGGGAACTCAGCAAAATCAGCTGTGCGGCCGCTGACCTGTCGATGGCCAATTGAGGCCATTGACAGAGTCATTAAACTAATTAATGTGCCTGCCCGTCCAACCTTAAGCTTGGCAGGCAGGCAAGGAGCCCCGGCGGGCATTAGAAAATCAAGAAACCTCATTCATGGGCGGGATGAGGTTTCATGTAGGGTTTAAAAAATGTAATAAAAGTGTATGTAAAAGTTATGGACATGTCCCAACTCATGTGACAGCGTCACATGAGGGGACATGTCAGGGAATTTTTTTTCTCTATTTTTCAGATTTTTTAATGTACAGCTGATCTCCCTGAGGCAGCACTTAGCCTCAGGGAGATGAGCGCGCTCTTTTGCACGCATGCACGCACTCTCGGCTCAGGGAATCTCCCTCCCACCCACACAGGGAGCGCATAGCTGCTGTCCTGGCAGACGTCACGCTTGGCGGGCCTTAATTAGCCCGCCCACATGAAATGGCGGCGCGCTCCCGATCGGGGGTGCCGATCGGAGGCACGCGTCCGCGCGCCCGCTCTTAAACTTCCCCCCCAACGGGGGAAAATTCTGTCCTCTGTGTTCCTCATACTTGGCTATCTCCATTTGAGTCGCCTTTTGTGTTCCTTCAAACTGCGTTTCTCTTTATTAACTACCGGCCAGCTTTCTTCGGACACTGAGGGTGTGTCCTGTTCCTTCTGAGGAGAATGTGCACTCTCGTTCCTAGAGTGGACTCGAATTTTCTTTTTCCGTGGTGTTTTCCATGTTCTTGCTGGACCTTGGCATTTCACAACTGGAATATTCATTTCCATTTGTGCCACAATTTCAGCCAAACATTTGTTTGCTGTTTTATTTACAAGTCATTTTCTAAGCTTATGAATCGCTTCATGCATCTCAGCTTCCTCTTCTTTTAGTGCCTTGTGCTTCAGTGTCGGATTTGTATTTTCCAACCTCATTTTCTTTTTCTGTCTGCAACAGAACTTTGTCTTTGAACTTCATTTTGGTTTCACTGTTGGCCAGGTCTGCTTTTGGTGAAGTCTTAACTGGTTTCAGTTCTGTAATTGTGCAACTCATGGCTTCATTATCTGCTCGCAGTTTGGAAAGTTCTACAGCTTTTTCTTTCAATGGCTCCTCTTTTCCATTCAACTGCTTCTTCAGCTCTTTAGTCTGTTTCCTGTAGTTTTTGGCTTCCTACTGGAATATGGAACATTGTTGTGTCTTCTCTGCCAGCTAGTTCTTCAATTTTTATAGAGTGACATTGAATTCATTTTCCTTCTCTTCATAATTTTCCAGAGGAATAAACTTTGTCCTAAGGAATTCTTGTAGTGTGTGAAGGTCTGTCAGCAGGTTTTCCTTTTCTTTGCGAAGCTCGCTTACTTCATCTTGAGCTTTCCTTTAATTAAGCAGAGTCTCCTCGAGTTTCTTCTGCTGTTTAAGCCAGTCTTCATTTCTTCATGTTGCTGAATGGTTCCACATTCCTTTTGCATTTGATCTTGAAGGACAATCAACTGTCCTTTCAACTGTTTTTTTTCTTGTTGACCTCTTGCCAACTCACTCTGGGCTTCAGTGCATCATTTCATTGCTACTGATAGTTCCAACGCAGCCTTTTCTGAAGTTATAGTCAACGTTCTTTTTAGCTCCTTATGTTTTTCCATGGCTACATATTGATTCTTCAAGATGTCTTTCAGGGTTGTGACTGCTTTGTGTGCTTTTTCTGCCTGCTGTTTTGCCTGGCTGTACATTTGATTGAGCTTTCCCACTCCTGCTTTGATTTGCCAACTGTGGAATTAAGGGTCATTATTTCCTCCTGATACCTTTGTGTCATCCCTGAAATTTGTTTGTTCAGATCGTGAGCGGCTTGGTTCATCGAAGACTTCAGTTTATTGTGCGTTTTCAATCTCAGCTTGAATCTTATGCTTCAAATCTTCCAGTTTAGCTCTGATGTGAACATTCCCTTGTGGAATAGCTTCATTTATTTTTTTGCCACTTTTCCTTCTTTTGAGTTACTTCAGGTAGCTTTCCTTCATTCATAGCCACCTGCTCACTCTGCACTGCCACCTGTCTCCCTTGCGCTGGGGTCTTTTGGCTCTCTCTCTCTGGGGTTTTCTGTTGCCCTCACTCTGGAGTCTTTTGTTGCTCTTGCCCTGGGGACTTTTGTGCCCTTGGTACTTTATTGGGAGTTTCCCTCTCTCTGGGGTCTCTTGTTGCTGTCCATGGCCATTTTGTTCCTTGTAATTACTGCTTTAAATGTCATTACTGCTTTTTAAGATGGCAGCGAGGTAACTGTTTTTTTCACTTGGGTTGCCTGCAGCTGTTGGCTTTCTGCGCTGTGAGTTTCCTGTGCTTTTTTGGGTTTTGGTGGGCTCTCCAGTGATCGTGGCTGCTTTTGATTTTGAACTACTAAATATTTAAGGTAGGGGTATTGCTTTTCTCTGTGATTCTTTCTTTTTTTCTCTGCAGGTCCTCTTCTTTGGCATTTTCGCGGGTTTGTTGTCCAATCAGGACCCCTTTTTTAACTTAAATTGAAAGCACTTTTCTCCTCTGCACTGCCTGCCCTTTGTTTTTTCTTTCAGGCAACTTTCTTATTTTTTTCAGCAGCTTCTGCTTTACTCTGCAGTTTTACTTCTTAAAAATATTGACTCTACTAGCCTAATTTTTACAGGTTTGTTTTTATTTAACCTTTGTTTTTTACTTGCAGCTCTCTTTCAGCTGCCCTTTGATGCTGTCCCTTAGGACCGCCACCTATTCTAAAATGTAAGTACAGCTACTTGTTTTGTATTTTTGCTCACCATCTCGTGATCTGTGTCACTTAGGATCTTGCAATTCTCTATAATGGACTTCCACTCAATGGTGTATGGCTCCAGTGATGATCTCTGTTGGGGACTGGATGTATTCCCAACAGTGGCCCCTGCTCCCAGTGACACTGCTGGAACCAGAAAGTTGCTGGCCATTTGAATGTGCAGCAGTTCTCAGAGGCAGGCCTTCCTCCCCAGGTGGGGGAAAGGAGGCTCGCCTCGAGCAGGTTTTTGGTACACCGACTGTTAAATTGCTGCTGCAGGTTGCTAGAGCAGTGCCAAGCTCGCCATTGGCATTTGCACTGCTGGATCGGGGGCAGGGCCCCAGCCAAGCTTAAAATCAAGCCCGAAGAGTGTATTTGAACTTCTGGGAAAAGCAAAGCTGGAGGCCATCAATATAAGATAGTCATTAAAAAAAATAATCAGGAATGGGGAATAAACCTCTTCACCCAGAGAGTGGTGAGAATGTGCAATTTGTTACCACAGGAAGAAGTTGACATGAATAATACAGATGCTTTTAAGGACAGGTTAGATAAGCATATGAAAGAGGAGGGAATTGAGGGCTATGCTGATAGGGTTAGAAGAAGGATGTGAGGAGGCTCATGTGGAAGATTTGCGTTGGCATGGACTGGCTGAGTGTACTGGCCGGTTTCTGTGTTGTATAATTTATTTATTTCTATGTAGAAGTCTGCTAAGTGAAGCCATTCTTGTACTATGGAACAGGTACTTTGGCCCCATCACAGTGGCAGTTGCGGTACTAATATTCTTTCAGTGCTGTGTGTACCTGCAGCACTGTTAGCCCGAATCCCTCTTTAAAGATAAATTAAACCATTCAGCAGCATGCATCCAATTACATGTCCTTTAATCCTCTTCTGATGGAAATTCCATTTGTTAATATTTTTAAAAACCATCGAACCGCAACACACAAATTCACCCTTAAGATCCCGGCATCAGCCACTCTCAGCTGCTTGTCTCAGATTGCCCCTGTGGCAGCTTCACTGTTCTTTGTCCTCTTTGTGGCAGGCAGGTCATTAAATAAAAATCAACAGGGCAAAGCTATTAACTTTTAAGTATCTGCCATGTTTTCTCTTGGATGCCTAAGCTGACCTGCACTGCATGAGTCCTCTGATCCTTAGAATCTGGACAGGACACTTCCAAAATGTAGGTCCAGCAAATCTCAAAGCCTGGTCTTATTGAGTTTAGCCAGTGTGGACTACGTCAGGGCAAATTAATCTTTCAACGGGAGTCTCAAACAGGCATTATGCCCCTTACTTTGCATAGACAAATGACCCAACAGCTTTACCTACATGGTGGAAAATGCACTTCCGAAATGGAATGGCAATGTTCTTCCTGCCCGCCATACTGGAAGCTTAGTAGGCAGGTTAGCACAGGGAAACAGACGCTGTATGGCCCAATTTATAGGCCAAAAACTTTATTTATGAAAAGCAATTGAACATGTATCAGATAGCTCAAGGATTTGCAAGTGTAAATTTTAGTGCATTGGTCAATTTACGGCATAATATCAGAGAAAAACATTTACGTGCAAGATTACTAAGTTGGAAGGAGAAGGAAATAATTGAAAAAAAAGATGACTGCCTTGATTGCAACTCATTGACAATGTCCCTGGAATAAGATTGAACAGATTGATTCGAGAGGAACTTTGCAACCCAAAGAAAAAATAATCATATCGTTGCCTTAATATCAAAAGGAGAATACTGCGGATGCTGGAAATTGGAAATGAAAAACAGAAAGTTCTGGAAAAGCTCAGGAGGTCTGTCAGCATCTGTGGAGAGAGAAACAGAGTTAACGTTTCGAGTCCGTATGACCCTTCTTCAGAACAAAGAAGAGGAAGAAGAGTGGTACTGGACTCGAAATGTTAACTCTATTTCTCTCTCCACAGATGCCGTCAGTCTGGCTGCGTTTTTCCAGAATCTTACTTGGTTTTATCTCAAACCAAAAGGGTTAGACTGGATATTTGAAGCTAGAGGAGTACAAATTGAAAAATTAATCTTCCTCAGTTGTATAATAATCCTCAACTTGAAAATAACTTGTACACAAGAGAACCAGCTACTGCGGAGAGACTTTGACTCTTGGGTTGTTCACTGGCAGCGTACCCCAGCAGTCCATTCCTTAGAGATATCCTAAGGCCCAGGCCTTATTTAAATGTTACCAGCGAGCTGTGCACCACAAATTTATGTCCCTGTGTGGCTTGCTGGACTCAGGCTGGCCCAATATTAGGGGGATGGGAGGCTATAAGCACACCAACAAGGGGTACTTGCAGATGGGATGGTGGGATCAGTGGAGGATGGTGTTGGAGGTGGGGGGTGGGGCTGGGGGGGTGGGGAGAGCTTGGGGCTGGAGTGTCAGAGATTATTTCCATAAGGTTCCTCCTAGCCCAAGGCATATAATTTAAAAATTACCTTTGCGGGGCCTCTTTTGGCACTATCTCCAGCTAAACTGGTCAAAAGAGCTCATCATGCATGCTCCTACCAGTTCAAAACATGACATGAAATTCCAGCTCTTATGCACATCAGTGGTCTCTGATTTGCATTTTAAAAGCTACCTAACTACTGAAACAGGCAGGCCCTTTGGCTGCCCATAGCTAGATTTCTGTTAAACTCTTTCGAGTTATTAACAGTCACAGATTGCAACTCTTTCGAGTACAATCACAGTTCTTGGTTTCCGGGAGTGGGACATGAACCCACAACCCTCTGATTCAAAGGCGAGGGTGCTATGAACTGAGTCACAGCTGACACCTGCAAGGCCAGAATGTCCATGTTAATGAGATGGTAGGTCTACTAATGTCAATTTGAGACCATTGTGGCCTTGTTAATGTCAATTTCAGCAAGTTAAAATGATCCTCTAGCAGCGTCACTTTGAAATGATTCCTGATCAATATCTTATCATTCGGTTTTTGCTAACATATCAGCCAGACAACAGCCGGAGGACTGCAGACTGAAGGTCTGCTCTTAGTGGAAGCTGAGCGTCTGCTGGAACTTACAATGTTTTTAACCCTTAATATAGTTATTATTTTTAATTCAATATTGGATTACAGAGAATCCTGCAGATAGTTCAAAATGAGAACTGTTCTAAAAATAGAACAGTTAATGTTTTGATTATTATCACTTGTTTACATGGGTAGGCTGTAAAAGTCTTTTTTAATTAATAATGATTTTACAGCACAGCATATGTAGATCAACAAAGGGCATGCAGCTCCCATAATAATCTGGGTTGAGAATGTTTGCACAGCATTTATACTGACCTTAATTCCCATTTAGAAGCTGCATAATAGACTATTTCCGTTCATGTGTCAGCTCAGGAGGAATGGACCAACATAACAACAGATGGAGTGCAATATTTGACTTATGCAATACATACACCGCATTTGATCTCTAGCAGGTTGTGGAGAAAGTGCATTTTCTTTATTTTAAAATGCATAGATATTACTCTCCTCTCAACCACTCTGGTGTTTAATTTTACCTTTTTTAATCTTCCTATTATTTCCCATTTTCCTTTCTTGGTGCACGGCTTGAGGTAACGTTTGTTTTAAGCATTCCAGCATAGAGTCTTGCTCACCAATAAAGACAAAGGTTCAGAAACTCCCTTCTCCTTATTGGTGCAGCCAGAAGGTCCCCATTGGGGCTCAGGCCTAATTACAATGGAGCTGAGGCTGGAACCCACCAGCAAAGAGTTGTGCTATAACTGGGCCACTGTTAGCTTTGAAATAGGTGTCAAGTATATACATGCAGGGAGGGGTTGGACCAGCAACATGAGCACATCACCTCATCTGACACTTCAATGCAGCGCTAAGGGAGTTGGAGGTGCGTCTTTTCAGATAAGCGGCTGGATTTTCATCTCCCAATGGAGGTACGATTCAGGTCTTTAAAGGCTGAACTTAAATTTTTTTTTGCTGGAGAAACAATTTTCCTCTGCCTTCCTGAACCCACACCATTTTCCTATTGCCTTTTCATGGGCCGAGAAGGCTTTGGGTGCAAAATACACACGTCCATCTTCTGTGTCCGGGGCCCCATTGTGAGGACCACAGGACAATTATATTTCCTTCTGCACATAATTCCGTTTGCTGGTGTGGGTTTGGAAATCCTTAAAAAACCGTACCTCCTTGGAGAGTTTGTTATCACTGGGGGAAGCCTGCTGAGGAGTCGGGTACATCCTGAAGGTAAGTTAAAATGTTTTGACATCTTCAAATGTCACTATTAGATGCTGTATTGTAATGAAGATATGTTTTTAATGCAGTGATTCATCATAGGGGTCTGACCTGCAAAGGTACATTGATCCTTACATTGACCACAATTGTGTAAGTGTTCTCATGTATTATAGTACTCTTTCCATTGGAGAAAAGCCATAATGCATTGAAAAAAGGTTAAAAAAAAATGTCATGTCAGCCTATGCTGTTATGTTTTGTGCTGCGATTTGTATCAACTGACAGCTCCAGTTGTTAAAAAACCCTGTTTTTGAAAGTTGAAAAAATCTCTACACTTGCTCCTCACTATTGATTGACAGGCACTCTGCTTTGAAATAGAAATGAAATATTATTCTGTTCTGTCAGTTTCAGACAATGCAGCTGGAAACTTTATTATGACAGCTGTAGCTGTTATGAATGCTTGGCTGGGCTTCAAAAACATTTAATGGTTTCAACTCAGCAGATGGTCTATTGTTCCAAGGATGATTGAAACTTTTAATAGGCTTTAATAACAGAATATGCCTTTGATGTAATTTATTGTTTGTTTACAAACTTAATAGGCACTTAAAGGTTACAATATTTTTTGTACTGATGTAGTCTTTCTTCTTTCTAGTATCAATGTTTGAAGTTAGGATTTATTAGATTGTTACAGGTTTGTTTTTTTCCAATGATTTTAAAATAATTCCCATTGCTATTGCTTGCTCCTGAGGACTGTACATAGTGCAAACCAGGTGAGTGGCTTTGAAGGATATATGGGGACATGTAGGTTGCATGGGCAATCTGAGATGGGGTGGGGTGGAGTGGGTGACCTGAAGGGGCATGCAGAGGCATGGAGAGGTGAGTAGGGAGGTGAGAGTTAATGTTTCGGAGGCCTTTAAACACTGTTGGGAGCTGGACTGTTGGAGAACCGAGGCAGGCCTTCCAACCAGGCCACCTCCACACCCACACTCCTCACAAAGTCTGTTACAGCTCACAAAATTCACTCATTCCCTGTGAAAAGACCAAAATCAGGGGCAAAGTAAGAAAGGGGTCGGGTGTTCATTTCGTATGGTGCAAAAGTGCACAGGTTGGGTTTGTCCAAGCCCGTAGGAAAATCCGGCCCAAGAAGTAAATATTGAGACCTGTCACAAAGGTCCTAAGGCTTTATTTGGAGAAGAGTGGTAACTTCTCTTGGTATCATTCATTTGCTTTTTATGGGACAATGCATGTTCACCTACAAAACAACACTGACCACCCTTCAGAAGTAATCGATTGACTGTGTCATACCCAGCAAAGGCTTGTCATACTATGAACTTTCAGTCAATACTTTTAAAAATTAGACACAAACAAGCTGTTAAGAAGGCTGCCACAAATCATGCGGCTTTTGGCATTTGGACTACCGGCAGTATCAAGACTTCAGTGAAAACCTAATTAAATATGAACATAGGTGAGGGTACCTCATAGCTACTTGTTGAATTCACATATTTCATTGTTTAAGGATGGGCCAGCCCTTGAAGACTATGAAATTTCTAGACTGCTTGTCTCTATGTTTCTAACCGGACAAAAGGGAAGATTGAAACTCAATAGTTACTAGCAATTTCCCATTGTATCGTGATGGCCTCTCCCATTCAAACTAGACTGGGTGGGCCTGAGAACTGATAACTCAGTGCTCATGTGATCAAAGCTGGCTTCAGGGACAGCACCTTTATGACCCTAGGACCCAGTAGATCCAATAGAACCATCAGTCATCAGCCAGTCTGAGATCCAGACTCTGAAACTAGTTGCAAGTCATCAAGCAGCCAAAATACTTAACTTGGTCCAGTTTCAAAGTTCACCTGAGAACCAAGCTCCTAGATATTTGACTACAAAAAACCTCACATCCTGCAGTGAACCCTTCGTTTTACAAGACCCTCAGGTCAAGTTTAAATCATCAAACCTAAGAAACTCCAGGCCTGCCACATGTCAGACTGGAATTCATAAATCAGAGACTGAATTAACCGTAACCTGTAAAAGCGCATTATCTTTATCTGTATCCAATCTTTGTGTGCATGTTTGTGTGTGTGAGACCAAGTGTGTGGAATGCGTCAATTCAGGATTAATATGTGAGAATAAATAACCTTCTGTATTTTTAACCTCACATTGCTTATGAATTATTTAATTGGAATACACATTCAAAGTTAAGAAAAGACAAAGTCCTTTCCGTACAAAACATACTGATGTTGAACAGTAAGGAAGTAAATACTTTCTGTCTCTGATACCTTGAAGACTTGGAAATATATTGCTACTCCTTCACTGCCGCTGGGTCAAAATCCTGGAACTCCCTCTGTAACGGCACTGTGGGTGTACCTACACCACAGGGACTGCAGCAGTTCAAGAAGGCAGCTCACCACCACCTTCTCAAGGGCAATTAGGGATAGGCAATAAATGCTGGCCTAGCCAGTGACACCTACATCCCATAAATGAATTTTTAAAAATGTGAACAGCTTCTTTTATTTCAAGTGAAATTGATGTTCTGTGCCAAGTACTGTTACTCCCAGAATAAAACTTGATAAACCAAATAAAGTCACTTGACATTCTCTCCTGCTCACAGAATCCTTTAACAGTCAATTTTTTTCTGCTGTGTTTGTGACAGGTCTGTTATTCAGTCCAAATAGCTTGGATCCCTGGGTTGCTGGTAGCTTAGAATTCCAGCAGGCCAAAAGCAATTATTTCATGATTTCATTGCTCTTTATAACCTTCAACATAGGAATTCTTGCACTTCAGAGTGGAAGGATCCATTGCTGGACAGTGGAGGGTTCAAGAAGTGACACATAGCTCTCCTGATGCCCATGCCATGGCTTTTAAGGTTCAAACAGCTCAGCATGGAGCTCTTTTTCTTGTACTGCTAAAGCAACCAATACCTTTTTCTGCTTTGTGCCTTTCTGGCTCCCCAGGCTCCAGTTATTATGTTGAAGGAGAACGAGCAAGGGTGTGAGAAAAATACTATGCTTGTCTATATTTTCTTGTGATTTTCCAAGCAGAATAGACTCCAACTGCAGTATGACTAATGCTTGCTAAAGACCAAACCTAAATCGCTGGTTATATATACCAAGATGCTTTAATTATTTTGTAATATTGTTCATTCATTGAACGAGTTGTCTACTGTCTCTCCCAGGTCTGTTTCAAAGGTCATCTTTGTTGATTCAATTCTATTTATTGTGCATCGGATAGTAAGCAAAAACAACTCAATTAAATTATAAGCCAGTAATGACTAATGCTACAATAGCGACCTCTCAGTAATAAAAAGGGGAAGATGGGAAATCAGAGCAGTACCCAATCTTCTCTTAGAGTGCTGTTTCTATTATACATTGATGAAAGGATCCCCTAAAGAACGCTTTCCTTATATGAAAGCTGTTGATGAAAAAGTACAAAGATTTTCTTCATGGGAATCTGCTTTGAGTTGGATAACCTTAGGAAGGCTTGTACTTTCCAATCAAAGTTTCCTCCAAACGTGTTATGAAACTAGTGTGCCTTGGAGGACTTTTGATCAATATATGGAATTTTAACAGGCATCACTTTGCCTGTGGGACAATCAATAATCCGCAGTAGCCTAGTGATCAATATTCTGTTTATTGACCAAACTATACAAGGGAAAGATGAGAAAATTACTTCGACTTCTCCTCCACATTATTTAGTCGGGGGTTTGAACAAAATGATTGTGAAATCAGCCTGAATGTAACAGCACAGGTAGTGCTCAATGTTTGTCATAGGGTCTTGGATTACAAATGTATCTTGCAGAAAATAATACTGCATTCAAGAAAGCTGAAATGTGCGATGGACATTTGAAATTTATTCTTCTGAATTTTGCAATCACTTTCCCTGAATGTCTATATAATTGGGGTCAGGCAGTACTATCATGGAATCTCACAATGTTCAAATCACATCATGTCGTCCATCACACTACATCAACTGGTCATTAATAATCTCCACAAGGTTCATTTGCTTGGGGAGGAAATTGAACTTTACACCTGCAAGGACTAAGAGGGAAAAGAAAGGCTTATATTTCCATAATGCCTTTCATGACCTCAGGAGGTGTGTGCTCCACAGCCATTTTTGAAGTGTATTTACTGTTGTAATGTAGCAAATGTGGCAGCCAATTTATGAACAACAAACTCCCACAAATAGCATTGTGGTAATGATCAGTTAATCTGGTTTACTGATCTTAGTTAAGGGATACATGTTGTCCAAGACACCAGAAATTACTCCCCTGCTCTTCATTTAAATGGTGTAATTTGGGATCTTTCATCTTTGCCCACGAAGGTGGCAAGGACCTTGGATTAATGTCTCATCCGAAAGAATGGACCTATTACATTGCAGCACTCCCTCAGTCAGTACTGCGTGGGAGCGTCAGACGGGATTTTGTGCTCAAGACTCTGGAGTGGGACTTGAACCCATATCACGCAGGCTGAGACATGGCTAACATACCAGCAGCATGCACTCATATATAAACTGAGCCCAGAAATTCCATCATTTGATAACAGAGATGTTTAGGTGACCTGCGTGATTTGGAGGAATGCAGGAGATTATTTCAGGACTAAGCAAGGTGGAATATGAGAGAGGAGGACTCTGTATGTTTCCTCTCAAGGATGCGGAGTTGCTGGAATTAAAACTGCTGTGCAACTGAAGGGATAATCCCTGAGGAACTTATCTTTGGAGATGGAGTTAAATTGAGTTGTTAATGGACCTGCTGCATCCAGGAATTGGAGGGGGGATGGCAGAGGGTGTGGTAGCAGGGGTGGTGGGGATGTGGTGGGGTGGGTGGTGGAGAGTTTGGTCCTCTTTCATTGTTCAAACCAAATTCTGAGTTGTTATTATGAGTCTGTAAAAGGCTATTTAAAAATAAACAGAGCTAGCAGCTCTTCAGGGCTGGTGCAACCACCAGGTGAACTAAGTGGTCATGTAGGGTGGCAAGATTTGTGGGTGTCACATGCCAGCACTGGCACCACGGCAAAAAACTGAATCGAAACTACATAGAACTTTAAAAATTATATGAATGCCCGGGGCACTCGTGGAAAGTTGCTAATTTCATTTTAAAGTTTTAAACCAACCTGGGGCATCTTCACTGGGAAAGTTTCAAAAACACTCAGGAGGTGGGACTGATTCAGCTCTTCTTAAACCAGCAATGATTCAACCCCAGTTACACAGCCGATTTCAGCAGTGTTCTCACCCTCTGGTCTGGGTTCAGATTGGGATCAGACTCAAGGAATGTTCTCTCTCTCTGCTTCAGGTTCAGATTAGGATAAGCCTCCAGGAATGTTCTCATCCTCTGCTCCAGGATAAGACACCAGGAATGTTCTCATCCTCTGCTCCAGGATAAGACACCAGGAATGTTCTCATCCTCTGCTCCAGGATAAGACACCAGGAATGTTCTCATCCTCTGCTTCAGGATAAGACTCCAGGAATGTTCTCATCCTCTGCTCCAGGATAAGACACCAGGAATGTTCTCACACTCTGCTCTGGGTTCAGATTGGGATCAGACTCGAGGAATGTTCTCTCTCTCTGCTTCAGGTTCAGATTAGGATAAGACTCCAGGAATGTTCTCATCCTCTGCTCCGGGATAAGCCTCCAGGAATGTTCTCATCCTCTGCTCCGGGATCAGACGCCAGGAATGTTTTCACTCTCTACTCTGGAATCTGATTGGGATCAGGCTCCAGGAATGTTTGCACCCTGTGCTCTGGATTCAGATTGGGATCAGACTCCAGAAATGTTCTCACCCTCCCTGCTCCGGGAGTAGCGATTTAGACAGAAAAAGCAAACAGCAACAACTGGAGATTCATTTCCTTGGATTCTCAGCAGTTTATCACGCTAATAATTTAACTGACAACATCACTCATTTAGTTATATTTAACATTAATTTCTTACAACTTACAGGGGAGGGATGAATAAATTAAAAACTACCTGAATCTGAAGTTGAAACCTCTTTGTAAATTGATCAGCATACATGAGCAGACAGCTGGAAGTGTAAGTTACATCGAAAATCTCTGAGTCACTGATTGCTGTGCATTTCCAGTACTTTAAAAATTGTGCAAAAATGTCAACTCCAAAATTAGTATTTGTAAGCACAGTATAGGCTTTTACCAGCCATCCATTGGTTTGAATAATTTTGATTTCAGTTTTTCAATATGAAAGAAAGCGATGGGGACTGTGAATATGAGGGAGAATTGGTGAGATTGCTGAACCCTGAAAAGAGCTGTTTACATTTTGTCTAGTTTTAGGGCGGCAGAGTTTCTCCCATTTATCATCTCGACAGGGAACACAGTCTGACCGAAGAAGTCAGTCCGGCTCCAAGTTGTTTGTTGTTTCCCAAAAGTTTCATCATTATTCCTTTTGGAAGGTGGAAACTTTTATTTATGAGCAAAATGGTTTTGGAGAAAAGATTTCTAAAGGTTGCACGTGATATTAAATTGCGGCAATCTTTTGTTTGTTGGCAATTTTCTGTTTACAAAGTCCAGAATAATTGTTTCCCTTCCCAGCATCTAATTGGAGCTTCAAAAATCCTGGATACCAAGAGCTGAAATCAGAGGTCACAGAGATCCCAGCTTCCAGACTGACACAGCGGGAGCGATTCTCAATGTGTGGTGCCGCCGCCTTATCAAACATGGCAGTTACCTAAGGCCGGGATTTTCTAGTCCCACAGCATCGCTGCAGGTGGGACGGGAAAATTCAGAGAGTGGCCAGAAGTCACTTTGGCCGCCCTCCAAATTTTCTCATCCTGCCCTCGATGATGCCCACCACTGGCGAGGCCAGAAAATCCCGCCCTAAGTGTCCCACATTTTCAACCAGTCAGAAAGCTCCTAGATGACCTTTTGGGAATGCACGTATTGAGGTCACGTGAGAGGTGCGGGAGTGGAGCGCGCGAATCTAGTGAGCAGCATCGAGTGAACATGGTGCTGCAGAACAGTGGGAGGCTGAAACAGGACCGAGGGCAGGTCGCAGAAAACAACCACCTGTGAGCTTGACAATTTTTAGTGGTTGTGTGAGAGTGGGTGGTGTGCGCCAGGCTGAAGGTTCGCCTCAGGCACCAAATACTCTTGCACTGACCCTGGCAGACTTTTACCGTCTAAGGCAGAGTATATTAAATAAAATAATGAATGAGAACAGCTGGTTGCTTGCAGTACTCCATGTGAATAGATTAATTTTGTACCTGGTAAAGCAACTAGCCCTGTCCTCAAACATCACCACGTTGCATTATTTATCTGACAGGTGTGTCAATGCTGAAACTTGGATAACTCAAGTAACTTTTAATTTACTGAGCTGAGTAGATTCTATTTGAAGCTTTGTGTCCCTGTTCTTTTATCAAAAGATTATTTTATTTAGGATTTTGAACAGAATGTTTTGTTACAGTGAATTTTTAAAAACCAAAACAGGGATGTTGGAGAAAGATACTGTACAGCCAAGGCTTTCATCCTACCAAACACCTTATTAAATATAGCCAGTTATTGGTGGTGTAATAGGGAATGGGAGGACTCTATGTTCCATCTGTAATCTGTGCTGAGTCAACTAATTTCAGCCAATGAAATATTATTGACCACAGTGCCAGTTTTGGCCAGGCTTACTGTTCACAATCACTATCCAGTGATCTGTGGTGGAATGTGCGAGCATTAGAAAAACACACAAGGACAGGGTTGGGTTCACTTGTCACCTAATAGTCTGCCCAAATTGAATGTCAAAACTCACTCCTGAATAATGGCTGCTTGGGATCATATGCCAGTGAGACGAAAAATGGAGCAGGAAAACAAACGCATTTGGGCTACTCTGGCAGGATGTTGCCAGCCCTGGATTAATCACTGGGGGAGCGGAACATAGTTGATTGGCAAGGAAGGGGTGAGTAGTGAATCTGAAGGCAGGAGATGGCCCGTTAACAGTGGAAGGTTGTAACAAGAATCTAAAGGCAAGTTTGTATAAGTTAATGAGATTTGAGATCTCCTAGCAGGTTCTTCAGGAGATGGGGGAGGAAGGACAGTGCTTCATCATCCAGCTCTATGAAAGGATTTCCTTTTCACCAGTTCCTTTTACATTACAAAGCTTGAAGGCTGTGAACTAAATGGTCCAAGCAACACGCGAAGCATCTGCTGTCGCTCCCTGAAGAGTTCTGTTTAATCTTCTCAGTGAAGGATGGGGAAGCATAGGATGGGGCTGATGGCATTATAAGTTTCTGCTATTGAGCAGGGCCTTACGACACTGCCTGAGATTAACCAGTTTGTGATCCTAGAACCACAGTAATTATCAGAGACTCATAAAATCAAGGTGATGTGTAAGGGGGAAGGGAGCAAGGTTCACGTCAAAACAGGCAGCAGGGCATGGAAATAAGTTCAAATGGCTGCCATAGCTTAAGTTGCACGATCTATATTCTGTCTTTTAATGTTGCAATTTTACCCTGTTCTGCAAAATATAGCATTCTGCAAGTGCAGATGGAGTAGGCCTCTCTCTGGGGACCTGTGCATCCAGAATGTGAAATTATGGTTGTCAGCAGCACCTCTGTTTACCCAACTTCGCTACAAAACTGCTCATTATTGGAATGACATGAGAAGTGAATTCACCAGCACAATATTTCTAATTGCTCCATTAAGGGTTCACTGCTCCCCTTCTTTGTAGAAGGGGAGAAAAGTGAAAATTTATGTAATGTGCAATTTGAGCACATGGACTGCACGAAGGCTAAAAAAACAAGGTTCCTTTATTCCACAGGCATCAAAAGTATATGAACTCTTAAAGGAAAGCGTAACTTTAAGAAGAAAATATTTACAGAGAAAATTCACCACCTCCAGATCTCTGGCCTATTCAAGGCCTCGGCTCCTCAACGCAGTGACTCACCAGCCTTGAACTGCTGCTCCAGCTCCTGGCTGCAGTCCTGCTCTCCCCTCTCTCCATGAGGTTTCTCAGGCCCAGGGATGCTGCCAGTCGACTGAGCAGGTCTTTTATTCCCCTTCCTGGCTCTAGTACCCTTTGGAGCTCAAAGCTTCTCTATTCATGGCTTTGACTCCTTTCATACTGTTATTCCCAGGACTTGCCTTGCTGCTTTTTCCCT
The DNA here is from genome assembly GCF_964194155.1 of Cetorhinus maximus. NCBI lineage: Eukaryota > Metazoa > Chordata > Chondrichthyes > Lamniformes > Cetorhinidae > Cetorhinus > Cetorhinus maximus. The sequence continues at coordinate 101,442,532 of NC_135890.1, forward strand.
CACCTCATGGCATCTGGCTTCACCCTCTCAGCTTGTTAAAGGCACTGCTCACTGCAGGGAGGGGCCTACAGAGGCTGACCAGTTCCATTGCTCGGTGCCCTCCTCCACCATTGCCAACTGCTGCCGGAGTTCTGGGTACACTTATATTGCATTTCATCCTGTCTCTCAAGGAGCTGAAATTTCCTGTCTCATGGAGGTGAGTTGGCAGGTGTTGGTGTGGAGGAAGGACAGGAAACTGGTGGGAGCCACAAGGGGATAGCTTCCTGATGCATTTCTGGTGCCGGGGAACTTTCCTGTTGGCATGCTGGGAAATGGATTGGCTGCCTGCTCTATGGAGGTGGGTAGCCAATTCCCATTGATAAGGCCATAATTAGGGGTGATTTTATGATGCCAGGCTGCCCACTAGCCACCTCCACCCCCCACCACTGCGTGCAGAGGTCGCCACCTCAAGATAGGTGGCCTCACTGCTCTAGTGCAGTGACTATCGAAACTGGAGGCTCCCGCCCCCAAAGAAAATGCCTAGGCATAAAAGGTTGCTCTTGTAGCCCCAACAATTTAACTGGAGGGATTTGCCCTCTGGTCTGAGGGGACTGCTGCCTCCCCTCTGAAATGATTAATTGTTTTTACACTTCTGAGGGCACCTCCATGTTGAGACATCCTTGAGGTCCCCTACCTGCCTCAGCCTCTCCCACCTTTCCCAGTGGGGCTACTGTGGCACTAGAGCTGCAGAACACCTGATTGGGCCGGCAGCACCAGAGGCCAAATGGGAGACACAGAGGGGGCCAATTAGAAGGCCGCCTCTGGGAACATTGCTGAGCCTGTCCCACAGCTGTCAAGTATGGGCTCGGGGCCCCCATTTGGTCCTTACGCAGGATGCCAAAGCTTGCGGGAAAATCCTGCCTCAGACTTTGTCTGACTTCTTTTCTTAAAGCTTCTGTTGTAGTCTACAGCTTGTTTGACTTGTCTTGGCTTTTCCTGTTCAAATCCTTGTTTACAACAAAACCTGCCATGAGCTCCCATCTGTCACCCAACACATACAAAAGAAATTTCCTTCAATCTCCCAAATCAGAATGTTAGTATACAAAATGAAATTTCTGTACACCACCAACCACATCAGCTCTCAATCACATTGTCCCTGAACTTCAGTAAATATAGACCTAGGTGGAGTTAGTGTAGACTATGCAATAAACACAGCTGAATACCATTCAGGGGAACTACAATTTCCTGAGGTCGTGAGGCAAGATGTTAGCCAAAGTCCATGTTTCTAGGAATACAGGAACAGGAATAGGTCATTCAGTCCCTCAAGCTAGTTCCTCCATTCAATGAAACCATAAATGATCCACAGCTTTGCCCTTTCTACCTGTCTTGGTTGTGTAACCCTCAATCCTCTTGCCTAACAAAGATCCTTCAATCTCAATTTGATATTTACAACTAAGACTCAACAGCTTTTTGGAGGAGGGAGTTTCAGTATTCCAATGCCCTTTTTGTTAAGAAGTGCTTCCTGACCCCTGAATAGCCTAGCTCTAATTTTAAGATAGCACGGGCATGTTTTGGACTGGCCCATCAGAGAAAATGGTATCTCGTCTACTCTATCAATAAAAAAGGAAAGACTTGCATTTATATAAGGCTTTTCATAACCTCAGGATTCCTCTAAGTGCTTTTCAGCCAATGAAGTACTTTTGGAGTGTAGTCACTGTTGTCATGTAGGAAATATAGTAACTAATTTACACACAGCAAACTCCCGCAAACAGCAATGTGCTAATCACCAGATAATCTGTTTTGGCGATGTTGATTGAGGAATAAATATTGACCAGGACACTGGGGATAACTCCCCTGATCTTCTTCGAAATAGCGCCATAGGAATCTATATGTACACCTGAGAGAGCAGACAGGGCCTTCGTTCAACATCTCATCTGAAAGACGGCGCTTCCAACTTTGCCACCCTAGATTCTTCTGCTAATATGTTTTAATTATCTTAAATACATCAATTCGATGATTCTGACGCAGGAGTACACATTCAATTCAGGACAGATGGCAGCCTCTTCAATTTACACAAATGTTATTGAACAGCTAGTGAGAGAACTCTGGTTCATGGATGACTGCACTTTCATAATGCATACTTTATTTTCTTTTCTTTCATGGATTGTGGGCATCACTGGCAAGGCCAGCTGTGGTAATTATGGTTTAATTAGTGTGTAATATACCTTTACGAATAATGCTTATTAAGGAAGATCACATGATCTTTGGTACCCAATAGGAGAGTAACGTGGGCTACCTCAGTAGTTAGTAGTTATTAGTGTAGAGATAGAGTTTGAGTTGAAAGCCCACATGTAGTTGCTGCTGAGTACCTGGTAAATAAATTGTAAATAAATAAATAAAATATAAAAGAAACATGCCCTGGAGTTCCAGTACTGCCCCTAGGTGCAGCTCCTCCAGGTTGTCCCCAAAATAGTAATGTGGGTCTCACCTTTTCCGAGCGCAACAAGTCATTGAAGCGCTTGCGACACTGGATCCAGACGTGCCGCACCATGTCGCGGGAGCTCACCACCTCTGCCACCTCCTCCCAGGCACGTTTGGTCCTCGAGGAGGGCAGCAAGGCAATCATTTCCATTAGTAGGAGAGGCTAGGACCCGAGGGCACAGCCTCAGAGTAAAGGGAAGACCTTTTAGAACAGAGATGAGGAGAAACTTCTTTAGCCAGAGAGTGGTGAATCTATGGAATTCATTGCCACAGAAGGCTGTGGAGGCCAGGTCATTGAGTGTATTTAAGACCGAGATAGATAGGTTCTTGATTGGTAAGGGGATCAAAGGTTATGGGGAGAAGGCGGGAGAATGGGGTTGAGAAACTTATCAGCCATGATTGAATGGCGGAGCAGACTCAATGGGCCGAAAGGACTAATTTCTGCTCCCTATGTCTTATGGCCTTATGATCTAAGCGCCGTGCGCCCAGGTCCGCCAGTGTCGGTGAGGCTGGGGTGCCACGGGCAAGTATATTTGCCCAGCAGTGAGGTCACCATTGTTCTCCCAACAACCATGGCAGTGCTGAATGGTCAATGATTGAAGTTTGCAACATGGCTTGACCATTGCTTATGGAAGGATGAGCGCATAATTATCCGGGGGACAGGGATACACATTGACATTGTCTCCACGTTAACTGACCCAATGTCCTTGTTCTTCTTTTCAGCATCAAGGGAGCAGGGCTGAGAGGAAGAGCATCAGCGGTCCCCTCTCACACCTGAGGGCCCTGAAGTCATGGACTCACTTGTGTTACACTATCTCTGCCAGGCAGGCACCAGCACAGATATTAGCACCTCGGTGGGAATTAGAACATCAACTAGTGACCCAGGGCACAGCAGTGAGGGCACTTCACAGTCGCTGGAGGAGCTGGCAGAGACAGAGAGTGCCCATGGCGCCAGCAGTTGGAGCACTGCAGGGGACCAGGCAAATGCTCAGCCGGTGCCTGATGATGTGCCTCTGGAGTCGTCCGCAACATAGTAGGGGCATGGAATGCGGCAGGGTGTGCGGGAACATCTGGTGGAGATACATGAGGCTACGCTTGTCTTGGTGTCCGTAGTGGAGGAGTCTACACAGACTATTGCTGAAGCAATGAGCCACGTGTCCGAGCGCCATCCGTCCTCCATGGAGAGAGTGGCGACTCTCATGGAGAGGCTCCTCCTGGAGACCAGTCAGGGCTTCCTGGGGATGCGCTCGGAGCGGCAAGCCCTCACATCGGCATTGACTTCAGCTGGTCAGTGCCAGTGTGGGAGATGGTCTGGGCACCAAGTTTCCCAGCTCGGTGCCCATCCATCCACGGTTAGCAGGGAGGTCTGAAGCCACCTCACGTCGGCGCAGCAGCTGCCTGTCATCTCTGCGGGCTCCTCTCAAGGCGCTCCGGATGAGGGCGGCTGCTCCTCTGCCCCTCTGCCAGTGACCATTGCATCTGGTGATGTTGCAACGACTGGGGAGATGCCAGCCATGGCACTGGCCGCTCCCACCCAGGCGGGGCCAGTACAGGCTCCATGGGCCAGAGGACGACCGCCAAGGTCATCAAGGCCAACAGGACAGTGGAGTGAGCAGGCTGTCTCAGTTGCCACTCCCAGCGAGGGGACAGTACCGAAAACATAAACATAAGGCACCTTAGGTACACCACAGGCTTATCACTGGTGCTTTTGTGTTGGCCCGCAATGAGGTCTTTATGAGTTGGTATGATTTTTAATGCCTTTGTCATTTTGTTTTCTTAAGTTCCTTTGGTTATAATATTAAATTTAGACATCTCACCATGGCCAGGAAGACCATGAGTGCGGTTATTGGTGTGTGGGGGCAGGATATCATTGCGCGCCCACCCAACGAAATATCATGATGGCGCGCGGTGACATCGGGACACTCACCCGACGTCACTGTGTGTCATTTTACGCACGGACGTGCGGGGGCAGGCCCTGCACGCCAATGGGAAAATTCTGGCCTGAGAGTTTAGTGAAGAATTGTGTGCAATGTCAGCAACTGCAAAAGTCACCATCAGCAGCTCCGTTACACCCTTGGGAGTGGCCAGGGAGACCATGAGTGCGATTACACATTGACTATGTGGGATCTTTCATGGGGACAATGTTTCTGCTAATTGTCGATGCCCATTCAAAATAGATGGACATATATGAGGTGAAGTCACCAATGTTGACTGCTGCAATTGAGAGGCTACGTCAGAGTTTTGATATTAACAGACTACCAGAAGTGGTCGTTTCTGATAACAGCACAGTATTTACGAGTGCTGAGTTTCAACGGTTTATCAGCCTCAACGGCATCACTCATGTGAAAACTGCACCGTACCACCCTTCCTCAAACGGACTGGCTGAAAGGATGGTTCAAACATTCAAGATAGGCATGAAAAAGCTAACTGTTGATTCCTTGGCAACCCAGCTAGCACGCTTTCTTTTCTATTATAGGATCACCCCTCACACAACAACAGGTGTTACGCCTGCAGAGTTATTGTTGAAACGCCATCTCAAGGAGAGATTGAGCTTAATAATGCCGAACTTAGAGGGGAACGGAGAAAGGAGTCAGAGAAGCCAGAAAACTAGACACGACGGGCATAGGCGTGAGAGGAAATTTACCTTGGGAGAGACAGTATACGTGAAGAACTTTGGAGAAGGACACATAGTGGTTACCGGGTGAAATATGTGCAGTGACTGGACCTCTATCTTACCACGTGGAGGTGGAAGGCGGAGTTAAACAGCAACATGTGGATCATTTAAGGAAGAGAGAAACAGATCATCAAGAATTGATTCCATCAGTGACCATGACCAGGTCTGTGTTTCCTGTTGAGGATACTCAATCCAGGACTGACATGTCTGATGTTCCTTTAAGAGTTGAGAATACAGAAATGCAGGAGCCCACTGAAGCACCTGATGTTCAGGCAACTCTGGAAAAGGGGGTTCCAGACAAAGAATCTGAGGTGGTAGAGCTGTGACCTTCCACACGCACAAGGAAACCACCAGAAAGACTGAACTTGTAAATCCCTTACCCAGTGTAAATATTTTGTTGTTTTGAGAAATTTGTACTTGTATGTATAAAATGTATATTTGAGTAAAGGGGGGGGGGGTGTGGTAATTATGGTTTTATTTAGTGTGTAATATACCTTTAAGAATAATGCTTGTTAAGGAAGATCACATGATCTTTAGTACCCAATCGGAGAGTAGCGCGGGCTACCTCAGCTGTTCGTAGTTAGTAACGTAGAGATAGAGTTTGAGTTGAAAGCACACATGTAGTTGTTGCTGAGTAACTTATAAATAAACTTAAAGTTTCCACTCAAGAAGTGTCTGCAGATCAACTCTATCAACAGTACCAACTCAGCCACCACTCACATTTGTTGCCCACCCCTAATTCCCTTTGAACTGACCAGGCAGTTAATAGTCAACCACACTGCCATGGGTCTGGAGTCACATGTAGGCCAGACCAGGTAAGGATGACAGATTTCCTTCTTCCCTACAGCACATTAGTGAACCAGATGGGTTTTTATAACAATTGATGATAGTTTCATGGTCACCAAGTTTGTTAGTTAAATTCAAACTCCAGCTGCCATGGTAGGATTTGAACCCACATCCCAAAGCATTAGCCTGGGTCTCTGGATTACTAGTCCAGCAACATTACCATTATGCTACCCACTCCCCCTGAGTAGCCTAGCTCTAACTTTAAGATAGATACTCTGAAGGACATTCGGCTGCTTGTTGATCACTTTGCCCTAGCCTCAGACTAGCCTTTGGCCTGATAATAACTATGAAGAAGATTGAGATCTTGTATCAAGCTGTCCCTGGCCATGAACACCAACACCACACAGTCACTATCAACAACACACCCTTCTCTTCAGTATTACTATTTTGGGAGTATCCTGTCCAATAACACTATGCTGGATGATGAAATCAAGCCATCGCCTGGCAAAAGCTACTCAGTGTTTGGCAGGCTCACTCACAGACTTTGGAAAGAATACGGAGTTTGTCTCAGAAACAAAGATTAAAGTCTACCAGTCCTTACATCACTTCTTTATGCATGCGAGACTTGGACAACCTACCGGCATCATATAAAACAATTGGAAGCATTCCATCTTTGCTGTCTGAGGTCTATTTGCAACAGCAGATGACATGACAAAATCCCAACACTGAGATTCTTGCAAAGTGCTGCATACCAGGTAGTGAGAGCATGCTAATCAGAGCTCAGTTTCCCTGGGTCACATGGAGGATTCCCACATACTAAAGGCAGTACTCTACAACCAGCTGAGCATGGAAGCATACACCACTGAATGTCCCAAACTTAGATATAAAGACAATCTGAAAGCCAACCTCAGGGCTTGCAAGTTGGATCCCAATACATAGGAATAAGCAACCTTGGGCAGACCCAAATGGAGACATTCTCTTTCATCAAGTAATTTCGACATTTGAGGGGAACAGAGTCAAGTGCCTTCAGGACAACCGAGTGCGGCACAAAGCCAATGCCTCCATTATCCCTCCAACACTGACTTCATATGCAGTATTTGCAATTGGTTATGCAAATTGAGACTTGGCCTAACATCATACGTAAGACGACATCAACTGAGACTGTAAACCAGTCTTTTTGTTTTACTTGATGAACACCGTCAAAGTGATGGGAGGATCCATCATCATCAGAATCCATCACATCACCTCTCATCTTCCAGACTCCTGATCACAATCTAGTGATCCTTATGGATGTCAGCTGAGGACAGGATTAAACATGGTTGCAATACAGCCCTCTTTGTAGTTGAAGGAATAATTTGGTTGGACATTTATTGCCCTGGTTCACATACATGAAAAGTGGAAAATGTGGGTGGATTTCCTGAAGCATGAACCCAGCAAGTCAATATCTTCAAAGGTCCGAAATTTGGCAAATAAGAAAATTAGACACTTCCCAAGTGAGCATCCTGCATCCAACTCCTGCTGGTGAAAATCCAAACATATTATTAACACTTCAACTGCATTGAAGATAAGACAAGGTAGATAATGATGTGTCCAGGGATCTGTGTTGGGACCTCTCTTTTCCGTATACCTAACTGGTCTGCATAATGAAGTCAGAGAGAAGTTCTGAGCACAATTTTTTAATCCCCCTTGTATGTGAACAATTCTGCCATGGGACTGAAGAGCAGCTAGTATAATACCTTTGTAAAGTGAAAGCCCCAACTAGTTTAAGCAGATACAAACATCCACATCAGAACTGAGGGCAATAGCTTCATTTCAATACTGAACTGAGGCCTCTGCAGGCAGTCACCTAGGTTTCCAACCATATTAGCAATGGCCTGAATGGGCACAGTGCTCTGCTCTTCTGAACTGGCTATTTTAGAGCCAATTCTTCCCTTGGGAAAAAGGAGCAATAGTATTGAATTTAGTTTCCTCTGTCCATCTGGTTTGATTATTGACCTCCAACCTGCTGTGCAATGGTTGCCATTTGGTTGCGGATAATGGTCTTTAATACAAATAATTATAACGGGAGGAGACCTGAAGTGAACGAGGAAGTACAGGCTTTGTTGGCAGATCTAACTGATTCCATGTGAGAGACCGGGAAGGCAGACAGAGAGTGTCCAGTTCACAAATGAAGACTAAGTGGTATGGTGCCCCAATGTAGTCAACCACTTTCAGGAAATAAAGGGCAATGAGAAGAAAATGGATGGAGGGCTTGAGAAGAAAATGTGAAAAATCAGAGAACCAGGGGTAAGGTGATGACTCAGTGATAATATCTCTGGGCTAGTAACCCAGAGGCCCAGGATTTGCCCTGGGGACATTGGTTCAAATCTCACCACAGCAGCTGGTAGAATTTAATTCAATTAATAAGAACTGGAATTGAAAGCTAGCCTCAGTGATGGTGGCCATGAAACTGTCATCGGTTGATGTAAAAACCCATCTGGTTCACTCATGTCCTATAGGAAAGGAAATCTGTCTTCCTTACCTGGCCTGGCCCACATATGACTCCAGATCCACAATAATATGGTTGACTTTTAACTGCCCGCTGAAATGGCCCATCAATCTATTCAGTTTAATTAAAGGGAAGTTAGGGATGGGTGACAAATGCTAACCTTGCCAGCAGTAACCACATATCATTAAAAAAAACTGGAGGACATATCTCACTAAAATCTGTTAATATCAATAATCCCTGCCATCACAACCAAAAATGGAGATTTGGTGCAAAATGTCATCACTTTTGAAATTCATTATAATGACTGGCTTAGATATGTTAATAGCTTTCCTACCCTATGAATAACCACAAAGGCAACATTAATACAGTTTGTTGGGCCTTAACACCTTTCCTTGGCTAATTGAATTATTCATTGAGCTATAATTTGTGGGTGTCTCTGAAAAATCAATTTCTGATATTTTGTTTAATTTTGGGCTTCATTTCTCTTATCTGAACTCAGTAGTTGTGCCTATTACTTCAACGAATTACATTGCGTTGCTGACCCTTCCCTATCAGCAATTAAATGTACGTGAATGCACTCAGTACAGGCTGTTGCTTGGTTATCCATCATCATTCCCACTCTGGTCTCTGCACAATGCCGCAGCATCTGTCAATGATCTCCTTCATCCTGCTGTGATTCATCAATCAGGTTTAATGCAGCAGTAAGCATCCTTTACTCAGAAGATATCAAGTTATTGACTGAAACGCCATTGTTCGCCCTTGATTAAGATATAAAACGAACGGCGGGAGTAAGGACGGCTGAGAACATTCAAGAATATCAGCAGACCCCACCAACTCACTGCTGAGGTCACGCATTACCAAGAATAACGTCTGTCTCCTGCAACTTCCTCCATCACTTCTGCAAGGTTGTTTCAGACAAGCCACACCTGATCAAGAGCATTAAATCCCAAGAAGGGGATTCTGATGAAGGATTCCTGTCCAAAATGTTCCCCTTCCTTTTGTCTGATGCTACGTATTCACAGAACATTCTGTTTTGATCTCAGAATGAAATACCCAGGCAGAAAGGCAGTTTTAAAATCACATTTAAGATCATTCTCAGCTTTTCTTCTGAACTCTAAGAATGAGCATTTTCAAGGCTGAGACTTATTTAATGGTGAATTGGGCTGGATTCACAGACCAGAGAGTGACACAACATGGACAATCTGTCCGCTAACTGTGTCGATGCCTCTCGGCTAACTCAGTTTGCAGGTAAAGTTCAGATGGCTCTTTGTATACAATAAAGGGTTGAAATTCTTTAAAGGTAAATTACAACATTTCCCCTTTTTTTTCAAGATACTTCCCCACTTCCAAAAAAGTAGAACTATTTAAGATACATGTTCATGTTTAGTTATCATTGCATAAGTATGCAGAACTGATGAATCTATGGGTCTCTAAAGCTTAGAGGTAAACAGCTGGTACACCCAGCTCTTATAATGACAACCTTGAATGGAGGCTTCTTCAATTGCTCACAGTGATCTGGGCGATTGTCATTCTTGGATGTTGTTCCTGGTTGCATTTGGGATCTTGTCCTAGATGCAATAAGACTGCATGGTGGTTGAGAAACTTGAATGGATCTGATTTGTCCTCAGTTACACCTCACCATTGTGCCTTTGTGTGTAATAACTTCATAGGACCTTGATTCTGAAGAAATTCTTGTCACCTTGATTGGTTGCATGTACCTTCTGTGCGATCCTGTTGTCCTAACATAAACTTGGCAATTCTATACCTGCATTTTTATTGTGCACGTTGGTCATCTTCTCTGGCAGTTTTAAAAGTTGCTCTCTAGTGTCTGAGAGAGTGGATTGGGTAAGAGTAGGCAAATTGATACACATCAGTCTGCCAAACACGAGCTCTGATGGTGATGGAATAGTAGCATTTAAAGCTGTCACTCCCAGATGTAACATTACAATATGTAGATCTTGCTTAGTCTGTCTCCATTTGAGAATTAGGGATTTCACCATGTGAATAATTCATTCAACTAGGCTGTTAGATCTGGGTACTGAGGAGCAGAAGGAGTGTGATCAATATTCCACTTCTCACACATATCCTGAAATGGATCATAAATGGAATGGCCAATAAATTGTGGATCATGATCCATAATGATCTCTCTGGGCATACCAAATAAACTGAAAATAGCACTTGGGATGTGTGCGACTGTTGTTCTTGACCTATTGTGCAATTGTCAAATAATGGTATATATGGTACAGTAGTTGACAATGACGGTGAAGTCACGAATGAGGCCAGATGCAATTTTGGATCAAGGATGGGTAGGAACTTCGTGTGGAATCAATGGTGCTTTGTGCTGACTTGGCATATGCTCTTCACATACCTTAAACTTCTTGATGACGACTTCAATGTCATTGTTCATACCCAGCCAATAGGCTGGCTCTCATGTGCATCTTCTCATCTGATCTATGCCAATGTGTGAGTGATGAAGTTGTTGGAGGTCTTTGTGGCACAGGAAAGGCACATCCTTTCTCAACAAATTGCTTAGTGATGACAATATTTGAGCAAAATTGGGAATATATGGTGACAAGAAATTAAAGAGACCTAGACATCTTCAAAGATCATCCTTATCTTGAGGAATTGGAATGGCTTTAATATCTGCTATGTTACTCGGATCACGACGTATGCCAGCATTGGAATAAATAGAACCAAGGAAATTGATTTGCTGCACGTTAATGACATAATTCAATCTGTTGAACACCAATCCTTTATTATGTGCTGCTTACATTATTAAGTGCAGATTATGGTTATGTTCTTGCTTTGTTCTTCCCATAACAGCAATGTCATTGGCAATACAGATGCATCCTGGCACAGTGCATGTAATGCGGCTCGGTGAGCTTGAAATAAATCCTGGCTAATAGATGGCCCGAAAGGAAGTGATTGAAAACAATATTGCCTGAATGGGATAAAGAATATAGTAAGCCCTTGGCACTGCTCCATTAGATGTACTGACCAGTAGCATGCTTGACATCAAGCTTCAAGAAGGATTTTGCACCTGCAAATCTCAGATTTAACTCTTCTAACATAGGTATTTTGTATGGACAACATTTCAAAGCTGTGTTTAAATGTTGCAGATTGAGGTATAGTCTCAATGATCTGTCCTTCTTTATGACACAAGTAATTGAGCTGCTCTTGTACTCTTCTAACAATGCTTTCTCAATTTTTTCTGGTTCAAATTTCAATTTGTCTTATAAGTGGATGCTGCACTTGTGTAGTGGATCAATTGACAGACTTGCATTGTCCCGCAAGTGTAATGTTGCAGCTTCCATGAAACTGCCAATCTTGTTGAAAATTCTGGATATTTCAATGTTAGGTCATGAACTGAGGTGATAGTAGTAGTTTCTGAGGTTGATATGCCATATGAGGTCTGACTGATTCCATGGATTGTCACTAGTGCAAGGCCATGGCATGCTGGTAGACCTGTGATCGCTGCGACTTTAGTCTCAATGATGTAGAATATCTGTGACACTCAGGAGGATTGACTGTATTTGCACTCCAGCATTATGGACCCTGCACATTGAATGAGTCAATCCTTGTAAGCCAAAAGTTGCATAGGACTAGGGTTTGTCATAGCCTTCCATGTCTGTGGATACATGTCTTTTAAAATTTGCAGGGGTAGGATGTTGGCACTTGCCTCTTTGTCAATCTTGGCCAACAATGAGTAGTTACTAACTTTCTTAGGGCAGGTGATTTGAATCTTGGCAAACACACCGAACGTTGTGACGGCATCAGTGTTTTCCATGAGATTGACAGTGTGAAACCTACGTTCACCACTCTTCATCTCGTCGTGCACATCATTGTCATTTTCTGGTTTGTCAATCGCCTCATGTATATGCTTCTGACAGAATACCAGATGGTCCTTCTTATTGATTGAAGGCACCCATTGTGTACAGTTTGCTTGGATCAGTTTATGGCTCTTTGTAGCTGCGTGAGCCTTTGCTCTAGTGCACTGCTACTGCCAATGACCTTTTCTGCTACGTGCTTTGCAGAATTGGTGGAAAGCTAGGCATTCCCTTGGTGCATGCAGAAGGGCATACCTTCCACAGGTCTTGCTAGATTTAGGTGTGCAAGTGAGTGTGTCAACAATTGGAGTTGTGCTTAGGACCTGTAAGCTTCGTCAATCTGCAAGGATCATTTTGTACTTACATATGCCCTTGAGTAGTTTGTTGATGTTATATATTTTAGGTTTGTTTAGCAGATCTTTCTGCAATGCTTCCATGGGAGTGGATGTGATCACCAACTCAACAATTCTATCTGCTAGCTCTGCATCTGAAAAAATCACAGTACGTACCCTTTCCTCTGCATCTGCTGACGGAGTGGTCAATGGATTCTGTACATTGTTGTCAAAATGACATGCATTGATGAATACGCAAGTTTAACCTGTTACTGAACCAGTCTTCCAATGTAGTCGATACCTTTAGCTCTTCTCCTGTTAATCCAGATGTGTTCAGCCTTTGTAGACCCTCATTCCCAATAGCTGGATGAATTTTTATGGCTTACTTGTCTGGTTCTGACACAGTTGAATCAAGAAACCATAGCTCTGTGAATTGTTTAAACATTTTGAATTCGGATAGTTGGTCAGCTGCATCCCAATTCAGACTGAAGAATTTTATGGAAATTCTGACAGTATCCCTTTGACATTCCTCCTTGTTTTATTCAATTTATTGATCAGCAACTCCCAAAGCCACCTGTTATAATCGCAACCCTCTCTGGCCTGATTTTTATGATGGTTTTGTTCGATTCCCCCTCGCTCGCTACGAATCAAGCCCACACTCTGATCACTCGTCTTCCCCGACTGAGCTAACCCGGTGTTGGTCCTCTCGATGCACTGTCCCACTCACAGAACTGACAGGCTGTGTGCTGCAATCTCACCATGAGAGATCCATCTGTTTACCAGCTTTTTACTTGAGCATTATCCTGGCCTGTGTCTTCAAAGATTTTCTGTGTAGCCACCATGCTGTGATTTCAACACTCCCTGATGCTGCAAACTTGTTGCGGTCTGACCAAAATGTCAATGGTCATCGCATATGGGAGATGGGGAGGTGGTGGCATAGTGGTACTGTCACTGGACTAGTAATCCAGAGACCCAAGGTAATTCTCTGGGGACCTGGGTTCAAATCCTGTCTTGGTAGATGGTGGAATTTGAATTCAATAAAATCTGGAATTAAAAGTCTGATGATGACCATTGCTGATTGTTGTAAAAACCCATTTGGTTCACAAATATCCTTTAGGGAAAGAAATCTGCCTGCCATCCTTACCTGGCCTACATGTGATTCCAGACCTACAGCAATGAGGCTGACTCTTAAAATGCCCTCTAAACAAGGACAATTAGGGATGGGCAATAAATGCTGGCCTAGCCAATGATGCCCACATTGCATGAATGAATAAAAAAAAACATGTAGTATATTTTAAAGCTGCTCACCATGTCATACCTGTACTTAATCTTGCTGCCACACTGTTTGACCACTGCTGAACACCACGTCATGTTTTTATAACGATACAAAGGCACCAATCATTCATAAGGGATTGTATAAGCGTGTTCTTGGTACATTTATTTAAAGAAGGCACATGAAAATGTATATACATGGATAGAAAGCTTGAAGATACCAGCAACGCAGCTGTGCTCTGCTCATAGGCCAAAGTGAAATTGACTGGATAACATGACACACTTCCTCTCTATTGATAGCATGCTACTACCCTTAAAAGCAAATTGCAACCAATTGGCTTCCCTCTATTCAACCTCCTTGGTTGTTCACAACAAAGGTTTAAATTTAAATTTTTACAAGAACATGCCTTTTCCAAATCAGAATGCATTTGACTATTTAGGCTGTGGGCAATAAGGAGCCAACCAAACAAGGTTTTTATGAGTTGAAGAAAGAGCAAATTTATTAACCACTACTCATGAAAAATAACAAAAACATGATGTCAATCATTCGGCCGTGTCACAGTGACGGGAAATTGTGACTGAGTGAGATCTACCGATAACTTCACCAGCTAACCAAAGACATACTGAACTGTTTAAAGAGGACTGGTTTTAAGGAAATACAAGAAAAGACACTGACCAAAGATGGCTACCACCAGTCACCTGATGTCTGTTCATTGTAAGTTGACAACTTGTCTGGAAATTTCCTAAATGGATTGCACTGCCGATCTGCTCTGACATATTGCATGGAATTTCATACCCGGGGGGTGTCAAAGTCCACTTCAAAAAGGGAATCTTGAAGGGAAGGCATTAAAAATGCAAAGTTCTGAATCTTAATCAATAGTAAAGACATTGGAGAGTGCTAACCAGCCAGTTATACCCAACAGACACTCAAAACCCACTGTGTTGGACAAAATAACCCCATCTCCTGTTGGTTTCTGTTACCTTTAAATGTGTCAAAGGTTTCTGAGAAGAAAGATCAAAAATGTGATTACTTTTTTTCCAACAATGACTGCAAAACGTGTTAATCAAATCCCTTGCTTAGAGTATACAGATGGGTGGCTTAAGAACTGGCTTTGCCAAGCAAGACGCAGAGAGAAGTCATCAAAGTCATCTGCAAAAACTGCTGAAAAGAGCAGTAAGAAATCTCTCTCTGAAGCTAAGATTGTCTCCAACAAAGTGGTTACCTGAACTTCAATGCTACTCCAGGATTTTAAAGGAAACTAACTAACTTCAAACAGCTGCAACATTCAACAATTTACACCTCAAGGACAAGCAAAGGACTTAGTTGTATAGTCTTTTAACTTTTATGTGGGTCACTGAAGGATGGAACAAAGTTTGATTCTTCTTGGTACCGAGCTCAGGTATTTAAATTTAAAATCGGTGAAAAGCAGGTCATCAAGGGCTGGGAAGAAGGATTAGTTCAGATGAGCGTTGGACAGAGAGCAAAACTAACCTGCACCTCTGACTATGCTTATGGAGCTGCTGGCCACCCTAGTGTCCTTCCACCTAATGCTACTTTGATTTTTGATGTAGAGCTCTTCAGATTCGAATGAAATCATTATTCGGTTTGTCTCCTGCTTTTGGCACACAGACATGAGCAAGCTTGAAGATTGTGCATTGAATATGCAGGGCTTGGCTATAATCACACTACATTTACCTTCCCCATCCACAACCTGCTGTACGTCAGCAACAAACCTGCTTCTCTCATGTTCCTTTTGGGCTGTAACTTAAAACCTGATGTTCTTAATCCTGAACTTTATTTTTTTTAATTTTATAAAGAAAATCATGCTTTGCTTTCTGATATTTCTAAGTTGTGCATGATCAAGAATGAACATCAAGCTGCCTGTTAGTAAAAAAGGACAGCTGATCATTTATGACATACTATTTATGCTTCCTTCCTTCCTTCTGAGATCTATGTGTATGTGTCATCACGTCTTTTATTATTTTTTCTTGGGTTTAGCAACTAATAAACTTACTTTCTCTTTGACTCAAGAAAACCTGGTTGATTAACTCCTTGTTAAGAAGTAAATACATTTGGATTGGAAAAGCCATTTCCAGGGAAAATAAATGTTTTTAAAACCCTTTGCTGTGACCAACCAAGGTGCTGAATAAGGGGGAGCCAGTTCACTCCTCCTCACATGATCGTAATAGCCCTCATGCATTCATTAGGGCAAACACACACACACAGACATATCAGAAATAAGAGGAGTTGTTTGGTAGTACAGAACTTGAGTGTTGCTGAATAAAAAGACACTTCAAAGCTTTTTGTCTTGCACTCATCAGGGCACTTTGCAAGAATGTCAATATAAGTGAAAAAAAGCAATTCATACGGTATGAGAAGAGAGTGCTGATCGGTTGGCATATGGAGTCTGATCGGTAGAGGCATTGCCATGGAGAATGCATCAATTGATGTTGGCTGACAATTAACTGCCAAACATTGCTTGCCAAGCATTGTTAATCAGGGTCAAGCTGCCTGGTTTAAATTGCGAACAATGCTTGGCAGTTAACTGGCACCCACCATCAACTGGTGCATAGCAATGCCTCTACCAAGCAGAGTACACTTGACAATCAATCAGCACTCCCTTCGCATACAGTATAAATTGTTGTTTTCCCCTTATATTGTATTCTTGCAAAGTGTTCTGATGAGTGCAAGATGAATAGCTTCAACATGTCTCTTTTTTCTGTAATAAATAAGGCAAATTAATGTCCAATAAAAAAAGGTAAAAGAATATATGGTTAAGAGTTCTTTGATTGTACTTGAGGCATAGATTTTAAAAGTTGTGACTGATCTAGGTTAGCTGGCTTCTGGAAGCAGTCAGATGTAGAAAATGTTGTGCTTATTAAGAGATCTCGGCTCATTGGTGGGTTTCTGGCAGAGTTAGCTTCTCTAACCGAGCAATACTTTTATTCCAAAAGAGAGAGAGAGAGAGAACGAGCAGCCCTCAGTTTGTTTCTTCTGCTGAAGACTTTCTTGACACATCCTGTGTCACTTGCAATCTCTCTCGAGTGGCTGGCAGCCTTGTCTTGAAATGCTTCACCCACTGTGTATTTCCATGATGTTTAGGCTGGGTCTGGTTGTCGTGGCAGCCGTCGTTTCAATATCTAGTAATTTGTATTTTTAGCATCTCCTCCTGAGACAGTTAAGAGTTTCGATGGGCATCTGGATTATAGGAAATGTCTCTCTTTTCACACTCCCCAGAGGGTATTTTGCTGGTTTCTCACCTTCAACATGGAATGTGGTCTTTGCATTTTTAAGCAGTTTGCTCTGTCTCTGTTCAACTTGCTGAAGATCCAGTCACTTGAGTTGGAAACTCATAGTTTCAAAAATAAGGGGGTGTATTTTTGTACAGGTCGAAGGTCCTGGTGCTGTATTAAATGGCACCTGGACAGACATTCACTCACTGTAAGAAATGTGTTGTGATGAAGAACTATAGCACCCAAGCGGAGCAAACCACCTGCCTCAAAATTCAGTGAACCCTCCCTGGGGTCTCTCCTCCAGGCCATCCAGGAAAGGCAGGAAATCCTCCTTCTGAGGGATTGGAGCAGGAGCTCCTCCCACCTGTCAACGCTGGCCCAGGAGGAAGTCGCCAGGGAAGTTAGCACCTGTGGAACCCAGAGAAGGACTGCCCTGCAGTGCCAGAAATGGATGAAAGACCTGCTCTGCTCTGCCAGGGTAAGTGAAACTTCAACTCACTGCAAACTCACACTCTCATAAGGGCATCAGGCAGTCTAAGGGTTAGAGCCCACAGGGATGTCACCCACGACCAGCAGATGGGACATCAGCAGTGAATGTCTGCCATGCACTTTAAGCTCATCGATTTATATGTTCTTGTGCAAACAACGTCTTAATCCCTTACTGGAGAGGGCTCAGAAGAGACAACAGACATGCATGCTTCTGAACTGTTCTTTCATCCATTGTTCTCACAGTTAATCCATTTGTCTTTATGCAGGACAGGATTGCACATAACTAAAGGGAGAGATCCATGACTGGAGGGGGAATCTCAGAGTTCTGGATCCTGTCAAGGTTTCAAGAGCAGGCTGTGGAGTTCGCTGGTGAGGAGAGGAATCTTTCCTGTGTGGAAGGCGAGATTGGCCTCCCCCCATCAAGCGAGGTGAGGATGTATCCAGTATACATTGAAAACATTCAGGCAAAGACTGTGAGTCATCTTTAATGTATGAGCCTGCTTAATCAATCACTAATTTTCCCATCTCTCTATGCAGGGTACCAGTAAGGAAAGGGGGAGGACGTCCTCGATAATAAGACTCAGCCCCAGCCCCAAGACCACCTCTGAGGAGGAAACAGAATTATTCTCAGCTGAAGAGCTGTCACTCCATTCACCTGCACCCCCCACTGGTGCACATACAAGCAC
The DNA here is from genome assembly GCF_964194155.1 of Cetorhinus maximus. NCBI lineage: Eukaryota > Metazoa > Chordata > Chondrichthyes > Lamniformes > Cetorhinidae > Cetorhinus > Cetorhinus maximus. The sequence goes on from NC_135890.1 coordinate 101,460,780, forward strand.
CTTGGTGGGGCCTGGTTCCACAGCAGGCTCGGGTTCACGATCCGGTGGTCACGTCACAGACATGGGTCCATAGCTGGTGGAGGCAGCTGAAGTCTCTGACTCTTGGAGGACTGCTGGATACCAGGCCCCAGCTGAAACCGAGTCTGATGGCGAGCCTATGGAATCGGCCCTAAGAGACATGTGGGAGATGCAGAGACAGGCAGGGGAACATCAGGCAGAGTTGTCAGAGGCCGTCAGTGGACTGGACTGAAGGATTAAGGAGTCTGTCCACATTCTGCTTGATGTCTTGGCTCAGGCATGCGAGTGCATCTAAGTCTCCATTGGAAGGGTGGCGACCGCCTTGGAGACACAGGTCCAGTAATTTCTGCTACAATTGTGCTTGGACCTGCACATCATTGCTCTAGCCATAGGTGCATTCCAGCAGTGGACCGCCTCAGTTACAATGTGAAAGGAAGGTGAAAACAACCTCAATTGACCTCCAAGTCATGGGTGAAGTGAAGCTCACCAGGTGCGCACCACTTATATACAGCCATAAAACAGACCGTTCTAATTATCTGCTTGTGGGGCACTTAATTTGGAGGGGGAGCATGATTCCGGAGAGTTGGCCTTTTAATGAGCATTCATGAGATGCCAACTGAATGGAAATGGGGTTTCCGATGTTGCTCAGCGGGAAACTTGACTTGCCTTTAACCCGCCTTGCAAGTTGGGGAAACAAAATTCCAAACTACCTTTCTGCTGGCGGGAAACTTATTTTTAAATTCACGCCAAATCAAGTGCCCCCGCCCGCCATGGTCCCCGCTGCTGACAGGAGCGGAAGATTCTGCCCAGTTCACTTGCCCACCTGACTTCATGCTTAGGCTGAACCTAACAGTGCGCGGAACTCTATATCCTCTTTTACACAGCTCCCAAAAACTGAAAACTCAAGAATAGTCCGATTAATGAAGGTAAGTAGTTTCACAGGCTTTGCAACTTAAACTGTCACTACACTTAATGTTTCCTCACTTGTCTTAGGGAAAGAAACATAAGTACTTGAAAGCCTAAAAGAAAGCATGCCAGCATGATGATCAATCACTAAAGTCTGATTGGCTATACCCATTCAGATGCCATTAATCATATTTTCCAGCATTGTCATGTCCACCTGGCAACTTTCTTTTGGGTCAGTAGGCAGACAGAAGTAAAGTTGTGTCATAATTTCCTTTAATGTCCCAATCTATAATACTTTAAAAGTCCTGAACCTACTTCCTGTTTATCACCCTTGCTTCCTGAATAATGGGGTGAGATTTTAACTCACTCAAAATCCACTCACTTGCACAGAGTTAAAATTGGGCCCCATAGTTTTATTCATGTTGAGGTGTCGCTGTGTGTTTGTACCTTTTGCTTTTTCATTCCGCCCAACAGTAGGTTTTGCGACGGGCCTCCAGGTTAATTCCTTGAGGCAATATTTACAGGTAAGTCCACTGTGTTTCTTGCAGGTAATTTTTTTTTTCTTCTTATGTTTTCATATTTCAATTCACCTTAATTTGTGACCTCCGCCACTGTTGTGGCCCTTGACCACCTAGCATGTATCTTGCTGCCCCCTTTTCAGTACGTTTGGATATTGCCTCAAGTCACAATGCCACACTCCTTGCTACCCCATCACCTGCCTTCTTCATCACTTTTGGTAAGCCTCTGACCTTGCTTATATGACTTATGCCTGCATGCATGCTGTTACCTCAGATCCTGCTTCACCCTGATTCTACTTCCATTCCTACTGTTTCTAATGAACCGTCACAAGTATCATGCCATTAATATACTGACGTACAGACCCATCCCGTGAGAACTCTCCATTTCGATGACCATCATTCTCCCAGACTATCTCTGCATAGTGATATCCTCAATGATTACAACCTCCTAATCTTTTATCTTTCTCTGAATTGTCTCTAATCTCTTCATATCTTTCTCATTATTTATTAATCCATAGTGGATACCTCGGCTGAGAACTTGAATTGCTTCTGAAAAGTCTACACTACACAGCTTTATTTCTAGGCCTTGACATCATTTTAGAACCATTATTATTATTTCTTAATTTAATGCACATTCAAAACACCAACTTTGATAACTTCATCTCCTGCTTATTCTGTAGATGTGTCTGTTTTTAAGAAGGCATCACTTCCCTTGTTGTCTACCAGGCTTGAAAATTCTGCAGTTAAGAAAATTCAGTTCACAACCATATCTGATTTGGAACCAAATCTTTATCACAGCTGTAATATTGTGGGGCTGTACTGACAGCAAGATTCCATGATCAAAAACTGCTTCCAGCAATGGGCAATTCATCCCACTTACCTTCTGTGATTCAGTTAGCAGATATCATACAGTGGAGGACCCAGAAACAACACATTTCATCTACTCAAGCGTAACTATTGGTTCTGTCTCCTTCCTGTGTTTCATAACCTTTTCGCTACACTACCCAAGAAACAATGACCATGTAAAGAGAAAAGAATATCAATATTTGTTTCCTTGTTTATATAATAATAAACTGCTCTAATCCCTGTGTCCATGCTGTCCTTAGTAATTTTGTTTCATGTGCTTGATCTTTCTCGATCTCTGGTCTTACTGGCTTAGTACTTCATCTCCCCAGTACTGTGCTTATTTCAAATCTATTTTGTTGTAATCCAACTTTATTCATGTTTTAAAAGCACCATCATATATAAAAGCTCACAGCCATTTTTAATCTCTGCAAACAAATGACATATTGCTATGTTTGCTTTCTCCCTTGCCAGGGAAACTGACAGATTTTTGCTAGCCAAAGGCATTCAGAGATACGGAGTCAAGGCGGGTGGATGGAGTTAGGATACAGATCAGCCCATATTTCATTGAAAGCTGGGACAAGTTTGAGATGCTGAATGCTCCTGTTCCAATATTCACATGAATGTCTCTGTTATGAAATAGTGACACTTAGCATTTCTTAAATTAGAGTTGCCTCCTTTCTAGGAGGGCACTTTTTGTATTAGCCTCTGTCATCTTACTGGCCTGGAATGAAACGGGGTGCTCAAGCCCACCTCATCAATGTCATGACTGTTGAGAACCAGAAAGAAGTGGTTCTTTGCACATTCTTGCAGTCCCAGAGCTTGCAGCCCCTGATCTACTAACTGAAGGGGACCGGTCTTCAATTTGTGTTTACAATTTCTGACAATAATGTCACCTTTGCTCACCTGGTGCACAAGATGAACAAATTGCCGTATCTTCTGTTGGATCAGCTCCTGTGGGCTTAGCAAGATCTGCAATGCAATAATCCAGGATCCTTGACATTATTGGGCAAGGCCTCTCCAACTGCCTACCATGTCTGGAGCTCTTTGGGTCCCGTGGAATGATCACACAGTGTCTACTCATCTTGTAGAATCTTCCACGAGTAATGACAGTGCCATAGAAGGAGATAAAAGGGATTTTATTCATAGAATTGTAGGATTGTAGAATGGTTACAGCACAGAAGGAGGTCATTTGGCCTGCTGTGTCCATGCTGGCCCTTGGCAAGAGCAATTCAACTAGTGCTACATCTGTGTTTTCCCTGTAGCCCTGCACATTTTTCCTTTTGGATAAAACCTGACAACAGGCACGGAGGTCGCGGTGCCCAAGTAACCCATACCCGTTCATTGTGTTGCAGGAAGAACAATGAAATTTGTGCTGCCTGTTGATTTCCATGATTGTTGCTTGCAATGCTATTCATTGGCTGGATGCCTCAGCAGCGGCCCTGACATTGCAAGTGTCCTGCACTACTTTCAGTTAGACTGCCCTACTTAGAAGGGAGAGGCATTATGGCCAATGGAAGTGGTGTCAGGAGGTTAATAGATTTTGAAGACTTTTGTCATGATGGCCCAAACTATAGCACACTGATAAGACACTGGTGGCCTCGGTGCAAGGCATGGGGAAAGGAGAGACGTCCTGTTTCCATAATGGGGAAGAAAGCACTTGAGCAAATGTTACAGATGGGAGGTTTTGTATGTTGTTTATGTTTCAAACCATCTCTTTAATTTAAGGTAAAATGGAGTCACGTGCTCTTCTACAAGTTCTGCCCTACAATAGGCATGTGTGACTAGGTTACCATGGAGACCGGGGTGGGGGTTGCCCAGATTGAATGTTGCTGAAATGCACATGCCAGGTTTAATGCCTGAATACAAAGGCAGATGTAAATGTTTTTGTTATTGCAGACTTTTTGTCTCTGAGACTTCGAATAGGAACAGAGAGAAAGAGACAACAGCGGCTGTGAGAAGCAGGGGAAATGTTGTTCAGTGTTAGCTGTCAGGCGGAATGTTGATGACAGCTGATCCTCTAGTCAAGGAGAGGGAACCAGCAGGAATTTAAGAATTCTGAATGATTTGTCCTGACGTGGCCGGGGAAGGGATCATCGGGGTGAACTGTGCGACTGGAGGCCAGTTCAGGATTTCTCAGAAGACTGGGGAAAAGGACCTTTGACAGTACTGGACATTACAACTCGGTGAAACGGGAGAGGCAAGCCAATTGGAAGCTGGGAGTAACTTTAGACTGGGTCCTGTAAAGACTGTATTCCCATTGGAGAACATGCTGTAATGTATAAATACCACATGGGGTTATCGGCCAAGTTAAGAAACTAATAAAAGATATCTTTTTGGAAGTTTAGTTTATTATTTGCCTACTAAGCAATGTTTAGTCAATGTTGCTTTTAGTTTGTTTGTTACACTAACAGTCTTAAAACTTGAAATCTTGTGCAATTCCTTTAACTCAGTCACTAGGAATTCAAAAATCTTTTAACAAGTTATCGATCTCTACGGGGATCATAACATGTATGTTCAGGAGGCAGTGGAAAGAAGTAGTGATGGAGATCAATGTCATGAGAGTTGGTCTAAGATGGGCGCAATGCAGGAAGAAGCTTAATGATTTAACATGAGTTGTGAAGGTGAGTGAGTTCAATCTCCAAATGGCATCTCCTACCAACTGTACCACTAACCTTATCCACTGCTCAATTCACTACGTCTCCATCACCAACTTACCAACAATTTCTATCAATTGCTACTTAACCCTTTACTTCATATGCTTTTACTTCACCCTTATACACATTGCACTGTTGCAAGCTTCACACACACACAACTCATGGCTTTTAAACGCTGACAGCTATTCAACCATGACAGCCATGTAATCTAAATCTATTGCAGGATACTCACTGACACACTCCTGTCTTTCTTGTAGGAGAAGGTGGAGCATCATGGAAAGCAGCAGGAAATAATTGAAGCATGCCTGCATGTTTAACTACCATGGAGGAGACAGTGCTGGACATAATGGGAAGGGGCATCATTGAGGCTGTGGTCAGTGGCTATGCTGAAGGAATCAATGATGAAGCTATCTGCATAACGAATCATCCTTCTCTCTTTCCACTTCTTCCTCATCCCTCAATCTCTTCTGATTCTGGTGTCAGCACTGACTTCTTACCTTCTTCTCTGACCTTACCAAAATCTAACCCTTGTTCCTTTTTCTATTCAGACGTCCAAGAATGGGAACCTTCCCAATCAGTGAAGGAAGGGGAAGAAGACAGTGAAGATGAAGAGACAATCTCATTCACAGTTGCAATAACAGCCACCAGGCCAGATGCTGGAACTGCACACCTTTTAGAGGCTAGGGTAATGGAGCAATCGGCACTTGGTGAGTAACCAAGCCTAAGTGTTCAGGAGGCAGGGTGGGGGAAAAGAATAGTGCAAGTGCCAGCTTGCCAGAGGATTCAGATGAAGAGTTCTATGGCCCAAGTTAGAGAAGGCTGATGAGCATACACAAAGAAATGCTTGCCGTTAATAAAAGCCTGCCAAAAAACCTACGCTCAATGCCTAGAGGCGGGGGGTGTCCAACATCAACTTGGTACAGGCGTTGGAGCAGATTCTAGACCCCATCCTTTCAAACATAAACTGGGTGGTCACCTCCATCAGCAGCACACCTTATGAATCCATCATGATGCAGCATGTGATGGCTAATGTCACCGCTTACATTGCAACACAAAGAATTTCCATCAGAGATCTGACATTAAAACTGTGCTGGATGTGTATCTTGTAGACGGCAGTATACCTGCCTCGACACCTGCCATTCTATCAGTGACTTTAAAAGCTCAGAATGATTCCTTTTATGCCTCTGGATGCCACTATTCAAAGGGGCTTTCAGTGCAGCATAACAGTCCATCAGTCTGTTCTTCAACAGATCAGCAGGATTTCTAAGGTGCCTCCCTGGAGGAATTCCAATGGCATAAACCTACTGTCCTCTTTCAGGATTTAAACAACATTTTCACAGGCCAGCAGTTGTTACCCATCCCTAATTGCCCTTGAGAGGTGGTGGTGAGCCATCTTCTTGAACAGCTGCAGTCTATGTGGTATGTGTACACCCATGCTGCTGTTAGGGAGGGAGTTCCAAGATTTTGACCCAGCATCAGTGAAGGACCGGTGATATATTTCCAAGTCAGGATGGTGAGTGGCTTGGAGGGGAACTTCCAGGTGTAGGTGTTCCCATGTATCTGCTGCCCTTGTCCTTCTAGGTGGAAGTGGCCGTGGGTTTGGAAGGTGCTATTGAATGAACCTTGATGAGTTACTGCAGTGTATCTTGTAGATGGCAGTGTACCTGCTTCGACACCTGCCACCTCCATCAGCGTCCTTCCTATTGCCTGTCAGCCATCTGACCCAGGCTGCTGCATTTCAAGTCAAGATGGTGCAGTCTGAAGACAGGCCTTCTAGGCTGAGGTCTTGCTCAAGATCATCCTTCAAGACCATCCTTCTGCAGTCTCCTCAATTGAAAGTCACCTCTCATGCTGCAGTCATTGGAGAAGCACCTTACAGGAGCAGCAGGAAAAGGCACACCGAAGACAGGGAGCATAAGGGAATGCATAAGGATGATTAGTTTCATTGTCATGCATTATAATGAACGAATTTATAAAATTAGATTTGTATTTGTGTTTTCGGGGATTTATATTTTTTGCTGCCAGAAAGAGAACATTTGATGGTCAGTGATAGAAGAAACGTCATGAGGTAAATGGGGGAGGTGAGGCTGAGAATACTGGCATTGCTCTTGAATTATTTAATTATGTAGAGCCCAGGCAGAAAGGGGCTGTTAACATTGTAGCCTCCCTTCCACTTCCTCCCCTGCTTCTCCGCCACCTCCACTCCCTCCCCCTTCAAGCAGCTTGTCCTGCTCTGCTTATCCTCTCTTCATTCTCCCAACCATGTTCAATTCCCAAGGAAGTCATTCTAGGTCATGAATGGAAGCAATTTCTTTCAGCACAGGATTTTAGATGACAAAAAAAAAAGCACTGTAAGGACAGCAAGAGCATTCCCCGCAGCGTATTCAAACCTTAGCTAAGTATAGGAAACCTAAAAAACATGAACAATTACAACAACCGCCAAAACATATAATCCAGCACCTAACCTGTAAGTGCTTCATTATCCCTTTAAATATCACTGGTGGCGGGGAGCCCTTCATTCCCTTGACATTGTGTTCAGCTGCGTGAAGTTATGACAGGGCATTAATTGGAGTGGGGAGTTGCAAAATGGCAGTCGTGGCTTTAAATCAATGTTGCGCTCTGATTCATGCCATCATCTCACTGCTCTGATGCAGTTGGTGGTTGTTAGGCATGCATGCAAATAAATCCCTGTATCAAGATGATGTTCTGCATTTACATCCTGGCAGAAGTGTAGATGCACATCTCAACATAATTTTTGAATTTTATGTGGCAGCGTAGTACCCAAAAAACACACTAAGATGCTCAAATTATCCCCTGAAATATTTTGCATAAATCAACCATTACACCAATCTATTTTTTTAATTTGGAGAGGCTGTAGGTTTATTGCAGTTGTGATGTCCTTTTTTGTAGTTAGGCTCTAGGTTACTATTCAAACCTATCAAATACTGATCTGTACCTAACTGAGCACTTACTGAGGTAAAGAAAACTCTATAAATGTTCATGGTCTATCTTTATAACCCCAAATGTTCCTCTTTCCTTTTCATTTTAGTTTTTCTCTTTCGCTTGTTCCCCTTGTTTATTTATGATTCATGAAGAGGCTACGTTCATCGTGCAGCTGCCAATATGTATCTGCTCTCTCTCTCTCAGTCACCACACATATTTTAATTTACTGCATTCCTCGTGATTTTTGGCCCAATGTTTGAGCAGCAGCTTTTCTGTGCACCCACAGTGACTGTGATGCATTGCCGCCTGTGAGAAACACATGAATAACTTCAAACTCTCACCAGTAAACACCTTGCAGCTATTTTATCATTTAGAAGAAATCTCCAAAGCTTTAGAAATTTCCTGTGTTCCTTTGCTGCACAAGTGTTTGTCTAAGACTGGGATAAAGGGATAGCAAACTCAATGTAATTAGATTTTCTACTGGCACTTGGAGTCTGAGACAGGTTTCCAGGGATGCCTTCCTGAAGACAAGTGGAGCAGCATCAATGTAAAAGAAGCATACTTACTCCATCCAGCCAATTCAAGCAAACCTATTTATGCAACAACGTAAACTTAGCTGGGGCACAAGGGAGGAGGATACAATAGTTTACTGAAAGAAAACTCTCCAGTCTTTAAAAGTGCATCATAAAAAAATGTACTTCTCCTCTGTTTGGTTTCCTGAGTACTAATCCCTGGTCAGGAGTGTTTAACATCCTTTTTCAGGCAGTCAGCCCCATCCCTGTGCTATGGCTATACCTGACTGAGAGGAAGGATGACCTCCTTGTAGGCCTCTGCTACAGTTCACTGGTATTTGGGTGTGTGGTAATTATGGTTTTATCTAAGTGTGTAGTATACCTTTAAGAAGAATGTTATAAAGGAAGATCACATGATCTTGTGTAACCAATAGAGGAGTAGCATGGGCTACCTCTGTGGTCAGTCATCTGCAGTTAGTAGTCAGAAGTGTGGAGATAGGATTTGATGTGAAAGCACACATATGTAGCTGCTGAGTGCCCTTGTAAATAAACAGAACGTTTTCCACCTAAGAAATGTCTGCTGATCAACTGAATCTATAGTACCAACTCGGCCATCCCACAACAAGCATGCAACTGACATTCAAAAGTCCCAACAGGGTGCTTGGAGTTGGAGCCTAAGAATGACTTAGCTTTACTCTCTTAATTTTGGCATAAGCAGTATTATGACCAATCAATCCATGAGATATTCCTACATTCAGACAAAATAAACTAAGTTTATTAAGGCTCGACAACTTTCTGATATGTGCTCAATACATGTAAATTTAAGTCCCACCAGGAGTGAGCAGCTTCATAAAATTTCCCCAAATAACAACATGATTGTAAAGTTAAACAAATAAAGCAGGTTTTCAATTAATGGTTTACTCAGTTCTTCAATCTTTAGTTGCCATACAACAAAATGATAACACAGCTGCACAAATTGGCAGGTTCCATTAAGATATCCAGATTTGATTGGGATCAGACTGAGCATGGAGGTGACTTGTCTCCTCTATTGTGTACTAGGCGTAATGAAGATACATTGAAAGTTCTTGGAATGATGTGGCTTATGATCACCAGGTATCTCCTGGCTCGGTGTCAAATTTTATTTAATAACCCTCCTGTGTTTACTAAGTTCAGGCATTTTATAAATGCAGGTTGTTATTGATGAGGGCAGAAAATTATTCAGTTACATTAAGAAGGCTGCAAAGCAGAGCATTTTACTTAGTCACATTATAAAGACATGTCACTGGAGAGAACCTCACAATCTGACACTATTAATACCTAAGGAAGAAAACTTACAAGCTGACACCGTGGATACCGAGATAAGATCTCATTACTTAATACCACTGATACGAGAAAGGCATTGACACCTCGAGATATATAGAGAGGATCTCACATCCCAAGATCAACAATACCCAGAGGAACTGCCACTCGGAGACCACTAATATCCAGGTTTGCACGGGGCATCAGCAAGGACGGACTATACTGTCATCCAATTTCAGAGACTACATCTGTTCCTCCCCCTAGCTCTCAGCCACCTATGGCTAAACCGTCTCACTGAATTCAAAACAAAAATAAAAATAAAAATACCTGGAAAAACTCAGCAGGTCTGGCAGCATCTGTGGAGAGGAACACAGTTAACGTTTTGAGTCCGCATGACTGTTCAACAGAACTAAGGAAAAATAGAAGAGAGGTGAAATATAAGCTGGTTTAAGGGGGTGGGTGGGACAAGTAGAGCTGGATAGAGGGCCAGTGATAGGTGGAGATAACCAAAAGATGTCATAGACAAAAGAACAAAGAGGTGTTGAAGGTGGTGATATTATCTAAGGAATGTGCTAATTAAGGGTAGAAAGCAGGACGAGCAAGGTACAGATAGCCCTAGTGGGGGTGGGGTGAAGGAATCGAAATAGGCTAAAAGGTAGAGATAAAACAATGGATGGAAATACATTTAAAAATAATGGAAATAGGTGGGAAAATAAAAATCTATATAAATTATTGGAAAAAAAAGCGGGGGGGATCGGAAAGGAGGTGGGGATGGAGGAGAGAGTTCATGATCTAAAATTGTTGAACTCAATATTCAGTCCGGACGGCTGTAAAGTACCTAGTCGGAAGATGAGGTGCTGTTCCTCCAGTTTGCGTTGAGCTTCACTTGAGCAATGCAACAGGCCAAGGACAGACATGTGGGCATGAGAGCAGGGTGGAGTGTTGAAATGGCAAGCGACAGGGAGGTCTGGGTCATGCTTGCGGACAGACTGAAGGTGTTCTGCAAAGCGGTCACCCAGTCTGCGTTTGGTGAACTGAATTCAATATCCATTGCCCCTAGCATAGTCAAAGTATTTTCTAGCTCCTTCTGTTGGTGTTCTACTGTGATTGAAACCCTGATTATAAATCAGCATTCTGTGTGCATGCATGTGTGAAGGGTGAGAATTGGTATATTGTGCAAGTGGGATTTAACTATCAATTATGCTGGCATCAACACTAATGCATGGGAACAACATTATCATGCTGAGCTGTTCCTTCGCCCTGCAAGTAATTTTAGAATATTTAGTATAGCTGGGAAAGATCCGTGCATGTATTCAAGAAGAATATTGTCCAAACTCATTTTTCATCTCACTGTATAGATCAGGCTGGACTCAGAAAATAATTGTTTGTTAGACAGTCCTCCTCATTTTAAGCCTCCAACTTGTGTTTCTGCACCACAAATGGTTTTGTTTCTTTCTCTGTTTTTTATACTACTATGGTTAATGGTGAATGTTAGAACTATAGAAAAGTTACGGTGCAGAAAGAGGCCATTCAGCCCATCATGTCTGTGCTGGCCAGAAAAAGATGAAAAAGAAACTAGCCACTCATTTTAATCCCACTTTCCAGCACTTGGTCTGTAGCCTTGCGGGTTAGCACTGAAAGTGATGTTCCTGATACACTCTTCCTGAGCTCTGGACATACTATTGTATACACTCTTCCTTCTCCCTATATCCTTGCAAGTTGAAAGCAAGACTCAAGACACTATAATTCATTTCTTCTGCAGGGTTTTATAACTGTGGAACTTCTTACATCATTTCTGTCTTCCTTTCCACCTCGAATTTACTTGCTTTTAAAGACCAAGCCTGGAGTTACAGAATTATACTATTTTTGTTTGCTACCTATTTCAACCTTGGTGATTGCTTGCATTATTGGCCTTGAGACTTCACTGAAGATTCTTAATAATATCTATAAAATACATGAATTCCAAGGTCAGCACTGCAATCGACACATTTCAAAAAAAAGCTAATCAATATCGGTTACATTTTATTAACCCTTTTCTATCTAGATATAGTTTGACTTCAGAATCTCCGAGCACCCCTCGAGTCGAACCTTCACTCCCAATGTCCCAGAGATTGCATTCACTGGGCTGAATCATCGCTCTTGATTGCAGCTGGTGTCATAGTGGGCGGGAGCAGGAAATATCGGAAGATCTCAAAAATCGGTTTCACGTTGTCGTGAAACAAGTTTGCGATCACCTGCTCCATCCCTCAATGGCGGGGCTGCGTTTCCCACTGCCACACATCGGGAACCTAATTTCAATACTTTAGCATCTCATTATAAGCCCTACTTGTCGAAATTATGCCCCCATGCTGACGTGTTTCATAACTGTACATGAGCGATGTGCACTTGGCGAGCTGCATTTCGCTCGGGACTTCGAGGCTTGTTTACCTACCTCGTGGTCATCAGCGCCAGGCTTCGCAGGTACCAACACATCACTTTCAGGGAGGCTCACAGGCAGGTCTCTACCTACCAGACCAGCCGTAAGTTGGGTGTGAATTTTCAATGGTTGCAGGGCTGGGCTTGCTTGGGGAAGGGGGAGAAGTGGCCTCAGGCAAGGGAAGAGGCTGCAGGACAAGGGCAGTACTGGGGAAGGGGGGTATCCCAGGGTGTGTGTGGGGGCACATGTTGATCTGTGCAAGATGGTAAGGGCTGAGGAGGCAGCCTCCAGAGGAGATGAGGCCAGATGGAGATGTGAGGGTATTTGTGAGAGATGAGTAATGCTGTCCCTTGAGCTGGCAGTGAGTGAGATGCCAGTGAATGTATGTTGGCCTTGTGAGTGTGTGAGTTTAGTGTGATGTGATGGTTGCCTTACCCTGGCAATTCATCCCCTTTAAGCACTGGATGGCCAACCTCTTCTGTGCAGCGTTGGCCACCACTTCCACTGCTTCCCAAGCCGGGGTGGTGAGATTGCTGTACCTCTTGCGGCCAGAGTGGGGGTAGAGGACATCATGGCGGGCCTCCAAAAGGCATTCCAGTGATGGGTCATTGAACTCTTCTTGGCTTTTAGGGCCATGTCTTCACTGGGGCAGACCTGGGTTGCAAGCATTGAGAACTGTGTGCACGGCTGCAGTTTAGATATGGCAACTGTAGTGATTGAAAGGGTGAGGTAAGGGCGTGGTGGGCGATTCAGAGGCTGTCCGCCAGCGAGACAGCATGTTTCCTGTGGTTGCATAATTAATGTGGCGATATGAGTGGATGAAATGGCGCGAAAACCTGCTATTGCGGCCGGTGGGTAAAACATCATTTTTCGAGCCCACTACTGCACTTAGTGCAATTCTGGGATGATTCCGCCCATTAACTCTAATAACAGGATTTATACAGAACAAGGCCTTTTGACCCAACATGTCAATGCTGGTGTTTGCACTCCACCTGAAGCTCTTTCAAGTTAGTTTTTCACACCCTATCAACATATCCTTCTATGCCCTTCTCCTTCATGTATTTATTAGCTTTGCCTATCTATGTAAATTTATATCTTATCCACGGATCAAACAGAGAATCTTCTTTTTATTATGTGATCTGCTTAACTTTGAGAAGTATTAAATAACATTTTATTATCCTGCTAAACACATGTATTCGGCAATATGAAAAATGGCATGGTAGATTTTACTGTAGTTATTAAGTTTAAGTAATTTCTTAAGTAGAAGGTAACAGTTCCGATGGCTATGCTAAATATTCTTGCATGGTGATTCCTTTTGTTCTCAACATTCACAATCTCTCAGACCTGACTCTCTTTCAAAGAATATCTGCATTTTTCAAAAATGAGTAGGACCAAACAAATTTAAATAATTATCTATTATTAAATTATTATTATTATTAATAAATAATCTATTAAAATCCCAAAGAGTTGACAATCAAGTAGATAATGAAACCAATTGCATAAGATATTTGTATTTGGATTGAATAGTTTCGTTCACCACTTAAACGCCAGCCCCTGAAAAGTGACTGATATTGCAACAATTGTACGAAAATAAACTAGGATGTTTTTTCTCTCTGAGCAAAACTGGTTTTTTGCTCCTCCAACAGCATGATGCATCATAGCCACAAAGGCTTTATTTTTGCCATGTATATCATCAAAAGCCCCAACCCTCCCAACAAACACACTACCTACAACTGCCTCATCACTCAAAATGAACTGATAAGCAACATACCGCACCAATACATCACAGCAAAAACATTTTATATAGAGAGTCATTGAGTATAAAAACAAGGAGGTAATGATGAATCCATACAAGACATTGATCAGAGGATGATTAGAGCGCTGTAATGTAGTTTTAGATACCCCTATGGAAAACATATCAGAACCATGAAAGAGGTGTAATACCGATTAATTGAGATGTTACCAGGAATAAGATTATGTAGCTATGATGAAAACTGTATAAACTAGGACTGTTATTCACTGGAGCAGAGATGAAAAGGGAAACTAATAGAAGTGTTCAAAATTATTAAAAATATGTTTGAGAGGTTAATAGTGAAAAATGATTACCTTAGTTGGTGAGTTATTTACAGTGAAATATAGATGTAGGCTCGATACTAGGAGCATAAAGGAGCAGATTAGAAGATTTTGTTTGATTAGACAATTATTGGAATATGAAACATATTACCACAGTGTCTCTAAGGCCGGGAATTGGTCATGACATTTAAGAGGAAGTTAGATAATAACTACAAGACAAGAAACAATAGAAAGCGTGGGGAAAGAGCACAGAACTGGGACTTAAGAAGATGGGCCAATTTTCAACTTTGCTCTCTGGACTGAAAGCAGGTGAAGCAGATTGTCCACCGTTTGTAGAATCTGGCCAGTTTTCATCTTGAGCAATGTTAAAAAAGGCCCGCCTTAACTGGTATAGAGCTAACACCAAAAGCTCCTTAAAGACATCTCCAGTGACTGCTTAGTAAACAGAAGCTTTTAAGAAAAATATTTTCCAAGACTTGCTCCCCCGAGCCGCAGAAAATCTTCTGACCTGCTGCTGGCTCACTTTTGGCCTATCTTGGGTTCCGTTCCCCTTATCCACAGCAGGTCACCTCTGAGTGATCCCCAGTCGAGCATCTGTTAGGTGCCTGTAGCTTTCCATTAAAATGTAAATGAAGCCTAAAGCTAAAAGCCTTCTGGCAGTGGTCTTTGAGGGCACCATGGGCACATTGCCAATATTTTGTCTGCTTTTGGGCATTGACTTGAAAATTTCTCTCAATTACTCTAACCAACGCATCACCACAGTCATTGCAATGTATACTCATCGGAATGATCATTATAAGGAAAATTATGTCATCATTGGCACAACTCACACCACATGCATCTCATAACCTTAGGCAGTGGAGTAAGCAGATGCAAGTACAATTAATAGAGTGTAAGGTAGAGGAGCTCTTGGGCATATAGCACCAGCCTGATTCATGTTTGAAAAAAGACAGAAGCTCTGAGGAATTATATTAAAAGTCATATTAATTATGTTGCATATTGAATGTTTACGCTAACTGGGTAGATTAAGTTGATTGAAAATTATAGTTTTCTTTGGGAACAATTCCCATCATTGAAGATCAGTGCAGCTGTGATGTTCTGTCAGTTTATTTACTTGAGGTTTTAGGCAGAATGCCCCTTGATTATATATTCCAGAGCATCACCTGCATGAGCAAGCTGCTAAGTTTCCTCCATTGCCAGAGCATGCAAACATTCAGGAACAGCGAGGCTGATGCCAGCTGGATTGCTGAATTATGCAAAAGATGGCAAATGATGAATAGTTTCTGCAATTTAGATGGGGTACTTCAGGGCACCTTCCGATCTGTCCAGGCAACATAATTAAAAATTGAGTGTAAGTGCATTTTCAATTCTTTGATTGTTTCTTAATTATATCAATGCTCTGCACGATCTTGGAACATTAAGATTTGCCACCAAGGTTCGAGACATGCTTACATAATTGATGGCCTATCTGAAGCTGGCTGCAAAGTTTGGCATCCCATATAGCCTGAGCAGAGTTGGTTGGCTCAAAAGGCAGGAGTTATGGGTTACCCTGGGTAACTGGCTGAATGAGATAGAAGAGGTGCCCTTGGACATATTGTGTATGTTCTCCTATCCATTGACAAGCAGCTTATTTATATTATTATAACTGAAGCTCTTTCTTGTTCTTGAGGGTTCCTGAGGCAGCATTGATAGGCTCACTCATAACACCTAAGATAGCGAGCACTCCACATCAGTTAGTGGGACATGTTCCAAGGCAATCATCATGATTCTCATGCATTACATCAAAACAAGCAGTAGACTATGGCCAGACAGCCAACATTTTTCACAATATTTGAGCAACCATTGTTTGTTCATTCGAATTTCCTTTCTACACAGCTGTATTTATGGCCTGGTCAACCATCCTGGTGATCAAACAGCTCAAGTACCGTTTGAAAAGTGTGAGATGACAATCTGTGCAGGTACATGCTGATTGGCCAATTTTGCTGGGTGAGATTGTCAAATATATTAGGTGAATCTGATAGGTGGATATGCAAATCAACCTACTGCTTTGATTGGCAGCTCCACTCAAGAAAGGTAGATTGTCATGATTATTTTGGAAGAAGGGAGGTGTGCCTGACTGTGTACTGATTCTTTGAGATCAGGGGGAGAATTTTCTCCTTGTCGGGTGGGCCGGTCGGGAGTGGGCGTGGAGCTGATCGCTACGCGCAGTCGGCTGCGTGCCGCCATTTTACATGGGCAGGTCAATTAATGTGACACGCGTCCGGTAGCGCTCAGCACTACCTGTGTACGGGGGAGGAGGGAGAGTCAGGGCCTGCATGTGCGCAAAAGAGCACAGAGATCTCCCTGAGGCAGCTCCATGCCTCAGGGAGATTAAGATCAAAATGAAAGTTTGAAAAAAAGAAAGAATAAAATTATTCAGACATGTCCCCTCATGTGACAGTTTCACATGAGCTGGGACATGTTTATCAATTGTCAAAAAAAAATGTATTTATTCAACAAAACCTTCATGAAACCTCATCCTTCATGCAAAACACAAAGGCCGCTTGGGTCTTCATCTGCCTGCCAACCTTAAAGTTGGATGGGCAGCCCTGTCGATTTGTTTAATTGGTTTATTAATGGCCTTAACTGGCCTTTGACAGTTCGGCAGGTGCACACAGGAGTCGAATGAAAGATCGGAATGATGTGTGGTGACATTGGGACGCACGCCCGACGTCACCGCGTTTCATTTTACGTGTCGGCGTGCAGGACCCGCCCCCACACACCAAAGAGAAAATTCTGCCCCAGGTGTATTTCAACACAGAAATTCAATGTCATCACAATTCTGCCAAGAAGATTTCAGTGCCCAAGTACAAGATCAATCCCAGGGTTTGAGACTATAATTTAAGAAGAAGGAAACATAGCAATGAAATTGTTTTCATTGCAGAAAATGCTCTGGGGGGATGGGGAGTTTCCTAGGATAAGATGCAACTCTTTAAGATGTTTTGAGGTCAGTTTAATCTGGATTGATTTTGCTCCTTCAAAAACATCTGGATAAATATTTAGAAATTTGATTGGAATTTATAGCATCAAGGGTAGACTAAGATGACTTGAACACTCAATGCAACAGAATAATTCACATCATGGTGGAGGTGGAAATGTATTGGAAGGCACCTGAAATAGATGGGAGAGTGGTGTTGCGGGCAAGAGTGGAGGCTTGTTTGACTAGTTTTGGGTTTTATGTAGTGTTGATTCAGAGCTTTTCTTCAAGGAGGTTAAATGGCATGGAGTCCACAATGAGATAAGATTGTTTGGTGGTTGGAGAGCTTATGCTATTCTCCTTTCAAGCAGAATCTCCACTAAACTCACCTTTCTGGAAAATGGAGAAGCACAAATGTTAGTCAGCACTCTCTATGACTGTGTGGGCTGGTAACTTTGAAGCCTTTGTTGTTGGTCAAGCAACGTCTTGATCTTAAAATTATCATCCTTGTTTTTTATTCCTTTCATGGCCTTGCTTCTCTCTTTCTCTGTAATCTCCTCCAACCCCACAACTGCTCTGCTAATTCTGGCCTCTTGTGCATTCCCAATTATAATTGCACTTCCACTAGTGGCCTCACCATCAGTTGCTTATGCCCCAAGCTCTGGAATACCCTGGAACCTTACACCTTTCAACCTTACTTTCCTCATTTAAGACACTCCTTAAAACCTACCTCTAACTTTTAGGTATCTGATCTAATATCTCCTTCTGTAGCTCGATATCATACTTTGTTCTATAGTTCTCCTGTGAAGTGCCTTGGGGAGTTTCATTACGTTATAGGTGCTGTATTTATATAAGTTGTTGTTGGATGTAATGGTCACATTTGGTACAAACAACTGAAGTGTGGGGCCTCCTGGTGGTAATAAGATAGTATAACAGTTTTTAAAAAAAGACTCGCATTTATTTAGCACATTTCACGTCCTCAGGATGTTCCGAAGCATTTCACAAAGAGTTAATTAATTCTTTTGAGGTATAGTCATCGTAACTTTGTAGATAAAGTGCAGACCAAAGCATCTATCCATTGTGCTGTCAGCTTAGGCTCAACAGTATATGCAAGATCCGATATTCAAGGACTCACAGACCTATGAAGCAATAAAGGAGTGATACTTGCTAAACAAACTGTTTCAGCTCATTTTTGCATTTCTGTCCCACAGTAAAAATGCTAACTCCGGAGCTCCATTAATGTTCAAAACTATTTCTAAAGACATACATTCAAATTGTTTTGGGGCTGGTTAGCTCAGCTGGCTGGTCATGTGCTTCAGCATAAGACCAACAGTGCAGGTTCAATTCCTGCTCTGGCTGAGATAGACTCAAAACCTGCCCCCTTGCCCTGTCCTTGAGAGTGGGAGGCAATGGTAAGTCATGATTGACAAAACCTGCCAAGAAAATAGCTGAGGATGAAGCACCAGCAGACAATGAGCCAAGGATTTGCCTTTGGGCAGAGCACACATACCATACCCTACTATTGAAATGAGTGATGTACTGATGGGACCAAGGGGAAAATGTGATGTAAATCTGAGGCTTGTTGAGAATGCAAATGTTGTTTGAGGAGTGACTAGGTTCAGTAACAGCCACTTAAGTCTGCAGAGAAAAGTAAGACATGTGAATGGGTCGACTGATGATCAAACATATGCAGAAATTGTTTGGAAATAAAACACATGAATGTTCATTGATCTTCCATTACAGATGCCATTAGTAAAGATGAGAATGACATTTAGAGAATTATTTTAACAAGATGTAGAATGACACAATAGTAATAACATTCAGCCCATCATGTCCTTGCCAGCTCTCTGGAAGAGCTACTCAACTAGTCCCACTTGCTTACCTTTTCCTGTAACCCTGCACATTTTTTCTCTTCAGTTAATCATTCAATTCCTTTTTGAAAGTCACAATTGAAACTGCCTCCACCACACTCTCAGGCAGTGCATTTGAGATTCTAACCACTTGCTGCATAATAAAAATTTTCCTCAAGAGTTTTCCATATATTTATCAGGTTGTCACAAGCAATGTTAGGTTTCACTACCAAATTAATGGGGTACAAAATGGAGCGAGGTAGGGTAAAACATGCAATATAGTGATGTGACGGGAGAACTATGGGAGGGAGAGAGGGAGAGCGGTAAAGTGAAAGAAAGGGAATTGGATGGGATGAAGAGTGAGAGAAAGAAAGAAACAGGATAAAAAGCGAGAGGAAGACATGGGGAAAGAATTAAAGGGATAGAGTAAATAGAGTGAAATAAGGAGAGAGGCAGATGAAAGAGTATAAAAGAGTATGGGGTGAAGTGAGTGAGAAGGGGGCAGGTTAACAATGAGTGCGACAGAGCCATGGGATAAATGCAAAAGAGAGAGAGAGTGAACAGTGACTTGGAAGGTAAAGGGCCCCAATATTTCTGGGGAAGTGGGGAAGATGTGTAGAGTTGCGCGTCAGTGGATAAGAAACCCGGGAATATTGGGAAGGCAGAGGTCCTGCCCAATGTAATGGCGGGGCCTCATTCAAATTTCTTTTCTCCTTTTTCTGCCCAGCAGCAGACCATATTGAGAGGGGGGTCTAGTGAAGTCAGGAAAAATTGCAGGGGTGGGGTGGGGTCTGGAGATTGTGGGGAGAGGTGAGACTGAGATTGTGCAGGGAGGTGTCGGCCTATCGTGCTGTGGGGAAGAGAGATCTTGGCAGAAGGTTTGCTGGAGGGAACTGGCTGGAAAGACTCCTGTTCCTGCAGGCCCACAAACAGGGCTGGAAAAGCACTTACCTGCTGGACCTGGTTGCTCCCACTTCCCTTTAGCTGCCACAGTTCCAAGCCCAGGGAAACCACCCCATGGCCATTAAATATAAATGGCTGCCAAAACCTGAGGAACTGAGCCTTTAAAGTATTAAAATCATTGGCTGGCCTCTCGAGAGTGGGTTACTCGGGTGACCCCCAAATTGCCATGGATAAACCGGAAATAGGCCTGTTTGTGGTGGCTTGGGGTCGAGTTTCATATTTTTAACAACTTAATCTCCTTCCCTTTGATTCTCTGCCCCCCATTGTGGGGAAGGGGTGTCCATGGGATAAAGAGGACAAAAGAGAGACAAGTAGAGCAAGTGGCAGAGTAAACAGCAAGAGACAAAGTAAAATGGAGGATAAAATGAGAGCGACAGGCAATGGTGTGTGGTATAAAGATGAGGCCAGAATGGTGAAAATGAGACTGTTCGTTCTGTAGGCCCTTCACTATATTTCATCAATAACCTGCCAATCGTCTCAGGTACCAGTAAATCACTGGGCTTTAACGTATGGAATGTAGTATATGATTGTCACTATTAATATTCATAAATATTGATTCAAGTAGTACAGAGTTATTCTAAAAGTTACTGTAGGGAGAGGTTCACAGCATCATGAGTGCAAGACAGGTTCAGTTAATCTGCCTCTGGGACCCCATACTTTTCTCAAGCCATAGATCGTGCTGCCATGGTAACAATTGGGATAGTTCCAGCACTTGCACCATGTGAGATTTACTTTGATTAATCTTGAACCATAGACTTAACAATAACTCTGGCTGTTGCTTTGGAAAATGAAACGGAAATAAAACTTTTAATCGGGAGGAGAGGCGATGATGTAGTTGTATCGTTGCTGGACAAGTAATTCAGAGACCCAGGGTAATGCCCTGGGGACCAGGGTTCAAATCCCGCCACGACAGATGGTGGAATTTGAATTCAATAAAAATCTGGAAATAAAAGTCTGATGATGACCATGAAACCATTTTCGATTGTTGTAAAAACCCATTTGGTTCACTAATAAAATCTGTTGTCCTTACAGGCCTACATGTGACTCCAGACCCACAGCAATGTGGTTGACTCTGAAATGGCCTAGCAAGCACTCAGTTGTTACAAAGCCACAAAAAAGGAATGAAACCGAATGGACCACCTAGCATCGACCTAGGTGCCGGAACCGACAGCGGCAATCTCAGTCCTGTCGGCTGCCGACCCTGCAAAGCCCTCCCTACTAACCTCTGGGGGCTAGTGTCAAAATTGGAGAGCTCTCTCAGACTAGTTAAGCAACAGCCTGACATAGTCATCCTCACGGAGTCATACCTTACAGACATCACCATCACCATCCTGGGGTATGTCCTGTCCCACCGGCAGGACAGACCCAGCAGAGGTGGCGGCACAGTGGTATACAGGTGGAGGGAGTTGCCCCGGGAATCCTCAACATTGACTCCGGGCCCCATGAAGTCTCATGGCATCAGGTCAAACATGGGCAAGGAAACCTCCTGCTGATTACCACATACCACCCTCCCTCAGCTGATGAATCAGTGCTCCTCCATGTTGAACACCACTTGGAGGAAGCACTGAGGGTGGCAAGGACACAGAATATTGTATGTTGGTGGGGGACTTCAATGTCTATCACTAAGAGTGGCTCGGTAGCACCACTACTGACTGAGCTGGCTGAGTCCTAAATGACATAGCTGCTGGACTGGGGCTGTGTCAGGTGGTAAGGGAACCAACAAGAGAGAAAAACATACTTGACCTCATCCTCACCAAATTGCCTGCTGCAGATGCATCTGTCCATGACAGTATTGGTAGGAGTGACCACCGCACAGTCATTGTGGAGACGAAGTCCCACCTTCACATTGAGGATACCCTCCATTGTGTTGTGTGGCACTATCACTGTGCTGAATGGGATAGATTTCGGGCAGGCCTAGCAACTCAAGACTGGGCATCCATGAGACGCTGTGGGACATCAGCAGCAGCAGAATTGTATTCGGACACAATCTGTAACCACATGGCCTGGCATATCCCCCACTCTACCATTACTATCAAGCCAGGGGATCAACCTTGGTTCAATGAAGAGTGCAGGAGGGATGCCAAGAGCAGCACCAGGCATACCTAAAAGTGAAGTGTCAACCTTGAGAAGCTATAACACAGGACTACTTGCATGCCAAACAGCATTATTGCAAGTGGTAGACAGGGCTAAGGGATCCCACAACCAACGGATCAGATCTAAGCTCTCCAGTCCTGCCACATCGAGTCGTGAATGATAGTGGAAAATTAAACAACTCACTGCAGGATGAAGCTCCGCAAATATCCCCATCCTCAATGATGGAGGAGCCCAGTACATCAGTGTAAGAGATAAGTCTGAAGCATTTGCTATAATCTTCAGTCAGAAGTGCCGAGTGGATGATCCATCTCGGCTTCCTCTGGAGGTCCCCAGCATCACAGATGCCAGTCTTCAGCCAAATCGATTCACTCCACGTGACATAAAGAAACGGCTGAAGGCCCTGGATACTGGAAAGGCTATGGGCCCTGACAATATTCCGGCAATAGTACTGAAGACTTGTGCTCCAAAACTTGCCGCACCCCTGGCCAAGCTGTTTCAGTACAGCTACAACACTGGCATCTACCCGACTATGCAGAAAATTGCCCCAGTATGTCCTGTGCACAAAAAAAAGGACAAATCTAATCCGGCCAATTACCGCCCCATCAGTTTACTCTCGATCATCAGTAAAGTAATGGAAGGGGTCATCAACAGTGCCATCAAGAGGCACTTGCTTAGCAATAACCTGCTCACTGATGCCCTTTGGGTTCCGCCAGGGCCACTCAGCTCCTGACCTCATTAAAGCCTTGGTTCAAACCTGACAAAAGAGCTGAACTCCAGAGATGGGGTGAGGATGACTGCCCTTGATATCAAGGCAGCTTTTGACCGAGTGTAGCATCAAGGAGCCCTAGTAAAACTGGAGTCAATGGGAATTGGGGAAAACTCTCCGCTGGTTGGAGTCCTACCTAGCACGAAGGAAGATGGTTGTGGTTGTTGGAGGTCAGTCATCTCAACCCCAGGACATCACCGCAGGAGTTCCTCAGGGTAATGTCCTCGGCCTAACCATCTTTAGCTGTTTCATCAATGACCTTCCTTCCATCATAAGATCAGAAGTGGGGATGTTCCCTGATGATTGCATGATGTTCAGCACCATTCGCGACTCCTCAGATACTGAAGCAGTCCATGTCCAAATGCAGCAAGACCTGGACAATATCCAGGCTTGGGCTGACAAGTGACAAGTAACATTCGCGCCACACAAGTATCAGGCAATGACCATATCCAACAAGAGAGAATCCAACCATCGCCCCTTGATGTTCCATGGCATTACCATCACTGAATCCCCCACTATCAACATCCTGGGGTTTACCTTTGACCAGAAACCGAACTGGAATAGCCATATAAATATTGTAGGTACAAGAGCAGGTCAGAGACTAGGAATCTTGCAACAAATAACTCACCTCCTGACTCCTCATAACCTGCCCATCATCTACAAGGCACAAGTCAGGAGTGTGATGGAATACTCCCCACTTTCCTGGATGAGTGCGGCTCCCACAACACTAAAGAAGCTTGACACTGTCCAGGACAAAGCAGCGCACTTGATTGGCAACACATCCACAAACATTCACTCCCTCCACCACCGATGCACAGTAGCAGCAGTATGTACCATCTACAAGATGCACTGCAGGAATTCGCCAAGGCTCCTACGACAGCACCTTCCAAACCCATGACCACTACCATCTAGAAGGACAAGGGCAGCAGATAGATGGGAACACCACCACCTGGAGGTTCCCCTCCAAGCCACTCACCATCCTGACTTGGAAATATATCACCGTTCCTTCACTGTTGCTGGGTCAAAATCCTGGAACTCCCTTCCTAACAGCACTGTGGGTGTACCTACACCACAGGGACTGCAGTGGTTCAAGAAGACAGCTCACCACCATCTCTTCAAGGGCAACTAGTGATGGGCAATAAATGCTGCCCATCCAGTGAAGCCCACATCCCATGAATGAATAAAGCAAAGAATAGGCACTTTATCACCTTCAGGACTCAACATTTCATGTTATAAAGTCTGCCCCCATTTTTTTCAGATGGCAGATGTTGGTGGTGGTTTTTCTGTTTCTCATTTATATCTCTCTTGGAGCCAGTTTTTGTTTGTGTACTTGCCCTGTTTCCCTCTCATAAGGTATTGGGCAATGAAGCCATTCCAGGTAACCTGAATGTCAAGCAGCTCGAGCCAGCTCTAGCACAAGTGGGAAGGGGAGCATTGAAGCACAGATTAGGATCTGCTTGAGAGCTATAGAAATTTCTGAGACTCTGTGTGATGTGTACTTCAGACCCAGCTGTGTTAACATAGAGTTTGGCAGCAACTGAAGGTAGCAGAGAGACGAAACCAGCAGAGCAGATGTTTCTTGTCTGTGATTATCTCTTAGGCTTAGCGAGGATTTCTGCTCTGATTTGGGCTGCGCTAAAGCTTCCCCAGCAGATGCTGTTCGGATGTAAGAAGGAAAATTCTGTGCAGCTGTCACACTACTCAGTTGGTAAAGCTGCTGAAATCAGAGATAAGCATGACTGGCAGTTGATAGCACCTAATGAGGTGGAGGTCTTCGGGCTGCTCTCTGGTGTTTTTTAACTCCTGAAAAATTTTGCTTCTTTTGAATTCCAAACTCTTTGGTCTTACACATCGAACATTTAGCCAGTGATGCCGTAGCAGTGATGTCATGAGGTAAGGCTCCTGCTGGAGTGCCAGCATGACTTGGTGTTCGTAAGGTTTCTGCGGTCCAGTAAAAGTCCCACACTCATTGCAACTCCAAGAACCTCCTTGGCCAAATTGCAGTGCCTAACACGATGACGATGATACCAAGTTGGCATTCCTATAGAAGGGAATGAAATGCGGAATGATTGTGGAGAATGGGAATTCCAAATCAAAATAAATATAGTAGCTGCAAGCATATATAATTCAAGGTTGCCACAGGGTGCCTTTCATGCTAATCATAGCTTCGAAAAAGGAACCACACAAAAAAAGTGCTGAAAATAGACATGTGACCAGCCCACTTCTTTCTAATTGCTAACTAAATTCAATTCTATTTTTAACAAGGGATTCCAATATTTGGCAATCAGATTCTGTATTTCAGTGCACTTTATTGTGAAACCAAAACCTAATGTCTACAACTTACCAAATTAAACAGTTCCACTGAGATCGAAGTGAGACCCAAGCTGCACAAATTGAAAATATTTATTACGTTTGAACTTTACTTTTTTGCACCATCAGGTAGTAATACTTAGTGAGCGCAATAGGCTTGAAGGGGTGAATGGCTTACTCCTGTTCTTATGTTCTGATACGAGTACCAATATAACACTGCAGCCCTATGTATACTATCGTTGAGTTCTGTAATAATGGAAATGAGTTGGCTCATAAGACAATAAAATTATTGAAATATACATGTATATAACATAACATGTTTAATGCAAACGGTAGTATAAAGAGTATCCCTTGGATATCTATAGCATTCCTCCGGTGCATGAAGATATCTGAAACATTTATATTGAAGAGGAAAAGTACAATGATTAATCCACAAATAGAAAACTGAATAAACATGTCTTGTAGCCCACAAGCACAACTTGTATTTTGTCTTTTCAGTCATTGAGGAAAGGTGAGAAAGACCAGTATTCCCTTTGACCCTTTTCAGCGTGGTCCTGGAGGACTGTGTTTGGCATATTAACCTGAAACTGGAATCCACCTACACATTAAGTACCAATGTTAATCAGCAATTGGAACAGATGGCCATTGTGCCTTGTATTCAATATCCAGAATTGCAATACTACAATTGGGTCAGCCACCACCACATCCCAACGGTTATGCCGTGATTGGAGGTGGCAAGTAGAGCACATGAGGGGCAGCATATAATGGGGAAGCGGATGGATTGCTGCCCACCATTCCCCATTCCCGGGCCAGAAGCAAAGTCAATGTTGAGCTAACCGCACCAAGCCATAATATGCTGTGAGCAGCTAAACTGGTGCAATGTGGGACTTCCATACCTCACTGGGGAGGAAACCCCACTCTCGGGAGCTGCCAGCTACTCAGATAGGTCAGCAGTTCCATCAGTCCTGGCAGTGCCAAGAGTGCATCAGTTGGCGCTGCTTAGAGTGTAACCTGGAACAATGGAACCCGGATATAGGTAAGTCTGGTGTCTTGGATGGGGAGGATATGAGCTGTTTAGGGCGGGCCTGCAGGGGTGTGGGTAGCATGTTTAAAGAGCAGGCGTGTAGGAAGAAAGTGAGGGGTACTATCTAAAGGGGGCTTCCCCCTGAAGCACAAAGAGCACCTCCTGAAGGTAGTATCCCTCCTTTCCTTCCTGCCCTGTGAAAATGTTTTAAAAAATAGCAGCCTACCCCCTCCCGCCTGAGTGCCCTCGCCAATCATTTTATGATGTGGACAGCATATTATCAGGGTCAATTGGCTTGTTAACAATCTCAACTGACCCCTTATTATTTATTGAAATATGGTGGACGGGCTGCTGACTTCAGTGCCCATCCATCCCCATACTATAGATGTGGGCTCGGGTGTGGGCAGGAAGGTGGTGGGGTGGGCACATCTTTTGTCCCTTTTACCTCTCCCTTTTATTCCTACTGTTCTTTCCCTCTCTTTATTTTGTCTTCTGTAGATGATTTTGCATTGAATTAAATATTCTAACTTACACTTCCTGATTTAGATTCCAGTAAGGATTTTCCAATCTGATTGGTTAAAGAGATACACCATTGCTTGCCCATATTGTGTAAGTGTAATAAACAGCAACTGCTCACCACAAATTCTGGGCCAATAATATTGTCTGCAAATAGGACCTATCACAGTTCTTTCAGAAATGCCTGGAACAGATAATTCAAGTTTGTCCATTAAGATTGCCATTCAACACCTCATTGTGAAGACTCTGAATATGACGTTGTAGACGTGTATAAGTCGACCTTTGTAACCTTGGAACATCCCTCCAAAAATGGGGGCTGACTTATACGCTGAGTATAAAAGAGAACCTCCACCATAGGTGTGGGTGATCATGATTTCTTTCCTTTGCCACGTGGGCTCTGCTCTCAATGGGCATGTCTTAAACTCCTGTGCATCTTTGCAAAACAGACAATATTGCTTACTTGATCCTGTGCACCCAGTTATAAGGTACCAGTAAGTCAAACATTAATTTGTGGGGTGAAAAATGGAGGCTGACTATTAATGGGAGTATTGCATGTCATGGCTGAAAAGGGGGTCGACATTTAAAAAAAAATTCATTCATGGGATGTGGGTGTCACTGGCTAGGCCAGCATTTATTGCCCATCCCTAATTGTCCTTGAGAAGGTGGAGGTGAGCTGCCTTCTTGAAAGACTGCAGCCCATGTGGTGTAGGTACACTGACAGTGCTGTTTGGAAGGGACTTCCAGGATTTTGACCCAGTGACAGTGAAGGAACGATTATATATTTCCACATCAGGATGCTGAGTGGCTTGGAGGGGAGCTTCCTGTTGGCGGTATTCCAATGTGTCTGCTGCCCTTGTCCTTCTAGATAGTAATGGTCTTGGGCTGAAAGGTGTCGAAGGAGCCTTGGTGAGTTTCTGTGGAGAGCCTTGTAGATGGTGCACACTGCTGCCACTGTGTACCAGTGGTAGAGAGAGTGGATGATTGTGGATGGTGTGCCAATCAAATGGGCTGCTTTGTCCTGGATGGTGTCAAGCTTCTTGAGTGTTGCGGGAGCTGCACTCACCCAGGCAAGTGGAGAGTATTCCATCACACTCCTTACCTGTGCCTTGTAGATGGCGGACAGGCTTTGGAGAGTCAGGAGGTGAGTTACTTGCCACAGGATTCCTAGCCTCTGACCTGCTCTTGTAGCTACAGTATTTATATGGCTAGTCCAGTTCAGTTTCTGGTCAATGGTAACCTCCAAGATGTTGATAGTGGGGGATTCAGTGATGGTAATGTCATTGAACATCAAGGGGTGATGTTTGGATTCTCTCTTGGTGGAGATGGTTATTGCCTGACACTTGTGTGGCACGAATGTAACTTGCCACTTGTCAGCCCAAGCCTGGATATTGTCCAGGTCTTGCTGCATTTGGACATGGACTGCTTCAGTATCTGAGGAGTTGCGAATGGTGATGAACATTGTGCAATCATCTTGCTGCATTTGGACATGGACTGCTTCAGTATCTGAGGAGTTGCGAATGGTGATGAACATTGTGCAATCATCTTGCTGCATTTGGACATGGACTGCTTCAGACTTATATAGCAAATATACGCAAAAACATGAAACTTGGGCCGAAAAAAATTGGGTGGTCTTATATGCCAGGGCAACTTCTACACCGTGATCTATGGTAGGTGGTAGTGGGCACCCTTGACCATCTGTTTTCAAAAGACATGGATCCAGTGGGTCTCTTATGAATGCTCTTGGAGCTGGAGTAGGAATCCCAGATAGAATCCAAGATTTGAGCATCTATTGTTGTTGCTTCTAGCTTCTGCTTGAGAGCTGCATGAGACATTGACCCTGATTTTTCAGTCAGTGCTGAACTGATGATGCTCACCATTGATCTTGAAGAAAACTGCCCAACAAGATCTAGCAAATTCTGTGGCATGGATGTTACCTTTCCTGATGTTAATTTCATTTTGGCTCCAGCTATAGCGGATTCCTGTTTCACGAACAGTGATATCATCAAGCAGGCTAAGTAGCCAATTACATTGAAGGATTCTCATGCACAGCAAACCAGGAAGTAACAAGTAGGTTTTAATCACTCACTTTTTATAATTTTACAGAAAGTGAAATAAAGATTGGGACATATACATGGCATAAAATTGAAGCCAAAATATCATTAACATATTTTACTTTTTTTCAACTATCTTTAAAATCTGTTCTATGTTTTTATTATGGAAGAAAGAATATAACATTTCACGAATATAAGACTGGTTTTTCAGGGCCCGAGAGGTAATTTAGAAGTAATTATGATTTAGTGTGCAGTTAAAAATCTAGTTGTACCTCATTCAACAAGGCATAATTTTTTTCAAGTATTTTAAAGAGAGTATTAGTGTAAAAAGTCAAAGTTTATCAATTCCGAGATTTCTATTTGATTCCCTCTTGTGTGGGCTTTAACAGTGCACCCAGTAGGCGAATGGAGAATCATTGACAGCAACCTCTGGATTCCTGCATTTAACTTACATCTGCAGATGCCAGGAGCTGCCTGGCATTTTCATTTTCACAGAGTAGTGACAACAAATGCTAACAGTTTTGCATCACTACAATAGCAAAATCCAAGCCATTAGGTCAAAAGCTTCATGAAATTCAATAAAACATTGATAAGTGGGCCTTATACACTCTTAAGATTTTATCTATAGCTACAACTCACTTTGGCATGAGCACCAAGTTCAACCTATTCCTTTGTGATTACTCCATGGGTTTTCTAAACATCTGATATGGTTTTAAGTGCTCATGAAGAGCCAGGTTCTGATTCATCATAAGTCAGGGAGGCAGACTTCTGAAAATGCAGCTGTGTAGGTGCACAAGCTGCATGCATATAAAGAAGAGATTTTTAGAAGAGTATTCTTGAGGGCAGTGTGACACCATGGGCGGAATAGTCCCAGATTTGCACTAAATGCGGTCCGGCCCGATGGTAGGTTTTCACCCCGTATCATCCCAAACCCGCCGCATTAGTTATGCGTTCCCGGGAAACACGCCATTTCGATGGCCCATGGGCTCCCATTCACCTGCCATGCCATCACCTTGCAGCTTCATCACACCAGGCGCCATATTTAAAGCCCAGATGTGTGCACACATTTCAGTGCTTCCAGCCCAGGACTACTGCAGGGAAGATGCCCACGAAAGGGAAAAAGACTGCAGCCCCCAGGTTTAGTGACGCATCACTGGAACGCCTTTTGGACATCGTGGAGGCCTGCCTTGATGTCCTCTACCCCCCACTCTAGCCACAGGATGGGAGACGGTGGCAGTGATGATCAGTGCCAATGCTGCACAGAAGAGGTTGGCCATCCAATGCAGATAGAGGATGAATGATCTCATCCGTGCAGCCAGGGTAAGGCAACCATCTCATCACTCTAAGCTCACACACCCAAGCCCACCTGGCATCTCACTGCCAGCTCAAGGGACATCACCACTCACTCTCGCACAAATATCCTCACATGTCCATCTGGCCTCATCTCCTCTGGAGACTGCCTCCTCAGCCCTCACCATCTTGAGGCCACTTGCACAGATTGACATGTGCCCCCATACACACCCTGGGTTACCCTCCTTCCCCCATCCTGCAGCCTCTTCCCTTGCCTGAGCCCACTTCTCCTTCTTCCCTACGTAAGCCCTGGCCCTGCAACCATTGAAAAGCCACCCCCATATGGCTGTTCTGGTAGGTAGAGACCTGCCATGAGCTCCCCTAAAAGTGATGTGGTGCTGCCTCTGAAGCCTGGTGTTGATGACTGCGAGTGCTGACCGAAGCAAGGTAGGCAAGCAAACCTTGAAGTCCCGAGCGAAGTGCAGCCTGTCAGGTGCACGTTGCTTATCTGCTGTAAAACATGTCGGCATGTTTTCCCGCCGACGTGGGCAGATGATCCAGCGATGGGTGCGGGTATGGCGGGAGATTCTGGTGGGCAGGTCTAATAATGATATGCTATTGTATTACAATGAGGTTCCCAATGTCCGATGATGGGAATCGCAGCCCGTCACTGGCGGGCTGAATGGATGATCGCAAACGGTCATGCTGTCATGAAACCGATCACATCATATTGTCCACTTACACCACCGGACACGCCCGACGCTGCACAGGCATGGAAAATCCCGGCCCATGGAAAATTGCAATCTCACAATTATTTTTATAAATAATGAGTGGACACAACTTGTGAAAATTGGCATGTATATTGGTCCCTGGCTCATTTCAGAATTTGCGTCATTCTCCATCAAACAGCGTTACTTTAAAAGATGTGAAACCAGGATGTCAGTTAGCGCTTCACTTACAAATAGCTTCAACCTTCTCTTCCCTGCACCTCTTGGACTTTGCATTTTATTTATGTAGGACATTGGACAGAATCTTCTCATCTCAGTCCCTGCTGGAACAGCAGCGCCATTTTTGGGTCAGGAGCCCGACTTGCTGATTTGCACACCCTGTTGCTCTTTCCCAGAGCAAACTAATTATCATCTTACCTCCAGGTACCCTGACAAATCAAAGAGGGAGGATGGGGTCCTGTGCCTAAAGCAGCAATGAAGGGTCTCTATTTAAAGGGAACCTAGCAGGATTCACAATGGCAACAATGTTTGCAAGAACTAATCCAGTGTGAGGAAGGAAAGACCTTCAGCATGGATGGAAGACGTGGAAAGACTGACCACCATCACTCCTTCCCCATTCATGGACTTATCCCTAGAGGTGATCATTCAAGCAGTGAGGGCATGGAGGGAAGCCCTCTTCCCTGAGGATGATAGGAGGAAGCCAGCCAGCCTCACTAAGCAGGCATGGAGTAGCTGCCAGTAGCTGAAGTATTGTACCATGGACCTGGCTCCAGTGCCGGAAGAGATTCAATATCCTCATGAGACCCAGCAAGATGAGTTGGCAGCCATCACTCCCTCACCTCCTGAACATTCTTCCAAACATCACTCCTCTGAGCGGCACACCTCTCTGTCATACAAATCCCATTCTCTGGCCTTCTCCTCACTCCATCTCAACAGACAACTCTCATACTCACTTTCAACTTATTACCCTCTTATTCCCATTCCTCACAGTCATCCTCCTCAAATGCCTACCCTCCACCCTCAGCAATCAGCTGACTCCTCACACTCCTAACTTTTTTGCCTTTTCTCAGTGCAAAAAACAGTCCACAGCTCGAGGGGGAAGCAGTCATAGCCTCCCTGACCTTGATGGAGGAGGAAGCCCTGGAGATCAACAGAGTGGCATCTGTACAGGCCTTTGCCGATGGAGAGATGAGGATGGCATAGTGACCTGGTGACAGCATTGGATATCAGAGTGCCACTGGGCACTTAACATGGCTCTGGTTCTACCTCTGTGGTGGGGTTCTTCACTGGGATCATCAGCCAGATCTTGAGTGGGTATCCCTTTTCTGTCAAGCTCCTGCTAAGGCTGCCTGGTGAAGAGAAGAACTGTGGAGCTTGAGGCTGCCGAAGGATGAACGAGTCATTGCAGCTCCCTGGATATTTAGCACAGACTCACATTATCCTCTTGTGGTGGTCACATATCAGCTGCACACTAAGAGAGTGGAAGCCCTTCGGATTGACAAATACATGTGGCTGTTTTGATGGCGCCTTTGTTGCGATCCCACGAGGGCAGCAAAGCTGACAGCCCTTTAGGTTTGTCTGGTCCCATTGTCTCAAAGCTAATATATAGCTGGAAACCCTCAGAAACAAGGGATCGGTGAGCTGACTGGTGCAGTTGTGGTCTGAAGATTGCGAGATCCTACATATATGTCAGTAGTTGGTCCCTGGAAGGACTCTGATGTGAAGAAATTGAGGGTTGTGGTCGCCTTAACAGCCAGAGGCAATGGGTGGCCATCTGCTCCAAAGAGGACTTGCTCCAAGAGGCTACATATGTCTGCAGCTCCCTGCTGCGAGATCCTGAGTCCTCTGAGGCACTGTTGTTCAGAGAGTTTCTTCCCGTTCAATTGTGGGGATATCCAGGATTCCAGAGCCAAATAATGAGCAGATTTTAATATTCTAGCGGAAGATTTGACAGTTGTAAACAGCAGAGAGGAAACCCGTGCTAGATATTAAAGTTTCCTAAAAGTAATTCAAGAGGTACCACTGGGAACTGCTGTGTGTGGGGAAAGGGTGGTGGTGGGGTGTGGGGGTGGGGTGTATGGTGGGAGGTTGCGGGCAGGTTGGGGGCTGGTAGATGTGTGGATTTAAGCAAAAGAGATCTCAGGTGAAGGTCAATGGCTTTCTCTGATGGTTGTCTCATCCTTTGACAATTCTAATCAACAAATAGGTGGTGGGTGGTGGAACAATATTTTGTTTCAGCTCTTCAACAGAAGCAGAGGAAGTGAGCCTTTGGTTTAGTGGTAGCATTCCTGCCTTGGAGTCAAAAGGTGTAGGGTTTCCACCCTAATCCAGACATTCCTGGCGAGTGGAAATTGGACCTCTGATTTGTGTGTCAGCTGTGCTCAGTTGGTTTCGTCTCATAAGTTCTGGGTTCATGTCCCACTCTAGTATTTGAGCACAAAAATCAAGGCTGCACACTCCAGTGAATACTGAGGGAGCACTGCACTGTCAGAGGTGCTGTCTGTTGGATGAGATGTTAAACTGAGTTCCCATTTATCTGCTCAGGTGGATATAAAAGATGCCCTGGTACTTCTTTAAGAAGAGCAAGGGAGTTATCTCCGGCGTCCTAGCAAAATTTATCCCTCAATCAACATCACAAAAAAGCAGATTACCTGGTTATTATCACATTGCCGTTTGTGGGAGTTTGCTGAGTGCAAATTTGCTGCCACATTTCCCACATTACAGCAGTGACTGTGCTTCAAAACATACTTGACCGTAAAGTACTTTGAGACATCTAGTGGTTGTGAAAAGCACCATATAACTGCAAGTCTTACCTCTTTTTTCAAATTTTAGTTGACATCCAGTGGGATAGCTGTGTTTGGTGGGTATTTCTGGCCCCTCCGCTAATATGGGGTGAGAACCCATGAAACCTTCCTTCAGTATAGGGGTAACCACCCTATCCACGGGTATAAAGATGGCAGAAGCGTAAAAGCAAAATACTGCGGATGCTGGAAATCTGCAACAAAAACAAAAATTGCTGGAAAAACTCAGCAGGTCTGACAGCTTCTGTGGAGAGAAAGACAGAGTTAACGTTTCGAGTCCGTATGACTCTTCTTCACTGAAGCTGTCAGGCCTGCTGAGCTTTTCCAGCAATTTTTGTTTTTGTTGTGGTATAAAGATGGTTATGGCCATGGAAGGAGCATCTGGTCCACAGGCTGTCTGACTTTTAATATGCCCTGCGGATCCTTAAAATGCTCCACATTATTCTCTAAGGGATAAATATGAAAATATGAAAACTGAAAGCAGGACACCATCTGTGTAGTAGAGGTGAAGCCCCAAAAGTGCAGCACTGGTTGAAAAGGCAAAAATATTTTCAAATTGCTGAAGGTTACTTTTGTTTCACCTGCGTGCGTTTTTACTTTCCCACAAAGTGGAATATTGATCCTGTGAAATCCCTGAACTCTCCCACGGAAAATTGGGTTCCATTAGAGATCTGTGTGGTGCCAGCAGAGAATCGAGCTGGCATGGATTTAGTGCAGCCTTTCCGCAAAGGACACAGGTATACCTGTCAGCTCCTTTCAAATTCTGGGGAGGCTGCTCTCTCAAAGCTTACAATAATACCACCCACAATTGTTGATCAGTTCCAGATGGGTGTGTGGACTGAGAACTTAAATCCACTGAGATTGGAACAGCAACAAGCTGTTGCCCTGTTGTCCTTTAAAAGCCTTGATCTGCCATCTGTAACCTATTTAGAAGGAAGGCTTGCTTTACACCAAGTATCCACATATAATCCGATTGCTTGACTTTCAGATTGAATCTTCGTCAGACTTTAGAGAATCATTAACACTTCCATCTGTCAAACAAGGCTAGCATTAAAATATTTTTTAAAGGAACAAGCGCTGCTAAGCTTACCGAGGGCTGGAGCAGCACAATCGCTGCAGTGCAAATGCGTGTGGTAATGAAACACCGACATAATCACCCTTCCCCGATTGAGTAAATAAGCACAAGGTATGAAAGGTTTACAGATTAAATATCAAGCTAACCCAAATAAATTCAGGGAATCACAAAGAAAGAAAGTACAATGACCATCTCAATCCCACCCGAATGGAAAAATGACAAACTTTGGCGATTGCCACAGAAACCATTGCTCTATGGCAGGAGGTGCGAATGATCATTATCCGCAACGTTTCACTTGATGGGTGTTCTGCTGTGATCCTAGAAAGGCCAGTTTTCCCTGAATATGCAGTTTTATTCTGCACAAAGCATCCTCATTTAGCAATCTCACACAGTTAATGATAGGAAGAGTCATGCTACCTGCCAAGAAAACAATCAGAAAGTGAGAAGACAGAAATATCTGTATAATTGCACTGCAGATTGTTCCATCACATCAAAATAACATGGTTAGAGGGAGTGTGCGAAACAGGTTACTGAAACAAACCCTCGAAAATATTGGCCTTAGGGTATCCTTACCAGCTGTTAAAATTTCTACCTTTATGTGGTATCTTTATGATGCCGTAACCAACTAGTTTCCTTTTTACTCCAGTATCCTAACCTTACAGTGCCCTAGCCAGCTGGTTCTATCTATGCCCATGAGGTGTTACTCACTATTATTTTTTGAAAGTCATATCAATTTCTTGCCAGAGAGTCACACTGGGAATTATTTAACTCGCTTCACAATGAAGTAGTGGGATATAGTTCAGCACCTGCAATCCCACTCTTGAATTTAGCTGCATATTCTCTGCCTGAGAGAGAACAAAAATATTACACTTAGGACTTCTATTTCATGTACTAAACACTGTCTCCCAACTCTAAACTTTTTCCAAGTTTTGTAACAGATCAAGTGACAGTGAGGGAGCAATTCTTAATCCGAAGCTCTTCCTGTATCCATTAGATGAACGGATCAGGAGCACTCTCCGAGGTATACAAGAACACAAGGCCACAAGACATAGGAGCAGGAGCAGACTGGATAGCCCGTCACCTGGCCTGCCATTCAATACAATCACGGCTGATCATGGGCTTCAAGCCTATTTTCCCACCCGCTCCCCATATCCCTGAATCCCCTGAGCTACCAAAAATCTGTCTTTCCCAGCCATAAGTGCATTCAATGATGAAGCTTCTGCAACCCTTTGGGACAGAGAATTACAAAACTTGACAACCCTTTGAGTGAAGTAATTTCTCCTCATCTCAGTCCTAAATGATTGGCCCTTATCCAGAGACTGCGTGTTAGACTCCCCAACCAGTGGAAGCAAACTCTCAGAGTCCACCCTGTCAAGCCCCTTCAGAAGTTTGTATGTTTCAATGAGATAGTCTCTCATTTTTCTAAATTCCAGGGAATATTAGCCCAATTTACCTAGCCTCTCATATAAAGAACAGCAAACCTGCCAAGGGCCAAAATGAGGGGAAGGTAAACCATAAATACCTCTGGCACATATGGCCCAATGTGTCTTATTTTACAATTTTTGCTACATGGTATTCCATGATTTCTACTGATGTTTTTGGGATCACATTCACGATCTCATGAAAACTGTAGGCCAGGTTATTGACCAGACTTGTCCATTCTATTGTTGAGCCCAGTTGGGGTGCCACACATTGAGGGTCCACATGGGAAATGCAAAGAAAAATAGAGATTTGCATTTAAATAGCACCTTTCATAACCACAGGATACCCTAAAGCATTTTACAACCAATGAAATACCTTTGAAGTCTAGAAATTGTTGTTCTATAGGAAAAGTGGCAGCCAATTTGTGCACAGCAAGCTCCCACAGACAGCAAGATCATAATGTGTTTTTGTGATGTTGATTCAGCAGGACACCGGGGCTAACCCGACCTTTTCTTCTTCAAAATAATGCAACATGATCTTTTAAATCCATCTGAGAAGCAAGATGGGGCCTCGGTTTAATGCCTCATCTAAAAGGCAGCATCTCCAACAGTACAGGTCTCCCTCAGTACTACACTGGAGTCAACTTTTTGATGCTTGCACTCAGGTCCTGCAGTGGGGCTTGAACCCACAAACTTTGCACTCATGTAATATAAAGGGTTAACAGATGGGATGCTAATGTCTGACATGGATGATGACATATTACTAACATCAGTCATGTGTTAGACTTTCAAGAGAGAGGTTGGAATCATGCCTAGGAGCAACATGCCTACTCTGTAAGCTGTTTAGATGTAGTATTAGTAAACAAGCATTAAGCAGATACCAGAGTATGTCTACAGAGAGGTCAAGGTAGAAGGACCCATCTCAGAACATGGTGACAGCGGTGGAGACATCGATGTAAAAGAAACATTGTCAAAGGAATCACAGAGTAAAGAGCATTTGAAAGCAACTCCTAAAACATTTGGTGGATGAAGGAGGCACATTAGAGAAAGATAATGATGACTATACCTGATGAGCAGCCCCTTCCCTTGCACCACCCATTAGACTGTCTTGTGGGCCTGTAGAGAGGCCAGCAGTGTGAGTGATGGAAAGGCCATTTTCTCCAGTGCCGAGCAGCATCAGGTTTTCACAAGAAGGAGCAAAGCTTCAAGTTAGTTCCTTTCTTTATGCAGTAAGTCCAGTAGCAGACGATGTTCTCCTAAGGCAAGGGGTGTAGGAATCCACCACATTCTTACAGCCTTTGATACTTAGTTTAGCCCAAAGCAAAATTTAATAATTGAATGAGCATGTTTTAGCCAGCGGTTGCAACGACTTGGGGAATCGATTGAATTATTTCTACTTGACCTATATTGCCTAGCTAGCTCTTGTGGATACAGGGCACTGAAGGACAAGCTAATCTGTGATTGCATAGTCGTGGGCGTCTGGGATGAAAAACTCTTCGACTCAGACCAAAGGTGACCTTACTTTGCAATAGGGGGTCCAATATGTGAGACTGGCTTAGAGCATTTAATCGGACTATAATTCAGCGTGACTCTGAGGCTTCACATGACTCTGCAGATTGGGTAGGCCCATCCACAAGAAATCCCACCAAACCAGGCAAAAGGGTGGGAAACTCCACACCAGCAGCCACTTTGAGATGCTTGCATTGTGGCGTGAAAACCCAGCATTGGCACCAAGATAACAGGGGATGCTGGCAATCTGAAATAAAAACAGTAAATGCTGGAAAAACTCAGCAGGTCTGACAGCATCTGTGGAGAGAGAAACAGAGTTAACGCTTCGAGTCCGTATGACCCTTCTTCAGACCCTTCTTCATAGACACCAAGACTGCCCAGCACAGGGCACGGGATGCTTCCAGTGTGGCAAAACTGGACATTTTAAGTGCTTCTGCAAATCCAATCATTTTAATCGAAGTCGAAGACCAGAAAGTATTTATGAAACACATTTCTTTCAAGGAATGGAAAGTTAAGAAGAAGGTAAAATTACGGAGTTCCTAGAGGAAGTAAATAGTCTTACTCCAGGCTATTAGTCAGTCACAGTTCAAGATCAGGACTTTGATACTGCTTTTAAAATTGATACTGGGGAGGCTGTTAACATATTATCAGGGGTCTTGACTGGCTTCAGCCAATGACCCTTCACCCATCAGATATCAAGTTACAATGTCCAGGTAGCATAGGCCTTCCAATCAAAGGCAGGATTATTGCTCCTCCTCGCAGCAAGGGGCAACAGATCATCGATTCTCTCCACGTTCTTTAGTAAATCCCTATTGAGTGGCGATGTTGGCATACTTCTAGGCATCTTAGAAAAACAGTTGATGCTCATCATTTGAAAGACTCATTGTCTTTCATGCAACGATCTTAAACCTTTTATTTAGAACCAGTTGAAATTCAGCCTTCAGAAGCTGAATAGGTTTATGTGGTCAACGGCAAGTTCCTTTCTTCCACAAAGACACCATCCACTAGACCCCCTGTGGAGATGGAAGTTATGAATCTCTCAGTTCTTCACAAAGTCAGGCCAGAGGTGGCGGATACAGAAGGGACGGCAGAAGACAGTGACCATCCCCATGAAGACCTGCTCCTAGGTCTAGAATTGGCTCCTCCTAGAGAGTGATGACGAAGAACCCCTTGTGGTACTGACTGATCTCTTAGAGGTTGAGGTCCTAGAGAATGATCCATCTTTCCCATTGATGGACGAACTTTATGAAGTCTCTTTAGAAGAGTCAGCTGTGTTTTTAGTGGCTGAGCAGCATTCAGATCTTAGTTCTACTGAATCTACCAATGTCTTGTTTACTTTATCTCCTGCTGTCCGTGAAGAGTCTTCCACAGAGAATGCTTTGCCTGAGTCCAGGTCAGAGTCTATAGAGGATCACACTGCTAAAGAGCTGGTACCTTCCAGGGATAAAAGTCACCCGTACTTCAGTCCCAGCTGAAAGTCTTCTCTTCAGAGCTGGAGGTCAGCACAGAAGCTGCAGCAGAATCTTTAGCACTTCTGAAGCTGCAGAATCTCTAAGCAGCCTTGTCCCAGAGTTCATTGTCTACAGGAAATTCATTTAATTACAGAAGATGATGCTGTCTTGTCTCCATATTCTCAACAATTCTTCCCATTGCCCATAGTGGAACAGCCTCACACAGAGAGAAAAGTGACTCTCTTACCAGTGCCTATGGGAAATAGACAGCCCTCCTGAAATATCACTGGGAAATCATCTCTTCTTCTTTTCCTGACACTCTTACAAGAAGTTGGCCTTTTTTTCCTTTCGTCGTCTAAGTTCATTGAAATCTCAGACCTTCAATGCCATTTTAGCCTTTGATGCAGCTGTGGGGGATACAGCTATGATAGTCTTCCCTGGAGCTGAAGATCATTCTTCTTCTGAAGCTACTTTCCAGAGTCCTTCAAGGGAGCAATAAGTTCCTCAGAGTGTCCTGAGGTCTTTTCTTCTAGTCTAGAGTTTAATTCCAAAGTTTAATTCTCTTCAGTCTTCTCTTTTGAACCAGTCTTTTGTTGAAAAGCCTTCATTGTCCTTGCAGTTCAGTCATCCTGAAACTTATCGTCTGCTTCCCAGCTGATAGCTATGCTGTCCCATTCTGCAGATTATGATGTCCTACTAGACGCAGAAGAAAGCCCTCATATCTCCAAGACATCTTCCCTAAGGGTCGAGAATACTGTGGGAGATTGTTTCCCCTAGACTGTGACTCAGGGGCAAGAGTCAGAGTTGGAGTTGGCTAGAATTGGTAGTTGTAAAAAGGGAGTTACAGAAATGCAATGTAAATAGTTAAAGAGATAGTTTCATGTTGCTGTTTTAAAGTAGGACAGCATACTTGGAGGGAGGTGTAGTATAAAGGGTTAACAGATAGGGATATGCCAATGTATGTGATTGATGAAGATGCGCCACTGACATCAGTCGGTCATGTTAGACTCTCGAGAAAGGTTGGAATCATGCCTAGGAACAATGTGCCTCCTCTGTAACCTGTTTAGATGTAATACTAATGAACAAGTCTTCAGCAGATACTAGAGTATGTCCACAGTCTAACCAAGAACCAAGTCACACACCTAGAGTCTAAAGTAGAAGGTCCATCTCAGAACAACTCAAAAGTACTATTGACAGAGCCATGGGTTAAGTGTGAATGCTGAAGGCATGAACTGAAGGCTGAATACACCACCTTTCAGCCTGGCTCCACATATCATTGCTCTCTCATTGCCTTGGCTTTGTTGCTTTCTTCGGTTGTCAACTTCATCCTCATCTCAGTGCTGGCATTTTCAGGTTCCAGCCCTACCCTACTCTGTAGTTACCAAACTCTAGTCAGGCCATAACTCAACTGAGATTTGTTAGATGAATACCGAAAAAAGAGACTAGGCAGCAATAGAGTCTTCTTCCACCTCTCAGGCTTGCATGCACTGCTAAAGGACCAAGAAGTACAGACTGAGTGATAGCCTGTGCCCCAAGAGCTGCCTGACTCCTGTGATCCCACCTGAATATGTAACAGGAAGACGGAAGAAAATCCATGTTCAACCCATCTCTCTTTTAATGTTGAACACACAGAGAGTAAAAATTGTAGCAGTCTTTTGACCAAAATTCCAAAAATTCATTAGCCAGCCAGCACGGCCTTCTTTCCACAGAGAAGCAGGTGAAGCATGTACACGGCTTTGCCAGGATTCCTCCTGTATTCACTGGAACAACATTATTTCCACATCTCAGTAAATCAGTAACAAGTGTAAATTTGGGATTAGTCATAGAAGCAAAATAGCGTCCAAATGTTTTCATGGAAAGTGTCCTTGGAATGCATTTCCAGAGTACTATTGGAGCTGAGCTAATAATTTATGAGATAATTAGGCAAGCACTTGAAGGAGAAAATATAAAGTTACAGTAAAGAGCAGGAAATGAGATTAGACTAGACAGCTCAGATGTGGGGCCAGCACTGACACAGGCACCGATAGACCTCCTTCTTGTCCTGAAATTTATGTAGCTCTATGAACCACTGTCCTCACACAATCAATATAATTGTTTGCTGTGGGCCTTTAGAAGGCTGACAGGTTCTGGGAAATTTCTATTTGCTAGGAACATTAAAAAAAATCGACCCATATTATATGATGTTGTAACCCACACTAACATCATTCTTACACAGATACTCGGATGTCAGTGAATTTATTACAGTAATATTAATCTGAATCCCATGTACTGGAGCTATAATAACTTTAACAACATGATAGAACCAAAACACCTGAATATGAAATTAAATGACTATCTTTTTCTTTATTTTTTCATGGAACGTGGGTGTCACTGGCAAAGCCAGCATTTATTGCCCCTCTCTAAGGTGGTGGCGAGCTGCTTTCTTGAACCGCTCCAGTCCATGTGGTGCAGGTACACCCACAGTGTTGTTCTGGAGGGAGTTCAGGATTTTGTCCCAGTGACAGTGAAGGAATGATGATATAGTTGCAAGTCAGGATGGTGTGTGGATTGGAGAGGAACTTACAGGTGGTGGTGTTCCCATGAAGGAGTCTTGTTCAGTTTCTGTAGAGCACTTTGTATATAATACACATTGCTGCTACTTTGCATCAGTGGTGAAGAGAATGAATGTTTAGGTTGATGGATGGGGTGCTGATCATGTGGGTTGCCTTGTCCTTGTTGACGGAGCCGCACTCATCTAGACATGTGGGGAGTATTCCATCACACTCCTGACTTGTGTCTTGTAGATAGTGGACAGGCTTTGGGGAGTCAGGAGGTGAGTTACTCTCTACAGAATTCCTATCCCCTGACCTGCTCTTGTAGCCATGGTTTTTATATGGCTGGTCCAGTTCAGTTCCTGGTCAATGATAAACCCCAGGGTGTTGATGGTGGGGATTGAGCAATGATCAATGCCATTGAATGTCAAGGGGAGATGTTTAGATTCTCTCTTATTGGACATGGTCATTGCCTGGCACTTGTATGCTCTGAATGTCTCTTGCCCCTTATCAGCCCAAGCCGGAATGGTGTCCAGGTCTTGCTGCATATGGACATGGACCGCTTCAGTATCTGAAGAGTTGCTTCTGATCTTATGATGGAGGGAAGGTCATTGATGAAGCAACTGAAGCAGGGCCTGGGACATTACTCTGAAATACTCCTGCAGTGATGCTCTGGAACTGAGATGATTGGCCTCCAACAACCACAACCATCTTCCTTTGTTCTAGATATGACTTCAACCAGTGGAGGGTTTTGCCACAGATTCCCATTGATTAAGTGCCGCTTGATTACACTGTCAATGACACCTTCCATCACTTTGCTGATGATCAAGAGTCAGCTGATGGTGATAATTGGCTGGGTTGGATTTGTCCTGTTTTTTGTGTACTGGGCATACCGGATGATTTTCCACATAGCCAGGTAGATGTCAATGTTCTAGCTGTATTGGAACAGCTTGACCAGTGGCACAGCTAGTTCTGGAGCACAAGTCT
Source organism: Cetorhinus maximus (assembly GCF_964194155.1). Classification (NCBI taxonomy): domain Eukaryota; kingdom Metazoa; phylum Chordata; class Chondrichthyes; order Lamniformes; family Cetorhinidae; genus Cetorhinus; species Cetorhinus maximus. The sequence continues at coordinate 101,503,288 of NC_135890.1, forward strand.
TCAGTACTTTTGCCGGTCAGGGCCCATAGTCTTTGCAGTATCTAATGCTTCCAGCTGTTTCTTGATATCACGTTGAGTGAATTGATTTGGCTGAAGATTGGCATCAACGATGCTGGCAACCTCAGGAAGAGGCTGAGATAGATCATGTATTCGGCGCTTCTGTCTGAAGATGGTTGCAAATGCCTCAGCCTTGTCTTTTGCACCAGTACGTTGGGCTCCTTCGTCATTGAGGGTGAGGATATTGGTGGAGCTTTCTCCTCCAGTTAGTTTAATTGTCCATCACATTTCACGACAGGATGTGGCGGAACTGCAGAACTTAGATTTGATCTGTTTATTGTGGGATTGCTTAGCTCTGTCTATCGCATGCTGCTTCCGCTGTTTGGCATGTAAGTAGTCGTTTCTAGGTATACCTGGTGCTGCTCTTGGCATGCACTCCTGCATTCATTATTGAAGCAGGATTGATGCCTTGGCTTGATAGCAATGTTAGAGTGAGGGATAACCAGGCCATGAAGTTACAGATTGTGATTTGAATACACACCGGCAGCAGGGTTTGACTAGGGCCCTTTCAAGAGCACTTTTCTTAAGCAGATCAGGCCAGAATTATGGGCAGCGTTAGGCTACGCCATTAGTAGTACAACTCCATGGGATATAATTGTGGACTGTGCAGAAAGAGCTTGGGATATTGTAAAACACTGTATCCAGGTTCAAGGAGTGATAGTTAAAAGGCCTATCTATTGTGGAAGGATCAAGAGAAGTTCCAGCATTTTCAGGTAAACCTTGGATATTGTGTTATAGCTGCGGGAGAGCAGGACACATAGCAAAGGAATGTAAAGGCATTAAGTGGGTAAGAATAGAGGAGATCACCTGAGGGGAAACCATCACCGAGACCTCCTCCTTACACTTCACAGTCAGTGTACAGTGCTGAAGCGAAAGTGAATCAATTGGCTAATGAAATTGTTAATTTAAGTCGGAAGTTTGAGCAACTGGTAGCTGTCATGGCTACACAGAGCCAGGCTGGAGAGTGCTCTCGAGTGTGTGCAGCTACCACACAGTCTTTGACAGACTTGAAGCAGGGCTAGAAGTGAGCCTCGCTTGGTTGGGAATGAGATTCCAACGCGATGTGAATGGCAACCGGAGATTTTGGCTAAATTACCGGCATGTCAAACACAAACCGTGTTTGTTGATACCAGTCCTGCCGTTCCCATTGTCCACGCCTCATGCCCTGAATGTCTAGCGGGGATAGGCAAGGGCTTGAATTTTTGCAGTAACTATTAAATTAAATGGGTTTAATGGAGAAGAAATAGTGCGTACAAAGAAAATGCGTTGTTCCTTAAAGTACAAAGGATCTTATTAAGTGTTGAATCACCAGTATTTATGAACACTGTTAATGGAAAAGGGATAATGGGCAGCGATGTGTTAAAGCAAGATTAGGCTGTTGCTGATTATAACCAAGGCACCATTTGGATCGGTAGAGGAACTAATGAACTGGTTGAGACCATTTGTGCTCATTCTGTCTTTACAATTGAAAAGTCTTCAGTATTTGAAGTACTTTGCCATTCACATAGCCAAGTCCCAGAGATAATTAGGGAGCATTTGTTAGTTTTTACTAGGACTGAGCACGATTGTGGGAAAATGCAGGGTAAAGAAATGATTAACGAACCTCGTCATTCTTTTCTCAAACAGTACCTGATTCCCAGGGAAAGCCTTCTTCTTTTGGAAGAGGTAATAGGCAAGTTAAGGCAAGGCACTTTAGGAACCAATTCAGTCATATGGCCAGTGAGAAAGCCAGACGATTCTTGAAGACTGATGGTTGACTACAGAGAGTTAAATAAGATAATGCCTAAATGCACACCCCTTGTTAGAGAAGCACCTGCATTACTTTCTCAATTACCAGCAAGAGCTAAAGTATTTTCTGCACTGGATATCGCTAATGGATTCTGGAGTGTGCCAGTGCCAAAAAAAATCAGTACAAGTTGGCATTCATATTTGAGGACTGTAGCTTTGGACAGTGATCCCACACTCCTACTTTTCATAAGAGAATGAAATTTTGAGATCTTTTCCACAACCAAATTGTTTGTTTCAATATGTGGATGATATAGTCTTAGCCACTAAGCAGTTGAGGAACAACATAAATTACTAAGTGTGTTATTTTCTTTGTTACTAAAGGTGGGTTTGAATGTTAATCCCAAGAAGGTTCAGCTGTTGCTGGACAGAGTCGTTTTCCTGGGGGTATTGATATCGTCACGCGGTCTGAGTCCAGACAGTCACAAGCTAGAAGTCATTCAGCGGTTGCCTTTGCCAAATTCCAAGTCTGCACTTTATTCATTTTTGGGATGAGTGAGTTACCAGTGAAGCTTTGTTCTGGGTTTTACAGAGATGGCCAAACCTCTCTATGGGCTTCTTAAAGGCAAGGAAGACCAGGCATTGTCTTCATGGAAAGCAGAGCACACTAATGCAGTGGAGAAGTTAAGCGGGCTTTCAGTTTAGTAGCACCAGAACCAGAGCAGCCATTACATTTGGTATTTGGAAGCAGCTTCCACAGAGGAGATTAACAGTGGCTTTGGGACAGGATTATGCAGGCCGCAGGCATCCAGTAGCTTATGCCTTTCGCATCCCACAGGGGTATTATTCAATTTGTGAACGGCATTTGGTAGCTGTCTTTTGAGCAGCATGTTATTTTACTTATATCACGGTCTACAAAAAGTCATAATTGATTCATTTTGTACTCCTTTGAATTTGTTGATGATGCCATGAGACACTTTAGCATCATCACAGAGACTGAGTAGATGGATACGAGAATTTCTTCACAGAGATTTAAATGTGACCCCACATGGTATTACCTTTCTTCTATTAATGATGGTGTATGAAGGTTATCCTCACAAGTCTCCTTCATCATTGATGGGTTTTGAACAGCATCCAGTTCTTCGAGCTCCTATTGAAGAAGCTCCTGATTTTGTTTATGTTGATGGTGCATCATACCATGTCAAGGGAGTTCTTCACACAGGATTTATGGTGGTATTGCCTGAATGTACCCTCAAGTTCAAGGGTCTTTGCATTCTTCTCAGTTTGCAGAATTGATGGCTTTACTCATTGCAGTTAAAGAAATCGCTGGCTACCCCATGAATATATGGTCTGATGGTTCCTATATTATTGATGCCATGTTGACTCTTCCTCTTTATAATGAAAATTCTTATTGTTCCTCAGACGGTAAGTCTTTAGTCCATGGATCATGTCTTTGTTTTCTTTGGTAGGTTTTGAAAGAAAGAAAGATGCCGTGCTACATAGGTAAAGTCACAGCACACAGGTTCTAAGCATACACAGGGTAACAAAGCAGCTGATAAAGCAGCTAAGGAAGCAACTGTATCTGGAGATTCATTGCCAGTGTTTTAGAGTATAGTAACTCTTAGTCATTCAAAGGTAGAAGGTGCAGAGACTCCTGTTTCAAGTAGTTGGGCCTACAATAGATTTGGCGTCTCTTCAGTCAGGAGCTGAAATTTTGTTCTTGTTTCGTTTGCATCTGACAGGTGGCCGTTATTCTGTTGAGACTACCTTAGAGAAAGTTACAGCATGGTGGCCTAAGGCAAAGGGGGATGTAAACCTCTATGTTGCTAGATGTTTGCCATGTTTACAGGTAAACCCTTTGTCACATGTTAATAGGACTTTCCTTAGAGTCAAGCAGCAACACTACAGGGTCCTTGGAATCACCTCAAAATTGACTTTATTGGTCCATTGCTACCATCACAAGGAAAGCTTATGTATGCGCTTGTGGTTATTGATCAGTTTACTAAGTGGATAGAGGCATTTCCTTGTCAGTGGAATAGCATTTACTGCTGCAAAGATATTGTTTAGAGATGTGTTGTGTAGGTGGGGACTTCCCATACAGGTCGATAGTGACCAGGGAACTCACTTTACAGGGGATGTTTTTTCTAAGTTACAGGAGTTTACAGGAATTTGTCATGCTACCGTAAATGTCAGATTAAAACTGCAAAAGAGGAAATACTGCATTTTGGTCTTTTTCAGATGATGCAAAGTCTTCAAGGTCCGAGGCTTCAAAGAAACTAAAACAGACTTGGAGATGCACATTTGTAATTAATGTTTAAAGGGGGAAGGAATTGTTTCTCTCAGCCTCGAGGTGGGGCGTCTGTTAGACTTCACTTCATTGGTGTAATTAATAAGGCTTGAGTTATCAAATTTTACTGTACATAAGCTTAGCGATGAAAAGCCTTAATTTTTATGTATTATTAGAACGTTGTTAAGAAATCTTTAAGTTGCCATCTCTTTAAGTGCCAAAATATAGTAAGGTAGTTTTAAGGTAGCTTTCTTTAACAAAGAATGCGCATTTAAAGCTAGGGCACATTTGGGCTTCAGTGAGTTTAGCATTAGCAGTGAACAGAACTCAGAACTGTGATGTTGATTGGCTGGAAAGATAGCCTGAGGGCTAGAATTTTCAGTAAAGGATATAACCTAAGGTTAAGTTGTTGTAGGGAAGCCAGAAGCACTCTTCCCCTTGGTCAAAAATTGCAAATATTTGGTTAAAAGTTATTAGTTGTGTTGTCAGGTGCACAACTTGGGCTGAATGTTGCAAAAGCTGCAAAAAAAGATCTACAAATAGGAAATTTACCAAGGGTCTTTGCACTTGCCTGTTTCTCAGGACACTTGCTATGAGGGCTCTTGCCAGGAGAGAAAGTCAGGAGTCTAGCAGTAGGACACTTGGCAGAAAGTTAGCATCTGTGGAGGACATTGCCAGTCAATGGGTAATTGTCATAAGTTGAAGTTTGCAATAAGAATGCAGAAGTGACTGACATAATTGCCACCAAGCTGGGGATTGGTGTAAGAACCCAAGTCAGTATTAGAATCCAAAATTAAGGCTAAAGTAATTTTTTAAGAAAAAGTGAACAGCCTTTGTCAGGAAGCTGCTTTTAGCTTGAGAGAGAGAGAGAGAGAGAGCACTCAGCAGCAGCTGGGAAATGAATAGAGTGGGCAAAAGAAAAAAAAGCACTCAGCAAGTAGCTTTGAAACATGCAGCCACAGCAGTTAAGGTAGACTGGGAAATTAGAGTTGACGTCTTAAAAGCTGTGAAGGAGTTTTGCATGTACGTCAGAGCCAAGTTGACCAAGTTAAAATCTCGAAGAACAGCATGAATCAAGAAACCAGGTTCAAGGAACCAAGAAGAAGAGAAGACCCCAGGAGTCCTGGGATCCAAGGAAAAGACAGTGTGCTGTATCTTGCCTCAACTAGTGGAATGTTAAGTATTAATCTTTGTTATCTAATAAACCTTGTTACTTTGCATTCTAAATTAGTGATTGTCCTTTTTACCAAGAAGGTTATTCCCAACAAGAATTTTCTTACTTTGGGGTTTAGTATAGAGTCCAAGCCCCTACAGAGGGTATGCTCAGAGTGAAGATGGGTCTTCGTCTCCACAAGGACTGTGCGGTGGTCTCTCCTACCTATAATGTCATGGATAGATACATCAACAACAGGTAGGTTGGTGAGGACCAAGTCGAGTAAGATTTTTCCCCCTTTTTGGTTCCCTCAGCACCTGCTGCAGGCCCAGTCTGGCAGATATGTCCTTCAGGATTTGGCCGGCGTGGTGATGTGGTCCCCAACCCAAAGTACACCCTGCGCCCTTGCCACCCTCAGGTCTTCCTCCAACTAGGGTTCAACATGGCGGAGCATCGATTCATCAGCTGAGGGGGGACGATAGGTGATATTCAGCAGGAGGTTTGCTTGCCCACGGTTGACCTGATGCCTTGAGACTACATGAGGTCCATGTTGAGGATTCTCAAGGCAACTCCCTCCTGACTGTGCCAGTGTGCCACTGCCTCGGTTAGATCTGTCCTGCAGGATGTACAGGCCATACGCAAGTCTGGTGATGTTGGTTTCTGGGACATTGGCTATAAGGTATGATACTGTAAGTGTGGCTATGGTATGACTATGCCAGGATGTTGCTTGACTAGCCTGTGGAACAATTCTCCCAATTACAAACCTCCAGATGTAGCAAGGAGTGCTTTGCAGTGTCAACAGGGCTGAATGTTTTGTTCTCATTTCCAGTGCCTAAGTTGATGCCGGGTGGTCTGTCCAGTTCTATTCTTTTTTGACTTTTCTGTAATGGTTTGATACAACTGAGTGGCTTGCTAGGCCATTTCAGAAGGCAATTAAAAATCATTCACATTGCTGTGGGCCTGGCATCATATGTAGGCCAGATAAGGTAAAGATGGCATATTTCCTTCTCTAAAGGGCATTAGCAAACCAAATGGATTTTTATGACAATCAACAATGGCTTCATAGCACCAGCTTTTAATTCCAGATATTTTATTAATTAATTGAATTTTATTAATTAATTTATTTTAAATTCCAACCAGCTGGCATGGTGGGACTTGAACCCACACCCCCAAGGTATTAACCTGGGCCTCTGGATTACTAGGCCAGTGATATTACCACCATACCACTGTCCCCAGGCATCATGTCCTGCTCTCTCATTTTATTCTATTGTTAAAATGTTATCTTCATCTATTTTCTAATATAATCTATTCTATTCTTTCCCATGTATTTTTTTCACGTAGGAACATCTGATTTATTGTATTTCCACAACCTCGCCACCTCCCCCCCTGCCGACCCCACTCAAAGGCCCCATCCTCCTATTGGACCCCCCTTTCTGATGTTGATCTAACCGCTGCACCATTAATTTCTCCAGTCATCAGCTGTTAATCTACTTTTTCAAAGGGTGAGAGAATCCTTAGCAGCAGTCAGGTGATTTGGGAAGTGACTAACATTCAAAGAGGGTAGGCAGGCTTTGCAAGTCCGCCCAGCCTAATGATCTCCCCCAAGATCCGAGCGCTGCTCTGCTCTGCTCAGCATGAAAGCCCCAGCTTCCTTTTTTGTACATGAAAAGGTTTCTTAGTAGTCACACTGTTGGGACAAAAATCAACATTGCTCCTGGCTCTGAAACAGTTTAAATTCTACAAGCCCTCAACAGGCTATCTGCTAATGAATCAGATCAGGCATGGCAAGCCCCTTCAATTTTTCGCTCCAGCTGCCCAAAGTACTTTTATTAAAACAAAATGAACACAAGGCAATACAGATTCTCTCTGCATTTTGTGTTTGAAGGATTACTCTGAGCCAGGTTATCAAAGACAGCTCAGTCCTATTAGCAACACAGTAAACATGCCTGGATAATAAAAAAAAAACATTTATGTAAAGAGATGCAGCTATTGAGTGAGACCAAGACAGAAAAAGAGAAATATAGAAAGAGAGAGAGAGAGAGACAGAGTCTGATAGAGGCAGACAGAGATGTGCATGCTCTATAATACATTCTATCGCCACAATTTCTGTACCCGTGCTTCAATGCTCAGGCATTCCCGAACTATAAACTGTGCTGCTTGAATTCTATACCTTTACATGTCAAGAGGCACAGAGCATGTGGGGGTAATAGTCAACTTCAGAACCCCAGTGTCTGTGCCCCTTGAACTCTGATCTTTTATGCATCCTTGATTTTAATTGCTCCACCATTGGCGGCCTTGCTTTTAGCTGCATAGGCTGTAAACTCAGGAATTACCTAAACCAGTTTTATACCTCTCTCTCTCTAAATCTCTCTGCCTCTCCACCTCTCCTCTCTTCCTTTAAGGCACTCCTTAAAATCTACCTCATCTATCCTAATATCTCCTTATGTGGCTCAGTGTCAAATTTTGTTTGACAACTCCCTTGTGAAGTACCTTTGGACGTTTTATTATGTTAAAGGTGCTGAAGAGAACTTCAGGGCATAACTAGTCATGTTGACAGTTTTCAGTCCTTAAACTAGTGCTGACATTGCGCCCCAGGCCTTGTCATCTCCCTTGGCAGGAGCAGTACCTCCTCAGCTCTGTGGCTTGTTGCTCATCAGGGGTTTGGATGCAGATGTCCTTTTTGGTAGTGTGCCTCCTGCTGGCATTGAGGAGCAGTTCGTCCTGTACCAAGAATAAAATAATTAGATCAATGTTAAGGACTGTGGAATATGTACTAAGCGGCATGGGTCAGTTGAAGTGAGAACTTATGGAATATGTTACCAATGGAGGTCATTGAAGCAGACAATTTGGTTTACTTCTGATGAGAGAAGGGGTTTGATGAGAAGGTGGGTAGGTGAGGTTGAGGTCTGTGCAAAGATCTTCATGGTGTTTTGCTGTTTCCAAAAATAAAGTATTATTACTAAAGCCAATTTTGGCTGTTTTCCAATTTTACTGCAAAGTACCTGTAAATTTGGAGGGGTCAGCAGGGGATAGGTAGCGCTGACTATTTTGATGGCATGGATGTTTATTATTTATAATAATATCATGTGCAAAAACTGTTTTTATCAAAAAGTTGAGTATTTGCCCATTGCTGCTGGTGACAAGACATGTCTCACAATGTCAGCCTTAGCTTAGAGGAGCACTAAGTTTGAGTCAGAATATTGTGAGTTCAAGTCCCCTTCCCAGAGCCTTGACATAATCTAGCCCGGCACTCCAGTGCAGTACTGAGGGAATGCTGCACTGTAAGCCTTGGCATTTGGTTAAGTCATTAAACTGAGGCTCCACCTACTATCTCAAGTGGACAAAAAAGATCCCATGACACTATCTGAAGAAGAGCAGAGGTGTGCTTCCTGAAGCCCTGGTCAATATTTACTGGTATTCCTCAATCAACATCACTAAAGAACAGATTACCTGGTTGTTATCTTATTGCTGTTTGAATGCCCCCCTGGCGGCATTCCGTAGGGATCGTTCCCTCCGTGACACCCTGGTCCACTCCTCCATCACCCTCTACACCTCAACCCCCTCCCACGGCACCTTCCCATGCAACTGCAGAAGATGCAACACCTGCTCCTTTACTTCCCCTCTCCTCACCGTCCAAGGGCCCAAACACTCATTTCAAGTGAAGCAGCATTTCACTTGCACTTCCCTTAACTTAGTCAGCATTAGTTGTTCCCAATGCGGTTTCCTCTACATTGAAGAGACCAAACGCAGACTGGGTGACCTCTTTGCAGAACACCTTTGGTCTGTCCGCAAGCTTTACCCAGACCTCCCTGTCGGTTGCCATTTCAACACTCCACCCTGCTCTCATGCCCACATGTCTGTCCATGGCTTGCTGCATTGTTCCAATGAAGCTCAACGCAAACTGGAGGAACAGCACCTCATCTTCCGACTAGGCACTTTACAGCCTTCCGGACTGAATATTGAGTTCAACAATTTTAGATCATGAACTCTCTCCTCCATCCCCACTCCCTTTCCGATTTTCCCTCCTTTTTATTTTTTCCAATAATTTATATAGATTTTTCTTTTCCCACCTATTTCCATTATTTTTAAATGTATTTCCATCCATTGTTTTATCTCTACCTTTTAGTCTTTTTCGATTCCTTCTCCCCAACCCACCCCCACTAGGGCTATCTGTACCTTGCTTGTCCTGCTTTCTACCCTTAATTAGCACATTCCTTTAGATAATATCACCACCTTCAACACCTCTTTGTCCTTTTGTCTGTGACATCCTTTGGTTATCTCCACCTATCACTGGCCCTCTATCCAGCTCTTCTTGTCCCACCCCCCCTTAAAACCAGCTTATATTTCACCCCTTTTCTATTTTTCCTTAGTTCTGTTGAAGAGTCATGCGGACTCGAAACGTTAACTGTGCTCCTCTCCACTGATGCTGCCAGACCTGCTGAGTTTTTCCAGGTATTTTTGTTTTTGTTTTGGATTTCCAGCATCCGCAGTTTTTTGCTTTTATCTGCTGTTTGTGGGACCTTGTTGCGCACAAACTGGCTGCCATGGTTACTACATTATAACAGTGTTTACATTTCAAAAGTGCTTTATTAGCTATAAAGTGTTTTGAAATGTCCTGAAGTCATGAAGGGTGCTTTATAAATGCCAATTCTTTCTTTGATCTGTTTGGTCCTGTGAAGTTTGAACAATGGGACCTAAATCAACTCCTGCGTGTTTCTACATTTTTTCTGCAGACAGGCAGTATACTCTGATTTAAAAGTTTAGTCATCGCTATATAACTAACATCCTAGCAGAAACACGACATTGTACACCTGTAGCAACCAACAGTAAATTCACAAGTTTGCATCCAACTCGGCATCTCTGTCAGAAAGCTGCCACGCTATGATTAATCGAGATGCACCTACAAGCAATCTGCCTCAAGCAACAACCCTTAACTATTGCCTAATCTGCAAGGGTGTGTTACTTAATCTTCCCCTTGTTCAGAGTGCTCACTCCATTAGTCTAATAGAGGTGTTAGAGACTCTTCATCATGTCTCAAGCATCTTCTTGTAATAATTGCACAGCCCTTTGAAGCTAATCATTAAAAATGTGGCACCCTCTTATTATGTTTTTCCCTTTTTACTTGCTCTCTCTGCAGGCATTGTGGGTGAAGAGCATGTGATCAATATGCAGCCCTTCAGTTTGGATGCCTCACAGCTCTGCAAACTCAGGCTTTTAAATGTTACTGAGTCCCTGGTGTACCAAAAAAAAAACCTATAAAAACACACAGAGAGTGAATTCTCTGCCAAGCAAGGCATTTTGCTGAAGTTTGAGTGGGTTTAATTGGCTAAGAGATAAAGTGTGGGTTTATACATTTCTTGTGCATCTACTTAGAACCACAGGGATGGCTCAGCCAAATATTACTTTATTGTCTTTACTATTCTGTTAAGAGGCAAATGTCTTCCGTATTGTTGCTTCTCCTTGCAGTGTGTTTTCATTGATTTATTACAGCAGTGCTACAGAGAAAACTTGCATTTGTAGAGAGCCTTTCATGTCCTTAGGATGTTCTAAAGAAATTTGCAACCCATGAAGTAACTTTTTTTTGGAAGTGTAGTCACTGTTGCAATGTAGGAAATGCAGCAGCCAATTTGCACACAGCAAGATCCCACAAACGCAATGTGATAATGACTAGTATTTTAGTGATGGTGATTGAGGGCTAAATATTGGCCAGGACTCCCAGGAGGACTCCTCTGCTCTTCCTCAAATAGTGCCATGGAATCTTTTATGTTCAGCTGAGAGGGAAGACCACTACCCAGTTTAGCAGCCACTGGGTTTACTGTTTCATCCATAGCACTGCACCTCCAACAGTGAAGCAGACCCTCAGTACTGCACTGGAGTGTCAGCCTAGATTCTGTGCTCATGGCTCTGGAGTAGAAATTGAACACATGACCTTCTGACTTAGATATGAGAGTGCTGCCAACTGTGCCATAGCTGAACCTGGAGATTACATTCCAAAAAGTAGCCAAGGAAAGTCACCATTGTACAGTGAGGTGTAGCCTGATATAGCATCAGAACATAGCTTGGCATCATAGCAGCATGTTTCAGCTCAGGTTGCAATGGAACATGTATAGCAGAACTGTATGTTGAGCCTTAAGGTAGAGACATCAACAGATAGACCTCAGACTGTCCTTTATCAACCTGTTGAACCATTTGATGCCACCATTCGATTTTGGGTTGTATCGCGATGCCAGGTGGTGGTGAATCCATAGCTTTCAAGAACTCTGTGAACTGACTGAAAAACTGCAGTCCACTGTCTGTGATAATGGTCTCTGCAAACCCCATTTTGTGAACAACCTGCCTAGAACGTCAATGACCGAAGCAGTAGTTATGGAATTTGCTGGAGAGATTTCTGACCATGTAAATCATGAACAACAAGCAAAGATGTTGGTTGCTAGGGTCTGCTTGCACTTCACCCAAAATACCTACTTGGAGTTGTTGCCATAGGTTTTTGGCCATTTGTCAAGGTGCAGAATGTGGTTTAACAGATTTTTCACTGAGCGTACATGCTACGCAGTTTCTAATGAACTTTTCTGTGCAGTAATCTAATGTTGGCCACCAGGCTGCTTCACGGGACTGTTGTTTCATCTTAACAACACCTGGATATCTTCATGGGCATGATGCAATTCACGTTATTGTAGCACTCTTGGGATAACCACTCAAGTTCCACATGCGATACCATTATCATCAAACGATTTGCAAACTCCTTGCATACTTTGTACTATGGGACCAGTTCTTCCTCTATTTTCCAAGACCACTAAATATTTAGGTACTGGTTTACTTTCTGCAGTGGGCAGTGCATGCTTTGTGAAAAAGAATCCCAACTGACTCAAGAAGAAAATAGATAGTAATGAAATACGTATCACGTATCATGAGAGTTTTGAAATGTAGTCATTGTTGTAATAGAGGGACCCTGGAGTTTGTGCACAGCAAGTTCTCACAAAGAGCAACATGATAATAATCAGACAATCTGTTTTAGTAATGTTGCTGGGGGATAAATATTGGCCTGACTCCAGGGAGAACTTCCTGCGCTACATTAATATAGCGCCATGGGATTTTTATGTCCACCTGAGAGGGCAGAGAAGGCCTCAGTTTAATGTATCATCCAAACGATGGCACCTTGGATGGTTCAATGGAGGGTGTAGGAGGTTATGCCAGGAGCAGCACCTGGCATACCTAAAATTCAGGTGTCAACCTGGTGTAGCACAACACAGGCCTACTTGCATGCTAAAAAGCAAAAACAACACGCGATAGACAGAGCCAAGTGATTCCGTAACCAGTGGATCAGGTCTAAGCCCTGCAGTCCTGCCACATCAAGTTGTGAATGTTGGTGCACAATTAAACAGCTAACTGGAGGAGAAGGCTCCACAAATATCCTCATCCTCAATGATGGCGGGTGGGTGTGGGGGGGTTGCGTCCAGCACATCAGTGCAAAAGACAAGGCTGAAGCATTTTCAACAATCTTCAGCCATAGGTGCCGAGTGGATGATTCATTTTGACCTTCTCCTGAGGTCTCTAGCATCACAGATGCCAGCCTTCAGCCAATTTGATTAACTCCATGTCTTGTCAAGAATCAGCTGAAGGCACCTGCAAAGGCTATGGGCCCTGACAATATTCTGGCAATAGTACTGAAGACTTGTGCTCCAGGACCATCTGGGTCCTCAGACAAGCTATTCCAGTGCAGCTACAACACTGACATCTATCTGGCAATGTAGAAAACTGCCCAGGTATGTCCGGTCCACAAAAAAACAAGACAAATCCAACCTAGCCAATTACACCCCCCCATCAGCCTACTCTCGATCATCAGTAAAGTGATGGAAGGTGTCATTGACACTGCTATCAAGTGGAACTTGGTCAGCAATACCCTGCTCACTGATGTGCAGTTTGGATTCTGCCAGGGCAGCCTTAGTCCAAGCATGGGCAAAAGTGCTGAACTCAAGAGATGAGGTGAGAGTGACTGCCCATGACATCAAGGCAACATTTGACTGAGTGTGGCATCAGGGAGCCCTAGCAAAACTGGAGTCAATTGGAATTAGGGGAAAACTCTTCACTGGTTGGAGTCATACCTAGTTCAAAGGAAGATAGTTGTGTTTGTGGGAGGATAATCATCTCATTTCCAGGACATCACTGCAGTTCCTTAGGGCAGTGTCCTTGGCCCAACCATCTTCAGCTGCTTCATCACAGACCTCCCCTCACTCTTAAGATCAGAGTGGTGATGTTCATTGATGATTGCACAATGTTCAGCACCATTCGTGACTCCTCAGGTACTGAGGCAGTGCATGCCCATGTGCAGAAAGACCTGGACAACATTCAGGCTTGGGGTGAGAAGTGGCAAGTAACATGTGTGCTACACAAGTGCCAGGCAATGACCATTTCCAATAAGAGAGAATTCAGCCAACTCCCCTTGCCATTCAATGGTATTATGATCACTGAATCTCCCAGTATCAACATTCTGGGGTTACCATTAAGCAGAAATTGAACTGGACCAGCCATATAAATACTGTGGCTACAAGAGCAGGTCAGAGGCTGGAAATTCTGTGGAGAGTAACTCACCCCCTGATTCCCCAAATTCTGTCCACCATCTACAAGGCACAAGTCAGGCACTTGTAGGCACTCCACTTGCCTGAATGAGTGCAGCTCCAAGAAGCCCAACACCATCCAGGACAAAGCAGCCTACTTGATTGGCACCCCATCCACCAACTTCAACATCCACTGCCTCCATCACCGACGCACAGTGGCAGCAGTGTGTACCATCGTTGATGAACTACAGTAACTCACAAAGCTCCTTTGACAGCATTTTCCAAACCTGGTCCCTCTACCACCTAGAAGGACAAGGGCAGCAGATGCATGGTAACACCACCATCTGTAAGTTCCTCTCCAAGCCACAAACTGTCCTGTATTGGAACTATATTGCTGTTCCTTCGCTGTCACTGGGCCTAAATTCTGGAACTTCCTCCCTGAGAGCACATCACATGGACTGCAGCAGTTCAAGGGGGCGGCTCACCACCACTCACATGGGCAATTAGGGATTGGCAATACAATTGCTGGTCCAGCCAGTGACGCCCACATCTCCTGGAAGAAAAAACCTACTCCCTCAGTACGGCACTGGAAGTGGAAATGATATTGTATTCAATAGTGCAATGTATATAGTCATAGCACTAATGAGATAGTCTATATGACACTGGATAGATCACTAGCATCAACCTCTATCAGTGAGGTTTAAGTTTAGATTTTCTTGGTCAGGAGCATCTTGGCATTTAAGTTCCAGGAAAAGTGAAAGGATGAGTGTGAGCACAAATGCATCTATATGTGAGTGCGCATATAAGGGATTGTGTAGTTGTGTGAATGCAAGTACACAAATAAGAGCAAAAGAATAAGTGGGCATGACAAATTTTGAGTAAGATTACAATAGATTATGGATATATAGTCATTTGGTAGTCCAGAACTTGAGTATTGTTGAAAAAAGTGACATGTCAAAACTTTTCGTCTTGTCTTCATCAGGACATTTTGCAAGAATACCAACATAAGGGGAAAACAACAATTTATACTGTATGAGAAGTGTGTGCTTATTGGTTGGCAAGCAGACTTTTATTGGGAGAAGCATTGCCAAGGAGAATGCACCAATTGGTGGTGACTGAAAGTCAACTACTAAGCATTGTTTGAAATTTAAACCATGTAGCTTGACCCTGTTTGATCAAGGCATTGCCCTGAGAAATGAGTCAGTGAATGGCTGTCACTTATTTTGTTTAGCTGAAACAGGCGCAATGTGTGTACATGTTCTTTCTGTCTATCTTATGTTGGTATTCTTGTGAAGTGTCCTGATGAGTACAAGATGAAAAGCTTCGACATATCTCTTTTTTCAGCAATACTCAGGTTATAGTTAGGTTGTTGGAGTGGCGAGATAGATAGGATAGAGTTCCATGTGGCAAAATGCATCTTTGAAATAAATAATGAAAGCAAACATACCTTCCGTGGTTAGATTGGTAAGAGTGGAGGATCAGAGATTTGAGGTGCAGTTTCATAGGCCTGTAAAAGTAGGAGTGCAGGCAGAACAGTATGTAAAAAGACAAATGACACTCTGACTTTTATAGAAAGAGGCATTAAAAATGAAAGTTAGCGTTGAATTTGTATTATACTTCAGGATACTCCAGTATAGGTAGGATGTTAGAACCCTAGAAGGTTCAGCCTGGGACAGTGTTTGCCTTGCCCATGAGTTGAGTTTGGGGCCTCTACATTTTACCTGGTATACTCAGGCCCCTGACCGGCTTAAGTCCCCTAGATTCACTAAATGCCATGAATTGGAGGTCATGTTAGGAAAAATTGCTTGAAGAACAGGGGCATTTGAGAATTCTAATTGAGATTTTCAACATTACAAAGGGAGGCAGGTGTTGGGGGAGCTTGGGAGGGGGAGATGGTTAGTAAAGTTGGGGGGGTGGTATGCATAAGTATAGGCTTGAGGTCGGCACGGCAGCACTCAGGTAGTGGGAGTGGTGGCTCAGGTTCTATAAATGTGGGATTGGGCTGCAGCACAGGTTCCATATTTAGACAAAAATTGGTGCTGGCACTCGAATCAGCTGCCTGGGCCAAACAAACATAGCAGTGAGAGTCTCAGTCAATTATATGCAAATAAAGGGCCAAACGGCTGATTCAGGCATAAGCCTGGATGCCTGTCCTTTAATTGCCTTCACCAATATGGTGGCCGACACCCTTCTGGCCAAGAAACCTGTGTGTGTGGCTTGCCTGCCTTTTTAGGGCCTAATAGGTCTACCTGAAAAATCACTGCTGCACAATATTAGTATTTAGATGGAAGAATTCCTCCCAGTGTTAATTCAAAGTCCTATGTAAATTTAAAACTGAAGGCAGACCAGCAGAATAGATATTACCTATCTGTAAGCTGGTCCCCACCTTGACTTTTATTTATTAATGGGGATATTAATTTTGATGTCCTATATGTGAGTATGCTCAGTACTTATTCCAGATTTTAAATGTGGCCTCAACAGGCCTGGTATAGTTTATCTTCAAATATCTTCACGATGCCTTCCACTATCATCGTCCCAGCTAATAAATTACACAGACTGGACATTTTCAGTGACTAATAATTGCATCCAAAGCTTATTTTTCTGCCACATTTGAGAAAGAGAAGGCTCTTGCTTGTCTCTATGGAACAGGACTCTCACAAGTTACTCATTTGCCCAGAATATTGCCCATTCAGTGCCACATGATTTTCTACTCCATCATGTCTTACCATACAATGATCCAAAATAAAATCAGTCTATACAAGTGTGGGTGTATGTGTGTCAGCTGTTTAACTACCCACTTTATCATACTAACCGATAAGAGGTGTATCCAAGCATCAGTCTATGAAAAATTCAAGTATTATCTTCAGTTGGAGCTTCACTGTGTCTGTGGCCAGTTCTAATCCTCCAGCTGCTCTCAGCATAGCTATTGAAATTATTTTTGAATATTGATAGTATTAATTATTCATTATTTAATTTCTAATTGAGGGACCTGCTTCATTCATATGCCAGGCAGTTTCAAAATCTCGGATTTTATCAAACAAAAGTAAAGTGGAAGAGAAAAACTTAGGGATTGATGTTGGTATTTGGGATGTCTCATCTTCAAACCAAACAACAGCAACTTGCATTTATATAGCACCTGTTCATGTAGAAGAATGTTCCAAAATATTCAGGGTGGTATAATTCAAAAATAACATTGACCCAAAGGAAAGAATAAACACTGGTTGTTTAGCTGGGGGAACATTAGGAGACAGTGATCATTATGTCATAAGGTTTAGGATGATGGTAGAAAAGGACAATGCGCAAACCAGAGTAATATTAATTAACTGGGGGAGAGCCGAATTCAATGGGACAAGATGGAACTTGGCTGGCTAAACTGGAACCAAAGGTTGGCAGGAAAAACTGTAGCTGAACAATGGGCTACATTCAAAGGAGAAATGATTCAGGCACAGTCAAAGTATATTCCCTCAAAAGGGAAAGGTAGGACAAACAAATCCAGAGCCCCCTGGATGAAAAAGGGGCTACAAATAAAGATATGGAAGAAAAAATGTGCTTATGTCAGGTAGAAAACACAACTAACGACCAAACGGAATACAGAAGGTTCCAATGAGAGGCGAAAAAGCAAATAAGAGAAGCAAAGAGGAATCATGGGAAAAGACTGGCAGCCAGTAGAAAGGGGAATCCCAAAACCTTCTATCGGCACATAAATAGTAACAGGGTGGTGAAAGGAGGAGTAGGGCCAATTGGGTACCAAAAAGGGGATTTACACATAGAGGAAGGGGGCATGGCTGTGGAGTTAAATTAATAATTTGCTTTTGTCTTCACCAAGGAAGCAGATGTTACCATGGCCATGGTGACAGAGGAGGAAACTCTGTCACTAGAGGGTTCAAAATTAATAAGGAGGAAGTGTTGAATAAACCGTCGATACTTAAGGTTGACAAGGCACTGGGACCGGATGAGATGCATCCAAGGATATTGAATGAAGTAAGGGTGGAAATTGCAGGGGCATTGGCCATAATCTTTCAGCTTTCCCTGGAGTCAGGGAGTGCCAGAGGACTGGAGAATTGCAAACATTATGCCATTGTTCAAAAAAGGTTGTAAGGATAAGCCCAGCAATTACAGACCAGTCAGTTTCAGTGATGGAGAAGCTTCGAGAGAAAATTATTTGGGATAGAATTAGTAGTCACTTGGAAAAATGTGGGTTGATTAGGAAGAGCCAGCATGGATTTATAAAGGGGAAATCGTGTTTAACTAACTTGCTGGAGTTTTTTTGAAGAGGTAACTGAGAGGGTTGATGAGGGTAATGCTGTTGATGTAGTGTACATGGACTTTCAAAAGGCATTTGAAACCATGTAACACAACAGACTTGTGAGAAAAGTTATAGCTCATGGAATAAAAGAGACAGTAGCAACATGGATACAAAATTGGCTGAGTAATAGGAAACAGAAGGTGATGGTCATAGGATATATTTTGGGCTGGAGGAATGTTTGTAGTGGAGTTCCTCAGGGTACCTCATTGGGACCCTTGCTTTCCCTGATATATATTAATGATCTAGTTCTTGGCGTGCAGGGGACAATTTCAAAGTTTGTGGATGATATAAAACTTGGAAGCATTGCAAACTGTGAGGAGGACAGTATAGAACTTCAAAAGGATATAGACAAGTTGGTGGAGTGGGCAGATAGGTGGCAGATGAAGTTCAATGCGGAGAAGTGCGAGGTGATTCCATTTTTGTAGGAAGAAACTGATGAGGCAATATGAAATATGGGGTACAATTCTTAAGGGTGTGCAGGAGCAGAGAGACCTGGCTGTATATGTGCATAGATCATTGAAGGTGGAAGGGCAGGTAGAGAGATCAGTTAATAAAGCAAACAGTGTCCTGGGCTTTATTACTAGGTCCATTGAGTACAAGAACAGCGAGGTTATGCTAAGCTTATATAAGACACTCGTTAGGCCTCAGCTGGAGAATTGATGTACAGTTCTTGGTGCCACACTATAGGAAGGATGTGACTGCATTGCAGAGAGTGCAAAAGAGGTTTACAAGAATAGTTCCAGAGATGAGAAACTTGAGTTATGAAGATAGATTGGAGAGGTTGGGACTGTTCCCATTGGAGAGGAGAAGGCTAAGAGGAGATTGATAGAGATGTTCAAAATCATGAGGGGACTGCTAGAGTAGATAGGAAGAAACTGTTCCTACTCATCAAGGGATCGAGAACGAGAGGGCACAGATTTAAAATGATTTGCAAAAGAAGCAAATGTGATGTGAGAAAAAACTTTTTCACACAGCGAGTGCGTCTGGGATGCTTAGCCTGGAAGTGTGGCGGAAGAAGGTTCAATCGAGGCATTCAAGAGGGCATTAGATGATTATTTGAATAGAAACAATGTGCAGGGGTACGGGGAAAAGGCAGGGGAATGGCACTAAGTCATGATGCTCATTTGGAGAGCCAGTGCAGACATGATGGGTTGAATGGACTCTTTCTGCGCTGTAATGATTCTGTGATTCTGTGATTTAAGAAGGGTTTTAAAGGAGAAGCAAGGTGGAAAGGTGCAGGGAATTCGGATGGGAATTCCAGACAATGAAAATTAGATGTCTGAAGACATGGTTGCCAATGGTGAGGGGAGGAGAGGGGTATACACAACAAGCCAAAATCGGAGAAAGAGTTCAAGGGAGAGGGACAATTTTAGGTCTGAAGGAGGTTACAGAAATAGGCAGGGATGAGACTTTAAGGTGATTTAATCCCAAAAATGAGAACCTTAAGCTTGAAGCATTGGAGGACCAGAAATAATAATGGGCCAGAGAGAACAGGAGTGATGGGTGGGAGCTACTTAAGAGAGAATGGGGGCAGCATATCTTTGAATGAGCTGGAATTTACAGTGGGAACCAAACCTTATAAGTGTGGGTCAGTGTAATGCAGAGAGTCTGTAATCTGTGTCCACTGTATTGAGTGGCATAATAGTGGTGTACACAGCGTTTGGTCAAGTTGCACAAAACTGCTGAGAAATTTTATCTGCATTGAGGAATACTTAAACATTTATTCAAGAAAATAAACAGCCACTAATTTTCTTCAGCTTCATGCTAGTAAGGTTTCAATAGTTTCTCCCTTGCCCTGTGGGGGGACTAACAATGCAACTGGATAACAAAGAGAGAGAAACAAACAATTAAGGAACGAAAGTGAGCTAAATATCTAAAATACATTCAATGACTATTGAGAGAAAACAGTTTATAGCCGGGAGCACAGAGTGGAGGGAAGTGGTGGTGCTGGAGGAAATCAAAATGGATGAGTAAGGAATGTGAGGAATAATGGATATTTGAAATGTAGCAAATGTGTGATGTTCCCAGTCAGAATAATGCAGATAAGTGAAATATAAGGGTATCTGGTATAGCAAGTGTTAATGCGGGACTGGGTAAAGCACTGTCCTCAGTGTGATATAAAGAGACACATGACCTGAGACAAGAGAGCGTTGTGGACTGGACAGAGACCTGTGGAGAAGCAAGCATGGAGTTAGCTCCTAGCTGGGATTATACCCTATATATATGTATATAGTTATATGATATCAGTCAACACTAAATATTTAACCATACAAAACTCAGAACTTCTTTGTAAGACCTGCTAAATACACAAAATAGAACAATAAGGCAGTGTGGAAGTGTTCGGGTAGTGGCGGCGGCAGGAAGGGTTTTTGCAGAATGTGTGCTAGATGGAAACATGTTTAACCAGAGACATTGTGTATGGAAGTTCCTTAAAGTCACAATTACAGAACCTGGTGCTCCAGCAAATGTGACTTCAGGAATCTGTGCTGCAGTGGAGATGGAAGCTCACAGGACTACAAACTCCTGATTGATGAGAGGTGAGTAATGATAATGTAGAACCTGATACACCATCTGATGCAAACAAATGATGAATGGGGATACTCTGGTATGGGTAATGGAAATACAAAATAAGGGCAGACAAGGGACTGTAATACAAAATCGATACCACAATAGTTTCATCCTCTAAAGTGACATGCCTGCTTGTGTTGTAGATGAATCTATGAGCTATGACTATAACAAGTATTAATTTGAGCCTCTCTATTGAGCATCATTTCTGCAATGATGACTGGGAATTTCTAATGATGACTGCTTCCATAACTTTGTCAAACATGTGGTGGAAACCCTATTTAAATATGGAACTGTGGTTAGCGCCACATTTTCCATGAAGGTAGTGCAGTGGAGTGACAGGAGGCCCTTTAGATTCCAGCATTAATTAATTTTCAGTTCAAATTTACATAGCCTGCAAGTAAACATTGATAATGAACAATGAAATGAAATCTAATTTGCTCAGAGTTAACAGCAGCACAAGCACTGAATGTGCATTAGCAATGAGCAAATTTGGAACTCTGAGTTAAAGAAATCTTCTTGTAATATATAATCATTCATGGGCCCTGTGTTACTGCTCCACAGTAATTGCTTGTTAAGTAGCAATTAAAATAAATTTCAACATATTGTTTGGTTTTCTAATGTGTCAATTACTCCAAGGTGTCCTAAAGTTAAAGCAGCTTGAGGGAGCTGACAAAACTCATATGGTTCGCAAAGCTGTATAAAACTTATGTTAATAGCAACAGGGTACATCAAGCTGTATTGACGCAGCATCAAGCCTGTTGGTGGTAATGGAGTAGAAAGAGGACAATAATGAGAACATGTGACTATAAGCATGGCCAAGTATATGACTTCGTACGACCTGAGGCAACAGAAGTGACAATTATTTAGTAGTTACCCTGACGTCAGTGAGGGCCAATTGTGAGGAGACTGTGTTCCAGTAAAGATGTTGCCTCTGATTTTGTCAGATCCTGTAATCAATCCTACAACTAAAAAATAGCATTCAGGTAACCTTGGTGGAAGTTAAAGTGACTGTCAAATTTTTTTTTATTCGTTAATGGGATGTGGAGGCTGCTGGCCAGACCAGCGTTTATTGCCCATCCCTAATTGCCCATGAGAAGGTGGTGGTGAGCTGCCTTCTTGAACTGCTGCAATCCATGTGGTGTGTGTACACCCACAGTGCTGTTAGGAAGGGAGTTTCAGGATGTTGACCCAGCGATAGTGAAGAAACGACAATATAGCTCCAAGTCAGGATAATGTGTGGCTTGGAGGGGAACTTGCAGGTGGTGCTGTTCTCATGCATCTGCTGCCCTTGTCCGTCTAGGTGGTAGAGGTCACGGGTTTGGAAGGTGCTGTTGAAGAAACATTGGTAAGTTGCTGCAGTGCATCTTGTAGATGGTACACATTGCTACCACTGTTTGCCAGTGGTGGAGGGAGTGGATGTTGAAGGTGGTGGATTGGGTACCAGTCAAGTGGGCTGCTTTGTCCTGGATGGTGTCGAGCTTCTTGAGGGTTCTTGGAGCTGCACTATCCAGGCAAGTGGAGAGTATTCCATCGCACTCCTGTGCTTTGTAGATGGTGGACAGGCTTTTGGGAGTCAGGAGGTGAGTCACTTGCCACAGAATATCCAGCCTCTGGCCTGCTCTTGTAGCCACAGTATTTATAAGGCTGGTCCAGTTCAGTTTCTGGTCAATTCTAACACCAGGATGTTGATAGTGGGGCATTCAGTGATGGTAATGCCATTGAATGTCAAGGGGAGATGTTTAGATTCTCTCTTGTTGGAGATGGTCATTGCTTGGCACTTGTGTGGCATGAATGTTACTTGCCACTTACCAACCCAAGCCTGAATATTGTCCAGGTCTTGCTGCATATGGGCTGGACTGTTCAGTATCTGAGAAGTCGCAAATGGTGCTGAACATTGTGCAATCTCCACAAACATCCCCACTTCTGACCTTATGATGGAGGGGAAGTCATTGATGAAACAGCAGAACATGGTTGGGCCTAGGACACTACCCTGAGAAACTACTACAATGATGTCCTGGGACTGAGATGAATGACCTCCAATAACCACAACCATCTTCCTTTGTGATCGGAAAATACATGAAACCACTGTTTAGCTGGGTCCTTACAGGCACAAGTTGGAGACATAGTTTGGATAATTTAATAATCAGTGGCACTGCTGCACTATAGAGATAGAAAGGAAAAAAAAGTTGCATTTATATTGGATGGCAACGTTTGGGCTCCAGGGCATCGTAACTGGGGGTTGGGGAGGGGAGGGGGGCTGGTGGGGACCCCAAAGATGCACTGCGGAACTCCCCCACCAACCCCCCACCCCAGAATTCCCTGATAAGGATTTCACGGCAATTGCCCAAAGTTCAAACTTCCATTGGACAATTTCCCTGCAATGGGAACCATCCGATACTCCGATTTAAATCGCAAACTTTGGATGGTTCCAATTATCTTACAATAATAGTCGCCCAGGAAAAGTTAGAAGAATTAAAACCACCAGTACTGACATCCCTGACTTCCCACTGGGCTCCCCCACACCTCAACCACCCCATGGGGCCCCCATGAAACCCTACCGACCACCCCCCACTGACCAACATCTTAGCCCCCACACCCCCACTGACCACCGCTGACCAATAGACCTCCCCGACCGACGCCCAACCTGAGTGACAACTCCCAACCAACACCCCCCCTCCAACACTGACCACCAGATCCCCATGCCCCTGACCTCCCAAAGCTTGATTGACCCACCTCTGGCCAACTGATACCCTCCTGACTGAACACCCGACCAACCACCTCCTACTGACCACCTGACCCCCATCCCTCGACCACACAGCCCTCGCCAACTGAAACACCCCTACCGACTACCAACCGACCTCCTCCACTGACCACCTGACCCCTAAACCGCACTGACCACTCAAACCCCAACCACACAACCAACTGGCCTCCCCGACCACCCAAACCCCTCCAAACAACCAACCTCCAGCGACTCACCCCACACCCCCCCCCCCCACCTCTGACCTCCCGACAAACCCCCCAGATCTCCTGACACCACAACCCCCAATCCCGTGCATTTCCCATACAAACCTACCTTCTCTCTGAAAGCAGCTGGACCTTTCATTTTTCCTGCTTTACGGCAGCTAGTGCTGCAAAAAAGAGGGTGTGGCTTCCTTACCTCCGGCTCTTCAGTCCTTGGCTGAAGGCCTTGGGAGCAAGCTGCCCTACACAGTTCTTACGGGGCCTGAGTTGGAAGGTCGGGCGAGAAAGGAGCAGCTGGATTTCCAGGCAAGTAACTGGGGGCGGGATTTTCCGGTCCCACCAGTGGCGGCCATCGTCACAGGTGGGACCGGACCAAATTTTCTGATCGCCACTGGCAGGACCGGAAAATCCCACAGTAGAATTGGAGTGGCAATCCGACTCTGACTGCCACTCCATGGAAGTTCAGGCCCATATAGTGCCTTTCATGACCTCAGTTTGTCTCAAAGCACTTTGCAGCCAACGAACTGCTTTTGAATTGTAGTCATAGACTTAACACAGCACAAAAGGAGACCAATCGCCCCATCGAGTTAATTCCAGCTCCCTGTAGAGCAATCCAGTCATTCCCATTGCCCCATTCTATCTCTACATCCCTGCAAGTTTATTTCCCTCAACTTCCTGTCCAATTTCCTTTTGAAATTATTGATCATCTCTGCCTCAGGCAGCAAGTTCCCCAGATCATTATCATTCGCTACACTAAATAAAAATTCTTCCTCACAGCCCCAGTCATGTCATTTAGGAAATGCAACAATTAATTTCTGCACAGCAAGATCCCACAAACATCAATGGAACAATAACCAGATAGCCTGCTTTAGGTGTTGGCTGAGGAGTAAATGTTGGGTAGGACATCAGGAGAACGCCCCCCACCCCCCACCCCACCCCCACCCCCCCGGCTCTTCTTCACAATAATGCTATGAGATCTTTTATGTTTACCTGAGAGGGCAAATGAAACCCCAGTTTAACCTCTCAACCCCCACCAATACAGCATTCCCTTTGTCTGCTCTGGGGCGTCAGCTCAGGGAATGTGCGCTCAAATTTCTGAAGAGTGACTTGAACCCATATCCTGCTCAGAGGAGAGAGTGCCACCAACTCAGCCATGATTGAGCAGGTATCCTCTTTCAGTATATCTCTGTGTACATACAGATCAAGTATACACTGCAACATATGTTGGACAGATGGAAGTTTTCTAGATGTGTGGCATTCCACATACATCATCGCGGTGAAGAATTCAGCGATTGGACAAAATTTCACAACTGCCAAAGGATGCAATTGAGAAATTTTTCCTCTGAGACCTGCTGATTATACTTTCTGAAGGCCAAGGCATGGAAGTTCTTATATAAACATATGTGACCTAATGTTCCCTGGTTGCTCCTTTGCTTGCTAATGAATTAAGGCCATATCTCAACGGTAATAATAAATAACACACAAAATAATGTTTTCAGTTTTCATAATGCGTTTTATTTCTGTAAGAGCACATGTATGCAGATGTAATTATTATAATAGCCTGTTGTGGTGACTCTTTATGGAATCATAGAATGGCTACAGCACAGAAGGAGGTCATTTGGACTGTCATGTCCATGTCAGCTCTCCGCAAGAACAACTCTGTTAGGTCATGGGTGGATGGCTTGCATGTGAATCAGATTAACACCAACAGCATGGGGTTCGATTGCCATTTGGTTGAGGTAGACTTGGGGTTTGCCCTGCCAGTGCTAAAAAAAAAATCACAGCACTTTGCCACGGTTTGGTGAATAATAGTGAAAATGATCGACCTGCGGGCACAGAGCTCAAGAAGAACAAGAATTATTTGAAAGCCACAACTGAATCTGCCTCCACCACACTCTCAGGTAGCGCATTCCAGATCCTAACCACGCGCTGCATAAAAAAGATTTTCCTCATTCGCCTTAGGTTCCTTTGCCAATCATCTTAAATTGGTGTCCTTTAATTTTCAACAGGAACAGTTTATCTCCATCAGACTCCTCATGATTTTGAACACCTCTATCAAACCTCCTCTCTACCTTCTCCAAGGAGAACAGCCCCAGCTTCTCCAATCTATCCTTGTAATTGACGTCCCTCATCCCTGTCTACATATGCTATGATACTGGGCTTCTAAGTGATTCCTTTGTGGAAGAACTAGATGTGGTGGATTCATGAGAGGTCCATAAAATACCCTTTTACAATTCCACTGTCTGGATACTTCAATGTGATGCAAACTTGTATGATTGTTGCAGCTTTTCTTAACATTTGTCCAGTTATGGTCCATTAAAATAGCAGATAACAAGAATGCCAGTTAAAAATATTTAACATTTGTCGACCAATATCACCGACTGTCATTTCCAACCTGAAGGGCTCTGTTTCACGGGTGGCTGCTGAGGGATGGAATTACAAAGTCACTCATCTGGTCCCCTGGTCCAGCAGAAGTTAACATTCAGCACGCACCACTTTCCCCTTCCCTCGTCTTTGATCAATGATTCACTGCATTTCCTCCTAAATCTCCTCATCACATTTCAAATATTTGCTGCTGAGCTGGTGTTTTGGTTTGAGCGGTATGACTGATGCAGTGAGTTGCGACTCCCGAGCGACTGGGTTGTCCTTATCATCCCTTTGCCGTACTGTAGGAAGAACCAAATGGACAAAGTGCTTCGGTATTTGAAAGCATTTCACGGTTGTTAGGGCAGTCAATTTCATTCACGCATGAGGGGCACTAACACTGCATTTAACATGATTCAAATTGCAATCACTGAACCAATGACTGTGCACCATTAACAAAGCACTAAGTATGAATGTTCTGGTCAGCACAAACATTTACAGTAACTGTGCTGGATACTGGCTCCCAGTGACCTCCTTTAGTGTCCTCATAAGGGATTGAGTGCTTGTTGCTTTGTGACCCATTTGCTGCATGTAAACAACCATTGAAAGTTATCTTTTTCAACAAAGGGAGTAGCGTTGCTTGAGGTGAAACTTTACAGAGAGAAATAGAGGCTGCCATTCAATTTTTAGTGTAATGAATTACAGATGCAAGGCCCCAATAACCCCAGATACTGAATCATTTCAGATAGTTGCACACTAGCTGTCTCAGCTGAAATTAGCCCATCTGCTTTTCTGTAGCCTAATTTTCTCTTTATGTTCCAGTTAGACTTTGCTAATGAAGAAAGTCAGATTAACATACTTATTTACTGAAATGAGTCATTAAACAATAGCTGCCTTTTGATAACAATTGCTACCTCCTTGGGTTGCTATTGATATCAACTTGAGGTAAATATGTGTAATAGCCATACATGGAAGCAGAGGATAATTTCAAAGCAGATCTATATGGTATAAGATAGCTATACTGAATCAAGTTGAATTATGCAATTTACAGCCATCATTCTCCTTTTTACCACAGCTCTTCTCTTTAAATTGGACTTTGTCCTTCTTACACTTCACTATGTCCAACAATGCTTTGACCCCTATGTCTGCTGGGACTCATTGTTTAGTTGTTAGATGTCCTGTATCTTTCCCTCCGCACTATAATAGAAAATTGTCAGTAGGTCAGGCCTTCCTTTGCTTTGCTCCCCTAGTTGCACTCCGCACTTTATTTACTCAGCAATGCTATCTGTGACCTTCAGGTGCAAATTGTTCTGACTATAGATAATTAAACAGCTTTACAGGTTTGATCGGATTTGCTATGTGTTAGTGTAAATTCATCATATCTCAAGGAAAACATGCTGTGTAAAGCTGTGCAGAAATAACTGTATGTTAACAATGTGAAATAGAAAGCAGCAGGACACAAGGGCACATATTCTGAGTTGTGAAGTGTGTAGACAACAGAAAGTATTTCTTTGCACGGAAGTAATCAACAGATGAATCAGGTTGTCAGGAAGGTTAGATGAGGCCAAGACACAGGGCTTTTTAAGGAAAGAACATGGTTAGGTGCTGTATAGATCGAAGAGGTTGAGATCAAACAGGTTAAATGGCCCTCTTCGTCTTAGCTGATTCTGCGTGCTAAATGTAAATTCAACATCAGAATTAGATTATATTCCCATCCACATTCACGTAACCTGCAGTGTCCTTGGAAGTTTAATTTACAGATAAAGCATCTAATTGTGCATTAAAGAGCAGTAATTTGCTCAATAGCTAATAATCAAATGGACATTAACTTCTCTCGATATTCCTAAACTTATCTGAACATAAAAATTTTGAATGTTAATTAACATGTATACACAATGTTAACAAAGTTTTGCTTGTTAGCTGCAATTAACAAGGAATGTACAGATTTACCCAGAATTGAATTGATTCCAACATTGCATTAACTTCTCCCATTTAAAACTGGCATTGCAGCATTGAAGGGAGCTGCCAAAGATCAAATGAGGCAAGCACAAATTCAAGTCTGAAAATTTCAAAATGTGTGATGTTTAACATTAATCCAATGGGGGGGAATTGTAACTTTCCATGCTCAGCAGGAATGGAGGGGTCTAGCAGTTAAAATGGGGTGGCTCCATTTCTTACTCCATTCCTGCCAATCTTCAATTTTAACCTTGTTGGTTTTGGCAGTGGGTGAAGCGTCCACCAGAGACAGGCGTGAACCTTCTGCATGAATGCTAATCGGGGTCCAATGACAATCAATAGGACCTCGATTGCATTTTAACTGGGGCCTGAGTGAAGGTGGCACCTCTTTTCAACTGAACAGGCCAGAAGATGGTGGGAAGGATGAAAAGGCATTCCGAGGTAGTGTGAAACTCTCCTTTGTGGAGCCAGAGGGGCAGCATTTCAAATCTTGGCAGCCTGACACCTTAAATGAGAACAAGAACACTCCTCTGGGCCCCCACACTGAAAATCATGTCCTCTCCTCTACCCTCCTGCAAAATGCTCCTGAAACCTCCTTCTCTCTCCCTCACTCTCTTAGTGACAATTTAAATTGATGACTTCTCGTCTACCTGACCAGATGAAATAGTCTTTCTCTGTTCACATGTCAAAACTCTTCGTTTTAGAAAGCTTCGGAAAATCTCCATTTAGTACTCTATGATCCAGCGGCAATAATGCCAGTATCTCAAGTCCATCCTCTTTTTTTCATTCATTCATGGGATGTGGGCGTCGATGGCTAGGCCAGCATTTATTGCCTATCCCTAATTGCCCTTGATAAGGTGATGGTGATGGTGAGCTTCATAACTGAAGTTTCCTGTCACTGTTATATTCCTAGTGAATCTATACTGAACGCACTCTACAGTTTTAATGTCCATTCTGTAAGAGGCAAGCAAAACCGCATTGGAATTCTTAAGCTGGCCTAACTGCTTTGTACAAATTTATCATCAAATCATTGCTCTTGTATTCTAGCCTTTATTCATATTGCCCTTTTTATGGCTTTATTTGCTTCCACTTTCAAGGAATTATATATCTGCCCCATTAGAATTGTGCTTTCCATACCTTTCAGCATCCTTCCATTCCTTGTTTTCCTCCCACAATATATCTCTTCACACTCTCCACATTATGCGGCATTTGCAGCTTGTCTGCCCATTCCACTAATTTGTATATGTTTTTCTTGCTATTTACCAAACTCCTTACTTTTATACTGTCAATAAACTTAAGTTTTGTGTGTTTGGGCCAAAAGTGAGTCCAGCATAAGTGGGATGCACCACATCCAGTCCTAATCCAATTTAAACAAAACCTACTGATCTTAGCCTTTGTTTCCTGTCCATCAACCCACTTTTTAACTATGCTGCTACATTTCCTTTTATACCATCCACCTGAATATTTGCAATAAGCATCTGGTGAGGAACCTTGTCAAATGCCATCTGAAAATCCACACTTGCCACATCTGTTACATTTTCTTTAACTATACAATCATTCATATCTTCAAAAATTTCTATTAAATTTGCCAAACGTCACTACCCTTTTAAGGATCAATGCTGGTAATGTTTGTTCAATTAATGCAATTTTATATGCATGCTAATATGATCTTGAATTATGGATTCCAAAAATTGCCCACAACTTGAGATTGGACTAAATTTTAAACTTTCTACCTAAATTCACTTTTCATCTTATAGAAATATAACTATTTTGTATTCTATCCACCTTATTTTTCAAGATTCTCCTTTGCTGATCTGTCATTTTAGTTGCTAATTTTATTGACCAGGTAATTTGGGCCTTCTCTTCTAAAGTTTGATTTTTTACAGTCCATCACCCTCATTTCTGACTCTCCGTTATCCTTTTCTATTTTCACATTGTGGAGGCTATGTTTCCCAGTTGTTCTCAGATAGTTACTTGTCTCAGTCCATTTCCCAGAGGTAAATCAAGGAAGGTTTCTAAAGCGCACTTTCAGACAGACTGTCTTTCAACAAGATATTAAACTAAATTCCCACTTGGCCTCACAAGGCATCACAAAAGATGCCAGGGAGCTTTCCAAAGAAGCTGTGCAGAGCAGGAAGTAGATCAGAGACTCATGTTATTTGCAGTTATATCAAAAGAAAACAGAAGAGGCGAGGAAAAAAAGTATTCTATAATGAGGTGATCTGGAATGCCTTGAAAGGTGGCTGAAGCAGATTCAATGATAACTTTCAAAAAGGAACTGGACAAATCACCTTTAAAAGTTGGTACTATTGGCTGAGGTCCTAACAGTAAATCCCAGTTCATATAATAGAAAACAACTTCCAAGAGAATGAAATAATATTTTATTAATCACATCTGAAGGGCACTGACATAGAAGGAGGTACAAATAAGCAACATACCAGATGGTCCTTGAGGACCATGATTGGTGTTTGGTGGACTTTTGTATCTTTTCTCTGCAAGATTGTACTGAAAAAGGAAACATGAATAAAATCGAATGCATTGTCATAACACTAACATAAACATAAACAGAAACAGAAATACCTGGAAAAACTCAGCAGGTCTGGCAGCATCGGCGGAGGAGAGCACAGTTGACGTTTCGAGTCCTCATGACCCGAAACATCAACTGTGCTCTCCTCCGCCAATGCTGCCAGACCTGCTGAGTTTTTCCAGGTATTTCTGTTTCTGTTTTTGTTTTGGATTTACAGCATCCGCAGTTTTTTGTTTTTAACTAACATAAACATGTTTAATTTGCTTTGAGGGTCCTGAGTAATCCAATTTTCTGCTTTTGCCAAAGTTGAAAATTACCTCCAGATTATCTAGTAATTTATTATTGCTGGGACTATGCTGAACCTTTTTTGTTTACATAACAACAGTGACTGCGCTTCAGAATTAATCCATTAGTTGCGAAACCATTTGAGATATCTTGGGAATACTACATAAGTGCAAGTTTATTCTCTTTATTTTTGGTAAGGGAAAAAAAAAAGAAAAGCTTGCATTTATACAGCACTTTTCACCTCAGGCATCTCAAAGCACTTGACAGCCAATTAAGCACATTTGAAATGCAGTCTCTGTTGTAATGTAGGAAAAATGGCAGCCAAGTTGTGCACAGCAAGGTCCCACATAAAACAATGACGTGATTGTTGAGGGATAAGTGCTGGCTAGGACACTGAGAGACCACCCCAGCTTTATTAAGACCTCCATTGTGCTTGCAGGAGCATCCCATTTTAACCACCCCAGTTGGGTGTGCAGAGCATACAGCAGGTCACACTCAGTGCCATTACCATCTTTTATTGCATTGTGTAATAGTCAAACGAGCTTTCAGAATTTTTACAAAGAGCACTTTAGGCTGGCCCAAAAGACCAGCCAGAAAATTGAACATTGCACTAATGGATGAATGATCTGGGGAGAGACTTGCTAGCGTGATGCCCTAGTTCTCTGTACACCTCCTGCCAGTGTGACTATCTGTCAATTGGAAAATATATTCAATCCTTCTTAGCACTACAGCTCTTATTAGCTTTTTTTTTTGCTCAGGATAGTGTCCTCTTGCCTTCAGAATAACAATTGAAAGAACTGCCTGTTTCTGATTTCGTGAGTGCATTTGACAGAATTTTTAAAAATAATAAATAGATGGAAATCAATATCAAGCAAAACCTTGAAAGGGGACTTGAGTGAGAAAGAATCATTGATTTACTGCAGATTGTAGACGTTCTGGTCAGCTACAGTCAGAATAAAATGGAAGAACTTCCTTTGAGGATTCTCCTGGTATCATATGCATGATTTTACTGCTAGGTTCCACAGCAGTGTTCTTAAAAGATTCACTGGTTGAGAAAGTAGGCTTCAAATCTTTCATTAGAATTCTATGCAATCTTACAATTAGATGTATGATGAGTATACACAAGTTAGAATCTCATTCTCAACTGCTCCAGCCTATCAGGTTTTTTCCTAGAAGACAGGTTTTCTTCCATCCAATTGGATTATCTGTTGAAACAACACAGAATTGATCAGGATAAATATTGGCTGAGTCAAAACCACATCTTGTCAGCTAATACTCATTATTTGCCAGGCTGAAAGACAGGTTTGCACTTCTTTTATAATACATTGGTTAACATGTTTCAGTAAAATATTGTGAGCTATTTTAACAGTCATTAACCCACTTATAAGAAACCTACTTGAGCAGCGGATCATCTGCTCAAGAGTGATCAGTTAGCCATCATTTAACATCCCAATAGCAATTAATTGACACCGTTAGTCATCAATTGACATCAAATGAAATTATACAATGATCAAACAACATCAATTGTGATCTTCAGCAACATTTAATTGCCTTGAAGGCACACAGAAGCATTCAACTGACATCAAAAGCAATCACAGAGCTTGTTCATGAGGAAAAATTCTAAGTTCTAGCGATCATGACAAAATTTGACTAAGCTTATACATCAGTTAACATCATCAGTATTGTGTCATGGATTTTTCTAAGTCCCAGCCTATGCAGTATGTTATGCATGCATTGTGTAGATGGTTTAACATAGAGTCAGTGCACAAATCACCAGTGGGTTTGCAAACACGCCTCCCTTTTCCCCTGCACTTGTGATTTTAAGAGACTCCTTTCCCTTCCAGTGATGACAATTTTGCCTCATCTCATCCATGCCAATCTGACCCCTCCACACCCACTAAGATGCCTTGACCAATTATGTCACCAAGACAGTAGCCATCTGGACTCCTGACAACGCCGTTTCACATCTCTCCTTTTCAGAATCCTATGGGTTCCGTTGAGTCTAACATTCATGTAAGCATAAGTTTTATAGGCATAATTAATGTGTATGGAGGGGACACATATTCAACATTGCTATTTTCTGCCAAATTATTGGGAGAGATGGATATCCAGCCAGTTAATACCTCCACTACTAAGAAGTATGGTATATTGTGTAGTCATTTTTCCAATTCCTGTATATGAGTGAACATACATGTAATTGCAGCTTATAATATCTCGTTCCATTCCATACAAAGAAAAATGCACCGGAAGTAAAATAGTTATACACCTGGAGTTAATGCACAAGCATATGTTACACGTTTTTAGTTTTTCGTTACCAGCAGTTTGGTTCAGCATTCAAATAAGCCTCCAATAAGTCCTGGAAAATTCTATCACAAAACAACCAGAGAAAAGTCACCTCCCTCAAAGCGGAAATGACAGATACTGTAAGGAACTGCTCCTCCAATCACAGGCTGTTTCTCTGCCATGCTTGCTGTTGATAGGTTCACCCTATTAGTAGCAAATGCAGGGAGAAACAGCCTGTGATTGGAGGAGCTGTGAACAGTGGGAAGGCTTTGCCATGAAGAAAAAAATAGTTATTTTATAAAGTTATGTAGTATGTAATCTTTGTCCTGTCAAATAGTGATTCATCTCCTGACTTCCCAAAGCTTTTTCACCATCTACAAGGCACAAGGAAGGAATGTGATGAAATAATCTCCATTTACCGGGGTGATCAGTGCAGCCTTAACAACACTCAAGAAACTCAACACTATCCAGGAATGAATTGCCTGCTTGATGGATACCTGAGTCACCACATTAAATATCCACTCCCTCCAGCACCGATGCACAGAGACAGCAGTGTGTACCATCTACAGGAGGCGCTGCAGCAACTCACCAACCCTCTTTCCACAGCACCGATCAATCTGGCAATCTCTATCACCTAGAAGGACAACGGCAGCAGACGTATGAGGTCACCATCAACTGCTAATTCCCCTCCAAGTTACACACCATCCCGACTTGGAAATATATCACTGTTCCATCATAATTGCTGGGTCAAAATCCTGAAACACGCAACCTAAAAACACTGTAGTTTCACCACATGGACTGTAGCAGTTCAAGAAGATAGCTCACCACCAGTTTCTCAGGGATTTTAAAAATATTCCATCAGGTAGTGTGGGTGTTGATGGCTAGGCCAGCATTTATAGCCCATCCCTAATTGTACTTTAGAAGCTGGTGAGCACCTTTTGGAACCTGCATGTGGTGTATGTACACCCACAGTGCTGTTTGGGAGGGAGTTCCAGGATTTTCACCCAGCAATAGTGAAGGAACAACAATATATTTCCAAGTCAGGATGGTGAGCGGCTTGGAGAAGAACTTCCAGGTGGTGGTGTTCCCATGCATTTGCTGCCCTTGTCCTTCTAGGTGATAGATGTTGCGGGGCAGAAGGTGCTGTCGGAGGAGCCTTGGTGAGTTGCTTCAATGTATCTTGTAGATGGTACACACAGCTGCCATTGTGCATCAATTGTGGAGGGAGTTGAAGTGGATGGGGTGCCAATCAAGTGGACAGCTTTGTCCTGGAAGGTGTCGAGCTTCTTGAGTGTTGATGGAGCTGCATTCATCCAGGCAAGTGGGGAGTATTGCATCACTGACGTCTGCCTTGTAGATGGTGGACAGGCTTTGGAGAGTCAGGAGGTGAGTTACTTGCTGCAGAATGCCCAGCCTCTGACCTGCTCTCGTAGCCATGGTATCTATGTGGCTAGTCCAATTCAGTTTCTTGTCAAATTGCAATGGACAATAAATATCCATGTTCCATGAATGAATAAATAAAAAAAAAACTATAGTGCCTTTTAAGTCCTCAGTGTGTCTCAAAATACTATGTAATGAACTATAGCAACAGGAGGTGATGGCGTAGTGGTATTGTCACTGGACTAGCAATCCAAAGACCTAAGATAATTCTCTGGGGATCTGGGTTCAAATCCCACCATGGCAGATGGTGGAATTTGAATTCAATCAAACTCTCTAAAGACCATGAAAGCATTGTCAATTATTGTAAAAACCCATCTGGTTCATTAGTGCCCCTTTAGGGAAAGAAACCTGCTGGCCTACATACATACTCCAGACCCACAGCAATGTGGTTGACTCTTAAATGCTGTCTGGGATGGGCAATAAATACTGGCCTAGCAAGTGATGTGCACATTCAATGAATGAATTAAAAAAATCACTTGCTTATATAAGTGACCATGGTTGACAGTTTGCATATAGCAGAGGCACACAACAGCAGATGAATGAATGACTGGACAATCTGGTGTTGGTTGAATGAGGAATGTTGCCTGGGATCTATGGCAACTCACATGTGCTTTTCTAATAGTGCTAATGAATCTTTCATGTCCATCTGATCAGACATATAGGGCATTGTTTTAATATATCTGAAAAACAAAACTATTGACAATACATTACTCACTCAATACTGTGCTGAATTATTAGTTTAGATTATGGTCTAAAGGTTGTGTGGGGTTTAATCCACAAGTGTTTACCTAGAGAGAAGAAAACTACTAAATGAGCCGAGCTAACACTTAAAGCAGAAACTCAGTATAGTTACACGGTGAATAACTCTTACCCTGTTGAGCAAAGAGCTCCACATATTTACAATGCTGAATAAATAGCATTACTGTATAGAAAAGAGGGGTAATGAGCCATGGTTAGTTTAAGTCAATGGAGGTTTGTGTTGAGTTACACTTTGTGGACTTGGATTTATAACCTAACATTCTCATAGACAGTCAGAACTTAATACTTTGAAAATGTTTTCAGTGATGGATCAATTACAATACATTTTTATGTTGCTCCATGATCTATAATGGTCTGATCCCTCACTGCTGATGATAGTTGCTATGTATTAGCAGGAATGGATATCATTATTTGCCTGGTGCCGAGTTAGGGATCATCAGCATGATGATATAGAAAGATAACCCTTGGCAGTTAACAAATGCCCAAAAGATCTTTCATACTCAAAAGGGTTCATTTCATTTCATGTCAATGTCATTTCATTTTAGTATTATATGCTGGTGGCCAAACACTTGCTTTGGGTGTTTTGCTTTTAATTGCACTTAGCGACATAATTAAGTTAAATTAAGCTCATGCTCCGAGGAATGACCCTGTTCCACCTGTGAGCAGTTTGCAAAACTATTCACTGTTTGCTGTTGACAATTCAGGTTTATTTTAAAATCTGATTTCCCAATCATTAATTCTCTTTGTCTTAGCCTTTGAAACTTCTTGGGAGGACCTTGTCCGATATCTTGCAATGGCCAAGATTTAAAATACCATCATGCTCTTTCTGGGATGCAGCTTTAAACTCCTGCAGCAAATGTTTTTGTTTTCTGATCCCGTAGCATTTCATTATCACGTTCAAATGCCCTTAATGTTCAGATTGGTTCTTCCCTAGTAATGTCCTGGGTCCTACTTACAGCTAAGTGGGAAGAGATAAAGAGAAAAATTGGAAAATGTTGGAAATGCATATAGCCGGCTAACTGATCACTCTTTGAAATCACATTTGTTACTTTCTAATCTTTTAGTATTTAGGCCATTTTCAAGGGACAACGTCATCCACCAATTTCAGTTCATCAAGTACTCAATTCAGTTTAAGTCCTCCTTAAGGAGATTTTCTGCTTCATTCGGCCTCCAAGCCTCACGTCAACCTGATTTGGAACTATAGCACTGTTCTTTCACTGGCACTTACTCAAAATTCTGAAACTCCCTCCCTAACAGCACTCTGGGTGCATGCACACTACAAGGACTGCAGCAGTTTAAGAAGGTGGCTCACCACCACCTTCTTAAACGCAAGGATGGGCAATAAATGTTGACCTTGCTACCGATGTTCAAACACCATGAACAAATAAGAAAAATGGAACTCAGGATACTTAAAGCACATAGAAATAGATGTTTCAAGAGGAAATCGCCTGTACATCTGTGTAAAAATGCCTCAGGTGCAGATCAATTTTGGTGCCAAGTATGGTCTGTCTCTTGAAGGCCAGTTCACCTCACAAGTGTGTTTTCAACTATCCTCAGTCAGTAGAAAGTGAATTAAAGACAGATGCTTTCATTTATCCATCATTATCGACATTGTGATATAGAACGTTCCAACCTGCACATATATTCCCTGGAGTCAGAACATCTGAATCACAAATATTGCATAGATATTTAACACTGTCGTGAAGTGAATCCATGTCTGTATTTCGATTCTGACACACAGCTTGGTAACTGTACATGGGCCTTTGCTATTGACAGAGGTTTGCCACATTTTTCACAGAGCCAAAGAAGAAAATTTTACTTGAAAAGGCTGGAGCCCGGGTGGATTCAATAATGGAGATTGATGTACCGAGGTTACTAAGTTGCCAGGCATGACTTTTCT
Source organism: Cetorhinus maximus (assembly GCF_964194155.1). Classification (NCBI taxonomy): domain Eukaryota; kingdom Metazoa; phylum Chordata; class Chondrichthyes; order Lamniformes; family Cetorhinidae; genus Cetorhinus; species Cetorhinus maximus. The sequence goes on from NC_135890.1 coordinate 101,540,414, forward strand.
GAAGGAATAAAGTGTGACAATCGCTGACCCTGATCTGACAGATGCTTAGCTTGTGGAAGCTGCCAGGGTGACACCATCAATGCCTACATCGTTATCATCCCAGTGCCTGTATATTGTCAGGAGCCTGTCATCAGTGGGAACTCCTCATTGTAATAAGTTCAAGATCTTCACGGAAATGTATTATTCAAAGTCAATAAGATTTTCAATTTTTAAATAACAGACATGATATGAGAACACATAAGGTAATGGTCCATCAAAGTCATCTCCAAACAATGTCAGAACAAAAGCAGTTATTGTGAAGTAATCAGAAAGAGTGGGCAGGACAGGCAACAAACAATAGGCCGCAATATAAATAGAAAATGTTGAAAATACTTAACAGCTCAGGCAGCACCTGTAGAAACAGAAACAAAGGGCGGAATTTTTCCTGCCTGCTGGCGTCGGGTGTGTTTGGTGGTGTGAGCGGACAATATGGTGAGAAGGCCAAAAATCGGTCGTGCAATCATTCACTTTGCCTGTCAATGTCAGGCCGCGTTTCCTGCCAGTGGACGGTGGGAACCTCATTGTGATACATCTGCGTTTTATTATAAGCGCAGCCTCCCGGAATCATTCCCCTATGCTGGGTTGTCCGAGCACGTTGGCATGCGTGTTTGACTGTAGCATATGTAAGGCATGCACTTGGTGGGTTGCACTTTGAGGTGAGTGCACAGTAATGTTGCGCAACGTTCACGAGGGTCACCTGTTGGACTTCAAGACTGAGGCAAGTTGTCGGGGGCCAAGGCATGCCCTGCAGCTGAGGCAACTTGAGGAGGGGCAAGGGCTGTACTGTGGTTGATGCTAGTGCACAAGCACGTGCAGGGTTAGGGGCAGGGAAGCGGCCATGCATCAGGGACACCTTGTATAAAGTGACCATTCCTCTGCAGCTGAGACTGTTCTCGCGCAGCCACATTAACATGCTTAGAGTCGGGCCTCTAGCTTATCTGCCCGCTCAAGCAACACAGAGGCATGAAAGTGTCACCAGGTGCTCCAGAGCTTCTCACAGACTGCAAACTAATGACTATTTTAGTGAACTGCAGAACAACTGGATGTCTGGACACGTTGTCCAATCTCCTTGGGAAAGCTACATGGAACAGCCACTGCTGGAGGCGGTCACAGCCCCTTGCAATGTCATCACCCCGGTTTGGACAAGTCTATCCATGGTTCAAGCTAACAGTGCAGCCTTGCAGCGCGGGTTAGGAGAATGCCTGTGCCTGAGTCTAATGGGCAGCTAATTGGTCAGGTGGAGTGGGGCGGTGGAGGGTGGGGTTTCGGGCAGCCATGCAACGCACCAAACTCTGGCCGTCCAAGTGGTGGCCAGCACTATCCGGGATGCGTTAAGGGGCCTTACGCTTAACCAAAAGGGGTTCTCAGAACATCCAAGCTAATCCACATGTCTCTCTTCCATCCTGCAGGAGGATCAGGATCATGGAGCCTGGTGAACTAGCTGTATGCCTCGTGGTGTGCAGAGATTGGAGATGACAAAGAAGAGAGTGACTGAGACGCCTGGCTGTGCAGAGGGAGGAGCAGACCCCCAGGAAGAAGGGGCAGCTGGGATTTCCACATGCGCCACTGAAAAGCCACAGTGAGCTGTCGCTGGACAGTGCCTAGCTAGATCCAGGGTCTATAGACACCACCTTTCATTCCTGCAGATGACTGAGAACCAGCGTCGCCGAAGACAGTGCATGTCTAGGGAACATGTCGGTCCCATCTGCCAGCTACTGCAGGATTTGGCACCACAGGGACATGGAGGGAGGGCATCCACTGCCAGTGGCTGTGAAAGTGGCCACGGCACTCAATTTTTATGCCAATGGCTCCTTGCAGGGCTCCACAGGTGACCTCTGTGAGATATCACAAGCCTCCACCCACAAATGCATCCATGAGGTCACTGGATCCATCTTCGCAAGGGCACACAACTCTGTGCATTTTGCCTGGGACCAGAAAGCCAGAATGTAAGACCCATTGGGCTTGCCCAGATCTCGGATTTCCCAGAGGTGCAGGGTGCCATCGACTGCATTCACCTGGCGCTCTCTTCTTGTGTGCTCTCAGCACCTCTGAGGTGGGACTGGCCCCCATCTCTTCAGCATCTGTGACCAGTGATGCTGTGCTCCTGAAGGGCTCAGGTGGTGAAGGCGGACAAAGGATCAGGTCCTGGGCGAAAGTTTCACGGCTGCATCTCCATGATAAGACCCTGATCATAAAGTGCAAGCAAATTGCCCTCAGCTAGACAGGAGTCAGACATTCTCAGATGCAATGTGAGGATCTATGGTGTGTCCTCATTGCATCCACCAAAAATCTAGCAGCTATGAGGGTCTCCCGAGTGTGCATGCCTCATCTGGCCAGTGTGATGGCCTCATCGCCTTCATCATATCCTTCGAGGACCTCCTAACCCTCATCCCCATCAATGTCCTCCTCATCGGAGGTACCTGCAGCTCCTGTTCAGACAGCTGCTCTCCCTGTTGCAGCACCAGGTTGTAAAAGGCACAACACACAATGACACTGCTTAACACCCTGTGTGGGCTATGTTGCAGGGCTCCACCAGACCGGTCCAAGCACCGGAACCTCATTTTCAACATCCCGATGGTTTGCTCCACCAAGTTGTGAGTTGCAGCATGAGCCTCGTTATACCGTCGCTCTGCTGCAGTCTGAGACCACCACACGGGTGTCATCAGCCACGACCTCTGTGGGTAGCCCTTGTCCCCGAGGGGCCATCCCTGCAGCCTTTGTCCATACCAAGGTGGCCCTGGAGAAGGAGAAAGTGTTGTGCGTCACTACACCTGTGGCCTTCTCCGACTTGTGGGCACCGAACAAACTGGAGAGTGTACTGGACACTGGAAAAATGTTAGCTTGGGTTTTGTAGTTTAGTGACAAAATGATGGCACTCAACGCTCACCTCAAAGAAAACTGTTCACAAAGATCCAACAATTTCTGTGGTATGGATTTCCTATTCCAGGCATTATTCTGATGTTGGCATCAGCTCAGGGAGATCTCTGATACCCAGAAAGGGTGATGTCTTCAAGCAGGCTAAGCAGCCAATCACATTGAAGAATTCTCACATTCTATTACCCGGGCTGTTATTATGCTCATATGCTGGGCAATTATAATCCTATAACACATTATATTGTGATCACTATTGTCTAGCCGTTCCTCTACTTTTCTTTTTCACTTATTTGCTCTAATTCATTTCCCATTACCAGAACTGGTGGTAAATCTATCTTTGTTGGGCTTCTGACATATTGGGTTGGAAAGGAACCTGTACACATCGCAGGATTTCCATTCCCTTATCCACATTACCTACCACCTCTGGCTAATTAACTTTAAAGCAGTTGAAATTCCTGATGAATACTGTTCTATGCTTGTTACTCATTTCCCTAATTTGTTTGCATATTTCTTCTATCACTTTCGAACACCACTTCTCTTCCACTACAAGGTGACCTGTAGTCTAACTGTAGTCTAACTGATCTGTAGTCTAACTCTATTAGTGGGTTTGATCCTTTTCTATCTAATTTCTATCCACAAATATTCTGTCTTACTGATGGCTGCATTCTTACTTTCTGTCTGCAGTGAAAATATAATAATGTTGCTTACAGTTTATTTGTGTTCAGGCAGGGTTTTCCCCTGTCAGCGGTGGGCTTCACGGTGGGCAGAACGAAAACATGTACAGAAGGGCCAAAAGCCAGTTTCCCACTGGCGTAAAAATAGATTGTCATTTTCCACTTCCGACTTTCACAGCAGGTTGGGTAGCTCGCTGCACTATTTTGGCAATTGCATTTGAATATCAGTGATACTTATTAAAGAGGCAGCTTGCCAGAATCACACCCCCGCTCCCTCAAATGGCAGCTCCGGCAGCTAATTAGACCAGGGTGTGAATCACAACTGGATATAGGTGATGTACACCCAGCGAGCACCAGTTCGCTTGTGACCTCGAGGTGGCCTCGCCACCCTTTCATTGCACTGTGCTCACGGCTGCTCTGACTCCGTGCCAAGGCTGCACAGGCAAGAGCAACAGGAACTCAAAGAGGGGGTCAACGCTTATCACGCGAGAAGGAGGAGTGGGAGTGGGGTTGTGAAGGGACTGCAGGCCAAAGGCTTGACTAAGGTGGTCTGATTGGGGATGAGAGCACACAGATGCATGACTGGGGAGAGATGGTTGGAGAAGAGAGCACACAGATACATGACTAGGAGGCAGGGGAATTAGTTGGGGCCAGAAAGCAGAGACCGTCCTGGGAAGATGCACAACAAATAATCGGGACCACAAAGCTGAGACAGTTCTGGGCAGTTGTGCCACAATTTAGAGAGCTGTGTTTGGCACGCCTCTCCTGGTTCCAGCCCAGGGAGGGAGAGCACCTGTCAGTCCTGTGTCATTCATGCCGAGCATGGTGCACAGGGCATGGTCAGTCCCTCACACACGTCGGGTCCTGGGGCTGGGTGGCTTGCTACTGGGCTGCAGGTGGCACAATCACAGTCAGGGGAGGCAGCTGCAGCCAGTAGGTGAGGAACGGGTAATATGGGGTGGGGAGGAGGGGGTGCATAGGATGGCCTCATGGGGGAGCCTCTAACTCACAGTACAACGGACCTCTTGATGGGGAGGGATTAGATCTTTATGGGCATTGGGACATCAACATCAAGTGGTTTAGGGTGGAGGACAGAGATATCAACCACTATAACGATGGGATCAAGGATTAGAGGAGTTGGAAGGAGAGTGATCGGAGGAAGGGAAACCTGAACATGATGCTCCTCCAGCACGATGGGAGGGGTTTGATGGTCATGGGGTGGGGGCTCAAAGCTGGTCTGGTAGTGAAACCTCAACACCATAATTTTTCAAGGTGATCCAATGACGCAAGCTATGAAAAAAATTGCCAGGGGTGGGGGCGCTCTCAGGGCTTGTGGGAGGAGTCGACTACTGCACTTCTGGGATGATTGAAGTGGTACCCTACTAATTTCCGCTTAACCAAACGGAGAGAAAAGCACAGTTGAGAGATGTTAGGAACATTCAAATGCAAATTGAGGCAATGTGGCGCCCTAACTCACATTGCGGCTTCTTGCGAGAGATAAACCTGATTGGGGCCATTATGGAATTGGCTTCCAAAGACCCTTTGTCCCTCTCGTGGGAAATCCTGAGTGTCAGAAGGAGCCAACTTAACCAAAATGCATACGGCTAATGGCCTGAAGATCTCTAAAACTTGCAGCTGGCAACTTACAATTTTGAAGGCCCCCTACCCTACAATATTCTCATAACATGAGTGCAAGTTGGGGCTGCTGTGTAATCCAAAGGATGCAGTCTGACAGTGCCCTGACTGAGGCTTCTCTCGCCTGGCAAAACTCAGTCAGATCCAAGCCCCTGGGTCAAAGACCTGTTAAGCCTATGTCCTTTGGGAATGGGGATGGAGGCAGTTTGGGGGGGTGCGGTGGGGGTGGGGGGGTCCTCTGCTGGTGGTCCAGAAGGATGTAATAGGGCTCCCGGGGAATCAGTGGGGATGTAATGGCTGGGATAAAGGTCACCCATGGGCTCCACAATGACCCCCTGGTTAGCGACTGGGAAGTGATCATTGCATCCTTAACTTCATTCATGTTTCTGTTCAATCTTTCCTCAGACACTAGCACAAGAGCCTTGTGGATGGAGCAGGCAATGTTGCCTTCATCCTGGCAATCAGGCTACTAAGAAAGAGGAGAAGAAGGGCCCTTGCTACCAGGCTAGGCTAAAGGAAGAGCCTCATCCTGAGGAATAAGGGCCAGCGGGGCCCCATCAGGACCCAGTAGCTGAGGCTGATACAGCCATTTAACGGAGGCATCTAGCAAAACCAAGGGCGTACAGAAGACACTTTTCATAGCTCCAGATGAGTGAGAGATAGTGCCATAGATGCCCTCGCATGCCTAGGGATGTGTCTTACATCTGTCACCTTCTCCGGGAGGAGTTGACGCAGCAGGGACTGGGAGGCCACCCATTGCCAGTGTCTCCAAAAGTGACAGCCTCTCAGCCTCTCATGAACGTCTTTGTAAGTGGCTTGTTCCAGGGCTCCACTGGGGTTCTTTGTGGGAATTCCCAAGAATCTGCTCACATGGACACCCTATTTATCCAGGTGCACAATTACGTTCATTTCTCCCTAGATGAAGCCAGCCAGGCTGCCAGAGCTCTGGGATTCCCACAGGTGCAGGGTGCCATTGGCTGCACACATGTGGTTTTAAGAACTCCCTGGGAACAGCCACTACAATTCGTCAACAGGAAAGGGTTCCACTGCTGGTCTGCAACCACCAGAAGCAGATAAAGCAGCTATGTGCGAGACGCCCTGGAAGCTCCCATGACCCATACATCTTGAGTCACTCGCAGGTGCCACAGATCTTCAAAGGCCCCCAGCGCGTCTGGGGCTGGCTCCTCGGTGACAAAGGCTATCCACAAAGGATGTGGTTGATGATGCCACAAAGTGGCTCATAGGAGAGATCTAATGCTGCTCATTTTGCAACACGCTCATTTATTGAACAGACCATTTGCATTTTGAAGATGCATTTCGATGTCAGGACAGCTCAGGTGGCACACTCCAATACTCTACCCAGAGGGTCTCCTGCATCATCGTGGCTTGCTGTTCACTACACAACTGCTAGTGAAGGGGGATGTCTTGCCACAATGAGAGGTGGAGGAGCTGCACGCCTCCTCCAATGATGAGGATGTCGAGACAGCTGAGCTCAATGAGGGTGAGGAAGCTGAGGCTCCAGAAGAAGAGGCCATTGTTCGGGTCAGGCGAGGCAGGCATGCATGTGACATACTTATAGTCACCAGGTTTCAGGAGGGTGATGACGACTAGCTCATATCAGCCTCTTTCACCAGTGCTTTCCACGCTGGGCCCACTTTACCACATTGGTTGGGAGTCTAATTAGTCAACAGAGCACATCCATCCCTGGTTGAGGAGTGACAATCTTGCATCATGATATCCTCATCCTTGGATGGTATGGCAGCCTTGGAAGCTTGTGGCCTTTCTGTTATGGGATAATAATGACAACATGGTGTTTTGTGCGCAGAGTTGCGATGGTGCAGCCTCTTCAAGCATCTCGCCAACATTCTACTTCCAACGACAGCCTTCAAGAGGTAGAAGTAGCACTGCGTTAATGGTGTTCTCATGGCAGTATGCCTACATTCTGTCAAGACACCTCAGGGAGGATAATTATCACTCAGTAGTTCTCACCTTCATGTGTGAGGTCGATTCCGCACTGCGTTTTGTCTGCACAGACAATCGTTCAGGTAAGACAAGTGTACAGGCCTCATAATCATACTCAGTCCCTCACTTAGATATTTCTTCAGGAGACAGTCATCTGTAACTCTCAGTAATGGATACGAGGCTGCACTTCAGCTCACCTTTCAGTGGACTGCGAAACCTTTAGGAGCAGCATAGTCTGATATCTGTCAAACAAGCATGACTATGCCTCCATATGGAGTCTCCCGTGTCCCATACTGCCTAACCGTGGCATTTGTGGGCCGGAAAGAAAACGATGATATTCCATCTTAGCCTTAAGGACCCCAGCCGAGGATAATAAAGAGCACACATCAGATGTCTTGGAGACTCACTCTAATCCCATTTGAGAACTCCAACTTCCATTCCAACAGTCTGACAAATGCACATGGAACCCAGTCACACTGATGCATTGGTAAGTTGCACATTACCATGGCGATAGCCCATCTCAGAGGTGTCAGAGATAATGTGACTAAACACTGATGCATTGGTAAGTTGCACATTACCATGGCGATAGCCCATCTCAGAGGTGTCAGAGATAATGTGACTAAACACTGATGCATTGGTAAGTTGCACATTACCATGGCGATTGACCATCTCAGAGGTGTCAGAGATAATGTGACTAAATGCTAGCCCAGTGTTGCATCCTCCCATGTCCAAGTCAGGTGTCTGGGGCCTCTGCACACAACTCCTAGGACACACAGTTTTAACCGTTTAGCAGGAATCGCAAGGCTCAACATGTGTCAGTGAGTTTCATAGCTCTAAATCATGGAGGATGGAAGGTGGGAACTAATGTTGAGGTGATGTTCAGATGTACACGGGGACATGGGATAATGCTGCAGGCCGGCAGCAGCACATAACAGGTCTGAGTTTGGCTGCATATGTGAAGCTCAGTCAAGGCTTACGGAAAGTACATAGAGGCCAATGAAAGATGCACCCACTCCATGCACGTCACAATTCAATCCTGTAAGGTTCACATTGAGCACTCACCAATGCAGAAACCTCGGGAACTAAAGCAGCCTCCAGGTTCTAAATGCTTGAGGTAACGCTATAGGAACCTCCGAAGCAGGTCTCAGACATGCCTTGGCCAACCATAACTTTCTTAGAGGCAGACGCTTCACTCATGTCGATACTGTGCAGAGAATGAAGAGGCACTGTATGAGATGGTTCTAGACGCCATACAGCGGAGGGAAATGGTGGGACGTCTGGGGGGAGGGGTGGGGGGGGGTGGTATCTGTGACACTTGACTGACCACAGAGTGTTTCATCAGAGAGAAGAGGCATACACAACATGAGAAGCTGCCCAGCTCTGCCCCACGCTCTTCAAAGATGGTGAGGGGCTTGAGCTCAGGGATCCCCACTCTGGCCTGGGATCTCTCTCTTTCATTGTGGGCAATCTTGTCCTGCATAGAGACAAATGGACGGACTGTAAGCAGGACAGATGTCAAGGCAGATGATAAGGATGCCTGACTTCTGTGTGTGCTGCGTGGCCCCGTGTAAGGGCTGAGGACGCAAACTATACAGGATGTGAGAAGAGATGAAGGTGTCACAGTGTGTGTGTGTGTGTGAGAGACAGTGATGATGTCCCTTGTGCTGGTAGTGTGTGAGGTCCCTGTGGACCTCTGCACATGCCTGATGGGCTTGTGAGAATGAGAGTTGAGAGTAAGGAGAGATTGACTTACCCTGGTGGAGCGGATGAGATCATTCATCCTCTTCCTGCACCGGATGGCGGTATTCCTCTAGGGAGTGTTGGCGCTGACTGCATTGGCCCCCAAGCTGTTGTGGTTAGGTTGGTGGACCTCCCTTTCCCATCACGGGGGTAAAGGATGTCCTGACTTTCCTCAACTCCATTGAGAAGTGTCCCGAGCGCTGAAGCCGCTGAACTTGGGGGCAGTAGACTTCCTCCTTCTCGGGGCCAACATTCGCCACAATCAGGCCTGGGCTGCAGGCAGTGAATGACGTGCGTGGGTGCGGTTTAAATATGGCGCCGGAAAGATGGCCCAATCAGGTCACATCGGGATGGATGAATTCCAGCCTGCCCCGCCACGAGATACGATGTGCTTCAGGCGATTTTTCACGGAAACGTGCCACACCGGCCGGTGGGAAGCACGCCAGTTTTCACGCCAGCCACCATACTTAGGGCAGGATTTTTGTGTTGTCGGGCGGGCCTGGGAGCAATCGGCCTCCGACCGCGATTTCACACTGGCCAATTAGCGGCCAGCCAGTGTGAAAGGCGTGCTGAGAAGCTCAGTGCTGCCAGGGTGGTGGCTGGAGGAGGGCGAGTGCCAAAGTCTGTGCGTGCGGAGGGGAGGGGTGTACTGTAAGCTCCCTGTAGGCAGGGAGCTACCTCAAGGAGCTGAACAATTTAAAAATCAAAATTAAAGCATTGGAAAATTGGAAAAAAAATGTCCCCGCCTAGGACTCACTCACATGAACAGAAACATAATAAAAATTATGTCAAAACATTTTTTAAAATTAATGTCAGAAACCTCATCCCACCCATGGATGAGGTTTCCTAAAAAATCCAAAGGCTGCCTGGCCGATTTGCCCACCCACCAACTATAACGTTGGACGGGCAGTGAAAAATACACGTTAATTAATTGATTAATGGCCTTAATAGGCCTCTTAATTGTCGGCGGGTGCGCTAATGAATCTTGCGCCTGCCCGCTGACCGAAATATCGCACGAGTGCGCGATGACGTCAGGATGCCCGCCCAACGTCATTGTGCGCTATTTCACGCTTGGGCATGTCGGGCACGCGCCTGCACACCGAGCGGAAAGCCTGCCCTAATGTCCGGAGTGGAAAAATCCCCCCTTAGTTATTCACTTCAAACCTGCATTTCCACTAATGAGAATCCATTTTAAAGGATGGCGAATTTCTATAATCTCTAATAATTGAGCTAACTCTGGAAAAATAAAAAGATGGTCCGATGAGGTCACGACAGGGTGGATGAATTCCTGCCTGATCCACCACGAGACTCAACGTGCTTAACGCTGATACATTTTAAACAAAAATGTCTCTACATTGCCTTTAATTAGAAGTTGACCCTGTTGGCTTGAGGCCCTGAAAAATTCTCTGCTCATAATGAGAATAGAAAAAATGTTCACGAAAATCAAATATCATTTTCTTCACCTTATTTGAGGTGCAGCGACATGGAATAAAAATACAAACTGGCAGCACGTCAGATATTTCTCGATCGCAAGAGCAGGGTGAGCCTTTCAGCCCCTCGAACCTGCTCCGCTATTCAACAAGATCATGGCTGATCTGATTGTGGCCTCAGCTCCACTTTCCTGGCTGTTCCCATAACCCTTGACTCCATTGTTAATCAAAAATCTTTTTAACTCAGCCTCGAATACATTCGAAGGCCCAGCCTCCATTGCTCTCTGGGGAAGAGAATTCAACAGGCCAAGGACCCTCTGGGAGAAAAATGTTCTTCGTATCTCAGTCTTAAATAGAAGACCCTTAATTTTTAGACTGTGTCCCATAGTTCTAGACTCCCCCACAAGGGGAAACAGCAGGTTGAATTTTATGGCAGGGAGTTGCATATTACTTGCCAGCCTGTGGTAGGTTGGCTGAGTTTTACTATTATTGATAGAGTTGATCTGCAGACACTTCTTGGGTGGAAACCTAAAGTTTATTTACAATATACAGAGCAGCAACTACACGTGTGCTTTCAACTCCAACTCTACCTCTACACTGACTGCTGAGATAGCCCACGCTACCCACGCTGACTACAGATCATGTGATCTTCCCTAACAAGTATAATTCTTAAAGGTACATTGCACACCAAATAAAACCATAATTATTACACACCCCCAGTAGAAAAGTTGGCCTTGAGCAAACCGACTTTAAAAAAGGCTGCCCAGCAGCAATAATACATTACATCCCAGGAATACATCGGGGGTGGCCTTAACGAGCTGAGGGTGGGACTTAAGTCCCTTCAAGAGAGGAAGTCCTGCCCTTAAGAGCTTCCGGCCAATCCAATTGGCCTGCAGCTGAGTATACCCAGCAACTCCACAGTATGGATGCTGCTGCGACTACAAGTCCCCAGGCGGAAGAACATGGATGCTTACAGCTAAGTCCAGGGTGTTTGGTCAGGGAGGGATTGAGGAATCTGGGAGAGGGTTTGAGGGGTGGGGTGCTGGGTTCTGGAGGCCGGGGTGGGGTGGCACAAATGGAGGACACCATTTTGTGTGGTGGGTGCCCACGATGGCCATAGGGCACCCCTTGAAGGAGGTACTCCCCCTCCTTTCTGCCTTTTAGCCTGAGGTTGCAAAAGAGTGGACTTGCCTCCTTCATGCTGCTATACCCCAGCCAATGTATTATGGCAGCTGAGGCAGAATGAGACCCTTAACTACCCATTAATTGGCCAGTTAGGGGCCTCAATAGGCCTAAGATCAGACAGGTTGGCTGACACCTTACCTGCCTTCCCACCACCGTATTATGGAGGGCAGCTGGGGGGCTGGGTGGAAAGATGGTGGACTACCTGTTCTATTTTAAGAAGCAAATACATGCAAATACACCAGTGGGGACTGTAATATTCTCCCCTGGTCTCAGCACACACCCTGTCAAATCTCCTCAGGATCTTATATATTTTAATAAGACCACCTCTCATTGTTTTAAACTCCATTGGGTATAGGCCTAACCTGCTCAACCTTTCCTCACAAGATAGCCTCTTCATCGCAGGAACCCCAGGAGTGAAAATTTCCTGACCTGTCTCTAGGCAAGTATATCCTTTCTTAAGAAAGGAGACCAAAACTGTACACAGTACTCCAGATGCGGTCTAACTAATGCCCTGTACAGCTGTAGCAATACTTTCCTACTTAAATACTCTATTCTACTTGCCATAAATGCCAACATTCCATTTGCCATCCTAATCACTTGATGTACCTGCATATTAACTTTTTGTAATCATGTACCAGGACATGCAGGTCCCTCTGCACCATAAAATTCTGCTGTCTCTCTCCATTCAAATAATATACTGTGATTCTATTCTTCCTGCTAAGGTGGGCAAGTTCACATTTTCGCATATTGTGCTCAATATGCCAAATTGTTGCCCATTTACTTAACCTATCTAAATCCCTTTGCAGGCTCTTTATGTCCTCTTGGCAATTTACTTTCCTACCTATGTTTGAGTCATCAGCAAATTTGGCTACCATACATTTGATCCCTTCATCCCCTATTGATATAGATCATAAATAATTGAGACTCCAGCAGTGATCCCTGTGGCACTCCACTAGTTACAGTTTGCCAACCCGAAAATGACCCATTTATCCCTGCTCCCTGCTTCCTGTTAGCTAATCAATCCTCTATCCATGCTAAGATAAAAGCAAAATACTGCGGATGAAACAAAAACAGAAAATGCTGGAAAAACTCAGCAGGTCTAGCAGCATCTGTGGGGAGAGAAACAGAGTTAATGGGCAGAATTTCACCCACGTCGCGCGGGCTTGGTGGGGGCGGGCGGGGGCAGTCGGGAAGCCGACCGCTGCCTGCGATCGAGGCCAGAAAGCGTGAAATGTGAGCTGCAGTGCTCAGCGCTGCCTGTGTGGCCAGGGGGAGGAGTGCGAGCTGGGTGAGGGCGACCTTCGCGCATGCACACGAGTGCACGCTTCGTAATCTCCCTGAGGCACAGAGTTACCTCAGGGAGATGAAGGGTTATAAAAATGCTCAGAAAATAAAAATGTAATGAAACATGTTCCCTCATGTGGCTGTCACATGATCAGGGACATGTTATTAATTAAGCTTAAAAATTTTTATTTTATTTTTATTTGCGTTAGGAAACCTCATTCCACCCGTGGATGAGGTTTCCTAAAAAGTGCAAAGGCCGCTTGGCCTTTTCCCCTGCCCGTCAACCATAAGGTTGGATGGATAGCGAAAAATTCAACTTAATTGATAATTTAATGACCTTAACAGGCCTTTTAATTGTCAGCGGGTGTGCTGCTGATTCCGGCCTGCGCCCGCTGACCGAAATATTGCACGTTGACATTGGGACACTCGCCCGACATCAATGCACGTCATTTTACACTCCAGCAGGTCGGGCATGTGCCCACCTGCCGAGCTAAATATTTTACCCAATGTTTCGAGTCCATAGGCTGCATCTTCCGGTCGGTGAGCTGGGGAGCGGGGCCGAGTCGTCTGTGCGCCCGCCAAACTGTCAAAGGCCTATTAAGGCCATTAAAAAAGTAATTAAAATGATTAATGGAGTTGCTGCCCGTCCAACCTTAAGGTTGGCGGGCAGGCGAAGAGCCCAGGCGGCCTTCAGAAAAAACGTGAAACCTCATCCACGGGTGGGATGAGGTTTCATGAGGGTATTAAAATTTGTATGAAATGTCTAAATAAAAGAAATTGACACATCCCAGCTCATGTGACAGTGTCACACGAGGGGGCATGTCAGGAAAATATTTTCTACCCTTCAAAAGGTTTTCATAACTTCCACCGATCTCCCTGAGGCGGCATTTTGCCTCAGAGAGATCTGTGCGCTCTTTCCCGCGCATTCCCGCCCATGTCTGCTCCCGCACATCCCCCCCGACGGGGATGCTGCCCCATATGTCTGTATTTAAAATGGAAAAGAGTAACTAAAGTGAGCATTGGTCCCTTCAGATGTCCGTCTGAATAACGGTGATGTGGACTTGAAACGTTAACTCTGTTTCTCTCCCCACAGATGCTGCTAGATCTGCTGAGTTTTTCCAGCATTTTCTGCCTCTATCCATGCAAATCTGTTACCCCCGAACCATAAGATCTTATTTTGTGTAGTCGCCTTTCATGCAGCACCTTATAGAAATCCAAGTACACCACATCTACAGGTTGCCCTTTATCCTCCTTGCTTGTTATATCCTCAGAGAACTCTAATAAATTAGTCAAATACGATTTCCCATTCACAAAACAATGTTGACTCTGCCTGATTGTATTATGATTTTCTAAATGTCCTGCTATTACTTCCTTATTAATGGATTCTAGCATTCTCTCATGGCCTACAGTTTTCTGCTTTCTGACTCCACACAGACCTGCCAAAGACTGACTCGAATATCTTTTTAACCTTTATTTCTGGACTCGCTTCTCATTTCTAATCTGTGTGTATGTGTGTTGCATTTTTATTATTCTTTTTCTCACGTTTTAGTAACTAACAAACTCACTCTTTCTTTAACTCAAGAATGCCTGGTTAAATTGGCTCCGGCATTTGGACCGGGAAAAGATATTCCCAAAGGATGGGATCCTTTTTAAATTAGCCTTGCTGCCACCAACCAATGAATGAAGAAAAGGAGCCAGTTCATCCCTCCTCACCCGGGAGCATAACAATTTGGGGTACCTTGTCCAGGATCGTAACAATTTGGGGGACCTCGCCTGGGGACCGCTTGTAACAAGGACTTTGTCCAATCATGGCCTGAGTTTGAAAAGAAGTTTGCTCCAACAAAGGCTGATTTTTCCCTAACCTTCAACTGAATTTTCCACTTTAGACATGTCTGCCTGACTCTGACTCAGATCTGAACTGGATTTAGGCATTGGTTTTAAACAGGCAGAATCAAAGCCCACCTCTGCATTCGGACTGCAGCTAAAGTCAGTACTGGAAACTTTGGATTCAAAATAGCCATTAATCGTTAAACTACCACCATAAAAGTATTTATAAAATCTTCTTGCTCCAAAAATCAAAGACAATGCTTCACGATCTATCTGAGCATAAGTCGGTTCACTGGCACTGCGTGAGGCAAATGCAATCAGGCTGTCCTCACCATTATCCAACACATAAGAGATCACAACACATACTCCGAATGGAGAAGCATCAGACACTAGCTTAATCTTTTTGGACTCATCGTAAGATAGAAGCATTGCACCATCTACCAATTGACTTTTACACAACTTGAATCCTTTGCCACGGTCCTTTGTCCAATTCCATGGACCAGCCTTTCCTGAACAGCTCATTCAAAGGATGCAGTAAGGCTGCCAAATTTGATATGAATTTACCAAGGTAATTCACTATGTCTTAAAAAATTCTGAGCTCAGAGATATTCTGAGTGTGTGGTGCATTTCCAATTGCTTGAACTTTACTCTTCTACAGTGAAGGCAGACATAAAACACCTGTTCAACTCTTCTGCCATTTCCTTGTTTCCCATTATTAACTTCCTGGTCTCACCCTCTAAGGGATCAACGCTCACTTTAATTACTCTTTTCCATTTTAAGTACTTGTAGAAACTCTCAATATCTGTTTTTATATTTCTAGCTAGCTTTCTCTCATCCTCTAAGTTCCCTCTCCCTATTTTTTATTTGGTCATTCTTTGCTGGTTTCTAAAAACTGTCTTATCTTCTGACGAATAACTAATCTTTGCAGGTTGTATGCTTTTTCTTTCAATTTGATACTATCCTTAGTTAGCCATGGGTGGTGCATCCTTTTCATAGTCTTTCTTTCTCAATGGAATATATTTTTGCTGAGAGTTAAGAAATATCTCCTTAAATGTTTACCACTTCTTCACTTCAGTTCTACCTTTTAACCTATTTCCCCAGATGACTTTAGTCAACTTTGACCTCATACCCTTGTAATTGTCTTTATTTAAATTTAAGACACTACTGTTGCGAAAGTATAATAAATTTCATAATATTTTTCCTGGCTTGTTGTAAAGTTGGTTTATGGGTGTGAGAATAGTTGGGTCTGTCTGTGTGATGTAATTATTTTGGAGTCAGGTAGACTCCAAGTTTTTATAGTATGGGAAAAGTACTGTTCCAAAGACATATGGAACAATGGAATTTACATATTAAAGAGAGAGAAACATATATAAAGGAGGATGAAAAGCTATGCGAGGAGATGGCCATGCAAGATCTAACAGGAGTATGTGAAACAGCCTTAAAGAAGCCTCCAGATTTGTGCATAAGTGGTGTGTCCAGTAACTGAAGTTGGAGAAAACCACTTGGGATTCCAATGTCAAGTGGGTACTATGTTAACTTGCTGGATTTCTTTTAAATCTAAAATCTATTTCGGACAGCTGTCTTAAAGGAGGTGTGTAACTGGGCGTCAATATTATTAGGAATTTTAGGAGTTGTTATAGTATTAAGTAATTGTAGTCTTATGTATGTGCTTTAAATCTTTTATTTTGTTAATAAATATTTTAATTTAATTTTAAAATCTCTAAAAACCTTGGTGGGCTCATTGCTTCTGAACTCGGTGCACACATCTCATAATAAATACAAATTGTAAAACCGTTGTGATAGCGGGACCAAGTTTCCCTTATGGATTTGGTCCAACTGGCACACATTATCTGCCATGCCATAACACTACTCTTAGACCCACACTTCTCACCCTCAAACTGAATGTGAAATTCTATAATGTTATGATCACTGTCGGCTCCTTTACCATGTGGTCATTAAGCTATCCTGTCTCGTCGTAATCACCAGGCCTAAAATAACCTGTTAACCAGAAAGTACCGCTCTAAGAAATTGGGTGGACTCGTCCTAGATTTGCACCAAAAATGGCAGCTTTTCCCAAACTCACTGCATTAATTATATATTCCCGGGAAACACGCTGTCTTGATCGCAGATGGGCTCCGATTCGCTCATCATGCCATCGCCTTGCCGTTTCATCACACCAGACGCCATATTTAAAGTGCAGCAGTGCACATCTCTCAGTGCTTCCAGCCCAGGACTGCTGCACGGAAGACATGGCCCCAAAAGGCAAGAGGACTGCAGCCCCCAGGTTCGATGACGCGTTTCTTGAATGCCTTTTGGGCACATTGGAGACCCGCTGTGATGTCCTCTACCCCCACAATGGCTGCAGGATGGATAGCAACATCACTAATCTGGCATGGGAGGTGGTGGCAGTGGTGGTCAGCGCCAACACCCTGCAAAAGAGGACAACCACCCAGTGCCGCAAGAGGATGAATGATCTCCTCCGTTCTGCCAGGGTAAGTCACTCTTCTCATCACTCTCAACTCACAGACTTACAACCCCATCACACATCCACAGGGATCTCACTTACTGCCAGTTCAAGGGACATCACCATTCACTCTCTCACACACACAGCTTCATTGCCCTCATCCCGTCCATGGGACAACTCACCACACACATGCCTGGCCTGGTAGGCATCCTGCTTTCATTCTTTCCATCTCTATTCATGCAGGACAAGCTGGCACACTAGAAAAATGAGAGGCCGCAGACTGGTGGAGGAATTCCCAAAATCACGGTCATCATGGACTTTGAAGACAGAGCCATCCAGCTGGCTGGCGAGGATCTGGACTGTTCCTGCACTGATGGTGAGGTCAGTGCTGCTCTACCAAGTGAGGATTCAGCACTGCAACACCCATCAGACAACAATGCTGTGAGTGATGTGTCCTGTTTCACAGCCACTGCTATGCACTAATTACCTCTCCTTGCTTTTGCAGGGTCATCTGGAAAACTGCCGATGGAGTCCATGACCAAGCGTCTCCAATCAAGCTCTGAGGGAAGCTCAGAAAAGGAACCTGCTGAAACCCTCCCTGAAGACCTGTCACAGCGCTCACCCACATCCTCCACCAATGCAGAGACACACACCTCAGTGGGACCTAACTTTACAGTAGCCTTGGGATCACAATCTGGTGATAACATCACACGGTCTAATCCACAACAGGCGGCAGCAGGGGCTTCCCAGGTGTCTGGCACTCGGAAGACTCCTGGATTTGCTGAGTCTGAGTCAGATGACGAGTCTCTGGACTCAGTCAGTTGCTGGAGTTGCAAAGGCAAGCTAGGGAACATCAGGAAGGGATGTCCGCTGCACTCCTCAGACTGCAAGGCACGATGGAGGCTTCTATCTGCCTTCAGGCTGAGGTGATAGTGCTGACATCCCAATGCACGGAGGTCAGTACTGGTAGGATGGCGGTTGCCATGGAGGCCTTGGCCCAAGACGTCGCTCCTGCACTGCTGCACGATCTGAACTCCATCGCTGAAGCCATAGTTGGCATCCAACAGCGTGTACGCGAGAGGGGTGCGGGGAAGCCCTGTCTCACTCCAACTACCCCTTCTCCTCAAGGAGTCAGCCAGGGGCCCTTGTGAACCCATAGGGAGGAAGATCAGCAGGTGCACACCCCGAGGCCATCCATCCAGGTGACTCTGGGAGTGTCCGGCCCATCCAAACACCCTCTTCCTGTGACCTCAACAGCTCGAGCTCCACAGTTTGAGGAGGGTGCCACTACCACTCAGCAGGACCCTGAAAGCAGGCCGGGGCCCTCCAGGTCTCAGCCCTCCAGAGGACGCCCGCCAAGGTCATCACAGACAGGGTGTAGCAGTCAGCAGGCTGCCTCCACCTCTGCTGTGAATGTCCAGGGAGCGCCAAGATGTAGAGGCAGGATTATGAAGGTCAAGAAGATGTAGTGGCACAACCTGGACATGGTTTTTAATCACTTGTACATACTGTTCACTATTGTCAATGAACTCCCAAGAATGTCTCCCTGCATATGGCTCCTTGTTATGATGAGCAGCGTTTGTGTCATTCTGATGTGAAACCTTTCTGCACAAGATAAATGCAGGTGTTTCAGTCCCGGCCTCTTCCCTGTGCTTTGTGCAGCCTTTAGACCAAAGTGATGATCTGGCCTCACACTCCCTGGACACATTACTTATGCCTGCACCTCGATGGTGCTTGTCATTGCTGCCAGAATGTTCTGGGCAGGCATCACAGAGTTCTCTCATTCTCTCTGTGTGCTCTCAGTACCTTTAAGGTGCCGCTGGCCCCCATCTCTTCAGTATGTGTGACCAGTGACGCTGTGCTCCTGAAGGGCTCAGGTGCTGAAGGTGGACAAAGGATCAGATGCTTCTAAAGTGTCACGGCTGCGTCTCTATGATATGACCCTGATCACAGAGTGCAAGAGAGCTGCCGTCGGCCAGACAGGAGTCAGACATTCTCAGAGGCAATGTGAAGATCAATGGAGTGTCCTCACTGCACGTCATCATCATCCTCCACAAATCTAGCAGCTATGAGAGTGATGGCCGCTAGTTGGATGTCCAGAGTTTAGTGCACTGCATGGCTGCCCGAAACCCCAACCACCTCGGCCCCACTCCACCCTACTGATTGGTGGCAGCTTTGCCCACTGGACTGCATGCTGTACTCTCAGCTCAGGCACAGGCATTCTCCTAACCTGCACTGCAAGGCTGCACTGTTAGCTTGAACCATGGGGGAGACAGGTTCAAACCAGGATGATGACATTGCAAGGGGCTGTGAGCACCTCCACCAGTGACTGCTCCATGGCCAGCTTTAGCAAGGAGATTGTACAACGTGCCTGGTCATCCAACTGTTCTGCAGTCACTAAAATGCTCATTACTTTGCAGTCTGTGCCCAAGGGGTGAAAAGCTCTGGAGCACTTGGTGGTGCTTGCATGCCCCTGCATTGCTTGAATGGGCAACAAGCTAGCGGCCCGGCTCCGCACATGTCAATGTGACTGGGTCTGAACTGACTCAGCCGCAGGGGAAGGTTTCCCTAATGCGGGGCCACCTCCCTCCCCCCAACCCGCACGTGCTTGTGCACTCCCTTCAACCACAGGGCAGCCCTTTCCCCCACCCCCAAGTCACCTCAGCTTCAGGGTAGCCCTTGCTCCCACGCCTCCAATGCGCCTCAATCTTGAAGTCCAACAGGGCGGGTGCTGCGTACTCACCGCTGAGCTCCCCTCGAAGTGCAGCCTGCAAAGTGCACGCCTTACATATGCTTTTGTGAAACACATCGACATCATGGGCGGACGATCCAGCGGGGCAGGGGTGTGACGATTCCGGCGGGCTGGCCTCATCATGATATTCAGATGTATTACAGTGAGGTTCCCAATGTCCAATGGTGGGAAACGTGACCCGCCATCAACGGGCTGAGTGGACGATCGCAAACTGGTTTCACAGCGTCGTGAAACCGGTTTTTGGCCTTCTCGCCATATTGTCCACTCACACCACCGAGCATGCCTGATACCAGCGGACACGGACCATTCCGTCCATTGTCTTGGATACACTCTATGAACTCATCTTCCAGGCTAACGTGGCCAATCTTATTCGTCCAATTCTTACAAAGATTACAATCACCCATGATTATTGTAGCACCTTGAAAATCACGATTTGGCTAAATCTGAAGTAATAATAACTCTGACGGCACTTCCTGCTCTCCCACTTAGAAACTAAGCAGGTTGCTGGCTGGTGCAGGTATTAATTCACCCTCCATTATTAATGGGAGCGCCTCATCTTTTGAATGGGGCTCAATGCAATCTTGAGGACAGCATGTCATCTTTCGATCAGGTAATTAGCGGCCTCCTGGTGTCCACATTGAGTTCAGCAACTTTAGGTCACATTCACCTTGGACAGCAAATGCTGGTAATGGCTATACTTTAACCATTTACACCTCCTCTGGGTCCCCTTTTATTTCTTCACTTGTTGCATTACCACCCCAAATTGCCCTCATAGAATGATAGAGCTCAGAAGGAGGCCATTCAGCCTATCATGTCATTGCTGGCTCTTTGGTAGAGCTGACAAGTTAATCCCCTTGGAGCTCTTTCCCCAAAGTTCTGTAATTTTATTCCCCCTCAGGTATATATACAATTAATTCCCTTTTGCATGTTACTATTGAATCTGCTTCCACCACCCTTTCAGGCAGTCCATTCCAGATGGTAATGACTTGCCTTGCACCATCATTCTTTTTACCATTTAATCACTCCTGCCTGCAACCCATCACAGACCTTCCCATCTGCTCTCCCATCAACCCCAACCCGCTTTCTCTGACTTTGTGTTTGCTTATAAACTCTTAAGTTTCTAACTTCTTCCAGTTCTGCTGTAAGATCATTGACCTGAAAATACCTCTCAACAGATGGTATCTGCCGGGTGTTTCCAGCATTTTTTCATTTTTATTTATTATTAATAATGTGAGCAATTGCTTCACCTGCCTGCTAAGTAATTGCCCCCTAGAGGCACCTAGAGTTACAGTTGTTTGAGATTATGGTGCTTGATGGTTTACATTTTTCTTCCTCTGACAAACTGCACCAAACATTGAAACATGAATAAAATGTAACACTGGTAGTAAGACTGGGTTCCAGCAGGGACACTCAGCTCCTGAATTCATTACAAACTTGGTTCAAACGTGGACAAAAGAGCTGAATTCTAGAGGTGAGGTGACAGTGACTACCCTTGGCACCAAGGTAGCATTTGACTGAGTGTGGCACCAAGGAGCCCTAGCAAAACTGAAGTCAATGGGAATCAGGGAGACAATTTTCCGCTGGTTGGAATCATATCTAGCACAAAGGAAGATGGTTGTGGTTGTTGGAGGTCAACCAGCTCAGTTCCAGGACATCACTGCAGGAGTTCCTCAGGGTATTGTCCTAGGCCCAACCATCTTCAGTTGCTTGATCAGTAACCTTCCCTTCAACATATGATCAGAAGTGGGGATGTTCGCTGAAGATTGCACAATGTCTCTGGGTCAAAATTCTAGAGCCCCCTCCCTAACAGCACAGTGGGTGTACCTACACCACACGGACTGCAGCGGTTCAAGAAGGCAGCTCACCATCGTCTTTTCAAGTGCACTTAGAGATGTGCAGTAAATGCTGGCTTAGCCAGCGACGCCCACATAATAAAAATAAAATTGGGAAAAATTTTGCAGGCAAATCCAAAGCTGACTATTTTACTCCAAGTCAGGCCTAGGGCAGAATTTTTAGATTGGTGGGCGGGCGTGATCGGCGGGTCCGGGAGCAGCCGAGGAAAGGACTGCCAACCGTGATCGGCACCCGCAACCGCAATTTCACGCTGGCTGGCCAATTAACGGCCAGCCAGTGTGAAGCGCGCACTGGGAAGCTCAGTTCTGCCAGGGTGGGGGTGGGAGGAGGGCGAACGCTGACGGAATGCTCCCTGCCTCAGAGAGAGCTGCCTCAGGGAGTTGAAGACCTGAAAAGCATTAAATAAAGCTTCTAAAATCAGGAAAAAAAAGTCCAAGCATCACAATCAGTCACCTGAACATATGTGTGATAAAAATGCTGCCCATAGATTTTTCTTTTTCTTTCATTTCGTTACGGCAACCTCATCCCGCCTTGGATGAGGTTCCATGACAAATGCAAAGTTCACTTGGCCGATTCGCCCGTCCGCCAACCTTAAGGTCGGATGGGCCACGAAAAATCGGATACAATTGCACCTTTAATAACCTTAACTGGTTAGCGGGTGCACGTCCGGCTTTTGCGCGCTCCCACCGACTGAAATATCGTGTGAGCGGGGATGACGTGAGGATGCTTGCCCGGCGTCATCTCGTGTGATTTCACGTCTGACCGGGTGGGGTGCGTGCCCGCCCGATCAATGTAAAATTCTGCCTTAACTGAGGAGAAAACTTTGAAGCATCACCACAGAAGCAGCCAGTACTGATGTGTTTTCTGATAGCCATCACAGGAATACCAATCACCATTTCTTATACGAGGCAGAGTGCTCAACTCAGGGTTTCAGAAGGGGTTCCACAATGGCGGTTGGATGATATCCCAGGCTGTGAGTCTGCTCATGAGACTGCGCCTGATGTATAGCAGTTCAGTGAACAACTGTAAAGATAAAAAATAAAATTACTATTTTGGATGTAGCCCATCTTCAGAGCAAGGTACATATCCGGGTGTTGTCCCTTACCACATGGCTCCCAAAATTTGATCCCCGCCCCCAACACTGTTGTGTGTAAGGGGGGAGAATAAATGTTTGGTATGGTCCTGCTGCCACATTAACCTGTGCATATGAACGCATGCTGGGAAAGAGCTGTGCCCCCATTGTTTAACTCAAGAGGGACCCCATAGTGTGATGAATCTCTGTCCAGCACCAGCTATCTCCCTATCATCCATCACTATTACTATCCTTACTTCACCATTACTTAGTGACTTATCATTTGATTGCTCTTGAGTGTCTCCCACAGTACATGTATCTGTGCCACTGTCTCATGGAGGTAGGTGAGCATTGGTGTTGTGGTGGGTAGTACTGTTCAAGTTGCCTTTGAGGATGACAGGTTTGGGGGAGCATGCCCCGTGAAGAGAGACAGTGGTTTCCTGTGTGTAAAGAAACACACTTTTCCATATAGACATTGCATTGTCATTACTTGCACTATTATGTGCCTGTCATAATAATTGGGTGTAAGCACATAGATGTAACATGAAGTGAATAAAATGGAGCATATCAATGCTTTCAGATTCTTCTCTGTGACACCCATGGTAAAATTCAAGCTTTAGTTTCAAGATCTGTGCATAGGACACTGACTATGCATATACCTGACTTGATAGAACAATGAGACAGTGCTGTTGCCATCTAATTTGATGTCTTTGTCAATGATGGATTAGATGCAAAGAATTGTCTTGAAGTCTCTGCCTGAGGCCTTTCTGAAGCAATTATGGTGCTTCATTTTGCAGATCACAATATTGTTAGATTTATCCAGTAATAATATATTAAGTTCTGTTCATCATTTTGAACGATGGGTTAACTAGTGGATTTTGGTTGTGGGTGTTTGAAGTGGTACTGCAGAGCTGAAAAAAGATACAAAGGGTATTTACCTTATTGGTTCATTCATACTATTACCTGATGCCAGCTTTATCTTGGATGCCGTTCCATAGGAAGTAGCTGAAATGGAGCGCAAAGTGCTCTTTTCTCTTTCTACGATAACAGTAAAGACTCAGTGCACATTAGGGAATATAAGGTGCACAACCAAACAGTTCTACCTCATGCTTCACAGCTCCCAAACATGTGATGGAGGAGCATCCTTTGGCCTATGTAAGAAATGCAGGCTGTAAGGTGGATTTGTGGCAATGGGAAAAATAATTGCAGGTAGGCAGAGCTCTTCCTGCACCAACTTGCTGCTCTGCGCCTTGGAGTGGGAGTCCATATCACAGCAGCTCCTTGCTAGGACACTGTTTCAAAATTAAATCGTTGATGAGTAAGTGTATATTGCAATGCACATGAATGTCTAGGTCAACAAGATAGATGACAGGCTGCAAGCTGTTCTCTGTGGATCTATACACAAGCCTGAAAGCAGATATCTATAATAGAGATGATGAGGAAACTCTGAGGCACTAATGATAGATTGCGATGATAGGAAGGTATTGCCTGGAGGCTGGGTGTGAGAACACATATTATACATCCACATTTTGGTGCCTATCTTGATAAAATGCTGCACTTTGAAATTTTGAGCAGGGCATTGTGTGCATCTGTGTTGTGGTTAATGGAAACAGACATACATACTGTCTTCTTCTTCTTCTTAGGCAGTCTCTTAGAACCGAGGATATCTTTCTTCCACTCTGGGCTTGTGGGTCCTGAGGTGACTGAAACATCCAATGCTGGATCTGCACACTCTGTCACAGGTGGGGCAGGTAGAGTTTGAAGGGGGTGAGTGGGATGCTTGGATTTTGGTATGTTCCTCCCACTGTTAGTACTTGGCCTCCATCTGGGCCTGTCAGAGACGTTCAAAGTGGTTGGCACCTTTGTGGATGCTTCTTCTCCAGCTTGGGTGGTCTTGAGCAAGAGATTCCCACATATCGGTGGGGATGTTGCATTTTTTCAGGGAGTCTTTGAGGATGTCCCTGAAATGTTTCCTCTGCCCTCCTGGTAACCGCTTGCTGTGACAAAGCTTGGAGTAAAGAGCTTGTTTTCGGAGTCTTGTGTCAGGCATGCGGACGATGTGACCCACCCAATGTAGCTGATTAGCCATAACCATAAGACCATAAGACATAGGAGCAGAAATTAGGCCATTCGGCCCATCAAGTCTGCTCCGCCATTCAATCATGGCTGATAAGTTTCTCAACCCCATTTTCCCGCTTTCTCCCCGTAACCTTTGATCCCCTTACCAATCAAGAACCTATCTATCTCGGTCTTAAATACACGCAATGACCTGGCCTCCACAGCCTTCTGTGGCAATGAATTCCATAGATTTTGAGCAGGACATAGATAACCAGTGTCTCGACACTGGGAATGTTGACCTGAGAGAGGACACCTGTATTGGAGCACCTGTCCAGCCATTGCATTTGCAGGATTTTGCAGAGGCATCAATGGTGATATTTCTCCAGGGATTTTAGGAGTCCACTGTATGTTGTCCATGTCTCTGACATACACAGGTAGCACTGCAGCGCTGTAGACCACGAGCTTGGTGCCGGGTTTGAGGTCTTTCTCATCAAACACTCTTTTCCTCAGATGGCCAAAGGCTACGCTGGCACACTGGAGGTGATGTTAAGTTTCATCACTGGTGCCTGCCCTTGCTGTGATGGGGCTCCTAAGGTATGAGAAATGATCCACATTGTCCAACGGTTCACTGTGGATCTGGATAGTTGTGATCCTTACCAATGATCTGTTATAGACCCAATATGAGTGCAAACTGGGATCGTGCAAGGCTGTGTCATTGAACCAATGTTCATTTCCATCTTCTGCACCGCAACACTCCATTCCATCTCCAAGAAGCTCCTCACCAGAGTGGAGCTACTCTACAGGGCGAGGGGGAAACTATTCAGCCTATGCTGTCTCCACTCCAGAACCAAGATCACCCCAACCTCTGTCATTGAGTTGACGATGCTTGCGTGTGCACACACTCAGAGGCCGAGCTCCAGACTAACGTTGACACATTCACAGAGGCATATGAAAGAATGAGCCTTGGGCTAAACATCTGGAAGTCAAAGGTCCTCTATCAGCCACTCCTGCTGCACAACATACATAGTGTATAATACACTGATGATGAGTTTTGATCATTTAACCATGGTTTCAATTTGTGTTTGTCAATTCATTTATGTATAATGACCAACTGGTGACTGTGGAAAGAAGGAGCTAATCAGGGATTAAGTTAACTCCAGGAAGAGACAACTGGTGATGGGGGTGCTGCTAAGTTGATCTTCTACTGCACAGGCTGGAATCTGATACCTGAATAAGGGAGGTCAACCACTCTGGGAAGTGCGCTGCTGATGATTGTTGACTGGCCTGACTGGCTGGATGGAATCTCAATGGATGGACATACCACTGGGGTGATATTCCTCCTTCTTGGCTTTAAAAAACTCTGCAAGACAATGTTCCAATAGAGTGGTTCAAATTGGACACATAGTGAAAAGTTTACCAGTGTTCCATATCAGTAAATTGTTTAGTCAGTCAGCCTCAAGCATTACCCTTCTGTGCACAGGGAGTCCCTAAATCTTGGCTAATTTTTGCCTCTTCCAAGAATGAAGGAAAGAGCACTATACATGTGGTATGGACAGGAGGGAGAGGAAAACTGAACTTCTTTATCCTCTCACCTGTAAGCAGAGATGTTTTTTTATTTTTTTAGAACTAGGCTGTGGCAGGTTTCCCCAGAACTTCAGTTTGTGTGGTCCAATTTTATGAGCAACTGACAGAAAACTCTTTTTATGATTAACTCAGAATGTTGGTTTATTCCACATTCAAACCCGAGGGTTGGCAGGGGTGTGGAAGTATGCAGTTTCAACACACACACACACACACACACGCACACACAGGTACATATACAGTAGGGGGATAGAAAAAAAAGGAAGTTTTACAGCTATGGATAACAACAATAAAAGAACCACAGAAATGAATATTGGTTCATGTGATTTCCAGAGCCTGGAAAGTCAAAGTCCAGAGGGAGTTTCCTTTGTGGGGAGTTCAGTTTAGATGAGTCCCTAGTTGGAGACAGCAGCACAACAATCCTTTAAAGCAAATGACGATGCAGCATGATAAGGTTTCTATACATAAACTGCTTGGCAGGTGATCGTCAGACGCTTTTAAAATAAAACAGGCATTGAGGACTTGAGAGATGGTGGGTGGCTACTTGGTCAGCTGAGAAACCTGCTTAAGTTCTTCCCAGTTGGTGTTAAATCAGCAAATTGCTTGTTTCCCAATTCTCAACTGAATATATATTGATTTCAAAATGGTCAATCAAGTCATATGACCTCCTTCCCCCATAATCATTTCAAAAGTGATGTTTATCTGGTGTTTGGGTCTGGCTTTTATTTTATGGCTTATAATATCCCAGTCATTAGCCTCTGACAGAGTCACCGTCCATGTTGAGGATTTTGTTTCGGGGAGCCATTGTCTGGGTAGACCCTATGACTCCACTAGACGGGTAAGCTTATAAAGACGCATAGATGTCCATTTCCCCCTCAATGGTCCCCTTTTGCAATGGACCTGGACAGTTTCAGGGTGAGAGGGTTCTGTTAACACTTCTGCAGGAATAATGGATTTTGATCTGTGCAACTCCCCTAGTTTCCTGTTTATACTGTCCTTACAATGGTGTGCGAGATTCCACAAGGATGAAAGGGGAGCTCTTTTGTTCTTGTAGCTCCTATTGGAAGTTTCCAGGACAGATGCCAATCTTGTGAGTCATGTGGCCTGTAGCAGCCATCTTTTGGTTCTGCATAAGCTCATTTTAAAATAGCAAAAAAGAATAAAGTTTGATGTACACAGTTTTGATTTCTTTCATGTCTTATTGACATGTCACATGAATTTCTATAATATTTTTCAAAAGTCCTTGGGATGTCTGAAAGCATCTCATGCCAATGAAATGTTTTTGGAGTGCAGATACTATTGCTTTGTAGACAAATGTGAAATTTGTGAAGCACAAAGTTCCACGAACAGTAAATGAAATAAGTGACCATACAATTATTTGTGATTTCCGCGGGAGTTTTCATAATTATCCTGAGGAATATTGATGGAAACCATAGAAAAATGCAAATGGGAATTTACACAGGCCAGAATCTTCGGCTTGGCGAGCGGGGGTAGGGCGGGCATGTGTCCCAACATCACTGTGCATCATTCCTACTTTCAGTTCGGCGGGCGCACACCGGAGTCGGCTGCGCACCTGCCGAACTTTCAAAGGCCTATTAAGGCCATTTAAAAACTAATTTAACCACTTAACATAGCAGCCTGTCCAACCTTAAGGTTGGCGGGCAGGCGAAGAGCCCAGGCGCTCTTTGCATTTTTCATGAAACTTCACCCACGGGCGGGATGAGGTTTCATGAATGATTTATTAGTGAAATAGATTTTTGTTAAAATTCATAGACATGTCCCAGCTCATATGACACTTTCACATGAGGGGACATGTCCTAAATTTTTTTTCTTTGTGCCTCAGGGAGATTTCTGCGCTCTTTTGTGCACATGTGTGAAAGAGTGCAGGCCCCAACTCAGTCTACTCCCCCCACCAGCACAGGGAGCGTTCAGCGCTTCTGGGTGCGCATCACGCTGGGCGGGCCTTAATTAGCACACCCATGTAAAATGGCCGCGCGCAGCCGATTGCAGGCGGCAATCGGCTGCTTGCCCGCCTGCTCCCGCCCAACCCCCCCGACAGGGAGAAAATTCTCCCCACAGTTTTTCTGGGATTTCTGAAAACCTTTCACCACAGTTATGGTGGACGATTGGGAGAACCCCATGGTAATTCTACCCAATGCTCTTTGGTATTATTAATTGAGTGCTGAATATTGTCCAGGACATCAAAACAACTCCCCTGCTCTTCCAATAGCTTTATGGAATCCTTTTTTATCCATCTGAAAGATGGCACGTCTGACAATGTGGGACTCCCTAATGCGGCACTCAACAGCCTAGATTATGTGCTAAAGTCCTGAAACAGGGCTTGAAACCACAACCATCTGATACGTGGGCAAGATTACTATCAATTGGAATTGTGAGGTTGGCAGGGATAAATGCAAAAAGCCTGCAACCTGTCTGGGTGGACAGACTTGGTGGACTGGGTGGTGTTCTACCATTTTTTCATATGTAACCCAAACATAAGTCTTCTGGAATTCAGGAAATGAAGTGTGCACCATGGTGGATAGGTGCAACTCCAGTTAAATTATTCTACTTGAGGACTCGATAGTTTGATTTCGAAACTCTTGAGTGGGGCTTCATTTATGCATGTCACTTGTCTTATCAAAAAAAAAACATTGTGTTACAAACAGTGGTTATGCGACAATTTTGCCTTTAAACATATCTGCGGAAAGGATTGACAGGGGATGATTCAGCTTGTAGAAATTCTGCTCTAAAACACATTCTCTCTCTCAACATGGAATGTGTGATTTAATTAGCATAACTCAACTGCTTCCACCTCTCTTATTTGTTCAATTTCTCTCTCAATAATTGCAGCATGTTTATTTCATAAACACATCATCCTTTCAGTTACACATATATTCTGTTGTAACATTCATAGCCTGCCCTTAATTTGCTCTTTATAAACTTCATCCAGACCCGAAAGGTCATTTAAGTTATTGGCCCTGTATTCTGAGAATAGTTACCACTTTTGTTGTCTTCATTGCATATTGTGGAGGCTTGCCTCCCCACCCAAGATTATTACAGTTACATTACAATGGTGCCGAGTCTTGTCCAAAAATTTGGCTTTCTGAGCTTGACAGTGGTTCTGCCGAAGGGTTGCACACTGGACCTTAATTTGTTTCTTTTCTTCACAGACGCTGTCTGGCCTGCTGAGTGTTTCCAGGATTTTCGGTTTTTGCTTCAGATTTTCAGCACTTGCAATGTTTTCATTTTTTTGCCCCCCAACTCTGTTAGCAGGTCATTATTAGATAAAAGGAGCATGGTCACTTCCTGCATGTTTTACCCCTCCAACAAAGGAAAGTATGAGAGGCGTAGAGGGGATGGATACTGGAAGAACTCGACCTAACTATTAGGACAGCTGTCAAAGCAGCTCCTGGCAAGTCACAGTCAGCTCATTGATCCCACACACAAACGCAGAAAAAAAGATTTAACCAAAAACCGAGAATGACAGAGCAATTCTTTGTATCACTTGATTATTTTTTTCCAAGAAATAGCGACAATATAAAAAAAGCTTCAGCTCAGCCTTTGTTTAGCTGTTCTGCATCTGGCAGTAGAGAACTGTTTTCATTCCCTGGTTGTGAGTGTGTCTTTAATGAAGTGCAATAATCAAAATGGATTAGCATCTGCCAAATGAGTCACAGAAACATTGAAAGGTGTCAAAGAAATTAAAATTTCCATTCTAATTTACTGAGTGGACTGGAAGGAGAAAGGATGATTAAAATGAATATGTTGGCCCCTTAACCTGGGAAAGACTGGCAGAATTTCAAATGAGACAATATGAAGGATTATTTCTTAAAACATTACACAGATGTTTATTTTCTCCATCTGCGTGTCCATAAATTCTCAAAATAAACAGGAGCAAAGGGATGGCAGTCAATCAGAAATGAATCAACTTTCTTTGATTTGCAAACTAAACCAAACCTAAAACACCTGCTCTGCATGTTAGGAAGAATCATTCCCTGGAGTACATCAGTTTCTCAAGGATAGCCACATAAAACGTGGGCTGAATGTTGGTGGACCTGGAATTGAAAGTGGGGATATTTTATCGCACAAAGATCACAATGTCCAATAGCTGGCACCTCTACTTCAGAGTCTCAGGCCAAATCTAAAAAAAAAGATACTGAGTGGCATTTGAGAGTCAGCTTCTGTTTTGTGTTGGCATGGGTGTCTGAATCTGATTCCTAGCATTCTTTGGGCTGTATCTTCCGGTTGGTGAGTGGGGGGGGCGCGTAAAATGACGCAGAGTGATGTCGGGCGCGCATCCCAACGTCATTTAGGTTTTCAGTTCGGCGGACACGCAGCCAACGCAGCTGCACACCTGTCAATGGCCACTTAAAGCCTTTAAAAAAGTAATTAAGCTAATTAATGGACCTGCCCGACCAACCTTAAGGTTGGCGGGCAGGCAAAGAGCCCAGGCAGCCTTCAGAAAAAATACGAAACCTCATTCACAGGCGGGATGAGGTTTCATGAGGGATTTAAAATGTTTATAAAATGTTGAAATTAAAGAAATTGACATGTCCCAGCTCATGTCATGACAACATCACATGAGGGGACATGTCAGGAATTTTATTTTTACGCTTCCAAAAATTTTTACAATTTCCAGCAAACTCTCTGAGGCGGCACTTTGCCTCAGGGAGATCTGTGCACTCTTTCGTGTGCATGCGTGAAAGAGCACTCTCCCGACTCAGGGAATCCTGCCCCGCCTGCACAGGGAGTGCATAGCGCTTCCTGGTGCATGTCACGGTGGGCGGGCCTTAATTGGCCCGCCCACTTAAAATGGCGGCACGCCCAATCGGAACATGCCCGCTCCCGCACATACCCCCAACAGGGGGACAATGTTGCCCTTTGAAAACATATATTAGGAACAGGATACTCTGTGCCAGACAATTCAAGGTAACCGATACCAGCTAGATAATTTAAGTCAAAATCAGTCAAGTTGGAGGTGTGGCAGCCAGTGTGACGCATTAGCAGAACAATATTAATCAGGCCATAGCACTCTTGAGATAAATGCACCAATCAGTGTGAGTTAAGGCATTTGATAAGTGTGCATTGACAGTAATCATAACTTCACGCCTTAGCAATGGGAACTTAAGCTCTTGAACATGAGACATCAGGCAGATTTTATCTGGCTGTGCTGGTCAAGATATCCTTCTGCCGTATTTCAAAACACAAGAAAGGTTCCAAGCTCAATTTCCAATTTATGCTGAAATTTATTGACCTGAGCTCGGATAGTGGTCAGAATGGTACCTTTAGCTAGTGGGTGTAAAATTACCCCGGGTTGCCACTAAGCAGGGGTCTCAGTTGGAAGGTGCACATGTGAATCAGATCAGCATTGGGCTCGGCTGTGAGGCTCTTTGCAATCAAGCAACCTGTTGATTCTTGTTGTCCGAGCTTGTATGCTCATTTAGGTGGAAGGTCATTGATGCCTGTGGAACTGCAGCCAGAATGTTATCAGGACGGGGGGGAGAAAATTGGTAGGCAAAGAATATTGGGAGAAAATGCTTCAATGAAAATATATTTTCCTTAATTGTGGAAGGATTAATGGCCAAGGATGGCCAAATACTGGGGCTGCAGGTCCTATTAAATTTCGCCACACTTCACTTTTTGCTCCATTATACTGTATGTGAGTATGGAGAGGTCTAAGTCACACTAAGGGCAGGACATAACTGGAGACATGGAACAGTAAAGTCAGAAAGGGGGAAAATGTGTATTTCAGCATACAACTGCAGCCACTTACATCCTGGAGCATTGCAAAGTTGCTGCATTCAAATTCACAGAGTCAACTTTATACGGGGCTACATGTTATTGGGGGGGGGGCATGCAAAATAGGGTGTGTCCCAAACCCATCACCTTCCCACCCATGCCCGAGCTCACCCCCATAATACAGGGGCGGTGGGGGGGCTGTGGTGGTGGGCGCCAAATTCAAATAGGTAATCAAGGGTTAGTTAGGCTTGTTACCAAGCCAATTGCCCCTGAAAATACCCTGCCCCTGGCATAAGATGCTTGGCATAGGCAGCCAATAGGTTCGGGCAGCCCAATTTTTAAATGAAACCTTCAAAGGGCAGGAAGGAAGGGTGGGGGAGTTTGATCTTTGGGGGGCTGCCCTTTGTGGATTGGAGGGGCAGTTGGCTCAAAGATCGCCTCCCCCTTTCTTCCTAACCACTGCCAGCCTTAAATTCAACACCCCCCAAAACCCCCTCCCTGACCAGCTGATGTCCCCCCTGGTCAAGACCCCGGACTTACCAGCTTCAGGGAGCCCTGGGCCTTCTCCGTCTTCCTCTTTCAGTCCCGGCAATGGCCGCTTACATGCTCTTGGCTCCGCCAGGACTGACGGAGCTGCCGGCCAATCGGTTTGGCTGGCAGCTCCAGGGGGCAGGATTTCCTCCCCAGTGAGGTGAGGATGTCCCCCGTTGCCCTTGTTCAGCCCACCCGTAGTGCGGTATGGCTGCAGGGCGGGACGGTGCATAGCGGGTTGGCTCCACGATGACTTTACTTCCAGGAGCAGGGGCTAGCTGTCTGCCCTCCCCCTGTGTTATTTAGCTGATGGACTCTCGGTTCTTGGCTTCAGTACAGCTGCATTTGTGATTGGATGTCAATGTGAAGCTACTCACATCAAAACTTCTAGCGACGTACTAAGTTTTCTCCTCTGTTTCCTTGGCTTTTTTTCATTGCATACTTACACCGATGCCTCAAACAGTTCTTGTATCTGTGGGCAGAAAGAGTCACAGTGAAAAGGTACTTCAAATAAACAGCCAGAGATGGTTTGGAGCACAGATTTAGGGTAAGTTCATTGGCGAATGAAAGTTCATACCTGCAAACCCAGAAATCTAGCCAAAGTTGACCAACAGTTTCAAAACAGCTGACATCTGATGAATATAGATTTATGACTTATGAAACAAGTAGTTGCACTGAAAGTGCAGGAAGAATCATTTAAAACCACCCCACACAACTCCATCGAAAAACATACTGGATAATGCGTAATAAGGTTCACTCAATTTTTAGATCTTCAAATGCATCACATGTGGCAGGAAAATCAAACCTTTATGTTTAAATAGAATCTCCAGTTTCTGTGTACCAAAATACATTTTCACCTGGTTCACTAATCTCATAGTATGTATTCCTAGAATATGTTGTAAAAATGAATATCCATGAGCATGACAAGTGGTTTGTTGTCTTATGGCATCCCACTAATTACTCCATTTATCACATTCGATGTGATTTGCTGCAACGTCAGCACAGCTTTGCTTAAAAAGCCTCAGATGCAAGAACTAGTCACTGAATTCTGTTCCCACTCAGCATACAAGGATTATCAATCCACTCAGTGCAGATGGTTAACCAGATAGTCTCAGCAAGAAAAGGGGGCTGGCACAGAGAAAATGTAAAGTGCACAACACAAGAGCTAGACACAGTGATTTAAGCCCCAAAATGAGAGACGCCACAGTGATTGATGCAGTGTAGATGCATTGATTATAATCTTCCAAAGTTCCTTAGACTCTGGAATGGTCCCAGTGGATTGGAAAATAGCTAATGTAACACCTTTATTCAAGAAAGAAAGGAGACAGAAAGCAGGAAACTTGCAGGCCAGTTAGCTTAATATCTGTCGTGGGGAAATTGCTTGAATCCATCATCAAGGAGGTGTTTTACTAATTTATTAGAGTTTTTCTGAGGAAGTAACATGCAAGATGGATAAAGGGGAACCTGTAGATGTGGTGTACTTGGGTTTCCAGAAGACATTTAATATGGTGTCACATCATGGTAAGATTACATGGTGTAGGGGGTAACATATTGGCATGGATGAAGGATTGGTTGGCTAACAGGAAGCAGAGAGTAGGGATTAATGGGTTATTTTCAGGTTGGCAAGCTGTGACAAATGGAGTGCCACAGGGATCATTGCTGGGGCCTCAACTATTTACAATCTACATCAATGATGACTGAATGTATGGTAGCTAAATTTGCCGATGACACCAAGATAGGTAGGAAAATAAATTGTCAAGAGGAAGTAGAGAGACTGCAAAGGGATTCAAAACAGGTTAAGTGAGTGAGTAAAAATTTGGCAGATGGGTATTATGTGCATAAATGTGAACTTGTCCACTTTGGTGGGAAGAATAGAAAAGCAGTACACTATTAAAATGGAGGGAGATTACAGAACTCAGTGGTACAGAGGGACATGTGTGCCCTGGCACATGAATCACAAGAAGTTAGTATACAGGTACAGCAAGTGATTAGGAAGGTAAATGGAATGTTGGTGTTTATTGCAAGGGGAATGGAATATAAAAGTAGGGAAGTTTACTGTAACTGTACGGGGCACTGGTGAGACCACAGCCGGATTTTCCGTGCCCTTTGGTGTCGGGCGTGTTCGGTGGCATGAGCAGACAATATGGCGTGCTCGGTTTCACAACGGTGTGAAACCAGTTTGCAGTCCACTCAGCCAGCCGATGGCGGGCCGCAATTCCCGCCATCAGACATCGGTACCTCATTGTAATACATCTGGGTATCATTATTTGGCCAGTCCGCTGGTATTGCACCCCCCCCCTCCCTTCCACCACCCAGTGCAGGATCATCCGCCCATGTCGATGGGAAAACTCGCTGCATGTTTCACAGCAGCACATAAGTGACATGCACCTGGTGGGCTACACTTCACTCGGGACTTCAAGCTCTGTTTGCTTACCTTGCTTTGGTCAGCACTTGCAGTCATCAA
This sequence comes from Cetorhinus maximus, assembly GCF_964194155.1. Classification (NCBI taxonomy): domain Eukaryota; kingdom Metazoa; phylum Chordata; class Chondrichthyes; order Lamniformes; family Cetorhinidae; genus Cetorhinus; species Cetorhinus maximus. The sequence goes on from NC_135890.1 coordinate 101,575,579, forward strand.
TGCCAGGCTTCATAGGCCACACCCACACCACTTTTGGGGAGGCTCATGGCAAGTCCTTACCTACCAGGTCAGCCACACGTGGGTGGCTTTTCAATGGCTGCAGGGCTAGGGCTTGCTTGGTAAAGGGGGAGAAGTGGCCTCAGGCAAGGGTAGCGGCTGTAGGACGAGCTACTGGGGAAGGAGGGTAACCCAGGGTGTATGTGGGGGCACATTTTGATCTGTGCAAGTGGCCTCAATCTGGTGAGGGCTGAGGAGGCAGTCTCCAGAGATGAGGCCAAATGGACATGTGAGGGTATGTGTGTGAGAATGGGTCTGGCCTACATGTGACTCCAGACCCACATCAGTGTGGTTGGCTCTTAAATGCCCTCTGAACAAGGGCAACTTGGGATGGGTAATAAATGCTGGCCTGGCCAGTGACACCCACATCCCATGAATGAATAATAAAAAAATATTGTTCAATAATGGTACCTAGTCAGGCTATTACCTTCACACTGACACAGACTTTACTCCAGGGACCAGATCAACTAAACATAGTGGATAGATTGTGCATCAATGCACTCACATCAATTTCAACAACAACTCTGCGTATTCATTATGTATGAACAAGGTGCAGGTCCTGACAAGACACTTTAGTTAGATAATGTATCGATGGGAAAGAAAGTGGGATGATGTAGATTAGTGTTGTTAACCTATTTGATTAATGAGCCCTCAGAGCAGTTTATTTAGATGAACACTTGTTTTCTCAACTTCAGAAAAGGATTTTTGCACTTATATTATTGAATATTGTAAATTAGTGTAATGAACTGAAGCAGGCTTAGGATCCAGTGGTCAATTAGTTACACAGACTAGGACTTAATGGTTAAAATATGCCAGGTTTATTCACCCACAGCAGGTGGGCCTTTCAATGCAACTATCAACCAAACAGTGCCAGGGATTACTTTCCACCATACCTCTTCTCATCTTCACTTTCTTTCCCTCCATAACCAAACTATATCCTGCCTTTTATCCTTCCTGATTAAAGCAAGTTAAGGTTGATGATTTCTTAAAGCTATGCCATCATATCTTGGTCATTCTAAGCTTTGTTATAACTTCTTGAAGTTGTACTCCCATCACAGATGTAGAGCTCTCAAAAGCCTATGGCTCACACATCATACTTTTCTCTTTCTAGTTACAAAGGGGAAGAGGGTGGTATTTTGGGACTGTCTCTTTAATTCAAAGTAAAATGGTCCTGTGACCTGCTCCAAATTCTGCCCAGCAACAAACCTGGGTGACTTGGTTGCTTTGGGAGGGACAGAAAAGGAGAGAGAGGTCTCAGAGAGAAGGAGAGAGAGGGACAAAGGGCTGCAGCTGGCAGCTGAGAGATTAAGGCTGCACCTTCCCTGTGAGTTACCAGCAGCATCCAAGAGGGAAGGTGATCTCTGGCAACCTAAGATATCCAGAAGATTCATCCTCACATGGCTGAGAGAAATAAAGAATCACTGAAGTGGGCCTTATTTCTGGTATTCATTTCAGGACTGAGAAAAACACTCAATATTACAACTCAGTGAAACAGGAGAAGCGGACTCGTTGGAAGCTGGGAGTGATGTTGGGCTGGCTCTTGTGAAGACTGTTACTCTGCAAAGGCCATGGCAGCTGTGTTCCTTTGTATCTCTCTGTGAGACCTCTCTCTTCTTTACCATCCAAAAACTTGCAGACTGAATGTCTATCTACAGCTAGCACAGCTGCTCTTGCCATTGTTTACAGGTGTGAACATCTTGCACCTTCTCGCCAGTGAGTCAACCTGACACCCTCTGTCCCCAAGGCAGCGTGGCCTGAGGATGGAGATGTGAGGTGGCCAATCGTGGGAGTGTTGGGCAGGGCAGTTGGAGACAGGTGGCTGAATTTTTGGCCCCCCACCACCGCAGTTGGGAATGGAGGGGCCGACTGGCATGTCAGTTTCAGGACACTGTTCCCAGCGCCAGCAATATTAACCAGGGTGGGGGGAGGCCATGATAGGGATCCTGGTCTCCTCCCCACATTGAGACCAACTGAAGTACTTAAAAAGCTTGTTAAGAGCTTTTTTGGGAGGGGGAGGGTGGAATTTTAAAGGCGACACATGTTGTCTCCCTGGACACAGTAGGGAGCAAGTCAAAGCTGCTCTAGGGCATCATTGCAACCCCATGTGATGGTCAGTAAGGCAAAAGGGGACTTGGTATTTGGTAAGAAGGTGCTCCTGGCGCTGCTTGGGCGCTTAATGGGGTCATCACCGTCCCCATATCACGGGGTCAGCAGAGTATGGGAAAAAGCTGCCAAGGACAATTGAGAGACCACCTGTCGAAAAGGGAGTCTGCAGGCATGACTGTCAGATTTTGGGCCCACTGTGGTGAGGGGTAACAATCTCAGCAGGAAAGGTGGAATTGTGAGCAGCATGTGGGCACAAGAGACGAACGAGTGGGAGGAAGGCAATAGACCCTCAACGCAGGGTCACTGCCGAAGATGGAGCTCCCTGGAGATGGCTGCACACATGTTAAAACTACTATAGAGACTGAGGCTATATTAAAAGCACAGGAGACGGCGACTCTCCAGGCAGATGGTCACAGACATCAGGACCCTTGTGGCTGAGGGCCTCGCACCTCACAGCATTGGTCACCACGCCCTTCCAGTAATTATTAAAGCCACAGTGACCTTGAACTTCTTTGCTTCTGGCTCCTTTCGAGAATCAGCTGTGGATCTTACTGCCATCTCAAAAGTGGCTGCACACCATTGCATCCCTCGGGTCACTTGCCAACTTTGCTGGACAGCACATTCATTTCACGGCAGACGTGGCCTCACAGGGGCAGAGGACATTGGATTTCACCACCATCACTGGATTCCCCAGGTACATGGCAGCATCGATCCATGTGGTCAATAAGGCACCTAAGAATAGGCCAGTCAGATTCATCAACAGGAAGGGCTTCTATTCCCTCCACATCCAACTGTGGTCTGCAACCACAACAAGAGCTTCCTCTATGTGTGTTCCTTATCCAGGCAGCTGCCTTGACTCCTTCATCCTCTGGCAGTCCAACCCTTCACTCCAACCCCGAAGGTGAGTGAATGGATCCTAGGGACAAGGGGTATCCCTTGAAGAGATGGCTACTCGCCACTGTATGGGAGCCCCAGACTGAGGCACAGGGGTACTACAACCATTGCCACCTGCTCAGCAGGACAACCATTGAGGAGGCCACCCAGCTCCTGAAGATGTGGTTCCAGTGCCTGGACTGATTGGGTGGTGCCCTCATGCAAGGTCCTTGGTCATTGTGGTGGTCTCCTGTGCTCTCCATAAAATGGCCATCCAGAGCTGATTGGACCTTAAGGGTGGCGAGGCCCTGTTAAGAGACAGCTCATTAGGGAAGGTGCAGGGTCAGGAAGTGAGAGAGGAGGGGAAAGAGGAGGTGGAGAGAGATGACGCTGATCAGAGAGGTGCCTCTTCTGCACGTTAAGGTGGCCTCCTCCTTCCACTTTTTGGGAAGAGAACCTCCCACCTCTCCCTCACGGCCTCCAACATTAGATCCAGGTTGGCATCAATGAAGTGGGGGGTGTCCCTGCCCTGGGTATCAGGCCTATAGCTCTCCTGTGACACCTTACTTCCCTCTCATGAGCTGGAAAGCTTTGACACAATCAGCAGATTTCTCCCTTCAGACAATGAGCCTCAGTGCTGGCTGCTGTGGGGAATCTAAATCAGTCTCATCTGAACGGCCTCTCTTCCTGCCCCCGCTTGCTCTAATTGGATAGGAAACCCATCTCCGTACAAATTAAGGCCTTCCCCATGTGAAAATCTTAACTTTAAACAGCTTCCCACCAGCGGCGCGTTTCTGAACCAAAAACAGATCCTGCTCCTGTCTCCTGCCTCTCCAAGGTGAAAGTTCAGCCCAGTTGTGACTCAGTGGGTATCAGTTTTCTCGGATTCTCAAGGTTGTGGATTCAAGTTCCACTCCAGGACCCGAGCACCAAAATATAGGCTGACACTCTAGTGCAGTACTTAGGGAGTGCTGCACTGTTGCAGGTGCTGCCTTTCAGTTGAGATATTAAACCAAGGCACTGTCTGTCCTCTCAGGTGGATGTAAAAGATCCCATGGCACTATTTTGAAGAAGAGCAGAGAAGTTATTCCCAGTGTCCTTGCCAAAATTTATCCCTCAATCAACATCATTAAAAACAGATAATCTGATCATTGTCGCATTGCTGTTTTTGGGAACTTGCTGTGCACAAACTGGCTGCCGTGTTTCTTAAATTACAACAGTGACTACACAGCAAAAGCACTTCATTGGCTGTAAAGTGCTTTGGGACATCCTGTGCTTATGAAAGATGCTATATAAAGACAAGCCTTTCTTTCTCCTGTAATGAAACTGCTAACTATAATTGTTGACCCTATTTACATACCACGTTTTATGTGGGCAATCAGGAAGGGCCTCATTGCTTACTTCATCTATATTTGTGGTTGAAGCTTGATAGAGCCTGTTCAAATCTCCTGTGTTTTTAATATACCCTCATTCTCTACAGTACAGTTTTAATATATGTGCAAATGCTGGTGACTCACATGGTTTCTGCACTTGGACAGAATAAGTCAAGGTGGAGAGGACCTTCAGAGGAGCTAGTGATAAGACATGGAAATATATAAAATTATGATATATAGCAAGCTCTGAACTGAGCAGTCCTAATCTATATACATGAATGAGAGAGATTGATTGACAGCAAGGACAATAAAACCTCACTACTTGAAATTAGCTTCTGGGATAATTACTTTTTCCTGACAATTTCTCAGCATATTGCACATTATTGTTGCTACTCCTTGAAAATGGCCTTTTACCTTGTTTAATTAAAAACTTATTTTATAATTAATTGAAAATTACCCCAAAGGCAAAAGAAATCATTTAAAATGGCATCCTGGCTTCTTCCATCACTGTCTGTGTTCAGTGAACTGGTATAGAGTGTATGTCCATGTGAAGGTAACAATATTCCTGCTTATTTAGAATCACTGTTGAATGTAGTGATTTACCGTGACAGAAAACGCTGAAATTTTCAGGGACAGTTGAAGCGCCTTTTGCACCAGGCAAATCATTTTCTTCCCCTTAATTTTGCCCATCTGTTTCATGCTGCCCTCTCTCTCCTTTTCCTTTCTGATCTGCTTGGTGAACTCTTGATGCTGTTTGCTGTATGTAAAGACAATCTCTGTGTGTTCTGAGTTTTTTTTTAGTGGAGTTATATCTAATGATTATGACTGATCTCTTCAAGAAGTTTTGGATTAAAATCAGGGGCAGAATATCGCGCTCGTCGGGCGGGCGTGATCCCAGCCTGAACAAGCGTAAAATGATGCGCGACAACGTTGGGCGAGCGTCCTGACATCATCATGTATTCATGAGATATTTCGGTCAGCGGGCACGCAGGGGAGTTGGCAGTGCGCCGCTGACAATTAACAGGCCTATTAAGGCCGTTAAAGTAATAATTAAGTGAAATTTTTCACTGCCCATTCAACCTTATGGTTGGCGGGCAGGCGAAAAGGCCAAGTGGCCTTCGGAATTTTTAGGAAACCTCATCTACGGGCAAGATGAGGTTTCCAACAGCAAATAAAAATTAAATAAAAGTGTTTAAATTTCATTCATAACATGTCCCTGTTCATGTGACATGAGTCACATGAGGGGACATGTTTTTAACATTGCTTAAGTTTTTCATTTTTGAGTTTATAAGCCTTCAGCCCCTTGAGGCAGCTCTGTGCCTCAGGGAGCTTACATTGTGCCCACCCGTGTGCATGCGCGAACTTCTGTGCTCGCCCTTCTTCCCCCCCACCCGTTAATTGGCCAGCCGGGGTGAAATCAATGTCAGGGCCCGATCACAGGGAGTGGTCAACGTCGCTATTGCTCCTGGGCCCGCCCGCCGTGCCCGCCCAGCAGAGGTGTAAAACGGGTTACCGATTCACTGTCATTTGTGTTACATTCTTGCACAAAGTCATATTGTCCCCTCAATAAAACTGAAGGCTCCTTCCAGGTGGAATGCGCTAAGATTCCTGTGGAACATTCTCACTTTATTGTGACTTGCAGCCCTGGGCCTGAATTTTTCCTTTGTTGAGTGTGCGTGATTGGCGGGCCGGGGAGTGGTCGGGAAACCGGCCTCCAGCCGTGATCAGCCCCTGACTGCAGTTTCACGCTGGCTGCCCAGTTAAAGGCCAGCCAGTGTGAAACGCACGCTGAAAAGCTCAGCTCATGGCGGGGGCGATGATGTCACCGCGGGCGCGTGTGAGCGCTGCGCTTGAGCTCCCTGAAGGCAGACAGCCGCCTCAGGGAGCTGCAGACTTGCAAATAATAAATTAAAGCATAAAAAAGCGGAAAAAAATGTCCATGTATCACCATCAAGCACCTGAAAGCATACCTCATAAAAGTGTTGTCCCCACATATTTATTCCCGAACGGGGATTTCATCCCACCCTCGGATGAGGTTTCGTGAAAAATGTAAAGGCCGACTTGGCCGATCGGCCCATCCGCCGACGGTAAGGTTGGACGGGCCGTGAAAAATCGTGTTCAATTGTGCCGTTAATGGGCTTAATTGCCCGCTTAATTGTCGGCGGGCGAGCTTTCGATTGCCACGCTCGCCAAGCGAAATATCGCGCAAGTGTGCGATGACATTGGGACGCTTGCCAGACGTCATCTCATGCGATTTTGCCCCCAGTCGGGTCGGGCACACGCAGCCCACAGGGCATAACATTCTGCCCTTGGAACCTAGTACATTCTGTTGTGGCATGAACTGTGGCAAGATTTTTATCTTCAGCTTCTCCAGACATGATGGGGCTTAAACCCACCAGAACACCAATTAGAGGCTCAGTTGTGCCCATGACTTTCTGTCCATTACAAGTCCCTGACCGCCTTACAACACTAGCACTTCACACATGCACGATGGCTAAAGAACCAAAAGCAAGTCGTCCACATTCAAAGTCGGTATTACCCCCGAAGCCTTTCTGTTTGATTCAATTGACAATGCAAGAATAGTATAAAGTGTCCTTATCAGTATCAGTGCAGCCAGGTAATCCGGACTGCAAGATCGATGTTTCCGAAATGTAGCTCCTCTTTGACATCAGGGCGAGACAAACTCAATTTGTAATGAGTCACAAGTGGAAATCCACTCCGTTACAGACAGAAATCCTTTAACACCTTTAGTGAACAATTCGAACAATGTTGGAAACACGCAGTTTAATGCATTTGCTAGCAGGTTGATAAATGACTAATCAATACAAAGACCATGCTGTTTGGGGGTAGCAGGCACTTTTGGTATAACAACCCATAAAATGCTGTTTGAAGAAGCACTGAGCAACAGTGGTCTGGGGAAAACAGAGGCTGCATCAGAAAAAAAGTTGGCTCTCTGAAGACCTTATCAATTTTATTCATTGAACCATAGAGCAGGAAAGCCTGAAGTTTGAGCCCCGGCCTGAGTTAACTGATCTCTGCTAGGGAAGTGTTATCCAGTGATTCCTCCTGAAAAACATGTTGTGTAATGGGCGAGAACAGGATTAAGCTCATTTATAATACCTCCACAGTAAGAGAGATTTATGAAGCTTAGTGTCTGGGCTCTCACACTAAGAATGTCTACTTTTGTAAATTTCCCCAGAATAATATGATAGAATAGAGATTAGTGTCAGCTCATCTTCAGACTTAGGTCCCACTCTATGTGAGCAGCTCAAGTCTGAACAGGATTGAGCCTTGAGCCTCAGCTAAACAATCCAGGTCAATTGTCACTGCCTGTCTCACCCTCACAGGCAACTTGTATATCTCCAGGATTGAAGTGCTGGCTGACTGCCTTCCTGGCAGCAGTTCACAGGTAACATCGGGGGATGGGGGGTGTTGGAGTGGGCATTGGGAGACTGTGATCTGCAGGACTATAGAGTCAGAAAGAAGCACCCCTCACACCTCCTCATGCCACCCACACACTCCCCATGCCTCATCCATGCCACCTCATGACCCCCAAACAGCCCCTATGGCCCCTCATGCGCCAAAGCATGCCCCCAAGCAACCCCTATGGCCCCTCATTCCCCCATGCCAAAGTATGCCCCCAAAACAAACCCTATGTGGCCCCTCATGCCCCAAGGCATGCTCCAAACAACTCCTATGGCCTCTCATACCCCCTGTCCCATGGTATTCCCCTAAACAGCCATATTGGCCCCTCATGTCCCTGATGCCAAGCTATGGCCCTTCCTTGCCCATTCACCCACTATACACCATAGAGAATGAATGAACACTGCACTGATAGTAGGATGTGCACAAAAAAGCTTTATAAAAAACTGGTTATTCATTGGTAACTTTCCAATTTCTTAAAAAAAAGCTCCTATGGAAGTGCCATAGCTTGGCATGGAGGACATGAGGGGCCATAGAGGTTGCTTGGGGGAAAACCTTGGCATGGGGGCATGTGGGGTCATAGGAAGTGAATGGGGGCATATCTTGGCATGGAGGTCATAAGGAGGGCCTTTTGAACTTACCTTTCAGAAGGTTTCCTCATGCAGACTATGGTTCAAGACAGCTCGGAGGCCTTGCAAAATCTGTCCCAACTGCATGAAAATTGCGGAGGACTAGGACATGCCTCTCCCAGCAATGGAGCTGACCACGTTGCGGGATGCAGGGTGCAGGCTTGTGACCCGAAACCAGCCCATGTCCTTGAAAGACACTCCTGGAAACCAGAAACCCAGAGAATGGGGTTGGGGATCCTGGAATCGGGACCCACCCGCCATTTTTAAAGACCTCCTGAGTCACCTCAACTCGACAAAAATCCAGCCCTAAAGGTTAGAATAAAAGGATTTGGAAATCTACCTGAGGAAGATGAGAGTCCTGAAGGTCTTTAGTGACTGAAATTGATGCCATATATACTGAGTAGACTGTGAGATTTGTAATCTGTGAGATTTATCTTCCTTGTATCTAATAGTTAATGCGTAATTATATATATATATAATAATATATGTACTATATGTTATACATATATACTATATATATTGTATATATATATGTTATATACTGTGATTTGCCTGTGAATTTACATCTGATTAATGTTGATTGTGGTTTGATTGTTAAAGTAAAAGTTATAATAAGTGGAATCTTGTACATTTGGTTTTCTTATTGGGGTTGGTGGGTAAATTGTGTTCTTTTGGTTTGTGGATCCCCATGGGAATCATAACAATGACCATAATACCATAGCACCAATCATAGCACCCATCAACCATGCAGCATTGCCTCCAACACAGCATTAGGACTATTGTGGCACACATTACTAGCACATCATCACCAGTAGCCACATAAACCACTGCTCTGAATTCTTGCTGGGCAGCAATGCAATCTACAGTATGGGTTTCTCCTATCGGTCATGTTGGAGTGTTACAGTCAGCAGTACAGTTGATGCTGTTGAAATGGGTCCCGCTGTGGAGTCCACTGTTAATGTTGATATCAGGAACATCAGTGATAAAGTTCAGTCTTCTCTGTGTATAGGCTTTAGCTAGAATAAATTCAGCTCTTAGTATTGTGTTATGAATACATATCTCCAAGAACTATATGCTTTTTTTATTGGAAGGGCATTAAATTATTTGGCCACTTTCTTGGGAACTGACCTGTTCTTTTTCGAAGGTTGTAAGTTCACTTTAGACTGTGAACAAACTGCCATTTCCAAGAATGACCAGCAAGGTACCTGAGGAGCTAAGAACTATTTGTTTACTTAATCTTTAATTGCTGGAGAGAGAAAAAAGAACTATTGTTTTCAGGCTGTGAGGCCCTATTGATTTTCTGGAACTAGCTGACTGAGAGGAGGTTTTAGTTTTGAATCTGTTTTTTGGACTTAGTTTTGGGAATAAACTGAAAGGAGAAGGTTGCCCAACTCGCTGTCTCCCTGCTTCGACTGAATTTCAGTGTGGTTATCAGCATCCAGCTAGAAATCCTCATCTCAGTATAATTTGTCTGTATTTGGAAACCTGAGAAGCTGAAATGAGAGAGAGGTCCCAAGGAGATTAACTCTGCTTTGTTTTCCTCCACACTGAAACTCCTTTGAAAAGAAATTCCAGAAAACTACTGTGGTCAACAAACCATCTTTGCACCCAGGAACACCAAATAGATAGCATCAAAACCCTTTGAGCTTTATCCTTCCTTATAAAGTTTTCTCATTGGCCGTAAGGTGTTTTTTTCCCTTAAATGCAAACATCTGCAGAGACCCTATTTGTTTTTCCTTTGTGTGTGTGTGTGTGTGTGTATTGGGATTTAAAGGGGTAAATAGTTACATTTCCAGATTACAAATTGATGTTAACCAGTTTTGCAACTTGTTTTTAAATAGAAATTTTGTTTCATAATAAATCAATCATTCTGAGTTTTCTGAAAAAAGGCCGGTTAAAATCACTTTTATTCTGGGTCTAACAACAGCGAAAGTAAACAATTGGCCATTTTGATGAGTGAATTGAACATTTACATTTATGGTGCAACCTGTGGAGTAGTGGGGATAGAGAAGCTGCGCCCTCTTCCCACCCTGGTCATCGCAGTTGGATCTGCTGAAGTTGGAGATTTCTTTCAAAGAACACATATTCATTACATCACTTTCCTGCAGCCCTGCAAAATGCTGCACGATTTCATTTGTAATCCATTTATTGGACTGAGGGCCAGAATGCTTCTCATGTGGAAGTCAATGGCAGCTATATCACTTGGAGTAACAGAAATCATTATACAATCAATTCAGATGGCAGAGAAAGTGGAGAAGCACCCTGTGGATGCAGTCTCTTTGATTAGTACCACATTGATCATACATCAACCTCACAGTTGCTTATGCCAATGGTAGCGCGGGGGATGGTACAAGGATCAGCCCCTTAGCCTGAATGTTGAGTCCTGAAGTGCACCTGATATTGAGCCTCAGGCCCTATTTACCATCAAGCATGTTGTGCAGTAACTCAGGGTAGTGTCCTCAGCCCAACCATCTTCAGCTGCTTCATCAATGGCATTTCTTCCATCATAAGGTCAGAAGTGGGGATGTTCGCTGATGATTGCACAATGTTCAGTATCATTCGCAACTCCTCAGATACTGAAACAGTTCAGGTCCCAATGCAGCAATGTCCAGGCTTGGGCTGACAAGTGGCAAGTAACTTTCACGCCACTCAAGTGCCAGCCAATGACTATCTCCAACAAGAGAGAATCTAACCATCACCCTTTGATATTTAATGGCATTACCATCGCTGAATCCCCCACTATCAACATCCTGGGGGGTTATCATTGATAACCAGAAACTGAACTGGACTAGCCATATAAATACTGTGGCTAAAAGAGGTCAAAGGCTATTAATCCTGTGATGATTAACTCACCTCCTGACTCCCAAAGCCTGTCCACCATCTACAAGGCACATGTCAGGAGTGTGATGAAATACTTTCCACTTGCCTGGAATGAGTGCAGCTCCAACAACCCTCAAAAAGCTTGACACCTTCCAGGACAAAGCAGCCCACTTGATTGGCACTACATCCACAAACATTCACTCCCTCCACCACGGACACACAGTAGCAGCAGTGTATACCATCTACAAGATGCACTGCAGGAATTCACCAAGGCTCCTTAGACAGTACCTTCCAAACCCAAGACAACTACCATCTAGAAGGACAAGAGCAGTAGATAGTTGGGAAAGCCACCACCTGGAAGTTCCCCTCCAAGTCTCTAACCATCCTGACCTGGAAATATATCGCCATTCCTTCACTGTCGCTGGGTCAAAATCCTGGAACCCCCTCCCTAACAGCACTGTGGGTGCACCTACACCACATGGACTGCAGCAGTTCAAGAAGGCAGCTCACCACCACCTTCTCAAGGGCAACTAGGGATGGGCAATAAATGTTGGCCCAACCAGCGAAGCCCATTTCCGATGAATGAATAAAAAAAAAAGGAAGCAGTGGTAGTCAGTGGGGGACCAGTGGCCAACAGTAGCCGGTATTCATTGAATGCACTGTTCCCCACTGCTCTACATTCAAGTAAATTTATTTTAAACACCTTGGGCGGAATTGTCCCAAGTGTGGTAGCGGGTGGGAAAAAGGGTCTTTAACTGTCGGCTGCAATGGTGTCTTTTTGCTCCATATCGTCCCATTCCCACCTCATTAATAATGCAGCTACAAGAAATACGCTGTCTCATGGAAGGCGCTACATTTAAACTGCAGCTGTGTGCACACTTCTCAATGTCCAGGAGGGCACCGGTGAAGACATGGCCCCAAAAGCCAAGAGGAGTGCAGCTCCCAAATTCAATGACGCCTCCCTGGGTCACCTTTTGGGCACCATGGAGGCCCGCTGTGATGTCCTCAAGCCCCACTCTGGCCGCAGGAGGCCCAACAGTCTCATCGCTCTGGCTTGGGAGGTGGTGGCAGAGGTAGTCAGTGCCAATACTGCACACAAGAGGTTGGCCACCCAATGCAGAAAATGGATGAATGATCTCATCTGTGCCGCCAGTGTAAGGCAACCAGTTCATTACTTTAAATGCACACACTCACAAGGCCATCACACATTCATTGGCATCCTACTTACTGCCAGCTCAAGGGACATCACCACTCATTTTCTCACACAAACCCACACATCACCATCTGGCTTCATGTCCTCTGCAGACTGCTGCCTCAACCCTCACCATCTTGAGGCCACTTGCACAGATCAATGTATGCCCCTCCCACACACCCTGTGATACCCCCTTCCCCAGCACAGCTCTTGCCCTGCCGCTTCTTCCCTTGCCTGAGGCCATTTCTTCCCCTTCCCCAAACATGCTGTAGCCCTGCAGCTGTTGAAAAGCCACACTCCCCTTACGGCTGGTCTGGTAGGTAGAGACCTGTTCATGAGCCCCCCCCCACCTAAGAGTTATGTGGTGCTGCCTGTGATGTCTTGTGCTAATGACGATGAGTGCTGCCCAAAGAAAGGTAGGCGAGCAAATCTCAAAGTCCCAATCGAAGTGTAGCTTGGCAGGTGCATGTCACTTATGTTCAGCTGTGAAACACATCGACGTGCCCGATGATCCAGCGTTGGTGGGATGACTCCAGCAAGCAATAATTAGATACAAATGTATTGAAATAACATTCCCGTTGTCCAGTGGGAGGGAATGAAAGCTCACCATTGATGGGCGGAGCGGACGATCACAAACTGGTTTCACGACGGCGGTAAACCGATTTTTGGCCTTCTCCCCATATTGTCCTCTCATGCCCGCCATGATGCCCGACACCAACGAGAGTGGAAATTTCCGGCCCTTATTGGTTGTGGCCTAACAGAGAGCCCCTTTAAAGGACATTAAGGGTACTAGCACGTCTTTATTTTTATTATATCTTATTAAAAGAGGCTTCAAACTGTTTCATTGTGATTCTCAGAGCACAGTCAGCAGCCAGCTGTCAGGATTGTGATCTCGATACTATAAAGGAAATTCTCTGAGATTCCCCAGGGTTCAGATTTGAGCTGCTGAGCCACAGCACTGCAAATTCAGCAAAATTGTCAAATCCGGTAATACCAGCCAAGAATTCAACATCCTGGGAAAGGAAGGAAGAATTTCTCTGGTCATTATGTGTGTAACTCCGTTGGTGTTTACCAGACCCGATGTTCTGTGTACTGCTACCAGTATAATTGTCCTGAGTCTTCTGTTCTCAAACTCACTGTGCTTTCCTGTAAGATGAAAGCCGGGGTCTTCTGGCCTGGTCGTGGTGGAACCCGCCGTGGGAGATTCGGCAGCCCTCCCAGAAGTCCACTGACCTTTGGCGGGACCGGACAATCCCGACGGAGGGCGGGGCCAGAAAATCTCACCCCGAAGTGTCCCATCACAATGACTATTTTCAAAGTATGTGTGGCTTTTAAAACGTCCAGGGCAAAATTCAGTTTCTAATTGTGGTTTTCCAAGACTTCCAGGGCAAAACGAAATTTCTAATTAACTCTGATCAGCATTTTATTAGTTTTGATTTGCTAATCTATTCTTGAACTCTTCCCCCCTTTGCTGAGATGTGGACTGCAGTATAATCCCTTCTTTCCTTCTAAGTTAATGGGCATCTTTTTTGAAAAAAAATGTTAAGGCCATAAGGGACGCTATACGGCTTGTAAAAGGACATATTTTTCTCTTTTCTTAAACAGCAAACACAAATCAAAATGGGGGGATGTGTCCAAGTTTGCTTCCCACTGTCTTGTCGAATGAAAATTTGTTCACACGAATGAAAAGGAAATGATCGGTACTCAACTGCAATGATGCGGCTTCACATTTCTCACCCCACCCAATTGACGCTTCACCAGGGAAGCTGTTAAAAATGCCTGGAGGCCAGCTGAGGAACGATGTGGCTTTGTGGAAAATGTAGAGAGTGCTGATTTATCCACAAGGCTTGGCCTGCCTAAAAGGGGAAGTCCTAGATTTGAAAGAAGTTATGTTCTCTAAGTTGAGAACATCCCTGCTCTGTAGGGATGGCAGAATGGCTTTGCCTTGACAGACTCTCCTGAAATGAGGCTTTTGACTGAGTGATTATCACATTTCATTGCAGGTTTTTAAAAAGCAGGCCTCAAAATTTGAATTTCAATGAGTTTGTGGCACTGCTGATGAAACTATGAATCGCATACAAAATATAAACTTCTGAGCTTTTCCTTTTCCCTGATGCTCATTGTGGATTTGAATGTTGAATCAAAGGTCTAAATATTTAATACCTGCGCATTGTTCAATTTCTGCTTCAGGGATCCCAGGGGATCTTTGGTCAAGCTTACCTGAACTAACACATCATACCTAAAATCAAGGGAGTATAGGACATAAGTATGTCAGGCCATTCAACTCCTCCAAACTTTATTGTCATTCAGTTAGATTGTGGATGATCTGTACCTCAGTTCTATTTATCTGCTTTTGGCCTGAACTTTTCAGGCAGTGGGTGGGCTTGGCGGGAGTGGGCGGGGGTGGTCGCGGAGCTGATTGCCGCTCCTGATCGGCTCCGCGCCACCATTTTACGAGGGTGGGCCAATTAAGACCCGCCCAGCATAAGGCACGAGCTGTAGCGCTGAGCGCTGAGCGCTACCTGTGCAGGTGGGGGGAGAAGGGAGGGTCGGGACATGCACGAAAGAGCGCTTCAATCTCCCTAAGGTACGGATCTGCCTCAGGGAGATTGAATCACTACTGAAATTATTAAATAAATGGTTTAAAAATGTAATTAAACATGTCCCCTCATGTGACTGTGTCACATGTGATGGGACATGTTTTTGTGTTTTGGAAACATTTTTTATTTAATTAATAAAAGCTTCAGGAAACCTCATCCCGCTTGTGGATGAGTTTTCCTAAAAAGCGCAAAGGCCGAATCACTTAAACTCACCCTGGACACTCCAACGATCAGTTTCCCACAGGCTGTCAGAAGTTGCCCAGAGGAGGAAGTTTTAGTCTGAAGTTCATCATTCAACTTCTGCATTGTGACGTCCACCTTAAGGTTGGACAGGCAGAGTTAACAATTCCCTTAATCATTTCTTTAATGGCCTTAATAGGCTGTTTACATATCAGCGGGTGTGTAGTCAACTTCGGCGCGCACCCGCTGAATTAAATGTCGCGATGATGTCGGGACACATGCCCGACGCCATCGCGCGCCATTTTATGCGTCAGCATAACGCCAACTGAAACATCCTGCCCTTTGTTACATATCCCTTTATGCTCTTAACTAAGAAGAATCTAACTATCTCAGTCCAGGAAATTTCCAGTGAACCAGAATCCACCACATTTTGAGGTGGGGGAGGAGAGGTGGAGGGGGTGCGGAAGCATTCCAGATTTCCACTATACATAGTGGGAAAATGTGCTTAATTGATTTCACCTAAATAGCTTGGCTCTAATTTTAAGATTGTGCCCTCCTTCTTCAGGATTTTCCCCAGCAGAGAAAATGGTTTCCCTGTCAAATCTCTTTGTCAATTTAAACACCTCAGTTAGATCACCCCTCAACCTTCTATACTCAAGGGAACACATGTCAAGTTTATTCAATCTATCCTCATAATTTAACCTTATCATTCTCATACATCTGCGCTGTATGCATTCCAAAGCCAATACTTTCAAAATGAGACATGACTCAGATAGGGTTTAGCCAAGGCCAAGCTGAAGCATCACTTGCATCACTTTTGAATTCCAACCCACTTGAGACAAATCTCAACATTAGACATGTTGATTTTTTTTTTTACCTGTACACAATCTGTTAGTGATTTGTTTACATAGACAACTACATCACTCTATGCCTCCACAGTACCTAATTTGTCAACATTAAGAAAGTGTACTAATTAATCTCTAAAGTGGATGGCCTCAGATTTCCCATACTGAACTCCATCTGCCATCACTCACTTTGTCTATGGCCCTTTGTGACACCCTGCTCCCACCCACATAATTTACCGTGCCTCCTAACTTAGTTCCATCTGCAAACTTGGATATAAACCCTTTTATTCGTTCATCCAATGTCATTCATATGTATGGTGAAAAGCAAAGGCCCCACGACAGATCTATGGGGAACATTATTTCTCACATCCTGCCTATTAGAGAATGTTCCCTTTATTCCTACTCTCTATCTCCTACCTCCCAAACAATTAGGCTACCTCCAATTCCATCTGCTCTTCTTCTTGTTAATGATATCTGTGCAGAACTTAACAAATGTCTTCTGGTATTCGTTCAGACAGCAACCATAGATACTCCCCCAGCTACCCTTCCTGTGACCTCCTCAAAAAATTCAACTAGATTTGCTAGATCTATCCACCACAAATTCATGCTGAAAGTCAACTCGTTCTTTTCCACAAAGCCTTCTACCAGAATTTGAAGTTATTTAATATTACTCAGCTTCATCCTCCCCCAAATTAGTATTCAGTGCTTTTTAATTTTTTTATTTATTCATTCATTTATTCATGGGAATTTATTGCCCATCCTTAATAGCCCTTGAGATAAAGAGGTGGATATTGATATATTGGAACAACGTGGCTAGAGCTGTGGCTTGTTCTTGAGCACAAGTCTAATGGATAGGATGTGACTGGAGAGAGCGTGAAGGGAGATAGGAGACTCAGCAAAAACATGGGTTCATATGGGGCAAGACCAGGGGGAGGTTTGGCTTGGTGGGCAAGGGGAATGGGGAAACAGCAAAGGCCGTTAAACAAAATGCCTATGTGTTGTTGATTAAAGAAGTACATAAGTTCCTTGCCTAATGTTGGAGGTGAGGATAGAGGAGGTGGTGGAATCAGGTTCAAAGAGAATTGGTAGTAGGGAAAAGAAGTCGGGTAGTCTTTGCTTTCCAGGATGGTTCTGGAGTACTGTATGTTTTTGACAGAGGAGAGTGTGGCCCATTGTTCTTGATGAGGCCCAGCCAAATCTGGCAATTGGTAACTAAATGAAATATGTTCAAGCCTGCACCTCTTGGACTTGAGGAATTTAGGTAAGGGCCATACCTAGGGCATTGACTAGAATGGGAAATAGGAGACAAGGGCGTCAAAGATGAACGTGATGGAGAGCTTAAGCAGAAATGTAAAAAGATGGAGGGCCAAAGGTAGGCAGTTAGGATTTGAAAAGTGCAGCTGTAAATAATTTGCAGGAGAGTTTTTTTTTCCCATTAGCGACAGACACAGAAAGAAGTACAGTTGTAAAGGATAGGAGGATAATGAAGAGCATGAGGAAGTGATAGAAGATGGCCTTGCCTGTGGCAGAGGCCAGGAATAGAAAGAGCATGGGAGACCATGAAGCCAAGGTTGTGAATATGGGTAGGTACGTTTACAGAGGGACGTTTAGGGAAAGCAGGTTAGTGGCTGCAAGGACATCTGAAATTACACTGAAATCACTGAAGATGTGGAATTGCTCAGTGCAGAGTTTAAGAGAAGAAAGTCGGGAAGATATCTCATGAAAAATTTGGGGGGGACTTTAAAAGAGGGAATCTTAAAAGAGAGGTGAAAGGTATGAAACAAGGTGAGCTTCTTGAAGGAGGAGAAATTATTGTAAGTGTACAGTCAGGTTAGCAGATATCAGTCAAAGGCAAAACAAAACTAAAAATACCTGGAAAAACTCAGCAGGTCTGGCAGCATCTGCGGAGAGGAACACAGTTACAGTTTCGAGTCTGCACGACTCTTCAACAGAACTATGTAAAAATAGAAAAGAGGTGAAATATAAGCTGGTTTAAGGGTGGGGGGTAGAGATGAATAGAGGGCCAGTGATAGGTGGAGATAGCCAAAAGATGTCATAGACAAAAGGACAAAGAGGTGTTGAAGGTGGTGATATTATCTAAGGAATATACTAATTAAGGGTAGAAAGCAGGACAAGCAAGGTACAGATAGCCCTAGTGGGGGTGGGGTGGGGGGAAGGGAAGGGATCGAAATAGGCCATAAGGTAGAGATAAAACAATGGATGGAAATACATTTAAAAATAATGGAAATAGGTGGGAAAAGAAAAATCTATATAAATTATTGGAAAAAAAAGGGGGGGAGCGGAAAGTGGGTGGGGATGGAGGAGAGAGTTCATGATCTAAAATTGTTGAACTCAATATTCAGTCCGGAAGGCTGTAAAGTGCCTAGTCAGAAGATGAGGTGCTGTTCCTCCAGTTTGCATTGAGCTTCATTGGAACAATGCAGCAGGCCAAGGACGGACATGTGGGCATGAGGGCAGGGTGGAGTGTTGAAATGGCAAGCGACAGGGAGGTCTGGGTCATGTTTGCGGACAGACCGAAGGTGTTCTGCAAAGTGGTCACCCAGTCAGTGTTTGGTCTCTCCAATGTAGAGGAAACCGCATTGGGAGCAACGAATTCAGTAGACTAAATTGAGGGAAGTGCAAGTGAAATGCTGCTTCACTTGAAAGAAGTGTTTGGACGGTGAGGAGAGGGGAAGTAAAGGGGCAGGTGTTGCACCTTCTGCGGTTGCATGGGAAGGTGCCGTGGGAAGGGGTTGAGGTGTAGGGGGTGATGGAGGAGTGGACCAGGGTGTACTGGAGGGAACGATTCCTGTGGAATGAATGGTGAAGGGAAGATGTATTTGGTGATGGCATCATGCTGGAGTTGGTGGAAATGGCGGAGGATGATCCTTTGAATGTGGAGGCTGGTGGGGTGATAAGTGAGGACAAGGGGGACCCTATCATGGTTCTAGAAGGGAGAGGAAGGCGTGAGGGCGGATGCGCGGGAGATGGGCCGGACACGGTTGAGGGCCCTGTCAACCACCGTGGGTGGAAAACCTCTTTTCTATTTTTACTTAGTTCTGTTGAAGAGTCATGCGGACTCAAAATGTTAACTGTGTTCCCCTCCGCAGATGTTGCCAGACCTGCTGAGTTTTTCCAGGTATTTTTATTTTTGTTTCAGTCAAAGGCAAGTTGTTTTGACTCATGAGCCAGGTTTTCAGTTAAAGCCAGGATTCAATGCCATCGTCCATGCTAAGGCCATGAACATATGAACACACTCACCTGCAAACATACAAATTAGGAGTATGAGTAGGCCATTTGTCCCCTCGAGCCTGCTCCATCATTTGATGAGACCATGGCTGTGATTGCAATTGTGGCCTCAACTCTACTTTCCTGTCTCCCTCCTATGCCTTTTTACTCCCTTAACAGTCGAGAATCTATGGATGGCAAGAACCCTGTTTGTAAGTTATCCAGCCTTCTGGATGGAAATTTAGAGAAGGAAGATGATTGTTGGTCTCTTGAAAGAATCCAAGATGGCAGTGTTGGGCAGAGAGAGCAGGATGGGAGATAGTTTGGAAACTTAGCCCTCAGCCAGAACACTGGGTGAGAAGGTTAGCAAGAGAAGAGGATGGTAGGGTTGGGGCTGTTGCTTGTAAAGAAGCAATGATGGCTGCCTTTATAAACTTCAGAGGATGGCAAGAGAGGGATGGAGGCTGCATGTGCAATGGGGGTCCAAGGCTAGAATGAAAGCGGTAGAGTAGGTAGAGGAGTAATTATTGGCCTGTGTAGGGAGTGTGGAGGCAAAGTATCTGACAGGAGAAAATAAAGGTGGTATGACTGATTGATAGAATGGGGCCAAACAAGATAAAAAAAACAGAGAGTGATATATTGGGTATGGACCGAGCAACAGTCAAAATGCACACATGAATAGACTCAAGTTCAAGAAATATCTAGGAAATAGGAGATGTACAGAAGATTTGGAATAAATGAGAAGAGAACTATGATAATCTGCAGCTTGGTAGAACATCATGAGCAAATAATTTGAGATCATTGCCTGATAGACTACAATTTATCATTATTTAGAAAACTATCATGTTGCCAGGTATAAAATAATTCTCTGCATTCTGTCATGATAATGTGACTTGTGCATGTGGAATATTAATCTTTAATTTCATCGGCAGGTCAAATATATATTGAACTTCTTTAAAAAGACTTTTAAAGCAAGCAAGGACTTAAGACGGCTGCCAAAGGTCACCTGACACTACTGGTATTAGAAGTTGGTCAATTACTGGAAGTTTACAATGTTAGGACTTATGTTCAACTTATGTCCAACAATGCTCAACTTAGGACATGCCAAGGGAAACCTCCTATGGAATTTTACAACTGCTTATGTCAAGAATTACTTCAAAGATGAACTGAAATTTGTGGCTGCTTCTCACCATTTGCATTTCTATAAAGGTACCTTTCAGTCAGAGACAGAAAGGCTACCATGACAATAGCTATATAGAAGGTGTTGATATGTTCTTGATACCTTATGCAGGTAAGAATGACCCATTCAGAATTGATGGCTGGGACATTAAAGAAACTAATCAACTATAGGCCATAATTCAATAGCCAAGGCCTGTCCAGACATGTGCTAATCAATTACCTTCTGTGGAATATTCATCATTGAGAGAGAGAGCTCATGTGACCAGAGTGACCATTTATGAAATGTCTTTTACTACAACACCCCGGAGCAGTAACATCATCTCTCTCCCTGCTGTTGTCAAGTTCGGAGCCCTATCTCTGTTATATTTAGGAATCCATCACAGAGATAGAGAATTTCAATTGACAGGCACTTTGCCTGTTTATATCATACTGAGGGGATGGGGAAGTTTGAAGGACACCTCAAAATCTCAAACCAGTGTTTCCAGGGGAAAAAACAGGACCACCATTAAAAAACTGACTCAACAACAGTAAAGAAATCATAAACAGTGAACTCTATTTTTTTGCCTTTTATCATTGAATCTTAATTTTGCCAAAAGTTAACATCCTCTACTGTATAACTTGTAATTTTGCACGCTTCTGTGTGTGTTTTGCAAAGGTCAGGATGTGGGTTTACCTTTTTAAAAATCTTTATATCTTTACCTGGGTGGGTTTTAGCACTAAATAAAAACTAGTCCTTTATGTTTAAAATTCAGAAAGCCTATCGGACTGAGTTCATGGCAATCAGCACATAAATGGTTAAGTACAGACACTGAGCGTAATCGTCCCAGGTTTGCAATAAGTTCAGTAGCAGGCTGGAAAGAAGATGATTTACCCGCTGGCATCAATGGCGGCTTTTCACGCTCTACCAACCCATTTCCGCCTCATTCATTATGCATTCCTGGGAAACACACCAAGTCGCTGGCAGGGTGGCCTCTGAATCGCCTGCCCCGCTGTCACCTCAGGTCTCCAGTAAACCGGGTGCCATATTTAAAGGCAGCCCCTGCACAGAGCTAGTGTTCTTCAAGGGAAACAAAGCTGCTGGGAACTGCTGGCTGCCAAAGGGAGGAAACATGCTGCCCCCAGATTTAGCGATGTCTCCCCCCTAGCGCCTACTGGATGTAGTAGAGGCCTGTCGCAAAGTCCTCTACCCTATTCTGAGCGAAGACCAGCAAGCAAGGTCACCAATCCAGCATGGGAGGCGGTGGCAACAGTGGTCAGTGCCAGCGCCCTGCAAAAGTAGACAGCCACCCAGTGCAGTAAGAGGGTGAATGGTCCCATCCATTCTGCCAGGCTAAGTCACTCTTCTCATTACTCTCAACTCATCAACCCATCACACATCCACAGGGATCCCACACCTCAAAGGACAACACCTCTAACTCTCACACACACCCTCACATCTCCATCAGGCTCATATCCTCTGGAGCTCATGTCCTCATCCCCTCCATGTCTTCACTCACCGCACAAACATTCCACGCAGGGCCATGCGTCCTGCTCACACTCTCTCCATCTGTTTTCATGCAGGAGAAGCTGGCTCACAACAACAGGTAGAGGTCCCAGACCGGGGTGGGGGGTGGAATGGTCCACATTAGACTCTCACTCACTTTGGGGAGCGTGCCATCTCGCTGACTGGTGATGAAGTGGATTGTGCCTGCGGCGACGGTGAGGTCGGTGGCAAACGCCCACCTGAGGATCCTGCACCACATCATCCCTCTCTCAACAAAACTGTGAGTGAATCTCTCCTGCTTTTGACTCTGCTGCCATGCACTCATTATCTCTACTTTGGTTCAGAGGGAGCATTGCCAAGCGACCGACACCCTCAGCCAGTCAGTCCCTCAGCTCCACCCAGGTCTGCACCTCCATAGTAGAGGACACCTCCTCCATTGAAGAGCTGGAAATAAGCAGCCTGGGAAATCTGTCACAGCATTTACCCACACCCTCCACCAGCGCAGAGACACACACCTCGATGGGACCTAGATGTAGAGCAGGTTTGAGTTCACAATCTGGACACGGCCACCTGTCCGCAGTCGGAGGAGCAGGTTCAGCTGAGCTCCCTGGCACTCAGGGGACTGCCGGAGAAGAGACATCTATGAGGTCCGAGTCAGATGACGAGACTCTGGATTCGGCCTTCCAACTCAGCAAGAGGGAAATGGAGCACCTCAACATCCCTCAAGGTGCTCATTCCCCTCAAGCAGTCAGGCTGGGCCATCCCCTGGGTCATCCACTCAGGAATCTCAGAGGTTGTCCTCTCCCTCCGAGTCCCCTTTGCCTGTGATCCCCTCAAGCTCACCCTCTGTCATCGCAGAGGGAGCAGCTGGCCCACAGGAAGACAGCCAAAGCAAACTGGGGCCCTTAAGGTCTCGGCTATCCAGAGGACGCACGCCAAAGTCATCTGAGGCAACAGGGCCAACCAATGCACAGGCTGTCTCTACCCCTGCTGCAGATGTCAGGGCAGCACCTAGAAGAAGTGGTGGGCCTAGAAAAGTTAAGAATTTCTGATCACAAGGGTGAACACGTCCAGTCACTTTACAATCTGAAAATATATTCATTTTTACTGGGTAATGTGTAATGGTGTCTTTCAGGTTCATTCTCAGACTTTGTGAGTCCTCCCCCTGTATTCCCCCCCTGCCTCCCTACCACCCGCCTCCCCCCAACCTCCCCACCCCACTAGCAGTTTAGCTGCATGCAGACAAACCAGGAATGAATTTGAAGGAAGAAGTGTATGTGTGGCAGGGCCTCATGCAATCATTCTCCAAAGCACATGGAGCCTTCCTTCATCGTCCTCATCTCAATGTCCCAGGCATTCTCAATGCTGCCTGCTGGTTTTCTCTTCAGTTGTCTATCTGAGCTGACCTGCAACTCTGCCCACCAACTGGTCACACTCCCATGCAGCAGCTGTGCTCGTCCCAACACGAGGCTTCTCTCACTTTCAATTTGAGAAGCATGGTGGTTGTAAAGGATGTTTTTAGCTTCCCCATCCTTTTCCCTCCCCCAGTCTCCCATATCCTTTCCCCCTGACCCACCTGGTATCACCTTCCACCATCAAGCAGCATCTATAGACCCTGGGTCTATCTATGCACTGACCAATGACGGCTCACTGTGGCTCTTCAGCAGCATGTGCGGGAGCCCCAGCTGCCTTTTCTTACAGAGGGTGCTGGTCCTTCCTATGTGTAGCCAGGTGACTCCATAGCTCTCTTCTCCGTCATCTTCACTCTCTGTACGCCACAAAGCATACAGCTAAGTCAGCAGGCTCCATGATCCTGATGTACTCCTCCTGCAGGATGCGTGAGAGTTAGCATGGGTGTACCGAGAACCTGTGTTGATTAAGTCTGAAGGCCCCTTAAAGTATCCTGGAGAGCGCTGGCCACCACTTGGATGCCCAGAGATTAGTGAGCTGCCCGAAACCCCATCCACCCCCACCTCTCTCTACCCGACTGATTGGCGGCAGCTTTGCCCACTGGACTGCATGCTGTGCTCTCAGCTCAGGTGCAGGCATTCTCCTAACCCACACTGCAAGGCTGCACTGTTAGCTTGAACCACTGGGGAGAGACTGGTCCAAGCCAGGATGATGACATTGCAAGGGGCTGTGAGCGCTCCATTGTGACTGCTCCATGGCCAGCTTTAGCGAGGAGATTGTACGATGTGCCCAGTCGTCCAACTGTTCTGCTGTCCACTAAAACGATCATTAGTTTGCAGTCTGCCCCCGAGGGTGAAAAGCTCTGGAGCACTTGGTGGCACTTTGACGCCTCTGCATTTCTTGAATGGGCAAAGAAACCAGAGGCTCGACTCCAATCATATCAACATGGCTGTGCCTGAACTGTCCCAGCTGCAGAGGAATGGTCACTTTATACAAGGTTTTGTTAATGCGTGGCTGCTTCCCCCGCCCATCGCACACCCCACTCTTCACCTGCTAGTGTGCTACTTTCAACTGCTGGGCAGCCCTTGCTCCCCGCAACGCACCTCAACCTTGAAATCCAACAGGCGACCCAGGTGAGCACTCCGCAACGTCACTGTGTACTCACCTCTGAGTTCCCCTCAAAGTGCAGCCCACCAAGTCCATGCCTTTTATGTGCTGTGAAACACGTTGGTGTGATTGCATGCTGACATGGGCGGACAATCCAGCAGGGGTGGTGGTGGGGGGGAATGATTCTGGTGGGCTGGGCTTATAATGATATGCAGATTTATTACATTGAGGTTCCTGACAACTCATAGCGGGAAATGTGGCCTGCCATTGATGGGCGGAGCGGATGATGGCAAACTGGTTTCATGGCGTTGTGAAACCGATTTTTGGCCTTCTTGCCATATTGGTCTCTCACGCCACTGAGCATGCCCGATGCCAGTGGGCACGGATGATTCTGCCCATAGTCACATATTGAAGGCTTTACTGTTTTCTTAATTTTAACTCAATTTGCTTTACTCCAAAGTGGATTTGATACAACAAGGAAAATAACAATAAACATTCACTAATGAATCTTCTAGGCATATATCATCACTTCAGGACAAGTAGAGTCTACTCAGATTGTCAGCAAGGTATGTATTGTTTCGTTATATTACACTTCAATTTCAGTTTATTTAATTATTGATCTCAATATGAAGATTTCAGGGACTTCATCACCTAAGATAGATGCCATCCATGCAGCTGCCCTGCTAGTACCTTCCCCTTTTCCCTTGCTCCTAGCCAGTCTCTTACTGAAGTTCTTATGTGCCATCACTTTGGAATTTTTCCTGACATCTCTCCCCTTGAGACCTACTTCCTGATCTCTTGATCTTCCATGCTAGACAACATTGTCAACTGCTGCCTTTCCTCAAGCATAATCTCCCTCAATTTAAAATCTGGTCTCAACAGCTTGCACTCAACACGGCTTCTTTATCTTGACGTTTGTTAGACAAAACCCTGCCTTTGAATTAGACTTACGTTTGCTAATGCCTTGATCTATTAACCATATTTTCAGCATAAAGCACCTATATTTCATGAAGATATCTTGCTAGGAATCACTGCTAAAATTTGTTCTTAATTTTCTTAGTGCCATTGGGAATAGGTTGACATGTTTATTTGAATTGTTTACAATAGTTCATATAATTGATAAGAGGATGTTTGTTTACCTTCAATCTGTATCTAAAAGGCTGTGTCAATAAGAGATGGACATGTGTCTTCAGCTGACATAGCCAGTTACAGAGATGGGGAGACACCAGGTGACCCTCACCCTAAGCCAATGAAAAGAGGTAATTTGGGTTGTTTCCTAATAAGGGACAAGGAACAGTCAGAATTAGGGATGCATGTTACAAACTCAGAGTCTTCTTTGGCACAGATTCACTACTGCTTCTATGGTGTAATTCTTCTGCAACACAATTCAGTGTAATATCACTTCAGAGAAGAAGAAGAAAGACATCAGTTGTGCTGGCAGCATTTAAGGAATCCTGAGATTTGAGGGATAAGAAACTTCCATGCTGCCTTCACTGCTTTTGTTAACAATATTGCATCTTGCTTAGTAAATTCTGCTGACTCATGAGCATTGGTTGTTTGTCCCTCGTTAGGTCAGGCAGAACTGAAGATTCCATTGTTATAGATTCAGAACTTAGAACATTAGATATTTGAATGAAAAGGTTTAGACCTTGAAAACCCTCAAATTCTTACAGCGGCCAACACTTTTCGTACCACTCGCAAAGACTGATTTCACTACCTGATTTCTTCAAATCCTTGCTGGCTTCCCACCTTCCACAAATTCCAATTTACATAAAATTCAGTCCTCAGCAGAATTGGCCTATCTCCGTGGCCTTTCATCCATAATCCTTAGCAATCCTCACTGCCTCTGTATTTCTCTCTTTATATCTGAAATACCATCTTTTCTATCACTCCAGTCACTCCACCCAATCTCTCTACACACCCACCATACCGTGGATTGACATCCTCCTCCACTCCACCTGTCTGAAGTGCTTTGTGGGCATTTTCTACATTAAAAGCTCTATATAAATGCATTTGTTGCATTTGTAATTATTTGGATACAGATAAGAGAGGCTCCTTAGTGATACCATGAGAGGACTTGGTCAGGTTCAATCATAATTTCTCTTTTATATGTTGATTGCTGAATCTGGTCATAATCCTATGCTATGGCAAACATCCTCAATTTGTGCATTGTCCCTTTCTGTTGCAAAAAATAATCTTTTGTTTATGCCAGTATCATTCCTACTTGCATCAAAGCTACAACAGGTTCTGATTTTGAAACATCACTCATTTTTCACACTGCAGTATTCAAGACTACACTAGATTTTTAACATCTGTTATAACTTGGTCATGTGCCGTTTTATACCTTTATTTTCTATCTACCTCAGTAACTCAGTTACAATTTACATATGGAGCAGAATTTGTGAAAGGCAAATAGTTTACCATGCCTAATGAGTTAGCTATCTGCTGGATAACTTTAAATTGCTCCAGATCTGATTTCAGCCCTTCAGCAGGTAACAACTGACCTATGTCTGGCAGGTTTTGGCTTTCTTAACATAATTTTCCGTAACTTGCTTAAAATGAGCTCTTTTTCATAAATTGAAGTGTCATCTTCAATAACTTTTACACCAACAAATTGTATTTATCTCCCTCCTCCACCTCGCAAAAACCCACCAGAGTTTTATGCATTAAACTTAGGATCACCACTGGACCTGAAGGAATGCCAAATACATGCAGCATGATACCTCAAAAAAAAAAATTCAAATGTCATCATCATCAACAACTTGTGTTTATACGGTGTGCTAAATGCAATAAAATGCCTCAAGGAACTTTACAGGAGCATTAGAAAGCATATTTGACACCAAGCTTACATGAAGAGACATGGGGGCATATGGTCAAAAGTATGGTCAAAGAAGTAGGTTTTAAGGAGCATCTTAATGGAGGAACGAGAGGTAGAGAGATGGAGAGATTTAGGGAGGGAATTCAGATCTTAGGGCCTTGGTAGCTGAATGCATGACCGCAAATGGTGCAGCAATTAAAATTGAGGGTGCTAAAGGGGTCAGAATTAGAGAAAGGCAGATATCTTGAACGGTTCTAGAGATTGAAAAGATTACGGAGATGGAGAGGGGTAAGACCATAGAGGGATTTGAAAACAAAGGATGAGAATTTTAAAATTGGGGCATTGCTTAACTTGAAGCCATTGTAGGTCAGCAAAGGGGCCAAAGGGCTAATGGGGCTTGGCTGGGGCAACAGAATTTTGGATAATCTCAATTTAAAGAGGGTTAGAGTGGGGGAGGTTGGGCAGAAGGGCAATGGAATAGTCAAGTCTAAAGATAAAACTGACATTGTTTTCCTTTAAGAGAAGGTCCAGAGGAGATTCTATAGGAATGTTCAAAATCATGAGGAGTTTAGACAGAGCAGGTAGAGAGAGATTGTTCCCAGTGGGAAATGAGTAAAGAATCAGCGGGCACAGGTTCAAGGTGATTGGCAAAACAAGCAAAGGCACCATGAGGATAACCGTTTTTACTCAGTGAATGGTTAGGATCCAGAATGCACTGTCTGAGAGGGTGATGGAGACAGATTCAATTGTGGTTTTCAAAGGGAATTAGATAAGCACCTGAAGAGAAAACATTTGCAAGGCTCCATGGAAAGGACAGGGGAGAGGGCCAAGCTGAATTGCTCTTGCATGGACTCAGTGGACCGACTGGCCACCTTCTGTGTCATACATTTCTATGATTCTATGATTTTAAAAAAGGGTATGGCTGAAGGTTTCATCAGCAGGTGAGCTGAATTTTCTTATAAATTGTTGTTTGGTCAGTTGGCAACATGGGAACATAGGAACAGTAGTAGGCCATTCAGCCCCTTGAACCTGTTCCACTATTCAGTAAGACCATGGCTGATCTGTATCCCAACTCCATCCACTTGCTTTGGCTCCATATCCTTTAATACACTTGGCTAGCAAAAATCTGTCAATATCAAAATTAAAAACATCAATTCAGCTAGCATAGACTGCTTTGTTGTGGGAATGAGTTTGATATTCTGCCACCCTTTGCATTTAGAAGTTTTTCCTCACTCTTCTCCAAAATGGTCTAGCTTTGATTTCATGGTTATTCCCCTTGTCCTGGACTCCCAAACCAGTAGAAAAAGATTTTCCCTATTTATCTTACCAATTCCTATCAAAATCGATTAAATCACCGCATAACCCTCTATATTCCAGGGAATACAAACCTAGTTAGTGTAATCTCTTCTCATAATCTAACCCTTGGAGAACATTCTGGTTGAGGTGTTCCACACTCTTTTCAAGGCAATATATCCTTCCTAAAGTATGGTACCCAGAACTGCACGCAGTATTGCAAATGTGGCTTTGTATAATGTAATTGTCTTGTTAACAGTATTTACATAATCACATGGTGTATTAGCTACATGCAGAAAGCTTCAGACATGGTTTTGCATTAAACAATGATACAGCAAAAAATTGCAATTCAAGATCTTGTCAAAGGCCATTTCTGATCAGTTTGGGACATATCATAAATGTAATATCCAATTTTGGATTCGCTTTGCTCTTCCAGAAATAGAGATTATTTGGATTTTCCAGAGTCTTTCTGTTCACTTTAAGAGGAAGTTGATTGTAACTCCACAGTCTAATTGAAATGCGACATCTACATTGTCATTAATCCTTAGCACCATGCCATGGAGGCCCACCTGCCACATTGTCCCCGCCTGCCACAATGTCCTCTACCCCCACTCTGGCTGCAGGATGGGCAACGACATCACCAACCAGGCTTGGGAGGTGGTGGCAGCGGTGTTCAGCACCAATGCCCTTCAAAAGAGGACAGCCACCCAGTGCCGCAAGAGGATGAATGATCTCCTCCGTTCCGCCAGGGTAAGTCAATCTCAACTCACACACTCACAAACCCATCACACATCCACAGGGATCTCACTCATGGCTGGTTCAAGGGACATTGCAGTTCACTATCTTACACTCACCATCATTGTTCTCATCCCGTCCATGGGACCACTCACCACCCACACATGCCAGGCATATTTATCATCTGGTCTGGCAGACATCTCGCTTACACTCTCTCTATCATTGTTCATGCAGGACAAGCTGGCACACAACAAGAGGGAGAAGTCGCAGGCTGGTGGAGGAATGCCTGAAATCCAAATGCTCACAAACTTTGAAAACAGAGCCATCCAGCTGGCCGGCGAGGATCTGGACCAGTCCTGTGCTGACAGTGAGGTCTACCAAGTGAGGGTCCAGCAGTGCAAAATCCATCAAACAACCATGCTGTGAATGATGTGTCCTGTTTGACAGGCCATTGCCATGCACTAATAATCCTTGCTTTCACAGGTACATCTAGGAAATGGCCGATAGAGTCCATGACCCAGGACCTCCAATTAAGCCCTGAAGGAACCTCTGAAGAGGAATCTGGAAGCACCCTCCTTGAAGTCCTGTCACAGCGCTCACCCACACCCTCCACCAATGCAGAGACACACACCTCAGTGGGACCTAGCTTTACAGTAGCCTGGGGATAACAATCTGGTGAGAACATTGCATGGTCTAATCCACAACAGGCAGCAGCAGGGATTTCCCAGGTGTCCGGCACTCGTGGGACTGCTGGAAGCCAGAAATTTTCTGAGTCCGAGTCAGATGATGAGTCACTGGACTTGGTCGTACCTCAGTTGGTGGAGCTGCAAAGGCAAGCTCGGGAACATCAGGAACGGATGTCTGCTGCATTCCTCAGATTGCAAGGCATGATAGAGGAGTCCGTCCTCCTTCAGGCTGAGGTGATAGTGCTGGAAAGCCAGCACACTGAAGTCAACACTGGTAGGATGGCGGCCGCCATGGAGACTTTGGTCCAGGACGTTACTCCTGCACTGCTGCGCGGGCTCAACTTCATCTCTGATGGTATAGTTGGCCTCCAACTGTATCTACACAAGAGGGATGCCGGGCAGCTCAATCTCAAGGAGTCAGCAGGGGTCCTTGGGCACCCATAGGGAGGAGGATCAGCAGGTGCATGCCCTGGAGCCATCCACCCAGGTGACTCTGGGAGTGTCCGGCCCATCCGAACACCCTCTTCCTGTGACCTCAGCAGCTCCAGATCCACAGTTTGAGGAGGGTGCCACTGCCACACAGCAGGACCCTGAGAGCAGGCCGGGGCCTGCCTCCAATTCACGGCCCTCCAGGGTGCTGCAGTCAGCTGGCTGCCTCCATCTCCGATGTGAATGTCCAGGGAGCACCAAGATGTAGCCGTAGGGTTAGGAAAGTTAAGAAGAATGAGTTGCACAGCCTGGGCACGGGTGCTAATCACTTGTACATAATGTTCACTATTGTCAATAAACTCCCAGGAATGTCTCCCTTCCTATGGCTCCATGTTCTGATGAGCAGTGTTTGTGTCACTCAGATGTGAAACCTTTCTGCACAAGATATAGGCAGGTGTCCCCATCCAGGACTCTTCCCTGTGCTCTGTGCAGCCTTTAGACCAAAGTGATGGTGCAGCCTCACACTCCCTGACTCATTACTGATGCCTGCACCTCGATGGTGCTTGTCATTGCTGCCAGAGCCTGGTGGGCAGGTGCCACAGAGTTCTCTCATTCTCTTTGTGTGCTCTCAGAACCATTAAGGTGGGGCTGGCCCCCATCTCTTTAGCATCTATCTCTACTGATGCTGTGCTCCTGAAGGGCTCAGGTGCTGAAGGCGGACAAAGGATCAGATGCTTCCAAAGTTTTGTGGCTGCATCTCAATGATATGACCCTGATCACAGAGCACAAGCGAGCTGCCCTTGGACAGACAGTAGTCAGACATTATCAGAGGCAATGTGAAGAACTGTGGAGTGTCCTCACTGCATGTCGTCATCATCCTCCCGCAATCAAGTAACTATTTGGGTCTCCACTGCATTTCTATGACATGAGCATTCTCATGGAGTGTATTCTCGCTGCCATAAGCCAGACTGGAGTCAAATGTTCACAGATGCAATGTGAGGATCTATGGGGTCACCTCACTGCATGTCGTCATCATCCTCCACAAATCCAGCCAGT
Source organism: Cetorhinus maximus (assembly GCF_964194155.1). Classification (NCBI taxonomy): domain Eukaryota; kingdom Metazoa; phylum Chordata; class Chondrichthyes; order Lamniformes; family Cetorhinidae; genus Cetorhinus; species Cetorhinus maximus. The sequence goes on from NC_135890.1 coordinate 101,607,101, forward strand.
GTGAGGGCCTTATCCCTGTCATCGTCGCCTTCGAGGACCTCCTCACCCTCATCACCATTGGTGTCCTCCTCAACGGAGGAGACGTCCAGCTCCTCCATCTCTTCCTTAGCCAGCTCCTCTCCCCGTTACAGCGCCAGGTTGTAAATGGCGCAGCAGGCAACGATGACATCATCTGCAGACTGTATTGCAGGACACCACCAGACCGGTCCAGGCACCGAAACCTTACTTTCAGCGCCCCAATGATCTGCTCCACCAAGTTGTGAGTTGCAGCATGAGCCTCATTATACCTTCGCTCTGCTGCAGTCTGAGGCTGCCACATGGTTGTCATCAGCCACGGCCTCTGCGGGTAGCCCTTGTCCCCAAGGAGACATCCCTGTAGCCTCTGTGGATCCTGGAAGACTTCAGGGATCTGTGACTGACTGAGGATGTAGGAGTAGTGGATACTCCCTGGAAACCGTGCGCACACCTGCAGGATGCGTTTCTGGTGGCTGCACACCAGCTGCACATTCAGCGAGTGGAACCCCTTGCGGTTGATGTAGTTCACCGCATGTTGGGACGGAGATCTGAGCGTCATGTGAGTGCAGTCGATTGCACCCTGCACCTATGGGAAATCCGAAACCTGGGCGAATCCAATCGCGCTTGTATCCTGGAAGTCCTGGTCCCAGGCAAAATGCACAAAGTTGTGTCCCCTCGCAAAGATGGCACCCGTGACCTCACGGATGCATTTGTGAGTGGAGGCTTATGATATGCCACTGAGGTCACCTGTGGAGCCCTGGCATAGAAATTGGGCGCCGCGGTCACTCTCATGGCCACTGGCAGTGGATGCCCTCCATGTCCCCGTAGCCCTAAACCCTGCAGTAGCTGGCAGATGTGACCAACCAGTTCCCTGGACATGTGCAGTCTTCGGTGACACTGGTTCTCGGTCATCTGCAGGAAAGAAAGGTGGCGTCTATAGATCCTGGGTGTCGCTAAGCGCCGACCTGCGACAACTCACTGTGGCTGTTCGGTTACCCCTTCTTCCTGAGGTTGCTGCTCCTTCCGCTGCGTAGCCAGGAGTGTCAGTCACCCTCTCCTTCATCCACCTTTGTTCTCTGTATGCCATCAGGCATACAGCTAGTTCACTAGGTTCCATGGTCCTGATGTACTCCTACTGCAGGATGGAAGAGAGACACATGTGTTAGCATGGGTGTACTAAGAATCTGTCCTGGCTAATTGTGAAGGCCCCTTAATGAATCCCGGAGAGTGCTGGCCACCACTTGGATGGCCAGAATTTAGTGCGCTGCATGGCTGCCCAAAACCCGAACCAACTCCGCCTCACTCCACCTGACCGATTGGCGGCAGCTTTGCCCATTGGACTGCATGCTGTGCTCTCAGCTCAGGCGCAGGCATTCTCCTAACCTGCACTGCAAGGCTGCTCTGTTAGCTTGAACCATGGGGGAAACTGGTCCAAACCGGGATGATGAAATTGCAAGGGGCTGTGAGCGCTCCATTGTGACTGCTCCATGGCCAGCTTTAGCAAGGAGATTGTACAATGTGTCCAGTTGTCCATCTGTTTTGCAGTCCGGAGTCTGTGCCGGGGGTCGGGGGTGGAATCATCACTTTATCCAGGTTTCCCTAATGTGTGGCCGCTTCCCTCACCCACCCTCAACCCCCAGCCCAATTGCTTGTGCGCTATATTCAACGGCAGGGATGCCCTTAACCCCACTCCCCAACGCCCCGAAGCTTGAAGTCCAAAAGGCGGCCGTGCCGAGGCTGAGATGAATCATACTGTGTACTCAGCTCCAAACTCCCCTCAAAGTGCAGCCCACCATGTGCAAGCCTTATGTATGCAATTGTGAAACGTGTCGGCTTGCTTTCCTGCCAATGTGGACTGACAATCCAGTGGGTAAGGGGGACTGATTCCGGCAGGCTGGCCTAATAATGCTTTGCAGGTATATTACAATGAGGTTCCTGACGTCCGATGGCAGGAAATGCAGCCTGCCATCTGCGGGCTGAGTGGATAACTGTGAACTAGTTTCATGCCATGGTGAAACCAATTGTGCCCTATTATTCACGTGCCAACAAACATGCCCGACGCTGGCAGGCATGGAAAATCCTGGCCATAGTTCCAAGTCAGGATGGTGTGTGGCTAGCAGGGGAGCTTACAGTGGTGGTGTTACCATGCACTTGTTGCCCTTGCCCTTCTAGTGTTTGGAAGGTGCTGTTGAAGGAGCCTTGGTGAGTTGCCGCAGTGCATCTTGCAGATGGTGCTCACTGCTAGCACTGTGCATTGCTGGTGGATGAACTGAATGCTTACGGTTATGGATGGGGTGCCAATCAAGTGGGCTGCTTTGTCTTGAATGGTGTTGAGCTTCTTGAGTGTTGATGCGGCTCCTCTCATCCAGGCAAGTGGGGAGTATTCCACCACACTCCTGAATTGTGCCTTGTAGATGGTGGACAGATCTTGGGGAGTCAGGAGGTGAATTACTCCTAGCCTCTGACCTGCTTTTTGCAGATAGGACATACCTGGGTAGCTTTTCACATTACTGGGTAGATGCCCAGCGTTGTAACAGTGCTGGAACAGCTTGACTAGGGATGTAGCTAGTTCTGGTGCACAAGTCTTCAATACTATTGCTGGAATGTTGTCAGGGCTCATAGCCTTTGCAGTACCCAAAGCCTTCGGCCATTTTTAGCCATTTCTTGATATCACGTGGAGTGAATCGAATTGGTTGAAGGCTGGAATCTGCGATGTTGGGATCCTCAGGAGGAGGCCAAGGTGAATCATACACTCGGCACTTCTGGCTGAAGATTGTAGCAAATGCTTCAGCTTGTCTTATGTACTGATGTGCTGGACTCCCCCATCATTGAGGATGGGCATATTTGCGGAGCCCCCTCCTCCTGTTAGTTATTTAATTGTCCACCACCATTCACGAATGGATGTGGCAGGACTGCAGAGCATAGACCTGATCCGTTGGTTGTGGGGTCACTTAGCTCTGTCTATTGCATGCTGCTCTTACTGTTTGGCATGCCAGCAGTCCTGTGTTGTAGCTTCACCAGGTTGACACCTCAGTTTTAGCTATGCCTGGTGCTGCTCCTGGCATGTCCTTCTGCACTCTTCATTAAACCAGGGCTGATCCCCTGGCTTGATGGTAATGGTAGAGTGGGGGATATGCGGGCCGTAAGGTTACACATTATGGTTGAATACAAATCTGCTGCTTCTGATGGCCCACAGCACCTCATGAATTCCCATTTTTGAGTTGCTAGATCTGTTCGACATCTATCCCACAAAACCATGATGGAGGGTATCCACAATGTAAAGTCAGGACTTTGTCTCCACAGGGACTGTGCGGTGGTCACTCCTACTGATACTGTCATTCACAATGCATGTCCATGCATCTTCCACAGTGGATTGGGGAGGGCGAGGTCAAGTATGTTTTTCCCTCTTGTTTGTTTCCTCACCACCTGTCGCAGACCCAGTCTATGTCATTTAGGACTCAGCAGCTCAGTCAGTAATGTGCTACCAAGCCACTTGGTGATAGACATTGAAGTCCCCTACCCAGAGTATATTCTGTGCCCTTGCCACCCTCAGTGCTTCTTCCAGTTGGTGTTCAACATGAAGGGGTACTGATTCATCAGCTAAGGTGGTGCAGTTGTTGGTAATCAGCAGGAGGTTCCCTTGCCCCGTTTGACCTAATGCCATGAGACTTCATGTGGTCCGGAGTCAATCTTGCGGACTCCTAGGGTAGCTTCTTCCCGACTGTACACCAGTGTGTTGCCACCTCTGGTTGCTCTGTCCTGTCGGTGGGACGTACCCAGTAATGGTTGTATCTGAGATATGGATTGTAAGGTATGATTTGGTGAGTATGACTATGGCTGTTGCTTGGCTGGTCTGTGGGACAGCTCTCCCAATTTTTTGCACAAGCCCCCCAGTTGTTCGTAATGTTTGCTGGGTAGACAGGGTGGGGTTTGCCACTGTCCTTTCCAGTGCCTAGGTTGATGACAGGTGGTCCGTCCGGTTTCAACCCTTCAAGACTGTTTGATGCAATTGAGTGGCTTGCTCGGCCATTTCAGAGGACAGTTAAGAGCCATCTACATTGCTGTTGGTCTGGAATCACATGTAGGTCAGAATGTTGGTAGATTCCCTTTCCTAAAGGGAGGAAATTAGTGAATGGATGGGTTTTTACAGCAATGCTTTTATGGTCACCATTACACTAACTTTTATTCCCAAAATTTTATTATTAATTGAATTTAAATTCCACCAGCTGCCATTGTGGGAATTGAACCCATCTCCTCAGAGCATTATTCTGGGCCTCTGGATTACTAGCCCAGTGACATTACCACTATGCCACCACCTTGCTACAAATCTATATTTGTTTCTTCTCATCAGCTTCAATCGTCCGTTTTGAAGGACTTCAATTCACAACATGCTTAATAGCTTCATTTCTATTGAATGTCTTCTAGAAGACCACATAGACGTTACGATTGGGTTTACACTCAACTGACAAACTAACTGGTCAGGGAGATCACTCAGCCATTAGCGTGCTGATCCTGCATGTATTCTTGGGGTCAGCCCTTTTCAAAATAATTTAAGTGAGCTTCTACCATTCAACATGTCCGGAATAGAGAATGTGCCGCAAGTGGTGAACTGGAAATCTGGTCAGGAAAAACCTGCAGCAACTTAAAAGGGCAAACAATATTCAAAACAGCAAACTTCTTTAATGAAGGAGTCTCTGGAAATAATTTGTCAACCTCTTATGAGGACATTTGATTTTTGTTTTGGAAGCAATGAGGTAGAGGAGAGGGCCTAACAGACCACTGCATAACCCCAAGAAGAAAGTAAAAGGAGAAAGGTTCAATGTGACATCCACTACACATACCAACTCAACTATATGGTGCATCTAAGTCAACATTAGAAATGTTTAATAACCTTGCCAAGCTAGAGTTACCTTCCAAGAAAATGTAACTTACATTAATACCTTGTTCACATGGCTTACAAGGAATACCCGTTAATGTAGCAGGGTATCAATTGCACCTCTAGCATTTATTTGAAAGCTTTTCTTCACTCACAGCTTTATATGCACTCAGACCAAAATATTCCTCCTGTTGCATATGGCTAACTGATACAAGCAGATCGCACTCACTAAGTAAGGACTGCACATTGACACTTATCCTCACTTATTCTTATCTGCTTGCAGGAGGAGGCAGCCTGTAACAAAAGAGAGAAGGCACATACTTGATGAAAACTGTCCAGCATTCGTGCTGCAATTCATAAAAGGAAGAACTTATATTTTATATAGCACCTTTCATAACCTCAGGATATTCCTAAGCTCTTCATAATCAATGAACTACTTCTAGAGTGCAATCAGTATTGTGATGAGTGTAAGAAACCCAACAAATACAGGACAGAATGGCTTTAAAAAGGGGGATAGGAAAGATGAAAGACAGCCCAGCTCAAGGCTCTGTCTTTTCATTTGATTCTTTCATTCAGTCACTTACTGAGTTAATGAAACACTATACCATATTACTCCTCTTGACCTCCAATTGTGAATGCTGCTCATTTGTAATCTGTTTTTCTATTCTTTCTGTAGGTTTGGATGAAGAAATTGAGAGAGTGTCAAGTACAATAGCATTTTACAGCTCCTCCGAAGCACCAGCTCAAGACATATTCACAGTTGGAGACCTACAGATTGAGGTTGAGTTAGAGGGATGTGCACTGATTGAGGTACAGAGTTTGAGTAAGTATAATCATCTAGTGCTGTCAGAGGAGGGGCAGAAATTTATTAGCTGGAAGATCAGTCTGTATCCTGCCTCAGTTCATGAACCCAGGGAACTGCAAATCATTGAAACATTTTCTACAAGAAGGATGTTTTCTAAGCTTCCTATATTGATAAAATCATTGAGTGCCATGGCAAGTGGTGTGATAAGGATAATGGCCTGCGTGTAGGAGTCCATTAGCTGCATTTAAAAAGCCTTGCAGGATGGTTGTGTGGTATTGCAGTCTCCCATGGAAATGTTAGTAACTCAAGGAATCTGCTGAGTTTCCAATGACAGAGGCTCAAATGCTCAGATTCATCCAGACTGGGCAATGAGCTGGGGGAGGGTTGGGAGGGGGGTGGGGGGGGGTGGGGGGAGGGGGGGGTGAAGAAAAGAAAGACTTGCATTTATATACTGCCTTCATCAAGATGTCCCATAACACTTTACAGCAATGAAGTACTTTTGAAATGTATGTAGTCACTGTTAGAATGCCGGAAATGTGGCAACCAATTTTTGCACAGCAAGCTCCCACAACAGCAATGAGATAAGAAGTGTCTGAAAGAGAAAAAGCGAAGATGAGAGGCAGTGAGGGAGGGAATTCCAGAGCTTAGGACCTAAGTAACTGAAAGCACGTTCACCACTGGTGCAGTGATTAAATTCGGGGATGCTCAGGAGGCCAGAATTAGATGATTAGGAGAGTACAGAGATAGGGAGGAGAGAGGCCACAGAGAGATTTGAAAACAAGGATGAGAATTTTAAGATCAAGATGTTACTTGATCGGGAGTCAATGTAGGTCAGCGTACCTGGGATAATAGGTGAAAAGGACTTGATGCGAGTTAGAACACCGGTAGCAGAATTTTGGATGACCGCAAGCTTACAGAAGGTTGAATGTGGGAGACTAGCCAGAAGTGCATTAGAATAGTCAAGCCCAGACATAACAAAGGCATGAAAGAGGGTTTCAACAGCAGATGAGCTGAGACAGGGATGAAGTTGGGTAGTATCAGGGTATCATTTGTGATTTTGAAAAGAGCAATTTTGGTACTGTGGAAATCTGATTGGTAGAGGTCCTGGGAAAGATTGGCATGGATTCAGGAGGCAACAACATGCTCAATGAATTTGGAGAGGAAAGGAAGGTTGGAGATGGGACTGTAGTGTGCATGGAGGTGGAGTCAAGGTGTATTTTTGTGGTGAGGAGTGACGATGGCAGGTTTACAGGAGAAAGGGACAGCAACTGAAGAGGGAGAACTGTTAACAGTACAGTTAACATGGGGGCAGGGGATGGGCAGTTGTGCGATCAGCAGTTTTGATAGGAGTAGTATTGAGGAAGCAAGGAGTGGGTATCATGGGCAAGATAAGCTAAGTGGGGGCCCGAGGGAAGATAGGAGAGAAACTAGAGAAAGATATGAGTTCAGGGTTAGGGTGGGGGAACTTCAGAAGACGTTTGGCCAGTGGGCTAGTGGAAGAGAGAGATGCAGCAGAAACAGCCTATTGGATGGTATTGATCATAGTGACAGGGAAGTCCATGAGCTCTTCGTCCTTATTTTTGGAGGTGTGAATGGAGGAGACAGGGGAGAGAAAATTAAGAAGACGGTTTGCAGTAGAGAAAAGAATCCAGGGTTATCTTTGTATTCTAGGATGAATAATGAACAGCTTTAGCATTTGAGAACAGGATTTGATCCTGATTCATAAGGTCTACCTAGATCTGGGGGCGGATGGCTAAACCAATTGCCCGCCATACCCTTTCCAGTCTGTGTCACTTGGATGTAAGGGAGTGGACTTCAGGGTTGTACTGGCCAGGGTGAGGGAGATTAATGATTCTATTGGGAACTAAGGCATCAAAAGTGCAATTGAGGGTACTGATGAACAAATCACTAGCTGCAGAGTTGATGTGGTGAACGGAGGGCCTAAGGCTAGATGATTGGAATTTTGAAAGGGCATTTGTAAGTGAATTGGAGAATGGTTTTTTTCCAGGGATGGATAAAAAAGGAGGCAGCTTGGGACATGAATGTGAGATGAGGTTGGAGAGTGATACAAGGACGTGATCAGAGATGACCTGATCTGTGATTGATACAATAGAACTAGCAACGCCACTTGTAATGGCAAGGTCACGGGCCCCCTGAGAGTGCAGCACTCCATCAGTGGAAAGAACTATGCAAAAGTGTTTCCCCTAGTTAATTGGTGCCATTAGATCCACTGTCAGACTGATCAGTGGCCTGGTGAAGCAGTGCCTAGCAGCAAGAGAATGCCTCAGGTGAACACAGATGATAGTGCTATCTCTAAAGGCTCACTTGCCTGGTAACTCTCCCTGTTGGCTGCACGCGTGAAAAAAAGTGCAAAGGCTCAGGCTACAATAGTGTAAGTGATGGATCCTGTCACTGATGCAAAGAATCAATGATAATTTCCTTTAAAGAGTCTCTTACCTTCTAATGTAATGCTGATGGATGATAAGCAGAAATGTACTAGTGGTGGAAACAGCCAATTTCAGAATTTTTATAGGGAATCCACCAATGTCTCACTAAAATTAAAATGGGAGATCGAGAGTATCCTCTCGAAAATTAGTGGTGGAAATTGTGAGACACCCTTTTAAGGAAGAATAGAGGAAGATGATTTTCTCTATAATTAACCATGCGTTGTCAGCTGTGGAGTTCGTAGCACTGCAACATGGTCATATTTGGTTGTGGATTCAATTCCCATTCCACAGCATAAAAAACTGTCCTGGCACTCCAGTGCAGTACTGAGAGAGTGCTGCCCTGCGGGAGGTTCCGTGTCTCAGATGTGATATATTAAACTGAGACCCTGTCTGTCCTCTGTGTGGACATAAAAGATCCCATGATGTTATTGAAAGAAAAATGGGACAGTTATCCTTGGTGTCCTGGCAATATTTATCCCTCAAACAATATTATTAAAACAGGTTATCTGGTAATCATCACTTTGCTGTTTGTGGGAGCTTGCTGTTTGTGAATTGGCTGTCATTCAGTGCAATAGTGACTATACTTCAAAAAATGCTTCATTAGCTGTAAAGTATTTTGGAACCTCATGAGGTCACAAAAGATACTAGATGAATTCAATCTTTTCTTTCTTTCATTTAGGTATTCGGATTCGCAGAATCCACACTTTTAAAAGTCACACTGCACATAATTTTTAATTAGGCCATTCATTACTGCTTAAAAATAAGCACACCCACACATTTAATTGTAAAAGTAGCTTCAGTCTTTGTGAGTTATGTGGGGAAATGGAAATGGAAATAGATACCAAGATTTTGGAAGAGGAAAGATGGATGGGAATGATAAAAGAAGAGAGTGTAACATAGAGCAAATGGTTTGAGTGAGTGGGGATTGACAGAAGTTATTGAGAGGGTCATAACTGTAGGTCATTGAATAATTAGATGTGCGGATAGAGAGATAAACAGCGCAGATGGACAAAGTTGTGTGGTTTTGTACCCACTCAGTGGCTAAAGTGAGTCACACAATAGAGAGGAAAGATCATTTGTTGAAGGGAACCGAAGCCCATATAAACTCTTCTGGATGAATGGCGCTGATGACAGCCAGCCTGAGGTACTAAAAATGTAAATAGCTCAGAGGTTGTAAAATAGAAATATAAAACGAATGTCCTCTGGAATGGTGCAGCACTTACTGATGATAATGTGAAACTGAGTAGAATAATTGGTTATAATCTGTTGTTGGACTGAATGTGTACAGAAGCTGAGCGGATGTGGACTGAAAATAGATACAAGAGAAAAGAGTCAGAAAAGACCACTAAAAGTGACCAAAGAGAGGCTGAGAACACTAAACACTAAGACTTGGATTTTCGCTCCTGGGTGGGCTGTGCAGGATCGGGGCATTTCCCAGCTCCACAAACATGACCCAGGAAAAAGAGGCCCGGAAGGTCAGATTTTCAATGTGTGGGGCTGGGGCGCTAGATTAGAAATCTGGCCCGCTGCCCTCTGAACGAGTGCTACCGGGTGCTGGACAGAAGGCCTGCCTCGTGCTCCAGTACTTTGTTTAAGTGATTTCAAAAATTAACAAAGCAGGTAACAACGCCCCAGCCCTCACTCCTCCCACCCCTACACACTCATTTCCATCCATGCCAGTCCATGCTACCCCCACAGCTTCTCATACATCTATGGCACCCAATGCCCCTCTACCCACCCCATGGCCCCTCATATACCCTATGCCAACTCATGCCCCTGACTCATCCCCAGACTCTTTATAGCCCTTATGCCAACTTAGTGCCTACTCATGCCCACCCATGCCCCCTACCCACCACCCTTTGCTATTACCCCTCCATCCCAACTCACCCAGTATCCATCATGGGCAAATCTCAGGAGCCATGCTGACATAAAATACAGTTATGTGTCTGTTGATGTAACTATTGAAAAAAAAAACACCCATTGATAGAATAAATTCAATACATTGAAATTTCTTCAACTAATTTCTTATGAAAACCTACATTTCTATTCTATAACCACTTGGAGCTGTCAATCAAACTTCTCACTTGAAAAGCACCCCACTGTGATAACGCTAGGTTGTAAATTCAGTCATGCAGTACAAATCCTAATCATAACCCCCAGGCTTATTCAACAGGCAGAGTGAAATAACAAGCATGGATTTTTAAAAACTCCACTGTTATGATCCCAGCTGAGGTTACCACTGGACAAGCCTGATCCCAGGGTGGAACCCGGCTTGATAGATCCTAACTTTTATTTTTTGTTTTGATATGTGGCTACTGAACAGAGTCACAGAAGTCATCTGATGAACTTTTAATGAAAGAATAAAACATTTATTAAACCAGAAAAGATGAACTATATTACAATACCCTTTCGCCCACACCAATACTTTTACAGATACATTCAGATTCATAAGGATAACACAAGTTACAAAAACTATCTTATACTTTCATGTTTACAGCAAGAACATATAAACCAGTAGGCAACCTGTGGTCAGACACACCACACTCTGAAAACAAGTGACAGATGCCACCCCAAACAGATGCTATGAATCTCTCCTCAACTCCCCCCAGACGCTTGTCACTCCATGAGCCAACTAGTATCACTGAAATCCTTCTTTCACATGAGGGTTTCCAATCTCCACTCCAATCAGATGCCTTCTGCAAGGATCCTCCTCCGGGGTTTTGAACTCTCCTTCCGATGTCCCTCTCCCCTTGATTGCCATGTGCATTCAACTTTCTTCCACACACTCGTTCTCACTGACTCAGCCATGCTAACATAACACCACTGCTTCACATGCCCATAGTAAAGAGTTACAGGCCTTCAGCTGTCTCTTTCGATCTTCTGACTTCTCACAAGCCGTTTTTGCTTTAAATCTGCTTCCTGCAGCTTTTCTTTGCTTTAAGCTTGTAGCTTAGAGCCTTCCTCTCTGCAACTTAATGTCACTTCCACAAAACAGCACCTTTTCCAGACTCCTGTTCTTCCTTTGACTAGAAGGCCTGCTTGGGACCCCTCCTTTCTGTCTCACTTCTTGGCTTTGGGACCTTTCTGTTCTTTTGGGAGATCTACTCTCTCTGCAGTTCCCTCTCCCAGTAGACTGCTGACAACTTGGTATCGCCCTTGAGATCCAGAACTCAATTGACATTCACTGTTACTTTAACTTTAGAGCAATGACTCCTCAGATACTGAAGCAGTTCATGTCAAAATTCAGCAAGACCTGGACAATATCCAGGCCTGGGCTGTCAAATGACAAGTAACATTTGCGCCACACAAGTGTCAGGCAATGACCATCTCCAACAAGAGAGAATCTAACTATCGCCTCTTGATGTTTAATGGCATTACCATCACTGAATCTCTCACTACCAACATCCTGGGGGTTACCATTGACCAGAAATTGAACTGGACTAGCCATATAAATACTGTAGCTACAAGAGTAAGTCACAGGCTAGGAATCATGAGACGAGTAACCCACATCCTGACTCCCCAAAGCCCGTCCACCATCTACAAGGCACAAGTCAGGAATGTGATGGAATACTCCTCACTTGCCTGGATGAGTGCAGCTCCCTCAATGCTCAAGAAGCTTGTCACCATCCAGGACAAAGCAGCCAGCTTGATTGGCATCCCTTTCGCAAATATTCACTCCCTCCACCACCAACACACAATAGCAGCAGTGTGTGCCATCTACAAGATGCACTGCAGGAATTCTCCAAGGCTCCTTCGACAGCACCTTTCAAACTCACAACTACTACCATCTAAAAGGACAAGGGCAGTAGGTAGATGGGAACACCACCACCTGGAAGTTCCCCTCCAAGTCACTCAACATCTTGACTTGGAAATATATCGGCGTTCCTTCACTGTCGCTGGGCCAGCTTCCTGGAACTCCCTTCCTAACAGCACTGTGGGTGTACCTACACCACATGGACTGCAGCGGTTCAAGAAGGCAGCTTCTCAAGGGCAACTAGGGATGAGCAATACATGCTGGCCCAGCCAGTGAAGCTCACATCCCATGAATGAATAAAAAAAACTAATCTAAGTTTCTTAGACTTATTTCCCTCAGCCACCTGTTCCTATGATAACTAGAGAGAGACTTAAACTGCTCCTTTTAACTTACAGCATGATGACCAACTAAAATCAAACTGCTTTTGGTTTCTCTGTGTGTGTGTGTGTGTGTGTATGTGTGTGGCTTCCCTCTCTGGGCCCCTGTTGCTAGGCAACAGCACAGTTTGCTTTAACTCCTTCAAATGTCATAAAAACCTCATTAGAAATGCAGGTATACAAACAAAGCTTCTGACCTGCTGTCTCCAATCAAAAATGAAACTAGAAACTAGGTTTCACCTTTTAACCCACAAATAGAAAAAAAATACATTGAACTTAAACTTCAAGATATACCCTATTCCTAATACACCCAAATACAAGTATAACTTACTTAAACTATCTCTATTTCCTAACACCACACTTTATTAAAATTTTAAAGTCCAGCAGAGTTAAATCCCTTGACAGCTTTGAGAGTTCCAGTGAGCTTTGGCAGTTCTTTGACAGCTTTGGAAGTTCTTTGACAGCTTCGACAGTTCCAATGAGTTTATGCACTTTTTAAGCACAATCATGCCTACATTTAGTAATCCAAAAGTACATCTGGCCTGGCCCAAAGATATCCGAGCTATCCAAATACATCCACAAGGTTTAGATCTGCTCTTACCTGGTCTAACCTGCACACTTCGGGGTTCTGACACCTGCCTCACCAAAATCACACATAAGCAGAGGCAGCCGATGACTTATTTAGGCAGTTCCTTTTTTGGACCACAAATATGCAATTTATGACCCAACCCCGTTCCCCCCTGCCACCGCCCCCCCCCCACCCCCAGCACCCCCCCAACCCCTGCCCCTGAGAAAATGGTGGAGGTGGGGTTCAGGAGCAGGACCAGGGAGCTTTGGATTCAAAACTTCAAATTAATGAAGGTACTGGATAATACAGCTGGAGAGGAATTTTGTTAAAACTAGAGGATTATTTTAAAAGTGAAAAATAAGCTGCAAGCTATCTGGAAAGAAAATCTTTAACAACATCTTACCTTTGGCTAAGAGGCTACCATACTAGATAGATTTTTGTAAAATTAATGGCAATCTGCTGCAGTGGATTGAGAAGTGGTTGAATATTTAGGCAGAAATTTGTTGTCAAAAGCTTTGGATCTGCTTGGAGACTGGCTAACAGTGATGTCCCACAGTGATTGCTGGCAGGATCCTATTTTTTATTTTCATTAATGATCTAGATGTAGTTGTTAGGGGAATGATCCATAAGTTTGCAGTTGATACCAAACTATGTGCAAGTATTCAAACTATAGAGGATGCTCAACTGCTGCAAGCAATGTGCTGGGAAATGGGCTCTTGTTTGACAAATAACATTTAACTTGGTCATTTTGAGCACTTGCGGGCATCTAATGCTGAATATACACAAACCCTACAGGGAAAAGAATTGAAGGCAGCGGTGAAAGAAATAGATATTCGTGTTATCGTGCATCATTTTCTGAAGGTTCCTATGAAGATATTGCCAAAACAAACAGGTTGTACTCACAGGAGAATTCGCTACAAAGCAAAACTGTTTGTCCTTGTACAAGACCTTGGTTAGGTTTCTGTTGGAATAGATTCTAGACATCTGTTAAAACTAGTAAATTTAGGATTGGAGTCAGGGAAGAAGTGATCAGCAAATGCAATGGATGCTTGAATAGGACATTAATAGCGTAAATGATGAAAGCATTGGAATAATTTAAGAAATAGCTATGATAGGTGGACTGTAGGATCTTTCTGGATGAATGAGCCAAAATGGGATGAATGGTCTTATTCATCTGTACTTGCTCTATGTAACTGCAAATATGATATTATCACTCAATGATCAACAACAGCAACTCACATTTATATAGATTCTTTAAAGTAATGAAACATCCTAAGGCCCTTCACAGGACTATATCAAGCAAGATATGACCCCAAGTGTTGTGTACAATTCAGAATATTAGTCTTTAATTTCATCGGCTAGTCAGATATATACTGAACTTCTTTAAAAGGACTTTTGCCAAGAAAAGAAACTGGCTTTTAATTGGATGCTAATTTGCATTTGTGAAAACCACATTCCCCATCATGGACTCATCAAGTCTGTGCAGCCCTCAGACTGCCAATAGCATTTCCTTGCAGGTATAAGAGCCCCCTTTATACATTATCTAGAGGGAAATGGACCATTCAAGGAATTAATAGCTGAGACATTAATATTCAATCACCTTTGGCTATCACAATGGCTAACAGGATACAATGAATTAATTGTTTGACCTGTTGGAGGCCACGATTGATCTACAGAGCGTCTAACAACACATGAGAGAGAATCCCACTACCAGAGGGGACAATGACTGTGCCGTTTGGAAGCCAGTTACATGACAGCAGCTATCTTTACTGCCCAAAAAGAAAAAGGCAGCACACGCTGCTGAAATCGGAAAAGGAGTCTGCAGAATGGGTCAGTAACATCAGGCGGAATTTTCCCATAATGAAACTAAATGGGGTGGGGGGGTGGTTTCAGCAGTGACCAGCCCGCTGTCCGTAATGGCGCCCGATTCTGCACTTGGAGCCTCATTAATTACGCAGAGGCATGTATCAGTCCGAATGACCTGGCGGGTCAGGAGCAGATTTGCCCGCCTGCTCTCAGCTGGCGGGTTCGAAAGTCTGGGCGCCATATTTAAACTCCAGTCCTACACGCAATCTCATTCTCTCCAGCCCACCAGAGATGTCTGGCAGCTAGAAGAGGATGGCCGAGAGCCTGAGCAGGAGGACAGCACCCCGCTTCATGCACCAGGCCTTGATCAGAGGGGTACAGGCACATGCTCTATCCCAAGGATGGCTGCAGCAAGCACAGCAGCCTCACCTCTCCAGCCTGAGAGACTGTTGCAGAGCAGGTCAGTGTGGCTGGTGCCTGCGCCCAAAGTGCCACCCAGTGCAGGAAGAAGAAAAATGATCTCATCCGCTCCACCAGGGTAAGTCATCCTTCAACACCCTCCAAATTCAAACTCTCCTCATGGCATCATGCACTCAAATGGCTACTCTCTTCAGCAGTTTCATGCAGCCATTAGCGGGGGACACATATCAACACTCATTCTCTCACTGAGACGTTCACGTCACCACCATCCCATCTATCATGTTGCTCACACTCCACCCTCTGGCCCTTCTGAGGATGTCTCACCACACACAGGGGACATGCATCTCACCCAACCTCTGCTCCATCCCTTCTCGTCAAATGCCTTTCTTTCTTCTTCATATGGGCCAAGCTGGCGCACAACGCCACGAGAGAGCGCAGACCGGAGGAGGGACGGCCGACATCATCGTCCTCACTGAGTTTGAGGAGGTTGCAGCCAAGCTGGCTGGGGAGGACAGGGATCGCTCCTGTGGGGAAGGGCAGATAGGCCTCTCCCACCAACCCAGTGCAGATCACAGCTCCATTGCTTCACCAAATCCTGACATTCGCAATAGTCACACTGCAGTCTTATCCAGCTCATGCTCATTAACTGAAACTCTATTTTCTATTTTCTATGTACCAGCAGATTGAGGCCCCCAAATCATTCCAGCACCACCAGTGCATGCCACCATTCTTCATCCAAGGAGGATGCTCCGGAAGAACCGTCATGGCACCAGGTCAGAGACACATACGTCGGTGGGGCACAGCTGTAGATTAGACTCAGACTCACTTTCTGGGGAATACCTCACTGACACGTCCCTGCAGCAGCCGGAGGCAGGGACAGCCCAGGTCTCTGGCACTCGGAGGGCTACTGGAGACCAGCCGCCTGCTCGGTCCGAGTCAGACGATGAGCCTCTGGAAGCGGCCGCCAAATCTATGCTGGAGATGCAATGACAGGTGGCGGGAACATCAGGCAGCGATTCGACAATCACTCAGCAGACTAGAGTGAACGATGGTCGAGTCTGTCCGTGTTCTGTCTGATGTTGTGGCTCTGACATGCGAGCGCCTCAAGGTCACCATGGGAAAGCGACCACCATGGAGACCTTGGTCCAGCAGGTTTTGCCAGATTTGTGCTTGGCCCTGCACTCCATGGCCACACACCCTAGTGGGCACCTTCAGAAAGTAGGTAACATGGGGACGAGGCACCTTGACCCCCCTCTAGATGCACCGTCTCCTGCAGGAGTCAGGGCGGGGCCTTGGGGCACCCACAGGGAGGATGAGCATCAGCCGGATACCCCGGGGGCCTCCTCTCAGGGCGCTCCAAAGTTGCAGCTGCTCACAGCCTCCTCTGTCTGTGACCCCACCCACTCCAGCTTCTGAGGCCAGCAAGGGTTTTTCTGCCCCAGGGCAGGTGACCCTTATCAGGCCAGGGCCCTCCAGGCCTCGGGCCATCAGTGTACGTCCATCAAGGTCATCACTCACACCAGGACGAAGCAGTCAGCAGGCTGTCTCCATCTCTGCTGCAGATGTCGGGGCTGCACCCAGGCACAGCGCTAGAGTTAGGAAAATTAAGAAAAATTGATGTCACTTTTGGGTCATGGGTGTGCTAGACATGTAGGCCCTAATAATCGCTTGACTGCAGGAGCATGATGACAACATGCAGTGAGAACACTCCATAGATCTTCACATAGCCCCTGAGAATGTCTGACCCCTGTCTGGCTGAGGCCTGATGTCTTGCACTCTTTGATCAGGATAATATCATAGAGATGCAGCCATGAAACTTTAGAAGCATCTGATCCTTTGTTCACCTTCAGCACCTGAGCCCTTTAGGAGCACAGCAACAGTGGTCACAGATGCTGAAGAGACAGGGGCTAGCCCCACCTTCAAGGTACTGAGAACACACCGAGAAAATGAGAGAACTCTTTGGCGCCTGCCCACTACATTCTGGCAGCAATGACAAGCACCATCATGATGCAGGCATCTGTAATGTGTCCAGGGAGTGTGAAGCCAGACCATCACTTTGGTCTGAAGGCTGCACAAAGCACAGGGGAGAGGCCTGCTTGAGACAACTGCCTTGATCTTGTGCAGAAAGGTTTCACATCTGAGTGACACAAACACTGCTCATCAAAACAAGGAGGCACAGGCGGGAAGACATTCGTGGGAGCTTATTGGCAATAGTGAACAGTATGTACAAGTGATTAACACCCGTGCCCAGGCTGTGCAACTAATTCTCCTTAACTTCCTAACCCGCCTTGGTGCTCCCCGGACATCCACAGCAGAGGTGGGTGAAGCCTGCTGACTGTGACGCCCGTGTCTGTGATGACCTTGGTGGGCATCCTCTGGAGAGCCAAGACTTGGAGGGCCCCAACCTGCTTTGGGGTCCTGCTGTGTGGCAGTGGCACCCTCCTCGGCCTGTGGAGCTGGAGCTGCTGAGGTCACAGGAAGAGGGGAGTCGGTTGGGCCGGACACTCTGGATGGTTGGGCCCGGAGTGTGCACCTGCTGATCCTCCTCCCGGGGGCCCCAGGCTGACTCCTTGAGGAACAGGGCTAGCTGGAGTGAGATTGAGCTGCCCAGCACCCCACCAGCATACACACTGTTGGAGACCAACTATGGCATCAGCGATGGAATTGAGCCTGTGCAACAGCACAGGAGCAAAGTCCTGAACCAAGGTCTCCATGACGGCCGCCATCCTACCAGTGCTGACCTCGGTGCATTGGCATGCTGGCGCTATCGCCTCAGAGTGAAGGTGGACAGACTCCTCCGTCGTGCCTTGCAGTCTGAGGAGTGCAGCGGACATCCCTTCCTGATGTTCCCGAGTTTGCCTTTGCAGCTCCAGCAACTGTAATGTGACCGAGTCCAGAGGCTCATCATCTGACTCGGTCTCAGCAATGTTCTGGCCTTCAGCAGTTCTTCGAGTGCCATAAACCTGGGAAATCCCTGCCTCCACCTGCTGTGGATCGGACGCCACAATGTACTCACCAGATTATGACCCCGAGGCTACTCTAAAGCTAGGTCCCACCGAGGTATGTGTCTCTGTGCTGGTGGAGGGTGTGGGTGAGCGCTGTGACGGAACTTCAGGGAGGGTGCCTTCAGATTCCTCTTCATGGGCTGCTTCGGGGTTTGATTGGAGGCCCTGGGTCATGGACTCTGTCAGCTGTTTGGCAGATGTGCCTGCAAAAGGAAGGAGAGATAATTAGTGCATGGCAGTGGCCTGTGAAACAGAACATATCACTCAGCATGGTTGTCTGATGGATTTTGCACTGCTGGACCCTCACTTGGTAGAGCACCGCCGACCTCACAGTCAGCACAGGACTGGTCCAGATCCTCGCCAGCCAACTGGATGGTTCTGTTTTCAAAGTCGATGAAGACTTTGATTTCGGGTATTCCGCCACGGGTCTGCGACCTCTCCCTCTTGTTGTGTACCAGCTTGTCCTGCATGAATAGAGATGGAGAAAGTGTAAGCATGATGCCTGCTAGTCCGGATGATAAGTATGCCTGGACTGTGTAGGTGGTGATTGGTCCCATGGATGGGATGAGGACAATGACGATGAGTGTGACAGAGTGAATGGTGATGTCCCTTGAACCAGTAGTGAGTGAGATTCCTGTGGATGTGTGATGGGTTTGTGAGTGTGTGAGTTGAGAATGATGAGAAGAGTGATTTATCCTGGCGGAATGGAGGAGATCATTCATCCTCTTGTGGCACTGGGTGCTGTCCTCTTTTGAAGGGCATTGGCGCTGACCACCACTGTCACTGCCTCCCGAGCCGGGTTAGTGCTGTTGCTGTCCATCCTGCAGCCAGAGCTGGAGTAGAGACATCCCAGTGGGCCTCCAGGACATCCAAAATTTGCTTGAGAGACGGGCCACTGAACCTGGGGGCTGCAGTCATCTTCAGTTTCAGGGCTGTGTCTTCCGTGCAGCAGTGGTGGTCTGGAAGCACTGAGATGTGTGCTTGTGGCTGGACTTTAAATATGGTACCCAGCGTGATGTGGGGTGATGGCGGACGGATGAATGAGAGCCCGCCCACAGTGGAAATGGTGTGTTTCCCGGGAAAGGTTTGGGACAATATGGCATGAAAAGCTGGCATTGCGGCTGGCAGGTAAAACATTGTACCCACTGCTGCAAATCTGGGACCATTCCAACCGGAGAATTTCAATGAAAAGGAATTGCAAGCGTCATAGCATCCACTTTGGATAAAAAATGGATCACAGTTCAGAAGAGACTGTCTCCACAAGAATAACCAACTTACATTGTTGCAACACCTGGAATTTCAAGACCACCCAAAGGAACATTGTAATGTATAATTTTTCTTTCTTATGGACTTTAACTCATCAATTTCACCTCCTCCACTCTAACTTGTTCTGTTGTGCATACTAGTATATGTGTGTGTATGTCACCGGGATTAGGGGCGTGTTTTTAACCTGTTTAATAAGTCATATATTTTTACTTGAGTGAGTTTTTAACAATCAAACTAACTCCTTACTTGTTAACGCAAGAGACCGGGCTGGCTTATTTCTTCATTTTGCTTTACATATGGTCAAGCACATCCAGGATTGAAAAAAAAATCACAGCTTTTTAAAAATTCAAACTTTGTTATAGCCAACCTCAGAAGTGGGAAAGAGGAATTTATTTACCCCTACGGACTTGGTTGTAACATAAGTCACGTAAGGAGATAATAGCTGATAACCAAAAGGCTTGGTCACAGAGGTATGCTTCAATGAGTGTCTTAAAGGAGGAAATAAAGGCAGAGAAGCAGAGAGGTTTAGGAACAGAATTCCAGAGCGTAGGTCCTGAACTGAAGGTGCGGCCACCAAAAGTGGAGCGGTTATAATCAGGGATACGCAAGAGGCCAGAATCGGAGGAGTGCTGTTATCTCAGAGAGTTGTGGTGCTAGAGGAGATTATAGATAAAGGGAGGGACAAGACAATGGAGGTATTTGAAAATAAGGATGAGAATTTCATAATCAAGATGTTGCTTGATCAGGGGCATCAATGTAGGTCAGCGAGCACAAGGGTAATAGGTGAATGGGACTTGGTGCTTTTAACAGCACGGGCAGCAGAGTTTTGGATGGCCTCAAGTTTACAGAGGGTAGAATGTGGGAGACCAGCCAGGAGTGCATTGGGATCATCAAAAATGACATTATTAATCAATGATCCAATAGGAGCCCTGACCTCAGAGGGAGCGAGCAATCACTCATAATATTTAATTGCTGCTGCTGATTAATGGGCCACATCAATTTTCAGACTAGTTTTTATTAAGTAGTAGATTGATTACAATTGATTACATTTGGTGGTCTCTGATTGAATGAATTAATCCAGGGGACAGGATACTGGAAGGGGCTCCTGAATTAATTAATTAGTGCCAGGGACTTGATGCTTGGGTTAATGAATTATTAACAGGGAATTTATATTTAGGAATATCTGGATGGCTGACAAAAAGCGTGCAGTCTCAAAGAGCAGGTTTGGATTATGACAGATTGGCACAGTGTGTTTCTAGCTATAATTCCTCCTTGTATGACTCTCACAATTTGTGATTTTCTGATCTTTGTCTCTGTAGTGCTTGATGTTGTCTGCTCAGTGCTTCACTGCAGCTGCAAACTTTCAGTCTATTCATCTATTCGAGCTGCTGTCTTTTCCCCAACGATGCATTTAAACCATTACAATGGTCTCAGTGCTCTTGGATTAAAAATGAATGGATCAGTCAGGCTTGCACACCTGATTATTATCCAGTAACTCCTGTTGCAAAGTGTTTGTTTTGGACGTTCAGTAAAAGCGTGCGTGGGCTCAACTGTACTGACCTTATGGTTGAACAGTCTGCTGATGTCTTGACCCAGGCATGAAGTGACCAGTCTCTTAATGTATTGAATGGACATGGAAGCTGTATCATAGTAAGACAGGCAGGAATAGAAAGAAGAAAACTAGGGACCAGAAAAGACTGCATTTGAATTTGGGGCAGTGTGAATGTGAGCTGTGTTTGATTTATCCCAGATCAAGACAAATTTGAAATTTTGCTGAAAATCATATTCATTATTCTGTCAGATTGAGGCTGTGTGTGTGTTTGGAATAATTTATATTGTAAATAAATTTAAATGGTTGCTTCCTTTCCCCCGCCCCCTCGAAGCGCATCAGTATTATGAGTTGCAGAGGGTGACTTCAAGCTTATTGCAGTCTTTAATTTAAATTTTATTGTAATATAGGGACCACATCTCCAACATGCCATGCACTCGCTTGCCGCATTTTTATGGCGGATGACATTAGGGAGTCCAAATGTCCTGCCATGGAGAGCTGGAATACTCCATTAGCATATTTAAATAGGGCTCGCACACAGCAAATGGGATTCTGGTTTAAAATTGACTGTTGCTTTATGGGTTTCCCAGGGGGCAGGAAAGCAATAGTGAAAGGGAGGCAGGAGCTGCTGGCTCCACAAGATGAGCTGATTTTTCAGCGCTCCCTGTGGGTCAGGAGGAGCTCCTCCCAAGCCCCTCAAGGAAGCTTTTGACCTCCTTCACCTCCTGAATCACAACCTCTCTGGTCTCTTCCCAATGGCAGGTTCTTTTCTCTTCCCTATCAGGGGCTTTCTCCTCCCTTCCCCAATTTTAATCACTCCAATAATGGTGGCCGTGCTTTCAGCTATCTAGCTCCTAAGCTCTGGACCTCCCTCCTAAACCTCCCTGCATCTTTACACCTTATTCCTCCTTTAAGATGCTCTTTAAAACCTACCTCTTTGACCAAGCTTTTGTTCATCTATCCTAATGCTGGCTTGGTATCAAATTTCATTTTAAAATGCTCCTGTAAAGCACCTTGGGACTTTTTATTACATTAAATAATAAATATGTTTCTGTTTTTTTTGTGTATTTAAGACCAAGATAGATAGGTTCTTGATTGGTAAGGGGATCAAAGGTTACGGGGAGAAGGCGGGAGAATGGGGTTGAGAAACTTATCAGCCATGATTGAATGGCGGAGCAGAACGGATGGGCCGAATGGCCTAATTTCTGCTCCTATGTCTTATGGTCTAAAGGCACCATGTAAATACAAAGTGTTGTCCTGATCACAGCTTCTCGTTCACCCCCACCCCTGATTGTGGTCTTTCCTCCGTTCCAGTCATGGCCTTGCTCCTGGTTGCAGTCTCTCTTCCCTGATCCCACTATTGACCTCGCTTCCCCTCTCCCAATTGTGAGTTATCTCCTCCATCTGATTGTGGCCCCTCTCTCCTCACTCCTGACTGTACGTTCTCTCCTATGCCCTCCCAATCATGACCTCTTTCTCCTAGTTACTGTGGAGCATGCCAGGGAGGCCTGGCTGAGACCTCCTGCCACTGGTGTCTCCTATTGGCTTCTGGCCAGGCTGTTAATTTGGGCTGGCTGATGGTCAAAAAACGAATCTAAAGAAATGATGATGAGGTCCTGCTGTGAAGTTCCACAATGAGCTCCACATTCCCAAACATGCTGAATTCCTTGGCTTCCCCCACACCCTCTCTCCTTCCTCCTCCCTCTAAATATCAGGGCTGATCTCTCCCTACTGATGGGAGACGTTGGAAATTAAGGCGCCACAAGGATTTGCTTCCATACAAATAAAATTAAAGGTTGCCATGTGATTTGAGCCACAGCGCAAGAGGAAAGCACAGTGCAAAGTCTCTGCCCCCAGTCTTCTGCCCTCTCAATGCCCAGTGCTCACCTGCCTCACCAGTATACAGGTGTAGAATTTCAGCTCCCCAGCTTTTCACTAATGCCAGGCTACATAGACATCAAGTACAACTAAATGTACTCCAGATAGTAATGCTCTTTCTAACTGTAAATATAATTTACGTAACATTTTAAAACAACACTGCAATGACTCTCAATCAGTGATCGGATTAAGCTCCTTTGTTGATGACTCTCTTGTTAATTTCTCTGTAGAAAGAAAACATGTGGTAGTAAAAGCCAAAAACCAACACATGTATGCATTACATACGTAACTGAGATTCCTTGGGTGCCAGAGAGACAAATAGCCTTTATGTGCTGAATAGAAACCGTGGGCAGACTACCCCATGTTCACCAGTATAATACTCCATTCGATCCTTAATGGGGGTAGATATCACCCCTCCCAGCTCCACCACTCACCCACCCCCGCCATCCCCCCAACCATCAGTGTGGACATAGGGCTTAAGCTGGTGGATACTGAACAGAGCCAGAGTCATCTGCTGATAGTCCTGGGGGATGGCCCAGTCTAATTCGGGAGTCAAACTTATTGGAATCGTGTCTGGTGGGTTTTGGGCACTTAAGTAGTATTGCAGGGCCGTCTAGTGGCTCCAGGCAACTGGCTTGACCGTGGTGGCCAGAAGATAAGCCTATGGAGCACTCTATGGAGCTGTGGTACTGGGTGTGGCAGTGACCCAGGCTACTTTTGTGAAGCTTGGAGCAGCACTCTTGGTCCCACAAACAGATAGTAAGATGAAAACATTCACCTGAGTCAAGCAATGGCCCATTTAATATGGATTTGGGCTCCAATGTTTCCGATTTTAGTACAGCACTGGGCAGACTGTGTGCCATGCACATTATGCACTGTATCAGCTTATGGCCCATCTGAAGGCGGGCTCTGAAGGTAGCATGGGGATCCCTGGTCTTGCGCTGGCCTGGAGTTTAGGCTACTTTTTACTGGCAGCCCATTGCACTTCAGATAATGAGGCCCAACTCCCAAAATGGGCCGAGTGTCCTGTTGCGATTATCGAATGGCTGGCTTCTGAACCTCTGCTGGCCTCACAGAAAACATTGATGAGGTAGCAGAGGGAGTCGTCAAGGATAATTCATTAAGTGTAATTTATCTAGACTGCCTAGAGACCTTCAATAAGGTATCTGTAACAAAGATGTGTTTTAAGCCAAATAATAGTATTTAAATCCACCAGCTGGAAACCTATATTGAACTTTTTAAAAGGAGACTTTTTAAAAAACAACGGGAAAGTAACTTGAACTCACAGCCACGTTGGCTACCTAATTTGTATTACTATACAATCCACTTTCCAATGTAATTGAGATGGAGATGGCATGTCTGCAAATGCCTATCAAAGACAATGACTTTAGAGGAATGTGAATTAATCATATTTCTTATTCCATTAGCACAACATCCAGATACTCAATTGAGTGGAGCCAAACCATCAAACCTACCCAGTTGAACAATGGGACCCTGGCTAAGAGGGGGAATTCCCAGAACTGATCTAATCAAGTTACAATAGGAATGCATGGTTATGTTTGAATTACTAGTCTGTCGGATACAGCAGTCACATGACAAGTCAATCCCTTTATGTTTTAAGCACATGTTTTCTCAACAGAACTGAGGACAAGCAGCTGGGGTGCTGAGAGACATCCTTCCTCCCTCCCTCTCTCTCCCAACCAACTTGCAAGCTTTTGGGCCCTGACTGCTATTGCTTGCCTCTCTCTCCATGTGCAGTAGACAGAGATTCTAAAGAAAGGACCCAACTTTACAGCCATGGCTTAGAAGAACAGATAGATCATCCATCTCCAGTTTTAAACCACCTTGACGCTGAAAGCAGAAGACCACCGAGTAAAAGCAGCAAGACCACCAGGCTCAGCGTGAAGCCAGCCGAATCACCAAACTGCAGGCTGTGAATTCCTTTTAGCTTTCATAATGCTAGTTTGGCTAACCTATCCTTCCGCATTTTGTGATCATATTTTTGTGTGTGAGAACTTTGAGTGTGTGTGCGTGCATGAAAGCCAGTTTGTAATTTATTATTCTATTTAGATCAGTTTAAGTATAATAAAGCTAACCTTTCCCTTTGTTAAACACAAGAAAATCTGTCCAATTTGTTCTTTTGTGATCACAATGCATAAACAGTTAAGTTCTCACTGAGTTGGCAAGTATATCCATATACACAAAAAAAAAAATCTGTTGTGGTCAAACTTGGAGAGGGTAGAGAGGGGAGCCATTCAATCTCTCCTTACCTAATCATAACACTACCACTTAATAGACTAACAAATAAGAACAGAGCATGCAGAGTCAGGAGACAAGTAGCAGAATGGATTGCTAGCTGGCTGCAAGAAGGAAAATAGAGACCAGGGTAAAGGGTAACTATTCTGAGCAGTAGAACATAGGAAGTGGGTCCCAGAGGGATCAGTGCTGGGACCATCATTGTTTACAAAATATATTAACAATTTATACTTTGGAATCAAAAACTCAATTTCTAAATTTGGGATGACAAATGGGCGGGGATGTGGCATGGGGTTTAGACAACACTGAGGAAGATAGCAATAAATTTCACAAAGATATTAATACACTTGCTTAATTGGCATATAATTGGCAAATGAATTTCAACACAGCTAGCTGTGAGGTATAACATTTTGGTAAGAAAAATAAGGAGGTCACACATTAAATTACTTGGAAAATAAGAATCTAAGAAGGGAAGGGAAAATGGGCCTGGGAGCACGAATATAAAAATTACTAAAAGTAGAAACACAGGTCAATAAGGTCTTAAGAAAAGCATACCAAGCACTAGAGTTTATGTCTAGAGGGATAGAATTGAAAAGAGGAGTAGTTATATCAACTTGTATTAAACCTTGGTTAGGCCACACATGGTGTACATATTATAAAAAGGATACATAGAGCAGGATTTTTTGGCCCTGCCCACTGCCGGGATTGTCCGGTCTCTCTGAAAGTCAATGGACTTTTTAATGGGCTGCCAAATCTCCCGCGGCAGGTACCACCATGACAGGGCCGGGAAACCCTGGCCATAGGCACTGGAGTGGGTTCACAAAAGATTTACAGGGGTGATATCAGAAGTGGAAAGTTATACCCGTTGGGAAGGGATGAAGAGGCTGGTCTCATTGCAAACAGAAGGCTGAGGGGTGACCCAACAGGGGTTTATTGTTAAATTATGTAATGTTTCGATAGATTAGACACAGAGAATGTTTCCACTTGTGGTGAACAGCAAACTAGAGGCCATCAATATAAGATATTCACCAAGAAATAAATACGGAATTCAGAAGAAACATCTTTACCTAAATATGCTGAGAATGTTGGGCTCACTACCACATGACTGGTTGAGAGGAAATGAGATAACATTTAAGGGAAAAGGGATTTGAGGATTATGCTGATAAGAGTTAGATGGGGAAAGGTGGGAGATGGCTGGAGTGGGCATAAAAGTGGTGTGGACTGGCTGGGCTGAATGGCCTGTTTCTGTTTTGTATATTCTATGTAATTCAATGTAATTCCCATATATGCCCTGTAAAAATGTGAGTTGATTGGCACCATACTGAGACAAAGCCGGATAATTATTATTAACCTGCTTTATTTTGCAGTTAGCAAGTGAACTGACAGACTAAACATAACAGCAAATCTTACCAGGATCCTTTCAACAGCACCTTCTACACCTGCAATCTCTACCAGCTAGAAAGATAAGGGCAGAAATGCATGGAAACACCACCACCTGCAAGTTCCTCTCCACGGCACACACCATCCCGACTTGGAAATATATTGCCGTTCCTTCATTGTTGTTGGGTCAAAATCCTGGAACTCCCTTCCTGACAGGGAGTGGGGGTACCTGCAGCGGAAGGACTGCACCCATTCATGAAAGTGGGTCACTACCTTCTTCTCTAGGGGAATTTGAAGTGGGCAACAAATGCTGGCCAGCAATATGCACATCCCATGAAAGATTAAAACAAGCTTTATTTCACTTAAGACCTCTGGTAATAAAGAAAATAACATAACATGGAACATTGACCCTAATAATTAAAAACAAAAATCAAGGGATGTGGGTGTTGCTGGCTGGGCCAGCATTTTAATTGCTTATCCCTAATTGCCCTTGGGAAGGTGGTGGTGAGATGTCTTCTTGAACCGCTGCAGTCCACGTGGTGTAAGTACACCCACAGTGCTGTTAGGGAGGGAGTTCCAGGATTTTGACCCAGCAACAGTGAAGGAACAGCGATATATTTCCAAGTCAGGATGGTGAGCGGCTTGGAGGGGAAATTCCAGGTGGTGGTGTTTCCATGCATCTGCTGTCCTTGTCCTTCTAGGTGGTAGAGGTCACGGGTTTGATAGGTGCTGTCGTAGGAGCCTTGGTGAGGTGCTGCATCGGTGGTGGAGGGGGTGGATGATGAAGGTGGAGGATGGGGTGCCAATCAAATGGGCTGCTTTGTTATTTTTTTATATTCATTCATGGGATGTGGGCATCGCTGCCTAGATCAACTTTTATTGCCTATTCCTAAATGCCCTTGAGAAGGTGGTGGTGAACTTCCAAGTGGTGGTGTTCCCATGTGTCTGCAGCCCTTGTCCTTCTAGATGGTAGTGGTCGTGGGTTTGGAAGGAGCGTTACCTAAGGAGCGTTGGTGAGCTCCTGCAGTGCATCTTGTAGATGGCACACACTGCTGCCAGTGTGCATTGGTGGTGGAGGGAGTAAATGTTTTTGCCAATCAGGCAGGTTGCTTTGTCCTGGATTGAGTCAAGCTTCTTGAGTGCTGTTGGAACTGCACTCACCCAGTCAAGTGGGGACTATTCCATCACACTCCTGACTTGTGCCTTGTAGATGGTGGACAGGCTCCGGGGAGTCAGGAGTTGAGTTACTCGCCACAGGATTCTTAGCCTCTGACCTGCTTTTGTAGCCACAGTATTTATATGGCTAACCCAGTTCAGTTTCTGGTCTGTGGTAACCCCCAGGATGTTGATAGTGGGGGATTCAGTGATGGTAATGCCTTTGAATGTTAAGAAGTGATGGTTAGATTCTCTCTTGTTGAAGATGATCATTACCTGGCACTTGTTTCTCACCACCTGTCAGCCCAAGCCTGGATATTGTCCAGGTCTTGATGCATTTGAACATAGACTGCTTCAGTGTATGAGGAGTCATGAATGGTGCTGAACATTGTGCAATTATCAGCAAACATCTCCATTTTTGACCTTACGATGGAAGGGAAGTCATTGATGAAGCTGTTGAAGATGGTTGGGCCGAGGACACTACCCTGAAGAACTCCTGCAGTGATGTCCTGGAACTGAGATTACTGATCTCCAACAACCATAACCACCAGTTATGCTTCCAACCAGCAGAGAGCTTCTCCCCTGATTCCCATTGACTCCAGTTTTGCTAGGGCTCCCTCATGCCACACTCGGTCAAATGTGGGCTTGATGTCAAGGGCAGTCACTCTCACCTCACCTCTGGAGTTCAGGTCCTTTTTCCATGCTTGAACCAAGGCTGTAATGAGGTCAGGGCCCTAGCAGAACCCAAACTGAATGTTAGTGAACAGGTTATTGCTAAGCAAGTGCTGCTTGATGGCACTGTTGATGACACCTTCCATCACTTTACTGATGATCAAGAGTAGACTGATGGAGCTAATTGGCTGAGTTGGATTTATCTTGCTTTTTGTGCACAGGACATACCTGGGCAATTTTCCACATTGCCGGGTAGATGCCAGTGTCCTAGCTGTACTGGTACAGCTTGGCTAGTTCTGGTTCTGGAGCACAAGTCTTCAGTAATATTGCCGGAATATTGTCAGGACCCATAGCCTTTGCAGTACCCAATGCCTTCAGCTGTTTCTTGATATCACATCGAGTGAATCGAGTTGGCTGAAGACTGGCATCTGTAATGCCGGGGACCTCTAGAGGAGGCCGAGATGAATCATCCACTTGGCACTTCTGGCTAAAGATTGTTGTGAATGCTTCAGCCTTACGTTTTGCACTGATATGCTGGGCTCCCCTGTCATTGAGGATGGGAATATTTATGGAGCCTCCTCCTCCTCCTGTGAGTTGATTAACTGTCACCACCATTCATGACTGGATGTGGCAGGACTGCAGAGCTTAGATCGGATCCATTGGTTGTGTAATTGCTTAGCTCTGTTTATCACTTGCTGCTCATGCTGTTTGGCACGCAAGTAGTCCTGTGTTATAGCTTCACCAGGTTGACACCTCATTTTTAGGTATGCCTGGTGCTGCTCCTGGCATGCCCTCCTGCACACTTCATTGAATCTGGGTTGATCCCCTGGCTTGGTGGTAATGGTAGAATGTGGTATATGCCGGACCATGAGGTTACAGATTGTGGTTGAGTACAATTCTGCTGCTGCTGATGGCCCACAGTGCCTCATGGTTGCCCAGTCTTGAGTTGCTAGATCTGTTTGAAATCTATCACATTTAGCACGGTGATAGTGCCACACAACACGATGGAGGGTATCCTCGATGTGAAAACAGGACTTCATCTCCACAAAGACTGTGAGGTGGTCACTCCTACCGATACTGTCATGGACTGATGCATCTGCGGCAGGCAGGTTGGTGAGGATGTGGTCAAGTATGTTTTTTCCACTCGTTGGTTACCTCACCATCTGCTGCAGACCCAGCCTAGTAGCTATGTCCTTTAGTACTCAACAAGCTTTGTCTGTAGTGGTGCTACTGAGATACTCTTGGTGATGAACATTGAAGTCACTCATCCAGAGTACATTCTGAACCCTTTTCCACCCTCAATGTTTCCTCCAAGTGGTATCTGCTAAGGGGGGACGATACGTGGTAATCAGCAGGAGGTTTCCTTGCCCGTGTTTGACCTGATGCCATGAGAATTCATGGGGTCTGGCATTGATATTGAGCACAGCTAGGGCATCTCCCTCCCAACTATATACCACAATGCTGCCACCTCTGCTGGGCCTGCCTTGTCGGTGGAACAGGACATACCCAGAGATAGTGATCGTGGTGTCTGGAACATTATCTTTAAGATGTGACTCCGTGAGTATGACTGTCAGTATTTTGCTTGATGAGTCTGTGAGACAGCTCTCCCAATTTTGTCACAATGCCCCAGATGTTAGTAAGGAGGACTTTGCAGTGTCAACAAGGCTGAGTTTGTCGTTTTCGTTTATGGTGCCTAAGTTGATGCCGGGTGGTCTTCCCGTTTTATTCCTTTTTATTGACTTTTTAGTGGTTTGATACAACTGAATGGCTTGCTAGGCCATTGCAGAGGGAATTTAAGAGTCAACCACAATACTGTGGATCTGGAGTCACATGTAGACCAGACCAGGTAAGGACGGCAGATTTCCTTCTCTTATAGACATTAGTGAAGCAAATGGTGTTTTTATGACAATCAACAATGTTTTCATGGTCTTTAGACTTTTAATTCCAGATATTTATTGAATTCAAATTCCACCATATGCCATGGTGGGATTAGAACCCGGGTACCCAGAGCGTTACCCTGGGTCTCTGGATTGCTAGACCGCTATCCTGGACAGTGTCAAGCTTCTTGAGTGTTGTTGGAGTTGCACTCATCCAGGCAAGTGAAGAGTATTCCATCACACTCATGACTTGTCCCTTGTAGTGGTGGGTAGGCCTTGGGGAGTCAGGAGGTGAGTTCCTTGCCACAGGATTTCCAGCCACTGACCTGCTCTTGTAGTCACAGTACTTGTATCATTGGCACAGTTCAATTTCTCATCAATGGTGACCCCCCAGTATGTTGATAGTGGGGTATTCAATGTCAAGGGTCGATGGTTAGATTCTCTCTTGTTGGAAATGGTCATTGTCTGGCACTTGTCTGGCACGAATGTTACTTTCCAATTGTCAGCCCAAGCCTGAATATTGTCCAGGTCTTGCTGCATTTGGGCATGGACTGCTTCAGTATCTGAGGAGTTGTGAATGATGCTGAACATTGTGCAATCACCAGTGTACATTCCCATTCCTGACCTTATGATGGAAGGAAGGTCATTGATGAAGCAGCTGAAGATGGTTGGGACTAGGGCACTACCCTGAGGAATTCCTGCAGTGATGTCCTGGATCTTAGGTGATTAACCTGCAACAACCACAGCCATCTTCCTTTGTGCAGGTATGACTCAAATTGTGGAGAGTTTTCCCCTTGATTCCCATTGACTCCAGTTTTGCTAGGCATCCTTTATGCCACACTTGGTCAAATGCTGCCTTGATGTCAAGGGCACTCGCTCTCATCTCACCTCTGGAGTTCAGCTCTTTCATCCAAAGTTGAACAAAGGCTCTAATTTCAGTAGCCCTGATGGAACTCAAATTAAGCGTCAGTGAGCAGGTTATTACTAAGCAAGAACCTCTTGCTAGCACAGTCGCCGGCACCTTCCGTCGTTTTGCTGATGATTGAGAGCAGACTGATGGGGTGGTAATTGGCCAGGCTGGATCTGTTCTGCTTTTTGTATACAGGACATACCTGGGCGGTTTTCCACATTGCTGGGTAGATGCCAGTGTTAGCTGTAGTGGAACAACTTGGCTAGGGGTGCAGCTATTTCTAGAGCACAGGTCTTCATTACTATTGCTGAACCCATAGGACCCATAGCCTTTGCAGTAGCCAGTGCCTTCAGCTGTATCTTGATATTATGTGGAGTGAATCAAATTGAATGAAAACTTGCATCTGTGATGCTGGGGACCTCAGGAGGAGGCCAAGATGGATCATCCACTTGGCAGTTTTGGCTGAAGATTGTTGCAAATGTTTCAGCCTTTTTTGCGCTGATGTGCTGGGCTCCCCCATCATTGAGGATGGGAATATTCGTGAAGCCTCCTCCTCCTGTTAGTTGTTTAATTGTCCTCCACCATTCACGACTGGATGTGGCAGGACTGCAGGACTTAGATCTGATCTGTTCATTGTGGGATCGCTTAGCTCTGTCTAATTGCATGCTGCAATTCTGCTGTTTGGCACTCAAGTAGTCCTGTGCTGTAGCTTCACCAGGTTGACGCCTCATTTTTAGGTATGCCTGGTGCTGTTCCTGACATGCCCTCCTGTACTCTTCATTGGTTTGAATGTAATGGTAGAGTGGGGTTAATGCTGAGCCATGAGGTTACGCATTGTGGTTGAATACAATTCTGCTGCTGCTGGTGGCCCACAGCGCCTCATGGATGCCCTGTTTCACATTTCATTGCACCATTCACCATCTATTGGCTAGGAGCAGAAGTCCTGAATGTTGCCTTTACAAAGAAGGCAACATATTGCCTGGCACAAAAGTAAAATACTGCAGAACTTAGAAACCTGAAATAAAAAAAGAAAATGCTGGAAATACTCAGCAGGTCTGGCATCATCGATACGGAGAGTAACAGACTTAATGCTTCAGGTTAATGACCTTTGACAAAAGCATTTTCTGGTTTTAACACATATTGCACAGAACTGGATGCCCTCACCTGAGGCAGGTTTGGTGATGGGGGGGTCATTTAATTGGGTCGGAGGGTGGTGGATGGGGACCCTACCGCCTTCCTGCCTCTGCACTGATTAAGTCCTGGTTGGGATGGTTCGTGGACAGCCTTCCTGCCTCACATCCAGTTTAGGCACCCCTAAGTGGGCAGTTAATGCCCATTGAAGGGCCTCATCGCACTGCCACTGGTATTCACCCAATAGCGGGCCTGGGGCTCACCAGGTATGTCACCCAAAATCCAAACCCTGTCGGGGTTGCCGGCGGGCTTCCACATTTTCCCTAGTTATCAGGCACTCGGTGACTGAACGAAGGACCCAGCATTGGGAAGGTGGATGCCCAGTGAGAATCAGCCTCTGTCCTTGCTGCCTCCCCTTCCCCCTTGAGCCCAACCTCGTGACCCCCCTTCCTGCCGTCATTTATCAGTGGCCTAGGTCCCACTGTGACCCTGGGTCTGAGATGGGTGAATTACCTATAGTAGCCATCACCTCCCTGGTGGCACTGCTGAGCAATGCACAGCTGCTGGCATCTTACTGGCCGGCAGCTCTTGGAGGGGTGGGATTACCGCCCTCGGGATCCTTAACCTGGTAAAGTCTCGCTGCTCCCCGAATGAAGTTTGGTACTTAATTCCAGCAGGCCTTCCTGAAAGGAGGTGACACAAAGGTCTAATCAGCTCTTGCGCCCGCAGGCAAGACCCTCTTTGCTGACATTAAATAGTGCCCATTATGTGGAGTTCCACAAGGGTTAGCATTAAGCCAGTGAATAGTGTTTGTATATATAGTGATTTCCATTACACATGGATTGCTTCTGGGAATTCAAATTTATTTTCCAGAACAAGACAAGATGGTAGATTTGAAAGCAGAATAAAGCTTGCCAGGAGCTGTCAGGCAGCATTGGATAGAGAATATCTATCAGGTGTTTGACATAACATTAGGGATAAAGGGATAACGTTAGAGTGAGTGGGTGCAAGCTGCATGTAGGATGCACCAGGGAAATTGGGACTGGGTGGTAGAGCAGAATAACTCTGAAAACCAAATGGTAAACCCTTATTAATGCCAGCTCACAAGCCAGTGGACAGTAAAACAAAATGGGGCATGAAAGGATGTTCCTTCACTTTTTTGGTTGGGCATCAAATTTCCTAATTGAGGAATCTTCTGTTCACCATACCCTTTTCTCGGGGTTTCTAAAGCTCTCTTGCTTAAGTTATGGCGGATGCCCAGGAGAAGTCCTGTGAAAATTCAACCTGTTGCTAGCACATCTAGGAATCCGAATGGGAAGAAGGCTCCAAGACAGATCTTTTTGGTGGAAGTGCTTTTACAAGGGAGCTGCAATTAAAATGCATGTTTTCAGGCTATTCTGGGTCCTTCTTATTAATTCCTTTTTCCTTATTTCCTCCTGAGCTTTATGAGCCTTTATGCCTGTTGAACTGTGCCCGTTGAAGCCACTAAATGTTTCAGTAGACCCAAACACATCTACTTTTCACTGACAATGGGGCCGTCCTCTCAGAATATGACTCAACAGAAGGGCTGAGCAATCCTGTCTGCTTCGAGGACATCCGCGACTATCGTGCAGCGGGGACAGCAGGGTTGTGGCCTGAAAATTGGTTTCACCTCCTTGTAGACACACTACAATATTAATCTAGAAGGATGTTGCTGTGAAATGGCAGAGGGTAACCCCCTCAATAAGCACAACATGCAATACCACCTCAGCTTCAGCAGCCATCAACAACAACAGCAAAAACCTGCATCTAGATATCACCATTAATATCACCAAACAGGAGATTGGGCTCAATCACTCCTCTGCGGACTCATATGTACCTATGGGTCCCTCTCCCTTCATTTGGGCTTGGCATTTCTTATGTTTTTGTTTCTATCAGTTTTGGTAAAGGTTTTTGATGGATAATAGCTCTGGAAAAGCTTGCTGAACTTTTATTCCTTATTGTGACACTCCCTTGTCACCATTACTTTAGTTTCACTGACATGCAATTTTTCACTTCCATAACTAGAGAAAAATTTTCATTCTCAGTGCACAGGCAGTAATCTGGTAGAATAAATTGTTCACCCATTTGTCATGCACAGTACAGTCATGTCATGTGAACTTTCAATCAATACTTTTAAAAGTTAGGTACAAGCAAGCTGTCAACATTGCAGCCGCAAATCATGTGACTTTTGGGCATTGGACTACAGACAGTATCAAGTCTCCGGTGAACACCTAATTAAATATGGTTATATTTGAGGGTGCCACACAGCCATTTGTGGAATTCACACATTTCATTGTTTAGGGATGGGCCAACACCTAAAGACTATTGAGTTTCCAGGCTGCCTGTCTTCATGTTTCATACTAGACAGAAAGGAAGATTGAAACTCAATGGTCTCTATCAACTTCCCATTGCATCACAATGGACTCCCCCATCGGGTGCGCCTCAGAAGTATTAACCCAGCAGTCATGTAATCAAAGGTGGCTTGAGGGACTGCACCTTTATTACTCTCGGACCCAGCAGATCCACCAGAACCATCAGTCATCGGCCATTCTGAGAATCAAACTCCAAAACCAGCTGCAAGCCATCAAGCAGCCAAAGTACTTCACCTATTCCAGTTTCAAAGAGAACCAACCTCATAGATAGTCGACTACAAGAAATCTCGCAATCTGCTGTGAACCCTTCATTTTACAAGACCCTCATGTCAACATTAAATCATCAAATCTATTCAAGAAACCACACACCTGCCACATGGGAGACTGGAAATTGTAAATCAGAGACTGAATTAACTGTAATCTGTAAACGTACACTAATTTTATCTGTATCCAATCTTTGTGTGCGTGTCCGTGAGACTGAGTGTGTAATGTTGTGTTAATTTGGGGTAAGTGTGTGAGGATAAATAACCTCCTTTATTTTAAACTCATGGAAGTTTGATGCTGAATTATTTCATTGGAATTTACACTCCAATGGTAAGAAAGGACACACCTCTTCCCATGCAAAACATACTGGCCAGGAATTTCCCCTCGGCGATTTGGAGGCGGGGCCCGCTCGCCGAGGGGAAAATGATGCGGGATGACGTCGGGAGGAATACCCGACGTCATCCCGGGCCATTTAAATTTTTAGGAAGGCAGGCGGACAGCGAAATCAGCTGTCCGCCCGCCGACCTGTCAATGGCCAATTCAGGCCATTGACAGGCTAGTTAAGATAATTAAAGACCTGCCCGTCCAAGCTTAAGGCTGGCGGGCAGGCCAAGAGCCCCAGCGGGCTCCAGATTATTCATGAAACTTCATCCACTGGCGGGATGAAGTTTCAAGTCCGTTTTTTAAAAATGTAATAAATTTTAAGTGTTTATTATTAACATGTCCCATCTCGAGTGACATTGTCACATGAAGGGGACATGTTAATAATTTTAATATTTTTCTATTTTTAGACTTTACTTACCTTTCACGAATCTCCCTGAGACAGGACTTTGCCTCAGGGAGCAGTGCCACTCAAAATGGCGTCGGGCCCCGTTTCGGTGGTGGGGGTTGGCTGTCCGCCCGCTGCAGAGCCAGTGGGGCCCGTACACCATCCGAGGGCAAAATTCTGCCCTCTCATTGTGGATAGAAAGAGAGCAGATACATTCTGTCCGTGACACATTATAGAACCTGTCTGATTTCCACTCCATTGAGTTCAGTGGAATAAAAATCAGATAGGCTCTCTAATGAGCTGCCAATCCCCAGATTACCCCCAAAGCAGTGAAGATGAACACGTATCCCCTAATCCCTTCCTATACTTAATCTGCATCTACACCTAGAGTTATGATTACGTATACCAAATTATTGACTGATATTTGCACTTGACCATTTGGGCAGGGTTATACCCATTTAGAACTGATTTAAATCTGAAGATGAAGATCAAGTATACTGTCCTCAAGACATTGTTCATATGTTTCTGTTTCTGGAGGATTTTTCTCTGTAAGGTCCTTATCTGTGTGACCGTTATGTTCTTGATGATGGCTTGTTTAGGTACATGTGGTACAGAGAATTTGCAATCTATTAACCTGTATCTCTGTTCTCAGGCACTCTTTGGTACCATTTTGAGGTGATGTTATTGTGTTAGTGACGGGTGTTGAGTTGGCCATGCTCTGTAACTGTTGCTGGCTAGTCACTGAGACTACTCACAATTCACATATTCGGTGCATAATTTGTTTTGTGGGAAAGTAGTGTCATGTCATTTCTGCTCTAAACCCTGACTAACAAGGCATGTTTTCTAAGCTTTTCTTATTTAATGTCTCTATTCCTGAAACTGGATTTGAAACTTACTTACATTGATGGCTGTTCTTCGAACCCTGGCCATACACTATGTGAGTGTGACTATCAATCGGATCTCTTTTATACGGTGAAGGGTTTGAAGGGGAAATCTGTTAAAAAAAAAAGTTAGGAATAAGAGTAAAAGTGAGTGGAACATTATCGGTGAGTAATGAAACGATGGATAAGATACTGGAAGTCCTTAATAACAGTCAGTAGAAATAGATTCAACCCCACGGGGCCTAAATTTATTCCTGCCCCAAGCTGGGTGTGATTTCAGAGTGGCAGAGTGAGGGCCAAGGGCTGAACTAAAATCATCCTTGGGTCTCAATAGGTGGAAATCTACACAGCTCACCGGTTGGGCCCTAACCAATTTCAGCTGGAACCAAGGCCCACAGGTAAGTCTGGAATGTGGGGACATGCAATAGGAGGTGGGGGTTTGAGGGGAGCAATGGTGGGCGGACAACCCCTTGAAGTTGTTTTGTGGAGCCAGGAGCAACATTCCTCTTCCTCTCTAAAAGACTAAATTTTGAGTACTTCATTTGAATGGTCCCCAGTGGTCCCTTTAAAAACTGCAAAGTTAGGCAGCTCAGGACCTGGAAATACAAGTTGGAGCTTCCATGTCATATATAAAATGTGTGTAACAATGTTGAATTTAGGCCCCTTTATGTTTCCAATGAGAGAGAAGAGATTTAGAGACATGGTGCAAAAATGATGAGATAAGACTGCTCTTCCACAGGGGTAGAATTATCAGCCCAATCACCTTTTCCTGTTACCAACAATTCACATTTGTCTTAATTCATTGGTAGGTTAGGTAGTGCATTGATAGTGGTCTGTTTCTGAAATGGTATATTTACATTGCAACTTTACTGTCCATAAAAAATGGTCTCAAGTTTGCATGAACTTCAAACTTGTGACATGTAGGTAGGTGTCAAAGGTCAAAATGTCACCAGAATGAAGTGGAGTGAGACTACCTCCTCCAGGCAATTTCGCTCCGCTATGCTCCGGTGTCAAGTTGGTCTTTGACTATGGATTTGGGTTCGATTTACTGGCCACTGGGTAGCCCCACTGTATACATTCCTCCAGTCTGAAAACAACTATTCACTACTATTCATTGTTTCCTGATTCAGATTCAAAAAAGGAGTTTGTTGCTTTTCTGGTTTCTGATGATGGGGAAGCTGTATTTAAACTACCAGTAATTTTAATATTCACTTGCTGCAAGGGAAAAGTTGCACTGCACTGTTGGCACTGGCATGATACATACACCAAAACAATTGTAGCATACCGGCTAAACACTGCTACTGAATCAATATAACCATGAAGACTCAATATAACTATTAATCCTTACAGTGACTCTCCTACAAGTTACAGCTAATCCAGGCTTATTGTAGGAGAAATTGGTTGATTGTCAGAAACTGGTGCAAAATCAGCCACACTTTAAAAGTACTTTCTTGATCAAAGACCACTTCAAAATGTCTTTAGGCCTCATCTCCAAAATACCAGGGTACTCTGGACAGAAATTGAGTTTCCCAATGCTGCTTGCCGATCCAGGCCTATGCAAAGGTGGCCATCTTGGATTCCAGATTACAGGTATATCCTGGGGGAAGTGGGAACAATTGGGGGATGGAGGAGACAAACATTCCTGCACCTCCTAACTGCACATTAAGACATTAAGATAAATGAAGACTGAAAGAAACCTACCTATTTCTCAGCAGCTTCCAGTAAGCTTGTTATAGAGTTGATTTTCCAGGCAACTTTTCTTGGTGGAAACATTGAACTTTATCTATAAGACAGCAGCAATAGCTCCATGTGTGCATCTAACTCTATAACTAAAGAAGAACACCCTCCTACTCCCTCCCAGAGGGTCCCCGCACTGCTAACTCATTGGTTTACACAGATCATTTGACCTTACAACACAGGATGATTCTTAAAGCTACAGTACTATGTTTATCCAAACTATAATTACTACATTCCTCTCCCTTTAACTTTTCGATACGTTTTGTATTTACAAGGATATTTATCTCATTACTTTACAATATTTACACACGTCATGAGATTACGAGTTCAGTCTTTCAGGTGGTTTCCTGACCCGTGTGGAATGTGGTAGCTCCACAACTTCCGATTCTTTTGCAGGAACCACATTCTCTGGAACCGCATTAACATCAGGTGCCTCATTAGGCACAGATGTCTTCCAGTCCGACAGAGACATTGGACATGTCTATCCTTGGTTGAGCAACTTCAACAGGAGTCACAGGTTCAGCAATGGTTACAGGTGGAACATTATTTTGTTGGGGTATCTCCCTTCTTAAATGATCCACGTGCTTACGGGTGATCTGGTCCTCCATTTCCATGCTGTACAACAATGGTCCGGTCACAGAGCTTACTTTACCAGCTAACCACTTCGGTCCTCCACCAAAATTCCTTACACATACTTCTTCTCCAACAGTAAATTGTCACTCACGACTCTGCAAATCATGAGTCGCTTTTTGGTTCCCTTGGGCAGAATTTTTCGTTGAGCGGGCGGGTGGGTGTCTGACCCGCTCAGCGGCCTTTGTATTTTTCAATGGGCAGGCGGTATGAGGTTTCCGTGATAAATTAAAATGAAAATAAATTTCTGTGGACAGCATTGTCATCACCTTCGTTTTCAGGTGACTGATTATGAAGCTTGGACACTCTTTTCTGCTTTCTGTGATCTTTATTTTAGGTTGTTCAGGTTTTCAGCTCCCTGAAGCAGCTCTCTGCCTTCAGGGAGCTTTCTGTGAGCGCTCGCCCGCACCCGCGCTGACTTCAATGCTCACCCACCTCCCACCCCCACCCCGGCAGCGCTGAGCCTTTCAGTGCGCACTTCACACTGGCTGGTCGCTAACTGGCCAACCAGCGTGACATCGCAGTCGGCGCCGATTGCGGTCGGTGGCCAGGCGTTCCTGGACCTGCTGATCGTGCCTGTCCACCGAACTAAAAATCCTTCCCCTTGACTTTTCTCCACTTTCCCCTCCAATTGGGAAATATCAGGCTTAGTTTCTCGTAGTGTGGAGGGTTGTTCTGTAGTTAAATAGGAAAAGAGCAAGTTTAGTTTCCAACGATTCACCTGTTAACTTTTTCATTCGCACCATTTATTGTCTTTTCAGAACCTTCTTCCATTTTGTCCTCTTCTTTTTACCACAGAATTTAGCCTCTGCCCTCTTTTAGACTTCACTGCTGACCAGGCTTCTCTCAGGTGAAATCTCAACTTGTCTTAGTTCAGTACTTGAGCTACCCATGATTTCATTATCTACTCGCATCTTGTAAAGTTTGACGACTTCTGCTTTCAAACTCTCTTTAGCTTCTTTCAGCTGATTCTTCAGCTCTTCTGTCTCTTTCTTGCATCTGTTGGCTTCCTCCTGGAACCTTGAACATTGCTGCATCTTCTCTACCAACTGGTTCTTCAGCTTGTGCAGAGTGAAGTTAAGTTGTTCCTGTTTCTCTTCATAATTTTCCAGAGGTACAAACTTTGACCTGAGGGTCCTTGTCGTGTGTGAAGGTCTTTCAACAGGTTTTCGTTTGCTTTGCAAAACTCACTTGCTTCATCTTGAATTCTGCAATACAGCAGAGTCTCCTTGAGTTTCTTCTGCTGTTCTTCCATGTCATTGTTTAAGACAGTCTTCATTTCTTTGGGTTGCTGAATGGCTACACATTCCTTTATCATCCAGTTGCAGTCCTTGGACTCTCCCGGCTCTTTCTGAAGTACCTTGTCTTGTTCCTTTTCCAACTCAGGAACTCTTTCTGCTTCCTTTTGAAATCTCACTGGCCAAGCAAGGTTAATTTCCCTGAACCAATTTCGACCTAGAAGGCGTGGTCCTCTACCTTCTAATAACAGTTGTGCTGTTTGGTGTCTATAAAAACAGGTACTCTGTTGATAACTTTTACCTGGATTTCTTCGCTTGTGTACATTTTCAAATTGGCAGTGGCTTTTCCAAATTTAATTGTTGAACACCTTTATTTAAATATCTGAAAGTGTGTTCTCCTATTACAGTGGCAGAAGTACCAGTGTCTACTTCCATTTTTAAGGGGTTATCATTCACTTGCAATGTGACAGTAATTGGCTCTGCCTTCCCAACTTTCCTGTTGAATAAGGAATAAATGTCAGAATTGGTTGTTTCTGGCTCTCCAACACTATATACTTCATTGGGCTTCATTTATTGCCTGGAACCTGTTTTAATCTTGCATTGCAATGTTTCAATATGTGTCCACTTTTGTGAAAAAATAACACTCCACCTTTTTAAATTGTCAATCGTTAGGAGTATGATTGTTTCCATGTTGATAAAAATTAGTTTTTGAATTTGTTGCTAAGCTGTTTCCTCTAAATTTTCGGTTAGCAGGGGCTGTTTCCCACTTTGCAGCGAAATCCCAGCTCTTCACGCCACTTTTGGCCGACTGTTCCTGCCCAAATAGGAAAACGGAGTCATTTTTAGCACCTTTATTCGCTTGTGCATCCCTTACAGCACTTTCCATCACAAGTGTTATTTCTAACGCTTTCTTAAAATCAAGATCCACTTCAGCCAGCAATCTTTGCTGAAGAGCCTCCCCTTGCATGCCACAGGCCAAACGATCCCCGAGCAAGTCATTCAGGGTTTCATTTAAATCACGGGGTTCCATTAGTTGTTTTAATTTTGCCAAGTAGGTAGCAATGGTCTCTCCTGGGGCTCTATTCTGTGAATTGAACCTGAACCTCTGCATTGTGACTGAGGGCTTGGGTTGGAAATGTCCCTTAATAGGATATGGGCTTTGAATTCAGTAAAAAGAAGGCCACCAAGTCTTATAGGTTTCTTACAAAACTAAATTAAACCTTTATTAATAAAAGAAATTATTTTAGGCACATACATAGATCTACAAATTACTACTATAATAACTTCTAAATCTCCTTGTTAATCTAATTCCCAGTTACACTTTCGTTAAGGCAACAGTGAGACACATAGATTTTAAAAGACCCAGGCAAAGAAACACACAATACCCTGAACAGTCAATTTCAAAGTGAGTTTTTCTCAGCTTCAGTTCCTTGTAGACAGCAGCTTGAGGCTTAGGTGCTGGAGGCTTTTCACACTTGTTAGATCTTAGAATTCCTTCCCTTGCACACAGCCTTCTCTCCATTATACATATTTCCCCTCTTTGAATGCATTGTTTCGCTATGTCTTTGGACTTTACCTCTCTAATAATAAAAATCCATCAAAGTGCCAATTTTGCCAATAATCTTTGGGAAAAATAAACACACTGTTTCTTAACTTCTCCTGGCTAGGTGTAACATTTCATCCCCTCCTTTGAATTCAAGCTAGTCTGGTTTATTTAAAAATGCAAATGTTCTGTTTGCACCTTACATTCTAAAACTTACCCCATGTTTACTTACTTAACATTTCAAACCTAGTTTATCTTCTGTTACATTAAAACCTTCAGACCAGCAGATTTTAATTCAATTAAGCCCCCCCATCACACACATAGACATAGACCCCACTATTACTCTACAATAAATTCCAATAACATTATGAAAGTTGTAATATTTTCCTGACGTGCCCAGCACTGCTGGTTAGGTTTGCCTTGGATCTGGAAAATTCAGCATGCTTGTCACAAATGCGTGGTTATGATATTATAGATTGTTATAGGCAACTGTTTGTAAAGCACATGTTTGCTAAAAATAAAAACTTTTAAAAAGCCTTTGTTCAGAAAAGGGATATATGGACAGACAACTTTGCAGCTTTCTGTGGTGGTTCCAAAACCTTATCAAGCTGCTTATCTCAAGAAGGATCACCAAAGATATTATTCAATGAGTATTCTACAAGTGTTCCACTTGCTGGTCTTCTTTCAAAACAAAGACAATTAGCTAATAAGGACCTTAATGAAAATCTAAAAAAATTGAACCCCAATTGGGGGAAAGGCTGCTTGAATGGCCAACGTCTAATATGGAAGCATGATTTGTCAGTTTGGGAACAGCCATCTTAAGAAAAGGCTGGAAGCTGCCTAAAGGGAAAACCATCTTGAATATTATGAGCAAGAGACCTTGATACAGGAGCTGCTTGTCAACAGGGAGAGGCCAGGGAAGGTTTTCTAGAAACAGCTATCAGACTGCTGTACTCAACCAGGCTACCAAGAGCCACCACCTGCAGTACCATATAAGTGAAAGCAAGAGCCTTCATTCACTCCCAGGACCCATTCTGCTTGTTGAGTCCACCGGCAAAACCAAACTCCAAATCTTCAATTACAGAAGCCATTGCAGCTGCTAGACTGAATCTCAAGTTTTCAACCCCTTCACTTTGGAGATAAAGAAATATGTCCGCAACAATATTGCACAAAGACTGATTGGAAATCTCACCTTTAAGTATCTCTTTTTCTTCATCTGCATTTTAATCTTTGTATCTATATTTTGGTTAATAACTTTATCACTTTCACCCAAGTAACTTTCAGTGGTAGTTTTTGTAATAAACTAACCTTTAGCTTGTTTAAGACTAAAGCTTTGCTGCTGGGTTATTTTCAATTTGAGCCACTCATAAATTAAAAAGGGGGTTAGGTACACACGCACACACATTCTTTGTCCATGGACCACTTTAAGGAAATGCCTTCTACGTGGTCATGGCAATGCTTTATTCAGTTTTTCCCTATTTGTCATTATGGTCCTGAAACAGGGGTTGGGCCCCTGGTTAGCAAGATCAAGGGGCCTAACGCCTATTTTAGATTGGGCACTCAGGAATCCACATCTGCCATTCTGGCAACTGACGCACAACCATAGGGATCGTGTACAGGAAATTGGACTCGAAAATTAGACATCCGACACCCATTTCACTCTCAAGAAAACAGGCGCAATGGGAACGCATCTCCCCTCCATCATCCCCACTCCCCCAAACCCAGTCATGACACACAGTCTCAAATGCAAAAACCCTTGAATGCATTCCTTTAATTATGCAGCAGAATTTCTAATATAAAATGTCAAGTGTTACTGATACACTGGGATTCAGGGAAAACAACGCAGGGGATTTTATTCTGATACTGCTGCCTGGTTTGATCTGTGCCTCACCCTGTTGCTGCAAGGTTCTGAACAAATAGGGGAAGCATTTGGAACTACATTTTGTGTGGAAAATAATTTCCATGTCTCAATTGGCCCAAGCCAAGCTGTCTTCTACAGGGCTACTTCAATGGGAGTGAGACTCACAGAAGAGCACACAACATTTGATTCCATAATAGCAGTGACAGCACTTGTAAAAGTAATTACTTTTTGTAATATGATGTGATTGAGATGTGAAGCACTTTCTAATATCCTGAGGATATGATATAGCACTTTATAATAATGCAAGTTCTTTTGCTCATGTTGGAGAGAAAAATACCAAACTCCAAGAGCTGGCTGGGAAAAAAATCAACCACCAAGCAGGCTGCAGGCATTAAAATATTTGAAAAGAACTACTCACATTAATATTACAGCTTATCACCTTGTCAACACATGTCAAAGCACTTTGCGTAAAATGAATTGCTTTTCATGTGCAGTGGCTGCTGTTAGAAAGGCAAATCTGAATATGTTAAGTATGAGTACAAATTTAGAATGGAAAAGCAACATTGTGGAGGCCTTTCATTGTCATCTACAATTATAATAATTTCATTTATATCGTGCCTTTATTCATTAGAGTTTAGAAGAATGAGGGGTGATGTTATTGAAACGTAAAAGATTCTGGGGAAGCTTGACAGGGTACGTGTTGAGAAGGTGTTTCCATTAGTGGGGGAATCTCGAACTAGGGGACATAATTAAAGAATAAGGGGACACTCATTTGAAACTGAGATGCGAAGGAATTTCTTCTCTCAGGGGGTAGTGAATGTCTGGAATTCTGTACCCCAGAGAGTTGTGGAGGCTAGATCACAGAAAGTATTTAAAGAGGAAGTAGATAGATTTTTGAAATATCAGGGAGTTGAGGGCTATGAGGAGCTGGCACAAAAGAGGAGTTGAGGCCTGGGGTAGATCAGCCATGATCTTATTGAATGGCGGGGCAGGCTTGAGGGGCTGAATGGCCTACTCCTACTCCTACTCCTATTTTTTATGTTCTTTAAAGTAGCAAAAGTCACAAAGAAAGCGATAGAGTGGAAAAATGCACCAAACAGGTATTAAAGTTAAGGGAGCTGACAGAAAAATTATTGTGGAATAGAGATTTGTATGAATGAAATATAGATATCTTATCATACTTGTTTAGTTGGTCCTCAACTGGCTCCCAAATCCCAATGATGTCCCTTTATAATATGGGCCTTTGAAAGAGAGAAAGGACTTTGCATTTATATTGCACCTTTCATGACCTCAGGATCTCCCAAAGTGCTTCATAGTCAATGTGTGATGCAATGCAGGGAAACACAGCACCTAATGTGCATACAAAATGGCCCTACAAATGGCAAT
Organism: Cetorhinus maximus; assembly: GCF_964194155.1. Lineage (NCBI taxonomy): Eukaryota > Metazoa > Chordata > Chondrichthyes > Lamniformes > Cetorhinidae > Cetorhinus > Cetorhinus maximus. The sequence continues at coordinate 101,651,950 of NC_135890.1, forward strand.
GAGATAATGATCAGATCATCCGTTTTTAGTCGTGTTGCTTTAAGGATAAACGTTGTCTGAGAGACCGGGGAGAACTCCTCTGATTTTCTTCAAATAGTGCCATGGCATTGTTATCAACACCAGAGTGTTGATAAACAGTCTATGTCTTTCATAATTCAATTAACCCAAATGTATTTCATCATTGTTGAATGAAGACAAAAAAGGTTATATTGAATCCACAAACTGAACTGTCCCGGCAGACCGATCGTGTCAGCCTGTTCCTGCCCCACGGAACTCATTTCTCGTTATCTTGACTCCCTTCTCTCTCCCCTTGTCCAGTCCCTTTCCACCTACATCCGTGATTCCTCTGACACCTTACGTCACATCAACAATTTCCAGTTCCCTGGCCCCAACCGCTTCCTCTTCACCATGGATGTCCAATCCCTCTACACCTCCATCCCCCACCAGGATGGTCTGAGGGCCCTTAGCTTCTTCCTTGAACAGAGGCCCCAACAATCCCCATCCACCACTACTCTCCTCCATCTGGCTGAACTTGTTCTCACACTGAACAATTTCTCCTTTAACTCCTCTCACTTCCTCCAAATAAAAGGTGTGGCTATGGGTACCCGCATGGGCCCCAGCTATGCCTGTCTCTTTATGGGGTATGTGGAACATTCCTTGTTCCAGTCCTACTCCGGCCCCCTCCCACAACTCTTTCTCCGGTACATCGATGATTACTTCGGTGCTGCTTCATGCTCTTGTCGGGACCTGGAAAAATTTATTAATTTTGCTTCCAATCTCCACCCCTCCATCATTTTCACATGGTCCATCTCTGACACTTCCCTTCCCTTCCTTGACCTCTCTGTCTCAATTTCTGACGATAGACTGTCCACCAATATCCATTACAAGCCTACCGACTCCCACAGCTACCTCGACTACAGCTCCTCACACCCCGCTTCCTGTAAAGACTCCATCCCATTCTCTCAGTTCCTTCGCCTCTGTCGCATCTGTTCTGATGATGCTACCTTCAAAAACAGTTCCTCTGACAAGTCCTCCTTCTTCCTTAACCGAGGTTTTCCACCCACGGTCGTTGACAGGGCCCTCAACCGTGTCCGGCCCATCTCCCGTGCATCCGCCCTCATGCCTTCTCCTCCCTCCCAGAAACATGATAGGGTCCCCCTTGTCCTCAGTTATCACCCCACCAGCCTCCGCATTAAAAGGATCATCCTCCACCATTTCCGCCAACTCCAGCATGATGCCACCACCAAACACATCTTCCCTTCACCCCCCCGGCCGCATTCCGTAGGGATCGTTCCCTCCGGGACACCCTGGTCCACTCCTCCATCACCCCCTACTCCTCAACCCCCACCTATGGCACCTCCCCATGCCCACGCAGAAGATGCAACACCTGCCACTTCACTTCCTCTCTCCTCACCGTCCAAGGGCCCAAACACTCCTTTCAAGTGAAGCAGCATTTCACTTGCATTTCCCCTAACTTAGTCTACTGCATTCGTTGCTCCCAATGCGGTCTCCTCTACATTGGAGAGACCAAACGTAAACTGGGCAACTGCTTTGCAGAACACCTGCGGTCTGTCCGCAAGAAAGACCCAAACCTCCCTGTCGCTTGCCATTTTAATACTCCACCCTGCTCTCTTGCCCACATGTCTGTCCTTGGCTTGCTGCATTGTTCCAGTGAAGCCCAACGCAAACTGGAGGAACAGCACCTCATCTTCCGACTAGGCACTTTACAGCCTTCCGGACTGAATATTGAATTCAACAACTTTAGATCTTGAACTCCCTCCCCCATCCCCACCCCCTTTCCATTTCTTCCCCCTCCCTTTTGTTTTTTCCAATAATTTATATAGATTTTTCTTTTCCCACCTATTTCCATTATTTTTAAATCTATACCTGTAATGCCCTGTCAGTCTTTCCACCCCACCCCCACTAGAGCTGTACCTTGAGTGTCCTGCCATCCATTCTTAATTAGCACATTCTCTTAGATAATATCGCCACCTTTTACACGTCTTTGTTCCTTTGTCTGTGACATCTTTTGATTATCTGCTCCTATCACTGCTTGCTTGTCCCTACTACCATCCCCCCCCTCCCCCCCAACCAACTTCTCTCCCCCCAGCCCACCCCCCACCTTAAACCAGCTTATATTTCACCCCTCTCCTAACTTTAGTCAGTTCTGCTGAAGGGTCATGAGGACTCGAAACGTCAACTCTTTTCTTCTCCGCCGATGCTGCCAGACCTGCTGAGTTTTTCCAGGTAATTCTGTTTTTGTTTTGGATTTCCAGCATCCGCAGTAGTTTTTTGTTTTTATATTCATTTTTGGCCTGTTAATAGTGTGATTGTTTTATCTAATTGATCCCTGAGTTTTTTGCATTGTTTTAAAGCTGTAGTAAATTGCTAAGTAAGCAATGTCATTACTATCATGCTGTCTTTATACAGGCAAGTAAAATACCACTCCCCCCACCCACATTAATCATTGGGAAGACATGATTCAACCCCATATGTGCTGATCTGAGTAGTGCTGACATTATTCTAAATAGTTTTTAAAAACAAACTTAGACAAAGGTTTTTTTTTATTCATTCATGGGATGTGGGCTTCGCTGGCTGGTCCAGCATTTTATTGCCCTAGATGCCCTTGAGAAGGTAGTGGTGAGCTGCCTTCTTGAACCACTGCAGTCCATGAGGTGTAGGTACACCCACAGTGCTGATAGAAAGGGAGTTCCAGGATTTTGACCCAGCGACAGTGAAGGAACGGCGATATATTTCCAAGTCAGGATGGTGAGTGACTTGTAGGGGAATTTCCAGGTGGTGGTGTTGTCCTTCTAGATGGTTGTGGTCGTGGGTTTGGAAGGTGCTGTCGAAGGAGACTTGGTGAATTCCTGCAGTGCATCTTGTAGATGGTACACACTGCTGTTACTCTGCATTGGTGGTGGAGGGAGTGAATGTTTGTAGATGTGGTGCCAATCAAGCGGACTGCTTTATCCTGGATGGTGTCCAGCTTCTTCAGTGTTTTAGGAGCTGCACTCATCCAGGAACTGGGGAATATTCCATCACATTCCTGACTTATGCCTTGTAGATGATGGACAGGCTTTGGCGAGTCAGAGGTTGAGTTGCTCATCACACAATTCCTAGCCTCTGACCTGCTCTTGTAGCCACAATATTTCTATGGCTAGTCCAGTTCAGTTTCTGGTCAATGGTAACCCCAGGATATTGTTAGTGGGGGATTCGGTAATGGTACTGCCATTGAACATCAAGGGGTGATGGCTGGATCCTCTCTTCTCGGAGATGGTCATTGCCTGACTCTTGTGTGGCACGAATGTTACTTGCCACTTGAGAGCCCAAGCCTGGATATTGTCCAGGTTTTGCTGCAGTTGGACATGGACTGCTTCAGTATGTGAGGAGTAGCGAATGGTGCTGAACATTGTGTAATCATCAGCGAACATCCCCACTTCTGACCTTATGGTGGAAGGAAGGTCATTGATGAAGTAGCTGAAGATGGTAGGGCCTAGGACACTACCTTGAGGAACTCCTGCAGTGATGTCCTGGAGCTGAGATGACTGACCTCCAACAACCACAACCATCTTCCCTTGTGCTAGGTATGACTCCAACAAGAGTTTTCCCCTTGATTTCTATTGACTCCAGTTTTGCTAGGGCTCCTTGATGCCACACTCCGTCAAATGCTACCTTGATGTCAAGGGCAGTCACTCTTGCCTCACCTCGGGAGTTCAGCTCTTTTGTCCATGTTTGAACCAAGGCTGTAACGAGGTCAGGAGCTGAGTGGCCCTGACGGAACCCAAACTGGGCATCAGTGAGCAGGTTATTGCTCAGCAAGTGCCGCTTGATAGCACTGTTGACGATCCCTTCCATTACTTTACTGATGATCGAGAGTAGACTGATGGGGCGGTAATTGGCCGGGTTGGATTTGGCCTGCTTAATGGACTCCCTTTGACCAAATCACCAACAGTAAATCCTGTCTTATAATTATTGTAAAAGGTTGACCTTATAATTGGGCCCTTCTTCATCAGAGTACCCCATTTAAACACAATGTGCTTTTAGTTCATTGTGTTACTGCATACATTGTTTTAACTGGAGTTTTGTAAAAGAGTACCAGATTGAAAATGGAGCAAGTACTTCGATCCCCCTCTGGAAATCTCTGTTTGTAAATAATGCCTCCTTTGTGAGTGGAAAATTTCAGTAAGCAGACATGCTTACAGTAGTGCAGTCTGGTCGCTTGAAGTAGGCTAATGTGAATTGGCTGCTCTGGAGGTGGATAGCACAAGGAACATTCTGCCTCCAGGCGCTCTATTTACGAGCAGCACAGCGTGTTTACAGGCGGCACACAGTGGTTAAACACTGGAGCTTTTGACCTTTTAAATGTGTTTCACCCTTAACTGCCCTCTGAAGTAGATTCACAAGTCATCAATCAAGGCAAATAAAGATGTACCGGCCTTGCTAATGATGCCCAAATCCCTAGCATTATTTTTTTTAAAAACCTAACGGTAGGTAAATTCATATGGGTTACTCATCCAATGTTTTCATCTTTTCCCTTGGGTTTCTTTGTTTTCCCCTGAAGGAATTAAAATGAATTTACAGAATTTAATAACAAATAAATAAGTATTTAAATTTCTAGGAATTTCTTCCCATCACATTCACTTTCAATTTCTAGATAGTCTGATGCAGAGCACAATTACATCCCAGGTTCAGGAGGGGGAGGGTGGGTGTTGGATCCTGGCCTCCAGTTTTTTGGGACTTATGGATCTGGGTTGCACACTTGTTTTGGGATGGACGAGTTGGTACAATAGACAGACTAGGTCAGTAGACACTCCTTTGGTGGAACACATTCTGTTTATTTACAAAAGTATTCAGCAGCTACATATGTGTGCTTTCAACTCAAACCCTGTCTCTACACTACTGACTCTAACTATAGACTACTGACTACTGAGGTAGCCGTGCTACTCTTCTATTGGATACTAAAATCATGTGATCTTCCATTATAACATTCTTCTTAAATGTATATTACATATCAGATTACCACAGTGTGACTGCCAGGGAACCAAGTAATGCGGATTTAGAAGAATTTGAGAGGGAACTCCCGCAGACACTGTTCACTGATCCTGTCCAATGAGTACGATGTACTCGGTACCTTTGAGGACAAGGAGAAAGACAGTTGGAAGACAGCCGCAAAGCAGACCAAGGCATTGTGGCTCCGAGGGTTGACTAAGAGGGGAAGAACAGAATAGAAATGTGGCGGTAACGGGGGCATTCTAGAACCGGGGAAGAAATAACATCTTCTGCAGCCATGATCAAGAGTCCCGAAAGGTATTTGCCTATCTGGTTCCAGAGTAAGGAATATCTTGAGGCAGCTGGAGAGGAATTGGAAAGAGAGGGGGAAAGTTTGTCGAATGTTGTGGTCCATATTGGAACAAACAATACAGGTAAAAACTGAAAGGAGGACCTAAGGAGTATCAGGCATTAGGAGCTAAATTAAAAAGCAGGACCTTGAGGATAATAATCTCTGCATCATTGCCCAAACCGTGTGCAAATTGGCATAGACACAGGTAGACAAAGAGAGTTAATATGTGGCTCAAAGGCTGGTATGGGAAAGGATGGTTCTTTTTCATGGAACACTGACACCAGTGCTCAGGAAAAAGGAGCTGTACCAATGGGAGGAACTCAACCTGAACCGGAATGGGACCAGTGTCCAAGAGGAAAGGGTAAATAGAGAGATGGCAAAGCCTTTAAACTAGTAAGACGGGGGAGAAGGATCTACAAGAAATACAACAAGCTTAAATATAAACAAAGCAGGCAAGGAAAGGATAAGACGGGACTAAGAGAGGATGTAAATGGCTATGGAATAAAGAGACTTATAGAATAGGAACATAAAAAGATGGTTAAAACTGAAGTGAGAAGAATGCTGCTAGATATGAGTTAAATTGTTTCTAAAGCAATGAACACAGTCCTGTAATAACACAAGGGAACTGGAGGCAATAATATGTTACGAGTAACCAAATATCATAGAGTATTGAGACATGACTGTGAAAAAAAGTCAGGGCTGGGAATTAAGCTTTGCAGAGTATAACATATTTCGAAAAGATAGGGAAGGGAAAAGTGAAAGTGGAGCAGCTGTACTTATTGAGATAATATAACAGCAGTAAAGCATTTGATACAGCTATCAGTCAGATTGAACTAGAATGCATGTGATAGAGTTAAAAGATAAAATAAAGAATCGATCACCCTAATAGGGCTAACCTATAGGCCACCTCATAGTGGCAGGGATGTGGTGAAGAAATACGTAAAAAATTTGCAACCACCTTCGGACAGAAGTGCCGAGTGGATGATTCATCTTGGCCTCCTCCATATGTCCCCAGCATCACAGATGCCAGTCTTCAGCCAATTCGATTCACTCCACCTGATATCAAGAAATGGCTGAAGATGCTGGATACTATAAAGGCTATGGACCCTGACAATATTCTGACAATAATACTGAAGGCTTGTGCTCCAGAACTGGCCACGTCCCTGGGCAAGCTGTACCAGTACAGCTACAACACTGGCAGCTACCCATCAAAGTGCAAAACTGCCCAGGTATGTCCTGTCCACACAAAAAGCAGGACAAGTTCAACCTGGCCAATCAGCAAAGTAATGGAAGGTGTTGTCAACAGTGCTATCAAGTGGCTCTTATTCAGCAATAACCCACTCACTGATGCCAGTTTGGGTTCTTCTAGGGCCATTCAGTGTTGACCTCTTTACAGACTTCATCCAAACATGGACTGAATCAGCTGAACTCAAGAAAAGTGAGGTGAGAGTGACTGTCCTTGACATCAAGCAGCATTTGACTGAGTGTGGCATCAAGGAGCCCTAGCATAACTGAAGTCAGTGGGAGTCAAGGATAAAACTCTCCACTGTTTGGAGTCAGACCTAGCACAAAGGAAGATGGTTGTGGCAGATGCAGGTCAATCATCCCAGTCCCAGGACATTATTGCAGGAGCTCCTCAGGGTAGTATCCTAGGCCCAACCATCTTCAGCTGCTTCATCAATGACCTTCCCTCCATCATAAGGTCAGAAGTCGTGATGTTCGTTGATGATTGCATAATGTTCAGCACCATTCGCAACTCCTCAGATACTGAAGCAGTCCATGTTCATATGCAGCAAGACCTGGACAACATTCAGGCTTGGGCTGCTAAGTGGCAAGTAACAATTGTGCCTCACAAGTGCCAGACAATGACCATCTCTAACAAGAGAGAATCCAACCATGACATTCAAAGGCATTACCATCGCTGAATCCCCACTATCAACATCCTGGGGGCTACCATTGACCAGACACTGAACTGAACTAGCCATATAAATACTATGGCTACAAGGGCAAGTCAGGGGCTGGGAATCCTGTGGCAAGTAACTCACCAAAGCCTGTCCACCAACTACAAAGCACAAGTCAGGAGTGTGATGGAATACCCTCCACTTGCCTGGGTGAGTGTAGCTTCCACAACACTCAAAAAGCTTGACAACATCCTGAACAAGGCAGCCTGCTTGATTAACACCCCATCCACCACCTTAACCATTCACTCCCTGCACTACTGATGCACAGTGGCAGCATTGTGTGCACTACTGATGCACAGTGGCAGCAAGATGCACTGCAGCGACTCATAAGGCTCCTTCGACAGTACCTTCCAAACCTGTGATCTCTACCATCCAGAAGGACAAGGGCAGCCAATGCATGGGAACACCACCACTTACAGGTTCCCCTCCAAGCCAACCACTTCCCTGACTTTGAACTATATCGCCATTCCTTCACTGTTGCCATGTCAAAAATCTGGAACCCCATCCCTAACAGCACTGTGGGTGTTCCCACACCACATGGACTGCAGCGGTTCAAGGCAACTCATCACCACCTTCTGAAGGGCAATTAGAGATGGGCAATAATGCTGTCCTAGTCAGTGATGACCACATCCTGTGAAAGAATAAATTTTTAAAATTCTTACAATATGTATAGGACTCTTTTCTGACCCAGCATGTAAGAAGACCAACAAAGAAGGATTTAGTATAAGATCTAGTAATGGAAAATGACACTAAAAGTTGCAGAACTGGTTAGCAAGGCCATAAAAAAAGTATACCAAGCACTAGGCTTTATTCTAAAGGGTTAGAATTGAAAAGTAGGAAGCTTATGCTAAATTAGACCATCTCTAACAAGAAAGAACTTTGGTTAGACCACACTTAAACTATTGTGTGCAGTTCTAGTCGCCATATTATGCAAATGATATTTAGGCCCTGGAGGGGGTGCAGAGAAGGCTTTAAAGGATGTTACCAGGAATACGTAGGCCTACACTTAAGGAAATGATTGACAGGCTGGGCTTCTTTTGAGGTCACTGAGCAGTGACCTAATAGAGGCCTTTAAAATTATGAAAAGTTTTGATAGTGTGGATGCAGAGAGAATGTTTCCCGTTGTGCGGAAGAGCATAACTAGAGTCCATTAATATAAGATAGTCACCAAGAAACCCAAATAAGGAATTCAGAAGAAACCTCTTTACCCAAAGAAATGGTAAGAATGTAGCCACAGGAGTGGTTGAAGTGTACAGTATAGATGCATTTAAGTGGAAGTTAGGTAAGCATATGAGGGAGAAGGGAATTGAGGTTTCTAATGATAGATTTAGATGAAGAAAGGTGGGAGGAAGCTCGAGTGGGCCATAAACGCCAGCATGGACTGGTTGGCCAAAGGGCCTGCTTCTGTGTCAAATATCCTCTGTAATCCTATGAACCAGAGCAAACAAGAAATGTAAAAATAAGGTATCATCTGGACAATAGTGATCATGGTGTAATGCACTGTAGGATAATAATTATGCAGGATATGAGAATGATAAATTCTAAGGTAATATATCAAAGAAAAGCTAATGTTGGGGCATAAGAATAGAATTTTGGAAAATAATTGGATGAAGTGGTTTTGGAATAACGAGTGAGCGAAAATGGACAATAATGCTGCAAACTGTGATATGGAACAGAATGGGGAACATTTAAAAAGGTGTTCAACTGAGTCCTAGAAAAACATACTCGACTAAAAAGACAGGAACAAAATAGATTCTAATGAGACACCATGAATGAATAAAGATAAAAGGAAATAATTGAAGGTAAGGAAAGAAGCATTCAATAAGTGTATAAACAGCAAGGGAGAGCATGATGAGAGATAATAGGAACAGATTAGGAAAGAAATCAAACAAAAAACAATTAGAAAGGTAAACTATGAAATTAAATTATCAAGGAAAATGCAACAACACATTAAAATACTCTACAGGTGCATAAAAAATGGATAGTAAGGATGGGAAGAGGGCCATTAAGCGATGGACAAGATAAAATCACATGCAGTGATAGCGAAATGGCAGAAATATTAAATAATTATGTTGTTTCAGTATTTACCAGGGAGCTGTCTTAGCTGGATACGACATTGGAATGATATTAAAAGCAATATAACTATATTTAAAATTAAATGAGGAGAAATATTAAATAAACTAGTCATTCTCGAAGAGGTTGAGATTGCTGTTCCGACTGGATTGAATCTTGAAAAGGATTTTGGGAAGAGATCGCCGAGGCAATATTACACATATTCAACAATTCATTAGAAAAAACTGTCATGCCAAAGGGCTGGTGGAGAGCTAACATTACACCTATATTTAAAAATGGAGATAGAATATGTCCAGGAAACTATAGACCAATCAGCTTAACATCAGTGGCAGGAAAGATAATAGAATCCCTCCTAAAGGAGAAAATGGAAACATCTAGAAAGCAAAAATATAATGAAGAATCTGCAGGGTTTGGAAGAGGGAAAGTCTTGCTTGACCAACCTCTGAATCCTTTAAGAGGTAAGAGGTGCTGTGCAACCTGAGTTTAAACAATACACAAGTTGTGTAGCTTAATGGGAATAGCTCCCTTGTGTTTTTATTGCTGGTAACAAATCCTAATCTCGAAGCTACATAAAGAGGTTGGTAGTAGGGAAATTGGCTCACCAGCCTCAATGAGTTGCAGCACCAAGTCGAGACCCCTGATATAGGTCACTGGTTTTTGGGAGAGAACGGGGTAGGCCAGCAGCGATGCTGGCTGATGGCAACAAGTAATTAGTGGTGAGGTAATTGGAGGGAGGAGGCAGTGAGGGACAATGTTCCTTTCTGATTTTTGCTGTTGCAGCCGGCTTGTTGCACTGTGAGGTCCCTTCAAGGTTGACAAATGGCTGCAAATACATGCATCTTAAAAGGAACTTTGGGTGTGGCATGTTTGTTCTCTGCACGGTACGTTCCTGATTTCTGTGGGCCATGCACCCACGCAAGCTAGAGGGATCATTGATGATGAAGAGTGACAACAGTCTGCTGTTTTAATGCGGGTCAAAGAGGAGCACTCTATGTTTGGGTAAGTATAAATCAATGTAAATCCCTATTCGGTGCCAGCTTCCAGCGATCCCTCAAGAGAAGTGATTACAGCATGCGCACAATGCCTGTTCCACTCAGCTGTGATTCAATTTGTCAAGACAACCTGAAACAGACATTGAGCTCGCCACTTACATTGTCAGTGAGTTGTTTAAATTGGACATCCTAGATGATTATAGGGCGGCCTAACAGTGTTCTCACCTGAAAATGGAAGCTGCAGCATTAAATTTCCAGGGCAGAACCTTTTAAAAAAAATGACAATATCCAAAATCCCAATTAATCAATCTAAATTTTGGAGTGTCTACAAGCCAGATTTTAGCTAACAAACTGATTGTTAGTACCAAAATGCCCCAGCTCCATTTCTCAACAGTAAATGTGATTTACCTGCTGAGGTTATGAAGATCTCTTATATATAACCCCTCCCCTCTGAACATTCTACATTTCACCTTGTATTAGCTGCAAATTTAGGCATTCCAGTTTTAATAGCTTAATCCAGATTATTTATATACATTATAGACAGCAACCATTATTTGCCTATTGTGCTCGAGTGCTGGCCACAGGTGTCTAATTAGAAACACCGTCATTGATCACAGTTCATTGTTACCTATTAGTGAGCCAGTTTACAAGATTCTCCTTTATCCATACAGCATTATTTCAGCTAGAAGTCTCTTGTGAGGTGGCTTATCAAATGATTTTTGAAAATTAAGATGTATACCACCGAGCTCACTACCATCAGCTCCCAATTCTGTTATACCCTTGAAGCATTCTAATACTTGTGTTAGACAAAAGCTGCTTCCCACAAACCCCTGTGGGTCGGAGCTACTGATTTTACTGTCATTAAATTGCTTTCTTTATAATGAGCTCTAATCTTCTATTACAGGAGATGTTAAACTGCAGACATGTCATTTCCTGCATTGTGCTTTAAAAATTGTAACATTCTCTTGCCTTCATATTTAATGAACTGGGGGCATTTCCTACCAATGCTCCTGCAATCCATCCTAAGATTCTTCAATATTCTGGGTTGTGTCTCTTGAATTTATTCTGCAGGATGGTGATTGAAGAGTTTTGGATAGTGAATATTTTGTGCTTAATTTCTATTTTCTCCATGAGTTTTAAGGTATCCTATAGCCAGGCAGTGCCTGTATTGTTTTCAGTTTTGGAGAGTGGGCAGACTGAGAGATGCTGAACATAAGCATTAGTGCGAAGGAGCAGGGGTTGTTCAGTTCTTCTGGTGCCATAGAGCTCAGACTGCAGGTGAATTTCAGAGCCCTCACACTTTCCTGATATCCTCTGTATCATCCCCTTCATCATGCTCAAGGTCCTCCGCTGGTGGGAGCCAGGCGTTGCCTCCCTTTTTTTACTGTTCTTTCACAGGATGTAAGCATCGCTGGCTAGGCCAGCATTTGTTGCCCATCCCTAATTGCTATTAAGAAGGTGGTGGTGAGCTGCCTTTTTGAACTGCTGCAGTCCATGTGGTTTAGGAACACCCGCAATGCTGTTAAGAAGGGAGTCCCAGGATTTTGACCCAGCGACAGTGGTGAAGATATCATTCCAAGTCAGGATGGTGTGCAACTGTTGGTGGTGTTCCAATGTATTTGCTGCCCTTGTCCTCTCAGTACCAAGTAATGCAGCAGCACAATGTGGGACAGTCTTCATGGGCATTATTGCAGCACACAACCAGCCAGGTGATTCTTCCAATGATCTGCTCGATTAGGTTTCTCACAGAGACGTAGATCTGGTTGCATTGCATTTCTACCATCTTATGCATTGCTCATCTGAGAACTGCGGGTCTGATGTTCTGGATCTGTACCCTCTGGTAGATTCATGTAAGCTCTCCTTCTGCCTGCTATCTCTGCAGTTGCAGCTTTGTATGTCTCCTTTCCTTCCTTCTCCTTCTCCTGCTTCTCCAGATGCAGTAGAATTCTCCATAATGGTAAAATTGGAATGCTGGAAGATCCTTTACCAGGTTTAGAGGCTGAAAATGGCCTTCTGCGATGAATATTGGGAAGACTGAAGCCATTGTTTTCGGTCCCTGCTCCAAACTCCATTCCCTAGCTACCGACTCCACTTGACTCTCTGGCAACTGAGAGAGGCTAAACTAGTCTGTTCACAAATTTGGTGTCATATTTGACCCTGAGATGAGCTCCTGACCACATATTCACAGCATTATTAAGACTGTCTATTTCCATCTCCATAACATGGCCTGACTTAGTCCCTGTCCCAGCTCATCTGTTGCTGAAACTTTCATTCTTGCCTTAGTTACCTCTAGAGTTGGCTATTCCAAAGCACTCCTAGCTGGTCTCTCATATTTTACCCTGCATAAACTTGAGGCCACCCAACACTCTGTTGCCTATGTCATAATTCACTGCAAGTTCCGTTCCCCTATCACTCTTGTGCTCACTGACCTACATTGGCTTCCAGTCAAGCAACTTCTTGATTTTAAAATTCTTATCCTTGTTTTACAATCCCACCGTGGGCCTCATCCCTCATTATCTTTGATATCTCCTTCAGCCAGAAAATCCTCCGAGATATATGTGGTCCTCTAATTCTGTCCTCTTGAACCTCCTTGATTTTAATCATTATTGGTGACTGCATTCAGTTGCTTAGGCCCCAAGACCTGGAATTCCCTCCCTGCCTCCCTAGATTAACCTCCTCCCTTTAAGGCACTCCTCAAAACCTACCTGTTTGACCAAGCTTTTGGTCATCTGATGATCTAATATCTCCTTATCTGATTCTGTGTCATATGTTGCTTTAAAAGGCTTTTGTGACATGCCTTGGAGTGTTTTATTACGTTAAGGGCACTATACTAATAGAAGTTGCCATTGTTGTTGTTGTATCACCTGAGTTTTGTGGTCACATAGAACTTTCCATAGAAAGATGGAAGGAACTAAAAGTGTATTTGGGTCCTGAAAGCAGCACTGGCCTCCAATTTGCACATGGTTAATAGGGTCCCAGCAGTTTTGGACAGGAGCACTGGCTGTCTAAATTGAGGCTGGCTCTATAGTTACAGTGGATGGGTCTCTGGTGCAAGGATTAAAGCCCAAGACTTCAAACCCACCTCAAAATCAAACAAAAATTTAATGTAATTGATGCAGGCTTAGCCCACCAGTTGGGAAAACCACGTCACTTCTGAGGGGAGGCCCAACCAGATTAAGTGCATTGCCAGGCACTTAACTGACCAGTGTTGGGCTGAGAGCTGCCATCCAATCAGAGGCTGGCAGCTCTCTATTACAGGAGGGGCCACTGGGAGTTGTGGCTGCTGCTCTTGCGCCCAAGAGGTGGCCCAGGATCGCTGTGCAGCCCAGGCCACAGGTGAGTGAGGGTGGTATGGGAGCTGTGGGCAGGAGGATCATGGTAGAGGGCAGGACAGAGGGGTAGGAGGCAAGGGCATGGAGAAAGACCCAATACTGGGTCCCTTGATCAGGCCCTAAGTGCCTTTGAAAGGATTCCCCATCCTTACAGTGTTTGTTTTGTGGCCTTCTGGAGGCAAAGAAAGCCCTCGCATGTTATCCCTGAGCCACCAGTAAATTCCAGTAGGAAGATGGATAATTGGTGTCAATTAGCTCAGTAATGAAGCTAATTGACAACCCATTGCAAATCAGTGAGTTTCCCCCTTGGGCCCATTCCCACCTCCAACTTAATTGCGAGAGGTGTTCCCACAACTGGGAGACTTACATACAGCGTCTCCTGCGATTAAGTGCAGGGCCTGTCCGCCATGTTTCCCACCAAGATAGATTGCATTAAATCCAGCCCATATCCTCCTCAAAGTTAAACATAGCATAACACCTTTGACCCAAACGCAAAACACTGTGAATGCTGGAAATCTGAAATAGAAACAGAAAATGCTGGATATACTCAACATGTCAGGCAGCATCTGTAGAGACAGATAGAGAATTAACATTTTAAGTCAATAACCTTCATCAGAAGTGAAACATCATTGACCAGAAATGTTAACTCTGTTTTCCTCTCCACAGTGTCTGTAATCCCCTTGGTAAAACAAAGCTCTGTATTTGTAAATCCCTTTCAGACTCCTCTATAGCTTTCTTTGTAAGTTCTTTTCCTAATTTTCTTTATCCATCCAGATTTATCCTTTTAGCAGTGAATAATTTAATTATGTATATTCTCCAACCCTTATCTCTTCCCTGACTGCTTAAATCTTTTAAAATTTAACTTTCCATTATGCTATTTCTAACTTTCCTATTTAATAATTTAGGTGCAGGTTTTTATATTAGCTTTCTGCTGCTATGTGCTATATATTTAATTTTCATCTTTTCAAAGTCTATTTTTTGCTGACTGTTTTCCATTCTGCATTTCCATTCCATACAGCTCTGGATCATCCTCCACTATCACCAAATGGCTATGGATAACCTATCTCGACTGGCTACATTTGTACTTCAGAAATATCAATGTTTCTACTTCAAAACAATTTTTGTAGCAAAAGTTAAGATGTTCTTAGCTTACCAAAAACCTATTTCCTTAGAAGTTCCTGACAACTCCAAAATAGGTGAAAGACAGAAAAAGATAAACACGTATACTACATAGAGGCTCGTTTCTCATGAATGGCTGCACCAGATCCCCATTCTGTGCAGAGTTAGATGATTTCACCCAAGGACTCTTAGCCTTGTGAATTCTGCTGTATCTCTGTGAGAATGTCCGAGAGTTGAAAGGGTGAGGCTGCTCTGGAAGGGCCCACATGATCAAGAAACCTGTCAAGAAACGCATTCATTTTTCAGATGGAATAATGGTAACTGTCTGCTGTAGAATCATACCTGAGCAAGCTCCAGGCATGGAGAGGGATTGGACAAGGATGTCAACTGAACGAAAAAAGAATGGGCAGATTAGATTAAAAAATAGTGAAAAAAGAAGCTAAATAATAAAAGGAGAAAAAAGTGATTGGAGAAAAAGGGGCATCGGTGAATTAAACCAGAATTGAAGCACTTACCGTTTTATTTTAATTGTACAATTTATTCCTAGTACTCCTTTTTAGTTAATGTTACTTTCAGTATCTGAGTTGCTTCATCAGAATGACAGGGTTTGTTTCAGTGTCACAGTGTATTTGCTGCTAGTTTGAAAAGAGTAAACTGAGGGGTGACCAGATAAAGGTCTTTAATATTATGATAGGGCTTGATAAGACTTGACACAGACAAGATGTTTCCACTTGCTGAAAGACGAGAACTAGAAATCATTAATATAAAATAGTCACTAATAAATTCAATAGGGAATTCAGGAGAAACCTCTTTACCCAGAGAGTGGTTAGAATGTGAAACTCGCTCTCACAAGGAGCAGTTCAAGCAAATAGCATAGATGAATTTAAGGCAAAACTGGATAAACCCAGGAAGGAGAAAGGAATTGAAGGATATGTTGATGGAGTTAAGAAAGAAGGCTTGTATGGAGAATAAACCTGTTGAGCCAAATGGCCTGTTTTTGTGCCGTAAATACAGGGCCAGAACTTCTGAGGAGTGGTAATTGCAGTCGGATTTTTACTTGTCTTAGTTGGGAGCTGCACATTTCTAGCTCGACCTTCCAGCTTGGGCCTGGTGAGAAAACTGCCATACAGCAGGTTCCTGAGGCCTTCAGCGCAGGGCAACAGCGACGGAGGAAGTGAAGACACATTCCATTTGTACGCCAGTAGCTGCCATAAACTGGGTAAGTTTAAAGGTCCCAGCCAGTTTGTGAATCCAGGGTGAAGTTAAGTGTGTAAGGTAGGTGGGTGGGAGGGTAGGGTGGTTGGGGGGGTGGGGGGAGGTGTAGGATGGGACAGCAGAGGGTAGGATGGGATGTTGGGGTACGATGGGTCAGGGCTGGGTAAGGATGGGTTGGGAGGGATTAGGTTGGGTCTGGTGGTGCTAGGTGGTCAGTCAGGGGGATGAAGGGTAATCAGGGGTGGGGAAGGTAGTCAGGAGGGGAGAAATGGAGTTGGGGGAGTTGGGGGCTTGGAAGGGCAGTTAGAGGGGTGGAGGGGTGGGGGGCAGTTGGAGGGGTGGGGAGGTAGTTGAGAAGGTGGGAGCTGGTCAAGGGGAAGGGCGAGTAGTTTGGGGTCGAGACGAATAGTGTGGAGGGATAGTCAAGGGTTTGGGAGGGGTAGTTGGGAGGTCCAGTGGTGGCGTGGGGGGGGTAGTGTAGTTGAGGAATACAGTGGGGGGGGGGGGGGTCAGGGGGTCACGTGTATAGTTACGAGCATGCAAAATAGGAGGAGAAGTAGGCCATTTGGCCCCTCAAGCATTCTCCACCTTCCAATAAGATCATGGCTGATCTGTTTGTGTTTCGAATTCCACATTCCCATCTACCCTTGATAACATTTTATTCCCTTGCCTAACAAGGATCTATATACTTTCACCTTAAAAATATTCAATGACCCCGCCTCCTGAGGCAGAGAGTTCCAAAGTCGCACAACCATCCGAGAGAGAAAAAAATCTCCTCACCTCTATCCTAAAAGGGCGACCCCTAATTTAAAACAGTGTTCCCTAGTTCTGGACTCATCCACAAGAGGAAACATCTTTCCCACGTCCACCTTGTCATGACCATTCAGGATCTTATATACTTCAGTCAAGTCACCCCTCACTCCTAAACTCCAATGGAAACAAGCCCAGCCTGTCCAACCTATTGTCATAAGACAACTTATTCATTCCAGGTATCAATCTAATAAATCTCCTCTGAGCCAACTCCAACACATTTACATCCTTCCTTAAACAAGCAGACCAAAACTGCACACAGTATTTGAGAAGTGGTCTCACCACTGCCCTGTATAACTGAAGCATAACATCCTTACTTTTATGTTCTAGTCCTCTCACAATAAAGGTTAGCATTCCTTTAGCCTTCTTGGTTACGTGCTGTACCTGCATACTAGCCTTTTGTATCTTATGCACTAGAACACCTAGATCCCTCTGCACCTCGGAATTATGCAGTCCCTCTCAATTTAAGTAATACTCTGCTTTTTTATTCTTCCTGCCAAAGTGAGCAACTCCACATTTTCCCACATTATAATCCATCTACCAGATTTTTGCCCACTCACTCAACTTATCTATATCTGTCTGCAACCTCCTATGTCTTCTTCACAATATACTTTCCTATTTATCTTTGTGTTGTCTGCAAATTTAGCTGCCATGCCTTTGCTCCCCTCATCTAAGTCATTGATAGAAATTGTAAAAAGTTGAGGCCCCAGCACAGACCCTGCAGGACATCCTGCCAATCAGAAAAATACCCATTTATTGCATACTCTCTGTTTTCTGCCAGCCAGTCAGTCTCTATCCATGCAATTATGTTACTCCCCACACCATGAACTTTTATTTTCTGCAGTAACCTTTGATGTGACACCTTATCAAAAGCCTTCTGGAAATCCAAGTACAGCACATCTACAGGCTCCCCTTTATCCACAACACATGTTACTCCTTCAAAGAACTCCAATAACTTGATTAACCATGATTTAACTTTCACAAAATCATGCTGACTCTTCCCAATTACCTTGAGTTTTTCTAAGTGCCCAGCTATAACCTCCTTAATGATCGATTCTAACACATTCCCCATGACAGACATCAAGTTAACTGGCCTATAATTTCCTGTTTTCTGCCCCTCCCTTCTTGAATAGAGAGGTTATATTTGCTACTTTCCAGTCTGATGGAACCTTTCCAGATTCTAGGGAACTTTGGAAAATTATCCCCAATGCATCTACTACCTCATTAGCCACCTCTTTTAAGACCCTAGAATGAAGTCCACCTGGGCTCAGAGACTTGTCAACCCGCAGCTCAATCAGTTTGTTCAGTACTGCTTCCCTAGTGATTGTAATTTCACCAAGTTCCTCTCTCCCTTCCACCTCCTGATTTACAGCTATTACTGGAATGTTTCTTTTCTATCCTCTAAATTGAAGGCAGAAGGAAAATATTTGTTCAATTCTTCTGCCATTTTCTTATAATCTACTATTAATTCCCCATTCTCACTCTCTAAAGGACCAACACTCATTTTACTAATCCTTCTAACTTTTCCTGGATAACTATTCTGCTAAGAAAATCAGAACATTCCAAAATCTCCAATTTAAATTGGAGTATTGGATGGTTCCAAGTGCAGGGTAATTGCCTAACAGAAGTTTGAACTTCCCAGGCAATTGCCATGCAGTCCTTGCTTGGGGGGTTTCCCAGCGCATCTTCTGGGCTACCTAACAGATACAAACTCCCAGAGATCGGAAGTTCTGGGCCATTATGTTAAATATTTTAATCCTATTTAATTTCCTGTGAGGGTTCTGTAGAACACACAAAAAACAGGATTATGGTATGATTATTAAATATTTAACAAAAGTATAGAGTCATTGCGAGAGTCATATACTAGGATACATTGCAACAGTATTGACTGCATTGTAGCCTTGTGTAAATCACTGCTGAAGCCACATTTGGAATATGGAGTTAGATTTTCCACTCACCATCCAGGACTACCACTGGCATTGCGGATTAGTCACATATGATAGAAACTGAAACCAATGGGAATGAAAACGAACCAACTTCTCTAATGGGTGGGCAAACCACAACACCAGGTTTATACTCGGATGACAAGTTGAAAATCTATCCTGGTGTGTTTTGGGTGCATTACTTTCAAAAGGACATTGGTGCATTGGAGAGAGTCCAGGGAAGAGTAATAAAGATGTTCTTATAGAACTATGGATTCAAGCAATGAGGACACATTCATAGAGTTGGACCTATTTGCATTGACCAAACAAAATTGAAGGGACACTAAACAGGCCTGTAAAATACTGATGAAAGTTCATCGACCTGAAACCTTAACTCTGCTTCTTACCAGACCTGCTTAGTGCTTCCAGCATTTTCTGTCTATCTGTAAAATATTGAATGGCACCAGACTGTGAAAATGCGAGTCAATGACAGCGGCACAAACAGGACAGTAAATGGGTGGGACTTAGCTTGAGGCAAGATGCCAGCAGCTGGATTGCAGATGAAGATCATAATGGATAAAATATGGGATAAAATGATGTCCTTTTACTAATGTTTCTCATTTGAATTTTTGTAATCCATGGCTGAATGGAAAGAATAATGTTATTAAAGTTTAAAACTGTTATTACCTACAGCAGCAGCACAACTTCTGTTAATAGACTTCCATTTGCAGCACTCAAGCTGGAACAGCATGTCTCAAACTAGTTGCATGATTAATACATTGGAAGATATGGATTTGTAAAGCCCTTTCTAAATTATATATTCAAACTGGGACAAAACACTGACGGTTGTGGAGGTAAAGAAACTTTGAGAAATGCTATATTGGAAATCATTGTAGTTTTGTTTTAAGTGGATATGTATACTTGAAAAGGTAACATTTGCAGGGCTCTGGGGAAAATGTAGGGGAAAAGGACTAATTAGATAGTGATTTCAAAGAACTGGTACAGGCACGATGGGCTGATTGGCCTCCTGCTGTGCTAGGCATACTGTCAGTGGTGATAGCTAGAGAAGTATTTGAGTCATTATAATTCTGACTTACACCATTTTTTATCTCTTGAACAGAATGATCTCTGTGTTGTGTCTGTATTAAATCTCTCTGCCTGGTTGCCCTTATGATGGTCCAGCATGTACAGGTCAATCGGCTGGTTTATGGGAGAGCAGTGGGTGTTGAGAGTAAATTGGTGAGGCATCTGTGTAGCAAGAAACAGAGGTCAGTGACTCTTTGTCAGTATTAGAGCAGATTGTGGACCTGAAGCGTTGACTCTCTTTCTCTCTCCACAGATGCTACCTGGTCTGCCAAGTATTTCCAACATTTGCAGTACTTTGCCCTCCTATCATATGCTTCATGCTGGGTATTTGTAAGTGTGGTTAGTTTCAATTTAAAATGAGAAAATATTTATCAAACAATGCAAAGTGTAATTTTTCTATTAACAAAGCCCACTTGTGTGGATAGAAATAGCACATTATTGCAGGTAAATTGTTTGGTGTTAATTTACTGGAAGGTTTTGCCATTTTTAAACTTATAAGTGAAACCAGGAGTCATGTGCCAATAGAATATGTCACTGTTAGTTCAAGTTATTCTCATTTGTACATGGGATTGTTGTTTGCAGTGCTTGTGAAGTTCAAGGCAGGATATTTAGGTCAGCTAGCAGGGGGTGGGGCCTGCTTGCCGACACGTAAAATGACACAGGATGACGTCGGGTGGAACTCCCGATGTCACCCCCCATCATTTCAATTTTCAGGTCGGCGGGGGCACAGACGAATCAGCTATACACCCGCCAACCTGTCAACAGCCTATTGAGGCCATTTAAAAAGTAATTAAGCTCATTAATGGACTTGCCAGGCCGGGAGCCCTGGTGGACTTCAGAAAAAGCATGAAACCTCATCCACGGGCGGGATGAGGTTTCATGAGGGTTTTTAAAAATTTAATAAATGTTTGATTAAAAGTGATGGTCATGTCCCAACTCATGTGACAGTGTCACATGAGGGGACATGTCATGGAAGTTTGATTTTTGCCCCTTCACCATTTTTAAATTTGGCGCCGATCTCCCTGAGGCAGCACTTAGCCTCAGGGAAATGAGTGCGCTCTTTCGTGTGCATGCCCCCCACCCGCACAGGGAGCGCATAGTGCTTCCTGGTGGACCTCATGCTGGGCGGGCCTTAATTGGCCCTTACATGCAAAATGGCAGCACGCCCCCGACTGGGGGCGCCGATTGGATGCACGCCCGCACTCGCCCGCTCCTGCACTTCCCCCACGACGGGGGGGGGGGGGAAATTCTTCCCCAAGTCTTTTGGATGTTGCTGTCTGGATATTGCATAGAGCCAGGTTCAAAGAAGTGAAGCTAATTGCATAATATGAATGACCAAGTTGTGTGTAATTGTCTAACAAAGTTGTGATTGTAAAGTGTATCATACTGAAACATGAGCTTTCAATGGGCTTTATAAATAGATACACAGAGTACAAAAGTCAAGAAGTTTTGCTGAACGTATATTCAGCAATGTGACTATGCTTCCCAATTCTGGGCACCCAAAGGATCTGTGACAGAGGATTAAAGGAGATGGGGTAAGGGGCTTGGAAACTGGAAACTCCCTGGTCCAGATTTTCACCACTCTCTGGGTTAAGAAGCTTCTTATGAATTCTCCACTGAATTTCTTGGTGACTAAATTATATTGATTGCCTCAAGTTTTGCTCTTCCCTGAACTATTCTCTCTGTAACTGCTCTATCAGAACTTATCAGAATTTTGAAGACCTTATGAAGTCACCCCTCCACTGCTCTTTTCAAGAGAAAAAAGACTCCGCCTGTTCATCCTCCTCTGCATTTCTGGTATCATCCTTGTTACTCTCCTCTGTGCTCTCTACACTGCCTCTACATCTATTTTATAATATAATGACCAGAATTGTACGTAATACTCCAAGTGTGGTCTAGCCAATGTTCGATACAAGTTTAGCATAATTCTTTACTTTTTCAATTCTATCCTTCTAGAAATAAACACCTAACAAAACGCACAGATTCCATTTAAACCATTCCATATTATGGCACGGTATACCAGACTAAAAATATGTGCTTTGCATTAAATAGATAGTTAAATAATTAGTGAAAAAATGAAAATAAATTAATTGCTATCTATGAGCACTATTGTCCAAATGATTTGGGAAATGTTCTAGTCGTTATCTGTGAGTAAAGCACAGGACCTGTGTCATGTAACTGATTTTCCCTGAGAGACTCCATCAGTATCTGAAACTAACAAGCATGCATACTAATGTCAGATCAGCCCAGAAGCAACAGACTGACACATCCATCAGCCAACTACAAACACATCAGCCTGTCATCGCCTTGGCAGCCATTTGACATAGGCTCACGTCAGTTACCAGTGAAGTAAGTTTCTCAGGTCTCACCCTGCTCCAGTCACGGACTGCAAATAATTGAGACTCACTCTGCCACGAATTAGCCACCTGCCTACTTGTCACCCTGGTGGATGGGAGCAGCTTTCAAGTGATTACAGTAAAAACTGAGAACAGTCAGTGCCATGCCAGGGTAATCAAAAAGTATGGAGGGACATGAGATCATCTCAAGGGTAGGGCAGATGTAACATTAAAAGTAAAGGTTTAGTATTAGGTGGGACTCTTTGATTTGAAAGCTTCTTAAATGTGTAGGTCATGTATGGTGTGTAGCCATTAGACCAGGAAATAGATTGTTGAGCACTGCACCTTAGGAATATATTGGCCTTGGAAGGAGTGCAAGCGCAATGTCACTAGAATGTTACCAAGGTTTCAAGGGGTAGATTAGCGATTAGGATTTGGAATGCGCTGCCTGAGAGTGTGGTGGAGGCAGGTTCACGCTAGACATTCAAGAGGGATGTTGGTTGTTATCTTAAAAAGAAGAATGTGCAGGGCTACGGGGAGAAGGTGGGGGGAGTGACACCAGGTAAATCACACCTACAGAGAGCCAGGCAGACAGGAGGTGACAAATGGCTTCCTTCTGTGCTGTAACACCTCTAATTCTGTGATCATGTTACATAAACTAGGTTTGTATTCAATGGAATAGATGAAGGTTAAGGGATGAGGTTTTCAGATTTTGAAAGAAACTGATAGGATAGGTGGAGAAAAACATTTTCCATTTGTGGGGGAGTCTAGGACAATGATATATAACCTTAAAATCATAGAGTCACAGAGGTCTACAGCACAGAAGAAGGCCCTTCAGTCCATTGAGTCTATGCCAGTCAAACAAGTTCCGAACTATTTTAATCCCATTTTCCAGCACTAGGCCCATAGTCTTGTATGCCATGGCATCGCAAGTGCACATCCAAATACTTCTTAAATGTTATGAGGGTTTCTGCCTCTACCGCCCTTTCAGGCCGTGAGTTCCAGATTCCCACCACCCTCTGGGTGAAAAAATTCTTCCTCACATCCTCTCTAAACCTCCAGCCCCTTACCTTAATCTATGCCCCATGGTTATTGATCCCTCACCAAGGGGAAAAGTTCCTTCCTGTCTACCCTATCTATGCCCCTCATAATTTTAAACCCCTCAACCTCCTCTGCTACAAGGAAAATAACCCCAGTCTATTCAATCTCTCCTCATAACTAAAACTCTCCAGCCCAGGCAACATCCTGGTAAATCTCCTCTACATTCTCTCTAGTGTGGTAAATCAGAGCCTCACTATTTCATGTAAATGGTGGAAGAAGTGTGAAACTCTCTCCCACCAAAAGCAATAGGTGCTAGTTCAATTAATAATTTAAAATGTTGAATTTGAGAGATTGTTGCTTGCCTACAGTATTAAGGAATATGGAGTCAAGGCAAGTGTATGGAATTAAGGCACAGGTCAACCAAGATCTCACTGAATGATAGAACAGGCTCTAGGTGTTAAATGGTCTACCCCTGTGCTATTTTACCCAGATCACTGGCTGAAAGGTTGGGGAGGAGCCTGCACCCACTAGCCCAGGAAGCCATAACCAGACTTTTACAGTCATCAGGCTCCTGAAATAATGGCTTCCGCCCATATATGGAGAATGTCCCACCTCCAAGAGCTGTCGGCCAATCAGGTGACAGGCTCTAGCAAAGGTGGTGGTGGTGGTGGTGGTGGTGGGGGGGCTTAGGCTGAGAAGAGGGCCCTCCAATGGGCACAGGGTGCCCAAACAGGAGGAACCCCACCCCGCCCCTAGCCTGCAGCCAGGCCAGTAGGGTATACCTGGTGGCCTCGCAACTTGGCATGGCCACATTTAGGAGGAGGCCCTTAAGTGGCCTTTAATTGACTATTTATGGGCCTCAGTTGGCCTAAGGGTGGGTGTCCCTGCGATGTCACCGATTTTACACCTATCCATCGCCTGCCAGCCTGGTTCCAGTGCTACTAGGTTTCCAAAAGCGCTTCAATTTGTGCACTTACAGAGTTGGATTGCAGCATTTATCTTTGTAACACTTTAAGAGAGGGAAAGCTATCACCATTCAGTAGCACTGTTGCAGGTTTATCTGAGTAGATGCTCAAACTGTTTAAATTTGAACACATCCCAGCTCCAATGAAGTCCTATGAGTAAAGGGCTCTTACAAAATAGCCCCAACATAATCAGTGCAAGAAGAGGTCAAGTTTCCAAGGGTTGCAATCTTTCTTCAATTAAAAATTGTGCTTAAGCCAGGCAGGAAACAAATAGATAAGTACAAGGGTATCCATAGTTGTCCTTCATATTAAAATGACAGGATCAGCAGACGTGCCTCTGGTTCAAAAATGCATCTGGCTGGTGACTAATGAACTCAGTATGAAACCAAAGATCTTCTCACCCAGTTGCAGTGCAGGATAGTGTGGTAAGAATCAATGTTTTTTTCTTAACGATAGCCTGTGACATTCACCTCTGATGATCAATTAATTTAATGGGGCATAATCAAGCTGGCTGTATGCTGGAGAGGGTGAAGGGTTCTCAAAATTCCCACATTTTTCATATCATCAACAAGGATATGACTTTTGGAATTTTAAACTGCTGAGTTAAGTGTAAAACCCTGCAGACAGGAGGCTAGGGCCATGAAGGTCTGGGGCTGCACATGCCCGGGCTTATTGAGTGCAGTGTGGATTGTTTTGCCTGAAACCAGATAACAAGAGGAGACGGAATATGCATTCTTCCCTTTAATACAATCAACCCAGAGAAAGACTTCACCTCACATGAAACTGAAGCCCATCAAAATCTTGCATAAATAATCGCTACTAACCACTAAGGCAGGAAGGCACAATCAATTCAATTATGCGAACCCATCAATACTCCACACATACAATGGCTTTCAGTTCAAAACTAGTTACTAGGCAGGAAGACAATGATAAACATCATGCGAGCCCATTAAAAACAACGAGACAACAATCACCGGGGTAAGCCCACTAAAGTCAAACAAAGAACTAACCTTGATTTGGATTCCGATAATAAATTCGAAAGACAGTATAACTGCCCTGTCAGTTACGAGAGGGAGAGAGAGGGAAACCAGCTAGCAGGCAGTGAGCAGTTGGGAGCGGTTGAAACAGAGTTTAAGCAAGAAGATCTGGAGGTTTGCAGGCCCGCAGGCAACATCACGGCTAGGGGCACAGGGTGGCAGGCTCAACTGAAGACAACAAGGCCACAACCCCAGCCCTCCACAAAGATTGACCACCCACAACCACGTCCTCCACCCAACTGAAGAACCTTCGCAGATTCCACAGACCAGGACCACGTGGGGACGGCAGGCAAAGAGCGTACTGCAAAACTGCAACCGGCTTACCTGGCTGGATTTTGAACTGTCAAGGAACCCTGGGTTGGTGAGCATGATCCCTGACCTCTCCTAGTTCAATTTAGTTAGGTTCTGGGGGTGGGACAAAGGTAAAGGGGTTAGTAGCGTGATTTTCCCTCGTTATGCCGTGTGTTCCCCATTCTTAACTAAATGTACTTTGTAAGTCTGTATAATCTCAGTGTAATCCTAATGTTATAAGTTCATTTGTGACTTCAATAAACTCAGTTTTTCTTGCACCAAAACTAGTTGTCTGCTGCACTTTGTCACAACCCCCAAATAAGTCCAAGGTCTAGAACCCAGGGAGTGGGAGTGATTTGAACCGGTCAGGAGTCAGAGGTGAAACTGACACACACACCACCACCCCCTACAAGGGGCATCCACACAAGAAGCATCACAGCCATTCTGCGCAGTTATAATAATGCCACAGCCTTAATACAACGCTATCCAATTACATGTCTTTCTGGTGAAAGTCACTGCTTCTTATATAAAAGAGTGCATTCTTTCTGGTTCAGTCTTAAACAGTTTTATTCAATTCACTGAATTTGCAGATAAAAGCCTGAATGTGACAATTTTATGAAAATAAAAGGAAAGAAAATCCTGCATTTAAATAGCAGCTTATCACATTCAGAAGTGTTTGACAACCAATGGATTCCCTTTGCAATGTAGCCCAAATGGGCAAACGTGGCAACCAATTTGTGCATAGCAAGGGCTCACAAACAGAAAATAATTGAATCACCAAATAATCTGTGCTGTTTTTGGTGGTGTAGATTGAGGGAAGAATGTCGGTAGCACTCTCATCTTGTGTTAGAAAGTTGTGGGTTTAAATCCCAAGCACAAAAACCTAGGCTGCAATTCCAGTGCAGTACTGCAGGAATGTTGCACAGTTGGAAATGCTGTCTTTCAAATGAGAGATTAAACCATGGCCCTTTCTGCCTGTTTACGTGGCTGTGAAAAAAGAAATTGTATGGCATTGTTTTGAAGAAGAGCAGAGGAGTTATCCCCAGTGTCCGGGCCAATATTTATCCCTCAATCGACACCAGAAAAACAGGTTATTTAGTTGTTAACACATTGCTCTTTGTGCGCCCCATGATCTGCACAAACAGGTTGCTGCTGTTCTGACATTTCAACAGTGCCTACACTTAAAAAAGTACTTCATTGGCTGTAGAGTACAGTGAGATGTCCTGAGAACATGAAATACATAAATGCAAGTCTTTCTTCAAATAGTGTCACAGTATTGTTGACCTGAGCAGGCAGATGGGGCATCAATTTAAAATCTCATTTGAAAACCATTGGCTCAGATCTTTCAAAGATCGGCAATCATCATTGATTGCCGCACTGCCCGAAAGTTCCCCCGACTCGACACTGCTTCGCATTTCTTCTTTTCTAGAAATACAGAGCTCAGTGTCCATTGAGGAACTCCGTCAAAGTTGGGTAGAATCGACAGAAGAAAGGGCATGCATTTTTTACGGCACTCCCTGCCGTATGGTAAGTTTAAATGTCCAGTCTTTGAATGTTAGTGAGTGGATCAGAGAGTGGATAGGCGAGTGGATGAATGAGTGACTGGGTGAGTAGGTGGTTAGGGACAAATGAATAGGGGGGTAAGTGGGTAAGTGGATAGGTGGGTGAAGTGGGTAGGTGAGTGATGTGGGCAGGTGGCTAGGGTGAGTAGGTGGGTGAGTGGTTATGGAGGGTAGATGTGTCGGGTGGGTGAGCTGGGTAGGTGGGTAAGTGGGTAGGGTGATAGGTGGGTAGGGTGGGTAGGTAGGTGTGTGGGTAGGTAGATTAGGGGGTTAGTGAGGTTGGGTCTGGAGGGGTAGTTTGGTCAGGGGCTAGTCAGGTTTGTTTGGGGGGGTAGTCAGGTGGTCAGGGGTGGTAGTCAGGTCAGGGCAGGTGGGGAGGATAGTCAGGATCAGGACAGAGGGGTATTCAGGAACTAGTCATGTCTGGTCAGGGGGTAATCAGGTGGCTGGGGGGATAGTTGGGTGGAGCCAGATCATGGGGTAGTTGGGTTGTTCAGGAGTGTATTGGGATCAGGGGTCAGCTGGGAGTAGTCGGGGGTCGGGGGGTAGTTTGAGTTGGTTTTGTGGGGGTAGTCAGGTTGGGAGGATAGTTAGGATTGGGGTGTAATCGGGGGGGTTGGGGAGGCAGTTAGGTGGTCATGAGGGGCACTCAGGTCTGATCGGTGGTGGGGTGGGGGGGGTCGGGGGGGCATGTAGGATAGTTGGTTTGGGTCAGGCTGGGAGGATAGTCAGGATCGGGTTGGAAGGGTAGTCAAACCTGGCTGGGGGTTAGTTGGGGTGTAGTTGGGTGGGGTTGGGTTGGGGGGTAATTGGGTCAGGTCAGAGGCGTAGTTGGGGGATCAGGGTAGTCGTAGGGTGGTCAGGAGGGGCACTTTGGCCGGGTGGGTGTGGTCAGGTCGATTTGGGGGCAGTCGGATAGTCAGGAGGGTAGCTGGAGGTCAGTGTGACTGATGGGGGAGGGGGATCTGTTCTAGAGTTACCCAAGTGTTAGACTAAGTTTTAATCCTGGGAGCAGCATGCGTGGGAGGCTTTTTACACATGGCTCGCAAGGGCCCTGGTAAAGATCAATCCATCCCTGCACACGCATGATTCCAGAGGGACATAGACCCAGCCTGTGTTGTCCCCTTGAATACAGGGGGTGAGCACAGGCATTAAAGTGAACAGATGCAATGAAAAGACAGCAGGCCTCCTCAAAGTGTAACTGTACATATATTAACAAGTGTGCATCAACAATCAGCAATGATAGTGCATCCGTGCTACTATACTGAGATCAGTACTTCTTTATTATACACTTCCTGCTACTGGGTCTGGGTGCTCCCCCAACATCCACAGCAGGGGTGAAGGCAGCCTGCTCACCACGATGCCCTGTTGTCTTTGATGACTTTGTTGGGCGCCCTCTAAAGCCTCGAGGCCTGGAGGGCCCCGACTTAGTTTGGGTTTCCTGCTCTGGGACAGGTGCATCCTCTGCGGTCCCAGAGGCCAGAGCTGATGAGGTCCCAGACAAAGCGGCATTGGAACGGCCAGACACCCTCAAAGGGTGGTGGTCCCTGTAGTGTCCACCTGACACTCCTCCTCCCTTTGGATGCTCGAGTGTCCCTCCTCCCCTCCTGGAAAGGGGCACCTGGAGGGAGGTTGAGATGCCCCCGTTCCCTGTAGCTTGCTCATGGCTACAGCGATGGAATGCAGGTCTGCACGCATCTCTAGCAGAAAGTGGGCATTCAGCCAGACCATGGCGTCCGCCACCCTCCCCATGGAGACCTCGATGCATGCACATGTCAGTACTACTTCATCAGCCAGCAGGCGGAGAGACTGCTCGGCCGTATGTGCCACTCTGTTGTGGGTATCTGACACCTCTGCCTGATGTTGTCCCTCCTCTTGCCGCATCTCCAGCAAATTGTCTAGGATTGTTCACAGAGGCTTGTCATCTGACTCAGACTTAGCTGAAGCCTCTTCCCCAGCAGTCCTCTGAGTGCCGGTGACTTTGGCTGTCCCTATCTCCTCCTACAGAGGACACGTGTCAGTGAGGTGACCACCAGAATGTGAGACTCTGCCTGAACTAGATCTAGTATCCATTGAGATGTATGTATCTGGGCTAGTGGATGGTGCAGGTGACTGCGTTGATGGCTCTACAGGTGCAATGTCTTCATTGTTCTTATCATTCTGGCTGATCTGCGAGCTGGTGCTGGACTCAGGTTTGGGGTCAGGACTCACCCTTTTCTTGCTGGCACCTGTAACCGAAAGAAGCATAAGGCTGACAGAGGCATGGCATCAGCAGCGAAGTCTTCTGCCCTCTACGCCAGCATCACACTCTGTGTGGCATAGTCAAAGACCCTCAGTCGCCTCTCTATCTGCAGGCTACATGGACAGCAGAGGGGTTATGAAGCATCACCGCATCAGGTTGAGATGTGCTTTTATGCGTGGGCAGCAGAGATGGTGGCCTTGCCACCGAGGCCTATGCCCCAGTACCCATTTTGTGAGGTGAGTATGTCAAGTAGAGGGCTCACGTACCTTGGCGATGCAGATGAGGTCATTCATCCTTTTCCTGCGTTGTAGGGCTTTCCTCTGGTGAATGCAATTGGCACTCACCAACCTGGCGACTGTGTGCCATGCAGGATTGGTGAGTCAGGTGCACCTCCCCCTTCCATCTCTCGGATAGAGGATGTCCCTCCTCTCCTCCTCTGCATTCAGCGGTATTCCAGTGAAGCATCGCTGAATTTGGGTGCTTTGGGTTCTGCGTTCCATGTCCTGGTCTGTAGTTAAGAGCGTGATAAAGCTGCATCTGTCCGGGTGCCTTTTAAATTAGATGCCCGGATGTGACGGCGGGGTGCGCAACTTCATGCCCGCCCCAAAGCGTACAACGTTGGGCGACCCCTGCTGCATAATTAATGCAGTCACGCGATTTGACGTGATTTCCCACTGGGCTCCACGGCGGACAACCCTCTCGCTTCCCGTCCCAGCCACAAGATTTGGGCCCGGAGCAGTAAATCTTGGCCTAACTGTCAGCCTAGATTATATACTCAAGCCTGTAGCAAGAATTGAAGCCACACTACCCACTTGGACAACAGTGCTATAAATTGAACCACCTGTGGCCTGATACCCTTTGCTATTATATCAAATTGTAAATGCAAGCATTAAAGACCTGCTAATGATAAAAGAAGTACTGTGGAAATCTTATTTGTATACATAGATAGGGTTTCGAGGGCAGAACAGGAACAGCTCTGAGAAAATTCCTGGTTACTGCACCACAATCATTGCTGTAAATAAGGTTAGAGAAGTGTAGAATGGTGCTGAAACATGTATAACTGTTGCTCCCTGTTGTTCATGTTCCACAAGGCACAATGTGCCATTCGTTAGCTGAGAATACAGGAACATGACATGAATTCCAGACTTCCATGCATATCACTTGATAATTGGACACCAAGAGCTGCAGTGCCATGTGAATTGTCCTGTGATGTTTCTTTCCTCTTCCTCCTTTCCCTTCTTCTCATGATAAAACACAGATTCACAAGTTGCAGCTTGTATGTGTGCCTGGCTGGGCACCCATTGCGTTGATGAAAAAACGGACACAGTGCAACTAGACCTTCTCATGGCCAGCAGTAAGTAATGTGAGGTAGGAATTTAGGAAGAAGAATAGGCCATTCAGCTCCTTGAGCCTGTTCCACAACATTCCGTTAAATCACGGCAAATCTGTGCCTGAACTCAACTGCCGTTACTCCATATAACCGGATAACCCTGCCGAAGAAAAAAATTTTATGGAAGAGTTCCAGATTTTCATTATCCTTTTAGTGAAAAATGCTTTCTGGTTTCACTCCTAACCATCCAAATCCTAATTTTAAGATTATGCTCTCTTGTTCTGGATTCCTCCATGAAATGAAATAGTTTCTTTGTAATTATCCAATTAAATTTCTTTGTATGGGTCCTATTAAACTAATTTTAAGTGCCTTGATTTTAGCAGCCTTCAATTTTCTGTACCCAAGGGAATACAAACCTCCTAATTTAGCACTTTAAGCCCTGGCATCATTCTGGTGATTCTGCGCTATACCCAGTACAAGCCAATATTATCTTTGCTGAAGTGCACTGCCCAAAAACTGAACCTAACACTCCAGATGCAGTCTGACCATGGCTCTGTACAACTTGCGACATCACTTCCTCACTTTTGTATTTCAGTGCACCTGGGATAAAGGCCAACATTCAGAGCATGAGTAAGTCATTCTCACAACAGCCTGCCCTTTCACTTGTGCCTGTGACTTCCAGGATCCTAGTGAAGGTGTGTTTGAAATGCGGCCCAGCTCCTGCAGGCGACCATATGCTTCTCTGTAAGAATGCCAGCCATGCCTGTCATACCGCAGAGCCTCTATAGCTATTACAGTCACAGCACAGCAGCAGAAGAATAGAAGGTGAAGAAGCAGGCAACAAGGATGAACTTGGGTATTGTGAATGTAAAGCATGAGGCAAGGATAACAAAATTGGGCGTATTTTCTTAGGAATATGAGATTAAAATGAAAACTAATTAAAATTTTCAAGCTGAAGAAAGTAATTGACAGGCTATTAAGAAAATTGACCAATATGATGAAGGACTTCAAATAGAGATCATCTGCAGAAACTAGTCGCCAAATACGAAAAGCACAGTAGATTGTGTGCTGATCCATTTTCCATGGCAAATATCCAGGCAATATCCCTGAAGTCTCACTTTTTCTCTGTTATTAATGCTCGCAATTAGGTTAATTCATTGGATGTAATCACTTCTGGATGTAATAAGGCATGATTAAAAATGCAATTTTTTTTCCTTTCTTCTTCACACATTCTAAGCAATGTTCTGAGAGAGGGCAGTACTTTTGGAGTTGCTGTCTTTCAAATTAAACTGAGGTCCCATCTGGCCTATCAGGCAGGCAAAAAAGATCACTGGGCACCATTTTGAGATGAGCAGGGGAGCTCTCATTGTGTCCTGGCCAATATTTATCCTTCAACCAACATCACTGAATCAGATTATCTGGCCATTTGTCTCATTGACATGTTTGGGCCCTTGCTGTGCTCAAAGTGTCCTGTTTCCTACTTTACAACGGTGATTATGCTTCAAAGTACTTTGTTTACTCTGAAATATTTGCGACATCCTGAAGTTGCAAAAGCCATTTCATAAAATACAGCCTTTTTAAATTCCCAATGGCTGTCATTTCATCCACCTCAGAAGAATGAAAGACTGATTCAGCGTGGATTTAAATGCAAGGTTGTTCAGTCTCACACAGCCTGACAGAACAATCTAACATTGCTCAAATGCTAAGGGAAATTGCAAGCAGGAAACAAAACCTTGAAGTGTCTAAATAAGACCTTGGAGTATTTGCCAAAGAGAGAGGCTATAAGTTGTAGGGAATTCTGTGGTGAGTGACTCACCTCCTGACTTCCAAAAGCCTGTCCACAAGGCACAAGTCAGGAGTGTGATGGAATACTCTCTACTTGCCTGGATGAGTGCAGCTTCAGCAACTCTCAAGAAGCTTGATACCATCCAGGATAAAGCACCTGCTAAATCAGCACCTCCACCCACTGCCTTAAACATTCACTCCTTCCATCTCCAGCGCATTGTGGCTGTTGCATGTATTATCTGCAAGATGTGTTGCATCAACACGCCAAGGCTTCTTCAACAGCATCTAGACCTGCGATCTCTACCACCTAGAAGGAAAAGGGTGACAGGCATATGGGAACACCACCATCTCCAAGTTCTCCTCCAAGTCACAAGCCACCCTGACTTGGAAATATATTGCCTTTCTTTCACTGTCACGGTGAATGTGCTGGATTAGCTATCCAGCCTAATCCAACTTTACAGCTTTTAGTCCATAGCCCTGTAGGTTCTAGCTCTTCAAGTGTGTATCTGAATCAGATATCTGTACCTTTTTCACATCTTTTTCATCAATATGTCCAAAGATGGACCAAGTTAACAGCAGAGATGAAGCTTGATATAATTGTAAATTGCTGTAGTCCAAAATAATCGAATGTCCAGAGCCATTGTTATGATGATCCACTCGAATTAATTCATGCAACATATTTCCTTAGAATAATCTGAAAATATATACATGCTGTTTCTTAAAACACCATCCGGCTGCCTTGCTCTGTGACAATTCCTCCAACATTTTCCAAGTACTTCACCTCACAGAAAGTTGTCACAGCTTTCCTCTTAACAAACAGCTGTCCTTTTTCATTTTTAAAAGCCCAACTATTGGCAGTTTTTAGTTAAAACTAATTACTCACCCAAGAACAGAGTTCACCAGCCTAACTTGGCAATTTACCCCTGTTGGGATAAGCAGTGAGTGGACAGCCAAGGGAATATTTTTCTTTGTCATTATCCTTGGGTACATCAATCCCTAATTCCATTCTCTGCTGACATGTAGAGACCCAGCTCTTTGGTTTTTGCTGACAATGTTGGACACCTGCTGACACAGGCATTCATTGTAACAGTCATAAATAGAACAATAATTATGAAAAGTGTAATATATGACATGACCAGGTCATTAGCATTTCAATTGTCTGTATTTGGGAGCAAGCCAAGCTGGATTGACATCACTGGCACTGGAAAATTCGTTGGACTGTAGTCAGTATCCTCACCCAATTTCCCATCATGCTTGCCACATTAAAGCCTCTAAGGGGATGATGAGCAGCAAGAAGATCCTGCCTAAGAAGTCATATATATATAAAATTTGCATTCAAATATTACATCCCCGGTCTAAATCAATGCATATATAAATATGTATTGTTAAGATTATGGGTGGCACAGTGGTGTGGTGTTTAGCGCTGCTGCCTCACAGCTCCAGGGGCCCACGCGCAATCCTGACTGTGGAGTTTGCATATTCTCCCCATGTCTGTGTGGGTTTCCGCCAGGTGTTCTGGTTTCCTCTCACTGTCCAAAAACGTGCTGGTTAGGTGGATTGGCTACAGTAAATTGTCCTCCAATGTGTGAGTGTGTGCCCTATGATGGACTGGCATCCTGTCCTGGGTGTACCCTGCCTAGCACCCACTGCCTGTCAGGATAGCCTCCATCTTCCCGTGACCCTGGATTGGATGAAGCAGTTCTGGAAAAGTGTTAAGATTATTTTGGTTGACTCCAAAGCTACAGGTTTTAGAGGCAAAGCTAATTTGAACATTAACATTTGGGACATTTGTGCAAATCCATTACTACTAGTTTAGTATCCAGGGGTGACGATTATTCAGGTTATTGGCCTGAATCACCTTCTTTGATTCATCCAATATGAATCAGTTCTTTATATGCAGATAAAGGAATAAGTGTCTACATAAAGGTTAGATATAAAATCATAGGTTAGCAATGATATTGTGAAAATTTATTGTTTTCCATTCAAGTATTCCATTCCATTCATTTTTTCTTTACTGTAGCTATATGTAATGTATTTATCTTTTTAGTTGCATGTTCATCTATTATTCAATAAAGTCACTTGGTAGGTAAATTCAATCTATCATTATTATGGACTGAATTTTCCCGTTGGTGTGCGTGGGGCAGGCCCTGCACACAAGCGTGTAAAATGACGTGTGATGATGTCGGGCGAGCGTCCCGACGTCACTGCGCGCCATCGCGATATTTCGTTGGGTGGGCACGCGAGGCTCTCCGATGCACGCCTGCCATTAATTAACAGGCCACTTAAGGCCCTTGAGGCGCCAATCCACTGCGATTTTTCAGCACCCGTGCAATATTCGGGTTGGCGCACGGGCGCAACGGGCAGGCGGGTAGGACACATTTGTATAAACCTCATCCATGGGCGGGATAAGAGGGCTCAGAGGGGTTGCAAGTATACTCTGTCAAATATTGATGTTTCAAAGTTACTGATACTTGCCTGTGTGATCTGCAATACTTCAAAACGCATACCAGCTGCTTGGTCTGGACTCACAACCTTCAGGTCAGCACTCTGCAGTGAGCAATCTTTTTTGAACCTGCAGGTTTCAGGAAGCCTTCCCATAGCCTGGGAATGGGAGCTGAACTCTCCGCTGGAGGCACCTCCTCTGAGGAGGAAGGGAGGGCTAGAAGGGGGAGGAGGCCAGCAGTGCACATGCAGTCTCGAAGGGAGCCACCTTTGGGAGGTCAGGCGCAGGCACAAGAGGTAGTCCAAGGCGGAAGGGGCCGCAGAAGACGCCACTATCCTGCTGCCAGGGTATACAGGTGGTGAAGTAGCTACCTCAATATGTCTGAGGTGCAGTGCCAAAGGAGACTCCGTCTCTCAAGGGAGACAGTCAACTATAACAGACAGATGATTGAGCCTGAGATCTCCGCTAGCTGTGTGGGTGGACACCCCATGCCAGTGGCTCTAAAGTTCACAGCTGTCCTCAACTTCTATGCTAAGATAAAAGCAAAATACTGTGGATGCTGGAAAAACTGGATGCTGGACTCAAAACGTCAACTGTATTCCTCTCCGCAGATGCTGTCAGACCTGCTGAATTTTTCCAGGTATTTTTGTTTTTGTTCTCAACTTCTATGCCTCTGGCTCCTTCCATGGCTTGGTGGGCGATCTTTGCGGTGTCTCCCAATCAGCTGTCCACACTTGTGTCAAGCAGGTTACAGACGCTCTGTTCAGGTGTGCATTGACCTTCATCCACTACCGTTGGGACTAGGCAAGTCAGACACAGCGAGCCAGAGGCTTCGCAGCCATTGCTGGCTTCCCCCGTGTC
Organism: Cetorhinus maximus; assembly: GCF_964194155.1. Classification (NCBI taxonomy): domain Eukaryota; kingdom Metazoa; phylum Chordata; class Chondrichthyes; order Lamniformes; family Cetorhinidae; genus Cetorhinus; species Cetorhinus maximus. The sequence continues at coordinate 101,687,697 of NC_135890.1, forward strand.
CAGGATGCAATAGACTGTACACATGTGGCCATCAAGACACCAGCAGGTGAGCCCGGTGCCTTCGTCAACAGGAAGGGCTTCCTCTCCATAAATGTGCAGATAGTGTGTGATCACAGGATGCTGATTCTACAAGTCTGTGTAAGGTACCCAGGCAGCTCCCATGACACTTACATCCTCAGACACTCCCAGGTGCCGGGGCTCTTCAGTGCTCCAGCCCAGCTGGATGGATGGCTGCTGGGTGACAAGGGCTATCCCCTTAGAAGGTGGCTCTTGATGCCTCTCCGCCATCCAAGAACAGAAGCTGAGCAGCGGTACAATAGGGGCCACATCTCCACAAGGGCTGTGGTGGAGAGAGCCATTGGTCTTCTCAAGATGCACTTCCGATACTTGGACCGCTCAGGGGCCGCACTCCAGTACCCCCCAAGATCGTGTGTTGGTGATAGTGGTTGCATGCTGCGCTCTCCACAATCTTGTGCTGGAAAGGGATGTAGGGCTGTGGATGTAGGCGCATTGGCTGCGGCTGCACACAATGAGTCCAGCAGTGAGTCTGAGGATGAGCACACACAGGGAAATGCTGAGGGGGTAGATGCTGACCCGGGCATACTCCAGGGAGGCAGGGACACCCGGGAGGCTTTAATTCAACGAACCTTCAGCTAGCACACCACAGATGGACCACCAGGACAAGCCTGGGCTGTATGCTCCATATTCGAGACCCAAGTGAAAAATCTGCCTGGTTAGGAACATTAACTAATGGTCCTTGTTAATAAAGCTGAATGTCCCATAAAGCACACATTACATTAATGGAAACCATCCAACTGCAGAACAAAAGAGGCACCCTCAGCCATGGTGACATGTCTGAATTTATTATTGGAACCAAAGAAACTTAATGAAACAAAATGAAAAAGGTGTTAAAAATCACACCACCTCATAAAAACCTCATTGTGGGTCAACACAACAGCACCAGTGATAAACCTGTGGTGTGCCTTATGTTTTCATTTTCGGGTGCTACATCTTGGGGCTGACCCCTCTCTGGGAGTGGCATCTGAGACAGCCTGCTGACTCTGCTGTCCTGTTGGCCTCGATGAGCTTGGCGGTCAACCTCTGGCCCATGGAGCCTGTGCTGGTCCCGCCTGGGAGGGAGCTGCCAGTTCCGCAGCTGGCATCTCCCCAGTCATCGCAGCCTCATCGGATGCAACGGTCACTGGCAGAGTGGCGGAGGAGCTGCTGCCCTCATCCTGAGCACCCTGAGAGGAGCCCACAGAGACAACAGGCAGCTGCGGTGCCGACGTGAGGTCACTTCGGACCTCCCTGCTCACCGTGGATGGATGGGCACTGAACTGGGAAACTTATTGCCCAGACCATCTCCCTCCCAGCTGAGGTCAATGCCGCTATGAGGGCTTGCTGGTCCGAGAGTTGCCACTCTCTCCATGAAGGACACATGGCGCTTGGACATGAGGCTCATTGCTTTAACGATAGTCTGCGTAGACTCCTCCACCATGGACACCAAGTCAAGCATAGCCTCATGTATTTTCCTCAGATGCTCCCGCACACCCTGCCACATTTCATGCCCCTGCTGCATCGCTGACGACTCCAGAGGCACATCATCAGGCACCGACTGAGCATACGCCTGGTCCCCTGCAGTCCTCCAACTGCTGGCGCCATGGGCACTCTTTGTCTCTGCCAGCTCCTCCAGCGACTGTGAAGTGCCCTCACCGCTGTGCCCCGGGACACTAGCCGATGTTCTAATTCCCACCAAGGTGCTAGTATCTGTGCTGGTGCCTGCCTGGCAGAGATGGTGTGACGCTGGTGAGACTTCAGGGCCGTCAGGTGTGAGAGGGGGCCTCTGCTGCTCCTCCTCCCGGCCCTGCTCCGCTGATGCTGAAAGGAAGAACAAGGATATTGAGTCAGTTAATGTAGAGACAATGTCAATGTGTAACCCTGTCCCACTGATCATTTTGTGCTCATCCTTCCATGAGCAATGGTCAAACCATGTTGCAAACTTCAATCACTGAACATTCAGCACTGCCATGGCTGCTGGGAGAACAATGGTGACCTCACTGCTGGGCAAACATACCTGCCCCTGGCACCCCAGCCTCACCGAAACTGGTGGACCTGGGCGCATGGTGCCTCTCCAAATCTTAGGTCTCTTGCTCGAAATGACTGAGAATCACTAACTGTGTCGGCCCTCCGCCAGTCCTCACCCGCTTGGCGGCGTTATGTGCATTCTTCTCCTGAAAAGGCGAGAAGAGCATTGATTAGTGCTAATTGTACCTGGATTCTCTTTGCGGATGGCCCACCCCAACCAGAGTGGGACATTTCAGGGCTCCAGTGCCTCCTCATCCCGCTGCTGCCGAACACTCACACAAAGATTCTAGGCCTGTCCCCACCTCCCCCACCCCTTTAGCCAAATGCTGACTTTGACACATGCCATCAATGATTCAATGCAGTCACTACATTCAGACTTGGAGGAGTGGGGCGAGCACCAGGGGGGAAAGCCTACCTGCTGGGTTAAGTGACCAATGCCAACATGGTACTCACCCTTCCTGAGTGCAACAGGTCATTGAAATGCTTTCCACACTGGACCCAGATGTGCCGCACCACATCGTGGGAGCTCACCACCTCCGCCTCCTCCTCCCAGGCACGTTTGGCCATGTGGGGGGAGCTCCTCCTCCCATCCTGGGATACCAGGACCGCCCGTCGTGCTGCCACCTCCTCGAGGAGGGCAGCAAGGCAATTATAGGAAAAACGAGGGGCACAGTGCCCCCCCTGCCCTACCCTCCTGCCTGGCCTGCTCACCAGCAGCGCTCTGGGGAGTCCTTCCACTGGCCATAATTCACAGCCTCAGAAAGGCTGCAGCAACTTTTAAACACAGGCCGCCAGGTCACCATTGGACCCGGCAGTCATTGCAGACCCACCGCTGCCCGCCCACTCCCGCTGTCTTCGGGAGCCGCGATTCACATTGGGCGGACCTTAATTGGCCCGCCCGCGTAAAATGGCGGCATGGATCCAATCGCGGGCCGAGATAAATTCAGCCCTCTGTGTTTTTCAAAGGGAAGAGAAAGTTTCTGAGGAATACAAGTCAATCTATAGTAACCCAAGAAAATTTATAAGAAATATATTTTTTCAAAACACAACATTTACTTTAAGAAGGATTATAAAATTCTCTTACAGCAAGTCTTCCAACAAGGCCTAGCATTTTCTAACTTTCACAGAGCCTGGGGAAATAACACTGATCTAAAATCTCCAGCCAGACACTCCTGGGCTTTCTGCTACTTCGCTCCTGTGATATATTAACCTGAGTGGTAACAGAACAATTGCTGATTTCTGCAGAAAGAGATCTTCTGGAAAACGTGCGTCCTTGGCTTTCTTTGATTTATTTATAAATACCTGCTGGATCCTGGGCCTGCTTTGAATGGGGAGGTCTGGCGCCTATTTCTCTTTGCCATTGATCACTTTGTCTTGCTGCCTGGATAATCACCTGCTGATTCAATCTCTATTTGATTATCCTTTTCCGTGTGCCTGGTGCACTTGCTATAACTCATATTGCCCGGAGTGAGAGATCAAGCCTGTATCCTCACACTCTATGACTCTGCATCACGGATTGTTTGGGGTAAAAGTTCGCTTATTGATATAACATTTACAGGAAGCTGTGGAGCTCTCATCCTACAGATATTGATTTTAGGGCACCATTATCTTTAAAGCACCATAGCTTCTAAAATCACAAAGGCTTCCTCAGACATCTTGCCAACATCTATAGTGTTATTTTAATTGGTCACCATTCTGATTCACATTTACTGGCATCTGTTCATCCCTGAGAATTTGCTTCATTTGTCTCAGGACCAGCTCCAGTCTGTAACCTGCTGAGTTCACCACAACTCATGGCTTCCATTTTGGCTTTTCTGCCATTTTCCACTTTAAATAATGAGAGAGGCAAATGTAAGAAAAAAAGTGAAATGCTGAAAAGAAGGTGCATTATTAATTGGTGCTTCTGAGAACACAATTGTTTACTCTGTGCACTTATCATTCTGGCAATAACAAGATATATTACTGGCCGAGGAATGTGTACATATAACAAAGCCAATTGTGTCTATTTGCATACTTGTGAATTCTCATAAAGAGCCAGCTGACATACATACTGCCCTTCCTCTCTTCACTGTTATTACTAGCTGCCTCTCTCCATTAATACTATCCACTTCTTATCCATTGTCTAGCTGCTCTCAATCATTATCGCCCAGCCACACTTCATTGGCAAACTGCTCTCCTTCCTTAGTGCAAGTGCTTTCCCCATTGTTACAGTGTGCCCAATTTCTATTTTTGCTATACAACTACCCCTACCATTCTGAGCCTTCTGTGCTATTGTTGATTTGTCTCACCTCCAATGCATTTGCCTTTCTTTTCTACATTGTTCCTGCCTTCCCCTCTCCATGGTAGCAATGGCACATCTGCATTGTAATTGTGCAACTTCTCTTCTTGTTACTGCCTGGCCCAGTATATTGGTCATGCCAGTCTCCTTGTTACTGCTGCAGCCTGGTTTCTAGCCACCTTTTCTTTTAATTGTTTCTACCTGCCCCACTCACGGTAATAATGGTCCATCTCAATCATCACTGCTCAAGTCCTCTGCATTGTTATTTCCTGCTCCCTTCTTTATCATTACTGCTGCCCAGTCACTTTCCCTCACATCTGTTCCCAGAGGAGACAGGCCGAGAGCTTCTAATCTTATTTTAGAAACTTTTCCTATGCCCTGTCATATTTCCTCATTATTCTGAAGTTGCGCGGGGTTGTTGGAAGATGCCTTGTGAAGGTCTTCTGAATAATGTATGAAGTGTCTGGTCCCACTGCGGCTGTTTTCGTCCCTGTCAATCCATACACTTTATTTCCCAATCTGCTTATAATACCAGGCGGGATCCCTCAGTAAAGGCAGCAGACTGTTTACATGGCAATTAATCGGCAAAATTTGTTTGAGATGTTCAGCCACAAGAAACTTGTTTGAGATCAACTGAGCCCTAATCTCACACTGAACTGACACCTGCAATTTACACTGCCTGTTTACCTTTTAAACAGCAAAGGACTTCATAAAAAAATAATCCTAATTTTCTGCAGCATTCTTTGCTTGGAATCAGAGCTCTCTGTATTTATCATCCTTTCACTTATTAATTAATTGTCCATCACACAGAAGCTGTGTCTCCAACACTAAAATCATCATTGCCATTTAGATTTATTGTAGCTTTTGTCTACTTGCCATCTTCCTTCAGTGACCAATAGATTGTGAAGTGAAATCTGCAGCCTGTCTCTTGTCAAATAATCAAGCTCACAGCTGGGCTGCACTACAACTCAGCAATATACACTTCAAAATTACCTGTAACCTATTAAACAGACCCTTGTTTTCCAGTATAGTCGGCCAGCCAACCTCCACATGGAACCCCACTAAATGAGTTACCCTCCTTTACAGCTGGAGTTCCAAGAGCCTCTATGTAAGTTACACCCCACTATGTAGGCAGATTTACTCCATTGTTACATATCTGTGATGTCCTGTATGATTTAATATAATGTGTTTGAATCAACAAAGTGACAGAAAGGGTCATCGACAGTGCTGTCAAACACCACTTACTCAGCAATAACCTGCTCACTGGCACTCAGTCTGGGTTCCGCCAGGACCACTTAGCTCCTGACCTCATTACAGCCTTGGTCCAGACATGGACATAGGAGCTGAACTCAAGAGGTGAGGTGAGAGCGACTGCCCTTGACATCAAGGCAGTATTTGACTGAATGTGGCATCAAGGACCTCTAGCAAAACTAGAGCCAATGGGAATCTGGAGAAACTCTCCGCTGTTTGGAGTCATACCTAGCACAAAGGAAGATGTTTGTGGCTGTTGGAGGTCAATCATCGCAATCCCAGGACATTGCTGCAGGAGTTCCTCAGGGTAGTGTGCTAGGCCCAGCCATCTTCAGCTGCTTCATCAATAACCTTCTGTCCATCATAGGGCCAGAAGTGGAGATGTTCGCTGATGATTGCACAATATTCAGCACAATTTGTCCCTCCTCAGATACTGAAGCAGTCCATGTCCAAATGCAGCAAGACCTGGAAAACATTTAGGCTTGGGTGGATAAGTGTTGAGTAACATACATGCCACACAAGTGTCAGGCATCCATCCGCCACCTTCACCATTCACTCCCTCCACCACTGATGCCCATTGGCAGCAGTGTTTACCCAGGATAACCAACTCTGGGCGAAAAGAATAAGGGAGACATAGCCACGGGATGGCGGAGGGGTTGCTGCTAGCTAGACCGTAGGAGCAGGGAGCCTGTGCCAACAAGGCCATAGGAGCAGGGTGGGGAAATGCTGAAGGGACCATTTGAGTGCGGGGTTGTGGGGTCTGACAAGACTGAAGGGGCAAGGGGAGGAGCTTCTGGAAAGATGCGGGGAGGTGAGTGAAGGGAACTTAGGAGCATGGCACACCTCATGCCTGCCTGGACCCCTCCTCCCCGTGAGCCTTGATCAGACCCCTCACTACCCTGAGTCCTGCCTGGATCCCTCCTTCCCCCGTGCCCTTCCCAGGCCCGACTTCTTGGACTCAGGCCTATGTTCAGCCGCCGCTGACCCAGACACCCACCCCCTCACCGGAACCACTGTTGGACACCTACTGGACATCCCTTGCAGACCCCCAACCCCAACCACACACCTGTCGAAGCCAAACAACTCTCAGAGGAGAGTGCTGGCCAGTGTTTCCTCTTCCTTTGTGACTGCGTGGTTCTGCACTTGTTCATTCTGCTGGCTCTGGGATGCACATTTGCAGTAGCACAGTGTGCATATGCAGGCGCAAAAGAAATCTGGGCCAAGTGGCGTCCCTGGAGGCCCAGACCCAGGAGGTGGGATAGTCCTGGAAAATCTGGGATGGTTGGTCAGCCTGTGTGAAACATCTACAATAATATAAAAACAAAGTATTGCAGGTGCTGTAAATCTGAAAGAAAAACAGAAAATGCTGGAAAAGGTCAGCAGGCCTGACAGCATCTGTGGAGAGAGAAACAGGGTTAACGTTACGAGTCAGTATGACTCTTGTTCAGAGCTAAAGAGAAGTAGAAATGTGATGGATTTTATGTTATTTAAGAGGGGGTGGAGCAAAATAAGTCAGGAATAGGTGGGAGCTAAGGAGAAATTTGACAAAGATGCCATGGACACTGGACAAAAGGGATGTTAATGGTAGTGTTAAAGACTAAAGAAGATGCTGATAGTGGCATAAAGGTAAGATAACCATCTACAAGATGCAATGTAGCAACTCACCAAGCCTCTTTTGACAGCTCCTTCCAAACCTGTGACCTCTATCACCTGGAAGGACAAAGGCAGCAGATGCATGGCAACACCTCCACCTCCCCTCCAAGCCACTGACCATCCTGACTTTGGAAATATATTGCTGTTCCTTCACTGTTGCTGGGTCAAAATCCTGGAACTCATTACCTAACAGCACTGTGGATGTGCCTACACCACATGGACTGCAGAGGTTCAAGAAGGCAGCTCACCACCAACTTCTCAAGGGCAATTAGGGATGGGCAATAAATGTTGGTCTAGCCAGCAACAGCCCACCCACATCACGTGAAAGAATACGTTTTTAAAAATTATGAGATGCCATTTTTGCAAGACAAAATCCCATCAGTTCCCTACCTTGAGGTGAAAGATGACTCTGGCTTCCAATCATCTTGTGAACAATTATTTGGAAATTCTATCATGTTAATAAAATATTACTCAGTTGATTTCTTATCTACTATAGGTTGCAAATTACCATGTCACACGACAGTGTTTTTGGAAGCCATTCCCTTTATCTACTATACAAGAGAGTTGGCTGAATGGGCCTTTGGTAATACAGCCACACCTCAAGATGAAATCAGAGTACAGAGAATGACTTGCAATCGGAAGCCATAAACTGCCACTACCAGCTACTGTACACTTCAAATCTAAAACTCTCATTCTTGTTATCTCCCATCCTCCCTTGCAACTGTAATCCAGTTTTACAAATCTTTCCCCTCAAAATTCTATTTCTTTGACTCAAACCTCCTGTGTTGCCTCATGCCAGTAGCTGCCTAGACTACTTGCTCACTACATCCCTTTCCTTCTTCATCTCTCCTTACTTCCTTAAGATCTTTCTTAAAGCTAATCTCTCTGACCAAACTTTTGATTAACCCTTCAGCTATTTCCTTCATCTGTTTGGTATCTATTTTGATTTATGCTTGCATGGGGGTCCTTGGAATGCCCTTCTTAAAGATGATATAATCATGCAAGTTGCTCTGATCAATGTTACAATTCAGAATTCAGGGGATGCCAATATAGATGAGCTATCCTTTTTCCTGTGTGTTCTGTCTGAAGGCAGGCCCTTGGCTCATTGTCTGCTGTTGCTTCATCCTGAGTCCCTTTTTATGTCAGTAGCAGTTTGCCAATGTCCTCCAGGGGCAGAGTGAAGAGGCAGGTCCCAGGACTACTTTTTAAAAAGTCATTCAAGGAATGTGGGCTTTGCTGGCTAGGCCAGAGTTTATTGCCCATCCCTAATTGCCTATGAGAAGGTGATGGTGCGCTGCCTTCTTGAACCGCTGCAGTCCATGTGGTGTAGCTACACCCACAGTGCTGTTAGGGAGGGAGTTCCAGGATTTTGCCCCAGTGACAGTGAAGGAACAGCAATATAGTTCCAAGTCAAGATTGTAAGGAAAATATAATAATTTTCATAAAATTATTGTGATTTATTGTAAAGGTAGATTAATAATGAGGTTTGGATAATGTGTGTGTGTGCATGTGTGTGGGATTTAATTGTATTGGAGGCAGCTGGTCTGGAGGCTTTGATGTATCAAAAAGAAGCTAGGTTTGAAATACTAAATACGCAACCATGGCTGAAGTTTTAGAATGTGAGGTGTAAGGAAAATTTGCATTTTTAGATAAACTAGAGTAGTTTAAATTTCAAAAAGATGGTAAGATGTTACACTTAGCCAGAAGAATCTAAGCCAAACAGTGTGTTTATTTTTCCCAAAGGTTACTGATAAAATTAGTACTATGAAAAGATTTATATTATGAGAAATGTAAAGTTGCAAAAATATATAGGAACAATGGAATTTGCATTAAAAGGAAGGAACATGTATAAAGGAGATGAGGTTATGTGTAAGGGGGAAGGCATTCTAAGATCTAACACAAGTGTGAAAAGCCTCCAGTCTCTGTGCATCAAGTTGCTATCAACAGGAACTGAAGCTGAGAAAACTCACTTTGAATATCATTGTCCAGTGTTTTGTGTTACTTTGCTTGGGTCTGTTTAAATCTATTTGCTTTTATTGTTGCCTTAACAGAGGTGTAACTGGGAGTCAGATTGGTTATGGGCTTTAGGACTTATTATAGTTGTAATTTGTAGACATACATATGTGTGTAAAATCTTTTCTTTTGTTAATAAATGTTTAATTTAGTTTTCTAAAACCTCTGAAGTCATGGTAGTCTTATTGCCTCTGAATTCAGGGCACGCAACTCAGCAATAAAATACAAACCACAAAACAGTTGTGCCAGCTGTTTCAAGTTTCCCTCTGGGATTTGGGCGGCTTGGCTTTTACCATCTGCTGTGTCATAACAGGATTGTGAATAGCTTGGGTGGTGGTGTTCCCATGTGTCTGCTGTCCCTGTCCATCTAGATGGTAGTGCTCATGGGTTTGGAAGGGGCTGTCTAAGGAACCTTGGTGAATTTGATAGTGGGGGAATTCAGCAAAGGTAATGCTGTTGAATGTCAAGGGGTGATGGTTAGATTTTCTCTCGTTGGAGATGGTCATTGCCTGGCACTTGTGTGTCGTGAATGTTACTTGCCACCTGTCAGCCCAAGCCTGGATGTGGTCCAGGTTTTGCTGCATTTGGACATGGACTGCTTCAGTGTCTGAGGAGTCGTGAATGATGCTGAACATTGTGCAATCATCAGCGAACATCCCCACTTCTGACCTTATGATGGAAAGAGGGCCATTGATGAAGCAGCTGAAGGTGGTAGGGCATAGGACACTACCATGAGGAACTTCTGCAGTGATATCCAGGAGCTGAGATGACTGACCTCCAACAACCACAATCATCTTCCTTTGTGCTAAGTATGACTCCAAACAGCGGAGAGTTTTTCCTCTGATTCCCATTGACTCCAGTTTTGCTAGGGCTCCTTGATGCCACACTAGATCAAATGTGGCCTTGTTGTAAAGGGCAGTCGCTCTCATCTCAGAGAGTTCAGCTCTTTGGCCCATGTTTGAGCCAAAGTTGTAATAAGGTCAAGAGCTGAATGATCCTGGCAGAACCAAAACAGGGCATCAGTGAACAAGTTATTGCGAAGCAAGTGCTGCTTGATAGTATTGTTGATGACAACTTCCATCACTTTACTGATGATCGAGAATAGACTGATGGGGCGGTAATTGGCCGGGTTGGATTTGTCCTGCTTTTTGTGTCATAGCTGAGCAATTTTCCACATTGCTGGGTAGATGCCAGTGTTGTAGCTGTATTGGAACAGCCTGGCTAGGGGTGTGGCAAGTTCTGGAGCACAAGTATTCAGTACTATTGCCAGCATATTGTCAAGGCCCGTAGCCTTTGCAGTATCCAGTGCCTTCAGCCATTTTTTGATACCACATGGAGTGAATTGAATTGGCTGAAGACTGACATCTGTGATGCTGGGGACCTCTGGATGAGGCCAAGATGGATCATCCACTCAGCATTTCTGGCTGAAGAAAATGCTTCAGCCTTACCTTTTGCACTAATGTACTGGGCTCCCACATCATTGAGGATGGGTATATTTGTGGACCCTCTTTTCCAATTAGCTGTTTAGCTGTCCACCACCATTCATGACTGGATGTGGCAGGACTGCAGAGCTTAGATCGGATCCGTTGGTTGTGGAATCGCTTAGCTCTATCACTTGCTGCTAATGTTGTTTGGCACACAAGTAGTCCTGTGCTGTAGCTTCACCAGGTTGATACCTCATTTTTAGGTATGCCTGGCGCTGCTCCTGGCATGCCCTACTGCACCCTTCATTGAACCAGGGTTGATCCCCTAGCTTGGTGGTAATGGTAGAGTGGAGGATATGCCGGGCCATGAGGTTACAGATTGTGTTTGAGTACAGTTCTGTTGCTGCTGATGGCCACAGTGCCTCATGGTTGCCCAGACTTGAGTTGCTAGATCTGTTCGAAATCTATCCCATTTAGCATGGTGGTAGAACACACAACAAGATGGAGGGTATTCTCAATTTGAAGACATGATTTTGTTTCCACAAGGACTGTGTAGTGGTCACTCCTAGCAATACTGTCATTGACAGATACATCTGCAGCAGGCAGATTGGTGAGGATGAGGTCAAGTGTGTTTTAGCTTCTTGGTTACTCACCACTTGCTGCAGTCTAGCTGCTATGTCCTTTAGGACTCAGCCAGCTCGGTCTGTGGTGGTGATATCAAGCCACCCTTGTAGGTATCCTCAGCCAGAATGGGAATTGAACCAGGCATTAATCTGAAACAAACACTAACCATCTAGCTAACTGAGGTAACCGGACCCCATAGAAGATATGTGAAATGTTAATCAGAGATTTCAATTCTTACCATAGGCTTAGGAAAGGTGGTGCAGCAGACAATTGGACAATGAGAACCCTTAAAATGAACCACAGCAGGTCAATTTGTCAATGCACTAATGAGGTATTCATTAAAATGTCAAAGGAAGAGACTGATGTCCAGCAGGCAAATGGGCTGGTACATGGAGATCTAAGTTAGGTCATGAGAATTATATGATGATGATGTGGAAGTGATACAATAATGCCTTTGTTGTCATTTCACCAGCCTTTAAGCTAGGCAACACCACTTCTAATTGCTACCTATAAAAATGAGAGTGCAGGGTGTGGAAGATTTTACCTCTTCCTTAAGTTCGGAGGCTGAGAATTACAATTAATACAATCTCACAATGAATTTCAAATCTCTTCATTGATAATTTTAAACAAAACAAGTTCAATTTAAATTTTACATTTACTCTTCAGGTGGTCAATCTGAGATGTCTGTAGGTCACTTAGGAGTGATCTTTAACCATGATCTTCCTTCTTAGCTCACCAGGACTCTCTGTCATTGTGTACATAAGAAATAGGAACAGGAGTAGACCATTTGGCCCCTCGAATCTGCTACGCCATTCAGTGAGATCATGGCTGATCTTCTTGTGTTCGATTTTCACATTCCCATCTAAACCCAATAGCCTTTGATTCCCTCGCCTAACAAGAACCTATCTACCTCTGCCTTAAAAATATTCAATGACCCTGCCTCCACCACCTTCTGAGGCAGAGATTTCCAAAGTTGCACAACCCTCTGAGAGAAAAAAAATTCTCCTCATCTCTGTCCTAAAAGGGCGACCCCTAATTTTAAAACAGTGCCCCCTATTCTGGACTCACCCACAAGAGGAAACGTGCTTTCGATGTCCACCTTGTCAAGGCCATCCAGGATCTTGTATACTTCAATCAAATCACCCCTCACTCTTCTAAACTCCAATGGAAACAAGCCCAGTCTGTCCAACCTTTCCACATAAGACAAACCACTCATTCCAGGTGTCAATCTAGTAAACCTCCTCTGAACGGCCTCCAATGCATTTACATCCTTCCTTAAATAAGGAGGCCAAAACTGCACACAGTATTCAAGGTGCGGTCTTACCAATGAGTATCTTTTGTCTTCTTTCTTTGAGCGCTGCCCATCAATATGTATCTTCTGTCTTCCTTCTTGAGTCCTCGCCTGTGGGTCTTTTTTAAAGAATTTTACATAAAGAATACAGTTTCTGAAAGAGTTCATGCAGAATCCTCTTCTGGGTGAATGATCAGCTATTGGTTGGTCAATGTATTCCAAGTTATTCTCCACCGTCTTAGCCCTGTAAGGACTTCTTTCTGTCCCGCTGTGATTACCTGTTTGATTTCAACCAGTTTGCTGCCATTAACAGTTCTATTCAATTCAAATTGTTCTACTCAATTTAGTAGTATCACTGCAATTAACAAGTATCAATGTAATTAGCAAGTATCGCACCCATCCGGTTTCCACACAACAAACACTGCACTGAACTTGTAGCCAATTCATTAACCCTTTCTTTACAAGGCTGTGAGGCACCAAACAGCTTATGGAAGAATGTCAAAAGAAAAAAAAAATTGATTCACCAATTTTCAGGGCATCTTGCCCTCCCATCCCCTTTTAATTTATTTATGCTGCCGAACAGAAAGCCAGGAGATACATGCTTGCAATTTTCTGACCAGTACTCCCTGTGGGTGCTGCCCCTCGCTTAACGCAAACCAAATGTAGATCTCCAAATAAGAGTCTTATTGGACTCTAAACAATAACTCTGTTTTTCTCACCAAAGATGCTGCCAGAACTCCTGAGTTTTTCTAGCATTTTCTATTTTTATTGTAGATCAATACTGTTTTCAAACAGTATTAAGTATTTTGTTTTATCATGACCAGGAATTGAGGCAAATTATAAAATAGTAAATGGAAGTGCTTGTTTACAGTGGAAGGAATGTGGAATAATACGGTGAATATTCATAGAATTCTGTTACATACAGGAGGGAATTCTCCGCCCCTAGCCAGCCTACAATCAAGCAGGATTGCAGCAGCGTATGTTGGAAAGTTTGGGTGTTGGGCTCATACCTCCACTGGGATGGCTGCTGACCTTTCCTACCCCATCCACTATAAACAAATGGAGCTGGGAAGTGGGCCCTGGATCTCTGAAAAATTGCTTTCTCTTCCTCTTGTCATTGCTTCTTGTTACTGTAGCGCAGAAGGTGGCATATTGCCACAGGAACCAACGGTAAAAGTCCAGTGTTCTCCCAGTGGAGCAAGATGACCTTATAGCGACCTCCTCTTTCTTCAGACAACCTGAGACACATCCTTGCTGAAGGACTTGGTGCTTTGCTGCCCCATTGAAGTGCTTCATTGCATACCCTTGTGCTGTGTTGCTGCAGCCACACCGCTAGGCTTGCCTGGCTGGCATTGACGAGCTTCCTCTACATGATGGGATACCATTTGTGCATATGTAACAGGCCTTTATAGGGAATAATGGGTTGGGGTTGGAGTGGAAGGGTGGTTGGAAGTTGCATTCATTCAGCACTCTACCGTGAAGAGAGGAGTCCCCCCAAGTCTTTCTTAGAATATCACAGAATCACACAGCAAAAAAGGAGGCCATTTGACCCCTCGTGCCTGTGCTGGCTCATTAGGGAAAGGGCAGGGGTAGCCCTTTTAGAGCTCTACAAACCTTTCCCCTTCATGTTTAGCTCCAATTCCCTTCCTGAAAGCTAATATTGAATATGCTTCCAGCAAACTATCAGGCAGTGGGCACCAGATCATAAATCACTGAATCAAGGAAAATTCTCCTCATCTTCCCTTTGATTCTTTCACTGATTACCATAAACCTTTGTTCTCTGGTTATTGACCTGCCTTCCAAAGGGATCAGTTTCTCCATAGCCTATAAAAATGCTTCATAGTTTTCAACACAGTAAATAGACTACTGATTACTAAGATTGGATAAGATCAATGCCACTATACATACCTATAACTGTACCCCACCCCCTGAAAAATATTGGTTTGCTTTGGAGGTCAGAATATATAATAATACAGAATATACGCTTCACTTGCACCTCCTTCAATTTGGTTTGTTGTATTCACTGCTCTCAATGAGGCCTCCCTTACACTGGGGAGACTAAATGCAAATTGCCCGCTTTGCGGAACACCTTCTCTCAGTCCACAAGCATGACCCAGGCCTTCCTGTCGCTTGCCATTTCAACATCTTGCCATCTTGCTCTCATGCCCACATGTCCACCCTTGGCCTGCTGCAATGCTCCAGTGAAGCCCAACACAAACTCGAGAAACAGCACCTCATCTTCTGATTAGGCACTTTACAGCCTTCCAGACTTAACATTGAGTTCAATACCTTCAGACCATGAACACTCTCCTCCATCTTTACCCCTTTTTTTAATCCAATTTTTTTTTTTTCATTTTACTTTTAATTCTCATTATTTATTTATTTTTAATTCATTTTCCTTAACCACCACCCCACCACCACCGCCCCCCACCCCTCCCACCCCACCTCCCCCCACAGGGCCATCTGTCACTGGTTTCTATGTTGTGCTTTCTTAGAGCACTGACCTTTGCTCTGCTATTAACACATTCTGCTCCTACCTTTATGCCACTACCAGGACCTTCTTTAGTCTTTATTATTACCATTAACACTCCCTTTGTCTTGTGTCCATGATATCTTTGTCAGTCTCCCCTTAGCTCCCACCTATCCCTGACCCCCTACCTTGCTCCACCCTCTCTTAAAAAGTATAAAATCCATCCATCACATTTCTACTTCTCTTTAGCTCTGAAGGAGAGTCATATGGACTCGAAATATTAACTCTGTTTCTCTCTCCACAGAGGCTGCCAGACCTGCTGAGCTTTTCCAGCAAGTTTTGTTTTTCTATGTGTGTATATATTATACGAGTGTTTCTAAACTCTGTTACTCGTAGTAGCAGGGAATGGAATCAAAACCACAAATTCTGATATGAATGGGAGGCCTAGTTTAAGAAATGAGCTAGGGACATTCCATTAAGGATCTGTTAGGGCTTCTGACTTTATTGTTTCTGCATTAAATAAAACCTGTGGAGAAAGAAAAAATCCAACAAGGAAGAAAGAATGATTTTCTTTCCATGTAAAATCTTCAAAACCACCATCTGACTTTTCTTTGCACATGCAGTTACTTTAAAACTTGAATAAAATTTTTCCCTTCATCAATCATACATTACAAGGAACACTCCAAAAGAAAAGACAAGTTCAAAACAAGTACATTATGGCTGTATCTATTCCAGGAGTGCTTTTCCAATAGTCCCATAGGGACAAACATCAATGTGTTTTAGTAAAAAATACATGACAACTAGAGATTACCAAAATAAATAGATTTATTATCAATCAGGTGGTGCCTGTTATCATTCAGACTGATTGTGACAAAAGATTGCTTATTGATCGGTTTCTGTTCCTAGTTATAAACTGCCTCTGCTCCGGCGTCTCTTTACCCAGGCTGCACATATTAACCTCGTGAGGACACTCGCTGAGCTGATTAAGCAAACTACAATTTATTTTCAGATTTCCAGCATGTGCAGCTTATTTTTTACAATTTAGTTCCTGCGGATTCCTTCCTTTATTCAAACTTCATCGTTGTAGATTTGAATACTTGGCCTCAATCTTAAAATGGGGCAATGGTGTTTTCAGGTAGAGTTGTCACGAGCTTTGGCATGGGCACCCCACTGGGCAGTCCAGCTACATGGAGGAGTGGCTGATCTTATTGGTTAGGCCTCACTACCATAAATTTCAATGGAGTCTCGCCCAAACCTTGTCAGACTCACTACTTGATTGGCAAGCGGAAGCAAAAGATTGCAGGCAGAAGGCTACAGCTGGAGACCTGTAGGATCAGTCCCCAGTGGTCACGTAAGTGGTAAGGGGTTCAGAGTTTGGTGGGGGCGTGGGGGTGTGCAAAGCAATCAAGCAGCCAAAGGGATGACAGGGTAAGGGAAGTCAAAGGCTTCCCTGTGAGGCCAGAAGCAGCTCTCTTGCTCCTTTATGTTGCATATCCTGACCATTTCATGCCATTCTGACCTGCAGGGCATTGAATGTAAACCATGCCCTTGTGACATCCACTAGTACTATTGAGAGGACATAGTTATATTTGTTTTGCAATTTTTTTTCTTGTGGGTACTTATGTTCTCAAACATTTGTGGCATATTGCCTATTAGTTGCATTTATGGCTTCAACCATATTATTGGCACCAATGAGGTTGCTCATTCCCTTGTGTCATGCCCTAGGTATGTCATATTATGAACTTTCAGTTAATACTTTGAAAAATTGATACAAAGAAGCTGTTAAGATGCTGCAATCCATGTGACTCTTGGCATTTTGACTACAGACAGTAGCAGGTCTCTGGAAATATCACAGCTATTTGTGGAAGTCACACATCTCATTGTTTAAGGGTGGGCCAACACCTAACAACTATGGAGTTTCCAGACCCTGTCTCCATGTTTCATACTGGACAAAAGGGAAGACTGAAAGTCAATGGCCATTATCAACTTCCCATTGCATCACAATGGCCTCCCTCATTCAAACTAGACTGGGTGGGCCTCATGTAATGCCATGGTCATGTAATAGCTACCTCAACTACAGCTCCTCACACCCCACTTCCTGTAAGGACTCCATCCCATTCTCTCAGTTCCTTCGCCTCCGTCGCATCTGTTCTGATGATGCCACTTTCCAAAATAGTTCCTCTGACATGTCTTCCTTCTTCCTTAACCGAGGTTTTCCACCCACGGTGGTTGACAGGGCCCTCAACCGTGTCTGACCCATCTCCCGTGCATCCGCCCTCACACCTTCCTCTCCCTTCCAGAACCATGATAGGGTCCCCCTTGTCCTCACTTTTCACCCCACCAGCCTCCGCGTTCAAAGGATCATCCTCCGCCATTTCCGCCAACTCCAGCATAATGTCACTACCAAACACATCTTCCCTTCAACCCCCCTGGTGGCTTTCTGCAGGGGTTGTTCCTCCAATACCCACTACACCTCAAACCCCTCCCATGGCACCTGCCCATGCAACCGCAGAAGGTGCAACACCTGCCCCATTACTTCCTCCCTCCTCACCGTCCAAGGGCCCAAACACTCCTTTCAAGTGAAGCAGCACTTCACTTACACTTCCCTCAAATTAGTCTTTTGCATTCGCTGCTCCCAATGTGGTCTCCTCTACATTGGGGAGACCAAACACAGACTGGGTGACTGCTTTGTGGAACACCTTCGGTCTGTCCGCAAGCATGACCCAGACCTCCCTGTCACTTGCCATTTCAACACACCACCCTGCTCTCATGCCCACATGTCCGTCCTTGGCCTGCTGCAATGTTCCAGTGAAGCGCAACGCAAACTGGAGGAACAGCACCTCATCTTCCAACTAGGCACTCTACAGCCTTCTGGACTTAATATTGAGTTCAACAATTTCAGATCATGAACTCTCTCCTCCATCCCCACCCCCTTTCCAATCCCCCTTTTTCCAATAATTTATAATTTTTTTTGACAACTATTTTTTTTTCTTCCCTCCTATTTTTAAATTTATTTCGATCTATTGTTTCATCCCCACCTTTTAGCCCATTTAGATCCCTTCCCCCCACCCCACCTGCAGTAGAGCCATCAGCCACTAGCTTGCTTCCCTTAATGTCCCCATTAGCACATCCTTTAGATAATATCACCACCGTCAACACCCCTTTGTCCTTTGTCTATGACATCTTTGGCAGTCTCTTCTTGGCCTCCACCTATCACTAACCCCCTTTTGAGCTCTCCTGTCCCACCCCCTTCTACCAGCTTATATTTCATCTCATTTCTATATGTCTTAGTTCTGATGAAGGGTCATACAGACTCGAAACGTCAACTGTATCCCTCTCCCCAGATGCTGTCAGACCTGCTGAGTTTTTCCATGTATTTTTGTTTTTGTTCATGTAATAGAAACTAGTTTCAGGGACTGCACCTTTATTACCCAAGGACCCAACAGATCCATCAGAACCATCAGTCATCAGCCAGTCAGTGAACCAGACTCTAAAACTAGCTGCAAGCTATCAAGTAGCCAAAGTACTTAACCTGTTCCAGTTTCAAAGTTCACCTGAGAACCAACCTTCTAAATATTTGACAATAAGAAACCTTGCAAACTGCTGTGAATCCTTAGCTTTACAAGACCATCACTTCAACTTTAACTCATTGAATCCTTTCAAGAAACTATAAGCCTGCCATGTGGGAGATCATGAATTGTAAATCAGAAACTGAATTAACTGTAAAAGTATGTGTGTGTGTGTGTGTGCTTGTGTATGTGTGTGTATGTGAGTGACTGAGAGAGAGAGAGAGTATGAGACCAAGTGTGTGATGTTGCATTAATTCGGGGTAAGTGTCTGAGAAAAAAAAAAAGCTTCTTTATTTTTAAACTTACAAAAGCTTGCTGCTGAATTATTTAATTGGGATACACAAAGACACATCCCTGTCCATACAAAACATACTGATTATGGCAGTAATAGAGCAGATACATTCTATTTTATATGTTCAGAAGAATGGAAAGCTACAGACAGGTTGTCTATGTCCACACACATCTATATACAAAGATGAACATACATCATCTCGATTGGTGAAACAGTGAAATTTAACACGCTTGTTTCCCCAGTTGAGGCGCTATAGTTTGGCTGCATCTAATGTCATCTGGAACACACCACCTATGTGCAAGAAATACCACAATACGCTTAACACTCATTTTCTGACGGCATGGGTAAGCATCATTACCTGCTAGATGATAGTTTCATCAGTTAGAGGTATAAAGCTTCAGCAATGGATCTACTCTTGCAAGTGTTCCGATATTTACTGCTAAACATACAGGAGAGTGGTGGAAGTCAGGAGGGAGTGGTGAATTATTCCATAATTGGTATTTAATTGTTAATGCTTATTCTCACCCCGCTAAACAATGCCTTCCCAGACCTACATTGTATTCCATCATATGGTATGCAGAATGCCTTCAAACTCTATGTTTTTGTCTTAAAGGGGAAATGAAAAGACCCACCTCGATTTCCTGAAGGCTCCTGTAGCAAATTATCAGTCAGCCATCTCAAAATCTGCTGATACTATAGGAGAGGGATACCATAGGAGAGGGTAGGGGCAAAGATTGAGAGGGTACAAAAGAGTAGCCAACAAAAGGAGGTCTTAAACATCATGAAGCTTTCTTAGATTTATGAATGAAACACTTTTGTTACTGACAGAATGCGTGTGGACTGATAAAGTGCAAGGTGGGGAATTCTTGTACAAAGTGGAATCTAAACAACTGGATACCCTTGCCCTCAGTGGAAGCAGCAATTGCTGTTACACAAATCCTCATTCAGCAGCACACCGATTAAACCAATTAGAGCTGCCCTTATCCTTCTATCTGACTGGTATAGCAATCATCTCCAATAACAGTGCCTGGCATACACTGACTGCCACACACCAATTACCACACACAATCTACCACACACTGACTGCCATACACTGACTAGCAAATGTTGGATGTCATGTTCCAATTGCCATGTACCATCCACCTTTCACTGATTGACAAATATTGGCTACCACAATTTCACTGTCCTGCAACGACTATCAGAAACCAACTGCTGACCACCGATTGCTATACTGTCATACGCAGAGTGTCACATATTGATTGTGACACAATGATTGTTACACATAACTGCTGCATGCTGTTTGCTACATACTGACTGCTGCAAACCCACTGCCACATATGGACTGCCGCACACTGCCTACCACGCACCAATTGCTCACTGCTGCGTACTGATTGCCAAAAACTGAATGCCACATACTCAGTGCCACATATTGACTTACATACAACACACTAACTCCTGCATATAGACGACCACACACCAACTGCTTGCTGCTGTGTACTGACTGAATGCCAGTCAGTGCCACACACTGACTATCACACACACTACTACCACCTAGTTGTCTTATCCTGGCCATGACACTCATTAAATTGTATGTGAACTTGTTCCCAGCAAATTGGAAATTTGATTTTCATATGTGTTACCAGGAGCCTGAGTGGAATAACTGGTACACTACAACAACAGTTATTAAAGGGCAAATACCCTATTTAGTATTCTCTAATAGGCTGAATTGACTTTTTGATCTGAAAAGTCTCCATTTGTTACTTGAACTGACTGCAGCAGTGGTGGGTCTATTTTAATTTGTGTACTTATACAAATGACTTGATCAATTTGACCTTCACCACTGAAAGAAAATCACTAGCTCTGGCAAAAAAAAGACTTTAAGCAGAGTTTCAGATTGAAGTTGATTCTTGTGCTGGGAGTTTGCTGGGTGTTTAAATTGTATCTCTTTGACCAAGCTTTGGCCAGCTGCCCTAATATCACTTTGTGGCCCTGGTGTCTAACTTTGCATATAATGTTCCTGGGAAGCACCTTGGGACATTTTATCATGTTAAAGGTGCTATGCAAATATGAGTTATTCTTGTTTGGCCTTGAAACTCATAAAGTTCTGCATTTTTATAATGCATTCTGTTTTGAACATTTCTGTTTCAACTCATTACCCTGTTAGCCCTTTCTATAATTCATCTCTAAATGAATAATATTTGCCCAGTTGCATCATAGAATAGGACAGGCCTCGACTTTGTGAGATTGTATGCAACTAGTGATAGCCAGTCAGCAGCACGTTTTTAATTGTCTCCAGATTTTTATTTCCATTGAAAACCACATTGAGATGTTTGAAGAGACCGAATGGGAAAGGCTGAATGGAATATTTTCTTAATGGTGAGAAACTGTGGATGAGTAAAGGGAAATGAGTGTCTGTATACGTAAAACACTAAAATTTAATGTATAGGTGCAATTAGAAATCATAAAGGTTAATGGAATGTTGCCCTTTGTCTAAAAGGGTTAGAATATAAATGACGAGATGATGCTTCAGTTGTATACAGCCTTGGCCAGACCCCATCAGTGTTCAGTTTTAGGCATTGACCCTCAGGGAAGATATGTTGGTCATTTGGAGGGGGTTCATCACAGGTTCAGCAGAATGATACAAGGCCATAAAAGGGTTACATTGAGGACAGGTTGTGTAAATTTGGCTTGTATGAAAATGTTGAGTCTAGATACGAACATATGAAATAGGAGCAGGAGTAGGCCATTCGTCCCCTTGAGCCTGATCCACCATTCAATAAGATCATGACTGATCTGTTTGTGTCTCAAATTCCAAGTTCCCATATACCCCCAATAACCTTTGATTCCCTTGCCTAACATGAATCTACCTCCGCCTTAAAAATATTCAATGACAATAACTGAAGGGTGATCTAATTGAGGTTTAAAATGACTAAAGGATTTAATAGGACAGGTACAGAGAAATTATTTCCTCTGGTGGGAATCCAGGATGAGGGGATAGAATCTTCAAATTAGAGCTAGGCCCTATTGGAAGTGAAATCAGAAACACTTTTTTGCACAAAGGGTAGCGGAAATCTAGAGCTCTGTCCCCCAAAAGACTGTGGAAGCCGGGTCCATTTAACTTTTCATCGCTGAGACTGAGAGATTTTTGTTAAGTCAGGGATAAGGGACAAGGAACAAAAATGAGTAACTGGAATTAAAATACAGATATTAGAGCTATGATCTAATTGAATCGTGGAACTGACTCAAGGGGTTGAATAGCCTAGTGTTATTGCTATGTTCTACATTTTGAGCACAGCTTCTTTGCATGGAGTGCAGTACTCTACCTGGGGTTCCTTAGCATAGCAGAGCTCCTGAGGAATGCAGGCCACTGAGTTTTAAGCTGAATTAGTTTCCATGAATGATTTATTTGAACAGTTCTGTCTCTTCTGGAGTACCTAGCACGTTGCCTGAATTTCAATCTGTAATTCCTGAGCACTTTCCTTTGATGTTGTTCATCGCTCACAGATCTTTTGGCCACCAAAAGGTCACGTGCTTTGAAATGCATTGAAAGGGACCAATGCAGCCAGTCTAGTCCTCACTGTGTCACTCAACAATGAGTTGTGCTATTTTTTTCTGATTGTGATGAAATAATTTGAGGCTTCTATATTATCACATCTGTCCATCAACTTGGCAATATTCTGGAACCAGTGTTGTTCAGTAAATGAATTTCAAACAATGACTGGGGGAAGATTCATTGCAGGAAGAGTGCCTGCTTTAATAAAAAGAAATTCAAAATGCAATAAGTAGAACTACAGGGCCTACAAGGATAAATTTGTGTGTCAGTTATGTCCCATAAATGGAGTAATGGACTGTAACTTTTGGAGAAGATCAATTCTACCCACAATATGAATGATGTGCATTACTGGTGAGGTGTATGACTGAAATGGGTAGACCCCACAGAAGATAGGTGGGGGCTTGATTCCAATGCATTAAAGCAATGCAGATGGCACAATTTGAATGAGGTAGAAGTTCATACACATGTTTCTCAATGAAGCATGCAAGAACCTGAAAGGGCTTGACAGGGCAGACGCTAAGAGGTTATTCCCCTAGCTTGGCAGTTGGTGGGTGGGGGGGGATCAAGAGCACAGGGCCAAAGTCTTAGGATAAGGGGTTGATAATTTAAGGCTAAGATAAGGAGAAATTTCTTCAGAGAGTTGAGAATCTTTGGAATTATATACGGCAGACGGTCCTGGGTACTCAATTGTCGAGTAGATTTAAGACTAAGATCGATGCATTTTTGATCTCTTAGGGAACCAAGAGATGTTGGAAGTGCTCAAGAAAGTGGGGTTGAGTTAGAAAATCAGCCATGATCATATTAAATGGTGGAGTGGTCTCGGGGGCCAAATGGTCTACGCCTGCTCTTAATTCTTACCTTTCATAATAACAGCAACAACAAACATTGCATTTACATAGTGCCTTTAATGTAGTAAAACATCTCAAAGTGCTTCATAGGAGTGTTATTAGACAAAAATTGACACCAAACCACATTGAAATGTTAGGACAAGTGGCCGAAAGCTTGGTTAAAAAGATGTAGGTTTTAAGGAACATCTTAAAGTAGAATAGAGAGGCAAAGAGTTGGAGAGGTTTAGGGATGGAATTCCAGAGCTTGGGACCACACAGCTTAAGGCACTTATACCAATGGTGGTGAAATTAAAATTGCAGATGTGCAAGAGGCCAGGATTGGAGGAACTCAGATCTAGGAGGATTGTTGGTCTAGAGGAGGTTACAGAGGTAGGGAGGAGAAGCCATAGATGGAGTTAAATACTAGGGTGAGAACTGCTATGCATATTATGTTGACTTTCGAAGTAGAGGTAGAATAAATGCACTGTCAAGCACAAGATCACACCAGTCAGCACTGTACCTAAATGCAAGCCTCAACCATAAATTGAGGTGATGGTTTCTAGTTAATTAGATACTGTTTGTTTTATGCTTTTCTCAATCAATGCCACTTTTTCACTTTATATTTTGCACTATATGATATTGTCTACCCCAGAGGATGTGGGTTCTGCATCATTGAGGATACTTAAGACTGAGATTGGTAGATTTTTGATCTCTCAGGGAATTAAGGGATATGGGGAGTGGACAGGAAAGTGGAGTTGAGGTGGAAGGTTAGCCTTGTTCATATTGACTGACAGAGCAGACTAGAGAGGCTTTGGTCAAGTCCTCTTCCTAATTCTGATGTTTATTAAAACAAGAACAACAAATTGTGTTTACATAGTGCCTTTAATATAGTAATACATCTCAAAGTGTTTCACAGGAGTGTTATCAGACAGAATTTGTCTTTACTAAGCATTAAATCGTCTGATGTTGATCTATTTTTCTAGAGGTCAACAGGCGAGAGATCACAAGGTGGAGAATTCTCTGGGATTATTAGGGAACAATGATGGGAGGAGATCAGCGGGAGAAGTGATTGGAGGGAGAGACATTCAGGCAGGGGTACTTTGTGATTTTTTTTGTCCTTTACCAATATGGCAGTCAACGCACTTCCTGCTCATAATGAGTGAGCGCTTCCTAACCACCATCTCGTCACCTTAAGAGGCCATTTAGTGCCCAAATTTCTAGTCCTGTCAGTCTAGGTCTCCCTCTTTTTATCCATGCCTATGCCTCGCTCTATTGGTTTCTTGGCCCCCATGGCTCACCTGTAGTTTCTGTTGAAATAGCCTGTAATGCAGTGGAATCTCAGCCTAGATTATATATGACAATTCATTCTCTCCTGCACATTTCACATTTCGTTACCTGCAATTCTTGCTTCAATCAGAATGTTAATTAACATCTTATTTGGGAAATTAGATTTGAGATACATTTTTTTGTAAAGTTAACATTTGCAGCACATCAGTTTGGCAGTTTTACACTTTCTCTATTCTCAATATCTGCAGTCAATCTTGGTCATTACATATGGTTGACTAAGCCTGTTTGGAGATGAATTTAGTGAGCATTAGAGATGCACATTCCAGATTTACATTTATATAGTGCTTTATCATGTCTTTCACAAACATCTCAAACAACCTCACTATGAATTTGTATTGTAACCACTGTTGTTAAATCGGTAAACAAAGCAGCATTTTGTACACATCAGGGTCAAATAACAGAGATGAATGATTAATTAATCAAAAGAGAAAATATTGGAAAACACACAGCCGGCCACGCAACATATGTGGAAAGAGCTACAGAGTTAATCAGGCTAATGACTTTCAAAGCTGGAGATGCCAATAGTTTTTAAGCAAGTGAAGAGCCAGGGAAAAAGGGGAAGTTCTGTGATAGGGTTGAAGGCAAGATTGATTAAATTCTAAGAGAGATGATGGTGCAAGGTACAAGTAAAGAAACAGAAGTAGTGCCTAGAAATGGTGTAAACATTAACAGCGGAGAGGGAGGGGGCTATGGAAGGAGGAGAAAGCTCTAATGGACCATAAATGTGCAGCGAAAGGTGGCTAGCCCCAAGGAATGCAGACTATGCCATCAGCCACGTATCATTTAATATGTTTTAGTAGTTGTAGTAAACTAAGGCTCGAAACGTTAACTGATTTCTTCTCCGCCCAAGGCTCGAAACGTTAACTGATTTCTTCTCCGCCGATGCTGCCAGACCTGCTGAGTTTTTCCAGGTAATTCTGTTTTATGTTTTAGTAGTACTGGTTGAAGAAAGAATTTCTTAAAGACATTGGGGGAATACGCTACACTTTTTCAATTTATACAACCTCAAGCTCTACAACCCTCAGAGATCACTGTGTTCTTCCAATTCTGGTCTCTTGTGCATCCTTGATTTTCATTGCTCCACTGTTGATGGTTGTGCCATCAGCTGCTGTGGTCATTATGGGTTTATGTAATGTGTAGTATACCTTTAAGAAGGATGTTATAAAAGAGGATCACATGATCTTATGCAACCAATAGAGGAGTAGCGTGGGCTACCTCTGTAGTCAGTAGTCTGTAGTTAGTAGTCAGTAGTATGGAAATAGGGGGCAGAATTTTGCCCTTGGCGTGTGGGCCCGGCAGGGGTGGGCGGGGCCGTCGGGAAGCCGACTGCTGCCCGCGATCAGTACGGCACTGCGATTTCACTCTGGCGAGCCAATTAAGGTCCGTGTGTAAGGCGAGCGGCATCGCTCAGCGCTACCTGTGTGGGCGGTGGGAGGAGGGCGAGCGGGGCGAGCGCGCACTTCGCACATGCGCGCGAGTGAGCGCTTCATAATCTCTCTGAGGCACAGTGCTGCTGAAGCACTGTTTAAAAAAAAAATAAAGAAAATAAAACTGTTCTAAAACATGTCTCCTTGTGTGACTTTGCCACATGAGCAGGGACATGTTTTTAATTCAAGTGTAAAATTTTTATTTGATTTTTATTTGCTTTGGGAAACCTCATCCCGCCCGTGGATGAGGTTCCCTAAAAAGTGCAAAGGCCGCTTGGCCTTTTCGCCTGCCCGCCAACCGTTAGCTTGGACAGGCAGCATAAATTTCAATTTAATTACCTTTTTAATGGCTTTAACAGGCTTTTTAATTGTTGCTGGGCATGCTGCCAACTCCGGCATGCGCCCGCCAAACGAAATATCGTGGGACTGCCCGATGATGTCGGGGACGCTCGCTCGATTTTACACTCAGCCGGGTTGGCTGCGTGCCCGCCCTCCGAGCTTAATGTTCTGCCCAGCCTTTCAGTTGAAAGTAGCTGCTGAGCACCTTCGTAAGTAAACAGGATGTGTTCTACCTAAGAAGAGTCTGCTGATCAACTCTGTCTATTGTACCAACTTGGCCATCCCACAATAAGCATGCAGCCAGGATCCATAAGTCCCAACAAACTGGTGACTAGGATCCACTAAACTGGTGATGAGGAAAAAGCAAAGAAAAAGCGAGGACAAAGCTGAAACACAATACACTGGCTTCGAGAATAAAACAAGGTAACGAAAGAAATCAAGAGAAACAAAATCAGGCTGTACCTCTCGTGGTAATTTTAAGTACAATTTCCATCTTAATCGTCAAAGTATTCCCCTCACAGTATGCCGCAATTTGGAAGAATTGATCCTTTCGATCCAGCTGCGGACAATTGGTCCCATTATATTGAACACCTTGCGTTCTTTTTCCAAGTGAATGACATTACAGGGGAAGAGAAGAGGCAGACTATCCTTTTATCTACGTGCAGGAATAAAGCCTCACACCTGTGGGATTATTGATGAAATGCAGTCTCAGGATGAGATTGAGTTTAAAAATGCCAAATTTATGGGGGAAGGTGGAAAGCAGTCTGGGAAGTCAGAAAACTAGACATGACTGGCATAGTCATGACAAGAAGTTTACCGTAGGAGAGATGGTATACGTGAAGAACTTTGGAGAAAGGCCAAAGTGGTTACCGGGTGAAATAAATGCAGTGTCTGGACCTCTATCTTACCATGTGAAGGTGGAAGACTGAGTCATACTGAGACATATGGATCATCTAAGGAAGAGAGAAACAAATCACCAAGAAATGATTTCACCAGTGTTCACGACTGGGTCAACGTTTCCTGTTGAGACAACTCAACCTAGTACACCAGACAAGGGGGTTCCTGACAAAGCATCTAAAGTTCTAGAGCTGAGATGTTCTCCACACATAAGGAAACCCCTAGAAAGACTGAATTTGTAAATTACTTATCTGTGTAAATAATTTGCTATTTTGAGAAAATTGTACTTATCAATGTAAATTGTCTTACTGAGTAAAGGGGGAGGAATGTGGTAATTATGGTTTTAAGCAATGTGTAGTATACCTTTAAGAAGGATGTTATAAATGAAGATCACATGATCTTATGTAACCAATAGAGGAGTAGCACGGGCTACCTCTGTAGTCAGTAGTTAGTAGTATGGAGATAGGCTTGAGTTGGAAGCACACAAATGTAGCTTCTGAGTACCTTAGTAAATAAAGAGAATACGTTCCACCTAAGAAGTGTCTGCTGACCAACTCTGTCTATTGTACCAACTTGACCATCTCACAACAAGTGTGCAACCAGGATCCATAAGTCCCAACAAACTGGTGACTAGGATCCAACAGCTGCCTAGGCCCTAAACTCTGGAATTCCCCTCCTAAACCTCTCTACCTCTTTAAGACACTGCTTAAAACCTATTTTTTGACCAAGCTTTTGGTTGCCTGTAACAATATCTCCCTATGTGGCTTGGTGTAAAATTCTTTTGTTAACGCCCTTGTGAAGTGCTTTGGGCATTTTACTATGGTGAAGGTGTTACATAAATGCAAGTTGATATTGCTAGCAGTACAGGGTTTCAGGAATGCCTTGCCATTCTGCCATAGCATTGCTAATGAGATGATAGGTGGGTTAAAATTTAAAGGGTAATCAATGGTTTCAGTTAAAGTAGGAGTTTGAAAAATTCTAAACTTAAAAATGTTTTTAACTTTTAGCCAGCAATGCCTGTCACGTTTCACTGTGGTGGGGCACCCTAGCATTGACTTCTCTCCCACCTAAGATGGCGCTGCTGAACATAAACCCAGCATGTCCACCATCACATGTTAATTACCTGAAAATGGCAAATAGGAAGAGGTCAGGGGCATGGGTGATGGCAGCAGAGCATCTTGCCCCACCACAGCTGGCTTTGCAGCAGAAGAAATAAATATAATGGCAAAAAAACAGATGGAGGCAAATTGACAGAAGAAAAGGCAACTGGAACAATTCACTCAGAAGAGGGAGGCTGAGAAAGGGAGAAAAAAATAGGCAGTCAGACACTGTTTTGCACTGCTTGTGCGGTGGGTTTCATGTGCTTGATGCTGCGTGTACAAATTTCACGCTGCTTGCTCTAAATTGTCTGCACGGTGTCACTTAGACTGCGTGAGGGTTGTGCAGGGCAGTCTGTAGAGTGGGGACGGTGACTGACACTTAAATACCTTGCAGTACTATCTCACCACACTCTGGGCTGATCAACTTAAACCTTGTCACACGCGTAATGTCTGTGCTGATAGTTTCGGCTTTTGGCCAACCGGTCAGTTGTGACACACTGGACAATTAACGAGAAATGTTCTGGCTGAAAGCTGCAAATTGTTGCTGCAGCCTCAATTGCAAGGAGCAGATTTTCTCCATTTATTTAATAATGATCATCTAGTCCCCTTGGCACTCAGCACGGAGAAAGAATCAGCCAGAGGCTGCTTAGCACAGGATTGGGGACAGCAATTGTGCCCTGTCTGTAATCATTTCATCGAGCAAATCCTTCCTAATCCGTTCTGGGGAGAAGTGCTTCCTGCATTCAGACAAAAATCATAATAACTATAATCAGATTACATTCACGTCAAATATTTACTTCAGTAGAACACTGCTATTCTGGTGCAAATATATACTTTAACTTTAGGACACAGTAGGGAATTATTTTTGTGCTGAGTGAGAAGTGTAATGAAAGAAAGAACTCAGGGGTGATTTTAACACTACCCACTCAGTAGAAACAGTTAAGGCTTACCCTCTATTGTCCCACTGACTTTCATTTTAACCAAAGTAGGCAGCAAAGACACTGGCCAAAAACAGGTGCGATGCATACTGGGCTAACATGAAATCATTGAGAGCTGACTGCTATTTTAGTCATTGGTCAGAGCCACTGTGAAACACCTGTCACGTGAAGTTAGTGAAAAGAAGAGTCGGAGGCAGATGATGCCCAAAAAAGTAACTTTTTAGACTTTCTTTGTGATGTCACGGAGAGGCAGAGAGGCCCACAGGCTCTACAAAGAAGGTTTAGGCCTTCCCTGCCCTGGGTTACTTCCTCCACTTTCCAATCACGATACCCCCGCGAAACCTCCTCGCCATGACTTATCTGAGTGCCAGGTTCATCCAGGCTGCCAACATTTAACATCGAAAATCTCAAAACGCAGATTTTAATCCCTATAAAAATTTGCCCTGGGAACTGATAATCAGCAATGTCTAATGGAGGCAGACATAGGGAGTCTAGGGGAAGGCGTGCACGGGTAACCTTTTGAATGGATGGCATTTCTGGTTCGTGAGGGAAGATAGGTTGTGCAGAAGATGGCACTTTAAAAGGATCAACACTGTTTGTGATTGACCAGTTAGGAACTGGGAGAATGGACCAATGATGACCTGTGGGATATTTTTCCACTCAGTTCCAGTTAAGACCTCCAATGAGGTCCAAATCAACAAAGTGGCAGTTTTGCTGGTACTAACTAATACATAGAGAGGCTTACAAGGGTTTAATGCTAACATGTTGCATGATTTTAGCTGGTTAAACTCCAGAACTACTCCTGTGCATACTTAGATGCACTTAAGTATGTACCAACCTATGCCTGAAGTCCTGGAGTTTAGTTTGGAACTACAGAAGTATGATGGTGGCATGCTGAGTGTCTTAGATGCTTGACTCACCCCCAAAATAAACTTTACTTGTCTTTTTGTGACTGGAATACCTTTTGTTTCCTTTTTAATAATTAAGAAAGCTGCTTAATAAATCATAAGGACAGGAAGCTTATGACGATGTAAGTGCACTTTGTACTCCAAAGGTTGAAAGTGAGTAGAATTAAATTCTTGCTACATAAATGGTAAGTATCACAGCCAATCTCCTCCATTAGAGAAATATATTCACACAAAGAAGGCACTGCAGCAAATTCCATCCAGCTTCATTAGGAGAAAATATCAGAAATACCCATTAGGTTATACAGCCAGCCAGTTTCAATATAGTCAGCTTAGTGTCTCAGTAATTTAAAAGAAGTCAAAAGGACAAATCCAGGAAAATGTTTAGCTGCTCGCTCAGTGCTAAGATGGACTTTTGCATAAATCAATATAATCTATAGTTTGATACTTTATACAGACTTGACCTGGGTCTTAGTTTCCTACCACATTTCTGCCTTGTTACCAAGACCACTGCCTCCTATCATCTTGACATCCCCAACTTCCACCTTGGCCTTTCTCCCACTGTTTTTCAGACTCTAATCTGTACCGCCTATTGGACAAAATGTTAGGCCAGGTGAAGAGTGGTTTGGCTTGTTGCCCTTTACTTGTATTGTTTTCTGGCTCGATGAGGTTTCACTTATTCTATAAGTTACTTGAAGATAGTGTTTAGTTATTCCTGAAACTATTTATTTAGAAATATTTACATCCAAGACCTCATGGTAAGTACATTGTTCCCTTGGCACAGATTATTCTGTGTCTTGCTCCCTTGGAGTCTCTTGGTCATCTGACCCTGATACATGCTTATCATCATTAACATCATTGTCTAATTAACATAATCATTAACTCTTTACTTTACACCTCCCCCCCAAGTATCATCTCAAAACTTTTATATTGTTTTGTTAAGCTATTTATATTACATTCCCAGTGTCTATCAACCTCATGTACTGTTTACAGTTTCCATTACTTGCCCCCTCACCCTCCAATGTTCCAAGTCACTTTCATCAAAGGCTTCAATCCCCCACAGTGCTCTCGACCCTCTTGAAGGACATGTAGGATATATGTGTTACCTTATCTCCTCCTTGGAAGGCAAACACATTGGTGCAGTGGGTAGCAGCTTCTCACAACAGCTGATTCCTGGGCTGTGACTCTTATGATGACCTGAATGTAGAGGCAGTGAAAATCGATCAAGGAAAACTGATTCAAGAGCGAACCCTTCAGGACTTGAATGGACACCGCCCCTTGGAAAGGAAGACAAAGGACTGAACTTCTCTCTGTTATCTTCTACTAAGTTACACACTGAGTCATGAATGAATCTGGTAAATGAAAAGAAGAATGAAGCACATCCTGAAGACACTGCAGGATATGAGGAAAGGAGGACTTCCCTACTATTCTTAGGTAGGGATTTCACTTCCTGTTGGTAGCAATATCTTTTCCACACTTGTTTCAGTCTAAGGCTGCTCCTCTGCAGCCAATGGGATTTTGAGTTGGGATTGCACCATCATCAACAATGGAAAAATCTCTGGATCATGATCTATAGGAAGTTCCTGCATAGTACTCTGGTCTGCAAACTTGCTTGAAAGTTTAACATCAGTGTCAGTTGTCGTTACTACAAGAGTCTCAGTAGTAATAGGAAAGAGAGCTAGTGTCAGTACTTCTGCAGATAGTTGCTGCAGCCAACACTTTCGGTTGATGCTGTGTCAATTTCTTTACCTGCAGCATAGCTCTTATACTCTCCTGCACTGCAATATGATCACTTATGTTTGTTGCACTCCTTCTAATGTGTGAACCCTTCTCTGTGGCTTGTTAATGCTGTGTGACTGCTAATGGCTCAGTTTTTAATTCAGCATTTAATTCAGCATTCTCTTTTAGGTGGTTTTAAAAGTCTAATGATGAATGTTGATTGTATAGTTGAGAGATGGTTGCCCTGGGAGTCCTCAACCTTGAGTCTGGACCCCATGAAGTCTCATGGCATCAGGTCAAACATGGCCAAGGAAACCTGCTGCTGATTACCACATACCACCCCCCTCCCTCAGCTGACGAATCAGTGCTCCTCCATGTTGAACATCACTTGGAGGAAACACTGAGGGTGGTGAGGGCACAGAATGTACTCTGGACATCAATGTCCATCACCAAGAGTGGCTCGGTAGCACCACCACAGACTGAGCTGGCCGAGTCCTAAAGGACATAGCTGTTAGACTGGGTCTGTGGCAGGTGGTGAGGGAACCAACAAGAAGCAAAAACATACTTGACCCCATCCTCACCAAGCTGCCTGCCACAGATGCATCTGTCCACTGCACAGTCCTTGTGGAGACGAAGTCCCGTCTTCACATTGAGGATACCCTCCATTGCGTTGTGTGGCACTACCACCGTGCTAAATGGGATAGATTTCAAACAGATCTAGCAGCTCAAGACTGGGCAACCATGAGGTGCTGTAGGCCATCAGAGCAGGAGAATTGTACTCAACCACAATCTATAGCCTCATGGCCCGGCATATCCCGCACTCTACCATTACCACTATGCCCAGG
Source organism: Cetorhinus maximus (assembly GCF_964194155.1). Taxonomy (NCBI): domain Eukaryota; kingdom Metazoa; phylum Chordata; class Chondrichthyes; order Lamniformes; family Cetorhinidae; genus Cetorhinus; species Cetorhinus maximus. The sequence continues at coordinate 101,720,544 of NC_135890.1, forward strand.
ATCAACCCTGGTTCAATGAAGAGTGCAGGACGGCATACCAGGAGCAACACCAGGCATACCTAAATGTGAGGTGTTAACCTGGTGAAGCTACAACACATGACTACTTGCATGCCAAGCAGCATAAGCAGCAAGTGATAGACAGAGCTAAGCGATTCCACAACCAACGGATCAGATCTAAGCTCTGCAGTCCTACCACATCCAGTCATGAATGTTGGTGGTCAATTAAATGACTCACTGAACGAGGAGCCTGCACAAATATGCCCATCGTCAAGGATGGGGAAGCCCAGCACAGCAGTGCAAAATATAAGGTTGAAGCATTTGTAACAATCTTCAGCCATAAGTGGTGTGTGGATGATGCATCTCAGCCTCCCCCCGAAGTCCCAACATCACAGATGCCAGTCTTCAGCCAATTTGATTAACTCCACATGATATCAAGAAATGGCTGAGGAGCATGGATGTTGCAAAGGCTATGGGCGCTGATAATATTCTGGCAATAGTAATGAAGACTTGTGCCCCAGAACTTGCCATGCCCCTAGCCAAGCTCTTCCAGTACAGCTACAACTCTGGCGTCTACCTGGCAATGTGGAAAATTGCCCAGGCATGTCCTATACACAAAAAGCAGGACAAGTCCAATCCAGCCAATTACCACCCCATCATCAGAAAATCACTATCAGTCTACTCTCGATCATCAACAAAGTGATGGAAGGATGATCAACAGTGCTATTAAGCGGCACTTGTTTAGCAATAACCTGCTCTCTGACGTTCAGTTTGAATTTCGCCATGACCACTCAGCTCCTGACCTCATAACAACCTTGGTTCAAACATGGGCAAAAGAGCTGAACTCCCGAGGTGAGGTGAGAGTAATTGCTCTTGACATCAAGGCAGCATTTGAATGAGTGTGGCATCAAGGAGTCCTAGCAAAACTGAAGTCAATGTGAATTAGGGGAAAACTCTCCACTGGTTGGAGTCATACCTAGCACAAGGGAAGATGGTTGTGGTTATTGGAGGTCAATCATCTCAGTTCCAGGACATCACTGCAGGAGTTCCTCAGGATAGTGTCCTAGGCGCAGTCATCTTCAGCTGCCACATCAATGACATTTCTTCCATCATAATGTCAGAAGTGGGGATGTTCGCTGATGATTGCACCATGTTCAGCACCATCTGTAACTCCTCAAGTACTACAGCAGTCCATGTCCAAATGTAGCAAGACCGGGACAAGACACAGGCTTGGGCTGACAAGTGGCAAGTAACATTTTCACCACTCAAGTTCCAGAAAATGACCAATTCCAACAAGACAGAAACTAACCATCACCTGTTGATATTCAATGGCATTACCATTGCTGAATCTTCCACTATCAACATTCTGGGGATTATCATTGACCAGAAACTGAACTGGACTAGACATATAAATATTGAGTCTACAAGAGAAGGCGAGAGGCTAGCAATCCTATGACGAGTAACTCACCTCCTGACTCCGCAAAGTCTGTCCACCATCTACAAAGCACAAGTCAGGAGTATGATGGAACACTCCCCACTTGCCTGGATGAGTGCAGCTCCAACAACACTCAAGAAGCTTGACACCATCCAGAACAAAGCAGCCCGCTTGATTGGCACCCCATCCACAAACATTCATACCCTCCACCACCAGTGCACAGTGGCAGCAGTGTGTACCATCTACAAGATGGACTGCAGGAACTCATCAAGGCTCCTTAGACAATATCTTCTAAACCCACGAACTCTACCATCTATAAGGACAAGCGCTGCAGACATACGGGAACACCGCCACCTGGAAGTTCCCCTCCAAGTCACCCACCATCCTGACTTGGAAATATATCGCCGTTCCTTCACTGTTGCTGGGTCAAAATCCTAGAACTCCCTCCCTAACAGCACTGTGGGTGTACCTGCAGGACATGGACTGCAGCGGTTCAAGAAGGCAGCTCACCACCGCCTTCTCAAGGGCAATTAGGGATGGGCAATAAATGCTGGCCAGCCAGCGACACTCACATCCCATGAATGAATAAAAAAAAGGTAAGACTTCTCGAACTCTTGCTTACTTTCAATATGCTCAAGCTCCATTTAATGTGTGACTTTTAAGTTTTTCTAAGGTACACTTTGGCTGTAGAATCTATATAGTTTGGGCTTTTGCTTCTTTACTGAAAGAAAGCTTAAGTGTGTCCATGGCTTGCTGACGAGATCCAGCTTACATTTGGGAAAATGAATAAGCTCTGAACTTCCGCTATTGGTTCCATCAAATTTGGAGTTAAGCATCTCATTCTCCCTGGATAACACTTTGCTGGCTGCTTGCAATTGTTGATGCATGTCATCGGTGGACTCAGTGGAATAAGCGGACAATTTCATCTCTTTATTGCCTTCTTCGACAAAAGGATGATTTCCCTCAAAAGAGACAACAAAGACTTCATGATCACTGGCAGTAGAGTCAAAAGTGTAGTAAGGTCTAGGATTCTTCTTACAACAGACCATCTGCCTCTGTCCATTCTCTTGAACTCCATCCCGAAGTAGCACGGCAACATCTAGAAGCTCCTCTAGCAGCTGGCTACTGTCTTTGTTGGTGCCTCCTGTTTCTGCCTGTTGTAGTTTGGCTCCAAAGAGAAGTGAAAGACCTGCAACCCCCCCACTGTGGTTGACAGGGCCCTCAACCATGTCCAACCCATCTCCCGCACCTCTGCCCTCACCCCTTTCCCTCCGTCCTAGAACCATGATTTGGTCCTCCTTATCCTTACTTTTCACCCTACCAACCTACACATTCAAAGAATCATTCTCCGCCATTTCTGCCAACTCCAGCCTGATGCCACCACCAAACGCATCTTCCCCCTCACCCCCCACCCCCATCAGCATTCTGTAGGGACTGTTCCCTCTGTGATACCCTAGTCCACTCCTCCATCACCCCGAACTCCTCATCCCCTTCGCACAGCACCTTCTCATGCAATCGCAGAAGATGCAACACCTGCCCCTTTACTTCCTCCCTCCTCAGCGCTCAAGGCCCCAAATACTCCTTTCAGGTGAAGCAGTGCTTCATTCGCACCTGCTTCAATTTGGTCTACTATACTTACTGCTCCCAATGCGGTCTCTTCTACATTGGGGAGACTAAACGCAGACTGGGTGACTGTCTTATGGAACACCTTTGCTCAGTCCACAAGCATGACCCTTCCTTGGCCTGCTGCAATGTTCCAGTGAAGCCCAACACAAACTGGAGGAACAGCACCTCATCTTCCGATTAGGCGCTTTACAGCCTTTCGGTCTTAACATTGAGTTCAGCAGCTTCAGACCATGAACTCTCTCCTTCCTCTTGGCCTCTTTTTAATCCAATTTTTTTTTTTAGCTTTTTTAATTTTATTTATTTATTTATTTATTTTTATTTATTTATTCATTTTTTAAATCCTTTTCCTCCAACCCACCTCCACAGGGCCATCTGTCATTGGTTTCTACATTTTGCTTTCACAGAGCACTGACCCTTGCTCTGCTATTAACACATTCTGCTCTTACCTTTAGGCCACGATCAGCACCTTCTTTAGTCTTTACCACTGTTATTAACACTCCCTTTGTCTTGTGTCCGTAACATCTTTGTCAATCTCTCTTTAGCTCCCACCTATCCCTGACCTTCTATCTTGCTCCACCTGCTCCGCTCCCTTTTAAACAGTATAAAATCCATCACATTTCTACTTCTCTTTAGATCTGAAAAAGAGTCATACAGACTTGAAACGTTAACTTTGTTTCTCTATCCACTGATGCTGCCAGACCTGCTGAGTTTTTCCAGCAATTTTGTTTTTATTTATGAAAGATCTGCAATATCGTCCCTGTGGTCCAGTGGATGGTGTTTCTTCAATAAAGACTGGCTCACTGCATAAATGAATCAACTTCAATTTCTGCTGCAGTTTTGAACTTTCCCAATCTTCAGAACAACTTTGGAAATTTATCCCTGAATATTGCTCCGCTGTCATCTTTTGTCACTTGATCAACCTTTTGCACAAGAGCATGTCCTGAACATGCTGTCCTGCTGAGTAGAGAAATTTCCTGGTTCTGTAAGATATAAAGAGTCTCATTAATTTGTATACCTTCATGCCTAAGGTTTGTAGTGAACTGACCCTTCCCTTTGAGGTATATGTCCTCAGCCCTATAGCTTTATTTTAGATGGCTGGATTTCTATTTCTTTAAGCAGCCCTGATGCCAGTACAATTTGTCTGATAAGACTGTGACCCCAGCCACAGTATCCAGTTAAAATTCTGTTCTGTATCCTTGGGCTTCCAGCTCTACAGACCAGAACTGCTTATCGGGATCTTTGATTTCTCCCAGGATATTGTCAGGTTAAAATGCTGTATTTTCAATTTCTTGGACTTCAAAATGGCTGGTAGCTTGGCCCAGCTTACTTCCTTTAAACTGTGCTTTAGATCTGCAGAATTGTTTAAAATGTCCGGCCTTGCCACAGAGGAATTAGTTGGCTCCCCTTGCTGGGCATTCTTTGTGGCGATGCTGATTTTTGGCACCACATCTGGAACATTTTTAAATAGTTGGAAGGGTTCTTCCTGCCCTTTTGAGGTTTTTGCAAGCTTCTGTGGGCTTTTCAGTTGGCAGGACTCATGAATTTGGGCCTACATACTGGCTTGACCCCGCTTGAGCCTTGACACCTTCCAGAAGTTCACCCCAATTCTGCTTTCGCAGCTCCACCTGCCTTGCAAAAATTGTAGGGCCTTCTCTAAAGCTAAATCCTCCTTGGTTGCAAGAAGTCTGACAGCACCTCATTGAGCACACTGGCTACAATGCCATCACGAATTAAGTCATGTTTTATAGCTCTGTAGCTTCAATTGCTGGCCAGTCTATACAAGTTGTTAACAAATCAATGGATTCACCTGGCCTTTGACTACTCTGGTTGAATCTCACCCGTTCAACGACCAGATTCTTCATAAGCCTGAAGTAATTATTCAAGGCCTTCAAAACCTCCTTGTAGGACATCGAGGTCTCCTCGTCTCACCAGGACATAATCACAAATGTCCCCAGTTGCATATAGAAGGGTACTGACCTGGTGTTTATGTGCCCTCTCTTGTAAGCCTGAAACTGTTTGGTACCTTTCAAACTGTCAGCACCAGAGCTCCCATCGCTGTCCTTGCCATGGATCCTCAAAGTGTTGGAAGGGCTGTGGAAAGGGTAGTGACTGTTGGATGGCTGTAGACACCATGACTGGTTCGGTCACTGTCCCCTACCAAAGTATGCCTTATTTTCAGTCTTCTTCTTTGTGAAGTCAAGCTGTTCCTAGGTCTTCACCTGTGAGTTATCAATCTGCGGTCTCAGTTTTCTTAAACTACAGCCTCCAGCTACCATGGTTTGGTTTGTTGCCATATACCTGTTTGTCTCCTGGCTTGATAAGGTTTCACTTACTCTCTGAGAGAGAGATAATCAGTATTTAATTTTTCCTGAAACTATTTATTTAGAATTATTTACATCCAAGACCTCATGGTAAGTTCATTATTCCATCGTCACAGGTTGTTCTGCATCTTCCTCCCTTGGAGTCTCTTGGTCATCTAATCCTGATGTCATGCTTACATCATCATTAACATCACTGTACAATTAACATAACCATGAACACTTTACTCTATGAAAAGGATGCAAAAGATTCCAAGCCAAGATTTTAAAGAACAGCTAAGTGTTCTGTCCCAGCTCACATTCCTCCTTCAACCAATGTCACAAAAATAGATTAATTGGCCATTCGTTTGTTGGCAGTTTCTGGGATCTAACTGTGAACAAATTGGCTGATGTGTTTGTCCAACAGCGACTGTCCTTCAAAAGTAGTGAATTGGTTATGAAGCATTTTGGGACATCCAAATGATAAAGAGGCACTTTCTGAATGCAAATCCGCTCTTGTTCTTTTTTCCTACTTTCTCCCAAAGCCAATCCAATTTAAAGTCTACACTCTTCAATGTCCTTTCCAAAGATTCAGTGATACCAATTATCCAACTGAGCACTTACTCACTCCGTGACATATTGAAAGAGACCCAGTTGGCATTACTTTTATAGATCTGCCATTCAGCCTCATGAATTAGAGAAGAAAATTAGAGAAATGTCAAGAAACATTTGATGCTCTTGTCAATTAACATAAACAATGAGCGACACTCTGTGGGATCAAGGTCAAAGGTGTCCTTGGCTCTCAGAAGTGAATCAGAATCCAAGGGGTTGGCCAGATTCAAACATCATTATAGTGAACAGTAGATTTTTCATGTGCCCCCTATAAAACAAAAGTATTTATTTTGATGAATCTGACTGCTGAAGTGATTTGTGCTACAGCTGTTTATCACAGAAACACTCAGTCAACGTCAAGACGATTGTAGCTTTCGACATCTAAATACTATTATATAGCCTTGATTTCTATGTCCCTAGATACCCCTGGTTATATAAAGTTGGTGTGTTTTATGTAATTTTATTAATGCCCTTGAATTAAGCTGAATGTTTCTTCCTGGGAAATCTAATTTTATTGTCAGACTGAATTCTCTTAAAATGCGGTCCAATTAGAGAGAATGTCATCTTTATACTGTGTAAAACAGATGTATGAAATCTGGCTTGATGAAGAGATTCGCGAGTTAAATTACTGCTCACTCTATCTGCTGTGACTTAACATGGCTCAATGTAAAGGTCATTGTGTGCAAAGGAATGAAACAACTCTTCCACTAGAAGCTTTCAGCCAAATTAACCATTTTAGTGCTGAATTTCTGATCATCTCTGATTTCATTGGCATACATGTTTTTAAAGTAATGTCATTCTCGCTTTTAATCCTTATTCTTCATTGGCTGGTGGCCTTCAAATCACAAGAACTATGTACAGCAACTGAGAGCCAAAATACTGTTTCAACTTCTCACTGCAAGACAGGATTCAATGATTTCAGTAAGTACAGCCAGACGTTATACAGTTATTGACACAGGTGAGAAGAGATAGTCAGAGGCTCAGGTAAGGACTTGCAGGTGCATATCCAGGGGCAGGATTTTCGGGTCATCGGGCCTGGGAGCGGCCGGGAAGCAGCCTGCCGCCCGCGATCGGCCCAACTGCGATTTCACGCTGGCTGGCCGATTAATGACCAGCCAGCTCGAAAGGCGCACTGAGAACCTCAGTGCTGCCAGGGTGGGGGCAGGGGGAGGGGGAGCGCAAAAGCCTGCGCATGCGTGGGGAGTACGCAATGAAAGCTCCCTGAGGCACAGAGCTGACTCAGGAAACTCAAGTATTTTATACCAATGAATAAAGAAAAAATGGACTCACTCACCTTAACATGTATATTTAAAAAATTCTGCCCCCCAAATTTTTATTTGTTTTAATTTCATTATGGAAACCTCATCCCGCCCGTGGATGAGGTTTCCTAAAAAATCCAAAGGCCGCCTGGTCGATTCGTCTGCCCGTCAACCATAATGTTGGATGGGCAGCGAAAAATACAGGTTGATTAATTGATTAATGGCCTTAATAGGCCTCTTAATTGTTGGTGGGTGTGCTGCCGCCTCTTGCATGTGCCTGCCGACTGAAGTATCATGCGACTGCGCAATGATGTTGGGACGCTCAACCAATGTCATCGCGTGCTACCTCGCACTCGGGCGTGTCGGGCACCCGCCCGCACGCCAAGCAGAAAATCCTACCTCAAGACTTTGGTGGGATTTAGTCAGCACAATTAATAGGTGCAAGTGAAAACCAGAGGAGGAAGCTTCAGTGGATGAGTGGAGACCATTATATGGAATTATCTGAGAGTAGGACTAGAAGACAGATCGCAAATGTTTGTGAGAACCTTGATTAACCTTGCCCAAAAGAGTGATATTTAACCTTACCCACCTGATAGAGGCTGGCCTAGTAGATGGCTACATGACCCGAGGCATTTACTCTTGGCACGATCCCACTAGGCAGGCAGTGAGGACTCAAAATCTCCCAGACCAGGTTTCCCCATCAGCTGTTAAAATTGTGGTCAGTGACGTAAAATGAGTGTAAATAGTTGCAGTGAATAGAAACTGCAATGCTGCCCTTAAAAAGAGTTTAGCGTGTGCAATTCAGCAGCAGATTGGGGGAAATCAGGTAAAGAAGTAATGGTGACTCCCAGTTGAATCCCAGGTAATGTCTCAGCAGTCATTATTTTTTATCTTACTTGGAAAGTTACAGCACAGAAGGAGGCCATTTGGTCCATCTTGCTTTTATTGTGTCTTGTAGAAAAAACTGGCACTAAAAGCCCACCAGAGGCTGGTCACTGGAGGAGACATCTCCACCTTGGAATATGTCATGGCCATGATGCTCATGGAGAGGCACTCAGCTCTTGCAGTGGAAGGTGGCGAGGTCAATGACATATTGTTGGCACCAGGATAGTGGCGGAACACCTATACAGTGTGCATTCCTGTGAATTGCCTCACAGCTAGAACCTTTTACCCTCTGTCTCATTACTCCCAAGGCAATATTTCATTCTTAGCTTCTACTGTCTTTTTCTGTGAATCCACCACAGAGGAGGAAGCTGATGAAGATGAGAAGGAAAAGGGGAAGCCAGAAAGAGATATTGTTCTAATTGATTATAAATATGATGATGAAGACTAGGCCACCTAGGAACATCAGTGGTGCAATACTGCTTTCTCTTGACAGCAACATGTGTTGGCGCTCTAGCTCTCCTCCTTAGCCATGCCAGTGTCCTGGGGAGTGTGATAGAATGCTGCCTTCTTGCTTGTTTGAGTGCAGCACCTGCATCACTCCTGAAGCTGAACACCATCCAGAATAAAGCAGCCACTTGATTGACACCCCATCCACCACCAATGCACAGTGGCAGCAGTGCGTACCATCTACAAGGTGCACTGCAGCAACTCACCAAGGCTCATTTGACATTACCTTGCAAGTCCATGACCTCTACCACTTACAAAGACAAGGGCAACAGATGCATGGGAACACCACCTCCTGCAAGTTCTCCTCCAAGCCACACACCATCCTGACTTGGAACTATATCGCTGTTCTTTAAGTACCGCTGGGTCAAAATCCTGGAACTTCCTTCCTAACAGCATTGGATTGCTGCAGTTCAAGAGGGCAGCTCATCACCATCTTCTCAAGGGAAATTGGTGATGGGCAATAAATGCTGGTCTTGTCAGCGACACTCATGTCTGATGAAAGGATTTCAAAAAAAAGGTGGTTAATAGGAGACTAGTGTAACAATAAATAGCTTGTGTTTATAAATGTGGTTAGGGAGGAAACATGTCTAACAAGAAAAAGTTATTTGATCTATTAAGACTGTTCCTTGAAACATGCCACAGGTAGCCTGTACTGTCACAAACTCTAAGAAGAATCACAGAATGGTACAGCACAGAAAGAGGCTATTCAGCCCATTGCGCTTGTGCTCACTCTTTGAAAGAGCTATCCAATTAATCCACTTCTTTGCTCTCCCCTCAGGCCTTGCAATTTTTTCCATTTCAAGTATTTATCTAATTGCCTTTGAAAGTTATTTTTGAATCTGCTTCCACAACCCTTTCAGGCAGTCTTCTCCAGATCATAAACATTTGCTGCATAAAAACAAATTCTGCTCATCTCCCCTCTGGTTCTTTTGCCAATGATCTTAATCCTGTGTCCTCAGATTTACTGACCCTCTTGCCGGTGAAAACAGTTTCTCTTTATCTACTCAATCAAATAGCCACAGGGAAAATTTCCAAGGAGAGATTTGGCAAAAATTTCTGCCTGATCCCTGAAAACAATCTTGTAAAACTTTAGGCTAGCAAACTGAAATTCCAATCCATATTTGTAAAACCTGCAGCGCTGTAAGAGCCCCAACTTTCCCAGCGTCAATAATGCTTAGATAATCTGTAGCAATCAAAAGATGACAGCTTTGGCACTAATGTCTGTTTACACAATATTAACACAATGCCACATTCCAACAGAGGTTTAATTGAGATAAAAACAGGAAGTGCTGAAAATAGTCAGCTGGATTGGCAGCCTCTGCGGAGTGGGAAACAGAGTTCAAGTCAGATATTTTGAGTCAAATATGATTTTTCTTCAGAATTTCTTCAGGGGGTAGAAATGTGGTGGGTTCTAAGCTGTTGAAAGAGGAGAGGGGGGAAGAACAAAAGGGAATATCTGGGATAGGGTAGGGGACGGGAGAGATTAAGTGACAAAAGTGTCATGGAACAAAAGGCAAAGGGAGTGGTAATGGCTGCAGTAAAGAGACAAAACATTTACCCAGAGTAAGTGTAAGTGCCAGAATAATAAACAGCTCTGTCTGAAAGCAAAAACATGAAAAACAAGCTTCAAAGCAGCACATGGCCAAAAAAAAACCCCAACATGGCGGACAGAGTTCATAGTCCGAAGTTGTTGGACTCAATGTTGAGGTGAGAAGGCTGTAAAGTGTCTAACTGGAAGGCGAGGTGCTGTTCCTTGGGCTTGCTTTGAGCTTCACTGGAACACTGCAGCAGGTCGAGGGCAGAAATGTGAGCGCGAGAGCAAGATGGCGAATTAAAATGGCAAGCGACCAAAAGGTCAGGGTCATGCTTGCAGACTGAGCAGAGGTGTTCTGTGTTTGGTCTCCCCAGTTTTAAGGAGACCACATTGTGAGCAGTAAATACAGTAAACTCAATTGAAAGAAATACAAGTAAATCACTGCTTCACCTGGGAGGAGTGTTTGGGGCCCTGGATGATGAAGAGTGAGGAGGTAAAAGGGCAGATGTGATTACATGAAAGGGGACGAGGTGCCCAAGTCATTGAGGAGTGGACCAGGATGTTGCGGAGGGAACGGTACCTTTGGAATTCCTGCAGGAGTGGGGAGGGAAGGTGTTTTTGGTGGCGGTATCATACTGGAGGTAGCAGAGGATGATCCTTATGTGTGGAGGCTGGTGTGGTAGAAAGTGAGAACAAGGGGAACCCTATAGTGGTTCTGGGAGGGTGGGGAAGGGGTGAAAGCAGAAGTGCAGGAAATGGGTCGACACAGTTGAGGGCCCTGTCAATTACAGTGGGGGTGAATCCTTAGTTGGGGGAAAAGGAGGTGCTGTTGTAGAAGGTTGCATCATCAGGACAGATGTGACAGAAACTGGGAGAACAGAATGGAGTCCTTATATGAGGCAGGGTGTGAGAAAGTGTAGTTGAGGTAGCTGTGGGAGTCATTGGGCTTATAATGCATATTAGTAGACAGTCTATCCCTAAAAATGGAGACAAAGAAAGTGAGCGGGGAAAGGGAAGTATTGGAGTTGGACAAAGTGAAGGTGAAAGAAGGGTGGAAATTGGAAGCAAAGATGAAGTTTTCCAGTTCCAGGCGAGGGCAGGGAACATCATCAATACAGTCATCAATGTATCGGAAAAAGAATTGGGTGAGGGAGCCTGAGTAAGACTGGAACAAGGAATGTTCTACATACCTTACAAAAAGGCAGGCATAACTAGGGCCCATGCGGGTACGTAGTGCAACAGCTTTTATTTGGAAGAAGTGAGACGTTAAAGGAGGGATTATTTAATGAGGGAACAAGTTCAACCAAGTGGAGGAGGTTTGTTGTGGATGGGGATTGTTCAGGCCTCCATTCAAGGAAGGAGCAGAGAGCACTCAGACTGTCCTGGTGGGGGATGGAGGTGTAGGGAGATTGGACTTCCATTGTGTAGAGAAGGCAGTGCGGGACAGGAAACTGGAAATAGTTGAAATGATATAGGATGTCAGAAACATCATGGATGTAGGTGGGAAGAGAATGGGAAAGGGGAGAAAAAATAGAGTCAAAATATGAAGAAGTAAGTTCAGTGGTTCAGGGAGAGGCCAAAATGATGGGTCTATCAGGCCACTCCTGTTTTTGGATTTTGGGAAGGAGGTAGAAGCGGGCTGCACAGGGTTGGGGGATTACGAGGTGGGAAACTTGTGGAGGGAGGATCTCCAGAGGACATGAGGTCAGTGACAGTCCTGGAAGCAATGACTTGATGTTGGATGTTGGGGTCATGGTCCAATGCGAGGTAAGAAGTGTCCGAGATTTGGCACTCAGCCTCTGCAAGGCAGAAGTCGGTACACCAGACCACAACAGCAACACTCGTCCATGGGTTTGATAACAATATCGGGGTTAGACCTGAGAGAAGAGTGCAGCAAATTCGGAGGGAGACTGGTCAAAGTGAGTGAGGGGGGCAGAGAAATCTATGTCACTCTGACAGTTCTCAATGAAAAGATCAAGAGTGGGTAAGAGGCCAGATGTAGAGGGAGAATATTGGTGGTGAGTGAAAAGGTCTGCTGGTCAGGGGGAGGACTCCTGGCAATTGAAGTAAGCATGGAGGCGAAGGTGATGAAAGAAGAGCTCAATCTTGTGCTGAGCTCGAAATTAACTGAATGGGGATGTAAGGGGATAAAGCTGAGTACTTTGCTAAGTACAGATCATTCAGCATCGGAGAGAGGAAGGTCAACTGGTATTGTAAATAAACAGCGAGAGGGGGGATTAGAAGGGAGTGGTCAGAGGGAATGAAGGGGAAGAATGATCTGAAAAGGCTTTGGTATTTATGAATTGTTGGAACTTCGCATTCCTTGACACCTGAAAAGGAGAGAAAATGTTTTTTTGTTAAAACCTCAGATTAGATGAAGGCTGAAACCAAACTGTGGACCAGGACAGCTTTGAGGTAGTTTTGAGATAAACGTTTAATTGATTACTAGCCACTTGGGAACAAAGTTGTCAATGAATCTTGCTGAGCATTTCCTGTTTTTAATCCAGTTATTAAGGTGCGGATCCAATTACCGCTTTCTGGTATCACTTTACCACTTGACTAAAGATTGTCATCTTGATAATTACTGTGGCTCCCATCACCTCAATCACCCTTGTATTGTCAGAGGAAGCATAGAACAATGGGGTAATGTAACAACATAGGGGAAGGAAAGCTCAGATCAGCCCTCACCCTATGCAAAAGGCTTTTCTGGTCAGTTTCATCACTTAGACTTGCCAGAGGAGCCGAACCTTTCAGAAGTTCAGATCCAGTCGTGATGTAATGACCGAATTAGGTCCAGCTGTGACATCTGAGTTGGAGAGTGTTGCCAACAGCTCTGCCTGTGGCTGTGAAGTTAACAGCAACTATCAATTTTTTGGAAATGTGGTCATTTCAGGCATCTGGCGATGATTGGAGGTGATTGATGTACTGTTCAGAGCGCAGGCAGTTTCATTTATCTTTCAAGCAATGTGGACAAATGATTGACCACAGAGCAAAGATTTCTTAGTAATGTTGCCTTTGTGAGAACTGAGGTGCGGTGAACTTGTGTAACACGGCAATGTCATGATTTTCATCAGCCATTAAAACTTACATTTCCTGAACAAACAGGGGTCTGTGATATCTAAAAAAGCATACCTGGGTGATTGTCAATTTCCAAATGCAACACATTACTCATTCACTCAGGACAAATTACCAAAATGCCTTGACACAGGAAAGTTTTGAACTAGAGCTGTAAGCTTTCTGTCACTCTCTTGATTATCTACATTTGTTCTTTAAGACTTCAGTCTCATGCAGACCTAGATAACCAGCTCCTCTTTAAAAGATTTAATCAACTAGTACTTAATATTTTTGTTTTAAGTCTGTTCTAGATATCTACTAATCTACGGAGAAAACCTTTTTAATCCCTGTTTTTAATTGATCCTTATTAATTTTGTATTTTGTGTTTAATTCAGCCCTATGGTCAGTGAACCACTTTCAAAAGTTTCACATGTTCATTTCAAGCATTATGAAAAGGGTCCCTAAATTATCTTCATTATGGTGAAAGCAAACTCAGTTGTTCTTTTAATTTAGAAACCTGAACCTAGAATTGCCTTACTACTTTTTTCTGAACCCACTTTAAGATATTAACACCCCTAAGAATGGATAGATGTCCAAACTTCACACAATTTTACCAAATAACAACAACTTACACCTCTAGCCTTAAGAAGTAGTTGTTGAGGATTGTTCGAATTGATCATCAAATTTCCTTGTTAAGCATCCCAGGTTTTGAGTAAACATGTGTCAAATATTATCCCACCTGTGTAAAATTTACGGTTGGGAGACACAGGTTACCCAAAATAGGTGGTCAAGAACTCATACGTGGTTTTAAGGTTGTTTATTAAGAAGCAATAGTTTAGATATGATACATAATCTAAATAGGCAGAAAAGCATATGATCTGTAACAGGTGGGAACGATTTACTAGTTCCGGATTGGAATAATGGACTGGGGAAGCAGAGTGTTGCTAATCTCCATGGCTGATGGTGGCAGACTCCTCAGAATGGCTTACTGGTCCCGGATCAGACAAACGGATGGATGAAGCTAATTTCTATGGTTGCAAGTGACTTGTCTGTTTGCTAATAGCAGCCTTCTTCTCTTTTTGGAAGCTCTTTGCCTTCTCCTAGGCAAGGGCTGCAAGTGGTTGTTTCTCCTGTTTTCTTCAGTCTTATTGGGCTAGCCAAAGTGTTAGGCTGAAGCCAGCATGGATATGCTCTCCTCTGTCCAAAATCTTCTTGAGCTATCCAAGCTGCTAGGCTGATCTATCTGATAGGCTCTCTTTCATCTAAAGTGTTTGTTTTCCCTCTCGAGTGTTTGTTTATATACCGTATTTCTGGGCGGCTTATGCCAATCATTTATTCAATTGTCATTGACAGAGACAGATATTCAAGGTAATCCCCCCTCGGTCCGTCGGAAGCCCATGAAGTTATCTTGTGGCTAAACACTTGCTAGGGCATACTGTTTAACCTTCAGGCAGTTGGTTTACATATGGGCCATGAGGTCAACTCCCACCCTCCTTTTAGGATTAGCAATGTCTTGTTTCAGTGCTGGTGCTAGAGACATGTCCTTGGCAAAGATAATGGCCTTTGCTGTCGTGCGTTTGTCATCTCAGGAAGCTGGCCTGGGAGCTTTGTTAAGGGAGAGAAAGAGAGATATTCCTATAATATTCAATAAATTTCTTTGGATTTTATAAAATTATTATACAGTGATTTCTTACAACAATGATCTATATGAAGTTGGCATATCTTGCTTTAACATGAAGTCGAAAATCCTCAAAATATATCATAGTATTTGATTAGTTTCATCGGCTGAAAATTCACTTCAGTGAGATGGCTACAGAATGTGTAGAGGGAGTTTGCTTGGAACTGGAGTCAGTGTAAACCTGAATCTGCAAGACCAGGCAGGTAAGTGAGAATTAGATCTAATGACTTAATCCTAGAGTAACGCAGCAGTTATGATTATAGAAACGACGGGGTCAGGTATGAGACTGGTGATGCATGCAGCATATGTGATGTGGGATATTCAGAGCCTGCAAAGCCTATGACTTGCGTTGCTTGTGTAGAATAATGCTCAGGTTAAGGCCGTAGTTACATTCTACCACAGGAAGACATATTTCAGAAGGTGATCACTCCACAGGTAGGAAGGAATAGTTTGGCAGGGGTGAGGAAGTGACTAACTGCTTAGTGGGGGGAAATAGGAGAACCAGTACATGTAAACTTTGTAGGCCTGATCTAGAAAGGAGGGTTTCAGATTTCTGAGACATTGAGAAAAGTTATGAAGTGGGGAAAACTGTAGAGTTGGGAGGGATTTTGCCTAAATCAAACCGGTATTAATAAATCATTTTCATTTAGGGGGTTAATAGAGCAATCAGAGAGAAACAAATTTGATAATGTAGCGGAGAGCTAAGAGATGCCAAAATTAAGGAAGAATAATAGCAGAAATACCACATAAAAGAAATGTTCTTCTATCACCTGAGAATTAGTGTGTGTGTGTGTGTGTATGTGCGTGTGCATGTGTGTGTGTGTGTGTGTGTGCGTTGCCTGCACATAAATATTTTCTTGTTTTACCTGCATGTAAATGTGCTGCTGTTACCTGTGTCACATGTAGCTAATTATATCCTGGTATCACCAAATATAATTGTTCTCTTGTGATCTGGGTATAAATGTTCTTTCTTTATTAATTGCAATAAATGTTTATAAAAAATTTGTTCATGGGATTTGAACATCGGTGGTAAGACCAGCATTATTGTCCATCCCTAAATGCCCTTGAGAAGGTGGTGGTGGGCTGCCTTTTTGAGAAGCTGCAGTTCCTGTGGCGTTAGAGAGGGAGTTCTAGGATTTGATCCGGCGACAGTGAAGGAATGGCGATATATTTCCAAGCCAGAATGATGTGTGGCACAGAGGAGAACTTGCAGGTGGTGCTGTTCCCATTTGTCTGCTGCTTTTGTCCCTGATGGAGGTGGTGGGTCTTGAAGGTGCTGCTGAAGGAGCCATGGTGAGTTGTTGAAGCGCACCTTGTATATAGTACACACTGCTGTCCACTATGCGCTAATGGTGAATGGAGTGAAGATTTAAGGTGGCGGATAGGATGCCAATCAAGTCTGCTGCTTTGTCTGGATGGTGTTGAGCTTCTTCAATGTTGTTGGAGCTGCACTCATCCAGTCAAGTGGAGGGTATTCCATCATACTCCTGACTTGCAGATGATGGACAGGCTTTTGGAAGTCAGGAGATGAGTTACTTGAATTTGCATGTTTCTCTGTCTGAACGTGAGAAAAGTTTGAGGACACCAGCAATGGGCATTGCATAAACGGTGTCAATTATTGTACATTTGCAGTAAGTGTACAATAGTTGACATATCCAGCAAATAATAAAAAAATGTTGATGGGAAAGCAGAATTCTTGCTGATACCAAATATCCCTTATAAAGCACATCAAAGCAGCCTCTTTGTACAACAAGGTATTTTTTGTGGGAAAACCACTGGGAGGGCCTGCCAAGATATGGATCTTCAATTTAATTCCACCTGCCGTAATATACTATGTAAATGCAGCTGGTAATTCATGTATTACTTGGAAAGTTCCTATAGCTATAAGAGGTGTGAAATCCAAGAGATCAATCCTCGTTAAATTAATACCTTCAACCCAAAGAAAGTGTCTGCTGTTGGGTATTGCAGAGTGATCTTAGTGCTGAGAGAGGGCCATGATATTTTCAAACCAGAAGATCAGTGCTAATCTTCCAGGTTGGCTTTTGAGCCTCTGCAATCCACAGGAAAAATGCATAGGTGTTCTCTAATGATCTGTTTTTTAAAATGTTTGGTCCTGTTGGGTAGCTGCGACTTGCCCAACTGCTGGCAGGAAACATAACACTACCTCACAAATGTGTAACAGACCAATACAAACCATAGAAAACAGTTGGAAGCAATGGCAAAAGAAGGTTATATACCTTTCTACAAACTGGCATGTTACTGACTCTAAAAGAGATTTTAATTATCTTGCAGGAAATTGCAGATCAGTGTTCACATTGGACAGCTTGGGATCCTCTCAAATCTAGTCAAATGTTGTATGAGGAGCTTTCTACAAGTTGAACAGTCATTTTATCTAATTGTAAATCAGTTCAGTATTGCCCTGTTTGGCTGCTGGTGCCAATGAAATACAACAGCAAAACTAATGGGATGGCTCTGTTTTCTTTGATATATACAATTTTAATCTTCCACACTGCTTATCTCAAGAGATTTAGACTTTAGTCAAATAACATAACTCATGACATAAGTGCCTGTACACAGTGACTGGTACCACAGCATGAGGCCTTTATGAATGTTCCTAGAGTGACATTTTCAATAACTCTTGATATATGAAAGGTTGAGCAGTGGGGGTGAAACATCATTTCAGCTGCTTCGTGTCCAGGTTCCATTGTGACCCTGTCAATTGGAATGAATTAAAGCTGTTTACCAACTGTCGAGCTCCAGCCAAACAGAAATATTAGTCTGACCTCAAAGCCTGTCAGAACTGTTCTGGGCCTTTGTACCTATTGCTTGCAGTCATGTAATGGAATAAAATGGGAGAAAAGGGGCTTCCCTTCAGGGAGTATGGATAAAAGTGTCAGGATGTTTTATTTGTGGATGGATGACTTTAATCCAGTAGCTTTGTCCATTTGGGAGAAGAAGAGACATTTCATTCTCCTGATAGTACACTGGCTGGCTCAGAGAGCCTTTTGTATTAATCTCTGTTATAAAGAAGAAGGCACAGCAGCCACATGGTTCAATTGAACTCACTGCCCACTCCTTTATGTCAGCTTGATTCCTGATGTTTCACTTTACAAGGCCTGTCACAAAAGGATTGTTAAAAATAAAATAAAGGCAACTGATGAAGTTCCGAGGCTGAGTGAGGGAGTCACTCTATTAAATATTGAAGAGCAAGAATCGATAGAATTAATACAAAAAGGATGGAATTCAGCAGGTAGTTCCGAGTGGTGCTTTATAGAAAACAGGATCACTGGGTTCAGTCTTAGTGTACTCTCCAGGGGAGCTCTTGGCAGCCAAGGTGCTCTACTGTGATCAATCATTACTTTTTAATGAGACAGGGATGCTAATGTTACGATTATTGTCTTATTTTCTGCTGGACTGTTCTGTGTGATTTCAGTCACAGGCTTTAGTAACTTGATTAATTTGGGCTGCTGTAGCTCAGGGATGCTGTGGAAGAATCAGGTTGCAAGTTGGAACATGTAAATATCTTGCTTCATGTTGGTCATTAAAATCTTTGGCACATTCTTAAATAATTTCTTTCCTAGGTAACTCTATGAATTGCTCTGTTGTTCCTGTAGGAAGAGAGCTGTGGAGCTCTATGGAACGATAGATGGTGTTGCTGAAGTGTTTAGATAATGCAATAAATCATGGGATGTTTTTATGAAAATCAGCTCTCAACCCCAGCAATTTACATTTTTACTGAATTTGCTCACTTTCAACCAGATGGTAAAATGCAGCATCTGTTTATTCTTCTTGTCATCTATTCTGCTTCTGAATATATTGTAGATATTGTTCCTGTATTGATAGGTTGGCCCTAATGACCAATACCTCCAAAAATGTAATTAACTGTTTACCTCAGTTGTGGGTAGGATTAAGCATGTTTTTTATTAATACATTTATCAAGGTTCTCAGTTCAAGGGATAAATAGGGATGTAACCTATTAATGTAGGTTACAATAAGGGATTGACGAAGAGGGAACCTATTTTAGAGTAGGAGGGTGACAGAGAAGTAATCTTTTTACATAGGGGATCAATGATGTATAAGGGTAGAGTTTATTCCTTTGTGCTCCAGGCACAGAGATAAAGGAATAGATGCTGAGCTATGATGAAGAGTTAGGAGAAATGACTGAAAGCTTGGTTAAAAGGTATGAATTTTGAGAAGGTTTTCAATTGTAGAGAGAGAAGTGAAGAGATGGAGGGTTTAGGGAGGAGTTCCAGGGAGTCGGGCCAAGGCGAATGAGCCTCTGCCACCAATAGTGGTACAAAGTGGTTGGGGATACAAAAGAAGCCAGAGGTAAAAGGCCAAAAGGCACGGACCAGCTTAGAATATTGGAGGAAATGGAGATAGGGTGAGACAAGGGCATTGAGGGATTTGAAGATGTGGACAAAGATTTTATATTCCACATTTTTAGGGATTAGGGAGCCAATGTAGCTGGACAAGCAGGTTATTGCTGGAACAAATTGAGGGCAGTTGAATTTTGGATAAACAGTCACTTGGTAGTCCAGAACTTGAATATTTCTGAAAAGAGAGACACATTGTAGAAGCTTTTCACCTTGCAATCATCAAGACAAATGTAAGAATGCTAAATTTCAAACGATCACAACAATTTATATCACAGGAGAAAAGAGTGTAGATTGGTAAGCAAGTCAACTCTGATTGGCTGATGTGTTGCTATGGAGAAAGCAACAGGGAACTATAGGCTCCCCAAGCTTCTGGGTCATTCATGAAAGTTGCAAGATTTGAACATATTCCTTTAGTTTGCAGAGAACGGATCCCTGCATATGAATACACTTTGAATAATATACATGTTAGGATTCATGTAGCTTCATGCACTGTAAGATTGGCCTTATCAGCAATCTTGAAAATAGGGTTCGAGACATTTGCTCACCTTGCAAGCTTATCATAGAAATAGAGTGCATCAAAGTCATCCTGAAGGACAATGGCTATCCTGTTCAGATCGTTGTTAGCTGTGTATCGTGCAAACATGCAAATGAGCCAAAGGTCGCTAGTTTTGGACCTGAAATTTACCCTGAAAATACACTGGAAAGGTAAAGCATTTAAAAATTTGAACAGCAGGTTAAGCAAGCTGTTTCATTCTGCAACTATCCAGTAGTGAAGCAAGTGGTATTTTCCACTAATATGATGCTGCCGTCAGTCTGAAAAGATGTTCTGCCTACCTCACAATTGAGCAATAGTGTGTATGAATTTCAGTGTTGGGGCAGTGCCAGGTATATAGGCCATGTGTCTCAACGATTGGCTGATCGGATCAAGCAAAATGTTTCTTCAGCTGTTCTTAAGAAGCAGAGTACAGTTTGTACTCAACCAGCCCATGCTTGCAAAACCCAAGAAAAACATCTACTGTTGGATGCGATACTGCAATTGGGCAGCACTTGCTAAATGATCCTGAGTGCGCTAACAGCCAATTTAAGATAATCAATCAAGCTCATAACATGGCTCATTTATGCTTTCCAGAAGCAACATACATTCAGACGCAGGGACTCATTCTTTGCAAACAAAAGAAATATGTTCAAGTCTTCCACCTTTTTGGAATTACTTTGCTTTGCATTCTCCATGGTTACATCTCAGCTAATCAGAGTCGACTTGACAACCAATCAGCACCCTTTTCTCCTGTAGAATAAGTTTTTGTGATTGTTTGAAATTTGGCATTCCTCGGTTTGTCCGCATAAGTGCAAGACAAAAAGCTTTGGCAACATGTCTCTCTTTTCAGCAATATTTAAATTCTAGATAAGTTGAGGTTTGTGGAGGATGGGAGGCCAACAAGGAGGACAATGGAAAAATTGAGTCCAAAGTTGACAAAAAAAGTAGATAAGTAAGTTAGCAGAGTGGTGCTGATGTAGCCGTGAACATGTAGACAATGGCCCATAACCACCTGATCTCTGGGGCGTAGTACCCCAAAGATATGCTGGTGGACCCCCTCCTCCCCACCCCTGCCAACCCTGGAAGCCCCCATGTAAGGATTACATGGCAGTTGCCTGGGAAGTTCAAATTTCTGTTGGATAATTACCATGCACTGGGAACGATATGATACCCCGACTTAAATTACAGTCTTCAGGTGGTTCTGACAGTCTTACAGGAAAAGTCAGAAATATTAAAACCACTTCTAACTCTTGGGTAGTTATACTGCTGACTGCCACCACCACCCCCCCCACCTACCTTCCCAATTGCCATGAGACCCCGCGATCACCCCCCCACAACCAAGCCCCCACCTCCAAACACACCTACTGAATACCCTCCCGACACTAACCCCCAGCCACCTGGCTGCTTTTCTGACCTCATGACTACCCCTCAACCCCCACAACTACCCTCACCGATCAACCTGCCCGATCACCCGAGCCCCCACCCTGACCACCTCACCAACTACCAGCCAGCCCCCTGACTACCCAACACCCCCCTGACCACCTGACCCCACTCCCACTGACCACCCCAACCACCCCCCCCCCCCCCCACCACCACCTCCGGCCATCTTACATGTCCACAACAATCCTACCCGACTATCCTACCTCCCTCCAGCCAATCATCCTACCCCCCCCACTCCCATCCTGACACCCTGCACACTTACCTTCCACACTTAACTTCTCCCTGGCCTCTCAAAGTGGCTGGACCTTTAAACTTAACTACTTCATGGCAGATAGAGCTGTAAAAAAATGGGGCATGTCTTCCTCTTGGCCGACTGTCCTGTAGTTGACTGATGGGATTCCTGGACAGCTGCACTGCACTTTTCTCACCTGGTTCCAGTCGGAAGGTCGAGCGAGAAACGTGCAACTGCATTTTAGTGTAAGTAAATGGGAGCGGAGTGGCAATCCAACTGTGATTGCCACTCCAAAGTAGTTATGGCCTACTGTTGTTGACTGGGAAGTAAGTTTCCTTGGGACGGTTAGGAGGTGAAATTTGAAGCTCATCTCTGGGTCCAATCCATAAAGGTTAGTTCAACAAGTGTTCATGGAAGGAGGGAAAGTCAGTGGCTAGGGGGTAAAGTTGTTAATGTGCAAAATAGTGGCTTTGGTGTTCCTGAAGGACATTGTAACTCATCCATGGCTTGATGTGAGGCAAGCAGCCTGGTAACACAGAGGTGGCCGTGGAACCAAGGGAAGTGATGGGAAATAAGAGTTGGGTGTCATTGCATGTGGAATGGATTCTATCCCTTCAGATGGCGTATGGAGCAGCAACATGTGATTGAGAAAAAGGAGAGCGTCAACGATAGATTCTTGGGAGCTCCAGAAGTGGTTGTGCAGGGCAGGAAGGGATGTTGTTGCTGGAGCTGTGTCTGGACAGTTAGGTTTAGGGCAGGCTCTCAGTGTTGGACAACAAAGTGTTAGTGAAGGAGAATGGTGAAGCTGAACTTTGGAATAGGTTGCCAGTTTATGCAGTTAGTGTGAACTTTAAAAGAGCACTAGACAAGTTCCTGTCTGTGGCAGATATGCCAGCGTTTAAAAGGTAGATGGGTTAGTGGGTGGTGAGGTTCACCATCGCTATATTCTCCTGGAACTCATTTTGATAGCCCTCAGGAGTAGAAGAATTTCCCTGGCAAATTCAGGTGGGAAAATGTCAAAGGTTTTATTTTAAATTTTCTTCTTGCTTCTTCAGAAGATTGACCGGTTGTTGGTGGGTGAGGGGCCATTGAGGACCATTGATGCTCAGTTGCACCTTGACTATATGGGTGAGGCTTGTTGAATTAACTGGTCTGTCCCTGTCTGTTATTTTTGAGATAAGCGTATATCATTGCTTCTGATAATGCAGTTGTTCTGCTCTACAGGGTCTATGCAAGAAATTCTCTGGCTTGTCTCTGCTCGTTGTGCTTAGCCTCAGCATAACACAGTCCCCTTTCTTACAAGCATCAAGATGTTCAGCTTTCCCTTGGCTTGAAGCACAGCCTTTTAATTGCTGACTATTTGCTGCATCTTGTGTTAGTACTGCATATTCCCCACTGAGCATGCCTTAGAAACCTGTATTTAGCCAATCACACACAAATACTGCTGGGGATCAATACTGGTGTCTGAATGATGTTACTGCAGCTGCAAGCTCTTATCCTAGTTCTAGTATCAGATCTATTACAGGTGCTTTCAATGGTCTCATTTATACTGTTAACTTTTATACTGTTGATCTGGGTAGATACTCATCTGTATTTGCAACTTAATTATGTTTGAACTTCAAAGTAAGTTGACCATCAACTTGCTCCAAATGATCACTTTTTACTGCAATCCTTCCCCATTCAGGATCAGCAGTCAGTCTCAGCTACACCCACCCAATATTCTTCTTCAGTGAGGAGCTGGAATCAATCTATACCACAGCTGATACAATCCTCTTCCAAACAGGAGGAATGAGGAGATTATGCATATCCATATACAGTTTACTTCAGTCAGAAGGAGAAGTGAGTCTGGACGTGGCCACCACATATTGTTCTTCAAGCGGGAGATGGGACTTTTGACACCTCGAGTCCTCAATGACTTTCTATCAGTGTCATTCTGTCGCTGTCCAGCAGGAGGATCCATCTGAGTAGGATCAATTGAATGGCACAGTTTAATTCCTCAGTCAACCTGAAAGACTGAAGTCTCAGTTTTGAGCCTCAGTGAAATAACCCCACTCAGTCAGTGTGACCAGATTGGAGTGACAGGCAGCCATGGGACTGAAATCAATAAAACTAATTGGGAGGGAAGTCCTTGACCTTTAGAGTTACTGAGCTGCCTGAGAAATAAAAATAGGAAAGTGACAGAATAATGAAGCATATTTGATTTGACATTTTTAGACATCTGTATTTTTTTGTAACTTCTTTCACTTCGGCCCTTGGATAGGTTTAACACTTGAAGATCCAGCAAAGAGTTATTTAGTGAAGGAATGCTGCAAAGTCTGTCCCAGCACCTGCCCTTGAGTCACTCAGTAGCTGGCAGGAACATATGAATCGTAGTATATTTCTGAGATATATTGCATATGTCTCTGTGTACATTTTAGATATAAAAAAGACACATCAAATATGAGTCAAGTAAAAGTGGAAATAAACAAGCATATAAGTTAAGTATCACTTGGAATGTAAGGACAATAAAAGCAGAATGTCAGTGAGGCCATGAGTCAAGCTCAAGTGGAAACACATCAGCTTTAATTTATTAATCTCTGGTAGACTATATATCGTATGAAAAACTGTTAGCTAAACAACATTTATATAAAGCTGATGCATTATTTTTAGTCAGAGTTAAAGTAAGGTACACTGTTCTTCCTGGGGCAGGGCTTTCCTTTATTATCTAATAACTGCCGTTTGGCAATTATGTCATTGTGGCTATGGTCCAATTCTTGAATAGTAGATTAATTTTGTTTCCATCTGTAGCAGTGTGTGAAAATATTGACTTGACACCCAGATAGATTTAAAAAAAATAGGCATTATCAACGCAAAGGCCATTGTCCTCATGCAACAACATAAAATTATTGTTTTGCTGTTTTGGTGCTATTTGTGCCTAAATAAAACAGACAGTTTAAGAAGGCGAAGACACAAGAAAGAGTTATTCTTTCAATAGGAGACCTTTCATGGACTCAAGTTGCTGCTGTCAGTAATGAATCCTATATATTTCTTGTTACTTGCCTTTCTTTGTTCTTATGACTCTACTTATTTTCCCTATTATTCCCTTTTATCAGCAGATCTTGTCTCATGTGCTCTCACTCTTTTAGAACTTTGAATTTTAAGATTGCAGTGTTTCTTAACCAGGATCCAATGTAAGTCAGTGAGCAAAGGAATGATGGGTGAAGGGGATTTAGTGCGAGTTAGAACACAGACAGACAGCAGAGTTTTGGATTACCTGAAGTTTAAGGAGGGTGGAAGATGGGAGGCTTGCCAGGAATGTGCAAGAATAGTCAAGTCTAGATGTAACAAAGGCATGGATGAAGGTTTCAGCAACAGATGAGCTGAGGCAGGGGTGCAGCCAGGTGATGCTACAGAGTTGGAAATAGGCAATCTTGATGATAGAGTGGATATGTGGTTGGAAGTTTATCTCAGAGTCAAGGTTGCAAGTTTATCATTTCTTCTACTTTTATTAACATTAATGACATTCTGCCTTGGTGCTTTACCTTGGTTTGTCAGTTAAAATCCACGAGAAACAGACCAAATCCCTAGAACTATAGAGTTGACGATCTGTAAAAGAGAATTAACTTGGTGACGCCAACAGGTCTTAACTGATAGTTATGGGGAAAGTCCCAACTGGACAAGATTTTTGCTTTTGAAACCAAGATTGATCTGATAATTTGCTGCTGCAGAAGAGACATTTGTGGTTTTTAGCAATTTCCTTGTTTAATTTTACAAAACTATCATGTTCTCCCCTGAGTTCCATGGGAATGAATAAGTGAAAGGATTGATTCTGTTGCTGCTGCTACCGGATGAAGTATGTGAACAATAAGTTGTTTCTTTCCTCCTCTGTAGGTGAATTGTAAGAATTGATTGAAGATGTTGCTGAGGTTTTCGGAAAGGGTGCTATGACAGATTACTTCATTTTTCACTTCAGTCGCACTCTACTTGAAACCATCACAGTTGATGTTTCTGTTATTTATTTTTGTGTGTTCTGTTATTATGCTTTTCAGCACCAGATCCTGGCTTATCCTCTGTCGAAAGACACAGCAATGATTTGCTAACCACCATTATCCATAATGATTTGGAGATACCAAAGTTTGGGCAAAGTGGCCACGCTCAAGTAAGAGTTGGAAGGTTATGGGCTCAAACTCCTCTCCAGAATATGAGCATCTAATTTAAGAGGATAATCCAGTGCAGTACTGAGGGAGTGTTGCATTTTCGGAGATGGTGTCTTTCAGATTAGATATTTAACCAAAGTTCTGTTCACCTCTTCAAGTGGAAATAAAAGATCCCATGGCACTATTTGAAGCTTTGCCAGGGTTCTCGCAAGCAGTTAGCGGTCAACCAACACCACTAAAAATGATTAACTAGCCGCTTAGGTCATCTACTATATGCAAAACTGACACAAAGCGAGTTTCCCTACATAATAAGTTAAAAACGGTTTAAAAGTAGTTCATTGGCTGTGAAGCACTTTGGGATATCCAGACGATGTGAAAGGTGATATTTAATGCAAGTTCTTTTTTTCTCTCTTTTTCTTCTCTTTTGCTTGCTCTCTGCTCGGCAACTAGGCTGGATAAGCTGAATGGATTCATGGACATGAAGCAGCGGCAGAGCACATTCATGCACAGTGCACAGCACTTCACAAATCCATCTGTCCCTGTGTTTACACTGCCATGTGGATTCTACCCGTGATCTGTGCTCAAACTTTGTGCTTTACTTTATATAAACGGTGTGGCCAAAAGCTCAATGAAAATGATATTGAAGCTGACTGAGGATATCACAATAGGGAGCATGGCAACGTGTGAAGAATGTGGGGATCTTCAGGAAGACATAAATACCTTTATGGTGTGAACAGATAGGTGGAAATATTAGTTCAGTAAAGAGATGTGAGCTTGTACATTTGGAAAAAGAACAATGAAGAAGAATATTCTAAGCAGCAATAATCCTAAAGCTTGAAGCAACCTGAGATTTAGGAGTGCAGATGCATCAATCTTTAAATATGGAAGTACAAGCAGAAAAAAATATAAAAAGGTGATTGAGGCTTCTGGTTTTATGCATGGAGCATTGAATATAATATTGAAGTTATAAAAAATGTTGATTAAGTCACAGTTGGGAGTATTCCATACAGTCCTGGGCATGTTGTTACAGGAGAGATATTCATGGAACGGTACAGTGAAAATTCATTAGGATGATACCATGAATGAGAGGTTATAGTAAGGAACAAAACTTTGAAAAATTAGTGCCTTTTTTCCAGAACAATGAATGTTGGGGTGACATGTGGCAGAGATTTCAAAATTATGAAAGCATTTGAAAGGGTAAATAGAAATAGACTAGTTGGAAATTTGTAACAAATTGTGATATACTGAGGATTATTGCTAGAATAATCAAGGGTGGGTCAAAATAAGCTTTCACAAAGGGTTATTAGAATACGCAATGCTTAATCATAAAATCACAAGTTTCAATTAATTCATAGTTTACAACATCAATCAAAAGGAACTTGATAAGTATCTGAAAAGGATGGATTTAAAAAATGTGTAAATGGCGAGGAAATAGAATTAGCGTTGATAGTTTCACTCGATGTGCTGGCATGCTGAGCTAAAGGGACCTCCTGTGTTATAGGAAAAATGTTCACATATTACAATAGATATGATCTGAATGATAAATGCTTAGAAGCTAAGTGTATATATCTCTGTATACATGAAATATTTGGAAAATGTATGTTAAACATAGGCTGGAATTTTCCATCCTCATTGGTGTCGGGCACCATGTATTGGTTGAAAGGGTGTTTCATGTGTTCATATCTTGCAAGAGGTGAACATACGAACATATGAAATAGGAGCAGGAGTAGGTCATTTGGCCCCTTGTGCCTGCTCCGCCATTCATTAAGATCATGGCTGGTCTGTTGTGTTTCAAATTCCACATTCCCATTTACCCCCGATAACCTTTGACTCCCTTGCTTAACAAGAATCTACTTACCTCTGCCTTGAAAACATTCAATGACCCCGCCTCTGTTGCCTTCTGAGGCAGAGAGTTCCAAAGTCGCACAACCCTCTGGGAGAAAAGATTTCCCCTCATTTCTGCCTTAAAAGACCAACGTCTAATTTTAAAACAGTGCACCCTAGTTCAGGACTCACCCACAAGAGGAAACATCTTTTCAACGTCCACCTTGACGAGTCCGTTCAGGATCTCATATACTTCCATCAAGTCACCCCTCACTCTCCTAAACTCCAGTGAAACAAGCCCAGCCTGTCCAACCTTTCATCATGAGGCAGCCTGCTCATTCCAGGTATCAATCTAGTAAACCTCCTCCAATGCAAAATTTACATCCTTCCTTAAATAAGGAGACCAAAACTGAAGACAGTGTTCAAAATGTGGTCTCAACAATGCCCTGTATAAGTGAAGCATAACAACCTTACTTTTATGTTCAATTCCTCTCATAATAAAGGATAGCATTCCATTAGCCTTCTTGATTACATGCTGTACCTGCATACTAACTTTTTGTGACTCATGCAAGAGAACACCTAGAACCCTTTAGACCTTGGAATTCTGCAGCCATTCTTCATTCAAGTAATATTCTGCTTTTTTATTTTTGCTGCCAAAGTGAACAACTTCACATTTTCCCACAGTATACTCCATCTGCCAGATTTTTGCCCTCTCACTCAACCTATCCATCTGCAACCTCCTTATGTCCTCTTCACAACATGCTTTCCTACCTATCTTTGTGTCATCTGCAAATTTAGCTACCATGCCTTTGCTCTCCACATCTAAGTCATTGACATAAATTGTAAAATGTTGAGGCCCCAGCACAGACCCCTCTGGGACTCCACTCGGCACATCCTGCCAGTCAGAAAAAGACCCATTTATGCATACTCTCTGTTTTCTGCCAGCCAGCCAATCTCTATCCAGGCTAATATGTTACCCCCTACACCACAAGCTTTTATTTTCCGCAATAACCTTTGATGTGGCACCTTATCAAATGCCTTCTGGAAATCCAAGTACAGTATATCTACAGGCTCCCCTTTATCCACTGCACATGTTACTCCTTTAAAGGACTCTTATAAATTGGTTAAACATGATTTGCCTTTTACAAAATCATGTTCATTCTTACTGATAACCTTGGGTTTTTCTAAGTGCCCAACTATAACCTCCTTAATGATCAATTCTAACATCTTCCCCACAATGAAAAGTGCAGGAGAGCATGCCAGGAGCAGTACCAGGCATACCTAAAAATGACATGACAACCTGGTGAAGCTATAACACAGAACTGCTTGCGTGCAAAACAGCATAAGCAGCAAGTGATAGACAGAGCTAATTGATTCTACAACCAACAGATCAGATCTAAGCTCTGCAGTCCTGCCACATCCAGTCGTGAATGGTGGTGGACAATTAAAGAACTCACTGGAGGAAGCTCCACAAGTATCCTGATCAAGCCCAGCACATCAGTACAAAAGATAGGCTGAAGCATTTGCTACAATCTTCAGCCAGAAGTGCCGAGTAGATGATCCATCTTGGCCTCCTCCGGAGGTCCCCAGCATCACAGATCCCAATCTTCAGCCAATTCAAATTCACTCAATGTGATACCAAGAAACGGCTGAAGGCATTGGATACTGCAAAGGCTATGGGTCCTGACAATATTCCGGCAATAGTACTGAAGACGCAGCCCTAGCCAAGCTGTTCCAGTGCAGCTACAACACTGGCATATACCCAGCTATGTGGAAAATTGCCCAGGTATGTCCTGTACACATAAAGCAGGCCAAAATCCAACCTGGCCAATTACTGCCCCATCAGTCTACTCCCAATTGTCAGTAAACTAATGGAAGGGGCCATCAACAGTGCTATCAAACAGCAAATGCTTAGCAATAACCTGCTCATTGATGCCCAGTTTGGGTTCTGCCAGGTCCACTCAGCTCCTGACCTCAGTACAGCCTTGGTTCAAACATGGACAAAAGAGCTGAACTCCCAAGGTGAGGGAAGAGTGACTGCCCTTGACACCAAGGTCGCATTTGACCAAGTTGCTTGGTATCAAGGAACCCGAGCAAAACTAGAGTCAATGAGAATCAGGGGGAAAACTCTCCACTAGTTGGAGTTATACCTAGCACAAAGGAAGATGGTTGTGGTTGTTGGAGGTCGGTCATCTCAGCCCCAGGACATCACTGCAGGAGTTCCTCAGGGTAGTGCCCTTTGCCCAACCATCTTCAGCTGCTTCATCAATGACCTTCCTTCCAACATAAGGTCAGAAGTGGGGATGTTCGCTGATGATTGCACAATGTTCAGCACCATTCTCGACTCCTCAGATACTGAAGCAGTCCATGTCCAAATGCAGCAAGACCTGGACAATATCCAGGCTTGGGCTGACAAGTGGCAAATAACATTCACAGCACACAAGTGCCAGGCAATGACCTTGCCCAACAAGAGAGAATCTAATCATCTCCCCTTGACAATCAATGGCATTAACATCACTAAATCCCCCACTATCAACAACCTGGGGTTACCATTAATCAGAAACTGAACTGGACTAGCCATATAAATACTGTGGCTACAAGAGCAGGTCAGAGGCTCAGAATCTTGTGATGAGTAACTCACCTCCTGACTCCCCAAAGCCTGTCCACCATCTACAAGGCACAAGTCATGAGTGTGATGGATCCCAACTTGCCTGGATGAGCGTATCTTCCACAACACTGTAGAAGCTTGACACCATCTAGGACAAAGCGGTTCGCTTGATTGGCACCACATCCTAAAATATTCACTCTCTTCTCCACCGACACACAGTAGCAGCAGCGTGTACCGTCTACAAGGTGCACTGCAGGAATTCACCAAGGCTCCTCAGACAGCACCTTCCAAACCCATGGCCACTACCATCTGGCAGGACAAGGGCAGCAGATAGATGGGAACACCACCACTTGGAAGTTCCAAGCCACTCGCCATCCTGATTTGGAAACATATCACCATTCCTTCACTGTCGCTGGGTAAAAATCCTGGAACTCCCTTCCTAACAGCACTGTGGGTGTACCTACACCACATGGATCTCAGCAGTTCAAGATGGCAGCTCACCACCACCTTCTCAAGGGCAACTAAGGATGGTCAGTAAATGTTGGCCTAACCAGCGAAGCCCACTTCCCCTGAATGAATAAAAAAAAAACAGACGTGATGCTAACTGGCCTTTGGGTTTCCTGTTTTCTGTCTCCCATCCTTCTTGAATAGAGGGGTTACATTTGCTACTTTCCAGTCTGATGGAACCTTTACAGAATCTAGGGAATTTTGGAAAATTAGCACCAACACATCAACTACCTCATTAGCCACCTCTTTTAAGACCTTAGGCTGAAGTCTATCCAGACCCGGAGACTTGTTAGCCCGCAGCTCCATTAGTTTGCACAGTACCGCTTCTGTAGTGATTGTAATTTCACCAGGTCCCCTCTCCCTGTCATCCTCTTATTTACAGCTATCACTGGAATGTTTTTTGTATCTTCCATAATGGAGACAGAAGCAAAATATTTGTTCATTTCACCTGCTACTTCCTTATTATCTACCTTTGACTTCCCCTTGTCACTCTCTAGAGGACCAGCACTTACTTTACCTACTCTTTTCCTGTTCAAATACCTGTAGAAACTCTTGCTATCCATTTTTACATTTCTAGCTAGCTTTCTCTCATATGCTAACTTCCTTCTCCTGATTAATTTTTTAGTCATTTTCTGCCATCCTTTATATCCTGACCAATTATCTGACCTGCCACTTATACCTGAGCACTTGTTATAGAGTTGATTTTCCAGGCAACTTTTCTTGGTGGACACATTTAACTTTATTTACAAGACAGCAGCAGCAGCTACTTGTGTGCATCCAACTTTATAACTAAAGAACTTCCTCCTCGAAGTTCCCTGCGCTGCTAGCTCATTGGTTTACACAGATCACGTGATCTTACAACACAGCAAAATTCTTAAAGCTACTTTCCTACATTTATCAAAACTATAATTACTACAGCAGTTATATGCTTTTTCCTTAAGTTTGATGCTTTCCTGAACTTCTTTAGTTAACCACGGATGGTGGGTCCTCTCCTTGGAATTTTTCTTTATGATAGGAATATGCTTATTCTGTGTGTTCTGAAATATCCCCTTAAATATCTGCCACTGCCTCTCTATTATCTTAGCTTAGTATACCAGTTCACTTCAGCTAGCTCAGCTTTCATGCCCACATTGCTGCCCTTATTTAAGTTTAAAATACTAATCTTAGACTAGTCTTTCAAACTGGATGTAAAATTCAATCATATTGTGGTTGCTGCTACCTCAGGGTGCCTTTGGTTTGAGGTTATTAATTAATCCTGTCACATTGCACAATACCAAGTCTAATTTAACCTGCTCTCTGGTTGGTCCCTGAGTGTGCTGCTCTAAGAAACTATCTTGAAAGCATTCTATGAACTCCTCATCCAGGCTATTACTGCCAATGTTATTTTTTCAGTTTATATGTAGATTAAAATTACCCATAATTATTGCCATCCCTTTACCACAAGCACCCAATATTCCTCTTGTATACTTTGTCCTACGTTGTGGTTACTGTTACCCAAGCCTAGTCATCCTGCAGCCATGTCTCCGTATTGGATATCGGATCATATTTATTTACTTCAATGTGCCCTATCAATTCATTTACTTTGTTCTGAATGCTACATGCATTCATATATAGAGCCTTTAGTTTTGCCTTTTTGTTATCTTTGTAACATCTAGTATTGATGTTGGTGTATTCTTAGGCTTTTTCTCTCAGTCCCTTCCTGCCATTCTCTGACCCTCATTTTGCACATTACTATTTTGCTCTCTACCCCTTGATTTGCTGCATCTACCCAAGCTTGATCCCTGACTCCACCACTCCAGCTGCGCCACTACCATTCCCATGGTGCTGGGACTGATCACATTCACTGATCTGCGAAAGGAGAGCACAGAGGATGAATGACTCTTTGAAAACATCTATCCACTTGATTTACCTATCTGTCCAAAGCAAATGTCGACCCTTCCAAGGTGGAGCATTGTTTGAAAAAGGAAGAAAAGTCTTGCATTTACATAGGGTTTTTCCTCGACCACCTCATGATATCTCAAAGCACTTTATAGCCAATGAATTATATTTGAACCATTGTAAAGTAGGAAACATGGCAGCCAATTTGCACAAAACAAACTCCCAGCAATAGCAACATGATTATGAGTGGATAATCTGATTTTGTTCATTGTACGGTAATCGTTACTGATTCCTCACAGGGTTCAGACAAGGAACCCCCATGTCGCTTGCAGGGTAAGCCTGAACCATTTCTAAACATATCAACCATCATTTGGATGAGGCGGGTGGTTTAACTGTCAGATGTGCTTCATGTGGCTAACCCTGCCCATTTATCCAGGGTTGGAACCAGCATCAGTACACGCTGACTTGCCTGGACCAGAAGTTGGGATTGGAAGAGGAAATAGTGACTGACAGGAGGAGCTGGAGAAGGGTGATCAACCAACATTGAGGTGACCCAATAGGAGAAACCGAAAGAAGAAGGTGATCTTTTTATGATGTTGATTGAGGGATAAATATTAGCCAGTATATCTGGGATAACACACATGCACTTCCTCGAAATAATGCCATGGGATCTTTTGCATCTATCTGAGGGGGCCTCCATTTAACATCTTATCCAAAACCCACAGACAGTGCAGTATTCTCGCAGTACTGTACTGAAGTGCCAGCCTTGATTCTTTGTGTTCAGGAACTGGAGTGGGACTTGAACCTGGAACCCTGTGACTCAAGCGAGAGTGCTAGTCATAGCTGACACTTTGAGTCCAGAATCCACATGGTATCAGTTTGAGCTTCCACAAAAGCTGCAAAGCCTGTTTGCACAGACATGTTGTGAGAGCCCAGTTGCTTGCCACACGCTCTAAAGTAGACTGCAGAATGCTGATGTCCCGAAAGATGACACTATACAGACCGCATTTGAATTCCTCCATACTTTTAGCCATTGTGGTGAAACTTCTTGGCTGGCTTTCCAATACCTCATATAAATGATTTAGTGGGGCAAGTAGTTTACTCTTCATTGCTGGGACAATGAAATCCTCATCTCTGTTTTCCTCAGCAGAGCTGCGAGAGGACTTTACCGTTCAGCAAGTTGTCCCTGCCATATACTGAGAAAGAAAAGCAGGATGAGGAAGTGTTGAATAAGAAACAATTCAATGAGGAACCAACCAGTGAGATTATATGAGGCCCTATAGTTAAAATACATGGGTCAGTTTTAAACTGAAACCTATATTCATCCACCCTTAAACTGATCTGGAGTTGAAAACCAGGGCTTTTGTCTTTAGCCCATTGTGCTGTTCTAACTGAGATCAATGTAAATTCAAGGGTTGTATCTCTTCTTGCAGTTTTGTGGTGTAACATAAGAGGGTGCAGGACCAGAGAAGACCATTACTGTCCTTATTCGTCTCATTATCTAGGAAATGTATCTCACGATACCTATTGCAGAGCTCTACCTGAATATACTTCTGAACATTTCCTAAGCAACTTCAGACCTTGCTGTCTCTTTCAATTTATTTGGCTCTTTTTTCACATTTCACATTTCTCCCTGAAATTTCCAAATATTTTAACAGTCTGACTGTGTTGCCTTTTGTATATTTTCAAGCACTTTTCCATTTCTTTCCATTTTCTAAAGAAATCCTTTTCCGGACGATTAATCCCATTAGCTGCCTTTTGACAGCATTTATCATATTTTGCTTGTCATTAGACAAGACAGCACCTTCCAAACCCATGACCACTACCATCTAGAAGGACAAGGGCAGCAGATAGATGGGAACACCACCACTTGGAAGTTCCCACCCGAGTCACGCACCATTCAGACTAGGAAATATATCGCTGTTCCTTCACTGTTGCTGGATCAAAGTCCTGGAACTGCCTTCCTAACAGCACTATGGGTGTATCTACAACAGATAGACTGCAGCAGTTCAAGAAGGCAAACCGCCACCACCTTCTCAAGGGCAACTAAGGATGAGATAAGAGTGACTGCCCTTGACATTAAGGCCGCATTTTGACCGAGTGTGGCATCAAGGAGCCCTAGCAAAACTGGATTCAATGGAAATCAGGGGGAAAACTCTCCTTTGGCTGGAGTCATACCTAGTACAAAGGAAGTTGGTTGTGATTGTTGGAGGTCAGTCATCTCAGCTCCAGGACATCACTGCAGGAGTTCCTCAGGGTAGTGTCCCATGCCTAACCATCTTCAGCTGCTTCATCAATGACCTTCCTTCCATCATAAGGTCAGAAGTGGGGATGTTCGCTGATGATTTCACAACGTTCAGCACCATTCTCAACTCCTCAGATTCTGAAGCAGTCCATGTCCAAATGCAGCAAAACCCAGACAATATCCAGGCTTGGGCTCTCAAGTGGCAAGTAACATTCGCGCCACACAAGTGGCAGGCAATGACCATCCCCAACAAGAGAGAATCCAATCATTGCCCCTTGATGTTCAATGGCATTATCATCACTGAATCCCCACTATCAACATCCTGGGAGTTACATTGACCAGAAACTGAACTGGACTAGCCATATAAATACTGTGGCTACAAGAGCAGGTCAGAGGCTAGGAATCATGCGACGAGGAGCTCACCTCCTGATTCCCCAAAGCCTGTCCACCATCTACAAGGCACCAGTCAGGAGTGTGATGGAATACTCCCCAATTGCCTGGATGAGTGTAGCTCCCACAACACTCAAGAAGCTTGACTCAATCCAGGACAAAGCAACCTGCTTGATTGGCACCCCATCCACAAACATTCACTCTCTCTACCACCGACACAAAGTAGCAGCAGTGTGTACCATCTACAAGATGCACTGCAGGGATTCTCCAAGGCTCCTTCAACAGCACCTTCCAAACCCACGACCACTCCCATCTAGAAGGACAAGGGCAGCAGACAGATGGGAACACCAGCACTTGGACGTTCCCCTCCAAGGCACTTACCATCCTGACTTGGAAATATATCGCCGTTCCTTCACTGTCGCTGGGTCAAAATCCTGGAGTTCCCTTCTTACACCACATGGACTGCAGCGGTTCAAGAAAGCAGCTCACCACCACCTGCTCAAGAGCAACTGGATATGGGCAATAAATGCTGGCCCAGCCAGCGAAGCTCACATCCCACGGCAGGGAGTAATTGCAACTGGCAGGGGGAGCATCATCAGTTACCCATTACTATTTTTTGATGTTACTTCTGTTTCCCTTTAAAATGGTTGTGTTGCCAAATCTGCAAACATTGGCGATGCCAAACATTGACTGGAAGCGTGTACAAACAGAGAAATTCTGAGGCTGAAATATCATTCTTTCCAACTTAGAAGTGCACACCATACATTGTATTGGAGAGTCTAGAATTACAAGCACATTTCCATTTAGCATGCTTCACTGTGGTCGTACTGCTGGCTAAATTGAACTCATTGAGGTTTTGCATTGAACATAATCAAGGCCAGTTCAATAGTATCAGCTTCAAATTGCTGTAATGATTTTGGTGAGTTAGGGGTAAGAGTTTGTTAATTCACAGGAGAGGCTTCCTTCGATCTTTGGATGAGTGAATATGAACGGGTGAAATGTATTCTTGTGAGGCTCTCTCCTGGGAAAGGCAAGGTTTAATTGTTTGTAATAGTTTGTATCAAAGCAAAACACAAAGGCATGGAATAAGGAAGAGCTTTTTGGGACATCAAGACCACTCTTTCCACAGGAGGAACTCCTGTCCACTATTTGATTAAATATTGATTTAATTTATCCCACTGTGTTTAGAATGTTCTGATTTATAGTTTAGCAGTGTATTTTTTATTAATGCTTATAAAATTTAGAGCTTTTAAGACTATATCAGTTATTCCATCTCGCATTGCGTTATTTAAAGCAATGGCACTGTTGTTGGAGCATGGAGGTTTGAGGGATGATTTGAGAGAGCTGGTTTTTAAACTTATGAAGGAATAGGGCGGAGTAATTAGAAACTGATTGTTTAGAGTGGTTGAATGGCTAAAATGGGGGGAAAATAGCTACAAGATTAAATGTAAGAGATTCAGCCCCAGAGCTGTAGAATACAGTACTCGAGTTAGTGATTGAAGCAGAAACCATGGCCGGGATTTTGCAGTCCTGGGTCTGTCAAATTTTCCATCCCACCCATGATGATTCCCACTGCAGGTGGGACCGGAAAATCTCGGCCATGTCAATATTTAAGAATTAAGTTAAGCTTGATGGTTGAGGGAAAATAAAATGAAAAGTGAACTCCTGTGGGAACGCAAGAATAAGAGTAGGCCATTCAGCCCCTCGAGCTCTGCCATTAAATGCAATTATGACTGTATCCTAACATAATTTATCCAGCTTGGCTGACCCTTACCCTTGGCAAGGAAATATCTATTGAACTCAGGCTTAAACTTAAATTGAGCCCGCACTCACCACTTTTTGTGGGAGAGAGTTTCACATTTCTGCCGCCCTTTCTGTGATTTCTAGCTTCTCTCCTGAATGACCTGGTTCTGATTTTAAGGTAATGTTCCTAAAGTCCTCCATCAGGTTTTCCTCTCCATTTGCTCTATTGATTCTTTCCAAAATCCTAAAAATCTCAATCAAATCACCCATTAACCTTCTATTTTCCAGAGAATACAAGAGTAGTTTGTGTAATCTTACTTCAATTTAACATTTGGAGCCCTGATAACATTCTAGTGATTCTGTGCTGCGCTCCTTCCAAGGCTGATACATCTGTTCTCAGGTGCTGTGTCCAGAACTATACACAGTACTCCAGATGTCATCTAACCAGAGCTTTGCATTGCTGTAGCTAAACTTCCTCCTCTTTATATTCTAGCCCTCTAGATAGGCTAACATTTAATTAGCCTTTTTCTTTTACCCAACTACTACATTTTAGCCAACACAAACACAAAAAATGCTGGAAAAACTCAACAGGTCTGACAGCATCTGTGGAGAGAAAGACAGAGTTAATGTTTCGAGTCCATATGACTCTTCTTCAGAGCTAAAGAAAAGTAAAAATGTGGTTAAATTTATACTGTTTAAGGGGAGGGGGTGGAGCAGGTGAAGCTGAATTGAAGGCCAGTGATAGGTGGAGGCAAAGGAGAGATTACCAAATATGTCATAAACAAAAGGTCAAAGGTGTTAATGGTGGTGGTACTGGCTAAAGGAGGTGCTGATGGTGGCATTAAGGATAGAAAGCAGAAGGTGATAATAGCCAGACAAGGGTAAGCACTCTGGAAAGAACAACATGAGCAAGTGACAGATGGCCCTAGTGAGGGTGGGGTGGGGAAAGGGGATCGTAGTGGGTCGAAAACAGGCTAAAAGGTGGGAATAAAACAATGAACACTGGATAAAACAATGCTTCACTTGCACTTCCCTCAATTTGGTCTACTGCATTCGCTGCTCCCAAAGCGGTCGCCTCTACATTGGAGAGACCAGACACAGACTGGGTGACCACTTTGCGGAACACCTTCGGTCAGTCCACAAGCATGACCCAGACCTCCCTGTCGCTTGCCATTTCAACACACCATCCTGGTCTCATGCCCACATGTCCGTCCTTGGCCTGCTGCAATGTTCCAGTGAAACTCAACGCAAACTGGAGAAAACACCACCTCATCTTCTGATTAGGCACTTTACAGCCTTCTGGACTTAACACTGAGTTCAACAACTTCAGGCCATGAACTCCCTCCTCCACCCTCGCCCCTTTTTAATCCCCCTTTTTCAATATTCATTTTTATTTTTAAATTTTTATTGTTTTTACCACTTATTTTTATTATTATTACTTTTTAAACATTTATTTTCATTTTTATTCATTGTTAAACAGTATAAATTTCACCACATTTTTACTTCTTTTTAGCTCTAAAGAAGAGTCATACAGACTCAAAATGTTAACTCTGTCTTTCTCTCTGCAAATGCTGTCAGATCTGCTGTGTTTTTCTAGCATTTTTAGTTTTTGTTTCAGATTTGCAGCATCTGCACTATTTTGCCTTTACTACATTTCAGTGGTTTGGACCCATAAGTCCTTTTGGACCTCCACTGTTCTCAGCTTTTCACGGTTTCAAAAAACACTCAAATCTATTCTCTTTTTGGCCAAAAATGGATGACTTCACACTTAACCTGCATTGAAATTTATCTACTATTCTTTTGCCCACTCACCTAACCTATTGATGTCTCTTAGCAATTTTATAGAGTCATAGAGTCACAGGGGTCTACAGCACAGAAAAAGGCCCTTCGGCCCATTGAGTCTGCGCCGATTAAACAAGTGCCTAACTATAGCCTTGTATGCCATGGCATCGCAAGTGCACATCCAAATACTTCTTAAATGTTATGATGGTTTCTGCCTCTATCACCCTTTCAGGCAGTGAGTTCCAGATTCCCACCACCCTCTGGGTGAAAAAAATTCTTCCTCGCATCCCCTCTAAACCTCCTGCCCCTTACCTTAAATCTACACTCCCTGGTTATTGATCCCTCCACCAAGGGGAAAAGTTCCTTTGTGTCTACCCTATTTATGCCCCTCATAATTTTATACACCTCAATCATGTCCCCCCTCAATCTCCTCTGCTCCAAGGAAAATAACCCCAGTCTATCCAATCTCTCCTCATAACTAAAACTCTCCAGCCCAGGCAAC
This sequence comes from Cetorhinus maximus, assembly GCF_964194155.1. Classification (NCBI taxonomy): domain Eukaryota; kingdom Metazoa; phylum Chordata; class Chondrichthyes; order Lamniformes; family Cetorhinidae; genus Cetorhinus; species Cetorhinus maximus. Next base: position 101,759,629 of record NC_135890.1, read on the forward strand.
ATCCTGGTAAATCTGCTCTGCACTCTATCAGGTGCAACCACATCCTTCCTATATTGTGGATTCCAGAACTGCACGCAATACTCCAGCTGTGGCCTAACTAGCGTTTTATACACTTCCAACATAATCTCCCTGCTCTTGATTTCTATGCCTTGGCTAATAAAGGCAAGTTTCCCATATGTCTTCTTAACCACCTTATCTACCTGTCCCGCTACCTTAAGGGGCTGGTGGGCATGTACACAAGGTCCCTCTGATCCTCAGTACTTCCCATGGTCCTGCCATTCATCGTATATTCCTGTGCCTTGTTTGTCCTGCCCAAGTGCATCACCTCACACTTATCCGGATTAAATTCCATTTGCCACTGATCAGCCCATCTGACCAGCCCATCGATATCCTCCTGTAATCTAAGGCTATCCTCCTCACTATTTACCACCCCACCAATTTTCGTGTCATCCGTGAACTTTCTGATCAACCCTCCTACATGCAAGTCTAAATCGTTTATATATACCACAAACAGCAAGGGACCCAACACCGATCCCTGTGGAACCCCATTGGACACAGACATCCAGTCACAAAATCACCCCTCGACCAGCACCCTCTGCTTCTTGCCACTCAGCCACTTCTGGATCCAATTTGCCAAATTGCCTTGGATCTCATGGGCTCTTACCTTCGTTATCAGTTTCCCATGTGGGACCTTATCAAAAGCCTTGCTGAAGTCCAAGTAGACTACGTCAAATGCATTGCCCTCATCTACACACCTTGTCACCTCTTTGAAAAATTCAATCAAACTGGTCAGACATGACGTCCCCTGAACAAAACCATGTTGATTGTCCTTGATTAATCCCTGCCTCTCCAAGTGTAGATTAATTCTGACGCTCAGAATTGCTTCCATTAGTTTCCCCACCACTGAGGTTAGACTGACTGGCCTGTAGTTCCCTGGTTTATCCCTTCCTCCCTTCTTGAATAACGGTATCACATTGGCTGTCCTCCAGTCCTCTGGCACCTCTCCAGTGGCCAGAGAAGTATTGAAAATTATTGCCAGCACCACTGCTATCTCCTCCCTTGCCTCACTCAACAGCCTGGGATAAAAACATAAGAACATAAGAACTAGGAGCAGAAGTAGGCAATTCAGCCCCTCCAGCCTGCCCCGCCATTCAATACGATCATAGCTGATCTCATTTCGGCCTCAACTCCAATTTCCTGCCTTCTCCCCATAACCTTTCAGCCCATTACTAATTAAAAATCTGTCTATCTCCTCCTTAAATTCATTCAGCAACCCAGCATCCAATGCACTCTGAGGTAGTGAATTCCACAGATTCACAACCCTTTGAGAAAAGTAATTCCTCCTCATCTCTGATTTAAATCTACCATCCCTTAGCTTAAAACTATGGCCTCTCATTCTAGAATGCCCCAGAAGGGGAAACATCCGCTCCACGTCTACATTGTCTATCCCCTTTAGCATCTTATATATCTCAATTAGATCTCCTCTCATCCTTCTAAACTCCAGCGAGTATAGGCCTAAACTGCTCAATCTCTCCTCATAAAACAAGCCCTGCACCTCTGGAATCAATCTAGTGAACCTCCTCTGAACCGCCTCCAGTGCAACTACATCCTTCCTCAGCAAGGGGACCAAAACTGTGCACAGTACTCCAGGTGTGGTCTCACCAATTCCTTGTACAGTTGCAACAACACTTTCCTATTTTTATACTCTATTCCTTTAGCAATAAATGCCAGAATTCCATTTGCCTTCCTTATTACCTGCTGTACCTGCATACTAGCTTTCAGTGATTTATGCACAAGGACACCCAGATCCCTCTGCACTGAAGCATTCTGAAGTTTCTCTCCGTTTAAATGATAAGTCACCTTTTTATTCTTCCGACCAAAATGGATAACCGCACACTTATCCATGTTAAACTCCATCTGCCAAATTTTGGCCCATTCACCTAACCTGTCCATATCCATTTGTAAATTTCTTATTTATTCATTGCAACTTACTTTCCCACCTATTTTGGTGTCATCTGCAAATTTAGCTATAGTACCTTCTATCCCTGAATCCAAGTCTTTAATATAGATTGTAAATAGTTGGGGTCCAAGGACCGAACCTTGTGGCACCCCACTAGTTACAGCTTGCCATCCTGAAAAAGACCCATTTATCCCGACTCTCTGCTTTCTGTTGGTTAGCCAATCCTCTATCCAAGCTAATATATTACCCCTAACTCCATGTGATCTTATCTTATGTATTAATCTTTTGCGCGGCACTTTATCAAAGGCCTTTTGGAAGTCCAGATATACTACATCTACAGGATCCCCATTATCCACTTTGCTTGTCACATCTTCAAAGAACTCTAGCAAGTTAGTCAAAATTTACATTTGATACTTTTCATCCGGGACTGGAGATTTATCTATTTTTAAGCTTGCCAGACCACTTAGAACCTCCTTCCTTTCTATGCTAATTTCTTTAATTATATCACAGTCCTTCTGCTTGATTTCCATACCCACGTCGTCCCTCTCACTTGTGAACACCGACTCAAAGTGTTCATTTAGAACCCTACCTACGTCTTCCGGTTCCACACACAAATTACCACTATGGTTCTAAATGGGCCCTACTCTTTCCCTAGTTATCCTCTTACTCTTAATGTACTTGTAAAATAACTTTAGATTTTCCTTTATTTTACCTGCCAATGTTTTTTCATGCCCCTTTTGGCCCTCCTAATTTCCTTTTTAAGTTCCACATTCTATACTCCTCTAGGGCTTCTGCTGTTTTGAGCCCTCGGTATCTGCCATAAGTTTCCCTTTTTCTCTTTATCCAATCCTGTATATCCCCCGACAACCTGGGTTCCCTGGATTTGTTGATCACACCCTTTGTCTTTACTGGAATATGTTGGCCCTGTACTCTCCCTATTTCCTTCTTAAATGAATCTCGCTACTCTGATGTAGATTTACCTAAAAGTTGCTGCTCCCAGTCCACTCTGGCCAAATCATATCTGATCATATTAAAATCGCCCTTCCCCCAATTTAGAACTCTGATTCCTGACCCATTCTTGTCCTTTTCCATAAAAACCTTGAATCTAACGGAGTTATGATCATTATCTGCAAAATGCTCCCCCACTGATGCCTCTATCACTTGGTCGGCTTCATTCCCTAAAATTAAGTCCAGGACCAACCATCTCTTGGAGGACCTTCTACGTACTGGCTTAAAATGCTCTCTTGGATGCATTTTAAGAATTCCGCTCCCTCTAAACCTATCACACTATGACTAACCTAGTTAATGTTGGGGAAGTTGAAATCCCCCACTATTACTACCCTATTATTGTTATACTTCTCTGAAATTTGCCTACATATCTGCTCTTCTATTTCTCTCTGACTGTTTGGGGGCCTATAGTACACTCCCAACAATGTAATTGCTCCTTTTTTGTTTTTCAGTTCTACCCATATGGCTGCATTTGAGGAGCCTTCTAAGATGTCATCCCTCCTTACTGCTGTAATTGATTCCATGAGCAATATTGTGATACCCCCTCCTCTTTTACCTCCTTCCCTGTCTCGCCTGAAGACCCGATATCCTGGAATATTGAGCTGCCAATCCTGCCCCTCTCTCAACCATGTCTATGTGACAGCAATGACATCATGCTTCCATGTGTTAATTTGTGCCCTCAACTCATCTGCCTTATTTGTCAGACTCCTTGCATTAAAATAAATACCATCCAACCTTGCCAAATTCGCTTGTGCCTTAACTGGCCTATAATTTCTATGCCTTCCAGACTCACTTGCTCTCTCTTCTAATTTTGGCTGTGCATCTCCCCCTGCTGAACCTCCTCTCAGGATCCCATTCCCCTGCCAAGTTAGTTTAAACCCTCCCCAATAGCACTAGCAAACTTCCCCGCAAGGATGTTGGTCCTATTCCGGTTCAGGTGCAACTGGTCCCCCTTGTACAGGTCCCACCGCTCCCAGAAATGGTCCCAATGTCCCAGAAATCTCCCTCCTGCACCATCTCTCCAGCCACGCATTCACCTGGACTAACATCCTATTTCTATACTCGCTAGCACATGGCACCGGAAGTAATCCAGAGATTACTACCTTTGAGGTCCTGTTTTTTAATCTGTTTCCTAGCACCCTAAATTCTGCTTGCTGGACCTCATCCCTCTTTCTACCTATGTCGTTGGTACCAATCTGTACCACGATCTCTGTCTGTTTGCCCTCCCCCTTTAGAATGCCCTGCAGCCGTTCAGTGACATCTTTGACCCTGGCACCAGGGAGGCAAAATCCCATCCTGGAGTCACGTCTACGGCTACAGAATTGCCTGTCTGTTCCCTTTACTATCAAGTCTCCCACCATTCTTGCTCTTCCCTTCTTTTTCCTCCCCACCCTGTGCAGCTGAGCCACTCACAGTGCCATGAGCGTGGCTGTACTCCCCAGAGGAACTGTCACTCTCACCGTTTTCCAACACAGAAAAATGCTTCTCGAGCAAGATGCACCCTGGGAATTTCCTGACTACTTGCCTGACACCTTTCTTCTAACTGATGGTCACCCATTCCCTCTCTGTCTGCACTTCCGTAAGCTGTAGGGTGACCACATCTAAAAACGTGCTATCCACGAAACTCTCAGCCTCGCGGATGCCCCTCAGTGCCTCCAGCTGCCGCTCAAGCTCCGAAACTGGGAGCTCAAGTAGCTGCAGCTGGTGGTACTTCCTGCACACGTGGTCAGTCAGAGCGCAAGGAGCATCTAGAACTTCCCGCATGTTGCAGGCGGTACATAACACGGGACTAAGCTGCCCTGCCATGCCACTAGTTGAAAAAAAAACCCTTACTTTAAGTTAAATTCAGTAAAAAAAGTTAAATTATTTATGTACTTTAAATAAAAACTAGAACCCTTACCTTTCCTTAGCTTAATCTATTTTAAACTGGAGAAAAACTGGAGAAAAAAACTGGAGAAAAACACTTACCCACTGCTCACCAATCAGCTCTCACCTTTGTGCTGACATCACTTTTTGAAGTGATTGCTTCACCGTGATGCTGACTGCAGGACGCTCTTCCCAGACTGCTTCACCGTGATGCTGACTGCAGGACGCTCTTCCCAGATTGCTTCACTGTGATGCTGACTGCAGGGCACTCTTCCCAGACTGCTTCACCGTGATGCTGACTGCAGGACGCTCTTCCCAGATTGCTTCACCGCGATGCTGACTGCAAGATGCTCTTCCCAGACTGCTTCACCGTGATGCTGACTGCAGGACACTCTTCCCAGACTGCTTCACCATGATGCTGACTGCAGGACGCTCTTCCCAGACTGCTTCACCGCGATGCTGACTGCAGGACGCTCTTCCCAGATTGCTTCACTGTGATGTTGACTGCAGGACACTCTTCCCAGGCTGCTGCACTGTGATGCTGACTGCAGGACACTCTTCCCAGACTGCTTCACAGCAATGCTGACTGCAGGACACTCTTCCATGCTCCAGTCTATACACCAATCTTTGTATTAACAAATTTGTATATGTGGCTCTTTATTATGCTGTCTGAGTCATTAATAAACACAGTGAATAGTTAAGGCCCCAGCACAGATCCTTTTGGTACACTTCATTCCAATTCAAGTATTATCCCTACTCATATTATGATCACTGCTGGATTAAAGTTCCTTACTGTTTGCTAACTATGGTTCATTAGGATGGGACTAAAGATCATGGAATTAGGACAAGTACGGCACTAATTAGCTTGATCGAACAGCCTGTTTCCCTGTTATATCTGTGTAAATTCCATTCTGGGTACTTTGGTGATGCTAACGCATTGCTGGCACACTTAGGGAATCTCTGCAGCTTTTCCACTGTTCCATCATTTATATAGTACCAATGCATGCCAAGCCTCTGGTCCCTCCACCACTGTTACATGATAGTGAAAGTTCCATCTCAGCTTTGCATGCTGTGCACAGTAAAAGGTTTCTCAGGTGCAGCGCAGTGAAATTGTTCCATTGGCTCAGGCTGGCTGGGGTGGGGGTATGGGTACTGATCCCTCTATTTTCTTTTAGAGAGAGTGTCCCTTTGCAGTGGTGGAACACAAGAACTCAAGAAATAGGATCAGGAGTAGACAATGTGGCCTGAAGAGCCTGCTCCACCATTCAATATGATCATGGCTGATCTTGGGCTTGAACTCCATTTTCCAGCCTGCTCCTTGTACCTCTTCATTCCCTGAGACACCAGAAATCTGTCTATCTCAGCCTTAAATGTATTCAATAATGGAGCGTCCACAACCCTTTGGGTAGAGAATTCCAAAGATTCACAATCCTTTAAATGAAGTAATTTTTCCTCATCTCAGTCTTAAATGATTGGCCCCTGATCCTCAGGCTGTGTCCCCGTGTTTTAGACTCCCTAACTGGTGGAAACAATCTCTCATCATCGACCCTATCAAGCCCCCCTCAGAATTTTGTAGGTTTCAATGAGATCGCCTCTCATTCTTCTCAACTTCAGAGAACATAAGCACAATTTACTTAGCCTCTCATCATAGGACAAACCCCTCATCCCAGGGACCAATCTACTGAATCTTCGCTGCACTGCCTCCAATGGAGTCGAGGCTATAATGGTTTTGGGAGGAATCTGAATTTCTTAAACACAGAACCAAGTCTCTGTGAGACAGCCTGCACTGGGTCGACTGAAGGACTAGTCTTATTGTGCCATTCTTTCAGTTGTATGGGTGGCATTGTCAGGAGAGTAGATGGAAGCTTCAAATTATAAATGAACATTAATAGATGACGTGGGTTGGCAAAACTGCAGCTAATGGATTTCAATGTAGGCAAGTATGAAGTTGTCTACTTACAATTCACTCCTCAACATTCTAAGTTCCAGAAGACCACCCTAATTTGTGTAATCTCTCCACGTACTGTCACCCTTTGAATCGCCAGGGACATTTCTGGTAAATCTATGCTGCATTCCTTCCGAGGCCAATATATTCTTCCTAAGGTGTGGTGCCCAGAATTCCTCACAGTATCCCAGGCATGGTCTGGAAAGTACTTTCAAAATGAGGAAAAGCTCAAAACAATGAAGGTTCAAGCACAGTTGAAGTTCAGGTAAATAGATCATTAAAATGTCATGAACAGTTACAGAAAATAATCAAAAGGCTAATGGAATGCTGGCCTTTGTATCCAGAGAACTAGAATACAAGGGGATAGTAGTTATGCTACAGCTATACAAAGCCCTACAGACCATGCCTGGAATACTGTGAGGAATTCTGGGTACCACACCTTAGGAAGAATATGTTGGCCTTGGAAGGAATGCAGCATAGATTTACCAGAAATGTCCCTGGTGATTCTAAGGGTGGCTTTACGTGGAGAGATTACACAAATTAGGGTGGTCTTCTGGAACTTAGAATGTTGAGGAGTGAATTGATTGAAGTTTCCAATATATTAAGATGAACAGATAGGATATATAGAGAGAGAACTTATTTCCGCTAGTTGGGAAATTTAGGATTAGAAGGCTTGGTCAAAAAATTAGAGTCAGACCTTTCAGGAGTGAAGTTAGGAAACACTTCTTCACACAAATGGTGATTTGGAACTCTCCTCTGAAAATGGCAATTGATGCTAGATCAATTGTTAATTTTGAATCTCAGATTGACAAATTTTTATTATTCAAAGGTACTAAAGGATATAGGGCAAAGATGTGGAATTAGGTCGCAGATCAGCCATGATCTCATTGAATGGTGGGACAGGTACTCAAGTGATTAATTGGCCTCCTCCAGTTCCTATGCTCCTATGAGTTTATTCTTGACCGTACTGGGGCCGAAGTATGTTAGAGAAAGAAATATCTTGTAATTGTTGTAAGCAGGCTTTGTTCAGCTGTTTTAAGAAATTCCACTCAAATGTTATTTGCAATCCATTATCTGAACTTAAACCTTGCTTGAAGTTAGCCCTAATTGTATCTTTAATACATAGATCTCCTCAACTTACATAGAATCTTCACTATCACAGACTTTCCCCCATTTTTTTAACCACCTATTACCTAATCTGAAGTCCAATTAAACCAAATGAAAATGAAGGCAATTCTAAATTCGTATGTTATTATTGTAATCAATTATATAGTATTGCCTAGAAATTAGATCATGCCCAATGAGGCCAGCAGAAGGGCCATGCAAAATTGGTTCACCAGATTCAGTTGTTCACGAGAAGCCAGCTGAGAATGCCCACAGGCAGCAAAATCAAGTAAGAATGAATATTAGTCAGAACAAATGCCAGCCCAGATGATAAGGGCAGTCTGCAGGGGGAGCGATATGGAGGGGGTAAATGGGAGGGTTTGAGAGACATCCAGCAATGGCCCATGAAATAAAGGTGGAGCTGGAAAAACACTCCTCCACCCAGGTAAGCAAAAAAATTAAGAAGTGCCCTTCCAGAGGAAGCCTCCCTTTGAGGACTGTTGCCTTAGCTGCTAAGCGTCTGAGACTACTGACCTCCTGCAACGCTGTGAATGCTGTGCTCAGTTGATAACTTGCTCAAAGAGTCTAATGCCTGTTTAAAGTGTATGATCTGGAAACCTTTACAGGAGTTTTTAGTATTATGGTGGCCAGTGTGTTTCCACACAGAATGCATGCAGATTGGCTGCTCACCATACTGGACATTTGAGTGCCAATAAACTTGTCTCGCAGTGCATGCTGTCAATTTACTTTGTTGGGAGTCTATTTCACATATTCATTACCATAAGATTCAAATCTCTAGTCTCACTTAATGCTTGTTAATTGTAAAACTGTGCCCTCTAGCTCTGCACTCATAGCTAAAATCTAATATCCTGTGTCCGAGTACAAGTCAAATCCAGCTAATCTGCTGCTAATAATACCATCCTCTACAGTGTGATTAATTTGCCATCAAAAGGGTGACAGAGTAATGCGCATTTATGATGGATTGGGTGGTGGGTGAGTGTGCAGTGGGGTGGGGGTTGGGGGGTGGCATTAGCAAAGGTAATAAAGGAAGCTAATCTATTTGCCAGTGTGATGCTGTTGCCAATAAAACGAATTCTGCGCTGGTTAAAGAGAACTAAGCTCTACTTTTGGACCATGTCATTGAGCATTGTAAGTCAACTGATTTCCTTGCTGTTTGCATGATTTCTTGGATTCCTCTTCCTCATTTTAGGTCCTTTGAAGGATTTTCTGTTCCCCCTGATCGTAACAGATGGTTTTATCAACATGTGGATCTTTCTTTATTCGCATCACTTCAGTATTATCAGTATGTTCAGCCTTGCTTCTTCTTTAAGTCTAACACTGATGTGGTGCTGGTGGGGTGCCAAGCTGATCAGTTTCTTTTAACCCCATGACCAAGCTGTCAAGTATCCTCTTTTTAAGGGATCTTTGATTCTACTTCCTTGTCTTTAAGTTTTTCCTTTTCTTCCAGTCTTACTCACCCAGCTTGGTATCTAACAGGTTTTCTCTGGTTTTGTTGTAGGAAAGAACTGAACTGACCAAAAAGGACAGTATCTGTGATACTGAATACACAGCCTCATTGACACACAGGCACATATACCCAGCTCAGCACCATTACTTACAATTGAACTTCATCCCTATGTATGTTTCTAGGAAGTACTAGGTTTGCATTTAGTTAGGCAAATTCAAGTACTTATACACCTTTCACTTATATGAAAAATAATGGTCACTTAAAAAGCTTTGCATGAACAAAATCAGTGGCATGCAGGCTAAACTCCTAAGCCTTAGGGCGCTATTGTGTCATTAGGAGAGGGGGTGGTGGGATAGCAAGCATCACACTCACTTGGCTATGCCAATATGAGGCCTGGGCCTATTTTAATTCATGGACCTCATTTCTATGTTTGATGTGAGGCTCCTGACCAAACATTGCCAGAATCACTGTCTGGCCAGCAGGCAGGAGAAGGTTTTCAGGCAGTCAGGACTAGAATGTCCTGCAGCTGGCTAAATGGGTCACTGGGAGGTCTTGCGGCAATTGTGGTCAAGGTAGGGTGGTGCCCTCAGGGAAAACCCGAGTTTTTTCTTGGGACCAGCTGAGCATCCCTGCTTCTCCTGACACACAAGGAAACCATAATTATTTTAAAATTTATCCGGTCCCTGATTCTGCAGAACACCAGGTTTCTCTGGGAGATCTGACCCACATCGAATATCACATTGGGTCCTATTTGCAGCATAGGACCCTCAACATCTGTACACTTATGAAGCACTTGCCTGGCACAAAAAGGAAAGTAGGTGCTCTGCATCAATTTTCCCATCCCTTTGCAAACAGTTTTCATCAGGCGCAGGGGATTAAAATCAAGGTTCGAGGCTGTTTATAAGGCACTTAAATAGCCATGCTAATATTATAGTGTCAAACATCAAAATCCTCCTACCCTGTGGTGCAGTACAGCTGGCCACCTGCGGTAAGGTAGACCAGTTGTAGACCTGCTGACATGGTGCCCCTTGAAGAATGTAAAGACTAAACCTCCTTTAATGGCTCACTGTATAATGTCAGACCAGCAGTCAGACTGTGACGTTACTGACTGGAACATAATTTCAGGCTGTGTAAGTTAGAAAAGCAGCGCTTGATTGGTTGCATGGCCATCTCACTCTTTGGAAATTTACAGCCTGTAATTTGCCTTGATCTGATTTACTGTATATTTCCCAATTTCTGTGAGTTAATTTTTCTATCTTTATTCATGGAAGATTTGTCATTAGTTAACTCATCTGATTGGTTGATTTTACATTTTGAACGTGTGGGATAACGTTAATGCAAGGAATTTTAAACTTGCTGAGCAAAATTGTAGGCATGCCTAATTACCTTTTTTTTAAAAAGATTCATGTCATTTATTCTGTATTAATGATGTTAGAGGTTTGTATTTAGAGTGGCTCAGAAGGCAACAAGATGAACAAATGACTGAATAAAGCTTTTGCGCAATTTGATTAGCTGGTTGGTTTTATGCTGCTTTCTAGTTTATAGCTGTTTGGAAGTGGTGATAAGTTTTGGATGTGGTGATTGATTTGACTTGAGGCTTGTTGTCTAATAGCCTTTTCCTACCTGTAAGTGGATGTTGCTCGATCAGTATTGTGATTTGTAATTGCTCAAACCTGTAGCAGTGTGATATTTGATCCAGTCATGTGTTTATTTCCTTGATGTGCCAAAGGTATCGTGTCCAAAGCTTTTACAATAATTTAACCCTGCTGTGTGCGACCTGGGATCTTGATAGGTATAGTAATTATAGTTCTGATAAACGTAGGACTGTAGCTTTAAGAATAACCCAGTGTTGTAAGATCACATGATCTGTGTAAACCAATGGGCTAGCAGCACGGGGAACCTCTAGCAGGAGAGTTCTTCTTCAGGTAGAGAGTTGGATGCACACATGTAGTTGCTGCTGCTGCTTTGTAAATAGTTAAATATGTCCACCAAGAAAAGTTGCCTGGCAAATCAATTCTATAGCAAACTGGCAATGAGGATAAACCAGATCCAGTTCTGTACCTCTCCCAGCGATTGTGAGTTTCTAAGATAATTAAAAAGAAAGGAAGATATACTCATCCGAGATACCACAGTTCAGCAGAATCAGTCCCTTTGAGCAAGCCACAGATGACCGGTTTCAATATATAGAATGTCTTGCTCAGTACTTTGAAGCCAACATAATCATGGGAGAGAAAAAGAGGAGAGCGATTCTCCTGAGTATTTGTGAGAGCAAGACCTACAGTTTAATTCGAAGCTTAACAGCCCCCAGTGCCACGAATTTGAAGACCTTCAGTGAATTAGTAGACCTCTTTAAGGGACGCCTTCAACCCAAGGCTCAATCACAATGCTGAGGTTCAGGTTCAATTCATGGAATAGAGCCCCGGGAAAGACCATTACAACCTATGTGGCGAAATTAAAACAACTAACGGAATATTGTGATTTTGGTGAAACCCTGAATGACATGCTCATGGATCGATTGGTATGTGACGTGCAGGAGGATGTTATTCAGTGAAGATTGCTGGCTGAAGTGAATCTAGATTTTAAGAAGGCGTCAGAAATAGCACTTGTGATGGAAAGCACTGTAAGGGATCCACAAGCAATTCAAGGGATGCAAAATGGCTCTGTTCCCCTAGTTGGGCAGGAACAGACAGCTGAAAGTGGCGTGAAAAGCTGGGACTCCACTGCGAAGCGGGAAACAGCCCCCGCTAACTGAAAACTTAGAGGAAACAGCTTAGTAGCAAAGCCAAAAACTAATTTTTATCGATGTGAAAACAATCATACTCCTAACGATTGGCAATTTAAAAAGGTAGAGTGTTATTTTTGTCACAGAAGTGGACACATATTGAAACATTGCAAAGCAAGATTTAAACAGGCTTCCAGGCAACAATCCATTGAAGTCTTTAGTGTAGAAGAGCCAGAAACAACCAATTCTGACATTTATTCCTTATTCAACATGAAAGTTGGGAAGACAGAGCCAATTACTGTCACATTGCAAGTGAATGAGAAACCCTTAAAAATGGAAGTAGATACTGGTACTTCTGCCACTGTAATAGGAGAACACACTTTCAGGTATTTAAATAAAGGTAAATTTGGAACAAACATTTGCCAAGTTGAAAACGTACACAGGTGAAGAAATCCAGGTAAAATGTATCACCAGATAACCTTTCATTATAGGCACCAAACAGCACATCTGCCTTTGATGGTATTAGAAGGTAGAGGACCAAGCCTTCTAGGTTGAAATTGGCTCAGGGAAATTAACCTTGATTGGCCAATGTGATTTCAAAAGGAAGCTGGAAGAGTTCCTGAGTTGGAAAAGGAACAACACGAGGTTCTTCAGAAAGAGACTGGAGAGTCCACGAATGCAACTGGATGATAAAGGAATGTGTAGCCATTCAGCAACCTGAAGAAATGAAGACTGTCTTAAACAACGATACGGGAGGATAACAGAAGAAACTGAAGGAGACTCTGCTGAATTGCAGAATTCAAGATGAAGTGAGTGAGTTTTGCAAAGAAAAGGAAAACTTGTTGAAAGACCTTCACACACTACAAGGGCCCCTCAGGTCAAAGTTTGTACCTCTGGAAAATTATGAAGAGAAACAGGAAGAATTTAATGTCACTCTGTACAAACTGAAGAACCAGTTGGTAGAGAAGACTCAGCAATGTTCAAGGTTCCAGGAGGAAGCCAACAGATACAAGAAAGAGACAGAAGAGCTGAAGAATTGGTTGAATGAAGCTAAAGAGGCTTTGAAAGCAAAAGTCGTAGAACTTTCCAAGATGCGAGTAGACAATGAAGTCATGCACAGCTCAAGGAGACTCTGCTGAATGACTGAACCAAGACAAGTTGAGATTTCACCTGAGAGAAGTCTGGCCAGCAGTGAAGTCAAAAAGAAGGCCAAGACTAAATTCTGTGGTAAAAAGAAGACACGTAGGAATAGGATACAGAATTACTGATGAGACATTGTCTTCGAATAAGACTAAGCCTGATACTTCGCAATTTGGAGAGGAGGGTGGAGAGAAGTTAAGGGAACCAAAAAGCAATCCATGATTTGCATAGTCGCGAGCCACAATTTACTGTTGGAGAAGCAGCAGGTGTAAAGAATTTCAGTAGGTGTTTTCAAAGGGTCATTCATCTTCTGCACTCTCCTTTCGCAGATCAGTGAATATGATCAGTCCCAGCACCATGGGAATGTTAGTGGCGCAGCTGGAATGGTGGGGTCATGGATCAAGCTTGGATTGATGCACCAAATCAAGGTGTAGAGTCAAGGCAGGAAAGCAAAATAGTAATGTGCGAAATGAAGGTCAGAGAATGGCAGGAAGTGACAGAGAGAGAAAAAAAACCTAAGAATACACCAACATCAAGACTAGATGTTACAAAGATAACAAAAAGACAAAACTAAAGGCTCTATATCTGAATGCATGTAGCATTCAGAACAAAGTAAACAAATTGATAGGGCACATTGAAGTAAATAAATATGATTTGATATCCATTATGGAGACATGGCTGCAGGATGACAAGGATTGGGTAACAGTAACCACAATGTAGGACAAAGTACACAAGAAGGAATATTGGGTGCTTGTGGTAAAGGGATGGCAATAATTATGGGTGATTTTAATCTACATATAAACTGAAAAAATAACATTGGCAATAATAGCCTGGATGAAGAGTTCATAGAATGCTTTCAAGATAGTTTCTCAGAGCAGCACATTCTGGGACCAACCAGAGAGCAGGTTAAATTAGACTTGGTATTGTGCAATGTGACAGGATTAATTAATGACCTCAAACTAAAGGCACCCTGAGGTAGCAGCAACCACAATATGATTGAATTTTACATTCAGTTTGAAAGGGAAAAGAGTGGGTCTAAGACTAGTATTTTTAACTTAAATAAGGGCAGCAATGTGGGCATAAAAGCTGAGCTAGCTGAAGTGAACTGAGATACTAAGCTAAGGGATAGATCAATAGAGAAGTAGTGGCAGACGTTTAAGGGGATATTTCAGAATACACGGAATAAGTATATTCCTACCGTAAAGAAAAATTCTAAGGGGAACCATCCTCCTTGGTTAACTAAAGAAGTTCAGGAAAGCATCAAACTTAAGGAAAAAGCATATAACTGCTGTAGTAATTATAGTTTTGATAAATGTAGGATATAGCTTTAAGAATAATCCTGTGTTGTAACATCACATGACCTGTGTAAACCAATGGGTTGGCAGCACAGGGAACCTCGAGGAGGAGAGTTCTTTAGTAATAGAGTTGGATGCACACATGTAGTTGCTGCTGCTGTCTTGTAAGTAAAGTTAAATGTGTCCACTAAGAAAATGTACCTGGAAAATCAACGCTATAACAATAGGACAGTAAGCAGAGTTTAACTCTGCATTTAATCCATCTTGTACTTGCCGAGGAACTGCTTAATTGAACAAGAGCGTGAGAACTTTGCTCTACCCTATATCTGTGTTGACTTGGGGAGTGCTAAATGTAGAGAAGTAGAAGGTGCTTTATATCAAATCTGTACTCTGCAAAATGTAATACAGTAAATCATTTTCACGTTGACAGATGTTTTTAAAATCACGATAATTTTCAGCCTTCCACAATCCACAGGTATGATTTCTGTGTTTACTATTAAATAGACTTAAAAGGAGCAACAAGAGTGCTGATTAAAAAGAGTGGGAATCTGGAACCAGTGATGAACCAGTGATGTAAAAGGTGCAGAGGCAGACAACAGTATCTGATACCAGATAAACAGAACAAGACAAAACCCACACAACAAGAAACACGCCATTAGGAATTTCAATAGCTTACTTCTATTAGTTTAAACAGGGAAACTCAAAAAGTGGCATGGAGTCAGGAGTAGTGGTAGCTGAGGAATCAGAGCTAAGTCTTTAATTGATGCCTGTTAGTGTAGGAGTCCCCTGAGTGCACCCCCTCGCCTTTGAATCAGAGGGTTGTGGGTTCATGTCCCACTCCCGGAAAACCAAGAACTGTGATTGTACTCGAAAGAAGTTGCTCTCTAACCAGTATTCAGTTGTGAATACAGGTGACAGCGATGGTTCCCCTGGGGATTACAGCCAGAGTCAATTCCATGGCATGCTGGGTAGCTCAGCTGTACAGGGACAAGGCAGTAGATCAGAAAAGCAATCATGATAAGGGATTCAATAGTTAGTGGGCCAGAGGATGCTCCTGTGGCCACAGACGTGACAGACTAACACCTTGGCAATTATGTGCCTTGTATAAGCTCTGCAGCATTGGCTCCATTCCCATGATTTTGTTTCCAATTCAAGGTAAGGGCAACCAACGGCTGGAGTTTTAATTAAAAATCAGGAGTGCACTGCACCAGTTGACCCAGTGATAGTCTTAATTGGCTTTAATGAACTGAAAACTGGCCCAAAAAAAATACAACTAAAGACTCCTTTTACAATTAAACTCCAGTCTGAAGTGTCCTTTGCTACAGCCACTTCAATTTTTTAAACGTCCTGGTGGATTTATCACGTGCGCCTAGCCGAGAAGTTATCATGCACCAAATAAAACAAAAATATACATTTGACTCCTTTCTAGGATAGAAAACTGCTGAATCTGACACAGAAATGAGAAGGGGTTAATTAATAATCTTGTTGTGCGGGGGTCATTTAGGGAACAGTGACCATAACATGATAGAATTCTTCATTAGGATTGAAAGCGAAGTAGTCTGATATGAAACTAGGGTCCTAAATCAAACCAAAGGAAACTATGAAGGTATGAGGCATGAGTTGGCTAAGATAGATTGGGGAACTTCATTAAAAGGATGATGGTGGATAGGTAATGGCTAATATTTAAGGAATGAATGTATGCATTGCGACAATTATACATTCCTTTCTGGCACAAAATCACAACAGGAAAAGCGGCCCATCCATGGCTGACAAAATAAATTAAGGATAGTATTAGATCCAAAGAGGAGTTATATGAAGTTGCTAGAAAAAGTAGCAAGCCTGAGGATTGGGAAGAGTTTAGAGTTCAGCAAAGGAGAACCAAGAGATTGATTAAGAGGATAAAAATACAGTATGAGAGTAAATTTGCAAGGAATATAAAAGCAGACTGTAAAAGCTTCTATAAATATGTAAAACGAAAATGATTATTGAAGACAAATGTAAGTCCCTTAGCGTCTAAAACAGAAGAGTTTATAATAGAGAACAAGGAAATGGCAGAGCAATTAAACAACTACTTTAGTTCTGTCTTCATGGAAGAAGACACAAATAACTTCCCAGAAATGCTAAGGAACCAAGGATCTAGTGAGAAGGAAGAATTGAAGGAAATTAGTATTGCTGAAACAATAGTGCTGGAGAAATTAATGGGACTGAAAGCCAATAAATCCCCAATAATCTACATTACAGGGCACTAAAGGAGGAAATAGCAGATGTGTTGGTTGTCATCTTCCAAAATTCTGTAGATTCTGGAATAGTCCCGGCAGATGTAACCCCACTATTTAAAAAAAGGAGGGATAGAGAAAACAACAAATTACAGACTGGTTAGCCTAATGTCAGATTAGGGAGAATGCTAGAGTCTATTATAAAGGATGTGATAACAGGACACTGAGGAAATATCAACGGGATTAGACAAAGGCCGGAATTTTCCCAGAATTGCACTAAGTGCAGTTGCGGGCAGGTAAAATGGAGTCCTACACAGTGACAAAAATGACGGGTTTTCAAGCCGTATCTTCCCGAGCCTGTCTCATTATTTATGCATTCCCGGGAAACACGCCGTTTCCATGGTGGGCGGGCTCTCATTCGTCCGCTCGCCATTACCCCGCTGTTGCATCACACCAGCTGCCATCTTTAAAAGGCAGCCGCCAGCAAAGCGCTCATCGCCACCAGCTCAGCCAGCTCACCACCACTGTCTGGGAGACATGGCCAGAAAAGGCAAAAAGACTGTAGCCGCCACCCCCCCCCACCCCCGCTTCAGTGACGGGTCCCTTGAGCTGGATGCCGTGGAGGCCCGAAGGGATTTGCCCTAACCCCGCTCTGGCTGCAGGATGAGTAGCAAAGTCACCAACCCGGCTTGGGAGGCGGTGGCAGTGGTGGTCAGCGCAAACACCCCGCAGAGGAGGGCAGCCACCCAGTGACGCAAAAGGATGAATGATCTCCTTCATTCTGCCAGGGCAAGTCACTCTTTCCATCACTCCCAACTCACGCACTCACAAACCCATCACACATCCACAGGGCCCTCACTCATTGCCAGTGCAAGGGACATCACCATTCACTCTCTCACACACACCGTCATTGTCTTCATCCTGTACATGGGACCACTCATACTTATCATCTGGCCCGGCAGGCATCCTGATACAGTCTCGCTATCCCTATCCATGCAGGATAAACTGGCTCACAACAGGAGGGAAAGGTTCCAGACAGGTGGAGGGATGCTGGAAATCAAAGTTCTGACAGAATTCGAAAACAGAGCCATCCAGCTGGCCGGTGATGACCAGGACCGGTCCTGTGCTGACGGTGAGGTCAGCGCTGCTCTACCAAGTGAGGATCCAGCAGTGCAACATCCAAACAACCATGCCGTGAGTGATGTGTCCTCTTTCACAGGCCACTGCCATGCACTAATTTTCTCTCCCTGCTTTCGCAGGCACATCTGCCAAACAGCCGACAAAGTCCATGACCCAAGGCCTTATATCAAGCTTCGAAGAAACCGTTGAAGAGTAATCTAAAGGCACCCTCCCTGAAGTCCTGTCACAGCGCTCACCCACACCCTCCACCAGTGCAGAGACAGACACCTCAGTGGGACCTAGCTTTAGAGTAGCCTTGGGATCACAATCTGGTGAGCACATTGCACTTTCTAATCCACAGCAGGCAGAGGCAGGGACTTACCAGGTCCCCAGCACTCAGAGGGTTGCTGGAGGCCAGAACATTGCTCAGTCCGAGGCAGGTGACGAGCCTCTGGACTCGGTCATGTCACAGTTGCTGGAGTTGCAAAGGCAAGCAAGGGAACATCAGGAAGGAATGTCTGCTTCACTCCTCAGGTTGCAAAGCACAATGGAGGAGTCCGTCTGTCTTCAGGCTGAGGTGATAGCACCGGCATTACAACACACTGAGGTCAACACTGGCAGGATGGCGGCCACCATGGAGACCTTGGTCCAGGACATCACTCCTGCACTGCTGCGTGGGCTTAACTCCATCGCTGATGCCATAGTCGGCCTCCAACAGTATGTACGTGAGAGGGGTGTTGGGCAGCTCGATCTCACTCCAGCTACCCCTTCCGCTCACGGAGTCAGCCAGGGGCCCTCGGGCACCCATAAGGAGGAGGATCAGCAGGTGCACACTCTGGGGCCATCCACCCAGGTGGCTCTGGGAGTGACTGGCCCATCCGAACCTCATCTTCCTGTGACCTCTGCAGATCCAGCTTCACAGGCCAAGGATGGTGCCACTGCCACACAGCAGGACCCTGAAAGCAGGCCGGAGCTCTCCAAGTCTCGGCCCTCCAGAGGACACCTGCCAAAGTCACCACAGACAGGGTATCATAGTCAGCAGGCTGCCTCCACCTCTGCTTTGGATGTCCGGGGACCACCAAGATGTAGTGGTAGGGTTAGGAAAGTTAGTTGTCACTGCCTGCCACTCTGCTGCACAGCCTGGGCATGGGTGTTGATCACTTGTACATACTATTCATTATTGCCAGTAAACTCCTAAGAATGTCACCCTGCCTACGGCTCCATGTTCTGATGAGCAGTGTTCTTGTCACCCAGATGTGAAAACTTTTTGCACAAGTTAAAAGGCAGGTGTCTCAGTTGCTCTCTCCTCAATCTTCTACAGTCTCTGTAGGCCATCAGGCATAGAGCTAGGTCACCAGGATCCATGATTCTGATGTGGTCCTCCTGCAGCATGAAAGAGAGAGAGACGTGGTTATCATGGCTGTACTTAGCACCTTTCCTGGCCCTGTGTGACCGCCCCTTAATGCTTCCCGGAGAGTGCTGGTCACCCCTCGGATGGGCAGAGATGAGTGCGTTGCATGGCTGCCCTGTCAATCTGCGCCATGGGGGACACTGGTCCAAACCGGGATGCTGAGATTGCAAGGGGCTCTGAGCGCCTCCAGCAGGGACTGCTGCATGGACAGCATTGGCGAGGAGATTGTACAACTTGCGCAATCCAACTGCTTCACAGTCCAATAAAGTGATGGTGAACTCGAAGTCTGTGCCGGGGGGGTGAGATGGGTGGGTGGGGTGTAAGGTATGGAGCGCTTGGTGGCCCTGGCGATGCCTCCATGTTGCTTACATAGGCGGGCAGGCTAGGAGCCCGACCCCAATTATGTCACTGTGGCTGCTCCTAATCTGTCTTAACTGCAGAGGAATGGTCAGTTTATACAGGTGTCCCTACTGTGTCGCCACTTCCCTCGCTTACCCTGCCCCCCACCTTGATTGCCTGCGCGCGGGATGCTGTGCCAAGGCAGCAATTGGCCCTCCTTCAACACCCCCCAGCAGTCGCAACCGAGGCTGGTTAGCACTTGCCCCCGGACACCATCTCCTCCTCCTCAGCAGTCGCCTCCGGGGCCAGGCATCAGTTACTCCCACCCCCTGTGCCCCTGAGGCCTGTAAACAATGGGTGAGCTGTGGAGAACGCTGCTGCTCATTCACCTCAGTTCCCCCAAAGTGAAGGCCGCCAAATGCACATTGCCCGGTGTGAAACACGTCGGCGTGCTGTCCCACTGATGTGGACGGACGATACAGCGGGGTTCCAAGAACCTGGCGGGATGGTCTTTTAATTATATGCTAATGTATTACAATTAACTCCCCACCAACCGATGGTGGGAAACGTGGCCCGCCAATGGCGGGCTGGGTGGACGATCGCAACCGGCCTTCACACCGTAGTTAAGTAGGTCATGCCATATTTTCCGTGCATGCTACCTATCATGCCCGCCACTAGCGGGCTCCGAAAATTCCACCCAAAGTCAACATGGATTAATGAAAGGGAAACCGTGTTTGACAAACCTACTGGAGTTTTTTGAGGATGTATCTAGCAGAATAGATAAGGGAGAACCCCAGTGGATGTGGTTATGTGATACATAATTCCCTGAAAGTGGCATCACAGGTAGACAGGGTTGTAAAGAAAGCTTTTGGCATACTGGCCTTCATAAATCAAAGTATTGAGTATAGGAGTTGGGATGTTATGGTGAGGTTGTATAAGACATTGGTGAGGCCAACTTTGGAGTATTGTGTGCAGTTCTGGTCGCCTAACTACAGGAAGGATATCAGTAAGATTGAGAGAGTGCAGAGAAGATTTACTAGGATGTTGCCAGCTCTTCAGGAGTTGAGTTAGAGGGAAAGATTAAACAGGTTGGGACTTTATTTCTTGGAGCGTAGAAGAATGAGGGGAGATTTGATAAAAGTTTACAAAATTATGAGGGGTATAGACAGAGTAAATGCGAGTAGGCTCTTTCCTCTTAGATTAGGAGAGATAAACACAAGGGGACATGGCTTTAGGGTGAAAGGGGAAAGGTTTAGGGGGAAAATTAGAGGGAACTTCTTCACTCAGGGTGGTGAGAGTGTGGAACGAGCTGCCATCTGACGTGGTAAATGTGTGGATAGATACATGGGAGAGGTCTGGAGGGTTATGGACTGGGTGCAGGTCAATGGGACAAGCAGAATAATATTTCAGCACAGACTAGAAGGGCCGAATGGCCTGTTTTTCTGTGCTGTAGTGTTCTATGGTTCTATGGTGTATTTGGATTTTCAGAAAGCTTTTGATAAAGTCCTACATAAGAGGTTAGTGTGTAAAATTAAAGCACATGTGATTGGAGGTAATATATTGCCATGGTTTGAGAAGTGGATAGCAGACAGGAAACAGAGGGTAGGGATGAATGAGTCTTTTTCAGAGTGGCAGGCAGTACCACAGGGATCAGTGCTTGGGCCCCAGCTGTTCATAACATATAGCAATGATTTGGATGAGGGAATCAAATGTAATACTTCCAAGTTTGTGGTAACACAAAATTTGGTGGGAATGTGAGCAATGAAGAGGGTGTTAAGTGGTTTTATGACACAGCCGATGGTAAAGGCTGAGTTGTTCAAATCCCAGAGGGAAACTCGAAACAACTATCATAACCCATTTTTGCAATTTGTATGTTTCAGGATGCAGGCTTTGAATTCAGTAGTAATAAGACCACTGAGTCTCAATAGTTATTTTTTTTATAAAACTAAATTAAACATTTATTTATACAAAAAAGATTGTAAGCACATACATATGTCTACAAAATTACTACTATAATAACTACAAAACTCTCCTAGTTAATCTGACTCTCGGTTAGACCCCCAGGAGGGCAACAGTAAAGCACATAGATTTAAACAGACCCTTGGCAAAGCACACCCTGGATAGTCACATTCAAAATGAGTTTCAGTTCTGGGCCCTTGCAGACAGACTTGAGGCTTACAGGCTGGAGGCTTTAGAGCTTAGTCCTTTAGATGTATTTTCCTCTTTGAATGCAAATTCTCATTGTCACTACATTTTTTTTAACTTTAAATCTTCTAGCAATAAAACCCTTTCATAATACCCACTTTACCAGTAAGCTTTGAAAAAAATAAACACATTGGGCAGAATTTTTACCATGATGGGCGGGTGGGTCCCACCGGCTCGGCGGCGGGTGGAAAGCCGACCCCCGCCACAGAAACGGGGCCCGCCACCATTTTGAGTGGGCGGGCCAATTAAGGCCCGCCAAGTGGCCTTCCCGACAGGAAGTGCTCTGCGCTTCCTGTGCGGGGGTGGGGCGGAGGGAATCCCCAGCTGTCAAAGTGCGCACTGCTCCCTGAGACTAAGTGCTGTTTCAGGGAGATTACTGACAGAAGTTAAAAAATAGAAAAATAAAAATATTATTAACATATCCCCCTCATGTGACAATGACAATGTCACATGAGATGGGACATATTAATAAAAACAACATAAACTTTATTAAACTTTTAAAAAACGGACGTGAAACCTCATCCCGCCAGTGGATGAGGTTTCATGTTTTTTCAGAAGCCCGCTGGGGCTCCTGGCCTGCCCACCAGCCTTAAGGTTGGACAGGCAGGTCTTTAATGATTTTAATTAGCCTGTCAATGGCCTCAATTGGCCATTGACAGGTCGGCGGGCGGACAACTGATTTCGCTGTCCACCCGCCTTCCTAAAAATTTAAAGGGACCGAGATGACGTCGGGGGTTCCTCCCGACATCACCCCGCGTCATTTTCCCGTCGGCGAGTGGGCCCCGCCCCCAAATCGCTGATGGGGAAATTCTGGCCATTGTTTCTGAGCTTCACCTGGTTAGGTGTAATGTTTCACCTGCTCTTTTGAATGGTCTATTTAAAAAGGCAAATTGCCCCCTTTACACCTCACCTTTTATGTTCCTATACTTATCCAATTACCATTTCAAACCTACTTCCCTTCTATACATCAAAGCCTCCAGACCAGCTGGCTTTAATCTAATTAAGTCACACACACATACACATTCAGATACCACTAAACTTTATTTTAAAGTAATTTCCAATAACATTGTTATATCTTCTTGACAAGAGGCTTCAAGGCAATTTAGACAGGTTGAGTGAGTGGGCAAATACATGGTAGATGCAATATAACGTGGATAAGTGTGGAGTTATCCACTTTGGTATGAAAAACAGAATGGCAGAGTATTATTTAAATGGTGATAGATTGGGAAATGTTGATGTACAAAGGAACCTGGGTGTCCTTGTGCACCAATCACTGAAAACAAGCATGCAGGTGCAACAAGCAGTTAAGAAGGCAATTAGTACGTTGGCCTTCATTGCAAAAGGACTTGAGTACAGGATCAAGGATGTTTTACTGCAGCTATATAGGGCCTTGGTGAGACCACACCTGGAGTATTGTGTGCAGTTTTGGTCTCCTTACCTAAGAAAGGATATACTTGTCATAGAGGGAGTACAGTGAAAGTACACCAGACTGATCCCTGGGATGGCAGGATTATCGTGTAAGGAGAGATTGGGCTGACTAGGCCTGTGTTCACTGGAGTTTAAAAGAATGAGAGGGGATCTCATTGAAATATATAAAATCCTGACAGGGATGGATGCAGGGATAATGTTTCCTCTAGCTGGGGGAGGGGGTCTAGAACAAGGGGTCACACTCTCAGGACATGGGGTTGGCCATTTAGGATTGAGATGGAGAAACTTCTTCACTCAGAGGGTGATGAACCTGTTGAATTCTCTACCACAGAAGTCTGTGGAGGCCAAGTCGCTGAATATATTCAAGAAGGATATAGATAGATTTCTAGACTCTAAAGGCGTCAAGGGGCATGGGGAGAGCGCGGCAATATGGTATTGAGATAGAGGATCAGCCATGATCACATTAAATAGTGGAGCAAGCGCAAAGGACTGAATGACCTGCAGCTGTTCCTATTTTCTATATTTTCTATGTAGAAACACAACATCAGAAATGTCAATAGATGACTTATATTAGTACTTCTTGGGGAGGATTTTTCCCTCGTCGGGCGGGCTCGGCGGGGGTGGGTTGGGTGGGCGAGGGGGTGGGCGGGGGCGGGTGGGGGTGAGCGGGGGCGGGGGCGGGGTTGGATGGGTGGGGGCGGTCAGGAAGCCGGCCGCCGCTTGCGATTGGGCAGCACCATGGTTTCACACTGGTTGGCCAATGAAGGCCCGCCCAATGTGAAATGTGAGCGGCAGTGCTCAGCGCTGGCTGTGCGGGGAGGGGAGGAGGGCGAGCACGACCTTCGCACATGCGTGTGTGCGTGCTTGAAAATCTCCCTGAGGCACGAAGCTGCTTCAGTGAGGTGAACATTTCTCAAAATAAAAACTAAAGGTTTAAAAAATTTTTATGAAACATGTCCCCTCATGTGACTCTGTCACATGAGCAGGTATATGTTATTAATTAAATTTTAAAGCTTTTATTTTATTTATATTTGCTGCTGGAAACCTGGATGAGGTTTCCTAAAAAGTGCAAAGGCCGCTCGGCCTTTTCACTGTAAGGTTGGACAGGCAGCAAAAAAATTTCTTTTAATTAACATTTTAATGGCCTTAATAGGCCTTTTAGTTGTCGGGCGAGTGCGCGATGACGTTGGAACGCTCGCCCGACATCATTTTATGCTCGGTCATTTCGGGTATACGCCCGCCCACCGAGCTAAAAATTCCCCCCATTGATTCTCTTTCCATGCCTAGAGATGCATGTGGTGGATGAAGCATATACTTATATCTGTTTCTGTAGTTAGTTTTTCTTGGAACAGTTCACTGGCCTGTTGCCAGAGGCTGTCGCTTGAGGGTTGCCGCTCCACATCAGGCATGACTGACCAGGAGAGTCTACTGTTCTTGGCAGCTGCCATAGGCATATTGCAAGGGTTTACAGGCTGGTAATCAACACCTTTGGCCACGTTATGAATGCACCATGTGTGGCCATCAAGTTCTGGAATGGGACTTGAGTCCTGAGCTTCTGGCTCAGACGCAGGCATGCTGCCCACTGCACCTTCATGCAACCAATATTACACATCAGAAGACTGAACTCAAAGTACATCTTCAAAACATAGGGAGAGTTTTAGGATCTCAGCCTCCCAACAATTCTGCAACAGCATCCAGAATCTTCCAAGGCCCACAGCTGTTCAGTTTTCATCCCTGTTTCTGTCTTTGGCCCTGCCAGGGAACGGGCCTATGCTAAAGGTGAAATTAGACTCTGTTAATGATCAGGCTTAACAAAGCTTTGAGGCTTGTGTTTCATATATTGGTGGCTGGGTGTATCTGATGTAGAGAGACTGTATTCAGAACCAGGTAGTTACTTCAAATTGTTTATTTACACTGAGGACAATATATACAAGACCAGCTACTGACTAGGCACATCTCCCCTGAGTGCAGCCTGCTCTGTCTGCTATACCGAGTCTCTAGTACATGACCACTGATGTTCCTATTACATCATGGCCTACATCACTCATTACCATAACTATTCTATTAACCCATTGCACTGGACCTTCCCCCAAATATATGGGGGGAACAGCACTGTGGGTGTGCGTATACCACATGGACTGCAGCAGTTCAAGAAGGCAGCTCACCACCACCTTCTCCAGGGCCACTAGGAATGGGCACAAAATGCTGGCCCAGCTAGTGAAGCCCACATCCCGTGAATGAGTAAAAAAAAACGTATACCATCAACTTTTTAAGAATGGTTTTAGCTATTTCCAAACTATTTACATTGTATTGACTTTAAACTATTTATGTTGCACTGGCTCTGCCACCTGCCACCCCCAAAGACCACTGCTAAAGGTCAAGTCTCCGCGATGCCTTCACTGCTCTCCTGGACCGCGATGTTGTAACTGTGATGCGGGGCAGGTGGTCTTGAAGTCGGCCCTGGGGTGGGTCAGCATTTGGCATGCCGCTCGAAGTATCATTGGGGTCTCCATCTCACACGGTGTGGTAACTGTGTTCTCAAGGGCATCAGTGAAATCAGGGCTCTCCCATTGCATCGGAAAGTATCAGACAGTGTTTGAACTAGGTGCGACCGTGGGTGCTCCGTTCTATAAAGGACCACGCCTTCTGCCTTACGATCCTGGATCCAAAGCCTCTGGCCTGGTCATAATGGTGATAGAGGCCCTTTGTCTGGAGTTATACCACTGTTGTTGTTTCTCATGGAGGCCGGTCTCCATTTTTCTCACCCTCTTGTGGTCCCCAGGAGTAACACTGGATCGGAGTTTCCTTGGCAGTAGAGGAACTTGAGTCTTTAGATGTCGGCCCATGAGGGGTTCAGCTGGTGAGAATCCATTAGCCAGAGGTGTAGCTTTGTAGTGCAACAGGGCTGAATGCCAATCAGAATTTTTGGACATAAGGATCTTAGCTTGTGTATGGAGAGGGGAACTGGTGACATGGGTGATGCCATTGTCATTCGCGAATTTCCTGAAGTGGTCATTAGCAAATTGTGGACTATTATCAGAGATAATATCATCAGGAAATCCATGTGTATAGAAGATGGTCTGCAGCACCTGATCACCAACTCAGTGTAGTGGTGTGGAGCCTGACCACTTCCAGCCATCTGGAATAGTAATCTCCAGCCACGAGATATGTCTTGCCCCGATAATTAAAGAGCCCCAGTTTCTGTGAGAGTCGGTCAGGGAAGTGAGATGGCACCAGGAGTTCTGTTGATGTCTGGCTGTTAATTCTGCAGGTATGACAGGAGAGAACGAAATCCTGCACAGCATGACTAATGCCCGGCTACCGTATAGTTTGCAATGTACAAGCTTGCACTTGACAATCCCTAGGTGGCTTCCATGGAGCATGTGGAGGATCTCTTCTTGCATGGAATAAGGGATGACCAGGTGGTGATCAAAAACTAAGAGGTCATCCACTATGGTTAAGTGTCTGCATTGTTCATGGTATTTACAGAGGAGCTAGTCTGCAGGACTTTATCTAGACCAACTGTTCAAGCAGAGTTCTCATACTTGGGCACATTCCATGTCCTCTCTTTGTGCTCTACGGCCGTCTTGGAGCTATCTGGCGGAGATCGGCAATATGATCATAATCGTCGAGGAGAATACTTCCACTTTTGAGACAAGTGTGAAGTTGAGGGCAATGGCGTGTTCCATTAGAGCATTGGAGAGAGTATCAGCCATGGTTTGTGACTTTCCAGGAACATAGACGGCTGTGTATTAGTAATGCATCAGGCGAAGACAAAACTGTTGAATTTTTTGCGGCATTTTAACAATCTCTGTGGAATTCAAGAGAGTAATGAATGGCTTGTGAATGCTGTCTATGTGGAAGGGGAGGCCCCTCAGGTAGACAGAGCCTCAATGGCCCATGTGCTTCCTTTGAGATGGTGGCATAGCGTTGATCTGTTTTGGTCAACACTTGGGAGGCAAAGTAGACAGGTTTCCTGTTGCCATTTCTCTGAAGTTGGATGAGAACAGCACCAAGGCCAGTGGAGGAGCTGCGAGATGATGCATTTTGGCAGTAAGAACATGGACAGACAATATAAAATAAGGGGTGAAATTTTGAAGGGGGTGCAGGAGCAGAAAGACCTGGGCGTATACATGTATAGATCATTGAAGGTGGCAGGACAGGTGGAGAGACCAGTTAATAAAGCATATAGTATCCTGGGCTTTATTAATAGGGGCATAGAGTACAAGAGCAGGGAAGTTATGTTGTATTTATATAAGACACTCGTTAGACCTCAGCTGGAGTATTGTGTACAGTTCTGGGCGCCACACTATAGGAAGAATGTGAACATATTGGAGAGAGTGCAGAAGAGGTTTACAAGACTGGTTCCAGGGATGAGAAACTTCAGCTATGAGGATAGATTGGAGAGGCTGGGACTGTTCTCCTGAGAGAGAAGAAGGCTAAGAGGAGATTTGATAGAAATGTTCAAAATCATAAGGGGGCTGGACAGAGTAGATAGGGAGAAGCTGTTCCCACTCGTAAAAGGTTCAAGAACGAGAGGGCACAGATTTAAAGTGATTTGTAAAAGAAGTAAATGTGACATGAGAAAAAACTTTTTCACACAAGTGGTTCGGGTCTGGAATGCACTGCCTGGAAGTATGGTGGAGGCAGGTTCAATTGAGGCATTCAAGAAGGCATTAGATGATTATTTGAAGAGAAGCAATGTGCAGGCGTACAGGGAAAAGGCAGGGCAATGGCTCCAGGTCATAATGTTCATTTGGAGAGCTGGTGCAGACATGATGGGCTGAATGGCCTCCTTCTATGTCATTAAAATTATGTGATTCTGTGATTCTGAGGCATCGGTGTGGGCAATATTGGATTGTAGTGTGCCAGCACATCTGAAGAGACCAGCCTTTCTTTAATACATTGAAAGGCACTGATTTATTCAATACCCCAGAACCATTGTTGGCCCTTCCATAGGAGATTCCTTAAAGGCTCCATTACGGCGATGAGATTTGGATGAACTTGCCAACCGGATTAACCATCTCTAGGACCCACTGGATGTTTGTGACACACTTCAATTGAAGAAAGTTGCTGATGACCTTCGTTTTTTGAGGGTCTACCAAGATACCCTGTCTTTGAATGACATGCCCCAGAAATTTGATGATTTTGGCAAATTCACACTTGTCATTTAGACTGAGACCTGCTTCTTGGAGGGTCTTGAGAACCCCCTGAACCCTCTGGTCATGCTCTTCTCTTGTGGACCCGTGAGTAAGGATGTCATCCATATGACAAATGACTCCTTGTTTACCTTCCAAGATACTCTACATGTTGCGATGGAATACCTCTGGAGTTGATGAAGTGCCGCAGAGAAGATGGTTCAAGCAAAAACTTCCGAATGGTGTGATAAAGGTTGTTAGCAGCTTGGACTCCTGGTCAAGGGGTATTTGCCAAAACCCACTATTAGCGTCAAGGTTGGTGAAGAGGATGCTGTTGGCAAACGTTGCCAGGCTGTCCACAGATGCCATTGGGTGAACTTCCCTCTGGACTGCTTTGTTTAATTTTGTGAGGTCAATGTACAGCTTGAGTTGACCATTTGATTAGGGGACTGTTACCAGTCCCGAACACCACTGGCTTAGCTCTGTGGCAGGTGGTATGACACTTCTGAGCAGCATGTGGTCAAGTACCAATTTGACTTTTAGCAGTAAAGGATGTGGTAGCCTTCTGCTGGTGAATAGGCACACTGACATGGCATCAGGGAGCAGTGGAATATGGTATTTATTGTTTAGCTTACCAAGTCGCTGGAAGAGTTGTGGGAATTCTTGGTGGAATTCAGTCCTGTTGTCTGGTTGAAGGACCTCATTCACTTGTTGCATGCATGCATTCCCACTGAGTAAAGAAATACTTTGATTGTACAGAATATAGAGGGTCTCTGATCTGTCGCCCCTTGTGGCATATAATGGCTGTGATTTGAACTTTCACCTGCAGATTCGCTCCCCCGGACCTTGAAGTTTAATGTTTGATGGCACGGACACGGATTGCCATGCTAAATGATCAAAATATGGAAACCCCAGTGCCAGTATCCAGCTTAAAGTGGGTTTTAAATCCATTAAAGTCTAAATCTAATGTCTTGTTGATGGCCATGTACTTCTCCCATGAATCCTGAGATGGCTTTTGTCTGTTTGCGGTCCATGTTCTGGGTGAGATCTAAGCCACATTTATTCTGTTGTTTTCTCCCCATATTGGAGGTTTTAATTGGACAGAACCACGGGATGTGTCCTGTCCCCCCAACATTGGAAGCAACCTGTGCCCCCTGCTGGACAGTCTTGCCATCTGTGCTGTTTCTTTGTGTCTCAGCGTAAGCACTTCAAGATGGCTGCTGTAGGGTTTCCCATCCTTTTGACCAGTTTGGTGGGTTTTTGCAAGGGCAGGGCAGGGCAACCATGGTTGGACCCAAATAGTGAGGAAGCATCGGGTGTGTGGGCGGGTAAGAGGCCGATTTTGCTTACTTGGTACGGTGTGACTAGCACCTTGAAGTGGTTTTTTGAATGTGCGATCATCTTTCAAGGAGACCTGTTTGTGATAGCTAGCGACCGTGAATGAGTCGGTAGGAAATGATTCGACAGGGTCCCTTGATTCATGGGACCTATGGTTGAACCATGCTCATGCAGCACTGATACCCCATTTTGAAGTTAAAAAAAAGGGTTGAAGGCTTTTAAAACAGATTTACCGTCTGCGGTAGCCTCTTCAACCCCCTGTCTGAGAAGGTTCTCGTCAGTGATAGGCCCTGCCGTGTAGAGGAATGAACCAATCTGGTGCTTCTGATCTTTGGTAAGGAGGACCCAAGGCTGCTCTGTATCTCAAGGAGTTCTCCCGCCATATCTTCCACCATCAGCCTCTGTGCGGGCCCTCAAGGCTTTCTAACGGGCAGGGTAGGGACAGTGACTGCTTGTCGCGTGCTGCCATCACTACCTTTTTCTGTTGGCCTCCTGCTTAGGTACGCTTGTGGGTAGATGTTCTGACCAGGGTTTGTTCCACTTGTGGGCTGTGGATGGTTGCCAATGGCACCAACTCTGGGTTAGATTGGTGTCACCACTGCTGCTACCATGTTTCATATACTGGTGGCGTGGTGTATCTTATGTAGAGAGACTGTAGCCTGAACCGGGTAGTTACTTCAAACTAGTTTATTTACACTATGTACAAGGTGGGTTACTGGGTAGGCACATCTCCCCCAAGTGCTGCTGCTCTGTCTGCTACACAGAGTCTCTATCACATGATCACTGATGTCATTGTTATATCATGGGCTACATCACTCATTACTATAGCTATTCTATTAACATATTACACTACCACTTGGACAGGCATGTATACTTTGCCCTGTGTCCAGATACAAAGATTGGGAAAATCAGTCCCTTTAATCCAATTAAACTTTCAGGTCTCAATTCTGGAACTCCCCTTAACCTCTTGATGTGTCTGAGAAACTTCCTGATGTTGGTGTTACCTTAAATACCCTCAATAGCAGCCAGGAAATCCCCTTTAGTGAAGATCAACATTAAAAACCAATTGCATGTATCATTTTAGAAGGTGTCATTCAACCGAACAAATATGTGTCAGAATGTATAACTACCAGTTTTCACTTATTTTGACAAAGAACACACCTCCAGTTTGGTATTAGACGCTTCTCTTGCCAATGCTCAAATCATATTGTCAGGGTTTTACTGAGAGTTATCAGGAGTTACTCTCAAGAACTATAAGGTACCTGTTATTCTGCTGCAATTTTGGCAGGTCCAGTTCAAGCCAGCGTCAAAGGTTTAAATGCAAATCCTCCAGCTAAGTTAGAGTGTGTGAATCTTTTCCTACAATGCTTCAGAATACAAAGATTGTCCCTTTTTAAAGGAAAATCCCATAATGCCCATAATTTGTCCAAAATGCCTACACTATTCTTAAAAAATTCTCTTCTGTAAGGATTTACGTTTGACCCTTTATTATAAATTTCTGTCCTTGTCTATTTTTGATATCATTTTAGGGTCTATAATCAAATTGATCACATTTGTATAATTTATATCCATATAAATTTATAATTGGGACTGGCAAGTAAATTGAATAATTGAATCCAATGGAAATATGAATACACAAGGACTTCATAAGACATGTAAAAGCATCGGTTTTCATGGTTACACAGCAAATCCATTAATTGATGCTGAAAAATTTCAATTAGGTTTCATTAGCTTGCTAACAAGCTGAAGCATGTGGAAATAAGAGGTGATATAGAAGAATACAATTCTTGCCCATTGGAGAACTATGTTTCTGACTAATTCCATCTAAAATCTGTCCTCTGGGATTTCCTTTCCATAAGAATCCATTTCTTCACCTGACACCAGTGAATATTGCTTTAGGTTAACTGAGCCACTGGAAGCCTTTTTTAAAATATTGTTCACTGCTTCTTGTGGAACCCAACAGATGTGTTTGTTATGAGGATGTGCTTATTTTTAAAGATACCATTTCTAATTTTTCTTTTTTCTGGCTGGATTTAAAAAAAAAATGAAACCCTCTGAAGACAATGGAAATTGTCCAGATGGCTACAATTAACAGCTTGCATTCCACCAAGTGGGATGGTAAAAAAAGGCACTCAACCACCTGGGAATCATGAATGACCCCATATCTGTTGTCTTTACACTGCGCTGAAACTTTTCGCATGTTTCTAAGATGAGACATCAAAATGCACTTACTCGTTCTAAAACAATGACTGCAGCAGACATGGGACTGTAGCATGACAGCACTAGAAAGGAAGTGTGTCATGCGATCCAGTTTTAGTTTCACTTTTGCTTTGAGCAGAGCACACAGCAGTCAGCTCTGCTGCTTGTGTCTCCTAGCTTTATATCCATGTCTATATATTCTCATATGCCTAGTCTCGATAAATGAACCTACAACGTGTTTACCCAATCCCTTCTGAGTGATTGGTACTTTAATATCATTATAAAAACATGACTTGTTGCGCAGCAGTGGTTCCTCTAAACAACATGGCGTTCAGCGGAGGTAAAACAGCATGGCAGCAAAGTTAAATACAGGTAGGATATGGTGAACAGCCTTAAATCATGCTTCATGGTAGGAGATGACCCTTGACATTCTAACCAGACTGCAAAGTTGTCGCAGCATCAGAGAATATTGAAATCACAGCGTGGTGACTGCATAGAAAAGCTTTGAAGACACAGAGCCTAGAGTGCTCAAGTAAAGAGCTGGTAAACAGATGGATCTCTCGTGATGACAGTCACACCTAGCCTGTCAGTACAGTCAATGGGACAGTACATCAAGAGGACCAGCACCAGGTTAGCTCAGTTGGGAAAGGTGAATGACCAGAGTGTGGCCCAGATCGATAGTGCCCGAGGGAGAGTCAAACAAAAGAGTCATAAAAATCGGGCCAGTGAAGGTAGTGATGAGCTTTGGAAAAGTGCTTGAAAGCGGCTACAGCGACACTCATCCCAGGTACAATAGAAGAAGGAAGGTCAAAGGGCTATTGTCAGAATGTTCACAAAATTCCCCAGTTTGAATTGGAATGCAACTGACCGACTATCTGAATTCAGAATGCTTAAACAGCGTACAGATCTAGGGTTTCTTGACTCAGGTGTGGCTGACCCAGACAAGGAAGCCATAAAAACTCATCTAGCAAATGGGAATGAAGGTCTACATGGACTGAACATGTCAGAATTAACAGCAGAAGAGCTAAAGAATCCCCAAAAGATATGGACAACATTGGAAAACTGATTTAGAATCAGGTTAAACTTCCATGTTCATCGACTAGAGGTCATGTAATTTTGACAACAGCCTACAGAATCCACAGGCCACTTTGTCAGTAGATGGAAAGAAAAGGGTATGTGCTGTGACTTTTCAAATGCAGGAGTAGCAGACAGAATTATTGAGTTGGTGATTGTGTCCACTCCCATAGAAACATTCCAGAAAGATCTGCTAGACAGGCCCAAACCATATAGCGTTGAAGAGCTACTCAAAGATGGATGCAAGTATAATGTGACCCTTGCAGATCAACGAAGCCTACGGGCCCTATGCACAACCGCAATAGCTGACGCACTTCCCAGAACACCTAAACTTAGGAAGACATGTGGAAGGTGTGGCCTTCTGCATGCACCAAGGAAATGCCCAGCTTTCCAACAATCCCTGTGAAGCATGTGGCAGAAAGGGGCATTGGCAACAGCAGTGCACTGGAGCAAAGGCTGATGCAGCTACAAAGAGCTGTAGGCTAATCCAAACTCTGTATACACAGATACCTTCAAGTGATAAGAATCTAGTATCCTGTCAGAAACATATACATGAGGTGATTGACAAACCAGAAAATGATGTTGATGTGCATGATGAGCGAAGAGCGGTAAACACTTGTTTCACCCTGTCAATCTTGTAGAGAGCATATATGTCATCTCATCATCCGAAGTGTTTGCCAAGATTTGAATTATCTATCCTAAGAAATGACTCGTTATTGGCCAAAATTGACACTGGGGCAAGTGCCAACATACTTCCCTTGTGGATTCTAAAACACATGTATTCACAGACATGGAAGGCCATGGAAAAAGCTACTACTGTGCAACTTTCAGTATACAACGGTTCACTAATTCAATGCGCAGGTTCCATCGCAATGGAATGCAAGTACAGTCAATCCTCCTGGGCGTCACAGGTGTCCTACATCGTGGAAACCGTGGGCCCAATGATCACAGGTCTGCTGGCATGTCGTGACATCTCATTAGTGACCATCAGACCATAAGACCATAAGACACAGGAGCAGAAATTAGGCCATTCGGCCCATCGAGTCTGCTCTGCCATTCAATCATGGCTGATACGTTTCTCAACCCCATTCTCCCGCCTTCTCCCCATAACCTTTGATCCCCTTACCAATCAAGAACCTATCTATCTCGGTCTTAAATACACTCAATGACCTGGCCTCCACAGCCTTCTGTGGCAATGAATTCCATAGATTCACCACTCTCTGGCTAAAGAAATTTCTCCTCATCTCTGTTCTAAAAGATCTTCCCTTTATTCAGAGGCTGTGCCCTCGGGTCCTAGTCTCTCCTACTAATGGAAACATCTTCCCCACGTCCATTCTATCCAGGCCTTTCAGTATTCTGTAAGTTTCAATCTGTTCCCCCCTCATCCTTCTAAACTCCATCGAGTATAGACCCAGAGTCCTCAAACGTTCCTCATATGTTAAGCCTTTCATTCCTAGGATTGTTCTCGTGAACCTCCTCTGGACCCTCTCCAGGGCCAGCACATTCTTCCTGAGATACGGGGTCCAAAATTGCTCACAATATTCTAAATGTGGTCTGACCAGAGCCTTATAAAGCCTCAGCAGCACATCCCTGCTTTAATATTCTAGTCCTCTCGAAATAAATGCCAACATTGCATTTGCCTTCCTAACTACCGACTCAACCTGCAGGTTAACCTTAAGAGAATCCAGGACTAGGACTCCCAAGTCCCTTTGCACTCTAGATTTCTGAATTCTCTCCCCATTTAAAAAATAGTCTATGCCTCTATTCTTCCTACCAAAGTGCATGACCTCACACTTTCCCACGTTGTATTCCATCTGCCACTTCTTTGCCCATTCTCCTAACCTGTCCAAATATTTCTGCAGCCTTGCCGCCTCCTCAATACTACCTGTCCCCCCACCTATCTTTGTATCATCTGCAAACTTAGCCAGGATGCCCTCAGTTCCTTCATCTAGATCATTAATGTATAAAGTGAAAAGTTGTGGTCCCAACACTGCGGAACTCCACTAGTCACCAGCTGCCATCCTGAGGAGGACCCCCTTATCCCTACTCTCTGCCTCCTGCCAGGCACCTTGTCAAAGGCCTTCTGGAAGTCCAAGTAGATAACATCCATTGGCTCTCCTTTGTCTAACCTACTCGTTACCTCCTCAAAGAATTCTAACAGATTTGTCAGGCATGACCTCCCCTTGATGAAACCATGCTGACTTTGCCCGATTTTACCATGCACTTCCAAGCATTCTGAAATCTCATCCTTAATAATGGACTCTAAAATC
This sequence comes from Cetorhinus maximus, assembly GCF_964194155.1. NCBI lineage: Eukaryota > Metazoa > Chordata > Chondrichthyes > Lamniformes > Cetorhinidae > Cetorhinus > Cetorhinus maximus. Next base: position 101,794,874 of record NC_135890.1, read on the forward strand.
TTACCAACGACCGAGGTCAAGCTAATCGGCCTGTAATTTCCCGTCTTTTGCCTCACTCCCTTCTTAAACAGGGAGGTTACATTAGCGATTTTCCAGTCCTCTGGGACCCTCCCTGACTCGAGTGATTCCTGAAAGATCACCACTAATGCCTCCGCTATCTCTTCAGCTATCTCCTTCAGAACTCTGGGGTGTAATCCATCTGGTCCAGGTGATTTATCCACCTTCAGACCTTTCAGTTTTCCCAGCACCTTCTCCTTGGTAATGGCCACCATACTCACCTCTGCCCCCCGACTCTCTTGAACTTTGGGGATGTCACTCGTGTCTTCCTCTGTGAAGACTGACGCAAAGTCACTATTCAGTTCCTCCACCATTTCTTTGTTCCCCACTACCCCTTCTCCAGTGTCATTTTCCAGCGGCCCAATGTCCACTTTTGCCTCTCTCTTACCCTTTATATATCTAAAAAAACTCTTGCATTCTTCTTTAATATTACTGGCTAGCTTACCTTCATATTTAATCTTCTCTCTACTTATTTCTTTTTTAGTTGACCTCTGTTGGTCTTTGTAGGCTTCCCAATCCCCTGGTTTCCTACTGCTCATCGCTGCATTGTATGCTTTCTCTTTAGCATTTATGCTGTCCCTGACTTCCCTTGTCAGCCATGGTTGCCTCGTCCTCCCTTTAGTATGCTTCTTCTTTCTAGGGATGAATTTTTGCTGTGTCTCCCAAATTACTCCCAGAAACACCTGCCATTGCTGTTCCACTGTCTTTCCTGCTAGGCTCATCTCTCAGTCAATTCTGGCCAGCTCCTCCCTCATGCCTCTGTAGTTGCCTTTATTCAACTGTAGTACCGTTACATCTGATTCCAGCTTTTTCCTCTCAAATTGCAGGGTAAATTCTATCATATTATGGTCACTTCCTCCTAAGGGTTCCTTCACCTTAATCTCCCTTATCAAATCTGCCTCATTAAACATCACTAAATCTAGAATTGCCTGTTCCCTAGTGAGCTCCACCACAAGCTGCTCCAAAAAACCATCTCTTAGACATTCCACAAATTCCTTTTCTTGGGATCTACTACCAACCTGATTTTCCCAGTCTTCCTGCATATTGAAATCCCCCATGATCACTGTAACCTTGCCTTTCTTACACACCTTTTCTATCTCCTGGTGTATCTTGTGCCCCACATCCTGACTACTGTTCAGAGGCCTGTACATAACTCCCATTATGGTTTTTTCACCTTTGCAGTTCCTCAACTCTACCGACACAGATTCTACACCATCTGACCCTACATCATTTCTTGCTATCGATTTAACTTCATTTCTTATTAACAAAGCAACCCCACCCCCTCTGCCAACCTGCCTATCTTTTTGATAGGATGTATATCCTTGGATATTTAGCTCCCAGTCCTGATCCCCTTGCAGCCATGTCTCCGTAATGCCCACCACATCATACCTGCCAATTTCAATCTGCGCCATAAGCTCATTTACCTTATTTCGTATACTGCGTGCATTCAGATACAACACCTTCAGTCCTGTATTTCCCGTCCCCTTTCTCATTGTCGCCCCTTTATCTGATGTGCTTGAAGTTAGATTCCTAGCCCTTTCCAAACACTCTGTCCTATTTTGTGTTCTGGAGACTTTACTAGCCTCTCCTGGGCTCTCCTTTCTTTTCAGTTTTTTCATAATTTTCCATGAAGTTGAATCCACCCCCCCCACACGCTAACCTGCTGCTTTCTTTCCCATTAGTCATACTTCTTGGAGTTTTACCTTTCCCTCCCCACCCACTTTCTAGTTTAACGTCCTGTTGACCACCCTATTTACCCTTTTCGCTAGAACATTGGTCCCAGATCGGTTCAGGTGGAGACCGTCCCAATGGTACAGATCCCTCCTGTTCCAATACTGATGCCAGTGCCCCACGAAATGGAACCCCTCTTTCCTGCACCACTCCTTTAGCCACGTGTTTACTTCCCTTATTCTGGTGTCCCTATGCCAATTTGCACGTGGCTCGGGTAGTAATCCAGAGATTATAACCCTTGAGGACCTGATCTTTAATTTAGTTCCTATTTCCTGATAATCCCCAAACAGGTCCTCTTTCCTAGTCTTACCTATGTTATTTGTCCCAATGTGGACCACAACAACTGGATCCTCCCCCTCCCTCTCCAATATCCTTTCAAGCCGGTCAGAGATGTCCATCACCCTGGCACCGGGCAGGCAACATACCATGCGAGACTCTTGATCCTGCTTACAAAGGAAGCTATCAATTCCCCTAATTATAGAATCCCCTACAACTACCACTTGTCTTTTTGCTCCCCCCTCTTGAATGACCTCCTGTGCCATGGTGCCGTGGTCAGCTGGCTCATCCTCCCTACAGCCCTCTTCCTCAACCACACAGGGAGCAAGTACCTCGTACCTGTTGGACAAGGCCAAGAGCTGAGGCTCCTCTGTTCCTGAACACAGGATCCCTCTACCTGCCTCACTTGCAGTCACACCCTGCTGACCCTGACCACTGACCGGACTTGAGGTACTTAATCTACCAGGTGTGACCGCCTCCTGAAACAAAGCGTCCAGGTAACTCTCCCCCTCCCGGATGTGCCGCAGCGTCCGGAGCTCGGACTCCAGCTCATCAATTCTGAGCCGGAGTTCCTCCAGCAACCAACACTTGCTGCAGATGTGGTCACTGTGGCTCGCAATGGGATCTGCCAGCTCCATACAGCTGCAACACATCACCTGCCCAGCCATCTCTACTTAGATAGTTAATTTATTAATTAGCTTTGCAGTGTTTTTTTTTCCAAATTTGGTGCAGATTTCCTACCAACCAATCAGGTCACAGCTTTCCTGTGACATCACTTTTTCAGTTTTGGCTTCAGTTACTCTGTGCCCTGAGGTCACCATTCCGGTGCTCCTCCCTCCGAGTCTGCTCCCTAGAGACAAGGCCGTGAATCCCCGAGGTAAGCTAGATTTATACTCACTGCTCCGGTGCTCCTCCCTCTCAGTCTGCTCCCTGGAGACCAGGCCACGAATCCCCGAGGTAAACTAGATTTATACTCACTGCTCCAGTGCTCCTCCCTCTGAGTCTGCTCCCAGGATTTACTCACCAATCAGCTGCTTTTTCTTTAAAATCCACTTTCAGAAGAGTGTCCCTCGCAGATCTGGTGCACTCCTGAAGGCACTGCCTCTTCCTCTCTTTTTTTTTAGGTTTGAGGAGGAGGGAGGGATGGAAACACTAGAGCAATGTAATGTTTGGGGCTATTCCGTTCTTTGACAGTGGGTCCTCCTCGATTCCCTCCTGAGTCGCAGTGGCTGCGATGACTTCTCCCAGAATGCTTCAGTCATTTCTCACCAGCGCCCTCTGTTGGATGCCCTTCCTCCTGTTGAGTGTAAGAGTCCTTCTTCTCGATTCCCTCCTGAGTCGTGGTGGCTGCGATGACTTATCCCAGAATGCTTCAGTCACTTCTCACCAGCGCCCTCTGTTGGATGCCCTTCCTCCTGTTGAGTGCAAGAGTCCTTCTCCTCAATTCCCTCCTGAGTCGCGGTGGCTGCGATGACTTCTCCCAGAATGCTTCAGTCACTTCTCACCAGCGCCCTCTGTTGGATCGGTTGTGACAATCCATGGAATTAGTCAGGCATCACAAGACAGATAGATCAACCTCAAAAACTACTCCTATCACCTCAATTCATGCCCCAACATTGAAATATCCAGGACGTGTTGACAAATTGGCAGTTTCAAGGGAGCTGCAGCATTACACTTGCAGGAGCATGCAAGTCTGTCCATTAATCCACTATGTAAGTGCAACATCCACTTCAAGGTCAAACGAGACAAAATGGAAAAATACGGAATCATTAGAATAGTACAGGAGCACACAGACTGCTGTAGCTCAACTACATGTGCCAGGAAGATGTGACATTGAGAGCATGCCTCAATCCATGATGTTTAAATGCAGCTTTGAAACATTGTACTTACAAAATGCTCACATTAGAAGAGGTCAACCCGAGATTTGCAGGTGCAAAATTCTTCTCGAAGCCTGGTGCCAAACATGGCTACCGGCCAGTACATCTTGCAGAGAGGTCCTAAGAGCTTACTACATTTTGTACCTAATTAAGACAGTACTGTTTTCAATGACTTCCTTTCAGGCTATCAGTTAGCAAGGATCTCTTTCCTGCTCACACGGACCGCATTATATGCACTGTGCCAGGATGCATTTGGCTCACCAATGACATTGCTGTCGTGGGAAGAACAAAGCAAGAACATGACCATAATCTGCACTTATCGATGCAAGCAGCATGTAATAAAAGATTGGTGTTCAACATTCTGAATTGTGCCATCAACGTGCAGTAGCTCAATTTCTTCAGTTCTATTTATTCCAGTGCTGGCTTATGTCTCGATCCAAGTAAAATAGAGGATATTAAAGCCATGCCGACTCCTCAAGATAAGGACAATCTTTGAAGGTGTCTAGGTCTCTTTAATTTCCTGTCTCCATACATTCCCAATTTTGCCTAAAAATCTTAGTCACTCAGGGAATTGTTGAGTGAGGACGTGTCTTTCCTATGGCACAAAGACCACCAATGCTGCTTCAAAGCACTGAAACAATCATTATCAGAAGAATCGATATTGTAATTTTACAATCCTAGGGAGACAACTACCTTGAAGATAGATGCCTCACAGAAAGGTCTGGGAGTATGCATACTACAAAAAGGCAAACTGATTATATTTGCTTCAAAATTTATACCTGTAACAAAATCTAACTATGCCGACATCGAGCGGGAAACATTAGCTTTAGGCCAGGATTTTCCGGCCTCATCACGGGTGGGATCCATCGCGGGCGAGGCGTTGTCCCAGCCAGAAGGCCATTGACTTGCGGCGGGACTGGACAATCCCGGTGGCGGGTGGGTATGGAAAATCCTGCCCTTGGTGTTTGGAATCATGAGTTTTCGTACCTGTCTATCTGACACAAGATTTGCGGTAGAGACTGACACAAGCCACTGAAGGTGATTTGGCAAAAACCATTGACCAGTGCACCACCAAGATTACAACATCTTTTGATCAAGATTCAAGGCTACGACTGTGAGATTAGGTACAAGCCAGGTAACTTGATGGTCACATCGGTTACACTTAGCAGATTGCCTAACCCAGCATAAACGAAAAATATATCCTTAGATCTGCAAGTCGACTTCATTGAACTGGAAGATGTTCCTCCAAGTTGATCTGGTACCTTTTGCACAATGCAAATCCCAGCAGCATATGTGCTTTTGGAGAACCCTTCAGCAAGGTGCTGTTTGATTGTGTGGGAGCCCTGCCGAAAATGAAAGGGGCTACCCGTATTCTTACCATTATGGATGTGGCTACCCACTTCCCAGAGGCTGTTCCCCTGAGAATTATCTCTGCCAAGGTAGTGGTGGTGGGATTAACACAATCCTTTACCCAATATGGTCTACCCACCGAGATCCAGTCAGGTCGGGGCTCAAATTTAATGTCCTTAAGATTCCAGGAAGGCATGTGTAACCTGTGCGTAACTCAGTTAAAGTCATCAGCATACCACCCACAGTCACAAGGAGTTTTGGAACGGTAGCTCCAGACCCTAAAAACAATGGTCAGGGTATAGTGTCACGAGTATGCCCACGGCTGGGATAAAGGATTGGGTTTTCTTTTGTTTACCGCAAAGGATTCACCATGAATCCACTGGGTTCACCCGTTTTGAATTTACAGACACCAAGTGGGGGGCGTCCCCTGAAAACTAATCAAGGAGAATTTTTTAGAACAGAAGAAAGAGGTCTCCATTGTAAACTATATATACCTGTGTTCTGTCTGCGGCTCACAAGAGTCTGTGATGTGGCTCAGGAGCACCTAAGAACCTCCCAAACAGCTATGAAAAAGCAGGCAGACAAATACGCCAAGGCCTGAATCCTCCAGCTTGGAGGCTTTGTGCTAGTGCTCCGACTGGTACAGGGTGAATCCCTGAATGCCAGGTTCAGTAGTCAGTAAAGGGTAGCAAAGAGAATTGGGGAGGTAAACTATTTAATCAACAACCCAGGCCATAGGAAAAAACAGAGGCAACATGTTAAAACAGTGTCCACAGCTGGAAGGAGTACACGCTGGTAACGGTCTGACAGATAGATAGCAAAAAGAATTGGAGGACAAAGGGACAGTGAGGACAAATTGGAGGGAGGCCTAAGAAAGGCTCAAATTGAACCCCCTTCCATCCAGTTAGCAAACACGGAAATTTTAGAGAAATTAAACATGAAATTCACATGCTTAAATGCGGAACAAAGAAGCAAGCTGATAAGGGCTTCTCATCATGTTTAACAGAATCTGTAGAGACAAACCAGGCTGCATCACTTTGATGTGGTTGTGAGAGAGATCCCTCTCATTAAACAGAACCCCTAACGTCTAGGTCCAGAGAAACTGACCTAGGTCCAGGAGGAGATCAAATATATGCTGGAGCGCAAACTAATCAAGCCCAGTAACAGCAGCTGGAATTCCCCAGTTGTGTGCCTAAGCTGGATGGCTCCACAAGGCTCTGTATTGGTTACTGAGGGATTAATGCAGTAACCAAAGCTAACTCCTGCCTAATCCCCCACTCGGAAGACTGCAGAGACAGAGTAGGTAACGCAGCCCACATAAGATAGACTTATTAAAAGCAAGTGCCTTTGACTACCCGAGCGAAGGAGATATTGACCTTTGTAACTCCAGATGGGTTATTCCAGTGTAGAGTGATGCCGTTTGGACTCAGAAATGCCCCAGCCACCTTCCAAAGGCTGATGAAGCAGATAGTGGTGAGTCTGCCAACTGTGTGTACTGTACCTAGATGACCGACTAGTGTACAGTGACACCTGGGAAAGCACCTACAACAACTAGAAGCCCGCTTCCAAAAGTTACAGCCAACTGACCTCGTGGTCAATTTCACAAAAAACGAGTTTGCTGAGACTCAGGTGACCTAATAGGACAAGTGGTGGGATGAAGACAAGTACTTCCCGGAATTGTGAAGGTACAGGCAGTAGCAAATTTTCCCATCCCCACAACAAAAGGGGAAATAATGAGATTCCTAGGGATGCGTGGTTTCTATTGCAAGCTCGTCCCTAATGTCAGTACAATAGCTACCCCACCAACAGGCCGATTACATAAAAAAGCAAAGCTCGGGTGGACAAAGAGATGCCAAACAGCTTTTGCGAAGCTGAAAGCCATTTTAGCAAATGAACCCGTGTCAGCTCTCAAACACTTTGACATAAATGTCCGAAATGGCGACACAGACACCATAGTCTATACGGATCACAATCCTTTAACCTTTGTGAAAAGGTTCAAAACCAAAAATGTGAGACTCATTGGAATTTGTTCCCCCAACCATATCACTTACAAACTATCCATATTGCAGGAAAAAATGATGTGATTGCGGGTGCTCTGTTCAGAGTTCAAAACCAGCATAGGAATAACAACCCAAACCTCAACAGAACAGAACCAACAGAATAAAAGGGAAGATGTGAGGGTGTACATGAATATAAATGTATGGGTTCTGCTTTTTAAAATTTACTTATGCTTTTTCCCAGTCTTGTAATGAAATGAATTTTTCTTTTTACCGGCTGGGTTTAAAAAAAATGAAACCCCCTGAAGACAATGGAGATTACCCAGACAGCTACAGGTTGCATTCCGAGTGGGATGGAAAAGAAAGTTACTCAATCCCCTGGGGAGCATGAAAGACCCCATCTCCTGTTGGCTTTACACTATCCTGGAACTTTTCAAATGTTTATGCGATGAGTCATCAAGATGCATTTGCCTGTTCCAAAACAATGATTGCAGCAGGCATGGAAAGATTGAATTTCTCTGGAATATACAGCCAGCAGGATACTTTAAGGGATGGTTTACCAAGCAGGAGAGAGATGAAAAGACAGCTGTACTGAAACAGGCTGCCAAAGCTGTGCTCTCTCTCTCTCTCTCGGAAGTATTGTGCCTGGATTAGCAAAGTAACCATTCTGAGAAGAGAAATCTACTACAAATTGAGATCCTTTGCGAATAAAATGTGGAAATCTGCCCCATACAACTGCATTTGGGAAGACAACTGAACAAAACAACCACAACGTGGAATCACCACATTGAGGCCAGCCAAAGAACAAGCAACCGTGTACTCCCATGTTTTATCTTCTCCATGAATTGTAAAGAACCCTTAATCCTATCCTCTTATTATGCCATCTGTACTGGTGTGTGTGTGTGTGTGGGCTCAGGCGAATGTGTGTGATGTATGAGTGGTGGTTGTGATTACCAAGTTTGTTTTAAATTCGAGAAATGGTGTCATTACATTTATCTTGTGCTTTGTTTAGCCTAAGAAAACCTGTCTGACTAATTCTTTATAATCTGCAATCATAAATAATGGGACTGCTGCCTCACTGGCAAAGCAAATACTCTCTAAATTCACAAAAAACCCTCTTATGGTCAGATCTGGAGTGGGAGAATAGGAGAGTAATTCCAGCCTCCCTTGGGTGGTTGTAACAGTATCAATTAAATCAGATTGGAGAAATTAGAAACACTTTTTGGCCTAGTGGAAGTCTCTTTACTTCCTGACTACAAATGGATCGATGTATTACAATCTACTGTAACTGTGTGAGCGAATACATTTTTGAAACTAGCAGAAGAAAGAGTAACATGTTTTTAAAATGTGGAGACATACCCAAGCCTGTGTTTCCACCACTTGTGCAGGAAGTTAAGGGGTCTCTACTCAGGCCTGCAGGACACGTAAATTGGCCTGACCATGGGCGGGATTTTCTGCACCCGCCCGCTGCCATGATCTTCCGGTCCTGCCGCAAGTCAATGGACTTCAGGCTGGGGAGCCGCCCGTGAGGGGGCTGGAAAATCCCGGCCCATATCTCTGCTCCATCTCCCATTCATACTCCCAAGGCCTTCCCGATCTATTCTGGCCTACCACTTTCATGCCTAGCTGCTCAAAAATAATTCGATCAATCTCATTAATGCTATATATTATCCATTAAATCCACATTTTAAAAATGAAATAATTCCAGCCAACAATTTGCTGAAATATTTGATATTGGTATGATTGTTCGATTGGCCCATGGATTTGCTGACTTAGTCTGCCACTATTTTGGATCCTGTACCAGTAAAAGGTTAAATTAACGCTGCAATCTGTTTGTACCCCTGAGCACTCACAGCTTGTGGTAAATGATCCTTGCTACGCTTTTCTTTGTACAAACATTGCTGAATCAACACGATCATTCTTATTTGGGACAAAGTTTTTGATTGGTCCGAAGATATCAGGATCAGTTTTGAGATTAGTCTGTCATTATTCCTGACTGCTTTCTGTACCCTGGCTCTACTTGAAGCTCTAAGGCTGGCTCTGCTCTTCTCTATTTTGTGCTTTGTGCTTCACGCTGATGCTTTAAGATTTCACTTTGATGCTCCAGGTTGCTCCATTAGATGCTTTGAGTTGCACAGCTTTTGGAGCTCTGGGCCACGCAGTGCTTGGAGCTCTGGGCCACACAGTGCTTGGAGCTCTGGGCCACACAGTGCTTGGAGCTCTGGGCCACACAGTGCTTGGAGCTCTGGGCCACACAGTGCTTGGAGCCCTGGGCCACACAGTGCTTGGAGCTCTGGGCCACACAGTGCTTGGAGCACTGTGCCACACAGTGCTTGGAGCTCTGGGCCACACAGTGCTTGGAGCTCTGGGCCACACAGTGCTTGGAGCTCTGGGCCACACAGTGTTTGGAGCTCTGGGCCACACAGTGCTTGGAGCTCTGGGCCACACAGTGCTTGGAGCTCTGGGCACACAGTGCTTGGAGCTCTGGGTCACACAGTGCTTGGAGCTCTGGGCCACACAGTGTTTGGAGCTCTGGGCCACATAGTGCTTGCAGCTCTGGGCCACACAGTGCTTGGAGCTCTGGGCCACACAGTGCTTGGAGCTCTGGGCCACACAGTGCTTGCAGCTCTGGGCACACACAGTGCTTGGAGTTCTGGGCACATACAGTGCTTGGAGCTCTGGGTCACACAGTGCTTGGAGCTCTGGGTTACATAGTGCTTGGAGCTCTGGGCCACATAGTGCTTGGAGCTCTGGGCCACACAGTGTTTGGAGCTCTGGGCCACACAGTGTTTGGAGCTCTGGGCCATACAGTGCTTGGAGCTCTGGGCCATACAGTGCTTGGAGCTCAGGGCCACACAGTGCTTGGAGCTCTGGACCACACAGTGCTTGGAGCTCTGGACCACACAGTGCTTGGAGCTCTGGGCCACACAGTGCTTGCAGCTCTGGGCTACACAGTGCTTGCAGCTCTGGGCCACACAGTGTTTGGAGCTCTGGGCCACACAGTGTTTGGAGCTCTGGGCCACACAGTGTTTGGAGCTCTGGGCCACACCGTGCTTGGAGCTCTGGGCCACACAGTGCTTGGAGCTCTGGGCCACACAGTGCTTGGAGCTCTGGGCACACACAGTGCTTGGAGTTCTGGGTCACACAGTGCTTGGAGCTCTGGGCCACACCGTGCTTGGAGCTCTGGGCCACACAGTGTTTGGAGCTCTGGGCCACACAGTGCTTGGAGCTCTGGGCCACACAGTGCTTGGAGCTCTGGGCCACACAGTGCTTGGAACTCTGGGTTACATAGTGCTTGGAGCACTGGGCTACACAGTGTTTGGAGCTCTGGGCCACACAGTGCTTGGAGCTCTGGGCCACACAGTGCTTGGAGCTCTGGGCCACACAGTGCTTGGAGCTCTGGGCCACACAGTGCTTGGAGCTCTGGGCACACACAGTGCTTGGAGTTCTGGGTCACACAGTGCTTGGAGCTCTGGGCCACACAGTGACTGGAGCTCTGGGCCACACAGTCCTTGGAGCTCTGGGCCACTCAATGTTTGGAGCTCTGGGCCACACAGTGTTTGGAGCTCTGGGCCACACAGTGCTTGGAGCTCTGGGCCACACAGTGCTTGGAGTTCTGTGTTCCACAGTTTTCGGTGCTTTGGGACTCAACATGTTTAGTGCTCTTGGCCTCCTGGTGCTTTGTAGCAGCTGAGAAATTGAGCATTACAACTGACCCAACTCATTGTAAATCCAACAGCTTTTTAAAAATTCACTCATGGGATGTGGGTGTCGCTAGCCAGGCCAGCATTTATTATCCATCTACCGGTACCCTGTAGGTAATCAGTCTAGTTTGACTGCAGGTCGGTTGAGTCTGATCTGACTAGGATTGATCTGCTTCCCATGATGCTCTGATGGTGCCATGCCAGTGAGGGTTCTTAACCTCCCTTTTATCCTTAGCCTGCAAAGGAACTATCCCCGTGTTGATCGTTCTGAGCCTCTTGATTGGCTTCTGGGGTATGTGATCAGTCTTTGGTCTACATCGAACTGCAATTTATTCCAAAATATCAAAGTGTAGCTGGTTTTCCCCACAGTTGGTTTTTCCAGCATGTTTAGCCACAGGATCTCTGGTGCACTTGCCTTTTGCTTCTTTCAAAGTTCAAAGGTGGTGATGAAACCACTCATGTTATGAGTATCAAAGGCTGATTGAGAAAACACAACAGTAGAAAAGACAGTGTTTTTTGCAAGCCCCAACATGCTCCAAGAATTATTAGCACCTTTGTGACAATTCTAAGCATATTCTTACAGCTTGGTGCTCTGGGCCTCATCAATTCTTATTCTAGGTCATTCTGTGTTTCTTTCTTCTCTCACAGGCATCTGGGTCTTTCCACATCTTATGAAATATATTTTAGAAATTCAATTTTTATTCCGTATTATTTCCTGGTTCTGCTTCCCAATTCATCATCCCTGCAGCGCTTTTAAGTCATGCTCATCTCCATTGTCATTATTCTTTATTACAGTATCAAATCAAATGTACATCAGAGATACTGTAATAACAAATGGGATGCAATGTCTATGAAACTAAGAATTGCCTGTGTAATTAGCACATTGTGTGTAATTCATTTTGGCTTTATTGAAGCTCTTTCCTGAACTTTCTTTTGCATTGACCTCATTCTGAATTGGATTTACTACCATTAGGCGTTATTAATGTTGAGTAGTATTCATCTGAAGCAGCCTACAGGTTTCAGAATGGCATGATCAGTGACAAATTAATTAGATCTCAGTTATTCAATGAGAAACAAAGCGATGTGAGTTCAGGGCATGAGACAAAGAGCTTCAATCTGAAATGAGACAGGGCAGGGAGGCAAGTGCACAGAGTAAAGAAACTGCAGCTGTACCAAAGGTTCAATAGGATGGAGAGGACATCATTACTGCCTGATGAATGACACATCCTCCCTCACCTCAAACTGAGCCGGCTGCTTAATGGGCCTGCATAGCCATTTTTGGGCAGCCTACTTCTTTTGCCCTGAGAAACGGTATGTACCTGAGAATTGTCTGTGATGCAAGTAGCACAGTTAAAACCCTATAGGTACTGAGACACAGAATCATAGAAAATTTACAACACGGATGGAGGCCATTGTGTCTGTGCATGCAGGGGTTGAGGAGAATAAGGAGGACATTGAACTTATATTGTGTGTCTTTATGTAACAGAATGTGAAATTGAGAACTAACCCCCAGCAACATCCTGTTTGTTATGCGCAACTGAATTGCTGCATTGAGCAGCCCCCTGAAGATTAACAAGCAGCTGCACATCCACATATCTGAAAGGGAATGTTGCCGTTTGTTCCCTGTGTGACATATTCCTTATTGCTGCATGACCACGCACCCTCCCAGCTTAAAGGGAACATTGCCCCTGAGGATCTTCCTCCCCAAAATCTCCATCCCTTCTCCCCAGGGGTAACGGATGATATTCACATGCCTAGGAGGGACAGAAGGAGACTATTCAGCCTCTCGAGCCTGTTCTGTCACTCAATTTGATCATGGCTGATCTGCCTTAACATCGAACCACCTTGATTCCATAATCCTTCAAACAAAACCAACAAATATCTATCAATTTCAAATTTGATGTTTTACTGGATTGACCTAGACTGAATAGCTGTGTGGGAAAGTTCTAGATTTCCTTTATTCTTAGTGTGAAGAAGCACTTCCGATCATCACCCCTGAATGGCCTAGCTCGAATTTTAAGATTTTTCCCTTTGTTCTTCAATCTCCTACTAGAAGAAATAAATTTTCTTTCTCTACCCTATTCTGTCCTTTCACTATCTTGAAAATTTCAATTAGGTGACACCTTAATCTTTCATATTTTGTGCAAACTATCCTCCTAATTTAAGCTTGTCAACTATTAGAAAGAGTAATGATGCTATAATAATATATGGAGCGGAATTTAAAGTGGGCGGCGGGGGATACAACCACTGCAATGAAATTTGGTGGCACCCCCGCCAAATCGATCTCCGGGAACCCCCGACAGAATAAAATGCCTAACCGGCAGCGGAAATACTGCCACCATTTCTCCCAGCTCCACCAGAGACTTTAAATCGGAGGACTATCTAGTGTGGGGAGGGCATGCTGCCACTGAGAACTGCCAGCCAATCAGGGGCTGGCATCTCTCCAGTACCGGCAGCACCATTGGGAGCGCTGACTACTGCCGTTACTGCACTCGGGCCAACGCAGAGGATCGTTGATGGATCTTCTGGAGTCAGGTAAATGGGGCAGGATGGGGGTACCTGGGTGGAGCACCAATGAGGCTGGTACAGGGGGCCGACAGCAAAGGCAGGGGGGCCTCCCACCCCTTCCCTAAGACAGGTCCTTCGATTGGGCACAGAGTCCCTGAGTACGAGAGACCAACCAGCCACCTCCCCCAGCTCTCAGAAGGCTGCAGGCAAACCTGACATGGTTTGGTTTGCAATCTTCCTTGTCCAGTGTTGTTTAGATGGCAAAACATTATATTAATTATCAATTTTACCCCAACTATAAAACCTACTCCTGCAACGGCATATATCACTATTGCAACCAACAGAAAGTTGCCTCATGTAAGCTTAGCTGGATCAGTCTTGAACAGCATATGTCACCTGGTGATGAAATAAATCATTAGTCAGAGCCCCAGTTTGCGAGTTGCATTCAATTCCTGAGCAGCTGGGTCAGCGCAAAGACTGGAAATAATCCAACAGAAGCTGCTTTGAATCCAGGCTCCAGAAATCAGGCTTTCTCAAGTACACCCACTTGCAATCTGAGAAGGAGAAATTTGCATTAATATTCAAAAATACAAGCTTCTGTTATGTTAAACCTACATTAAGCTATGGAGGCCAATGATGGTGTTTATGTCTGAAGCTTCTGTTCAGTGCTTCCTACTCCAGAAAGGTGCGAATCCTGATGAGATCATTGTGACAAGCTATGCCGCCCAAGGTCCTGTCACTGTCTGCACAATGGCTGCTGAAATGGTAGGCTCACACGACACGAGGACTCATTTACAATTTGGCCAGCGATGCACGGGGCCATTTGTACTGCCCGCCCGATGTCACCAGCAAGAGGCCCATTGCGTTAAAACCAATGGGGCGAGCGAGTGCTGACGGAAGCTCAGTGATAGGAGGGTGGGCTCCAGATCTGGCGGCTCCATTGAGGAAGTCAGGCAGCTGGTGGGGGTGGGAAGGGTACAGTTAGCAGAGGCTGTTCCAGCCAGCCGAAGACCAAAATTGCATTCAGGTCCAAAATGTATCAACGGACCCATCTGAAATCTAGTAATGAAACTCAGGACTGTTTAGAGCAGAAGTACTGGCTGCCTAAATCAAGCCCTGCCTGAAAATAACATTGGAAAGGCCTTAGGCAGTAATTAAATCAGCAATAATTTAAAAAAAAGAATTTACCTCATTCTTGCCCCTGTTCACACTGAATAATGGTGAGATGGAGATTGCCCCTTGGGAGGTTAAAACTTAGGACATTGTTGCATATAACAAACTGTACTTCTTTATCTGTTTATTCAGAACCTATTCTTACAAGTGTATAAATCAAATCAAATTTGTTATTTGTTTCTGGCCTGCTTCCTTCCCACAGCAAAATCACAAAATTAAAGGAAAGGATAATCAGGTTAGTTCCAATATAGTGAAAGGATTATGTTTACTTTCTGAATGCAAAGATTATGGCTGATAGAACTGACTTTATGGCAGGTACATGGAGCACAGCAGATTAACAAAGGCAACTGTGTGTATCCTGTAGAGTGACCTTTTGTATGTATCCTCAATCAACCCTGATTCTCAGAGTCCTGATGTAACAGGACTTTGTCCTGGCTTCTCTCAGAACCAATAAAACCGTCAATAAGATCAGATCTCATTTTTTGATTTAATTCCGTATCTACAAAATGAAACTGTATTTCTAAGCTCTGCTTTATTTGGAGCTCATTATTTCAATGATTCCTCTTGAACAAGAAATCTGAAATCCCTTGAGTCATGTGGTTTAATATCCTCCTTCATATCACTCAGGGCTCAATGGTTACAGGAGCTCTGTTAGCTTGATGGCTGAATAAAAATGTATGTCCTTAACTGTTGAAGAGGACAGTCAGCTGTTTAAGGGTTAAGTTATACGGTCCTAAAAGAAAAAACCTTAACCTGTTACTAATGTTGGTCTGGGCTACTGACTCAATGGGTGGAATTTTCTGTGCTCGCTGGCGTTGGGCTGATAATATGGCAGGAAGGCCAGAAATCGGTTTTATGATGTTTGTGATCGTTTGCTCAGCCTGTCGATGGCGGGCCGCATTTCCCATCGTTAGATGTTGGGGACCTCATTGCCATACATCTGTATATCATTATAACGCCAGCCTGCCAGTCATCCGCCCACATTGGCACGACTGCACACTGGGTGCAAAACAAGCGTGGCAAATGCGATGTGCAGAAGTCGGGACTTCCCTCCAGGGACTTGCTCACATCGCGGACGCCCGAGGACAAGATGATGCTGGAGCCCGACAGCAACGGCACACTGAAGGAACATTCACGTCATGCTGGGTGGGTTCTCAGGGACCTGGCTCTGCTGTGAAGCAGCTCATGGAAGTTGGAAAGTCACCATTGAGGGTCTGCTCACAATGGATGATGGTCGAGGGAGACGAAGGTCTAGAATCGACTGGGAGAGGAAGAAGTGTCGGGGAGAGAGGGTGAGGTTGGGTGTGGGGGGGGGAAATGAAGGTGCTGGGGTGGGGGGTTGGTATAGGGGGGGAATGAAGGTGTCGGGGGGTGAGGTTGGGATGGGGGAAACAAAGGTGGGGGGGTGAAGTTGGGAGGGGCAGGACAAAGTTGTCAGGGGTGAGCTTGGGAGGGAGGCAATGAAGGTGTTGAGGGGTGAGGTTGGGAGGGGGAGGGAGTATAGGGGCAAGGAGGGGTAGCAGAGGAGAAGTTTGAAATTGGGGAGGTAGTTGTAAGGGGGTTGGAAGGTGTAAAGGAAGGAGTTCGGAGGGGGCAAGTATTGTGGAGAGGGGCGGGAGTCCAGGGGGAGGAAGGGGTGCAGAGAGAGAAAGGAGTCCTGGTGGAGGAAGGAGTGCGGAGAGGCGAGGAAGTAAGGGTGGAGGAAGAAGTAAGGATGTCCAAGGAGTCAGGAAGTGGGAAGGACTAATTGGGGGAGGACTAAGCGGGAGTGGGGTTAGGGGTTCCAAGCAGCGAAGGGGTACCAAGGTGGGGAAGGGTTCCGGAGTGGGGGATGTCCAGGTGAACATGCAAGGGAGGACTCTGATGAGTCCATGATTGCATCCTGGGGACTGAACTGAGGTGGGCTTGGTACGAGTCTTGGTGAGATCTGGTGTTGCATGAGAGTGTGATCAGTAAGTGGGTGGAGATGAAGGTCAGCCCAGATGGACAACTGAAAGTGAACCCCAGCAGGCAGCATTGAAAGCGCTCAGGAATTGATGTGAGTGTGATACAGTAAGGATCCGTGTGCGTGGGACAATGCTTGCCCGAGGCTCTGAAAGGCCCTGACGCGCACACAATTCTCCCTCCAGAATCACTCATTGGTCAACTGTTCCCTCTGCAAAGGACTGCAGCCCCCTGGTTCAGTGATGCATCCCTCAAGCGCCTTTTGGATGCCTTGGAGGCCCGCTGTGATATCTACCCACACTCTGGCCTCAGGAGGGGCAGCGACATCACCAACCAGCATGGGAGGCGGTGGCAGCAGTGGTCAGAGGCAATCTCCTGCAAAAGAGGACAGCCATCCAGTGCTGCTACAGGATTAATGGTTTCATCCGTTCTGCCTGGGTAAATCATTCCTCTCATCGCTCTCAACTCACACACTCACAAACCCAGCACACATCCACAGGGACCCCACACCTTGAAGGACTACGCCACTAACACTCACACACACCCTCATATCTCTGTCAGGCTCATATCCTCTCAAGCTTGTGTCCTCATCTTGCCCATGGCTCCACTCACCACACAAATGTTCCACGCGGTGCCATGTGTCCTGCTCAGGCTCTCTCCAACTGTTCCCATGCAGGAGAACCCTGGCTGAGGGTGTCGTTCACTTGGCAGAGCTCCCAAAGTACAGAAAGTTAGTGCATGGCAGCAAAGTCAAATAGCAGCAGAGAGAGCACTCATATTTGCGTAGAGGGAGGGATGATGTGGTGTAGGATCCTCACCACCGACCTCACCATCACTACAGGCACGGTCCATGTCCTCACCAATCAGTGTGATGGCACACTCCTCAGAGTGAGTGAGGGGCCTAATGTGGGTGACTCCATCCCTGGTCTGGGACCTCTCCCTGTTGATGTGAGCAGGCTTCTCCTGCATGGGAACAGTTGGAGAGAGCCTGAGCAGGACACATGGCACTGCTTGGAACATTTGTGTGGTGAGTGGAGCCATGGGCAAGATGAGGACACAAGCTTGAGAGGATATGAGCCTGACAGAGATATGAGGGTGTGTGTGAGTGTTAGTGATGTAGTCCTTCGAGGTGTGGGATCCCTGTGGATGTGTGCTGGGTTTGTGAGTGTGTGAGTTGAGAGTGATGAGAAGGGTGATTTACCCAGGCGGAACGGATGAAACCATTCATCCTGTAGCAGCACTGGGTGGCTGTCCTCTTTTGCAGGGGATTGGCTCCGACCACTGCTGCCACCGCCTCCCATGCTGGTTGGTGATGTCGTTGCCCCTCCTGAGGCCAGAGTGGGGGTAGACGATATCACAGCGGGCCTCCAAGGCATCCAAAAGGCGCTTGAGGGATGCGTCACTGAACCAGGGGGCTGCAGTCCTTTTGCCTTTCAGGGCCATCCTGTCTTCTGTGCAGTAATCGTGGGCTGGGAGCACTGAGCGGTGTGCATGCAGCTGGACATTAATTGTGGCGCCTGGCATGACGATGTGGCGAGGTGATGGTGTGGCAGGCGATTGGGAACCTACCCACCATCGAAGCAGCGTGTTTCCTGGGAAAGCATAAATAATGCGGTGGGTTTGGGACATCATTGCTCCTGTGTTTAGTGCTAATCTGGGGCGATTCTGCTCAATGTGTTGAATGTGACAGATGACTTGCAGAAGCGGAGCAGAGGAGGAAAACAGGAGTCTTGTGAGTGACAGGATATCGATCCTACCCATTGCAGGCTGTTAAGCAATTTACACCAGGTGGCATGCATGCTTATGGAGAGAGAAAACAAAATGCCACACGACGGATTTGTTCCCCAGAGTCTGATCCCTGTGATTCAGGTAACTGGCTGCTGCCAACTGCACCTTCCCCCAGTTGTACAGGCTCTGCAATTTATCATAGTTGGCTTACACAGCTGCTCCCCTTGCATTATAGGAAAGAGTTGCTGCCAGATTGGGAAATTTGCAAATGCAACTTTAGAGCCGCTCTGGCTGAGCAAATGTCCTCTCTGTGCTGTTGTTCTGCTGAATTTATAAATGTAAACAAGGGGGATCCAGCACAGCGGGAAACTGGAGGGTGGGGAGATTTTTCCAGATACTTCACATGCTAAAGAGCACCCGAGGTGGCCAAGTTGGGGTCTTAAGATATATTTCCAAGTCACAATGGTGAGTGGCTTGGAGGGGAACTTCCAGGTGGTGGTGTTCCCATGTATCTGTTGCCCTTGCGGTCGTGGGTTTGGAAGGTGCTGTCTAAGGAGGCTTGGCGAGTTCCTGCAGTGCATCTTGTAGATGGCTCACACTGCTTCCACAGTGCATCGGTGGTGGAGGGAGTGACAGTTTGTGGATGGGGTGCCAATCAAATAGGCTGGTTTGTCCTGGATATTGTAAAGCTTTTTGAGTGTTGTTAGAGCTACACTCATCTAGACAAGTGGAGAGTATTCCATCACACTCGTGGCTTGTGCCTTGTAGATGGTGGACAGGCTTTGGGGAGTCAGGAGATTAATTACTCATTGCAGGATTCCTAGTCTCTGACCTGCTGTTGTAGCCACAGTATTTATGTGGCTAGTCCAGTTCAGTTTCTGGTCAGTCATAACCTCCAGGATATTGATATTGAAGGATTCAGTGATGGTAATGCCATTGAGTGTCCAGAGGCAATAGTTAGATTCTCTCTCGTTGAAGATGGTCATTGTCTGGCAATTGTGTGGTGCAAATATAACTTGCCACTCATCAGCCCAAGCCTGGATATTGTCCAGGTCTTGCTGCATTTGGACATCGACTGCTTCAGTATCTGAGGAGTAGTGAATGGTGTTGAACATTGTGCAATCATCATCGAACAGCCCCACTTCTGACCTTATGAGAAAGGTCATTGATGAAGCAGCTGAAGATGGTTGGGCTAGGACACTACCCTGAGGAACTCTGCAGTGATGCCCTGGGACTGAAATGATTGACCTCCAATAACCACAACAATCTTCCTTCGTGCTAGGTATGACTCCAGCCAGCAGAGAGTTTTCCCCCTGATACCCACTGACTCCAGTTTTGCTGGGTCTCCTTGATGCCACAGTCAAATGCTGCCTTGATGTCATTTCACATCTGGAATTCAGCTCTTTTGACCATGTTTGAACCAAGGCTGTAATGACGTCAGGAGCTGAGTGGCCCTGGCAGAACCCAAACTGGGCATCAGTAAGTAGGTTATTGCTAAGCAAGTGATGCTTAATAGCACTGTTGATGATTCCTTCCATCATCTTACTGATGATTGAGAGTAGACTGATGGGGCGATAATTGGCCGGGTTGGATTGTCCAGTTCTTTGTGTACAGGACATACCTGGGCAATTATCCACATCGTCAGGTAGATGCTAGTGATGTAGCTGTACTGGAGTAGATTGGCTAGGGGCACGGCACGTTCTAGAGCACAAGACTTCAGTACTATTACCGGAATATTGTCAGGGCCCATAGCCTTTTCAGTATCCACTGTCCTCAGCCACTTCTTGATAACACGTGGAGTGAATCGAATTTGCAGAAGACTAGCATCTGTGGATCTGCTTGGCACTTCTGGCTGAAGATTTTTGCAAATGCTTCAGTCTTATCTTTTGTACTGATGAGCTGGGCACCCCCAACATTGAGGATGGGGATATTTGTGGAGCCTCCTCCTCCAGTGAGTTGTTTAATTGTTCACCACCATGCATGACTGGCTGTGGCAGGACTGCAGAGCTTATATTTGATCCATTGGCTGTGAAATCGCTAAGCTCTGTCTATCGTTTGCCGCTTATGCTGTTTGGCACGCAAGTAGTCCTGTGCTGTAAATTCAACAGGTTGACACTTCATTTTTAGGTGTGTCTGGTGCTGCTCCTGGCATGCCCTCCTGCACTCTTCATTGAACCATGTGCCAATTAATCTTGTGAATGTGGGTCAGCTATTATGCCACTCCACCTGAGAGTGGCCCAGAGGACACTGCCACTTCATCCTTAGGATAATCTTTGACTTCTATGCAACCCACCTAAGAGGTCTTGATGAAAGGGAGGTTGCACTATGGTTTCCTCTCAGGGATTCAGGTATTTAATTATCCAAGCATGAGTAAAAATACTGTTTTGGATAAATTTCTCTTTGAAAATGTTTGCCAATAACTTATCACAAAATTACAAATTTTCGATGCTGCAGTGATTCGTGTGATATTACTTGAAAAATATTATAACACTTAGTTAATCTTGGGTGGTGACAACTGCTTGATTTGCTTTTTAATTGGTTCCCATTGCAGTTATTGTTGTTTACTGTAAAGCTTTTTTTGGAATAAAAGTTATACCTGTGTCTGCATCTCTCCCTTTTTCCGAGATTCTACTCTTTTCCACATTTCCATTTAAAAAACAACAGATCTGTCCCATTGAGGGAGGACAGACAGACATGTACCTTTTGTACGGTTTCTAGAATCTTCCACCTCATCTGACTGTATAATCTTGTGGCACCTGCCTTCAGTCGCATAATAATACATGGTGCTCACATTTCTCTAATTTGTCAAAACCATTAATTTTTCACCCGAACATGCTTCATTCCGAGGAAGACAGTGACATTGTTGTGCTGACAAGAATTGTTTTCTGAAACATTACCACTCAGGCATCTGTGAACGAATGACTGGTTTGCCATTAAAATTGTTCCGAGTAGAGAAGTGTTGTGAAATTCATTACACTCAGAATATCGGCCAAAAAATACAGCTTTCCACCAAAAATCCAATCGCATTCCTGCCAGAAATCTGGCGTTAAATTTACTGACACCCCCACTCATGCTGTCACTGCAATTTATTTACTTTGTCACATCATGTCATAATGTGCAGCATTTGACTTGATAGAAGGGAACTAACATAAATTTTGGTAATAAAATCCAAGCTACAGGTTTGGAGTTTTGTACTTGAGCTTTTTAATAAAGGAAATGCCTCCCGGGTCAGCCGCGTGTAAAATCACACTGTCAATAGCTGCTGTTACCAATTTGCTAATAGATAAGGAATGCTTGCTTTTTTTGTCCCCTGGCTCCATGGTCCAGCAGGGTGTGAGACAGGTAAAGCTCTCTGTTGCACCATTGATTGACATGCAAGATTTGTTCATTGCACGAAATGAGGAGCATACATTCAGATAAGCTCATAGAAAGCCAAGAATCCTTGCCCAATTCTTGGCCTACATTTGGCAGCTCTGACTACTGATGAAATGGAGATTAAGAAATAATTTGGCTTTAAGCAGGTTGGGCCAGCACTGCATAGTCAAATCTGCAGTGCTATCCCTGTAATCTCTTCCACATGCAAGATTTCTGCGCTCTTCTAACTCTGGCCTCTTGAACATCCTTGATTTTAATTGCATCACCAATTGGTGGCCATACCTTTATTGCTTATGCCCTAAGCTGTGGAGTACCCTCTCTATATCTTTCTGTCCCTTTATGTTGCTTTCCTCCTTTAGGACACTCCTTAAAACCTACATCTTTGACCGAGATTTTGGATAACCTACTTAATAGCTTTTTATGTGACTCTGTGTCATATTTTGTTTCACAATGCTCCTGTGAACTGCCTTGGGATATTTCTTTACTTTAAAGGTAGTATATAAACTTACATTGTTGTTGTTGAATATATGTGAGATGTGGTAAATGAGCCTAAACTGAGAATTTTTAGGAATAGGAAAAGGCCTTTAGGCACAAATCCTTGGCGATAGATCCATCTCACCCTATTAATCTCTCTCCAAAGAAGTATCTAGTTGTCTTTTGAATTCATTAATATCATCTGCTTCCTGGGCCTTCCCTGTTTGTATTCCACAACACTTTCATTCCTTAGAACATAAGAAATAGCAGCAGGTTTAGGCCATACAGCTTCACAAGCCTGCTCAATATGATTATGGCTAACCTTCTGTGTCAACCTCACTTTCCCATCCAGTCTCCATACCCCTTGATTCCCTGAGAGACCAAGGGCGGAGTCTTGTTGAGGTATTGTGGGTCTCACCTGCTGGCTGGAGAGCCAGCGAGAGGCGCGCACTGCCTCTTTAGGGGAAGGCCCACTGAACCACATACCAATCAGGCAGTGGCGAGGCCAGCCGTGGGCCTTCTCCTGGAATCAAGACCCTGGAGTCATGTTTTTATAATTATATAAAGGCACCATTCACTGATAAGGGATTGGGTAAACACGTTGTTGGTTCATTTACTGAGAATGGGCACATGAGAACATATATACATGGATAGAAAGCTTGATCACATCAGTAGCAGGGCTGTATCTGCTGTGTTCTGCTCACAGACCAAAGTGAAAGTGAGGCTGGATCACAAGGCACATATCCATTCTCATGATAGCATGCTCTAATCCCTTAAAGGCATATTTCAACACCTGGGGCCGGAAGTCTCGCCTACTGAGAGCTGCCAGCCAATCAGAGGTTGGCAGCTCTTGAGCTCAGCAGCACCACTGGGGAGGCTGTAGCTGCTGCCGGATGGAAAGGCACCAGAGTCCCAGGATTGCAGAGTGAACCTGGTCATTGATAACTAATGTGGTGGGTGGAGTGGGGGGTAGAATTTTACGTGTTGGGAGTTGTGGGGAGTAGGGTACAGGGGGGTGGGAAATAATGGAAAGGAGATAGCTCTTAGCGGGCTCCCCCTTCCCTATATCTAGTCCCTCAATCAGGCACTGAGTGCCTTTGATCAAGGGAATCCCCTTCACCCTGCCGGTGGTGACAAGATGGCTGCACAGTTTTACCTGTCGTGAAGGCCACATGGCATCAGTACCACCTGGAGCTGGGCTAGTACCATCAGCAGCAGGATGAAGACCTTAAGTGGTCATTAACTGAGACACAGAGGGAGTAGATAACTCCAAAGATTCACAACCCATCGATTGAAGAAATTTCTCCTCATCTCAGTCCTAAATGACCAACCTCTTATCCTGAGACTGTGCCCCCGTGTTCTAGATTTTCTAGTGAGGGAAAAAAAAACCTTTCAGCGCCTGAACTGCAAGCCCCTTGAGAATCTTGTTTGTTTCAATGAGATCACCTTGGGTGAAGAAGACCCACTAAACATTCCTGCTTACTAGTAGCTTCTTAATTTTTGACTCAAATCATTTAGTTAGATCACCATTTTTCCAAAGAAAATAAACCCAGCGTCCTTAACATTTTCTCAAAATTCAAATCCCTGATATCCAGGATGATCTCTGTTGCTCATTTTTTGCACTCTGTCCCTATAATATCCTTTCCATCATTAGGTGACCAGAGGGGCACATGACAGTTTCAGTCAATCTGACTGGCATTCAGATGTGACACAGTGCACATCTGCAACAGCTTGTCCTGCCAGTCCTAAATGGGGGTGCTCCAAGATCCCAGCCTTAATCCCTCTTTTTCCCTCATCCACGTGGTGTCCTTAGTGACACAATGTGGTGCCAGCCTATTTGTACTTACCATAACCGCCAAAAATATAGTCGCAGAATCTAATTATATCTGATTGAGAGGATCAATCTGAAGTTGTTTGAGAAATTATTAAATATTCAGTGAGGAAGGATCTTTTATCCTCAATGTTTGTTTCACCTTTTTCATTCTGGGATTACTGGGTGAGGGCAGCTGAAAGATATCCATGCTCTTGGACCTGACTGAGGTGCCATGTGCTTCAATGTCTTTTGGGTGCTGTGGGATCTGAATCACCGACAGGTGCTGTAAATGGAGAAACATCTTCAAACTGAAGAGTGAAGAACCAAGTTAAATAGAGCTGCAAGAACCAATGGCTGTATTGTTATCATTGAGAATTGTCGGAGATCTAGGCAGCAATATAGTACCACGTGTATGTGTCTGTATAGATCTGTAACTAGGATTCAGTTCAGGCACATGTAGAAATTGAAATCCAGACTCTTCAGAGGAAATCTAACCTCATATAATTTGAACATTGGTTTTCTTTTAAATTATCTGCTGTAATAAAAATGCAGAATAATTTCCTCATTCAAACATCCTCAGCTGATCAGGGATTTGCAGGATCGGTTTAAGTAGAAAAAACTCATTTCCAGTGTGTTTCTGACCTGAATCCTGATTTTCTTGCTGTATTTGCAAACTAAACAGATGGTTTATACTAAACCCTTTGTACAGGCTGGCTGAGAGACTTTGTGCAAAACCTAAGCTGTAACATTACATTAGAACATTGACCTTACCCCGTAGAAGTCACCTTCTTAGCACTCCACTGATGAAATGAAATAATTTTTCAGTTTAAGACTCTGCTTGGGATGAGTGTGGATTTCCATTGGATCCTCAGGGTCTCTGATAGAGAATGCTAATAAATTCTGCTTGGCATTGTTTTGGGAGTGCACCACATTCTGTTGCATACTTGGGAGGGAGCCACAGTGAATATCTGATGGATCATGAGGGACATAAGAGGGAGGCCTTGTTTAGGGAAGAATATTGATGGCTCACAAAGAGATTCAGGACAGTTTTGCCATTTATCGGCTGATGTTAACAGGGTGGAAATGGAGTTGGTAACTTCACTGCCCTGTTAAGTGGCCTGTGAAAATGTAATGGTCACTGTTTGCAAAGAGGTCTACTGCAGGATGCCCAAATGCCTGTTTCAGGTAGTAGATCATTTCAATATGGCATCACTTGTGCCATAGAATGCAAGCAGCAGAGTTTTGGCTGAGTTGAAATTTATCTGGGATGGCTAACAAGGAAGGCATCTGCTAAAAGCCTGTCATATCCCTATCATACTCCAGTCCTGATAAAACAGCATCAGCCTGAAATGTTAAAGTTGGGTTTTACTTTCACCCCCCAACTAAAGCTGGGATTGGAGATGGGTTGGCACTAAAATTAGCACTGATGCCCTGTGTGCCAGTTTCCTGGCTCCATCCCAGCTCTGGGCTATTTTCCCAGAGGTTGGATGGGAGTGCAGCAGGGCTACCTGACTGTTGGCAGCAGGTAGCCAATCTGGCTTATTAAGTGCCACTGAAAGCCAATTAAAGGAGACTGACTGGGATTTTCCAGTTCTCCAGTCAGGCTTAGAGGCCCTATTTGTTTCAGTGCAGGAGCAGGCACAGGTTAGCTTGTGGACGGGATTCCATGCCTCCACAGTGGTAGTCTGGTTACAAAAGCCATTTTTCATTTAAACTTTATGACAGAGTACAGAAGCCCCCAGGGAAAATGTTACCCTCTGTTTCTCTGTCCACAGATGCTGTCTGGCTTGTTTTGTATTTCCAGCATTTTCTGTGTTTACTTCAGATTCCTAGCATCTGCAGTATTTTATTTTTTAAAATTGAGGCAAAGAAATGGTTGATGCTGGAGCGGAATAAAAACATTGATGTGGGTTTCACTGGTAGTGGGGGGGTGGGGTGGTGAAGTGATGACGAAGACAGATGTACATGCAAATGGATATATCTTGCTAGTGATTGGAATTTGGAGTTTAAACTAATTTTTAGGTCTAACAGACAGTAGGGCTGCATAGCTTGGGTTCATTCTGAGCACACAGCCAGACAGATGGAAGAAGTCAAACAGGGTTGCTTTAGTTTGTCTCATGTTGAGTTGGAGAAAGTTTATGCTTATCCTGAACTTGATGTATGGCAGGCACTTGGGCAGCACATTGGTAATTGAGGAATCAGGATGGAGAAGTGGAGCTGGGTGTCACAGCATACATAACTTGGTTGAATCACATCTACGGATTATGACACTAAGGACACCATGTGGATGAGGGAAAAGAAGGGATTAAGGCTGGGATCTTGGAGCACTCCCATTTAGGACTGGCAGGACAAGATGTTTCAGATGTGCTGACTACTTTGGACTGGAAAGGCAAGAGGAATACACAGGAATAATCTATTCTGTTAAACGTTACTGGAAAGGTAAAGCTGGTCATGGTGGTGAACATGCCAAAGTTAAAATCATAACGAATGTTGATTTGTCTGACTGTGGTGGGCTTCACTATTTGAGGGTGGGTATAGATGATTGTACTCTTTCAACATTCTGATGAGATTAGACAAGGCCATCTCCAAGCTCTGTTCCCTAGCTACTGACTCCATCCATCTCCCTGGCAATAGTCTGAGGTTAAACCAGTCTGTTTGCAACCTTGATGTCACATTTGAGCCCAAGATGAGATCCTGATCTCCTATTTGCTCTATCATTAATACTGCCTATTTCCACCTCCATAACATCAATTGACTTTGTCCCATCTCAGCTCATCATGTGCTGAAACCCTCATTCATGCCTTGTTACCTTCGGACTGGACTATTCCAATGCACTCCTAGCTGGTGTCCCACATTCTATCTTCTGTAAACTTGAGGTCATCCAAAACTCTGCTGCCCGTGTCTTAACTCGCACCAAGTCCCATTCCCCTATCACCCCTACACTGACTGATCTACCTTGGCTCCTGGTCAAGCAACATCTTGATTTTAAAGTTCTCATCCTTGTTTCAAATCCCTCCATGGTCTCGACTCCCCCTATCTCTGCAATCTCCTCAACCTCACAACCCTCCAAGAGTTCATCTAATTCTGGCCTCTTGAAGGTCCTGGATTTTAATTGGCTCCACCAATGATGGCTGTGCCTTCAGTGCAGGCCCTAAGCTCTGGAATATACTCCCTCCACCTCTCTACCTTGCTATCCTTCTTTAAGATGCTCCTTAAAAGCTCCCTCTTTGGCCAAGCTATTGCTCACCTGGCCAGATATCTCCTTATGTATCTCAGTGTCATATGTTGTTTTATAAAGCTCCTGTGAAGCACCTTGGAATGTTTAATGTTTGAAAGCTGTGACTAGAAAATTAGAAAATGTAAATCAGACAACAAAGACTAATTTTTAAAACAGCAGCCCATTTTTGTTTGTTTCCAAGATTAGACATATTAATTCAGCAAAGCAGAATGCAGCAAAGCAAATCTTATAACTCCTTTTCCCCTTCCCTCTCCAAATTTGCCAAAGGTGATTGGTTTGAACAGTGGAATTTGCATGTCCCCAGTGAAAACTGCTGGAAGGAGTAACACTGAGGGATGAGGAGGAAGAAGCAGGGGCTACAACACCGTACAATCATACAATAATACAGCACTGAAGTGGGCCTTTCAGCCCCTTGAATCTGCACTGGCTCTTTTGAAGAGAAGTCCAGCCCCACTCCCCCACTCTTTTCCCATACCCCTACAATTTTTCTCCTGAAAGTATTTATCCAATCTGCATTTAAAGGTTACCATTGAAAGTGTATCCATCACCCCATCACGCAGTGCATTCCCAATCCTAACCACATCTTACATAAAAATGTTTTTCTTCAGGTTGTCTCTGGTCCTTTTTCCAATCACCTTTATCCTGGCCCCTTTAATGACCCTAACCCTTCATAAGTTTACACACACCTATCAAATCTTCCCTAAGTCTTCTTTGCTCTAAGGAGAAGCAAGGTTTCAAATTCTATTAAATGGAGTGTATAGGACACATTACAATGAGTCCTGTCTGCTCTCTTGTCCGTGGCAGAGATGCTTAATGGAAGCCTAGGGCCATCAGCAACAGGACAGGGTGATAAGTATCTAAAATCTTCCTTTGCATTCAAAACCTGTTGTTGCTGCTGTTTTGGATTATCCAACCACATTTCTCGTGCAGGGCTTTGTTTAAGTAACAGTATTGCTTTAGACAAAATTTCCCCCCGCCACCACCCCCCACACCCTCCAATGGATAAACCTGCTGTGGGCCTTCTGTGTAAGCTTTTACTGTTACTCCCTCCTGCTTTTCTGTCTTCTTTATAACACATGATTGAGCTGCACCAATCTGTGAACTCTTGCACTCTTCTAAATCTATCTTTCTCCTTTTTGTCTAGTTTGACTTTCAGTTCGACTTGCATCCTCCTGCAAGAGTAATGTTGAAGCTCGCTTGAAACTGCTAATTTTGTCAAAATTTTCTGGATATTTTGATGTTAGGTCATGAAGTACTTGCGATGTCTGACTAATTCCATGGATTGTTACTAGTGTGAGGTCACAACATGCTGGTGAACCTGAAATAATTGGGCCTTTAGTTTCCATGATGTAGAACATCTGTGACACCCAATAGGATTGATTGTACTTGCACTCCAGGACTATGGATCCTGCACATGGAATTAGTGAACCATTGGACGCCATAAATTTCACAGCAGTAGGCTTTGCCATGGCCTTCCGTTTCTGTGGATACATACCTTTTAGAATTCACAGAGGTAGTATGCTGGCACTCCCCCTGTGTCAATCTTGGCCAATAACGAATAATTACCAATTTTCTTAGGACAGACAATTTGAATCTTGGCAAACACTTCAGATGGTGTGATGACATTCATGTTTTCCATGAGATTGATGGTGTGAAACGTGTGCACACTCTTCCCTCGTCATGCACATCATCGTCATTTTCTGGTTTGTTAATCACCTCATGTATATGTTTCTGACGGGATACCAGACGGTTGTTCTTAATGCTTGAAGTTATCCGTTGTGTATGATCTGTTTGGATCAGCGCACAGCTCTTTGTAGTTGCATCAGCCTTTGGTTTAGTGCACTACCAATGGACCTTTTGGCTACATGCTTTGCAGAACTGCTCAAAAGCTGGGCGTTTTCTTGGTGCACATCTTCCACTTGTCTTGCTGGGTTTGAGTGCTCTAGTGAGTGTGTTAACAATTGGGGTTTTACTTAGGACCTGTAAGCTTTGTCGACCTGCGAGGATTGCCGTGTGCTTACGTCCATCCTTGAGTAGCTCTGCGATGTTTGTTTAGCAGACCTTTCTGCAATGCTTCCATGGGAGTGGATGCAATCACCAACTCAACAATTCTATCTGTTAGCTCTGCATCTGAAAAATCACAGTACGTACCCTTTCCTCTGCATCTGCTGACAAAGTGGTCTATGGATTCTGTAGGCTGTTGTTAAAATTATATGAACTCTAGTTGATGAATAAGGAATTTTAACCTCATTCTGAACCAGTCTTCCAATATAGTCCATATCTTTTGGGGATCCTTTACCCTTCGTTTAATCTTGATGTATTCAGCCTGTGTAGATCTTCATTCCCAATTGCTAGACGAGCTTTTATGGCTTGCTTGTCTGGTTCAGATACTCCTGAATCAATAAACCATAGCTCTGTACGCTATTTAAACATTTTGAATTTGGATATAGGTCAGCTGTATCCTAATTCAAACTGGGAAATTTTGTGCACATTCTGATAATACTGCTTTGACATTCCTGCTTTTGCAGTACCTGGGATGAGTGTACCATGGAGTAATGGCATCTTTGCTTTTCTTCAATTTATCATTCAGCAACTCCTGAAGCCACCCAATATAATCAAAACCTTCTTGGTACGATTTTTATGATGGTTTTTTTTGTTTGACTCTCCCTTGTTTGCTGTTGATCCGGACCACATCATGATCTCTCGTCTTTCCTGACTGAGCTAACCCAGTGCTGCTCCTCTGGACGAGCTGTCCCACTCACAGAACTGACAGGCTCTGCTCGACAGTCTCACCATGAGGAATCGACCTGCTTACTAGTCCTTCATTTGAGCACTAGCTCGGCACTGCGTCTCCAAAGCTTTTCTTTGCAGTCACCCCACTGCATTCTCAGCACTGTCCAACACTGCACCTTCATTGTGGTCTGAACAAAATGTCAAGGGTTTTCTCATGCCATGTAACATGATCTAAGGCTGTTCACCATGTCGTACCTGTACTTAATCTTGCTGTTACCTGTCTTACAACCGCTGATCACATGTCATGTTATTATAATGATATAATGTCTTCGGCTTATTTACTGTACAAGACATAAGGCACCAATCACTCGCAAGGGATTGGGAAAACATGTAGTGGGTTCATTTATTAGAACTAGCCTCATGAGAACAGTTATACAAAGGTATAAAGCTTGAAGGCATCAGAGCTGTGTGTGTACTCTGCTCAAAGCAAAAGTGAAACTGGGAATGCATCACATGATATATTTTCCTTCTAGTGATGTCATGCTGATATCCCTTAAAGGCATATTACAACAACATTAAGAATTTTCAAACATCTATGTCAGTGTATGTGTGTTTTTTGTGTCCATGTATGCAGTTCTTTCTATTAACATGTATGAGGGTGTCTCTTGCAGGGCCTGAGAATGTCCTTCCATCAATATGTGTTAAAATCACTTTATTGATGAGGATCTCCAGAGTGCAGTGTTGTTAAGGGGATGAAGGTTTTTCTATCAGTGTAAGTTGACGTTGATGATTTGCAGCTGGGTTCTTTGCGTGTTGGAAGGTCTATTGATTTATATGTCCGAGGCCTCGCTCAATGCAGTTCTCTACATCAGCACACAGGGTGTGTGAATCTTTCTGTTGGTTGACACGTGGTTCTCTTGAAGGGGATGTGTGATTTGCTCTCTCGGCATGTGTAAGGACCATTTTCCTGGTTTCATGGCTGTGTCTCTATGATATGATCCTGATCACAGAGCACAAGCAAGCTGCTCAACCAGACAGGAGTCAGACATTCACAGAGGCTATGTGAAGATCTATGGAGTGTCCTCACTGCATGTCTTCATCATCCTCCTGCAATCAGGTGACTATTAGGGCCTCCACTGTCTTTCCATGACAGGAGCATTATCACAGAGGGTATGTGTGTTGCCATAAGCCAATGTTCATAGTTGCAGCTTGAGGATCTTGTGGTGCCTCCTCACTGCATGCCGTCAATATCCTCCACAAATCAAGCAGCTATGAAGGCCTCCTGAGCGTGCCTGACTTGTCTGGCTAGTGCGAGGGCCTCATCGCCGTTATCGTCGCCTTCGAGGACCTCCTCAGCATCATCACTGTCAACACCCTCCTCATCGGAGGAGACCTCCAGCTCCTGGATCTCCTCCTCAGCCAGCTCCTCTCTCCGTTACAGAGCCAGGTTGTAAAGGGCACAGCAGACAATGACGATGTGTGACACTCTCCGTGGACTATATTTCAGGGCTCCACCAGACCATTCCAGGCACTGGAACCTCATTATCAGCGTACCGATGATTTGCTCCACCAAGCTGTGGCATGAGCCTCGTGACACCTTCGCTCTGCTGCACTCTGAGGCCGCCACATGGGTGTCATCAGCCACATCCTCTGCGGGTAGCCCTTGTCCCTGAGGAGCCAACCCTGCAGCCTTTGTGGACCCTTGAAGATGTCAGGGATTTATGACCGACTGAAAATGTTGGGGTTGTGCACACTCCCTAGAAACTGTGCACAGATCTGCAGGATGTGTTTGTGGTGGTTGCACACCAGCTGAACACTCAGATAATGGAATCCCTTGCAATTAACATAGTTAACCATATGTTGCGACAGAGATCTGAGTGCCACGTGAGTGCAGTCAATGGCACCCTGCATCTTGTCTCCGAGATCTGAGATCTGGGCAAATCCAACCGCTCCAGCTTCTTGGCTTTCCTGGTCCCGGGCAAAATGCACAAACTTGTATGCCCTCGCGAAGGTGGCATCCATGACCTCATGGATGTATTTGTGGATATAGGCTTGTAATATCCCACAGAGGTCACCTCTGGAGCCCTGAAAGCTGCCATTGGTGTAGAAATTGAGCGCTGCATTCACCTTCACGGCCACCGGCAGTGGATGCCCTCCATGCCCATGTGGCGCCAAATCCTGAGTAGCAGGCAGATGGGACTGACCAGTTCCCTAGACATGTGCAGTCTTTGGCAATTGTTCTTGGTCATCTGCAGGTATGAAAGGCGGCATCTACAGACTCTGGGTCTAACTAGGCGATGACCAGCGACAGCTCACTGTGACTCTTCGGCAGCCCGTGCAGGTGTCCCAGCTCCCCCTTCTTCTAGAGGGTGCTGCTCCTCCCTCAGTCACTCTGTTCTCTATCGTCCCCATTCCCTGTACGCCATGAGGCATACAGCTAGTTCACCAGGCTCCATGGTCCTGATGTACTCTTCCTGCAGGATGAAAGAGAAAGACATGTGGGTTAGCTTGGGTGTACTAAGAACCTGTCTTGGTTAAGTTTGAAGGCTCCTTAATGCATCCCAGAGAGTGCTGTCCACCACTTGGATGGCCAGAGTTTAGTGCACTGCATGGCTGCCCAAAACCCTGCTTTTCTCTGCCGCACTGCATCCGACTGATTGGTGGCAGCTTTGCCCATTGGACTGCATGCTGTGCTCTCAGCTCAGACACAGGCATTCTCCTAACCCACACTGCAAGGCTGCACTGTTAGCTTAAACCATGGGGGAGACTGGTCCAAGCTGGGATGATGACATTGCGCCTCCACCAGTGACTGCTCCATGGCCAGCTTTAGCAAGGACGTTGTGCAACATGCCAGTCATCCAATTGTTCTGCAGTCCATTAAAATCTCATTAGTTTGCAGTCTGTGCCTGAGGGGTGAAAAGCTCTGGAGCACTTGGTGGCACTTTCATGCCTCTGCATTGCTTAAGTGGGCAGATAAGCTAGAGGCCCGACTCCAATCATAACAATGTGGCTATGCCTGAACTTTCTCAGCTGCAGAGGAGTGGTCACTTTATACTAAATGTCCCTAATGGCTGGATGTTTCCCTCGCCCAAACCCCTCACCCCACATGTGCTTGTGCGCTACCTTCAACCGCAGGGCAGCCTTTACCCCCACCGCACCAAAATCGCCTCAACCACAGGGCAGCCTTTACCCCCACCGCACCAAAATCACCTCAACCACAGGGCAGTCTTTGCACCCCATCCTCTATGCACCTCATTCTTGAAGTTCAACGGGCGTCTCTTGCGAGCACTCACCTCCGAGTTTCCCTCAAAGTGCAGCCCGCCAAGTGCACGCCTTTTATATGCAGTTGCAAAGCACATTGGCGTAGTGGGCGGACAATCCAGCGGGTTGGATGAGCCCGGAGAGCTGGCCTTATAATGATATGCTGCTTTATTACAATGAGGTTCTTGACGTTAGACGGTGGGCTGAGTGGACGAAAACAAGCTGATTACACAAAATCGTGAAACCTTCTCGCCATAATGTCCGCTCATGCCACCGAACACGTCTGACACCAGTGGGCAATGATAATTCTGCCGTGTGTGATTTATATTTTAAAGCAGCCTCAGTGTAAACCGCCATTCAGTTCCTAGTCTCAAACTGCTTTTTATTGGGTTTAATAACTTGTTGATTAAATATTAACTGATTAGGTTTGTTGTGACTGCTGAGTGGCTCAGTTTAAACCCAGGGTACTCTTTACATTTTAACACAGATTATAGTGATTAGTGCCGGAACTATGACATGAATAAAGTGCCCAGCTTGCTTCTCCCCCTGTCCTCACACTACTCATCTCATGGATCTTGGTCCCTCGCTCCTGGCAGGCATCGCGAAAACAACG
The DNA here is from genome assembly GCF_964194155.1 of Cetorhinus maximus. Lineage (NCBI taxonomy): Eukaryota > Metazoa > Chordata > Chondrichthyes > Lamniformes > Cetorhinidae > Cetorhinus > Cetorhinus maximus. The sequence continues at coordinate 101,828,726 of NC_135890.1, forward strand.
TGCATCAGAACCCAAATTCCCACATTGGCACACAAACATTGGCTTTAATAGTGCCAGGCCTTACTGCAGACTGGCACAAGACCCTTTACCTTTTCATTCTTTTCCTACTTTTTCTCATTTTCTACCAGTTTCCCCCATCCCTGGGCCCTGATTCTTGCTGACTATGGTCCTGTGGGCTTTGTCTGCCATTCTGTCCTTCGCTTATATAATTAGTATTTTCCTGTCAGTGCAGGAAATCATCCCAGATTTGTACAAAGCGCCATAGCGGATGGGAAAAAGGGCAATTTACTCACCACCGCAATGGAGTCTTTTCGCGCCGTATCGTCACAATCCCGGCGCGTCTTACCTCATTACTATTGCATTCCCGGGAAACACGCTGGGCGAGGAAGCCTCTGCTTCACCAACCCCACCATTACCTCAGGACTTCAGTAATCCAGGCGCCATATTTAAAGGTGCCCCTGTGCAGAGCTAGAACTCGCTTAGGCATCGGAAGCTGCTGCAAAGTCATGGCTGCCAACGGAAGAAAACGTGCTGCCCCCAAATTTAGTGGTGCCTCCCTCGGGTGCCTACTGGACGCTGTGAAGGCCCACGTGAAGTCCTCTACCCCTACTCTGGAATAAGACTAGAAAACAAGGTCACTAATCTAGTATGGGAGGCAGTGAGAGCAGTGGTCAGCAACAACGCCCTGCAAAAGAGGACAGCTATCCAGTGCCGAAAGAGGATGAATGATTTTCTCTGTTCCACCAGGGGAAGTCACTCTTCTCATCACTCTCAACTCACACACTCACAACCCATCACACATCCACAGGGATCTCACTTACTGTCAGTTCAAGGGACATCACCATTCACTCTCTCACACACACCTTCATCTGCCCTGTGGACCATGTCCTCACCCTATCCATGGCACCACTCACCACCCACACATGCCAGGCGTCCTTATCATCTGGCCTGGCTGGTGTCCTGCTTACACTGCCTCCATCTGTATTCATGCAGGACAAGCTAGCACACAACAAAAGGGAGAGGTCACAGGCTGGTGGAGGAACGCATGACATCAAGGTCCTCACAGATTTTGAAAGTAGAGTTAACCAGCTGGCTGGCGAGGATCTAGACCATCCCTGTGCTGACGATGAGGTTGGCGATGCTCTACCAAGTGAGGAGTGCAGTGCAACATCCATCAGACAACCATGTGAGTGAGTTCCCCTGTTCTGCAGTCCTCTGCCATGCATTAATTATCTCTCCTTGCTTTTGCAACACATCTGGGAAGCAGCCAAGGTTGTCCACGATCCAAGTCCTCGGCTCAAACTCCGAGGACACCTCGGAAAAAGAATCTGATGATACCCTAATTGAAAATCCTCATAGCACTCATCCAAATCCTCTGCCAGTGCTGAGACATACCTCAGTGGGACCAAGTTCTACAGTAGCCTCGGGGCCACAATCTGGTGAGCACATAGCACTGTCTGATCTGCAGTAGACAGTGGCAGGGACTTTGCAGGTTTCCACCACTTGTCGGACTGCTGGAGGCCATAAATCTGCTGAGTGTGAGTTAGATGAGGAGCCTCTGGACTCAGTCATACCTCAGTTGCTGGAGCTGCAAAGGCAAACTCGGGAAGGTCAAGAAGGGTTCTCCCCTGCGCTCCTTAGATTGCAGGCACAATGGAGGAGTCCGTCCGCCTTCTGTCTGAGGTGATAACATTGGCATGCCACTGCACCATGGCCAAGACTGGTAAGATGACTACCACCATGGAGACCTTGGTCCAAGACATTAGTCCTGCACTGCTTTGTGGGCTGAACTCCATCACTGAGGCCTTAGTTGGCCTCCAACAGTGTCAACACGAGAGGGGTGCAGGGCAGCTCAATCTCACTTCAGCTCCAGCTCCTTCACCTCAAGCAGTCAGCCAGGAGCCTTTGGGCACCCAAAGGGAGGAGGATCAGCAGGTGCACACCCCGGGGCCATCCACCCAGGTGACTCAGCGATCGTCCGGCCCATCCGAACCCCCCTCTTCCTGTGACCCCAGCAGATCCAGCTCCATAGGCCAAGGAGGGTGCTACTGCCACACAGCAGGATACCGAAAGCAAGCCAGGGCCCTCCACATCTTGACCCTCCAAAGGACGCTCGTCATGGTCATCACAGACAGGGCATTGCAGTCAGCAGGCTGCCTCCACTTCTGCTGTGGATGTTGTGGTAGCAATAAGACGTAGTGGCAGGGTTAGGAAGGTTAAGAAAATGTAATTGCACAGCCTGGGCACGGGTGTTAATCACTTGTAGATAATGTTCACTATTGTCAATAAACTCCCAAGAATTATGTTATGAAGAGCAGTGTTCTTGTCATTCAAATGTGAAACCTTGGTTCCTGCACAAGATAAAGGCAGGTATCTCAGTCCAGAGCCTCTTCCCTGTGCAGTGTGTAACTTTCAGACCAATGTGATGGTCCAGCTTCACACTCACTGGACATGTTAGTGATTCCTGCACCTCGATGGGGCTTGTCATTGCTGCCAGAATGTCGTGGGCAGGAGTCACAGAGTTCCCTCATTCTCTCTGTGTGCTCTCAGTACCTTTGAGGTGGGGTTGGCTCCCATCTCGCCAGCATCTGTGACCAGTGACGCTGTGCTCTTGAAGGGGTCAGGTGTTGAAGGCTGACAAAGTATCAGGTGCATTTAAAGTTTCACAGCTGTGTCTCCTTGATATGACCCTGATCACAGAGTGTAAGCGAGATGCTCTCAGCCAGACAGCAGCCAGATATTCACAGAGGCTATGTGAAGATCAATGGAGTGTCCTCGCTGCATGTCGTCATCATCCTCCTGGAATCTAGCAGCTATTAGGGCCTCCATGACATGAGCCTTAGCACTGAGGATATGTGTGCTGCCATCAACCACACAGGAGTCAAACATTCACAGATGCAACCTGAGGATGTCAGGATAAAAGCAAAATACTGCAGATGCTGGAAATCTGAAACAAAAACAGAAAATGCTGGAAAAACTCAGCAGGTCTGTCAGCGTCAGTGGACAGAGAAACAGAGTTAACGTTTCGAGTCCATATAACCCTTTCTCAAAGCTCTGAAGAAAGGTCATATGGATTTGAAACATTAACTTTGTTTTTTTCTCTCCACAGATGCTGTCAGACCTGCTGAGATTTTCTAGCATTTTCTGTTTTTGTTGCTGAGGATGTCAGGACTGTCCTCACTGTGTCTCGTCATCACCCTCAATGAATCTTGTGGCTATGAGGGTCTCCCAAGCGCGCATCCCGGTGGGATGGTCTCATCGCCAACATCCTTACCTTCGAGGACCTCATCACTGTCACCCCCTTTGACGTCCTCCTCATCAGAGGAGACATGCAGCTCTTCCGTCTCCTCCTCAGCAGGTACTCTCCCTTTTGCAGCGCCAGGTTGTGAAGGGCCCAGCAAGCAACAATGATGCGCGTCACTCTCTAGGGACTGCATTGCAGTGCTCCACTGGACCTGTCGAGGTACCGGAACCTCATTTCCAAAATGCCCATTGTTTGCTCTGCTGAGGCCTGGGTCGTGGCATGAGCCTTATTATACTGTCGCTCTGCTGCAGTCTGAGGCCACCGCACAGGCTCATCAGCCACATCCTCTGTGGGTAGCCCTTGCTCACAAGGAGCCAACCCTGCAGACTCTCTGGGCTCTGGAAGAAGTCAGGGATCTGAGACCTGCGAAGGATGTAGGAGTCATGGATGCTCCCTGGGAATTGTGCGCAGACCTGCAGGTTGTGTTTGTGGTGGTTGCACACCAGCTGAACATTCAGCGAGTTGAAGCCCTTGAAGTTGATGTAATGGACTGCTTGTTACCATAACGACCTAAGCACCATGTGGGGGTACAGTCAATGGCACCCTGCACCTGTGGAAAACCTGAGATCAGCGCAAATCCCAGCGCTTTTGCTTCCTGGCTTTTCTGATCCCAAGCAAAATACGCCTCCGTGACCTCCTGGATACACTTGTGTGGGAGGCTTGCGAGATCCCACACAGGTCATCTGTGGAGCCCTGGAAGGAGCCACTGGCATAAAAATTGAGAACCCCTGTCACTTTCACGGCCACTGACAGTGGATGCCCTCTATGTCCCTGTGGCTCCAAATCCTGCAGCAGGTTACATATGTGACCTACCAGTGCCCGAGACATGCGCAGTCTTTGGGGGCACTGGTTTTTGGTCATCTGCAGGAACGATAGGTGCCATCCATAGGCCCTGGGCTTAGTGAGGCACCTATAAGCCACAGCTCTCAGGACGAGCGCAGCAAGCCCTGCAGCCCCTTCATCTCGAGGGAGGTGCTCCTTTGCTGAGCCAGGTGCCTCCAGCGCTCTGTCCCTCTTCTTCTCTGGTGTCCATAAGCCATGAAGCATACCGCTAAATCACCAGGCTCCATGATCCTGATGTTTTCCTACTGGAGGATCAAAGAAAGAGGTGCGTGGGTTAGCATGGGTGTACTAAGAACTTCTTTTGGTGGCCCGTTCACATATGCCGGAGAGTGCTGGCCACCACTTGGATGGCCAGTGTGTAGTGTGCTCATTGGCTGCCTGAAACCCCATCCACTTCCGCCCCACTCCACCTCACCGATTGGTGGCAGCATCGGCCATTGGACTGCAGGCTGTGCTCTCAGCTCAGGCACAGCCATTCTCCTAACCTACGCTGCAAGGCTGCGCTGTTAGCTTAAACCATGATGGATACTGGTCCAAACCTTAATAAAGACATTGCAAGGGACAGTGAGCGCCTCCACCAGTGACTGCGCCATGGCCACCTATTGCAAACGGATTCTACAACTTGCCCAGACAGCCAATTGCTCTGCTGCCCCCTAAAATACACATTAATTTGCAGTCTGCGTCTGAGGGGTGAAAAGTTCTGGAGCATTTGGTGGCACGTTTATGCTTTTGTGTTGCTTGAGTGGGCAGAAAGGCTTCAGATGCCTAACTCCCAGCCTGTCAATGGAGCAGCAGCTGAACTGTCTCAGCTGCGGAAGAATGCTCACTTTTGACAAGTTTTCCTGAGCATGTGGCCGCTTCCCTCAGCCCCTCCCTTCCCCACGCCCCTGGCATGTGCTTGAATATTTTCTTCAGTCTGTCTGTGCTGCCTTGCCCCTCCCCCCAACCACAACCCCCCAACCACTGTTCTGACCCGTACTGGAGCCCTTACCCCAGCAGCGCACTGAAAGCCAGCTGGGACAAAGCGGATGACTCATCCTTGACATCCTGTGGGCGATGCTCAGGAGTGCTGCGCAAGGTTGTGTGCACTCACCTCCAAGTTCCCATCGAAGTTCAGGTCACCAGGTGCACACCTTTTCAAGGCAGTCGTGAAACACGCCATTCTGAAGTCACATCGACTTGGGCGGCAAATTTGACATGTGGGGATGATTCCGGTGAGCAGGGCTTTTAATCAGATGCAAATGCATTAAAACGATTATCCTGACGTGTGGCAGTGGGAAACACGGCCCACCATGGTGGGGGGGTGTGTGATGGGTGGAGTGGGCAATCGCAAATTGGTTTCGTGCCAGCGTGAAAATGATTTTTGGCCTTCTCGCCATATTGCCTCCCCCCGTCCGCCATGTCACCTGACGCCAACGGGGATGGAAGATTCCGGCCAGTGAATTTTAAAAATCGGATCACAACTGAGCGAAATGTTGTCCTCAGCTGCCAGGTACACACATGTGCATTATGTTAGACATCGCTGATTAGTAATCCAGAGCACAGCACCCAGGGACTATCCCAGGGAACCTGGAGTAAATTTCAGCATCCCTACCATTGTTCCGACTGAGATCAGCTTAATCAGTATGGATCAAGGATTGGATCTGGCATTCCTCATCTTGTACTGTTTATCGACTTACTGGATCTGTGCCATGCCTATCTAACCTGAATTCTCTCTGTAACTTCTGGTGGAATTATGCCTGCTGTGTCATACCCAGGCACATTACTTTTATCTCCCCCTTTTGTTTAATCTTGCTCCTTTTCAGGCTTTTCTCTCCTGTTGCCTTCCCTTCCTGTCATCCACTTATGCCATCTTTCATGTTTCCTCTCTCAAGTACTTTGCCTCCCCCAATTCTTACTCTAACTCCTTTTTTATTTGTTCTTGGAATGAGGGTGTCCCTGGAAAGGCCAGCATTTGCTGCCCATCCCTAAATGCCCTTGAGAAGATGGTGATGAGCCGCCTTCTTGAACCGCTGCAATCATCCCTTGTAGGCACATGCACAGTGCTGCTGGGAATGGAACTCCAGGCTTTTGACAGTGAAGAAACAGTGATATAGTTCCTGGTCAGGTTGATGTGTGGCTTGGAGGGGAGCTTGCAGGAGATGGTGTTCCCATGCGTCTGCTGCCCTTGCCCTTCTAGGTGGTAGAGTTCATGGGTTTGGAAGGTGCTGTTGAAGGAGACTTGATGAATTGCTGCAGTGCATCTTGTAGATGGTACACACCGCTGCCACTGTGTGCCGGTAGTGGAGGGAATGAATATTTAAGGCAGTGGATGGTGTTGGATGGGGTGCTGATAAAATGGGCTGTCATGTCTTAGATGATGTTAGATGATTCATCATTGCTTTTTTTACTTCCCTACTCTCCTGGTGGCGCCCCAGGAAACCCCCTTGGAGAAATCCATAACTACTCTGTGTGCCTCTCTTGACAATCTGCAAAGCATCCAGGGCACCCATTGCATGGGCTGGGCCTCAAAAAGTCCCTCTTATCACATTATCTACCCAAAGCCTTTGGGCTTTTTCTATGAGGCTATGGGGAACTGTATGTGTGAGGCTGGCTGCTGAGCTCAGGCCCTGTCACCATCCTGCTCATATCTAGAGTCAATTAGAATGACTTTGCTTAATACTGCATACATAACCTGTTTGCAAAGTAAAACAATTGATCCTGTATACTTACTGTAAATGGGCCTGCAGCGTGTCTGGCTACTTCTATTTATAAATCTCTGTCCTGCTAAGAGCCTGCCCTTGAGGTTTCTCTCAATTCAGGTGATATCATTAGTGGAGCTGCAGTGATGGTTGGGACCAGTGCCAGGTCACCCCTTTGTGGCTTCAGATGTTTGTCTCAGTGACATCACTAATGATATGAGCAGGTCACCGTTGCTTCGTCATAGGCCAGAAATTTGCAATTAATCCTCAGCAGTTCCATAAATAATGACAGCAAACAGCGAGGAGAGAAAACTTGGGTTGCCCTGTGGAGTGGCCTAAAGCAGGTTTACCTGCCCGTTTATGTAGGCATTCCAGCTGCCGCTGTCATCAAAGAGGCCTTGTGTTGAGCGGCCAGAGCATCTGCCTGTTTCCGGTGGTAAGCCTTTTTAATAAACAAATAAAACATTCATCGGATTCCCGATTGCAATATTGATGCTGCATAGAGTGGGCGCAGTGTTGGCTATGCTCAGTTTTACCTGGCGTTACAGCAGAAGAGGCACCAAAAGGTGTGGCCAGAATAACTTATGTGGGGCTGTGTGGAGCAAGAGTGTTAGTGGGCTGCAGTGGACCAGGTGCCTGGTGCCCACAGCTCACCGGCCATTTGGCCAATAAGGCCCAAGCATTCCACCAGCAGGGTCAGGCAGTTGGTCAGAGGCTCCGACGGGTGGCTGTCTGGTAGTTTCAGTCTACCCCAATGGGTGTAAGAACATAAGAGCATAAGAAATAGGAGCAGGAGTAAGCAATGTGACACTTGAGCCTGATCCACCCTTCATGGCTGAACTTTTAGCTCAACGCCACCTTCCCGCATAATCCCCATGTCTCTTGATTCCTTAATGCCCAAAATTCCATTGATTACATCCTTGAATATACTCAAAGACTGAGTATCCTCAGCCCTCTGGGACAGAGAAACCCACTGATTCATGTCATACTGAGTGAAGAAAATTCTCTTCACCCCAATTCTAAATGGTTGACCCTAGATCCTGAGACTATGACCCCTAGATCTAGACTCCCCAGCTAGGGTGAAACTTCAGTGAGTTTGTGCGTATCAAAAGGGCCTATGTCAGTGCGACAATGTAACACAACAAGGGTGCAAAGTCTTGTTGGGATGCAGTTCAACAGATGTTACCCCCAATATGTGAGTCAGCAAATGTGAACAGATTATGTGGACATGGAAGATGTTACATTAGAACCTGATTGTAAGCCTTTTACAGCAAGGCCCACTGGAAGTCAATTAGGAAGGGGGGGTCTTCTGGCTGATTTTGACCTTTCCAGCCAGGAATGCTGAAGCCAATCATAGCACTGATTCCCTGGTTATGATCAGGCAATTGGGCACACACACGGAATAAAATGTGGGGCCTTCATTTCTGTAGCGCTCAGTTCCACATCAGCTGGCATATTTAGCCAGGAAGCCTTTGGAGGGGTAATTTTACTGCTTCTAACTCCCCTTAGCATATCACACAGTATGTAGTGAAGGCACACTAGAAATACCAGATTTCCAGGGAATACATCCAATTAAAATAAGTCAGTCAGACTCTTCATATCAACAGTGTTATGAGGAAATTTGAAACAGATTTTGTTACCATCAATAAGTCTAAGTCAATATGTTTAATTTAATTTCCAATTTTAGACAATCATTTAAACCTCACCAATACAGTCGGATTCATGGTAACACAATACAGATGGTTTTATTCTGATATTGCTGTCTGGTTTAATCTGTCTACTCTAAACCCTAAGGGCTGAATTTTACCATGAAGCCCAGGGGTGATAGGATTGGAAAAGGGGGTGGATGCTAAAATGGCAGGGAATATATTGGAGCTAAACCCCAATATGTTCCTGCTTTTGGCCACGTTTTCCCAGAGGCCTTGAGGTCAGAGCATGTATAGCGGTGGCTGGCAGCAATTAAACCTGTTAAGAAGCCAGTAGGCTGCAATTTTGAGCTGCTTTTTAAAATCTTGCCAGGGGTGCACAGGATCCAGAGAGTTTCAGCAGTTCACCAACTACAAGGGGGTGAGAGCTCAGTGGTAGGTGAGTGGTAGCTGGTGGTGGAAACCATTGAGAGCAGCAGCATTTCAAAAGAGAAAAATGTGAGCGGCAATAAAGCACAAGAGACCAGCCACTGCCAAGTGGGCAAACTCATCAGAGGCAGATTATGGGAAGGGTTTCTCCAAGGTGCAACTCATGCATGCAAAGTTAGAGGATTGAGAAACTTTGAGACCTGAGCGCACTTATCAGTGGGTCTGCACACACTCAGATTTTGCCCTCCTTCAGTGAGGAGGGAATTGAGAAAGATAGGCAGGCGCTGGCAAAAGGAGAGGGGCTGTAACACCCAGGGGAGCAGCAGGTGTGTAAGGGTAATGGACAATGTGGAGGAGGGCGGAGATGGCCCTGATTGGAGACACATTCTTGCAGAAAGCATGACTCTCCAATAGGGTCCACCATCAACAATTCAGCTACGTGGAGATGTCAGAGCATGACGTGTGTATGAAGACAGCGGCTGTCCAGGCAGTTGGTATTGGGGCTGTGCACAATGCTGGAGGAGGATTTGAGGCCTGTGGGATGTGGTGGCTTGTGGTGATGAGAGACATTGTGGTCTTCAACGTTTTCACTGCAGGATCATTCTAGGGACAGAGTTATAGAAGCATTGCAGCATAGAAGGCTATTTTACCCATCGTGTCCATGCTGGCTCTCCTAAGGAGCAATTCGCGTACTGCCACTCCCACACCCTCCACCCATCCCTGCACATTCCTCCTTTTCAGATATTTATAAAATGTAGAAAAATTTACTCTGCCCATCGTTTCTGCACTGACTGAAAAACGAGCCACTCAGTCTGATCCCATTTTCCAGCACTTGGTCCATAGTCCTGGAGGTTACGGGACTTCAGGTGCTTCTCCAGGCACCTTTTAAATGAGTTGAGGGTTTCTTCCTCTACTACCCTCTCAGGCAGTGAGTTCCAGACCCCTACCACCCTCTGGGTAAAAAAAAATCGTTCCTCATCTCTCCTATAATCCTTCTACTAATCACTTTAAATTTATGCCCCCTAGTCACTAATCTCTCTGCTAAGGTAGACTTTGTAGTGGTTTGATACAACTGAGTGGCTTGTTAGGCCATTTCAGAGGGCATTTAAGAGCCAGCCACATTGTCATGGGTCTGAAGTCACATGTAGGCCTGGCCAGGTAAAGACAGCAGTTTTCCTTCCCTAAAGGACATGAGTGAGCCAGATGGGTTTTTTACAACAATCAATTCATACCAAGATTAGCTTTTCTTAAAAATTTCAGACTTATTAACTGAATTTAAATTCCACTAGATTCCACAGTAGGATTTGAGCCTGTGTCCCCACAGCATTAGCCTGGGCTTCTGGATTACTAACCAGGTGGCATTATCACTGCATCACCGCCTCCCCTCAAAATTGGGAAATTGGTCCTTCCTTCCACTCTATCCAGGCCCTTTACAACCTTGCACACCTCAGTCAAATCTCCCCCCAGCCTCCTCTGGTCTAAGGAGAACAACCCCAGCCTATCCAATCTTTCCACATAGCTGCAATTTCCCAGTCCTGGCAAAACCCTTATAAATCTACCCCGCACCCTCTCCAGTACAATTACATCCTTTCTGTAATGAGGTGAATTGAACTGCATGAGTACTCAAGTTGAAGTCAAACCAGTGTTTTATATAGTTCCAGCATAAACCCCCCTGCTCTTATGTTCTATGTCTCGGCTAATAAATGAAAGTATTCCATATGTCTTCTTAACCATGGGCGGAATTTTCCGTGCCCACTGGCATCGGTTGTGTTCGGTGGCGTGAGCGGACAATATGGCGAGAAGGCTAAAAATCGGTTTCACGACATCTTGACGCTAGTTTGCAATCGTCCGCTCTGCCCGTCAATGGTGGGCTGTGTTTCCCTCTGTTGGACATTGGGAGCTGCATTGTAATACATCTGTATATCATTATGAGCCCATCCCACTGGAATCAACCCTGTGCCCTGGATCCTCCGGTCACGCCGGTGTGATTGAACACCGATGTGTTTCACGATAGCATGTATAAGGCATGCACTTGGCAGGCTGCACTTCGAGCAGAACTCGGAGGTGAGTGCACAGTAACGTTGTGTAGTGCTTGCGAGGGTTGCCTGTTGGACTTCAAGGTTGAGGTGAGCTTTTCACTCCTCAGGCACAGACTGCAAACTAATGAATGTTTTAGTGGACTGCAGAACAGCTGGACGACTGCGCACGTTGTACAATCTCCTTGCTAAAGCCGGTCGTGGAGCAGTCACTGGTGGAGGTGCTCACAGCCCCTTGCAGTTTCATCATCCTGATTTGGACCAGTCTCCCCCATAGTTCAAGCTAACAGTGCAGCCTTGCAGTGTGGGTTAGGAGAATGCCTGTGCCTGAGCTGAGAGCACAGCATGCAGTCCAGTGGGCAAAGCTGCCACAAATCTGCCAGGTGGAGTGAGGCAGAGTTGGGTGGGGTTTTGGGCAGCCATGCAGCGCACTAAACTCTGGCCATCCAAGAGGTGGCCAGCACTCTCCGGGATGCATTAAGGGGCCTTCAGACTTAACCAAGGGAGGTTCTTAGAACACCCAAACTAACCCACGCGTTTTTGGAAATGATGAGAAGAGCGACTTAGCCTAGCGGAATGGAACAGATCACTCATCCTCTTGCAGCACTGGGTGGCTGTCCTCTTTTGCAGGGCGTTGGCACTGACCACCGCTGCCACTGCCTCCACAGCTGGATTGGTGATGTTGCTGGCTCTCCTGCGGCCAAAGCGGGGGTAGAAGACAATACAGCGGGCCTCCACGGCATCCATAAGGCACTCAAGGGATGTGTCACTTCGCCGGGGGGGCTGCAGTCTTCTTGCCTTTTAAGGCAATGTCTTCTTTGCAGCAGCCCTGGGCTGGAAGCACTGAGAGGTGTGTGCATGGCTGCTCTTTAAATATGGCACCTGGCGTGAGGAAGCGGCGAGGTGACTGTGTGGCAGGTGAATCGTAGCCTGTCCGCCACGGAAATGGTGTGTTTCCTGGGAATGCATGATTAATGAGGCTGGTTAGGGACGATACAGTGTGAAAAGCCGCCATTGCGGCTGGCAGGTATAACGTCCTTTTTCCCGCCCGCCACCGCACTTAGTGCAAATCTGGGATGATTCTGCAACATCTTATTGACTTGCCCTGCTACCTTCAGGGATCTGTGGACATGCACTCCAATGTCCCTCACACCCTCTACACCTTTCAGTCTCCTCCCCTGGGAACATCTGTGGGATCTCCCAGTCAGTGGTCCATCACTGCATCAAGCTTGTAGCGGGTGCCTTATACCAAAGGACAGGCCAATACATATGCTTTCACACAGGTCAGGCCGGCCAGGCCGAGAGGACGATTGGATTCAGGGCTATCGCTGGATTTCCCCACAGAGCAGCCATGAATCTTTGTCACAGGAAAGGTTTTCACTCCAGCCTGTATGTGACCATTGGAAGCGCATCCTGCAGGTTTGTGCAAGGTTCTTGGGAAGCAGTCCCAGATGCCTCAGCTCTTCAGGCAACCTGAATGACTCCATGGATGGATCCTGGGTGACAGGTTTACACTCTTAAGCCAATCCAACACAGAGGTTGAGGATATGTACAACTGCTGCCATGTGAGTATATTCAAGGCAAAGACTGAAAGATTTCTAGATATTAGAGGGGTAAATGGCATTTAGGTAGAAGATCAGCCATGACCTAGTTGAATGGTGGAGCAGGCTCGAGGGGCTGAATGGCCTACTCCTGCTCCTATTTCCTTTCTTCCTAAGTTGCTATAATGGCCACCATCGAGCAGGCCATAGGCCTTCTGAAAATGAGTTTCTGGTGCCTGGGTAGATCTGGTGGAGCCCTGCTGTACACACCGTCAAGGATCTCACATATTGTGGTGGGATGCTATGCATTGCACAACCAGGCGCTCTAGAGGGGAGAGCCTGGTCGAAGGAGGAGCTCCTTGTGCGTAGACTTTCTTCCTTTGAGCAGGATCTGGAAGGGGCTCATGACTAGCTGGATAATGACAATGCGCCCGAGGTGGCAATGGCATTGCTAGCGACATGCGTGCCAGGGCGACATGTGAATCACTCATACAAACACGTTCTCCTGAGCCTACCTTAGACACTTATGTATGCACTTTAATTATCTCCCAGACACACCCTTATTGGCTTTCCTTGAATGCCCTTTACCATCACAGTTAGTCCAGCATGTCAGAACACCAAGACAAACACTCACCATTTCTCTCATGCAATGCAGAGCTTCTCTTTACCTTCTCCTCAAGAGATCACCACTTGGTGATGATCCAATGGTGCAGAAATGAACACCGGAGACCTTAGTTGAAGAAAAATATCACCTTTACTTTAACATATTGATCCAAATCCTTTCCCTTGCACAGTAAAATATCACCAGCTTTATTTATTTATTTAGAGAATGCAAACCCCTGAAGTCAAGTGATAGCCTCTTCATTTGCTAAGTTTAAGGTGGTTGTCCTGCCACTTAGTTTGTAGAGAGCAATGTGTAGCATTGTTTGTGTCTTTCCGCAAGTGCATAAGGGGTTTGCATTGAGGCCTCAGTGGTGAAGCTGGCTGTACAGGGGCTCTGGCCTGTACTGAACCTGTTTAGCAAGGACCACTTTGAACTTGCCATGGCGGTTCAAAACCTACCCTTCGATAGATGGGTTTTGTCATAAGGAACTTGTTAGTGAATTCCCATATTTCCCATTCCTTGATCCAAAGAATATCAAATTGCAGATCTTTCTCAGGAAGGTTGCTCCATATGAGGTGCCGAGGGGGAAGAGGCCACTCCTCACTAAGACTCACAAAGATGTTGTTGCTTGAAGTTGAACACAAGGTCAGCAGCTGTAGGATGGCCGCACGAACCCGGTGTTACAAGTAATTCAATGACCTGAAAAGACCTGGCAAGGTGAGTGAATCTATTTATACCAAACACACATACCTAAATGCCACAAAAGGTGGCAATATAATGTGAGGTGAGGGTGAGGGTGCTGGCATCAGGCACAACGAGGCAGCAGCATTCACACAAGGCATATAGTTTCCTCACAGCATAGGCCCCTAGTCTGTCTGCATTGATTACTGCATTACCAATTCCAAATGGCCCCTGGAAGCAGGCCTCCCAATGGCACAATGCAAGACCTGGAAAATGGCGGAAAGACCAGTGAGATGGTGTGTGTTTGTTTTTGCAGAAGCAAACTCACAATGCCAGGGAGCGGAGTTGAACTGGAGGAGCATTGCCACTGCTGGCAGTGTTGAGGAGGTATTAGAGCTTGGACAGGTCAAAGATGGCTGGCCTATTGCTGAGGATGAAGTGAGTCTGGAGGCCAAAGAGTGTGAGTTGCTTCATGGAATCGTCCATTGAACCATCCACTAATGACGTGCACTACCAATGGCCGGCCTGTGGCCAGTGATCCATGCAGATACATGATGGCAGAAAGACTTGGTGGAAAGTGCAGCAATCTGACATTGCTCTTGTCCCTCTCACAAGTCACATAGCAGATGAAACAATACAATGGAGCAGCAGCCATTTAAGACTTCAGGCAAGCAACAATCTGAGGAAACATCATCATATTATTTTTTAAAATTCATTTTATGGGACGTGGGTGTCGCTGGCTAAGCCAGCATTTATTGCCTATCCCTAATTGCCCTTGAGAAGGTAGTGGTGAGCTGCCTTCTTGAACTACTGCAGTCCCTGTAGTGTAGGTACACCCACAGTGCTGTTTGTGAGGGAGTTCCAGGATTTTGACCCAGCCACAGTGAAGGAACAGCAATATATTTCCAAGTTAGGATGATGAGTGGCTTGGAAGGGAGATTCCAGGTGGTGGTGTTCCCACGTATCTGCTGCCTTGTCCTTCTAGATGGTAGTGGGTTTGGAAGGTGCTATCTAAGGAGCCTTGGTGAGTTTCTGCAGTGCCTCTTGTAGATGATACACACTGCAGCCACTGTTCGTCAGTCATGGAGGGAGTGAATATTTGTGGAAGGGATTCCAATCAAGTGGGCTGCTTTGCCCTGGATGGTGTCAAGCTTCTTGAGTGTTGTTGGAGCTGCACTCATCCAGGCAAGTGGAGAGTATTTCATCACACTCCTGACTTGTGCCTTGTAGATGGTGGATAGGCTCTGGGGAGTCAGGAGGTGAGTTACTCGCCACAGCATTCCTAGCCTCTGACTTGGTCTTGTAGCCACAGTATTTATATGGCCATTCCAGCTCAGTTTCAATGCTAAACCCCAGGATGTTGATAGTGGGGGGGGATTCAGCGATGGTAATGTCATTGAATGTCAAGGGGTGATAATTAGATTCTCTCTTGTTGGGGATGGTCATTGCCTGGCTACCTGCCACTTGTCAGCACAAGCCTGGATATTGTCCAGGTCTTTCTGCATTTGTACGCAGACAGTTTCAGTATCTGAGGAGTCATGAATGGTGCTGAACATTGTGCAATCATCAGCGAACATCCCCACTTCTGACCTTATGGTGGAAGGAAGGTCATTGATGAAGCAGCTGAAGATGGTTGGACCGAGGACACTACCCTGAGGGACTCCTGCAGTGATGTCCTGGAGCTGAGGTGACTGACTCCAACAACCGCAACCATCTTCCTTTGTGCTGGGTATGACTCCAACCAGCAGAGAGTTTTCCCCCTAATTCCCATTGACTGCAGTTTTGCTAGGGCTCCTTGATGCCATAGTCGATCAAATGCAGCCTTGATGTCAAGGGCAGTCACTCTCACCTCACCTCGTGAGTTCAGCATTTTGGTCCATGTTTGAACTAAGGCTGTAATGAGGTCAGGAGCTGAGTGGCCCTGGTGGAACCCAAAATGAGTGTCAGTGAGCAGGTTATTGCTAATCAAATGCCGCTTGATAGCACTGTTGCTGACTCCTTCCACTACTTTGCTGATCATGGAGAGTAGGCCGATTGGGCGGTAATTGGCCGGGTTGGATTTTTCTGGCTTTTTGTGTACAGGGCATACCTGGGCAATTTTCCACATTGCTGGATAAATGCCAGTGTTGTAGCTGCATTGGACAAGCTTGGCTAGGGGCATGGCAAGTTCTGGAGCACAAGTCTTCAGTACTATTGCCAGAATATTGTCAGGGCCCAAAGCCTTTGTAGTATCCAGTGCCTTCAGCTGTTTCTTGATATCATGTGGAGTGAATGAATTGGCTGAAGGCTGGCATATGTGATGCTGGGAACCTCAGGAGGAGGCCGAGATGGATCAATCACTCTACACTTCTGGCTGAAGATTGTTTCGAATGCTTCAGCTTTATCTTTTGCACTGATGTGCTGGGCTCCCCCACCATTGAGGATGGGGATATTTGTGGTGTCTCCTTGTCCGTGACACCCTCCACCAGTGTGGATACTCGTATGTCAGTGAGTCTTAATGCAATGTTAAAGGGTGCACCAACTGTTGAGCACAGCACATAAGCATGCTAACTGAGGCAGTGACAGCTTTGGGTACTCCCCATTAGACGACTGAGGAAGGGCCCAGTGGAAGTCGGCGTTACAGAGATGGCAAACCTCGGGAGTCATCAGCAAAACGGCAGCTGATGGAGCAACACAGTGAAATGTGTGGAAATCTGTTGAAGTACCCAAAGGTTGTTCATATCCATTCACAGGCAATGGAGGAGTCCGTCCATGCTATGAGTGGCATCATGTCTCTGGCTTATGAATACATGGCTTCCTCCGTGCAACCCTCATAGAGACCCCACATGCAGCAAACCACCCAGTGGATGCAGGAAGCTTGAGTTGCTGGGGTGGCCAGAGTTGGGGATGTGCTGGATGGCAGAGGAGTGGGTTGGATGACGCCACTAGAAATTACGCGTCGCGCATATGTTGATGTCCAGTTCATGGCCGAAGACTTCCATAGTCTAAAATCCGTGGTGCTTGGCCCCAACTGCACTCAAGTTGTCGAGGTGACTCAGGTGGACCCCCGTACTATTTGGATGGAATTTCACACTAGCCACGTGTCTAGAAATTTCCCTTGGGAACCACAGACCCACAGTTTGAGCCACCTCGCGGAGATTCCATCCATGCCTTTCCATTCTACACGAAGGTGTTTCCTATATGGGCTGCTGCTGCACACCCTTCACTCCCTCGCTTTCGTCAACTGTCTGGACACACCATGGAATTCTGTCCTGCCGTCTGGAGGTGATAGGGGCCCCCAGTGGATGGCTTTCAATGCGCAAGTCCCCCCCTTTACCATCGGGGATTTGGTGTGGAGGATGTGGCATGCAGCAGTCCCGTGCAACTGCCTGCATTTTCTGTGGCCTCTAGGAGTCCATGTCCCTGTTGGTTGTGTGAAGCTGCAGCCCCTGTTCCACTTTGAGGGGTCTGCTCCTCAAGTCCTGTTTACACTTCAGCCCCACGCTCCTGACCTTTGGCCACCCAGTGCCAGGGGAGGTAGGGGCGAGGGGCGGGAAGATGGGACGACTTCCTGTAACCCTGCTTCTGGGCTTGGCAAAGGTGGCAATTAACCGGTCCAGGCACTGGGCGATGGAGGGGGTTGTTTGGCTCGATTATCTGCCCCTGTTCCACAGCTACATTCACGCCCAGGTTTCCCCGGAGAATGAGCACGCGGTGTCTGCTGGTCCCGCTAGAGACCTACTGCGACCAATGGGAACCGCAGGGGCTGGAGTGCATCATCAGCCCAGAAATAACATTTTAATTTAACTTATTAATTTCCTTTGAAAGTTTTTTTTTGTTACAGTGCCCCTTTCAGGGGCTTTCAATTAGTTAATTAGATTTTTTGTTTAATTGTTTTACAAAAGACCATATAAACACAGGTTTCGCTGTTCCTGCACCCGCTTTAGAATTATACCCTTTAATTTATATTGCCCTTCCCTGATCTTCAAACCAAAAAGAATCACTTCATACTTCTCTGAATTTAACTTCGCTGCCAGTTGTCTGCCAATTCTACCAACCTGACTCTGTCCTTTTGAAGTTTAACATTTTTCTCCCAACAGTTCACAACACTTGCAAGTTTTGTATCATTAGCAAAATTTGAAATTGCGCTCTGTACACCAAAGTCTAGGTCAATAATATACGTCGAACAGAGCAGGGGTCCTAATAAGGGCTCCTGGGGAACCCCACTAGAACCTTTCCTTCACCCCAAATAACAGCCGTTCACCACTAATCTCCAGCTAATTTTGTATCCATGTTGCTACTGTCCTTTTTATTCCATGATCTATATCATGGTTGAATAGCTGGCAGTGTGTGCGATCTGTAAGCTCAAGAACACAAGAACTTGGAGCAGGAATAGGCCATTCAGTCCCTGGAGCCTGCTCTGCCATTTGATAAGAACAAGGCTGATTTAATTGTGGCCTCAACTCCACCTTCCTGTCTTCCCCCCATAACCTTTGATTCCCCTGTTGATTAAAAATCTGTCTAACTCAGCCTTGAATATAGTCTATGGCCATAGGCCTCCACTGCTCTCTGGGGAAGAGAATTCTATAGACTAACATTCCCCTGAGAGAAAAAAATTCTCCTTATCTCAGTCTTAAGTGAGAGATCCTTAATTTTTGAACTGTGCCCCGTGGTTCTAGACTCCTCCAAATGGGGAAACATCCTTCCAGCATTCACCCAGTCAAGTCCCCTCGGTAATTTTTATGGTCATAAATTTCCCCCCGTTGGGGGGTGGGGGTGTGCGGGGGTGGGGGCGGGGGCGAACCCGATTGGCAGTCCTGAACGGGTCCGCGCCGCAGTTTTACGTGGGTGGGCCAATTAAGGCCTGTCCGTCGTGATGCGCGCCCGGAAGCGCTGAGCGCTCCCTGTGCGGGAAGGGGGGATTCCCTGAGTGGTTCCCTGTGCTTTTTCGTGCATGCGCATGAAAGAGCGCAGAGATCTCCCCAAGGCACGAAAGTGCCTCGGAGATTTGTTCAAGTTACGGCAATTTGAATAAAGGTGGGAAAAAAATTTAAGGGCATGTCCCCTCATGTGAAACTGCCACATGAGCTGGGACATGTCCATTATTTATTCCAAAAATTTTAATTTAAATAATAAACCCTTCATGAACCATCACCCCGCCCGCGGATGAGGTTTCATGAAAAATGTGAAGGCCGCCTGGGCTCTTCGCCTGCCCGTCAACCTTAAGGTGGATGGGCAGCTCAGTTAATTATTTTAATTACTTTTTAACAGGCCTTAATAGGCCTTTGATATTTCGGCGGGCGCACAGCCGACTCAAACTGAATATCTGAATGATGTGCGGTGATATTGGGACGCCTGCCCGACGTCATCGCACGTCATTTTGCGCATCGTCGAGTGGGCCCCACCTCCCACTTGCCGACAGGAAAATGCTGCCCTATATTTCAATAAGATCATCTCTTATTCTTCTAAACTCCAATAGGTATAGGCCCAACCTGCTCAACCTTTCCTCATAAAATAAGTCTTCCATCCCAGGAATCAGTCGAGGGAACATTCTCTGAAGTGCTCCTGATGCAGTTCAATCATTTCTTAAGTAAAGAGATGAAAAGTGCACACAATGCTTCAGGTTAACTAAGGCCCTGCACAGCTGCAGCAACACTTTCCTAATTTTATACTGAATTCTCCTTGCAACGTTCCATTTGCCTTCCTAATCACTAACTGTACCACCTTCTTGTGATTTATGTACCAGGACACTCAGATCCCTCTATACTGCATTATTCTGCAGTCTCTTTCCATTCAAACATACTGTTTTTCTATTATTCCTGCCAAAATGGACAAGTTCACATTTTCCCACATTATACTCCATCTGCCAATTTTTTTCCCATTTACTTAACCTACTAAATCTCCCTGTAGTCTCTTTATGGCTTGACAACTTACTTTCCTACCACATTGGTGTCATCAACACATTTAGCTACCATACATCCGATCCCTTCACCCAAGTCATTGATATAGATTGTAAATGGTTAAAGCCCCAGCATTGATCCCTGTGGCACTCCTCTAGTAACAGATTTCCAACATGAAAATGATCCATTTATCCCATCTCTCTGCTTCCTGTGAGCTAACCAATCCTCTATCCATGCTAATATGTTACTCCCAAGCCATGGGCTCTTATTTTGTCAAATAATCTTTGATGCGGCACCTTGTCAAATGCCTTTTTGGAAATCCAAGTACACCATACCTACAGGTTCCCCTTTGTCTACCTTGCTTGTTACTCTCTCAAAGAACTCTAATAAATTAGTTAAACACAAATTCCCTTTCATAAAACCATATTGACCTTACCTGATTGCATTATGATTGTCTAAATGTCCTGCTATTACCTCCTTAATAATGGAATCTAGCATTTTCCCTATGACAAACATTAGGCTAACTGGCCTAGAGCTTCTTGTTTTGTCTTCCACCTCTTTTGAATAGAGGTATTACATTACCAATTTTCTAATCCACTCGGACCTTTTCAGAATATAGGGAATTTTGTAAGATCACAATCAAAGTATCCACTATCTCTGCAGCCACTTCTTTTAAGACCTTGGGATGCAAGCCAGCAGGCCCAGGGGACTTGTCAACCATCAGTTCTAATAGTTTGCCCAGTACATTTTCCCTTGTGATTCTGATTGTTTTAAGTTCCTCCCTCCCTTTCACCTCTTGATTTTCAAATATTTTTGGTCTGCTTTTTGTGTCTTCTACAGTGAAGACAGACACAAAATACCTGTTCAATGCCCTTTCCTTGTTTCCCATAATTAATTTCCCATTCTCATCCTCTAAGAGGCCAATGTTCACTTTAGTTATGCTTTTCCTTTTTAAACACTTGTAGAAACTCTTACTACCTGTTTTTTTTATATATTTCTAGCTAGCTTTCTCTCATACTCCAATTTCTCGCTCCTTACTTTTAGTCATTCTTTGTTGATTTTAAAATCTGTCCAATCTTCTGACCTACCACTAATCTTTGCAGTATTGGATCTTTTTTCTTTATATTTGATACTATCCTTAACTTCCTTAGTTAACCATGTATGGTGCATCCTTCTGATAGTCTTTTTTTTCAATAGAATATATCGTTGCTGAGAGTTCTGGAATTTCTCCATAAATATCTGTTACTGTTTCTCTATTGTCCTACTTTTTAACCTATTTTCCCAGTTTACGTTAGCCGACTTTGTCCTCATAGCCTTGTAATTGCCATTATTTAAGTGTAAGTCACTAGTCTTAGACCCACCTTCTCTCCCACAAACTGAATGTGAAATTCTATCATGTTATGATCACTGTTGCCTAAAGACTCTTTTACTATGAGGTCATTAATTAATCCTGTCTCATTTGCACATCACCAGGTCTAATATAGCCTGCCCCCTGGTTGTCACTACAACTTAATGCTCTATAGAACTGCCACAAATACACTCTTTGATCTCATTTTCCAGGCTACCTTAGTCAATCTGATTCATCCATTCTATATGAAAATTAAATTACCCATGGTTATTGCACTATCCTTCTTACAAGTCCTATTATTTCTTCCTGTATACTCTGTCCCACAGGGTAGCTACTGTTAGGGGGCCTGTAAATTACCCCCATAAGCAAGTGGCAGCTCATCTTTGCTATTTCTTATCTCTACCCAAACTGATTCTACAACTTTATCTTTTGAACTGATGTCATTTGTCACTACTGTACTAATGTCATCATTAATTAACAGAGCTACATCATCAGCTTTTGCTAGTTTCTGGTCCTTCTGATATTGGTGTAAGTCTTGTAGCTTTGAATGTGTGAGGGTGAAATGGAGCATATGAATGTCAAGTTTGAATCCTGATTGATGGAGATCATTGGTAGGTGAGTGAAGGGGATGTGGTGAATTGAACAGCACCTGAGGCAAGCAGGGCAGCTGGTAGGATATGACATTGGAAGATACATTCACTGACCCTGATCACTCGTGTGAGGTCATTGAACATCTTGCGACACTGTATCCGGGCCCTCAGGGCTAAGCTTCTGGCATTGACCTCCATAGTTATCTGTTCTGACTGTCTTTTGAGTGTGTATCTAGACGACCTTCAGGCCCCCAGAAGATACAGGGCATCACTCCTATTTTCCACCTCCTCCACCAGGCCACCAGTGCAGCATCTTCCTTGCACATACAATACTTCAGCATTTTCCAGACCGGATTCACTTGCTCCATAACTGCCAGCAGCTGTTTTGCCACAATGCAGCACTTCCTTAGGAGGTGCAGGCTAGGCTTAAGCAGTGCATATTAGTCTTAACTGATGCTAGGAAGTTCTGATTTTGACCCCCTGTTGATGCATAGAACCAATGAGCAATACCTTTAATGCTGGCTGCATGCAACGTCATTCAAATAAGCAGGGGATATGAAGTTGATGTACTGTCTGCATTACATTGAATGGGTGTGGTTTAAACGTGTATCACAAACTCAGTGCCTGTGGGGTGCTATCCAATTTAACCCCTGTTAAATTGTGGTGATATGGGTTGTTGAATTGGATTGAGTGCTAACTCGATTGTGATGGTGGAGAGCAGAAAGCCTTCAGTGATATGAATGAACGTGTTGAATTAAGTGTGATGAGTTGAAATGCTGAAAAGGGGTTTTGGCATGGGTTGTGATGTTGCTGTTTGTGAGTCGTTGGAGTGATTTTAAGGTGATTTGAGATTTTTCCATAGTGTTCTGTATTCACCAGACTTGTATTGTTGGGAGAGTGTCAAGTCTACTGTTAGAAGGGAAAGTTGGGTGGGGATTTTTTATGATGCTGGATGGGTGGCCTACAATATTGATTGGGATCTTTTGGGGTGGGATTTTGGTGGTTTGGGTTGTGGAAGGATGGCTAGATGTTGAGATGAGTGACTCAATTATTAATGTTGCCTGGGTTGGCATTTTATGCAGTCTGAATTGGGAGTTAATTGTGTTTCTCGGTAGGTTAAGGTGGGCTGAGTATACAAACCAACATATGGCAGCAGATTGAAATCCATTAACAACCTATTCCCTGAGTATAATTTGATAGGCTATGTAAAAAGTGCATTGTGTGAAGAGCTGCAGTATGCTTGATGCTGTGTTTGGTACCAATTAGATTATCATCCATGTTTACCAAATAGAGTCATGAGTAACCTGAATGGCAAACCTGACTTGCTCCTGTGCAATAAAGCCATGAATATGTGGAGGGCAATACAGGAGCTGTTATACGTTTTTTCTACATTTCTTTTCAGTTCCAATTGAGCCCCCAAGGGGTGGTTGACTACTGCTGAATATCAGCAGTGAAACATAAAGTTTTCATCTCTCATGCACTCTGGCAGCAATTAACCTCCACCACTGTGATTAATTAAGGATCGGGTAGTCTTCTACACTGGGAACAGCTCGGTGTGTTCAAATTCTAGGTATTGCCTGCATCAGAATGTTCAGTTAGAACCAGACAATTGAAATGTTCTACCTCAGAAATGTTTTATTACACAAAGCCTATAAATTGCTGGGTCTCCAGTGAGGTGTAGCCATTGAGAATAGCCAGCAGCAGTGATGCCGAAATGTAAGTCGCTCCATCACAATCAGAAATTTCTGTAAGCAATTTAGTCTGCTAATAAATCAAGCACTAAGGAGAGGTGGAAGAATTATAGGGCATTTATCTCGATTATATATTTATTTTCCCAAGACATGGGCCAAACTTAACAATGTACAATCTAAAGAGCACACAATTATTATTACAATTCCTGTATGCTAATTGCGTTTAGATGAAAGCAACCCCATGACTTTTAATTCTGGGATATGATGTACTCTGGGGAAAGTACAGATGAATGACATTAATAACATTCTTGCCATAACTATGATCAGGTTGCATCTGCACCTTGGGGAAGCATGTTGAATTATCAGATGCTCTGAAAGATACATTTAGCAATCAGTTCAGAATTATACTTGCACCATCATTCCCTTTGTCATCTAGTCACTGCTGTCATCTACCCTATCACTGGATTACCTCTTTGTTCTTTCCTTCTCTTCCCTGTCTTTCCTCCCTCCTCTACATCTTCGCCAGATAGCATCCTTGATTATTCGAGGATTACCAACGCATGGTTTTATGCCATGTTTTTGCTACTAGCTGAGGGGGGGAGGCAGGCCCTAAACAATGCTTGCAATCTGAAACAGAAGCAGGAAATATTGGAAATATTCAGCAGGTCAGACGGCATCTGTGGAGAGAGGAGCAGAGTTAATGTTTCAGGTCTGTGACCTTACATCAGAACTGGGAAATGTTGGAGATATAATAAGTTTTGAGCAAGGGATGGATAAGGCAAGGACAAAAGGAAGGTCCATGATAAGTGAAGACAGAAGAGGTTGAATGTCAGAAAGTTAGTCTTCCAGGGCCAAAGGGAATGGAGATGGGGCAAGAAAAGAAACAAAGAAACAAAAGATGTATCTGGAGCAAGTGTGCTTTTGCCTGAAAGTGAAAATAAGAGAAAAACTGAAACATGCAAATAGGGGGACAGAGTTTACAGTCTGAAATTATTAAACTCAAATTTTGAGTCTGGAAGGTTGTAAAATGTCTATTCGACAGATGAGGTGCTGTTCCTCAAGCTTACATTGAGCTTCAGTGGAACAGTGCAGCAGACCAAGGACAGGGATGCCAATGTGAGATCAAGATGGGAAATTAAAATGACAGGTCACCGGAAGCTCAGGGTCATGCTAATTAAAATGACAGTACCCACCCCACTCCCCATCCAGCCTGTGGCCTGTCATTTTAATTAGCATGACCCCAAGCTTCTGATGGCCTGTGTCATGAAGATGTGCTTTATGCCAAATAATGCTCTTTTGATCTACCAGCTAGAAAACAGAATTGAACAGATTTTTAAAAAACGCAGAGAATATAGTGACTTGAACTCACTGCCCAAGATGGCTAATGCCAATTTGCATTACCATACATTCAACATTCCAATTCATTGGAGTGGAGCCAGTCTGTCTGTGAAACCCATCAAAGTCAATGACTTCAGGGCAGAATGAAGGATGCTCATCTCCTGCCTTATTAGAAAAGCACTTATAGCAATCACCTGAGGTGTTCAATGGTTGGAGATGGACAATTAAGACTAATTGCTTGGACAATGGGACCCTGGCTAAGTTAGCTTCCAGACATGAGCTAATCAAGTCACATTTTAGAATACACTGACAATATCTTTTTTGAATTCCCCTGGCAGTTGGAGAAGGAAGGTCACGTGACAAGCCAGGTTTTAAGCACATGTTTTCTCAGCAGAACTGATGAGAAGAAGCTTAGGAAGAAGAGTTAAGTGGTATCCCTCCTGCCTCCTTCTTTCTCCTATGCACCTGGTTAGCTTTAAGCCCTGTTTGCTGATGGTGTGCGCGCGTGTTTGTGTGTGTGCGCGTGTCAGTGTGTTTGTGTGTGCACGTGTGTGTCTGCGTATGTGTGTGTGTGTTTGTGTGTGCGTGTCTGTATGTTTGTGTGTGCGCGCATGTGTCTGCGTATGTGTGTCTGTGTGTGTGTGTGTGCGGAAGTCGGTTTGTATTTTATTTTTGCTTAGAATGGCTTAAGTATACCAAAACTAACCTCTTTCTTAGTTACACTTAAGAAAACCTGTCCAATTGGTGATGATCATAGTGCATAAGTAGTTAAATATTCGCTGAATTGGCAAGTATATCCCCTTTGAACAAAAAAGAGCCTGTTGCGGTCAAACAAGAAGAGGGAAGAGAGCAGAACCATTCGATCCCTCCTCAGCTGGTTATATTACCTGTCATTTTAATTGGCAATGATGCCGGGCTTCCAGCCCCTTCCTTGCCTTTGCATTTGCTTAAAACCTGTTGAATCTCTAACATCTACCAATTCTGTCAACAGGTCATTGACATGTTAACTCTGTTTCTCTCTCCACTGCTACCAGACCTGTTGAGCATTTCCAATATTTTCCATTTCCGATTTATGTTTGTCTGGCATCTATACTGTGTGCTCTGCAGGACTTGCTTGCAAGGTGCTCAATATTGAGAAAACAGGAGGTGGATGGGCAGCACATATGATAGATCTTGTCAAGGAGAGCATTGAAAGTATCCTGGGGAGTTGGCCGTTTCATTGTTCACCATCTCCAAAATGTATGGTTTGGCAAATAGGAAATGAAATAGGATGCTATATTGCCAGATCAGTTGATTAGAAAGGGATTATTTTCCTCTTAAGGAAGGATTTCCAGAAGGGAGATAGCTTTGGTGAGGTGGGACTTCTAGGGTGCAATCCTTCTGTATTCACCCTAGCCCACTTACCTGGGGCAGGGCATAGTAAATGTGTGCAGCAGTCCACTGGTGGAATTCCCATCATCAAGACAGGAGGTGGCCAGTTCAAAATAACAAAATGCAGAGGTCGAACAAAGGGACTTGAAGGAACAGAGCACCTCAAGGATTTTGTTGGCGACCAGTGAAATCAACTGGCAGGTCAACAGATTCAGAATGGAGGGAAAAGAAGGCTTTAGAAGGCCTTCTCCCTCAAAAGGGTCCCTAAAGGCAGCTGCTGCCTTTTCCTGGAGCCCACTGGCCACTTTCCTTGTGACGGTCTCAAGAAGAGCTGGTAACACCAAAAGATAGAGAATGTACTGGGCCCACCTCATAGCTACCATTTCCTTGTAAGGTGGAGGAGTCAGTGGGAATCCTGGAGAGAGTGAGGGAGGGAAATCCCAGACAGGGCAGTGAAGCAGCTATAGGCACCAGTGCTCTATTTTTCAACCACTTCAACAATTTCAGATCATGTTGCAATGGAAGATTCCTCCCATATATAAATTTACAGCACAGATGGAGGTCATTCACCGCACCATACCTGTATCTGCTCTTTGCGAAAGCAATCCATTCTGTTGAAGGGTCGTGTGGACCTGAAACGTCGACTCTTTTCTTCTCCACCGATGCTGCCAGACCTGCTGAGTTTTTCCAGGTAATTCTGTTTTTGCCATAAATAATGCTACTTCCTTGCTTTTTCTCCGGACTTCTGCATATTATTCTGACTCAAGTATTTATTCCAATTTTCTCTTAAAACATGAAATTGTCTCTGCCTTAATCAATTCTTGCAAAAAAGTATTCCATACTTTAATAATCTCCTATGTAAGGAAATTGATCCTAACCTCTTGTCACGATTCAGTTAGGGATCAGCAACTTTTGTTTAAGGTAGATGAAAGTTGAAATCCCAAGTGTTTACGAAGAGAATAAAATGACAAGATTCCACAGATTTTTTATAAAATGAAGAAGCTTTACTATGCAAGAGTCAACAAAACAAACAGTAAATACTATCTTATACTCTAGTGCCCAGAATTAACATGAGGCAAACATGAATCAACAGGCAGACTGTGGTCAAATGCACCACAAGCTGCACATTAAATGGCAGACACAAACAAGACAGATCCCACAAATTTCCCAGCAACCCTCCATATGTCAGTGATCACTGTGAGACACAAAAATACTTTAAACTCTGCCTTCGTCATAAGGGATTTCAGCTCTTCTCCATTGAGGATATAGCCCCTGATTTCCCTCAAAAACATCTCCACTTAGCCTGGAAACCCTTTTGCTTCTTCTGCCTGAAATGAGTTGTCAGGCAACCGGACTCTAGCGCAGACTGCACCAATGACTGCTCACCTCCCAGCCTCTCAATCACTTTGTCCAAGAGTGGGTCCCACTGGGTTAGCCAGACTGCATTCCAGCTTCTAACCACCTGCACATTCCCAGCTCTCTAGCTGTACCGGGCAGACAACTACTGCTCACCACAGGCTTAGCATTGCCCCAACTGCCAACTTCACAGAGCAGACAGCTTTGCTTCAGCTTCACTGAACTGACAACTCCAGGGCTTCCCCGAGCCCCAACTCCCCAGCAGCACAGAGCTATCAACTACTCCAGGGCTTTTCTGAGCCCGAGCTGCATGGAGCTAACGATAGCACTTCAGCTGCCACTTCTTCAGCTCTGGACTAATCTTGTCATGTGGACTCTTTACTCGAACCACCCCACCCTCCCCCAGGCCCATGGTCAGGTTTTCGTGCTGCACAGCCAGTCACGTGGGCACCTTTCCTCGCGCACCTCCTCAACCGTCAATGAGAACCTGGAACCCGGCATGCATGGCCCATCCCCATCATGCCCTGCACTTGTGCTGGAGCCCCGGGCATGCTGGGTGTTGTAGTCCTCAGCCTCTGCCTCAAAAACACCAAAGAAAAGAATCCACAAAGAATCACACTTCCTTCTCACTTTGTTGGTGATAATTTTAAAATGAGGACGCCTTGTCACTGCCTTCGCCCCAACTAAAGCAAATAGTCTTTCCATAGTCACCCCTATCAAAACCCTTCATAATATCAAAGCTCTCTATTAAATCTCTCTATTAATCTGCTTTGCTCCAAAGGAAATATCCCCATTATCTCAAGTATCCTGCGAAAAAAAAAATAATGTTGGCATTGTGGGCGGATGAGATTAAATGGATCAATAGACATATCCGAATCTGTCTTGGTAATGTTCTGCTGGCACAAAAATATTAAACAGATTAAACATTCCATCTCATACCGTTCTCCATTTTGCACCTAATACTGCTCATTTTGTATTTATATTATCATCCTGTGTCCATGTGATATCTCGAAGACTGTATCTCAGACTACCTATGTGGTATATATTTATCTAACATTCCATATGCTGATGTCAGAATTACAATGCCTTTAACCACCAGAGAATATGGCAGACATGAGTCTACATTAACTGATCCTAAAGAGCACCAGCCCAATCCCAAACTATAGTGATGGTTTGTGTGGGTGTATTGTGCCTGTAAAGGCCCATCAGCAGCAATCACCCTTGTGGAGGTCTAAAATGTAGAAGCGGTGCTGTGGCACTCTGACATAGCGGAGGAGGCCTGACAAGAGCCTTTACAGGTGCCAGCAGGAGTCTTCAACCACCAGAGGATCTGTCAGGCCATCTCTCTGTAAATGTTTATCTTTTCTCTTTTGCTTTTTCAGACCTTGGCTGAGCCCATAATGGAATCTGCACCTGCTCTCAGCAGATGTTGCACCAACTACATGTTGTATTGGGGAGAAACACCTGTAAATGCCCAGGAACTCCCCAAGACACGCCTCCTTGGTAATGGCAAAGAGGGTGGAAGATCTATTTTTTTCTCTCACCCTCACTGGAGTTCCTTGGTGTTCTCCCAGAGGGCAAAGTGGTTATGCTCTGAAGGTCTTCAAATTATGTTGATTAGCTACCTAATTGGCTGGATACCTGCAGTGCTGCAGTGTGGGTCCAAGTGCTGAAGCAGACACTTGATGGTAGTCCGTCTGTATGAGGCCTCTGGTTATCTTTTCTTATAGTGATGCTGGTTGAAACAGTTGTTATGCAATATACAGTTTGCACCTGTTTTTTCATCGCCATCTCCTTGTCATAATGTCGTATAGTTCAGATTCAGATTTGACACTTGGAGGAAGCACAATACAGGCAGCAATAGAAAATGACAAGCAGGCGAAATTTAAAAGGATGCAGTGAATTTAAGAGATGTGTAAGAGTTGGGGGACAAAAATCATTACAGCTTTCAAAGGAAATTCAACTCCATTGGCAGTTACTCCCAAGGCTGAAAGGGAAAGACAGCCAAAAAGCGATGGGCAAAAGTGAAGGAAAAGGGATCCCGGTGCACAGGAATGAATCTACAGGCAACTGATAGAATTGCTGAACTGATGGATGCTGAAATGGAGACATTGCTACATAGGGCCACTTCATGGCATGTTTCCCTAGGTAAAAATTGCAGCATGCCCACTTAAGAGATGGGGTCAAGGTTCAGGCCACCACTGACCTTCACTGCCACTGGACATGCGGCAAGGCAGCTGCACGTATGCTCGCAGTAAATGGCACAGCTGTACACCTGCCTCTCTGAAGGACAGTGAGGACAGTTTCCTGTGATTGATGCTGGGTAGGTGTGTTGAGACCTACAGGCGGTGGCATCTTCCTCAGTGTAGACAATTAGGATACCTTGGGTTTTCATAATCCTGGTGTGTGTTCTTTCATTCAGTGCCACGGAAAGCATGACATGGTTTGTCCAGAGAAACATCCGCCAGTATGGTTAGTCAGGCTTAATCGTGTCACTGCACCTGCTGTCCCAGCTTTCTCTGCAGTTAGAACCTTCTGCATGCACTTATCATCTGCTCAAATGAGATATGTTCATCCTTGTCTGCAGATACAAGTGTTTGGGACTGGCTGATGGACACAGTGTATCTCACAAGCATCCAGATTTGCCTCACTTTCTTCTGTTGGTCTGCCTCTTTTTTTAAACAGGTCAGATAAAACAAATCTTCAATAAGAAGTCCACTGCTGCCAGTAATTGTACTGGGGTCAAACAAAACGAAAAGAGAACAATTGGTGTAAGAATTTAAGTGCCAAAATAAGCATGAATATCAAGAAATGACTGAAATATAATTATCGCAAAGTTAAAGCGTCTTCTCTGTACCTTGCTGTCCATTTACCATTATCCAGCAACATTAGGTATCTACTTCTCATGGGAGTTATTACGAATGGACATCCTGCAAGTTTGAACATTGGGGAATGGTGAGCAGAATCACCAGGTCCTCAAATCAATGCGTAAAAGAACCTCTCAGCTGTTTCAGTCTGGCTCTTTGTGGAATCAATGAGGTGCACCCATACGTAGGCAGAGGTCTAGTGTAAAAATTAGCTGGGGGCAGTCAATGGTCAGCTATCGCAGATTCCTTGAGAATGAGAGCCTCACCACGAACTCATCATCTGCCCAGGAGAGATATATTGACCTCTGTAAATGTGTGTGATAGCAGCTGGAGGGAAAAAAGTACTTGTTTTGCACCCATACACTTTTCTGTGCAAATGTGGAAAAGCTTGAAACAGTCTCCAGAATGTTCTGTTGCTTTCCATGTACAAAAGAAAAACACCCATTCAAGGTTACCACATTATGCATTTGTCTTTCTGGCTGATTGTCTCTTCAGTCTGCTTCTTTAACTCTTTTCAACTGGTACATTTAATGTATTCTGTTACTTTGCAAACTATTAAGAGAATTACACAAAACATAACAGTTCATATCCAGGAACATTTTTCACTTCAGTCTTCGTGTATTTCATCAAATAATTAGTGTTAAACCATGACAGCCTTTTGTCAATCTGGGAGACTGTACAATGCAGTATTGTGGCACCGTGTTATTGTGACTCTGTGGCCATTTATCTGTGTACTCACCAAGGTCTCTTAATAAATTTTGATGCTAGATGCCTGCTCCCTAACTACTAAAATTCTAGATTTAGGTAAGGCTTAAGACATATAGGTCAAAATTCTGGATCTCCCTCTCTAACAGCACTGTGGGTGTACCGACACCCCATGGATCACAACAGTTCAAGAAGGCAGCTCACCTTCTCAAGAGCAATTAGAGATGGGCAATAAATGTTGGCCTAGCCAGTGATGCCCACATCCCATGAATGAGTTTAAAAAAACTCAAATCACTGGAATGCAGCTTTAGCCTTTTTAAAAAAAACACAATTAGGAGTTTCCAGTAGATTCAAAAAATATATTTTGATATAAAGCATGTCATGACACTAAGGTAGTATTTTCTGGAATTTAAGTGGTTATGGAGCTTTCAAGATGTTAAGGAGAACAAATAGGACAGATAGAGAAAAACGATTTCTCCTGACTGGGGAATCTAAGAGTAGAGGACATAGTCAAAAGATTAAGCCAGACCTTTCAGGAGTGAAATTAGGAAATACTTCTACACAGAAAAAGTCGTGGGACTCTCTTCCACAAACAGCAACTGATGCTAGATCACTCATTAATTTTAAGTCTGAGATTGATCAACCTTTGCTCACTAAAGGCATTAAGGGATATGGGGCCAAGGCGTGTGTGTGAAGTTAGGTTGCAGACGACCTATGATTTCATTGAACAGCAGGACCAGTTTGAGGAACCAAATGGCCTTCTCCTGTTCCTATTCTCCTCTGTTCACATGTTCAAGGAATGTTCCTGTTTAAACAATTGTTTGCACCTTAACAGGAGCTACGCTTTCCACGTTTATCGTAGAACTTGTCTGCGCAACAAAACATCTAAAGGGTTAATTTAATATATTCGTTGACCAATCTCAATTTAGGCTCTGGAGTGCAACATGTAATTTTACAAGTTATTTGGTTCCTGTCTTATTTAGCTTTTCATTCATTCTAGAGCTATTCTGGTAGAAAGCAGATCAAAGTGTCAAGGTGTTGAGACACTGAAGATAGGTAGATCCTATTTACCAGAGCGCAAGGCATCTCACTGAAGATAAGGCAGTTGGATTGCATTAGGATTTAGGTTCTAAGGGGCCCATAGCAAGTGAATGAAAATAAGGGCTGAAAACTGTTAGGGGAATATTCCTATCTGATGTTTATCTTTTAATGTGCCGCTGTGCTCAGACACACCGTCATTGTCAGAGAACCCTTGTACAAAGGAAAGGCCTCCTGCTTAGAACTGATTTATTGAGGATGAAGAATTAGGTGTTCTTGGTAGTTCAGTGTTGGGGAGCTAAAGGCAGGTGCACTTTAACTGTGATGTTGAGAGAGCCAGATGGTAATGGCTAAGGTTAACGCGCTGTGTGTATGTGCATGCATTTGTGCGTGTGTGTGTGCTCGTGTGTGTGTGTGTGTGTATGGGCAGAATTTTTTGTCTCGCAGGCTAGCGTGTGCCCATCCCAAACAGAAGTGAAATAGTGCGCGATGACATCGGGCGAGCATCCCAACATCACTGTGCACTCTCGTGATCCTTTGGTCGGCAGGCGCGTGCAAGAGGCGGCAGCGTGCCGACTGACAATTAAGAGGCTTATTAGGGCCCTTAAGTAATTAATTAAATCGCATTTTTCACTGCCCGCTTAACCATTCTGTTGGCGGGTGGGCGAATAGGCCAGGCGGCCTTTGCATTTTTAACCAAATCTCATCCACGGGCGCGATGAGGTTTCCGACAGTTACTGAGGCTCGCCAGCACTGAACTACCAAGAACACCAAGTTCTTCATCCTCAATAATGCAATTCTAAGCAGGAGGCCTTTCCTTTGTACAAGAGTTCTCTGACAATGACGGTGTGTCTGAGCACAGCGACACATTAAAAGATAAACATCAGATAGGAATATTCCCCTAACAGTTTTCGGCTCTTATTTTCATTCACTTGCTATGGGCCCCTTAGAAGCTAAATAGAATTTTTTTGACATCCTTTTTGACATGTCCCTCTTTATGTGACAGAGTCACATGTGGGGACATGTTTATATCATATGCAAAAAGTTTATTTTTCATTTTAAAATCATTCGGCTCTGGGCCTTCAGGGGGCTTTCAGTACCTGCTCCCCTGCACTTAGGCACACTTCAGCGCTCGTGCTCCTCCCACCCCCACCTCGGCAGCGCTGAGGCTCCTAGTGCACCTTTCACACTGGCTGGCCATTAATTGGCGAGCCAGCATGAAATCACGGTCAGAGCCCGATTACGGGTGGCAGTCAGTCTCGCAGCCATTCCCAGGCCTGCCCACCACATCCGCCCGACGAGGGGAAAAACCTGCCCATGGAGTATTTGTGGTGCAGAGGTGTTGCCATTGCTGAGTTTTATGTGTGTTGTTAACTGCTAAATTGAGAGTATTGGCAAAGCGAAATTTGGGGGAATAATAGTGCAGCATTTGGGGGAGAATTTGCCAGGGCTGAGTTGGAACACGATGTCAATGTTGAGTTGGGAAGTGATGGTAGTGGTTTGCTGGGTGTGTCGCTGGCCGCTGAGCTGAGGGGTGTTGAAGCCCAGAACATAATTTGGTGTGCCGACAATGTGAAGTTTGATAGGGTTGGGGTTACTCAGATTCTGGGTATTAGTTTGATTTTATTGCAAATACCTGTACTAATTTTGCACATTGTCTAGTGTGCAAACCAGGAGACAAATCTAACACCTAATTTGGACTTGGAGAAGCTCAGATTTATCCAAATTTAATGAATTCCAAATTGACTCAATCATCCATGCTGGGTTATGGACTATCTTTCTGTGCAATACCTAAATTGATACAGATTTGTGTTTTTTCTTTTTATCAGAATTAAGATATTGCTTTCTCAAAAGGCTGTTTCATTAGCTTCATTTTACTATACCCAATCAAAACAAACATGACATACGTCCTACAGGTAGCAAACAAAACTCTTGAACACTTTGTAGCATGAACCCTGAAATGAAAATGGAGGAAGAGTAGACAAGTGCACTGAATCTTTCCATCCCAGGTTATCGTACCAATTGTTTGAATGCATGGGCATTGTGACAGCTAAGGTGATCACTAGCCTTGCGTTGGTTCCAGTGTCTATCAACAAACATATTCATAGCAGGTTTTTATTCTGAAGAGAGTGGGAATGAAGAGGATGGTTTCTTTATGTTATGTTGTTGTTAAACAGAACCTCAGACACTTCAACTTTGTTCAGTGTTCTCGTGGAATGGCCCAGTCCTCCAAAGGTTAGTTCCTCCTTCGTTTTAAAGATTCCAGCAGTTGGTTCCTCTGGACTCCAGTAGGCAACCAAAAATTTGATTACTCTTACATGCTGTTCACCTTCCCAAAACCACAAATTTGCTTTCAATTTATTCCAAAGAATTAGTGAATTATCCCATAGTCTAACTGTCTCAATTTGATGAGGGATGAACAGATAATCCATTCTTTCAGGAGATGACAGCTGAGAAGCACTGAAGACACTGAATGACTGACTGGGTGATTTTGACACACAACATGACTGTCAACAAAGAAGTATTCTGAAAAATCAATCATGTTCCCATCTCACTCAGACTATCTTACTGCACTTTCTCTCATTCAGCTGATGTTTGAACACATTGCACAGTGCCACTGTGCTATCTAGCTGACAAGTTTCTTTACAGCAATGAACTTGTAATATCCCTTAGAAGCACATGGATACAGTATTCAGCTAAACCTCCAAAACCAACACCAAAGGGCTTTCACTGACATCCAAAGATTGGCCGGAGAGCAGAACTGTCAATATTAGATAAACCATAGTGGCGCCATTTTCAGTTATATGCTTTACACTGGGGCATCACCACATCAAAAGCTTAGGAGGTCTGCTAACTGTCTTGCATTTTAGTGGGAGACTGATAAGAGACCATCACCTCCTGCATGATAATCACATAATCCAGGGTGCAGTGATGAAGATTCCTGCATTAGATGAAATGTTAATCCAAGGTTTTGCCTGCCTCCTTAGGTGAATAAAAAAGATACCAGAATATTATTCAAAAGAGCTTTCCTGACACCCTGACCAACATTATTCCCTCAATCAAAATCAGATTAGTTGTTGTTTGTGTGATTTTACTGGATGCAAAATGCCTGGCACATTTGCTTATATTAAAAATCACTGCAATTTAGAGTAAGACCTAGGAAGCATTTTAGAAATATTTGTACAAAGTGACAAGGTGGTGTTGCATATTTTGGATTTACATTAGAAAATTCTCTCAGGTGCACTGTCACCAATCTCTCCTGTAAACTGACCCCACATCCTTTACGATGAGAAGCTTCCCTTTATTGTCCAATATCTAATCATGCAATAGCGAGAGCCAAGGATTGTAACAGTGAAAACTCTTGTTATATAAACTGGCTACTGTCATCTCATGTGTTTCATGATGTGTGTTTCTCCAGTCTTCTGAAAAAAGAATTGATAAGCACTTTACTGAGGAAAGACAACATATAAAATAAGCTGGCTTATTTTAAAAATAGTAAGAGAATGGAGTTGGCATTTATATTAAATCTCATTTTACATCTGTTTATTTTCATTACCCGCCTTATAACGCAGAAAAAAAATCAAAGTACACCCATTGTCCCAGTTGGCATGTGAAATACACTCTTTCTGCCAAATGATCTGTGAAACGTCAACTGTATCCCTCTCCACAGATGCTGTCAGACCTGCTGAGTTTTTCCAGGTATTTTTGTTTTTGTTCTATATTTCCAGCATCCACAGTATTTTGCTTTTATCTGTAAAACTGTTTGACACTGAGCATAAAGAGAACAATTCCTTGCACTTTAAGTCTAGTTCTCATGTCAAACTAGACTTTTTCTTGTGTTCCAAGCAGGACAAGAAACCAGTAAGAGCTTAGCCCTGGCTCACTTTCAATTCTCCCTGCCATGGGATTGACCAGCAGAGCCACCAATGAGATGAGCCACTGCTCCAATGTCAGAGCCCATGGAAACAACATCCTGCTGAGCTCAAATGGATAAGGCATACTGATGGAAGAGATATGAATGACTTTGAGAATGTTTTCAATGGATCTCCATTGATTTAGGCTCTCTGGGTAGACATGCCATCTGAATATAATCCAAATTCAAATCCAAGCTCTATAAGTGCAAGACTTTTTTTTTCTTTTACCTGACCATCTGACATTAAAGGGTAAATCATCCCTAATGGGTGAATCAAAAAATCTCAGTTGGTCTGATTTAATAATGGCCTTTTTAGAGCTTGAAAGAAGGACTAAGCATGCACAAGTCTTGTTAACGTAGGTAATAACTGCCAAAGAAGCCCTAAGCTCTGGAATTTCTTCCTTACACCTCTCCACCTCTGTCTCCTACTTTCGGATTCGTCTTAAAATTTACCTCTTTAACCAAACTTTTAATAGCCTTTCAATTCTTTCTTGCTCCTGTGAAATGCAATGGGATATTTTACTATGTAAATGGTGCCTTACAGAAACATTCTTCGCCCAACCCATAATGCTTGACAATGGTCAATAGGGATTGAGAGCAAGCGGGAAGAACAAATGAGGTGGGCTCCATTGCTCTAGCAGCTTTATGGATAAAGCCAGGAAGGTTGATTATCTGCCAAGAAAACAACATTTCAGAAAAGTGACCATGCCTGACATGGCAATCAGCACTTTAGTGGTGCCTATATGGAACTGTATCCAAGAGCAAGTAGTTACCTTTAGGAGTTTACAGTAGAACTGTTAAGGGTGGGATTGGCAATGGCGTATTAACTACCCAAAGTTTTATATGGCCG
Organism: Cetorhinus maximus; assembly: GCF_964194155.1. Taxonomy (NCBI): domain Eukaryota; kingdom Metazoa; phylum Chordata; class Chondrichthyes; order Lamniformes; family Cetorhinidae; genus Cetorhinus; species Cetorhinus maximus. Next base: position 101,865,437 of record NC_135890.1, read on the forward strand.
TAGCTTTCTGTGCTATGATATCTTTGACGGCCCTGCATACATAAGTCACTGGATCAAAAGCCTGGAACTCCGCCCCCCCCCAAACAGCATTGTGGGTGTACCTACACCACAGGGACTGCAGCAGTTCAAGAAAGCAGCTCATCACCACCTTCCCAAGGGCAATTAGGGATGGGCAATAAATGCTGGCCTAGCCAGCAATGCCCACGTCCCATGAATGAATAAATAAAACCAAGAAGCCACGGAGGTGCTAGATAGAGAATGACGAGAATGACTTGACACAGAAACAGTTACAGATGACTGAATAAGCCAGACTAGTTCAGAACCAGCAACGCTGGAGAGAATTCATTTAGCCCCATCCCCACTGAGCTGATGGGCAGGAATTTACTAATAGTAGTAGTAAACACTGTTCTAATAACAAGAAAACTTGATCAAATTTTTCATTTGGACAGTTTTAGTAACTTCCCTGTGGGAAGCTGGATGATCGAGAGTGCATTCATTTGTGTGGGAGATATCGCATATGAGTTTCTGGGTCATTTTCACTTTGTGTGGTAATGATTGCTTTCAGGCCTGTGGATAGAACTGATCCTATTCTATTATGCAGCCACCTCCTCTCTAGAATGCAATTAATATTTTGGCACTGGAAATGAGCAGAAATAAACGGGCTAAAATAGCAGGATGACCCTGTGCTTAACATTGAGGAATAAATAAAAGCTGAGAAAATTATGTCCTGAGGAGCCCTTCCAATTTTTGGGGGGAAAGCCAGTTCTTGTCAAAGAGTTGAATGCAGATTCAAAACCTAAAGCCATATTTTTATGTCAGCTGTGAAAATAAGATCTTCTTGTTCTCTGCAAAAATACTGTTTCTTCGAAAGAGGGGGCACATATATGACATTGAATCTTCGAAGAAGGGCTCTGGTTTAAAATGATTAGTTCTTTTATCAAGATGCTAGTCAATCCCCTTAGCAGAGATGTGAATACCATTAAGTTCTTTAATAGATACCTGACCTCTTCTTTTACTGGTCAAATTCATGTGGCCAGATGTGAAAATGGGTTTTTGCATTTTAAAAGCACCTTGCGCTGAGTTCTGGCATGAAGAGAAGGATGGGAATGTAGAAAATGTACTTGTCCTTTGAAGTTCTCAGTATGATGTGAGATTCAATTATTTGCATGTTGGTGCAATAACTGAGAATCAAAAATGTATTGAAAGAAAGAAAATAGTGACTTGCATTTATATAGTGTCTCTCATGACCTCAGGACTTGCCAAAGTATTTTACAGGCAATGAATAAGTTTGAAGTGAGCCACTATCGTAATGTAGGAAGCACAGCAGCTAATTAGCACACATGATACTGATCTGATAATCTGTTTTTTGTGATGTTGGTTGAAGGATCCATATAGGCCAGAACACTTGCGATAACTCCCTTACCCTTCTTTAAAATAGTGATGCAGGCACTTTTCCGTCTATTTGGGAAGACAGATGGGGCCTCAGGTTAACATCTCACCTGAAAACAATACCTTGTACAGTGTAGGACTCACTCAGTACTGCGCTGGAGTGCCAGCCTAGATTTTTGTGCTCAAGCCCTGGACTGGAACTTGAAACTACAACCTTCTGACTTATAGGTAAAAATGTTATTGAGGGATACTCCTCCTCTTCTGCGGAACCTGAATACCCGAAGGAATGTACTACGGACATAAGAGTGTTAGTAACAGATATTACAACCAGGTGAGGCAGGGTTGAATAGCCCCCCTCTTTTCCCTCTTCTCGTTTGATTACTACAGTTGCAAATAGGATTATCACAGTAATAAGCATTTTTAACCAGAAAGTCGAATATACCAAATGTGAATAAGGCAAATGGAATGTCAGCCTTTATTGCAAGGGAATGGAGTAGGAAAAAAGGACAATCTTGCTGCAATTGTATAGGGCATCGGTGAGACTACACCTATAGTATAGCATACAGTTTTGGTCTCCTCACATAAGGAGGGATATACTTGCATTGGAGGCAGTTGAGAGAAGATTCACTAGTTTGATTCCTATAATGAAGGGTTTGTCTTACGAGGAAATGTTGAGCAGGTTGGGCCTATATTCATTGGAGTTTAGAAGAATGAGACGTGATCTTATTGAATCACATAAGATTCTGAGGAGGCTTAACAGGATAGATGCTGAGAGAGTGTTTCCCCCCCAATGGGGGAATCTAACATGCTGGGATAAAGTTTCAAAATAAGGGGTCTCCCATTTAAGATGGAGTTGAGGAGGAATTTCTTCTCTCAGAGGGCCTTTAGTCTTTGGAATTCTCTTCCTCGGAGAGCAGTAGAGGCCGGGTCATTGAATGTATTCAGGGCTAAGTTAGACAAAGTTTTCATTTACCAGGCAGTCAAGGGTTATGGGGGCAGGCAGGAGAGTGGAGTTAATGGCAGAAAGAGGAGCACGAGGGGACTTCATCGTGTAGGGGGAGCCCCACACAAGAATGATTGTGGCCCTTGCTGTGGTCTTTTCCTCCTTGTAGCTCCTTAATTGGATCAGTGAGAGGAGGCTCCAATGGTCCCCCATCCTGCTGCTGGGATCTGTACTAAACAGGTAGCCAGTCCAATGCTGGAAAAATGCCCCCCAAGTGGGACCTTAATTGGCCTAATTAGCTGCCTACCTCCTTGGAGTGGGTTGCTGATTCTCATTGCCGCCCACCCCTCGGAATCTTGTCAAGAGACAGAACAGCGTCAGGGAGCTGTCCCGATGTGCAACTATCTGAGTTTCCCATTCAGCTTACCCACCTGCAAAGCCATCTCTGCAGTGTTGGGAAGATTCAGCCCAACGTGTTTAGCTAAACACAGAGAAAAGCTCCTTCTGCACTGTCTTATCACTAGGCTCCCAGGACAGCTACAGCACAGGTTGGATAAAGATTGAAGTAAATTCTGCACTTACATGCTTATGCTGTTTCTCTCTGCCTCCCCTTATCTTCTCCTGTGTCTTCCTTTTCCCTCCCTACCATCCCATTCATGGAGGGTCAGTTCCCTCTTTGAGAGACCAGTTGTTTTATTTATATCCTCTGAAAGATTTCTGTACTCAATAAGTTTGTTCCATGTTAGAGCTCCACCTGTCAGACAGGGGCAAAACAATGAATCTGAGTGAAGGACTCTAAGGAGCTGCCGCAAATTAGAATGTACTTTTAATTTAAAAATAATTTGACAGAAACACTGGAGGAATTAAAGCAACTAACCAGAATTAGTAAAATGCACCCAATACATGAAAGAATAAATAATTGAATAACGTGTTGTTATTTATATGGGGTTTGATATAATTCTGTAGTAAGGCATTATCATGTAATAATTAAATGAGACTTCATTACTTGATAATTAGAATGCATACAACACATGTCACTCCGTTTCTAGACCACACTTTATCAGATTGGAGCAATGCGCGCAGTAACTAAGCATACAAAACAAGCTTGTAATATCTAGAGGGTATGTGAAAATTCAGTTAGTTCACCATATCTAGGCTTGAAAATAACTAGCTAAGTCAAATCAACACATTCCAAGTGCGTGGCTGAGCTACTCTGTAAGGTTGCCACTAATTAATGATAAGATTTTAGCTTTCTCCAAGGGTACTTGTTATCATTATCATTACAAAGAGTTGCTTCCATAAGCGAGTACATACCCTGTATGATCTGTAACTCAACCTAATGAACCCTATGGGAAATCACATGCTGGTAGGCATGCAATTCTCTCTCATTTTGCCAGCCTGCTCTTGTATAGTATGCAGAATTCCACTAGACCACTTGTCACTTTAGAAGATGAATAATGATTCCCATACAGGGTGCCTTTTATAACAGGCTAAATTATTTCAGTGGTTTATTCAGAAATGCAATTATAAACAGAAGCAAGTAGAAAAGGGAGATGTTAAATAATCCAAATCAATATAAATCAGACAACAGTTCAAAAGAGGTTTATTGGACAAATTAGCCAGTTAAGTCCCTCTGAATCCTTATAGAGTTTTCAGCAGGAAATAAAGCAACTTTGTTGCTCAATGAAAAACAGAATATGGTTTTGTATAAATTCCATTTATGTCTAGGATTTCATTTTGATCGAAAAGCAATTTTATTTTAGGTGGTTCTCAGTAAACTGACCTGCTTAGATTACAAAAAACACTGTATTTCTGAAAAACCAAACCAGCAAAATATTGGGGTACAGCATGTGAAATGAAGTTTCTGAGGGACATAGCGACATCATGCCATATCATGGTTGGTGTGCTCATGAGGGAGTCAGAAGCGCGTCCGCCGACAATCAAAGTTTCAATTAAGCCAATTATAGCCCCAATCAACTGGGAATTTTAGTAGCTTTTGCACTTTTACACTTGGTGCATGCGCCAATTGGCCAGGCAACCTTCACATTTTTGCATCATTCCCGATCCAGGGCGGGATAAAATGCCCAGGAGACGTTTGAAGGTTGAGGAGTTATGAGTACTGCTGCCAGTTGTTTGTAGTTTGTGGCATTTTTTGCGTCCAAATATACTTTGCACAATACTACAGCTCCTTGAGAAAGCTGAACAGCTGTTGTCAGCTTTCAGGGAGCTCGTTGTAAACCGCCCGCCTGCGCCCTCACCCCTCTCAGTGCCTGCCCTCTTCCCACACACCCCCACCCCCTCCTTCAGTAGCGCTGAGCCTCTCTCAACGTGTATTTCACATTGGCTGCCAGGTAATTGGTGACAGTTGCAATCGTGGCCGGAAGCACATATTGCGGCTGCTTCCAGGCCCACCAATCGCGCCTGCGTGACAAGCACAAATTTCATGCCTATGGTTAAAATTTACATTGTTTTTCTTTACTGACCCTTAACAGAGCTTCCATTTGAGTTACACTGATGTGGTGCTTGTGAGAATAAAGGCAACGTTTTCATATTAAGAAGAAAGCATGGGAGCATTTCTTTTCTGTGAACTGCAATCAATTTTTGTTCCTATTATACTCCTGTCATTCCATGTTCTGTCACAACAAATTTACACGCTTGTCAAGTTTAACCAACTAAGGGATTGTGGTCAGAATATACAGAAAATGGCTTCCTGTACAAGCCTGACTATACTTGAAAGTGAACAGTGGTGTGCTTATTTATGTTATTTTTTCTGCATGAGATTTCACTCAAGTGGAAATGCTGGGGTAGGATTTTTCACTGGGCGTGTGGGTCCACGTCCGAACATGAAATAAAGCGCGTTGACGTTGGCCAAACATGCCGATGTCAACGTGCACTCATACGATAGTTAGGTCGGTGGGCACGTGCCAGAGCCAGCAGCGCCCCTGCCAACAATTAAGAGGCCTATTAGGGTCATTAAGTTAACGATCGTCCTAAAAATTTCACTGCCCGTTCAACGGTTGATGAGCAGGCGAAAAGGCCAAGTGGCCTTTGCATTTTTTAGGAAACCTCATCCATGGGTGGGATGAGGTTTCCTAAAGCAAATTAAAAAAAATAAAAATTTAACACTTAAATTAAATTTCTGCCTTGACTTTACTGCTGTTGTCTTGGACTGAACAATCTATTTTTTTTTTAAATGATTCAATCCCTGTACTCCCTTAGCATGTCTCATATTTGAAGCCTCCTGCTTACTCCTTCGACTCCTTATTTCAATTTCAGGGTAGAGACTGCTAAAATGCATGTTACAAGGCTGCTGTCATGCCCTGCTCATGTGACATGTTTTATGACATTTTTATTTTGTGCATTAGTTTTTTGAAACAGCGCTTCATCTCCCTGAGGCAGCTCCGTGCCTCAGGAAGATGAATCACTCTTTGCGCTAGGCCCGCTCGCCCTCCTCTCCCCACCCGCACGGGCAGCGCTGAGCGCTGTTGCTTGTGTTCCACACTGGGCGGGCTTTAATTGGCTCGCCCACGTAAAATCGTGGTGCAGTGCCGGTTGCGGGCTTCCCAACCACCACCCCCTGCCCCTGCCAAGCACCCCCACCAAGGGCAAAATTCTGCCCCTGAAATACTAAGGCTATAATGAACCAAATCATGGGATAGACTTGCAATACATTCCCTCACTGGAACAGTATTTGTTGCAGAAATATTCTAGGATTGTGAGGTTATATTGTTGGCAATTCTGCTTTTCTTCAGCATGCTCCCTCTACAGACCTTCTTCATGCTGTGGCTAACAGTTATTTTCTTGCTTCGTGTTTTGCCGCTGGCACACTTCTTCCACTGCTCTTGCCCCGCATTATACTTTTCGCCCATGATGAGATGCACTAAATGTAGTTCACTGTTTCATGCTGTTCTCAGCCTGGGGAATCATTGATGGAATTTTAACTCCAGCCCTGTCCAGCAGACCATGGAAAAGGCTTCAGGGGCCTATCAACATAACATGACCCTGGTTAGCATAAATTGTGAGCTTATCCTTACTTAATTGAATTTAACTTGAATGATATAAATCCTACTTTAGTTGCCACCAATTGTTATGATTTGAGCTTGCTCCCAATGGTTTCCTCTTGTTGTTACTCTTAAAGACAGCTTCCTGAAATAAACTTGTACCCCCATGATCTGAAGCTTAACCTTCTGCATTCAGTACACAAAATATCGGGCCATGGGAAGAATACTGTTGGATGCTGCACACACCTGCAATGTATTGACCTTATGTTATAAAGTCTTGCTAGGCCCATTAAATAAATTATTGACAATTCCAGCACACAAAGATTGGCATGCTAGAAGTGTGCAGAGGTTGAAAGTGCCAGCAATTCTTAAAACGCTCTGGAGAAAGCAAGATATTTCAAAGCCAGTGACCACAACCAGTGAAAGTAGCACAGATAACTTCAGGAATTCTGACCTGGATATCCTGCTCTATTGCTGAAGTTTATTGACCATATCTCACCAGGTCAGTACTGTGGCTATAAGAGCAGGTCAAAGGCTGGGAATTCTGCAGTTAGTAACTCACCTCCTGACTCCCCAAAGCCTACCCACCATCTACAAGGCACAAGTCATGATGGAATACTCTCCACTTGCCTGGATTAGTGCAGCTCCCACAACACTCAAGAAGCCTGACACCATCCAGGACAAAACAGCCCACTTGATTGGCACCCCATCCCCCACCTTCAAGATTCTCTCCCTCCACCACCGATGCACAGTGGCAGCAGGTGTGTACCATCTACAAGATGTATTACAGCAACTCACCGGGCCTCCTTCAACAGCACCTTCCAAACCCGTGACCTCTACCACCTGGAAGGACAAGGGCAGGACGTGCAAATCACCTGCAAGTTCCCCTCCAAGTCGCACATGAACCTGATTTGGAACTACATTGCCATTCCTTCACTGTTGCTGGGTTAAAATATTAGAACTCCCTTCCAGCACTATGGGTGTACCTGCACCACATGGACTGCAGTGGTTCAAGAAGGTGGCTCACCACCATTTTTTCAGGTGCAATTAGGGATAAATGATGACCCAGCCAGCGACGTCTATATCCTGTGAAAGAATAAATTAAAGAAAAAGCATGTGCTGCGTTATTGAGGTTTATTGATTGAATGTCCTGCTGCTGGGTTTATTGACTATGAGCTCTATCCCTGAACTTTATTGACTATGGAGTGTATTTCTAGTTTCACCACCATGGGCAGCTATCTGGTTAAGTGGATTGTCTGCCCATCGTGGCAACATTGATTTCAAAGGAGTTAATATCGGGTGTGTTTTATAATGGCCAGGCAATCTGCTCTGCCAGAATATCACCCAGATGTCAAAGATGGAAACCTACCTCCCATATCTTGTCGCTGGAGATTATGGATCATGTGTTGCTTCACTGTGCAATGCCAGAGTGGTTGGCCTGAAGAGCTCAAGTATTTGATTACAGGACATGCCCATACAGTGGTAGTGATGTATTATAATCCTGTTGGAATCCATAAACCATATTTCTGCTAATACCATTTCTATCAAACCAGTGATTTGTGTTTTACATGGAATTAAAGCAACATTTATCATTTTTGTGCTCCGTTATTTAGTACAGCACTTGTTGGGATGTGACTGCTGAAGGCAATAAACGTGGTAGATGTTAGATACCTACAGCAGGAAGAATGCTGGGTAAATTAAGTCTTCTGTATATGTTGTTGCCTGTGACAAAATGAATTATCTATCTAATAGCTATTTGCTCTGCTTCTTTCCATTTCTTGTCCAGTAAAATACTCCTTAACTGTTGTCTTCTGGGGAGTTCCACAAAGCCATAAAGAAAGACTTGCATTTATTTAGTAGCTTTCATGATTGTAGGACATCCCAAAGCACTTTACAGCCAATTAAGTACCTGAATAAAGGGTAGTCAGCGTTGCAATACAGGAAATTCAACATCCAATTTGCACACAAACTCCCATAAACAGCAATGTGATAATCACCAGATAATATCTTTTTAAATGAAGTTGACTGAGGGATAAATTAATGCCAAGTCACTGGGATAACCCCCCTGCTCTTTTCAAAATAATTTTTTAAAATTCATTCACGGGATGTGGGCTTCACTGGCTGGGCCAGCATTTATTGCCCATTCCTAATTGCCCTTGAGAAGGTGGTGGTGAGCTGTCTTCCTGAACTGCTGCAGTCCATGTGGTGCAAGTACACCCACAGTGCTGTTAGGGAGGGAGTTCCAGGATTTTGACCCAGCGACGGCAAATTGACAGTGATATATTTCCAAGTCAGGGTGGTGAGTGGCTTGGAGGGGAACTTCCAGGTGATGGTGTTCCCATGTGTCTGCTGCCCTTGTCCTTCTAGATGTAAGTAGTCATGGATTTGGAAGGTGCTGTCAAAGGAGCCATGGTGAGTTCCTACAGTTCATCTTGTAGATGATACTGTCTTGAAGAGATATTAATGTATATAATGATATTGGAAATTATTTTAAATTGGATTTGTAGTAGTATCTGTGTCTGTGGGTGTGTGTGTGTTAATTGGATTAAAGCCAGCTAGTCTGGGTGCTTTGATGTTTTGAGATGTTAAACAGTAAGGTAAAGAGTACATTTGCATTTTGTCAATTAAACTGTTGGAAGACTGGGGTTGAATTCTTGCACCTAGCTAGGAGACACAAAGCAATATGTTTATATTACTAATAAAACTGGTATTATGAAAAGGGTTTTATAGTTAGAACAGGTGGAGTTCAAAGGGCCTGGTGATACAATGAGAATTTACATTCAAAGGGAAGGCAGAAGAATTTTGTGTGTGGAAGCCAGAGGCATGTAAGATCTAAGCCTACTACTCTGCCTGCGAAGGAACAAATTGAAAGGAACCTCATTTGAATTCGTAAGATAAAATGTGCTTTGCCTGGTGTCTGTTTAAAGACTATCGGCTGAATCTTCTGGCTGACGTGTGGGTGGTGGAGCCCACACGACAGCGCTTAAAATGTCGCACGCTGACGTTGCACAAGCGTCCCAACATCAGCGCGCGGCATCGCGATGTTTCGGTCGGCGGGCACGCTATGCAGCCCACCATTAATTAAAGGCATCGTTAAGGCCATTAAGTGACCAATCGACCAGGATTTTGAGGGGCCCATGCGAACTTCGGGTCAGAGCATGGGCCCAATGAGCAGGCGAGTAAGTGATTTTTTTACAAACCTCATCCAGTGGCGGGATGAGGTTTGATATCGGAATTAAAAATGTATAATAAAGTTTTTGTGTATTTCATTAACATGTCCCATTTCATGTGACATTTTCACATGAGGGGACATGTTAATGATTTTTTTATTGTTCTATTTTTAATCTTTCACAGCCTTTCAGCGATCTCACTGAGGCAGCACTTTACCTCAGGGAGATGTGCGCTTTTCCGCATGCATGTGCGAAAGAGCTCACTCTCGCAGTTGGGGAATTCCCCCCTGCCCACACAGGAAGCGCATAGCACTTCCCGTCGGGTGGCTGGGTGGGCCTTAATTGGCTTTGCCACTTAAAATGGTGGTGGGGCCCATTTCGGCGGCGGTGATCCCGCCTGCCGCTGAGTTGGTCGGGCCCACCCGCCCATCAAGGGCAAAATTCTGCCCTAAGGGTTATTGTTGCCTTGGAGGAGATTACCTGGGAGTGATTGATTGAGTTGCATCTCAAACATACCAGTTGAAAATATAGGTTATGACAGTTGTTTAAAGTTTACCTCTGGGGTTTTAAATAACTCAGCCTTTACCAATTGCTGTGTCATAATGGTACACACTGCTACTACTGTGCGTCAGTGGAAGGAAAGGAACGAATGTTTGATGGATGGGGTGCCAATCAGGTGGCCTGCTTTGTCCTGGATGGTGTTAAGCTCCTTCAGTGCTGTTGGAACTGCACTCATCTAGGCAAGTGGAGAGTATTCCATCACACTCCTGACTTGTGCCTTGTAGGTGGTGGACAGGTTTTGGGGAGCCAAGAGGTGAGTTACTTGCCGTAGGATTCCTCGCCATCTGACCTGATCTTGTAGCCACAGTATTTATCTTGCGAATCCAGTTCAGTTTCTGGTCAATGGTAACCCCCAGGATATTGATAATGGGGGATTCAGCAATGGTGATGCCATTGAATGTCAAGGGGCGACAGTTAGATTCTCTCTTGTTAGAGATAATCATTGTGCGAATGTTACTTGCCATATGTCAGCCCAAGCTTGGATATTATCCAGGTCTTGCTGCATATGGACATGGACTACTTCTGTATCTGAGGAGTTACGAATGGTGCTGAACATTGTGCAATCATCAGCGAACACCCCCACTTCTGACCTTATGATGAAAGGAAGATCAATGATTAAGTAGCTGAAGATGGTTGGGCTTAGGAACTCCTGCAGTGATGTCCAGGAACTGAAATGATTGACCTCCAACAACGACAACCACCTTCCTTTCTGCTAGGTATGACTCCAACCAGCAGAGAGTTATCCCCCTGATCCCCACTGACCCCAGCTTTGCTAGCATTCCTTGATGCCACACTCGGTCAAATGCTGCCTTGATGTCAAGGGCAGTCAATCTCATCTCACCTCTGGAGTTCAGCTCTTTTGTCCATATTTGAAACAAGACCGCAATGAGGTCAGGAGCTGAGTGGCCCTGGCAGAACCCAGTGCTTGATAGCACTGTTGATAACACCTTCCATCACTTTACTGATAATCAAGAGTAGACTGATGGGGCGGTAATTGGCTGGGTTGGATTTGTCCTGCTTTTTGTGTACAGGGCATACCTGGGCAATTTTTCACATTGCCAGCTAGATGCCAGAGGTGTAGCTGTACTGGAACAGCTTGGCTAGGGGTGCGGCAGTTTCTGGAGCACAAGTCTTCAGTACTATTACCAGAATATTGTTGGGGCCCATAGCCTTTGCAGAATCCAGGGCCTTCAGCCATTTCTTGTTATCATGTGGAGTAAATCGAATTGGCTGAAGACTGGCATCTGTGATGCTGGGGACCTGCAGAGGAGGCCAAGATGGATCATCCACTCGGCACTTCTGGATGAAGATTGTTGCAGATGCTTCAGCCTTATCTTTTGCACCAATATGATGGGCTACCCCATCATTGAGAATGGGCATATTTGCAGAGACTCCCTCTCCAGTGAGTTGTTTAATTGTCCGCCACGTTTCACGACTGGATGTGGCAGGACTGCAGAGCTTAGATCTAATCCGTTGGTTGTGGAATTGCTTAGCTTTGTCTATTGCATGCTGCTTATAGTCTTTGGCATGCAAGTAGTCCTGTGTTGTAGCTTCACAAGGTTGACACCTCATTTTTAGATATGCCTGGTGCTACTCTTGGCATGCCCTCCTGCACTCTTCATTGAACCAGGGTTGATCCCTTGGCTTGATGGTAATGGTAGAGTGGGGAATATGTCAGGCCATGAGGTTACAGATTGTGGTTGAGTACAATTTTGCTGCTGTTAATGGCCCACAGCGCCTCATGTTTGCCAAGTCTTGAGTTACTAGATCTGTTCGAAATCTATCCTATTTAGCACAGTGATAGTGCCACACAACACAATGGAGGGTATCTGCAATGTGAAGATGGAACTTTGTCTCCACCAGGACTGTGCAGTGGTTATTCCTACCGATACTGTCCTGGACAGATGCATCTGTGGCAGGCAGGTTGGTGAAGAAGAGGTCAAGTATGTTTTTCCCTCTGCTTGGCTCCCTCACCACCTGCTTCAGACACAGTCTAGCACCTTTAGCGGTGCTACGAGCTACCCTTGGTGATGGACATTGAAGTCCCCCAATCAGAATACATTCTGTGCCCTTGCACCCTCAGTGCTCCCTCCAAGTTGCTTTCAACGTGGAGGAGTGCTGATTCATCAGCTGAGGGGCTGAGGGGAGGCGGTGGTATGTGGTAGCCAGCAGGAGGCTTCCTTGCCATGAGACTTCATGGGGTCCAGAGTCGATGTTGGGGACATCCAGGGAAACTCTCTCCCGACTGTATGCCACTGTGCTGCCACCTTTGCTAGGTCTGTCCTGCCTTTGGGACAGGACATACCCAGGGGTGGTGATGCTGGCATCTGGGACATTATCTGTAAGGCGTGATTCCTTGAGTATGACTATGTCAGGCTTTTGATTGACTAGTCTGTGAGACAGCTCTCCCAATTTTGGCACAAACCCCCCAGATGTTAGTAAGGAGGACTTTGTAGGGTCGACAGGGCTGGGTTTGCCATTGTTGTTTCTGGTGCCTAAGTCGATGCCGGGTGGTCCATCCGGTTTCATTCCTTATTGACTTTCTAGCAGTTTGATACAACCGAGTGGCTTGTTAGGCCATTTCAGAGTCAATCACATTGTTGTGGGTCTGCAGTCACATGTAGGCCAGACCAGGTAAGGATGGTAGATTTCTTTTCCTAAAGGACATTAGTGGACCAGATGGGTTTTACGACAATCAACAATCATTTCTTAATCATCATTAGACTTTTAATTCCAGATTTCTTATAGATTGAATTCAAATTCCACCATCTACCATGGTGGGATTCGAACCCGGTTCCCCAAAGCATTACCCTGGGTCTCTGGATTATTCAGATAAAAGCAAAATACTGCTGGTGCTGGAAATCCCAAACAAAAACAGAAAATGCTGGAAAAACTCAGCAGGTCTAGCGGCATCTGTGGAGAGAGAAATAACATTTCAAGTCAGTATGACAGAGTCCGTATGAAGAAGGGTCATACGGACTCGAAATGTTATCCCTGTTTCCCTCTCCACAGATGCTGGTAGACCTGCTGAGTTTTTCCAGCATTTTCCGTTCTTGTCTCTGGATTACTCATCTAGTTACAATACTATTACGCCATCTCTCCCAGTGGGATCTTTTCCTCCTGCCCGAGAGGGCAGTTGGAGCCTTTGTTTAACATCTCACCTGAAGGACAGCACCTCAGCAGTGCAGCACTCCTTCAGTACTGCACTGGAGTCCTGACCTGGATTTTTGTGCACAAGCCTCTAGTAGTGTAGGACCCTTCTGACTCAGAACTGAGGGTGCTACCAACTGAGCCACAGCTGACACCATGTTGGATAGAGAGCCTGGGAATTTGAGAACACCCTTTCCTCTTGAAGCATTCCATTTATTATGTTATATATTCCAGCTATCACTTAATGCTGGGTTGGTTTCCAATGTCAAGGATGTGAAGATCTTGGTGTCATGTACTGTCTATGTCCCATTCCCGGGCCAGCATATTTCAAACTGTTATACTAGTTGAAAGTACAATACCTGCAGAGACAGGGTTTTATCTTGCCAGTGTTTCTGTTATGCTTAAAAATGTGTCTCCTAGAATTTAACTCATTTCGGAGACCGAAGTGCTGCTCCTGCATCATTACTGGGGTTGTAATCCTCCAGGAATGCAGATAAGGCCAATCTGTGTTGTGATTGACTTCAGAAAATGAGTGGGATCAGAAGCAGCCTCATGCCAGTACTTAAATAATGGGACAATGCTGAGTTTCAAAACTTCTTAAAAGCAGTGTTGGATGAAAATAATTGGCCAAAATTTGTCAACCTCACAGTTCCTTCTCATGCTGTTTATTTCATCATTGTGTTGAGATGTTACCAACTTAAAATGCCCAGAGAGTGGCCTTCACGTACAGCACTGACGACTTTTTTCCAATTATCACGGACCAGTGGTACATCAACAGCACACAGCAGCAGACACACTGCAATAGGGTAAATGCCTCACATACCCAGCCTGGCAGCTTCATGGGCCATAGAAAGATTAGTGAGATCAATAACAGATTCCCACCACCTAGTGGACACCCCTGCTTGACATACCTTCAGAAACTTCTACGGTTCAGCCTGGAATAAGATCCTGTCGAGGACTGGCCCTCAGCTACAACGACCCATTGATGTGTAGGGTGAACCTGTAAACCTGCCCTCTCCGCACCCGCCCCCCTGGCCATGATCTATCTGACCTTCTCCTGATTTGTCAGACTCCCTGCAATCTGTCTTACTGCCCCAGTGATGTACCTGTCCCCAGCCAATGACTGCTTCCCTGCCGATGGCAGATTCCCAGCTGCGACCTGGAGTCACAGGCCTAGCCGCTCCCCATCCCCGACTGTCAGCCAGCCTTTCATCTGGTTGGCTGCAGTCAGGAAACAAAAATAAAATATTTTTAAAATCAGGCTCTGCCATTAAGTAAGGCAGGATCTCAGGGAATCTAGTATTGTTGGGTTTCCTGGCTGCTAAATCACCCCCTCCAACCACCTCCAGCCCTGCTAACTTACTGCAGCCTCCCGATTATTATCAGCTCCAATACATCAACGAAGCTCCTCAGCAGGCAAAAGATTGATCTCTAATTGGATCTCATGGGTGAACTTTACAGTGATGGCTGAAGTCCTTCCTCCAGAGCCAAAGCAGTAGGTGACCTCATTGCAGTCAGCAACGGGACTCAGGAAGGCATATTCTCAGCCAATTGAGAGGTTGCTGCCATCCCAATGAAGAAAGGCAGACTCTCCCCCAATAGCTTCCAGCCCAATCTCTAAGTGGCCAGTGCTGAGGCTGCAGACACAAGATGAGGGTGCCTTAATGAGTGCCCTTGAAGAGGGGTAAATGGAGTTGGGGGACATAGGAAACAGGAAGACCCCAGCAATTAGGGAGAAGGAGGGGTCCCAGTGCACAGGCAGTGCTGTTACCGTGGGGGCAGCCATTCTCGCTGGGGAGTCCTCCATGGATCATGAAGTGCCCATAAAGGAGGGGCCCTCACCAAAGCCCACTGAGAGACCACCAGGTTTCACCGGACAGTCTCCCTACATGGTGGCAGGACTTTCCTTCCCCCGCACGGGGTGGCCACAGAGGCAGGAAGGTGCCCTTAACTGGCCACTTAAGTGGCTCAACTGGTCTCCAGCGGGCAGCCGATCTACCAGCTTCCCCACCACTTGGCGAAAAGGCATGGTGCCAGGAAGATGTTGGGCACGGCCCCCAACGCCTTCCCACACAATTTAGCCAGCCTTCCTGCCTCTCAGGTCATTGCCGAAAGACTGGTAAATTTTCAGCATCACTGTGCAATAACAGTGTCTACTGAGGGCGGTGGGTTAACACAAAGTGAAACCAGCCCCTGTCCAAACTCTTCTTTCAACTCTGGTGGAAGCTCACTGCTGCTTGTAAAGTGAGGAAGAAAAGTTTAAGCCTGGCAGTAACATATTTATCACAACAACATAAACTGTCAGTGCACAAAAACACTGTTCAGAATTCTTATATAAAAGACAAGTATGGATTTATGTGTCCGCCTGAGGGCCATACACAATAAAAATCACATAAACTGACACAGACTGTGTTACCTTGTTAATGCTGTAGTACCCTGTTAGATAAACGCACTTTTTTTTAAACCTGGTTCACCTCTTCCATTTTTCATCATAACATTTACTGGGGTACAGGTGCTCTCTGATACCTCACTCAAATTGCATTGCCTCATGTGCACACCAAAGCTGGGAATTAATGTGCAGGTGGTAGTCCTACCTAGCAGCTGGAAAGTTAGCCTGCATCCACCGGCCCTGGAAGCCATGACTCCCTTTTACATGGTCCAGGCAATTAATTGCCTGAAGTTGTGGCTTCTGCACCTCTGAGGTAGGATGTCCCATCTCCAAGAGGTTTTGTCAATCAGAGACCTGATAGCTCTTCAGTCCCAGCAGCGCCACTGGGAGCAGTGGCCACTGCTGGAACTGCAGCAGTCCTCATTCCAGTGACCTCGGAGCAGACCCAGAGTTCAGGTAAATGAGGGCGGTGATTGCCGGGGCCAATCAGTCAGGACCCCGCGAGAGAATGGGGAGTGTGATCGCGAGGCCGATAAGGGCCTCAATTGGCCTAAGGATGGGTGGGCTGTCCATCACCTACCCCGCCACTGGTAAAATACCAGCAGAGGCAGGAAGGTGATGGACACAACACTCCCTGAATTTCCCGCCTCCCAGCCCACTTCTGGGAAGGGCATAAAATTCCAGCCCAAGAAAGTGGATTTTGGTGGGGCATTTAGCTTTAGGAAAAGGCACAATTGAGCCCAAAGCTTCCCTGGCCGAACAATCAGGAGTATGTAATTTCTAGCAGGAGTCAGTCGTCATCAGGAACATGAACCCTTTCTAATTTTCTATCTTGAATTCTGGCAATCAAAGTCAATTGTATCATTATTGGTGTCTGGCTGAGTGTAATATTAACTCACCTATACTGGGGTTGGAAGCTTCTTAGTCTGTTTGGCATAGTGCCACAAAATCTAATGAACTTCCTTGATATACTTGTACTTGTAGCTCTTCCAAAATATATTCCTTAACATTTTTCTACAATGAATTGCAACGGCCACTACCGCTCAACCTGACATCCTCTATGTCCCTCCAGCGGCTGCAAAAGACGGCTCATTAATGCCAGGTTTTTCAATGCTATGAGTGCCGTTATGGCTCCAAAATGGCATCCATGGTCTATGCACCCACTCCTGAGACTGAATTCTCGAGGTCCCCCGAAATTAGGAAAGGAGGTGGCGGGGGTTTGATTCCCCGACAGGACTGACACTGGACAGCGTGTCAGTTTCAAGGTGCTATTCCTGCCACCAGCAGTGTTAGCCAGGGAGGGGAGAGGGTCTGAGAGGAATCCCACACTCCTCCCAATTGAGGCTATTAAACTCCACTTAAAAGCTTATTAAGAGCTTGTGAAGATTTTTAAGTTTTAATTTTAAAAAGGATGCGTGAGTTACCCGTGGATTCAGAAACAGATTAGCTGGAGAGAGGTGAGTGCAAGGTGGCAGATAGTCATGAACTAGACAGCACATTCATTTCAGGACAGATACAGCCTCGCAATGATAGAGGGCATTAGGTTTTGCCTCTTTCACTGGATTCTCCCAGGTGAAGCACATCATCAGTTGCACCTATGTGGCCATCAAGGCACCCAGTGACAGGCCGGTGAGATCCATCAACAGGAAAGGCTTCCACTCTCTCAATGTCCAACTGGCCTGTGACCATGACAAGAGCCTCCTCCATGGGTACACTCCATCAGGCCAAAAACATGCAGCTGTGCTTGGCCCCGCAGGTTAGATGTTGCTGCCTCTGGTTATGAGCCAACTTGTCCTGCAAGAGAGAGCAAAGTGTTACAAATATTTTGCACATGAATTATGTATGTTAGGCCCTGTGCGTTCTGTGTGTTATGTATTTGCTGTATACATTTGTTGTGTATATGTTGATTTTATTGCACAAATGTGTTATGAATGTGTTATTTATAACAGCACATGATTAATACATGTGCATTAAATACATAACACATCACAGCATACACATTAAACATACACAGAACATACCTGTTGAGCATGAATAGTTTTTACATCACGGTAATTAGTGTCTACTCCCTGTACATGTGTTAAGTGGCGTATATTTTCTATAAATACTGCATTTGCACCATAGGAATGTTATGCATCCATTATATATGTGCAATCTATGTGCTGTGTATGCATATTTTATCTGACCCAGATATGTTGTATTTGTACTGTGTTGTTTATACAGCATGCATGTGGTATGTGAATGTTGGCTTTATATTGTTTATATATGTTAAATAGTCATTGTTCATGTGATGTGTTATATCTGTATGATGTGTCGATATATGTTATGTGTGTGATGTATAGGTTATATATTTCTGCAGGGGATTTCTGCCGATTTGCCACTGCAGTTATATGGCAGCTAAGAAATCAGGAGAGCTCCCATTGAAATTCTACCCCATGGTGTGGCTGATTTTTAATGTAAAATTCCAATTTTTAATTGCAAACTAATAACTCATGTTAATTAAATATTTAAATGGCCCCATTAGCAATGGTAATTACAAAATTGAAACTGTAGTAAAATGCATTTTCTACAAAAGTGTAGTGGCAAAATTACAGCACTATCTATTCTACTGTATTGTCAAGCTGTGCTGATTTAGTACTTTGGTTTTAAAACTTGTCAGTGTGGGAAACATTCTGCAAAGATTAACACAATTCGAGAGACAGGTGGCGGAGGTGGTGGTGATGGGGTTCTCTCAGATATTAAGGCACTGCTGCCGGCTCTGTAAATACTGAAACAAGCCTGGCAACCTCTTGTAAATATCGACACACTTTCAGGGACTCACTGCCAATATTGGCACAATCCTGAGGATTCCCTGAAACTATGAAAACACACCTGGGGACTCCTGGAAAATACTGACACACTTCTAACAGCTGTAGGTATTAGCACAATTCTAGCTACCCTGCACAAACGCAGGAAGGGGCTCTCCGAACATATATACACAGTCACAAAAACTCCTTGCAAATATCAATGCACACCCAGGAAGTCTGTACATATTGGTATCCAGGCACAAAGGACCCTCTGAAATAGTGGTAGATATTCAGAGAGCCCTGTACTAAATTTGAAAAGGCAGTGCTCACTATTCCGAGAAAAGGAGTGCAGTGGTTGAAGAAAATGTTTTTGCTATTAGTGCACAGCAAGAAAAAAACATAAAGCACACACAATTCCTGTGACACTGTGCTCACGAAGCAGGAATGCCCAGTGCCATCGAAACAACCCCCTTGGAATCCCCTCACCAATTCTAGTTTGAAAACCTATTGTATAAAGATGTTCAAAGCTACACTTGCCCACAGAGGCAGTAAGCCTATTCCTCCAGATGGTGAAAATCCCAGCGCCATATGACCACTGTGTCAGAGCACCTGGGTTTTTCTTCAGAGCTTCATCGACAGCCAGGAGTGGCTTCTGACAATTCCTCTTTACATACAGCCCTGCACCAGCTCCAATGGAAGCTATTCTGCTGATGTCTTCATTAAAGATGTGAAGTTAATTTGGTCCAGCTTCACTTGGAATTGGAAAGCCACAGAACACAGCAGCACGGTTATGGAGGGAGTCAACTCTCCTCATGCCACAGAAAGAAAGACTCTGCTTCTGTGAAAATGACTTTAAAAGAAATGGATTTTAATGATAAATGTTCCCCCATGCCATCTTGCCATCCTATTCCATGTGAGTACAATACTAAAGTAGAAGCCATGCATTGGGATCAAGCTGTTGTTTAGGTCACTTCCCACAGCGAGTGGTTAGGATCTGGAATGCACTGCCTGAGATTGTGGTGAAGGCAGATTCAATTGTACTTTCAATAGGGTATTGGATAAACACCCTAAAGAGAAAAAAAAAAATCAGGGCCACAGGGAAAGGGCTGAGGAGTGGGACTAGCTGAGTTGCTCTTGCAGAGAGCCAGCACAGACACGATGGGCTGAATGGCCTCCTTCTGTGCTGTAACCATTCTATGATTATAGTGCACGTGGGGGATCTTTACTTAACCAGTTTAGCAGGAAACTGTCAGGATTGGATCGGCCACCCAATTTACACCCCGCCCGAATTTACTTTTCATTGAAGGTAAAAGGATGCAAAATCGGGCATGGTGTTAAACAGGTATTGGATCCCCTCCTGTCAGTTTCCTGCTTGATGGGTTAAGTTAAAATTACCTGTCTGGACACCAATAAAACATGAAATTTAACCCAGGAGACCCAAGGGAAAATGATACTTGAGAAAGACAAGTCAAAAATGATTTGTTTTTTGTTTTCTGCTCAATGTGTATTTTTTTTTTGTTAATGGTGGGGAATGGAGCACATTCTGTACCAGGCATCCAGTGCCTAAAGGTATAAAGTATTCCCAGGACAGGTTGGATGCAAAATGAAGCTCTCCATTTTCTGGCCTGTTCTCTGTGATGACCTACTTCTCGTTAACTGGCTTATCCTGTGCTCAGTGAAGACAGTACGGGGGTGGGGAATCATTTAGATTCTGCTATAGCCTGTATGGGAACTAACAGAGCCCCTTAATAAGACTCTGGAACAAAGCATTGCTTGCTGCACTGTCATACTGAGGGAGACTATAGAACAGGATGAGAATGGGAGAAAGAGAGAAGGGGAACAGGGTTGGGCAGGGTGCGGTTTTGCACCTCTACATCTTTTGAACATCTGCACTTACTTTGTCTGGAAAACTTCGAACCTCTTGCTCTACTGCTTGACTCTGGCTATCGTGACCTTGCAAAGTAAAAGTATTTGATCAGCCACGTGGCAGCCATTGTGTCGTACCCTATTCTCTGGCTACTCTGCTCAATAACAGTATAATTTTTAATGAGGTAATTTTTCTCAGTTCTTTGCAGCATTTTAAAAGAAAAATATTAAAGTTTAAATAGGGTAATTTTCAAAAAATCTGAGCAATTAAAATTGTGATCAAAAATTCATAAACTGTAAAAAAAAAAGCATATCTTCTGGAATTTGAAAGCATTAACTACCTTGTAATGTGTTTCAAAATAAAACCATTTCAATATTTTGTTTCCAGTGTCGAAAATATTGGAACTAATCTTGCTTTGGTAAAGGAATGCAGGATGATCCTCTGATAGAGTCTACATATTAAGTTAATGCCTCATTCATTAAACGGTTCCAGTTTCTTACAATGGAATTATTCCATGTTCCTACTGCTAATTCTCATTTTGTGTTTGTAATGTGTTGCAGGTGGTGAAAATAGAAATATTTCCCTACTCTTGCTTTCAGTTTCAGCATTAACTAACCTCAGTCCAACTGAGATGGATTATATTCTGAGAAAAAGAATATTTTCCCATTAACCAACAGCTATCAGATACAGCCTGAGTTAGTTGCAAAGTAAAATTCCCTCTAGAATGTCCAATCAAGCTTCCCCAGGCCTGATGTAGCACAGGTTAGGTGTAGATGAAAATTTTCTACAGAGTTTGAGCAACATTCCTTAGCCCAGCCTTAGAGGAGCATCTCATACTGCATCAGTATGATACTTCCTACATCTCATATCATTGTACTAAAGTCAATTTTAACTGAATTAGGAGCACTTTGTACTTTGGACTGTTGATTGTCCAAATAGAATTAAAACTGCCTGAAAATATTTCATGCTTGGCTCATACCCAACAAAGTGGGGAAGCTTTCATCCTATCAGACTAGGGATTCAGTACGCCAGAGTTAAAATGGGTCTAACCATTATACTACCTAATCCCTGCAACTAATTACACTTGCTATTGATCTGGACATATCTCGAGTTTAAAAATTAGTAATAAATCTACATAGCATTGATGAATCAGAGCTGTTTGGCATTAATCCACAGGCTGGAAATTATTGGTCACTGAATCATTTCGTTAATTACTGTTAGATGTTGCAATTGCTCAATGTGCAATGAAACATGGAAGTCTGAATGGCATGGCCTGGTTCAGTTAAACCCCTCTAATAGCCACACTGGAGACTTGCAGCTTTGACAAAACGAAAATGTTTATTGTCTTCAGGAGCTAAAGAAATAATGTGGAATTGGTCTTGTCAACAAAACATGATCCCTGCAGCCAAGTTGGCTAAGCAATGTGGTACAGAATCAGCTGAAGAGATTGTGCTGACCTCTCCTTTTCTGCTGGTTTCCCAATTTTCTCCTCTTTTTCTGCTGGGGTCCACCTCCTTCAGCTATTTTCCTCTTCTCCTCTAGTTTAACCAACATCCATCTCCTTCTGCTGGTTCCTTCACTCTCTTAATTTTTAGCTAGTAATTCCTAACAATTCTCCCCTACTTCTAGGCTTCCAACACTTTATCCCTTTTTCCTCTGGTTTCTCAACAGCTCTACTATCTCACACTGACTTATTCATTTCAATGGATGGGGTCATCAACAGTGCTATCAACAGGCACTTGCTTAGCAATAACCTGCTCACTGATGCCCAGTTTGGGTTCCGCCAGGGCCACTCAGCTCCTGACCTCATTGCCTTGGTTCAAACATGGACAAAAGAGCTGAACTCCAGAGATGAGGTGAGAGTGACTGCGCTTGACAAGGCAACATTTGACCGAGTGTGGCATCAAGGAGCCCTAGTAAAACTGGAGTCAATGAGAATCAAGGGGAAAATTCTCCACTAGCTGGAGTCATACCTAGCACAAAGGAAGATGGTTGCGATTGTTGGAGTCAGTCATCTCAACTCCAGGACATCACTGCAGGAGTTCCTCAGGGTCGTGTCGTAGGCCCAACCATCTTCAGCTGTTTCATCAATGACCTCCCTTTCATCATAAGGTCAGAAGTGGGGATGTTTTCTGGTGATTGCACAATGTTCAGCACTATTCCCGACTCCTCAGATACTGAAGCAGTCCATGTCCAAATGCAGCAAGACCTGGACAATATCCAGGCTTGGGCTGACAAGTGGCAAGTAACATGCGTGCTACGCAAGTGCCAGGCAATGACCATCTCCAACAAGGGAGAATCCAACCATCGCCCCTTGACATTCAATGGCATTACCATCACTGAATTCCCCACTATCAACATCCTGGGGGTTACCATTGACCAGAAACTGAACTGCACTAGCCATAGAAATACTGTGGCTACAAGAGCGGGTCAGGGGCTAGGAATCGTCTGACGAGTAACTTACCTCCTGACTTCCCAAAGCCTGTCCACCATCTACAAGGTACAAGTCAGGAGTGTGATGGAATGCTCCCCACTTGCCTGGAGGAGTGGAGCTCCCACAACACTCAAGAAGCTTGACACCGTCCAGGATAAAGTAGCCCGCTTTATTGCTACCACATCCACAAACATTCACTCCTTCCACCACCGATCTACAGTAGCAGCAGTGTGTACCATCTACAAGATGCACTGCAAGAATTCACCAAGGCTCCCACGACAGCACCTTCCAAACCCATGACCACTACCATCTAGAATGTCAAGTCAGCAGATACATGGGAATACCACCACCTGGAAGTTCCCCTCCAAGTCACTCACCATCCTGACCGTTCCTTTACTGTTGCTGGGTCAAAATCCTGGAACTCCCTTCCTAACAGAAATGTGGGTGCACCTATGCCACAGGGACTGCAGTGATTCAAGAAGGCAGCTCACCACCACCTTCTCAAAGGGCAACTAGGGATGGGCAATAAATGCTGGTCCAGCCAGCGAAGCCCACATCCTGTGAATTAATAACAAAAATTAGATTAAAAAATTCCCCTGGATCGCATTAAAATGATACACATAGGCTCTTTTGCAGCAGTTTAGAATGTGTTGAGGCTCTGACGGCTGCTGGAATCAACTGCACTTGCACTGCATATTCCAGAAGCCCATTAACAACAAGAAACAAGCACGGGACTCCAACTTCAATTTTCTGACCACACATCTTCCCAGGCGGCTGGCTGGTAAAACAGTATTGCTCATCTAAATAATGGATGCACCTAGGGATATAATAATGGTGACAAAGAAAACAATTTGTATTTGCTGCCGATGATACTCCTGTCTTTGTTTGCTCCTATGTGTAACAGTCACTAATTCATCCCTTGAAATATTTTATCAAGGTGTCAACTTTAACCTGGAGTGGGTTTTGGGCAGGTGATGGATGGAGTGAGTACGAAACATAATTGCTAGCCCAAGTTTCAGGCCCCGAGTATTTTAATACCCAGACTTCATTTAAATTTGACTGGTGAGTTTCCTACCTGATTACATGGACAATTAGTGTCGTAGAAGGATCCAATACATTAAGGCTTAACCTGGGACTTAATACAGTACCGCCCACTGGTGATGCAAGAAGGCGCTAACCTAGAGCTTAATTCAGCAGTGTAGAGATAGGTAGCAACATGTAAGGACATGCCATGGAGTCCATTCCATACCTGTACCCTTTACTGTAAGTATGCACATAGTTCAGTAATATTAATTAAAACTTTGTGGTAGCTGCTTAATGATGTTTAAGCAGTACACACCATGGGTAGAAACAACCCAACAAAACATAGTGGCACCTGGAGATCAAAATCCACATCCTCTGTACTATATGTACTATATAGTATCCTGGGCTTTATTAATAGGGGTATAGAGTACAAAAACAGGGAGGTTATACTGAATTTATATAAGACCCTTGTTAGACCTCAGCTGGAATATTGTGTGCAGTTCTGGGCACCATATTATAGGAAGGATGTGAACACATTGGAGAGAGTGCAGAAGAGGTTTACAAAAATGATGCCAGGGACGAGAAACTTCAGCTATGAGGATAGATTGGAGAAGTTGGAGCTGTTTTCCTTGGAGAGGAGAAGGCTGAGAGGAAACTTTCAAAGTTTTCAAAATCATGAGGGGGCTGTTCAGAGTAGATAGGGAGAAGCTATTCCCACTCGTAAAAGGATCAAGAACGAGAGGGCACAGATTTAAAGTGATTTGCAAAAGAAGCAAATATGATGTGAGAAAAAATTTTTTCACACAATGAGTTGTTTGGGTTTGGAATGCACTGCCTGGAAGTATGGTGGAGGCAGGTTCAATCGAGGCATTCAAGAGGACATTAGATGATTATTTGAACAGAAGCAAGGTGCACGGGTACATGGAAAAGACAGGACAATGGCACTAGGTCATAATGCTCATTGGAGAGCTGGTGCAGACATGATGGGCCGAATGGCCGCCTTTTGTGCCATTAAAATCCTGTGATTCTGTGAAGAGGAAACATCCTTTTCAACGTCCACCTTGTCAAGACCTTTCAGGATCTTGTATACTTCAATCAAATCACCCCCCACTCTTCTAAACTCCAATGGAAACAGGCCCAGTCTGTCCAACCTTTCCTCATGAGACAACCCACTCATTCCATGTATCAATCTAGTAAACCTCCTTTGAACCGCCTTAATGCATTTACATCCTTCCTTAAATAAGGAGACCAAAACTGCACACAGTGTTTGAGGTGTGGTCTCACCAATGCCCTGCATAATTGAAGCATAAAATCCTTACCCCTATGTTCAACCCCTTTCGTAATAAAGGATAGAATCCCATTAGTCTTCTTAATTACTTGCTGTACCTGCATGCTAGCTTTTTGTGACTCAGTCAATTGCAAACAATTCCATCACCAGGTAAGCTATAGATGAACCATGTGCTAAATTTGAAAATGTCTTAAAATCTTTTGACCTCTTTTCCAATCTACAATCCAACAAGATCCTGGAATGTGCCAAATTTAACAGGAAAGTCCAGCAACCTGGGGAGCTCGCCGATTCCTTCTCAACAAAGTCCAGGTCACTGACCCAGAGGACACCCAGCCTTCCTTCCTTGGCGACATCACACAATCCAGCACTTCAATCTGGAATGTGAACATTTGGCTGAATGGCCATTGGACCAATTTTAAACTAGACACTGACACCAGGGTAACCATTCTGTCCAACAAGTTACCATAGCTTAAAGTCCTATGGCTCAAACCAAAGGACACCCCACTCCATGCAGCGGGAGGACACCATGCAATCCCCTTCATGGTCCATAACCAGGACTATTCGTTATTAAGCCTGCATTGAACTTAACCTTCTACAACGTGTCAGTGAGGTCAAACAGCTACAGCCAGGCTCGAAATACAGATGATTGTTCCCAATCCTCTTTGTGGGACTAGGTTTCCTTAAGAACGCTTATAAAATCAAGTCATTGTGCCTTTTCACCCCACGGAAGGTTCCCATCCGCATCATGGCTGAGGTGCGGTGCCAACATGATAACCTGGTGGATCTGGGAGTGATTTCCCTAGTGAAAGAACCCACCACATGGTCCTGGTTCATAAACTGAACAACTCTCTCCACATCTGTGTCGATCTCACACAGTGACCAGGGAGGTCCACCCCTTGGCCTCAGTGGATGAGAGTCTGACTCAAACTTCTCAAATTTGGACACCAACAGCGGATTTTCCAGCGCACAATGTCAGATATCCTGCAGCGCTTGCAAGGGGTAATCTGCTATATGGATGACGTTCTGGTCCATGAGGCCATGGCACAGGAGCATGGTGAGTGGCTCACAGCAGTCCTGGAACAGCTGCAGGAGGCTGGGCTAATATTGTACAAAAAATACGAGTTCTCAAAAACTTCCATCCAGTTCCTGGCCCATGTCATCAGCAGCGGTACCATGGCAGACACCACAGGAAGCCAAGGCGATCACCGACTTCCCCACTCCTTCCTCCGTCCTGGGCCTGCAACGCCTCCTGGGCATGGTGAACCAGCGGGCAAAATAATTTGCCTCATCTGCCATAGATCATGGAGCCACTGAGGCATTAACTTAGGAAGGACCAAGCCTGAGTGTAGGTTTCCCGTAGGAACAGGCGTTCGTCTGCACCAAGGAGATGCTGCCCTCTACAGACATCCTGGCCCACTGTGACCCGGCCCTACCCATCACCATTGCAGCTGACACCTCCTCTACGGGCCTCAGAGCAGTCGTCTTTCAGAAGCAACCAGATGGCACGTTGCAACCAGCCTACCACGCTTCAAGAGGACTATCGGACAAGGAAACCAGGTTTGTCGTCATTGAAAAAGAAGCTTTGGCGGTTACATGGGCCTGCAAAAAGTTCTCGGACTACATCGTTGACCTCAAAGTCACCATTGAGACAGACCAGAAGCCATTGGTCTCTCTGCTCAACGAGAAGAAGCTTGTGAAGATGCCCCCTCAGGTTCAGGGGTTCCGCCTATGCCTCATGCGTTTCCCGTACGAGGCCGTCTATGTCTAGAAGATGAATCAGACGACAGCCAATGCCCATTCCAGGACCACTGCAGAACTTCTGACTGACCATGGCATCGCTTTGGTTAATGAATTGGAGGTCTTCTCCCAGGCCACTACTAGCCTCCTTCTGGTGGTGTAAGTTTTGGGGTAATTGTTCTCTAAAAGCACAGTGAGCAGGTTAGGGCAAATAAAACTTCAGTGTAGAAGCAATGCATTTTTTTATTCATTCTTAGGATGTGGGCATCACTGGCGAGGCTAGCATTTATTGTCCATCCCTGATTGCCCTTGAGAAGGTGGTGGGGAGCCACCTTTTTGAACTGCTGCAGTCCATGTGGTGTAGGCACACTCACAGCCCTCTGTAAAAGACTACAGCTTTCATTAGAGCACATTGAGGAGGCTGTATTTTATTTCCTTCTCTCCTTTGCATTTTATCTACTTAGAGAAATTGTTCCCACTTGTTTATAAGTGCAGAAAAAAAGGGTATAAATATCAGCTGACCAATAACAGATCAAATAAAGAATTTAGGAGGAATTTCTTTCCGCAAGAGTGGAAATGCGGAACTCATGCATTGATGCATTTAGGCTTGACACATGCATGAGGGAGAAGGATATAGAGGTAGAGTGGGAGGAGGTAATTAGAGTGAGAGGAGGCTTATGTGGAGTATGGAATGTAAGGGGTTTAAATCATTTAAAATCATTTGCAATATAAATGTGATTATCAGACCGATGCTCACTATCCGTTCACTATATGTTGGCACTTAGCCACATTTCCATTCTGAGCTACATAACTGGGCATAAGGCCTTAGATAAGAAACAAAGTGTGAAAACAGCTCATGATTTTCCATTCCATTCATTAATGGACAAAACAAACGACATGTTACGTATATGAAATTTCACACAATGTGTTCCCGTGGGATGGAGTTTGAGATTGAAGAATACAATGAGCCAATAGCCTGTTCCTGTGTTTCTGTTAAGCTACCAATCTGGTTTTGTAAAAGTATTTCTAGGCAACGTCATTTTATCCATGATGGTCAGAGGATCAGGATTATGAATAAAATTTGCCTTTCCATCTTCAATCTGCATCCTGCTATATTTGAATATACAGGAAAATCCCTCTTGATCTCAAAATAATTGAAAATTGCCACCAGGGATGAGTTGCAGTGATATGGCAATAGTCCTAGATTTGCACTCTTGTTAATGCCATGTCTCTGCTGATGCACCTCAAGACTCACACCATGGGGGCTTAATTGGATCAAATTTGGGACACTCCAAATCACTGGTGGACCTGCATTTGCTGGTGGGTGCAGCCAGCATTTATTGGAAGATTCTAGGCAGTGTACTTGCAATTTTCTAAAAGATGGCAAGTGCATGCAAGACTCTTGTAATAATTATGATGTTTATAAGATTCTAAGATTGTTATATTTTGGGATCATAGCTTTAAATTTAGGGTAAATGAAGAGGGCCATGTGCCCTGTTCTGCAGTCTGCCTGACAGTAAGCCTGGGTGGTTTGATTGTTAGAGATCAAAGGAAGGCTTAGACTGAGAAGAAAGTGCAAGTTATTTATGCTTAGGGACAAAGGCAGCAGTTCTCTGAGTATACCATGAATAGACCTTGATTCTCCCAAAGTCTGGGAAAGATGTTATAGATATCAGATTGTAAACAGTTTTGTTATAAATGATCCATTTACTTCCACACTGAAAAGGAGTTGGGATCAAAGATAACTAATTATCAATTCTACCTAGATACAAGGCTAGTGTGTTTCATGTGACTATGGGGAAGAGAGCAGAGGGAGCTAATTTTGAGATCAGATTTCAGGCTTCCTGACATATCCATAAACATCTCAGACAGATAGCATTTTGTTTGGTATGGTCTGCTGCTATTTAAGAGGAGGACATAGGGGAAGCCAGTCCTGCACCCAAAGCAGAGAAAATGCTGACTATATTGTTCACCGCGCAGAGCATGGGTGAGAATTTGCACTCAGATTGATGACCTAGTTTGTGAGGATTTAAATGAGACTGGAAGATTCACCTTGCTTTGGGCTAGAAGGAAAGAATCTACAGTATTACCCTCACAGTGAAAGTCAGTTATGGGATCAGAAGTTACCCAGCTGGGAAGGTAAGGATGAACCAAGTCGTCAGGAGCTGAGAATAATTTTAGACTGGTTTCTGTAGAATGAAGTGTTCACTTAAGGGATAGGTTTAATGTATAACCTTAGTTGGAGATTCTTGGTCATGTTAAAAGTTAAATGGGGAATCTCTTTTCTGTAGTTTAAAGTATTAGTTGCCTATAGAAAATTGTGTTTAGTCAATAGTGTTTTTTAGTCATTTGCTACTGTGATGTGTGAATGTGAAATGTGAAATCTTGACGTGTCATTCTTCTAGCTGTTAACTGGAAGTTTTGAATTTCTCTTTAAAACTTCTTGGTCTCAATGGAGATCATAACATCCTGTGATGAGATATGAATTCCTAAATTGACTCCAGAGTGTAAGCATATTGGGGAAGAATTTTCACAGAGTTCTCCCACTGCGATTTCAATTGAAGTTTGATGGAAACCTTGGAGGGTTGGCATAAGTAGCCATTTTAGGAATTTGTGTTATTTCTCTGGGGATACAGCAGGAGATCGGAAACAGCCCAATGAAAATTCAGAATGACTGAGTCTATTCTGGTTGTTGGTTTCTCTGCAGTGTTTTCTGGAACTCTGCCAAATTTCTTGATTATCTGAAATTGTATTCACTTGCTTTTTGCCTTGGGAGATGTACATTGATACCTTTCCTGCATTTTTTCTTTGATCAGGTTATAATCCTCAGTTTCCTCCTTTTAAGGATACTGTTTACCACAACTGTGCGATAGATCATCTTACCTGAGCTGCATAGGTCTGCGCTACTCCAAGGCAAAGCTGATGACTGGCTAGCCAATCTTCTTATTGATGAGGCCTGAATGGGTAGACTTGTCACAGGGATTTCTGAGAGCCCAGCCACCTAATGCCAGCGAGGGCAGAACAGTTCTAGCAGACAAGCAAGGGATAGTTTACCAAGCCCCTTGCTGATAAAATTTTCAATGGGACCTTTGTCTTGTTGAATTCCAACACTTATCCAGTACTTAAATATGACTGTACTTGGGCATTTCAGATCTCACACCCAACCTTTCCTGGTTAACTAAGGTGTTTTCCCATGGGGAGATTGTCTTCCATTGCAGGCAAAGTATGTGGATTTTCCTATAGTTTTGTTTTCAGACCCTTCAACATAGTGATGAGTTTCTGTGGACACTAGGCATCCAGAGGCCAGAATTAAAAAGCCTTGCACAAAGCATTAACATTTCCAGCTTAGGTTTGGTGCTGGACTTGCACATGCATAATTATTCAGGCCTTAATTTCCTACTGCTTTTATAAAGTGCTGCACAACAAACTTGTGAGCAAGGTTAGAGCTCAAGGAATAAAAGGGACAGTTTCAACATAGATACAAAATTGGCTGAGTGACAGGAAACAGAGAGAAGTGGTTACTAGGTGTTTTTCAGACTGGAGAACAACTTATAGTGGAACTCCCCTGCTGTTCCTGATATATATTAATGACCTAGACCTTGGTATACAGAGTATAATTTCAACATTTACAGACAATACTGTTATGTATTGAATGTCTTGTTTAGCTTGCCGTACTTTGCAAGCCAGTGCATTATGGGATCGCAGAATCCATGTTGTTTTTTTAGTTCTGTTGCTGCAGTAGAATAAATGAGAACTGCAATTTTCAATCACTTCTATGCCTCCATATTGATTAGTCTTTAAAAAGTTATTGACCGTACCAATAATAAAACACAACAAATCGGCGATGAGGATGACGGACCTTTCCGGTAAGGCCACTCGAAAAGTGAAACAACTAGTAAAAGGAAATTACTAGTAAAGAACAAAGTGCACCTACTCTCCCGGAGCACTCCCGAAGTTCAGAAAAAAAGGTGAAGGTAAAAAGACAAAAAGGTACGGAATTGCTGCAGTGCTTTT
Source organism: Cetorhinus maximus (assembly GCF_964194155.1). NCBI lineage: Eukaryota > Metazoa > Chordata > Chondrichthyes > Lamniformes > Cetorhinidae > Cetorhinus > Cetorhinus maximus. Next base: position 101,896,189 of record NC_135890.1, read on the forward strand.
CTGAATAGGAAAGAAGCTTAGAAAAAAAAGTTTATAGGGAAAAGCATAGCAGCCATGTTTGCCAAAAACAAAAAGAGACAGGATTGCAGGGATCCCAAGAAGGCACAGGAAAAATACAGCAACAGGGCGGCCTGTTGCAGAGAGCCTTTGAAGTTCCAAATATACAGGACATGCAGTGTTCAAAATGAAGACACAGAGAGAAGAGTCAGAGATTCATAGAGTTATACAGCACAGAAACAGGCCTTTCAGCCTATCATGTCCGTGCTGGCCATCAAGCACCTATCTATTCTAATCCCATTTTCCAGCACTTGGCTGTAGCCCTGTGCACTATGGCATTTCAAGTGCTCATCTAAATACTTCTTAAATGTTGCGAGGAAAGAATGTGTTGCAGTTTTGAAAAGTTTAAAAACTTACAGAAAGGGAAGGTCCACGATCATTGCAGAGCTCGGCAAAAACCCGAAAAGCGCGAGAAAAACCACAGAGACATAACCGGCAGCTGCTGACAGCCTGAGTTTAAAAAAAAAAACGCTTACTGTCTTAAAATGGTAACAGAATTTGAAGTGGTAACTACAAAAGAAAGGAAACAACAGTAAACAAAAAGTAAATGACGAAGAAGGGACGATAAAAAGGTGGAAAATGACTACACTTATTGGACCTATGGGATCTTTTGATGAGACTGTGGAACAGTGGAGCTCCTACACTGAATGCTTTGAGTTTTTTCCCCCTGCAAACGGAATTGAAAATGATAGAAAGGTGAGTGCATCAACTTGAGTGCATAATGTGACAGCTGAGTATGCACACAAGATAGCACATAGCTGAGAATGTTATCGTTGTAGAAAGGCTGGTCACCATCCATCTGAATGTTGGTGCAGAGTCCTTGAATGCCATGAGTGTGGCAAGAGGGGACACATCGAGTGTGCCTGTAAAAAAAAAGTAGCAGTGAATCAGAAAGGCAAACCAGAGAAAAAGGAATCTGCCATCTGGCGTAACAAGAAGAAATATCTGCCTGTCATACAGCAGGATTGGGAAGACCAGAGTGACACCAACTCCGAAGAAGAAGGGCCTGCCCACATCTTGTTAGTGACAGGTGGTTCACAGGGCTACTGGGTAACACTGCTGCTGGAGGGCCAACCAATACATATGGAACTGGATACAGGGGCAGCAGTTTCTCTGGTCCCAGATACTGTGTTTAAGGAGAAGCTTAAACAACTTCTCTAGACACCTGTAAAAATTGTTATGAAGACATATACTGGGAAATCTGTACCTATGATGGGCAGAACGGAAGTTAAATGGACAGATGGCTAAACTACCACTGTTTGTGGTGAAAGGCAACTACCCAGCTTTAGTTGGACAGTCATGGCTTGAGAAGATCCAGTTAAACTGGGCAGAAGTACACAGCATTGCCAAAGAAGAAACTGGCCTGATAGCTTATAAAAGAACCTGCTGTTGCTTTCAAAGGAGATTTGGGAAGCATGAAGGGAATCATCATAAAATTGAATATCAAAGCTGACTCTCATCCAAAATTTCTGAAGGCCAGAACCGTGCCTTATGCCATTCAACCAGAAGTCGAGATGAACTGGAGCATCTGGGCAAGATAGGCGTCTTGGTACCTATCTCCCATAACGAATGGGCAACACCCATCATTCCAGTGCTCAAGAAGGATGGCTCCAAATGCATCTGTGGAGATTCCAAGGTTACTGTTAACCTCATGTTGTGTGCTGAACAATATCCACTTCCCCATATTGAGCACCTTTTTGCTGGCTTGGCTGGTGGACAGAAATTCAGCAAAAAAATCTATTCTAGGCCTACTTCCAAATGCACGTTGATGAGAAGTCACAAGAATACCTTACCATCACAACACAAAAGGGACTGTACCGATGGTACTGTTTGCCTTTTGGAATAACATCAGCTCCGACTTTGTTTCAGAGGGCCATGGACCAGATCCTGAGTGGCTTGCCTGGAGTTCAGTGCTACCTTGATGACATCTTGGTTAATGGGCAGGACTGATGAGGATCATCTCAAGAACTTGGATGCCACCCTACAAAGGCTAGAAGGATATGGCTTATGGGTTTGCAAAGGAAAATATGAGTATTTTCAGCCTCCTGTGGAATATTTGGGCACATCATTAATGTTGCTGGGCTGCATTAAGCACCTTCCAAGGTAAAGGCTATCATGGATGCTCCAGCTCCTCAGAATATCAGTCAGCTTCGCTCATTCTTAGGGCTGCTGAATCATTACGGGAGATTTATTCCACAGCTGGCAACCCTGCTGAAACCCCTGCATCAGCTTCTGTGTCACAACAAAGCCTGGAAATGGACAACAACCTGTGACACTGCGTTCAAGAAGCTTTTATGTCTTGGGTAAATGAGTTCGTTGATCAACTGAACTCTAACTGCATGACTTCCTATGTTCTCATCAGTTGCTGATTGCAATCAGTAATGGGGAGAGACTGATGTAAAAATAAACAGTGATGGTTTATTGGGACATAGGGCAGAGCGCCAGATCATATGTGCTCATTCAGAAACTTCCATAACTAGACTTACAGTTCCCAGTTGTCCATGCTGTACAGTGATTCATCAGTGCTGTCACATGATCAGTACCTTTGCAATCTTTTAAAGGGACAGGGTACCTCACTTTACCACAGCAGCGCTGACAGGTTCTGACGTACTGACGCACTTTGACCCCTCCTTACCTCTACAACTTGCATGTGATGTATCTCCTTAAGGAACTGGGCCGTTGTTTCACACATAATGCTCTCAGGCGTGGAGAGGCCCATTGCATTCGCTTTATGGTTTTAAGCAAAGCAGAGAGCCAATATGCTCAAATTGAACACAAAGCACTTTTTGGAATCTGGAAATTTCACCAGTACCTGTTTGGATGGAAATTCATGCTGCTGACTGATCATCGACCAGTCACCCCAATATTCGGTCCGCACACAGGCATCCCTCCTTTAGCTGCAAGCAGAATGCAGTGTTGAGCAGTGATGTTGAGTGCTCACACATATGACATCAAATATCAAAAATCTACCTTGCATGGCAATGCAGATGGTCTTTCGAGGCTACTGTTACCAGTCAGCCATGTGGACACTGCTCAGAAAGACATTTTCTACTTTACACACGTGGAGAACATCACTTCAGTCCAAATCAAGAAGGCCACTCGAGTGGACTCAACATTGCCCAAAGCCATGGACCTTGTGATGCATGGCAACTCTTCACCTCCTGAGCCTCTGAATTTATAAAGTCAGAGACTTGAGATGGGTTCAGCAGAAATAGAGGCAATCTACCCTCTTTCCCTGGTTCAGAAAATATTTTGTTAGACTGACATTTCCAATAAAGGGGGAGGAATATGATATGTATTGAATGGCTTGTTTAGCTTGCCGTACTTTGTGAGCCAGTGCATTATGAGATCGCAGAACCCATGTTGTTTTGTTTGTTCTGTTCCTGCAGGAGAAGAAACGAGAGCTGCAACGTTCAGTCACTTCCACGCCTCCGTGAGTATTGATTAGTCTTTAAAAAGTTATCGGCCACACCATAAGAACATAAGAACATAACAACTAGGAGGTGGAGTAGGCAATTCAGCCCCTCGAGCCTGCCCCGCCATTCACTACGATCATGGCTGATCTCAATTCGGCCTCAACTCCAATTTCCTGCCCTCTCCCCATAACCTTTCGACCCGTTACTAATTAAAAATCTGTCTATCTCCCCCTTAAATTTATTCAGCGTCCCGGCATCCACTGCACTCTGAAGTAGTGAATTCCACAGATTCACGACCCTTTGAGAAAAGTAATTCCTCCTCGTCTCTGATTTAAATCTACCACCCGTTAGCTTAAAACTATGGCCTCTCATTCTAGAATGCCCCACAAGGGGAAACATCCACTCCACGTCTACATTGTCTATCCCCTTTAGCATCTTATATTCCTCAATTAGATCTCCTCTCATCCTTCTAAACTCTAGAGAGTATAGGCCTAAACTGCTCAATCTCTCCTCATAAGACAAGCCCCGCATCTCTGGAATCAATCTAGTGAACCTCCTCTGAACCGCCTCCAGTGCAACTACATCCTTCCTCAAGTAAGGGGACCAAAACTGTGCACAGTACTCCAGGTGCTGTCTCACCAATGCCTTGTACAGTTGCAACAACACTTTCCTATTTTTATACTCTATTCCTTTAGCAATAAATGCCAAAATTCCATTTGCCTTCCTTATTACCTGCTGTACCCGCGTACTAGCTTTCAGCGATTTATGCACGAGGACACCCAGATCCCTCTGCACTGAAGCATTCTGAAGTTTCTCTCCATTTAAATAATATGTCGCCTTTTTATTCTTCCGACCAAAATGGATAACCTCACACTTATCCACGTTAAACTCCATCTGCCAAATTTTGGCCCATTCACCTAACCTGTCCATATCCATTAGTAAATTTCTTATTTCTTCATTGCAACTTATTTTCCCACCTATGTTGGTGTCATCTGCAAATTTAGCTATAGTACCTTCTATCCCTGAATCCACGTCATTAATATAGATTGTAAATAGTTGGGGCCCAAGGACCAAACCCTGTGGCACCCCACTAGTTACAGCTTGCCATCCAGAAAAAGACCCATTTATCCCGACTCTCAGCTTTCTGTTGGTTACCCAATCCTCTATCCAAGCTAATATATTACCCCTAACTTCATGTGATCTTATCTGTGTATTAACGTGTATTAATCTTTTGCACGGCACCTTATCAAAGGCCTTCTTGAAGTCCAGATATACTACACCTACAGGATCCCCATTATCCACTTTGCTTGTCACATCTTCAAGGAACTCTAGCAAATTAGTCAAACATGATTTACTCTTCATAAAACCATGCTGACTCTGATGGATTGCATTTTGACTTTCCAAATGTCCCATTACTACTTCCTTAATAATGGATTCCAACAATTTCCCAACGACAGACGTTAAACTAACTGGTCTATAGTTTCCTACTTTCTGCCTCCCCGGCTTTTTGAATAAGGGCGTTATATTAGCATTTTTCCAATATTACACCATAACAAATACAAAACTTGAAAGTATTGTGAATTGTGATGAGGATAGCGTAGAATTTTAAAAGAACATAGATATGTTAGTGGAATGGGTGGACAAGCGGTAGTTGAAATTTAATGCAGAGAAGAGTGAGGCGATTCATTTTGGTAGGAAGAAAGCAGAGAGACAATATAAAATAAAGGGTACACCTCTTAAGGGGATGCGAGTTACCTGGGTGTATATGTGCATGAATCATTAGAGTCGCAGGACAGGCTGAGAAAGTGGTTAAAAAACATACAGAATCCTAGACTTTATTAATAGGGGCACAGGGTACAAAAGCAAGGAATTTATGTTAAGCTTCTTTAGTACACTGGTCCAGCCTCAGCTGGAGTATTGCGTCCAGCTCTGGGTGCCACACTTTAGGAAGGGTGTGAAAATATTAGAGGGAGTGCAGAAAAGATTCACAAGAATGGTTCCAGGGATGAGCAACTTCAGTTATGTAGATGGATTGGTGAAATTGGGACCTTCTGGCAGGAAAGGTGGTTGAGAGGTATTCAAAATCATGAGTCTGAACAGATCAGGTAGGGGAAAACTGTTCCCATTGGTGGAGGAATCAAGAACCAGAGGGCATAGGTTGACATAATAAGCAAAAGATGCATTGATGAAATGAGGAAAGTTTTTTCATGCAGCAGGTGTTTAGGCCCTGGAATTCACTGCCTTAGTGTGAGATGGAGGCAGATTCAATTGAGGCATTCAAGAGGTAGTTGGAAGGAAGAAATGGAAGAAGGTGCAGGGCTACAGGGAAAAGGCAGGGGAGTGGCACTAGATAAATTGCTCCTTTAGTGGGCCAGCACAGACACAATGGGCCAAATGGCTTCCTTCTGTGCTGTAACTATTCTGTGATTATATGCTGCTTTGGCAAGTTTCCAGCCTCTGTGCATTGTGTCTCAAGGTCGAAACTTGGAGCTACACCAGGGCTGCATCTTATCATTGTGGTGATGTTATATAATAGTTCCTTCAAGTTTACTGAAGCTGTCTCCCAACTTCCACCATAGTAAATCAAGGCCAGAGAGAACAGCAGGTTTCCACTGGGAGACTAGAGGAAAGTGTGGAACCGCATACTTGTGTGGCTGGGGGTAAATACGTATGATTTATCTGTAGGAATGAAACATAGGGCAGAATCGTCCCAGATTTGCAAGGGCATGAAAAAGACATTTTACCCGCTGGCCGCAATGACGGGTTTTTGCGCCATATCATCCCCGTTCTGCCTCATAAATTATTCAGTCATAGGAAACACGCCAGATCGCTGGGGGCCGGCTGTCAATTGGTCTGCCATGCCATTACCTCACCGTTTCCTCATGCTGGGCACCATATCTAAACTACAGCCGCACACACACACACACACACATACACACTTCTCAATGCTTGCAGCCCAGGACTTCTCCAGTGAAGACATGGCCCTAAAAGTCAAGAAGAGTGTAGCCCCCCAATTCATTAATGCATCCCTGGGAGGCCTTCTGGACACTGTGAAGGCCCGCTGCAAAGTCCTCTACCCCAGCTCTGGCCGCAGGAGGTCCATCAGTCTCACCACTCCGGCTTCGGAGGCAGTGGCAGAGGTGGTCAGTGCCAATTCTGCACACAATAGGGCGGCCATCCAGTGCAGAAAATGGATGAATGTTCACATCTGTGCTGCCAGGGTAAGTTAACCATCTCATCAATCTCAACTCACCCAATCACAAGGCCATCACATATTCACTGGCATCTCACTCACTGCGAACTCAAGGGACATGTCCATTCACTATCACACACACACTCACATCTCCATCTGGCCTCATCTCCTTTGGAGATAGCCTCCTCATCCCATCCATGGCTCCACTCAGCACTCATGCACATCTGGCATCCTTCTCATTTTGCCTGGAATGTGCCTTGCTCATACTTTCTCCATCTGACTTTATGCAGGACAAGATCAAGCACAATCACTGGGACGTGTGCAGTATTCAGCCACACTGATTCTCAGTCATCTGCAGGAATGACAAACGCCGTCTATAGACCCTGGGTCTAGCGAGGCGCCTACGAGCGACGGCTCTCTGAGGATCTTCAGCTGCGTGTGCTGCAGGCTCTGCCACCCCTTCGCCTTGAGGGAGGTGCTCCTCCCTTTGCCAAGCCTGGTGCTTCCGCTGCTCTCTTATCCTTCTCTGCTCCCTGTAAGCCATGAAGCATACCACTATATTAACAGGCTCCATGACCCTGATGTTCTCTTCCTGTAGAATCAAAGAGAGAGATGCATGGGTTAGCATATGTATCCTAAGAACCTCTCTTGATAAGGCTGAAGGCCCTTTCACGCATGCCGGAGAGTGCTGGCCACCACTTGGATGGCCAGTGTGTAGTGCGCTGTTCTGACACAACAGATGATGTGTGCCAAGCAGACCAAATCCACAAGGGAAACTTGGTTGTGCTATCACAATGGTTTTGCAATTTGTATTTACTACGAGGAAATGTGTGCACTGAATTCAGAAGTAATGAGTCCACCAAGTCCTTTAGAGATTTTAAAAATTAAATTTAAATATTTATTAACAAAATAAAATGTTTCAAGCACATACATAAGACTATAATTACTCACTACTATAACAAATCCTAAAATTCCTAATTAATCTGACTCCTAGTTACACTTCCCTTTAAGGCAACAGTCCGAAATAGATTTTAGATTTAAACAGAACCAGAAAGTTAACACAGCACCCACTTGACAGTGCAGTTCTAAATGGCTTCCCTACCTTCAGTTACTTTACATAGCAGACTTATGCACAAATGGCTGGAGGCTTCTTGAAGGCTGTTTCACACACTCCTGTTAGATCTTATTTGGCCTTCTCCACATAGCCTTTCATTCTCCTTTATATATGTTTCTCTCTTTTTAATATGTAAATTCCATTGTTCCATATTTCTTTGAAACTGTATCTTCCTCATTATATAAAACCTTCATGTTGCCAATATTGTCAGTAACCTATGGGAAAAATAAACACACTCCTTAGCCTGGCTTATCTGGCTACTTGTAAACAGACTTTTGAAATCCAATGATCCTTTCATTTATCTAAAAATGTAAATTGCCTTCATACTTTACATGCTAAGCCAGCATCCATGTTTACTCATTAGCGTGTCAAACACATGCATATACCTAGCTTATTTTGATGATTTCAAGCTTGCAGTCTACTTGACTCCAAAAGTAATTAAATCACATAGAGACCCAACTATACTCACACACATAAACCTTCTCCACATAAACCAGAAAAATATTATGAAAATTATTACACTTTCATCGCATGCGCTCATTGGCTGTCCAAAACCCCACCCACCTCCGCCCCACAGCTCTTGACCGTTTGGCGGCAGCTTTGGCCACTGGACTGCATGCTGCACTCTCAGCTCAGGCGCAGGCATTCTCCTAACCCATTCTGCAAGCCAGCTGTTAGTTTGAACCATAATGGATACTGATCCAAACCTTAATAAAGACATTGCAAGGGGCTCTGAGCACCTCCACCAGTGACTGTGCTATGGCCACCTTTTGCAAGGGGATTCTACAACTTGCCCAGCCAGGCATTTGTTCTGTTGCCCCCCCCCAAAATGTACATTAAGTTGCAATCTGCGCCCAAGGGATGAAAAGTCCTGGTTGCATTTGGTGGCACATTCATGCTTTTGTGTTGCTTGAGTGGGCAGCAAAGCTTCAGAAGCCGGACTCTGAGCATGTCAATGGAGCAGCAGCTGAAAGGCCTCAGCTGCAGAAGAGTGCTCACTTTTGACAAGCTTTTCCAAGTGTTTGGCCACTTCCCTCACCCTCTGCCCCAAAACCCCCACCAGCATGTGCTTGTGTACTTCCTCCAGCCTGTGCTGCCTTGCCCCCACCCACCCAACCTCCTCCACCCATCCCTTGGCTTGACCCACAATGGAGTCCTTGCCCCGGCACCGCACTGAAAGCCAGCCGGGAAAAACGACTTGCCTCTGGCCCACCCCCCCCACCCGAACGCGCGGCACCTGTTCCTTGATGTCTTATGGGTAATGTTCACCAGTTAAATTTACAAGGTTGTGTGCACTCACCTCCCTTGAGGTTCAGGTCGTCAAGTGCAGGCCTTTTAAAGGCAGTCATGAAGCACGCCGTTCTGAAGTCACGGCAACATTGGCGGTAAATTTGACGTGGGGGGTGATTTCGGCCTGAGGGCACAATAATGAGATGCAAATACATTAAAATTAAGTTCCCGATGTTGGACGGAGGGAAATGCGGCCCGGCATTGATGGGTGGAGCAGACGATTACAAACTGGTTGGAGTGAAACTGACTTTTGGCCTTCTCGCCAAGTTGTCTGCTAACGGCCGTCATGACACCCGCCACCAATGGGACCGGGCAATTCCACCCATAGAGATGCAGTTATTCAACTTGATCACCATTCAACTTCCTTTCTTGGCTTGATTGTGACCATTTAAGGGGTAATTTTAGCCCTCCCACTTGGTGAAACTGGGTAGTTAAATTTACTCGTTGGACTTACTTGCCAAGATCCAGCTCTCTCCTCACAGGTTCCAATTTTAACATACTCTTCTGAGTGGACTGGAAGGACACCCTACAGAACTCCATCCTTAAATATGCAACTTGGACAATGTCCGGCTGCTACAATACCTAGAGGCCAACACGGGGATGTTGCAGTTACTTTCTTACTAGCATGCAGGAAGAGTCAAGGTGATAAGACTCGCAAAGAAGTTAGGTTCCTTGCTTTTTTGTTTGATTTACCTCGTGGGAAGCCTAAGCTTTCCATATACAACACTTCCAAGCTCCCCTGATCACAAGGCTTTCCTGAACACCCTGCTGGTAAACTAGCTGAAAGGCAGCTCGTTCCTTGAGGAAATTGTACTTCTGCCCACCAGCCTGCTGTCACTTCCTGCTGGTTTTTGAGGTGACTCTGACTGGGCCAGTGCCAGATGAAGTTGGGAGTTAAAGCCTCCCAAGCGGCAGGCTGCTGAGATTGTGGCAGTGTGTTGCCTGCCTCTGCCTCCTTTCACATGACTGCCATTTTGAGTTAAAACCAGAGTTTCCAATCTTAAACATTTATCCTTCTCCTTTTGTACAATGTATAAGCAAGTTGGTATGAAGTAGAGACACAACAGAGATTTGCACCTATCCCAAATCTCAGAGCTTGTCAAGATTTTCAAAAAACTGCCCGCTTGCTGCCGAGTGCAGCTCCAGTGTGATATAACCTGAAATAGACACAACACACAGCACCAGTTGCAAGTCCAGGCAGGTGCCTTCTTCTGATCTATTCTGTCTGCTGCACTGTGCCCTTCCTCTGCCGCGGACAGCAGCCCAGTGTGAAAACATTCAGGATTAATTGTAACGTACTGTACAAAAGCACAACATGAGAGATTAGCACTGAGGCCTTCTTGAAACAACCGAACTCCGGAGGCAATGAGAAAATCCGAGCCCAGATGTTAATTAATGAGTGAGCACAGCTCTGCTCATTGTCTGCATCAATTCAGCTGACTCTCCAACTCTCCAGTGTCATCACACACAAACTCACCAACTCCTCGTGTATAATTTCACGCTAACAAAACATCTCCCCTGTGCAATCATACATAACAAATATCCCCATATCATACTAACTGCATGACCAACTCTCCTTGTATAATTTCACACTAACTGACCAGCTCTCCTGTATAATTTCACATTAACTCGCCAAGTCCTCCCATATATTCTCACATGAACTCACCAACTCCCCCTAAAGGAAAGGGCAGATAAGGCTAAGTAAGGTAGTACATATTTGGATTTTTAAAAGGCATTTGATAAGGTACTGCATAGTATACTCATAACTAAGGTCAGAATGTGTAGAGTCAGGGTACAAGTTGCAAGCTGGCTGCGTAAAAGAAAACAGAGAGTGAAGGAAAAGGTGGAAAAAGTGGAATGTGGTGATTCTTAAGGAAGTGTTTCACTTTCCAGGGAGAAGTGCTGGAATTGTTGTTTCACCTTTAAACAATTTGAACCCCAGAATCGGAAGTATAATTTCAAAATTTGTAGATGACACCAAATTGAGAGGTTGTAGTTTATGAAGCAGAGCACTGTGAAAAATGTGGCAATACATCAATAAACTTGCAGGATAATTGTGTAATTGGCAAATGAACTTCAGTATAGATAAGTGTGAGCAGATATATTTAAGTAGGAAGAATAAGGAGGACATGTACTCTTCAGAAATGTAATTTCTAAATGGGGTAGAGGAGCAGTGGGATCAGGAGTTACAAATACACAAATTACTACCAGTGGTGGCACAGTCCATTCAAAAAAGCCATTCAAAAAGCAAGCAGTGAGGTGAATTTCTAGATGGGGATAAAATAGAAAAGCAAAGAAGTTATATTAAACTTGCGCAGAACCTTGATTGGCCCACACAAAGTACTGTGCAGACTTCTGGTCTCCATTATAAAAAGGATGATACCAAAAATGAACAGTTATACGGATCAAGAAAGATAGAACAGGTTGAGTATTTAAGAATATGAAAGGATTTAATAGGGTATAGATCAAGAAGATGTTTTCATTTGTGTGGAAGACCAGAACCAAGGGCCATTAATATAAGATGGTCACTAATAATTCTAATAGAGAGTTCAGGAGAAACTTCCTTCTCCAGGGAGGGTTAGATTATGGAACTAGCTGCCAGGTGAATTAGTTGAGGCAATTAGCTAGGTAAACACATAAGGAAGAAAGTTATAGAATATGTTGATGAGGTTAGATGAAGAAGGGCGGGAGGAGATTTGTGTGGAGCGTTGGTATGGGTTGAATGGCCTGTTTCTGTGTTGTAAATATTCAATACTACATGATTTAATCTCACATTAGTTCCCTCTGTAGTAAACTCAGACTAATTCATCAACTTTCCCATATAACCTCACAATAGCTTATCAACTTCCCCTTGTAATCTAACACCAGCTCTTCTGTATAATCTTCCTTTAACTCAGCAACTCCCCTATGTAACCACACTAACTTACCAATTCCCCTGTATAAACTTATATTAACTCATCAACCCCCTATATAATCTCACAAACTCAACTTCCCCTGTGTAATGTTGCATTAATTAGGAAACACTCCTCCAAAATCTTGCATTAGATCACCAAAACCTCTGTGAAATCTTGCATTAAATCATCAATTCTATCCCCCCACACCCATGTTAACTTGCGTTTACTCACCAACTCCTTCATGTAATTTCACATTGGGCTGGACTTTGCGGGCGGAATAATGGTGAATATATCAACACTCACCATTATTATGGAGTAAATTAGACAGCAACTTTCAATCACTGTGCAATTAAGTGTGAAAAACAGGAATTTGCAGTCTGAGTTGCCTTGCCCCTTCACGACTGGGCACTTACTGAGAGACTCAACATTCAAACACATGAAGCTGTGATATTTACCCATTAGATACTCATTGAACACACCAGAAAAATAATTAGGTCTTTCCATTCAATGGTAAGTGATAATTTTCACAGTACAAAGTCTTAATTTCTGCCAAACTACCTGACTGCCAATGACAATTTATTTTTTATAAGTGTGGAGTCTCATTCATTCAGATTTTAATTATTTATGACCAAAAGTAAAAATTAAAGTCATTTTTGTTTTACTATTACTTTTTGTCTCTTGTACCTCTCTCTCTTAATTCCATTTTTCTTTCCCTCTCTTACTTTGCTTCTGGTACATGATTTTACATGGAATTAAATATTCTAATTGACACTTCCTGGTTTAGTCTGTCTGCATCAGTAAGGATTCTTCAGTCTGACTGGTAGAAGAAAGACACTATTGTTTGCCCTGCTCATGCAGGTCTCAGAGGATACAAAAAACATTCTAGTAATAGCTGTAAATCAGAAGGTGGAAAGGAGAGGAGAACTTGGTGAAATTACAATCTCTAGGGAAGCAGTACTGGGCAAACTGATGGAGCTGTGGGCTGACAAGGTGGCTAATGAGGTAGCAGATGCATTGGTGTTAATTTTCCAAAATTCCCTAGGTTCTGGAAAGATTCCATTAGACTGGAAAGTAGCAAATGTAACCCCTCTATTCAAGAAGGGAGGGAGACAGAAAACTATAGGCCAGTTAACTTGAAGTCTTTGAGAGGAAGGTGTTAGAATCGATCATTAAGGAGTTTATAGCTTGGCATTTAGAGAAATGCAAGATAATCGAGAAGAGTCAGCATGGTTTTATGAAAGGGAAATCATGTCTGACCAATTTATTGTAGTTCTTTGAAGGAGTAACGCGCGCTGTGAATAAAGGGAAGCCTGCAGATATGCTGTACTTGGATTTCCAGGAGGCATTTGATAAGGTATCACATCAAAGGTTATTGTGGAAAATAAAAGCTCATTGTGCGTTGGGGAAGGAAACAGTTAAAGGAGTTCAACTGCTAATTATTAGTCAACAATCTAAGTACCCATTTGGTTGTATAAAACTGATAACAGATGAGACCGGTTCTGTCTGTAGGGAGTTTGATGGACTAAAAATATAAAACTCTATCTGAAGGAGTCAGTCTTGGTCTTTATTACCTAACAGCTACTGGAGCTTAACATGGTGTGGAGCAATGTATTAGCATGGACAGAAGATTACTTGGCTGGCAGAAAACAGAGAGTATGCATAAATGGGTCTTTTTCTGATTGGCAAGATGTGACGAGTGGAGTTCTACCGGAGTCTGTGCTGGGGCCTCAGCTTTTTACAATTTATATCAATGACTTAGATGAGGGGAGTGAAGGCATAATAACTAAATTTGCAGATGACACAAAAATAGGTAGGAAAGTATGTTGTGAAGAGAACATAAGGAGGTTGCAGACGGATATAGATACGTTGAGTGAGTGGATGGAGTATAATGTGGCAAAATGTGACGTTGTTCATTTTGGCAGGAAGAATAAAAAAGCAGAGTATTACTTAAATGGAGAATGGCTGCAGAATTCCCAGCTGCAGAGGGATCTAGGTGTTCTAGTGCATGAGTCTCAAAAAGTTAGTAGGTAGGTATAGCATGTAATCAAGAATGCTAATAGAATGCTATCCTTAATTACGAGAGGAACTGAACATAAAAGTAAGGATGTTATGCTTCAGTTATACAGGGCATTGGTGAGACCACATCTCGAATATTGTGCGCAGCTTTGGTCTTCTTATTTAAGGAAGGATGTAAATGCACTGGAGATGGTTCAGAGGAGGTTTACTAAATTGATATCTGGAATGAGCGGGTTATCTAATGAGGGAAGGTTCGACAGGCTGGGTTTGTTTCCACTGGAGTTTAGAAGAGTGAGGGGTGACTTGATTGAAGTGCATGAGACCCTGTATGGTATTGACAAGGTGGACATGGAAATGATGTTCCTCTTGTGGGTGAGTCCAGAACTAAGGGTTGCCCTTTTAGGACAGAGATGAGGAGAAAGTTTTTCTCTCAGAGGGCTGTGCGACTTTTGAACTCTCTGCCTCAAAAAATGGAGGCGGGGTCATTGAATATTTTTAAAGTGGAGGTAAATAGGTTCCTGTTAGGCAAGGGAATCAAAGTTATCGATGGTAGATGGGAATGTGGAATTTGAAGGACAAACAGATCAGCCATGATCTTAATGAATGGCGGAGCAGGCTCAAGGGGCTGAATGGCTTACTTCTGCTCCTATATCATATGTTCGTATGTTAGATTTCTTCGAGGGTACTATGTTGAAATAGATCTTTAATAAAAGATTAAATTGCTGCTCAAAAGCCTACAAAAATTCTATGGGGAACTGTAAACATAATGAACTGCAAAATCTGGGCCATAAATGAATCAATACCCTGGTTGAATTGCACATTGATTCACCAACGTGCATGTGTAATTGCATTATGTTGACCAACTCTCCTGTATATCAAACTGACTGAACAAAACCCCTGAGAAATCTTAAAGTAACCCATCGTCTCCCCTGTGTAATCTCACAGTGATAGCCCAAATCTCCCTGTCATCTCACACTGATAGCCCAAATCCCCCTGTGTAACCTCACACTGATAGCCCAAATCCCCCTGTGTAACCTCACACTGATAGCCCAAATCCCCCTGTGTAACCTCACACTGATAGCCCAAATCCTCTTGTGTAATCTCACACTGATAGCCCATCTTCACCTGAGTAATCTCAGGCTGGCCATACTGTTAATGAGGCCCTTGGTGGGACCACAGGAAACTGATCACATGGCTTCATTTGTTCACTACTGGTGAGCTGCAGGTGTCAGTTGTGGCTCTAGGGGCAGATCACTGGTCCTGGGGGGATGAATATCAGAAGAAGAGATCTTAGAGACGAGTGGTAATTGGGGCAAGTGGCTGGAACAGGCTGGGAATTTACTGACGATCCAGGAGGACCACTCCAATCGAGATAGTGCTGCCAGAAGTAAATTCACAAGATGAATTAAAAAGCAAAGTACACCGGATGCAGTGAAGAAAATGAAGAATTTCCTTTCCAGAGCCAGCCTCCAACAATGCTGCTGATTTGTCTGCCACACACCATGAGAATACACTGCCTGCACCATGAGAATACACTGATTGCACCATCAGAATACACTGACTGCACCATCAGAATACACTGTCTGCACCATGAGAATACACTGACTGCACTGTCAGAATACACTGACTGCACTGTCAGAATACACTGACTGCACTGTCAGAATACACTGACTGCACTGTCAGAATACACTGCCTGCACCATGAGAAAACACTGACTGCACCATGAGAATACACTGACTGCACCATCAGAATACACTGACTGCACTGTCAGAATACACTGACTGCACCATGGGAATACACTGACTGCACCATGAGAATACACTGACTGCACTGTCAGAATACACTGACTGCACCATGAGAATACACTGACTGCACTGTCAGAATACACTGACTGCACCATCAGAATACACTGACTGCACCATGAGAATACACTGACTGCACCATGAGAATACACTGACTGCACCGTCAGAATACACTGACAGCACCATGAGAATACACTGACTGCACCATCAGAATACACTGACTGCACCATCAGAATACACTGACTGCACCATGAGAATATACTGACTGCACCGTCAGAATACACTGACTGCACCATCAGAATACACTGACTGCACCATCAGAATACACTGACTGCACCATGAGAATACACTGACTGCACCGTCAGAATACACTGACTGCACCATGAGAATATACTGACTGCACCGTCAGAATACACTGACTGCACCATGAGAATACACTGACTGCACCGTCAGAATACACTGACTGCACCGTCAGAATACACTGACTGCACCATGAGAATACACTGATTGCACCGTCAGAATACACTGACTGCACCGTCAGAATACACTGACTGCACCGTCAGAGTACACTGACTGCACCATGAGAATACACTGACTGCACCGTCAGAATACACTGACTGCACTGTCAGAATACACTGACTGCACCATGCACAGTAAATACACTCATCTGCTATTGTCACTGGATTAGTATTCCAGAGACCCAGGGTAATGCTCTGGGGATGTGGGTACAAAATCCACCACAGCAGATGGTGGAATTTAATTCAATCAATAAAAATCTGGAATCAAAAGTCTAATGATGACCACATAATGATTGTCAATTGTCATAAAAACTCATCTACTCACGAATGTCCTTTGCCTTCCTTACCTGACCTGGCCTACATGTGACTCCAGATCCACAGCAATATGGTTGCCTCTTAACTCTTAACTGCCCTTTGAAATGGTCTAGCAAGCCTAGCAAGCTGTATCAAACTGCTAGAAAGTCGATAAGGAATGAAACTGGCCTGACCACCTGGCATCGACCGAGGCACCGGAAACGACAATGGCAAACCCAGACCTGTCAACCCTGCAAAGTCTTTTTTACTAACATCTAGGGGCTAGTGTCAAAACTGGGAGAGCTGTCTCACAGACTAGTAAAGCAACAGCCTGACATGGTCATCCTCACGGAATCATACCTTACAGATAATGCCCCAAACACCACCATCACCATCCCTGGGTATGTCCTGTCCTACCAACAGGACAGACCTAGCAAAGGTGTTGGTACCGTGATATATAGTCAGGAGCTAGTTGCTCTGGGAGTCCTCAACATTGACTCAGGACCCCATGAAATCTCATGGCACCAGGTCAAACATGAGCAACAAAACCTCCTGCTGATTGCCATGTACCGACCCCTGACTGCCCTCAGCTGATGAATCAGTGAGCCTCCATATTGAGAAGGACTAAGCGCTAAGGGTGGCAAGGGTGCAGAATGTACTTTGGGTGGAGGTCTTCAATACCCATCAACAAGAGTGGCTCAGTAGCACTACAACAGATCAAGCTGGTTGAGTCCTAGACTGGGTCTGTGGTAGGTGGTGAGGGATCCAACAAGAGGGAAAAACATAGTTGACCATAGTTGACAAGAGGGAAAAACATAGTTGACCATAGTTGACAAGAGGGAAAAACATATCAACAATTTCTAGTTCCATGGCCCTAACCACCTCCTCTTCATCATGGACGTCTAATCCCCCTACACCTCCATCCCCCACCAGGATGGTCTGAGGGCTCTCTGCTTCTTTCTTGAACAGAGGCCTGAACAATCCCCATCCACCACCACTCTCCTCCGTCTGGCTGAACTTGTTCTCTCACTGAACAATTTCTCCTTACACTTGTCTCACTTCCTCCAAATGAAAGGTGTGGCCATGGGTATCCGCATGGGCCCCAGTTATGCCTGTCTCTTTATGGGGTATGTGGAACTTTCCTTGCTCCAGTCCTACTCCGGCCCCCTCCCACAACTCTTTCTCCGGTACATCGGTGATGGATTTGGTGCCGCTTCATGTTCTCGTCTGGATCTGGAAAAATTTATCAATTTTGCTTCCAATTTTCACCCCTCTATCACCTTCACATGGTCCATCTAGGACACTTCCCTTTCCTTCCTTGACCTCTCTGTCTCCATTTCTGGTGATAGACTGACCACCAATATTCATTACATTCCCACCAACTCCCACAGCTACCTCAACAACAGCTCCTCACAACCTGCTTCCTGTAAGGACTCCATCCCATTCTCTCAGTTCCTTCATCTCCGTTGCATCTATTCCGATGAAGCCGCCTTCCAAAACAATGCTTCTGACTGTCTTCCTTCTTCCTGAACCAAGTTTTCCCCACCCACTGCGGTTGACAGGGCCCTCAACTGTGTCCGACCCATCTCCTGCACCTCTGCCTTCACACCTTCCCTTCCCTCCCAGAACCATAATGATATCCCCCTTGTCCTCACGTTTCACCCCACCAGAATCTGCACTCAAAGGATCACCCTCCTCCATTTCCACCAACTCCAGCGTGATGCCACCACCAAACACATCTTCCCCTCACCCTTCCTGTCAGCATTCCATAGGGACCGTTCCCTCCAGGATACCTTGGTCCACACCTCTATCACCCCCAAAACCTCATCCCCCTCCCACTGCACCTTCCCAGGCAATTGCAGAAGGTGCAACACCTGCCCTTTTACCTCCTCCCTCCTCACCGTCCAAGAGCCCAAACACTCCTTTCAGGTGAACCAACACTTCATTTGCACCTCCTTCAATTTGGTTTACTGCATTCGCTGCTCCCTATGCGGTCTCCTCTACGTTGGGGAGACCAAACGCAGACTGGGTGACCGCTTTGCGGAACACCTCTGGTCTGTCTGTAAGCTTGACCCAGACCTTCCTGTTGCTTGGCATTACAACACACCACCCTGCTCTCATGTGAGAGGACTTGAATACAGGAGCAAGGATGTCTTACTGCAGCTTAGCAGGGCCTTGGTGAGGCCACATCAGGAGTATTGTGTGCAGTTTTTGTCTCCTTACCTAAGAAAGGATATACTTGCCATAGAGGGAGGCAGTGAAGGTTCACCAGGCTGATTCCTGGGATGGCAGGATTGCCGTACGAGGAGAGACTGGGCGGACTAGGACTGTATTCACTGCAGTTTAGAAGAATGAGAAGGAATCTCATTGAAGCGTATAAAATTCTGACAGGGCTGGACAGACTGGATGTAGGGACGATGTATCCTCTGGCTGGGGGTCCAGAACAAGGGGGTCACAATCTCAGGATATGCAGTAGACCATTTAGAACTGAAATGAGGAGAAACTTCTTCACTCAGAGGGTGGTGAACCTATGGAATTCTCGACCACAGAAGTCTGTGGGGGCCAAGTCACTGAATATATTTAAGAAGGAAATAGATAGGTGTCTAGACTCTAAAGGCAACAATGGATATGGGGACAGAACGGGAGTATCGCGTTGAGATGGAGGATCAGCCATGATCAAAATGAATGGTGGAGTAGGCACAGAGGACTGAATGACCTACTTCTGCTTCTATTTTTTTCTATGTTTTCTATGTTATCACATGTCCGTCCTTGGCCTGCTGCAATGTTCCAGTGAAGCCCAACGCAAACTGGAGGATCAGCACTTCACCTTCCAATTAGGCACTTTACAGCCTTTCGGACTTAACATTTCAACAACTTCAGACCATGACCTCTGTCCTCCATCTTCACCCCTTTTTTACCTCCCTTTAAAAAAGTTATTTTTATTTTTTGCTTACTTATTTTTATTCATTTATTCATTATTTTATCCCTTTTTTTTATCCCTTTCCCCCCAACCATCACCCTCTCCCCACACCCCACCCCCAAAAGGGCCATCTGGTACTTGTTCCATCTTGTTCTCTTACAGAGTGCTGACCCTTGTTCTGCTTTTCACACATTCTGCTTTCTTACCTTAATGCCACTATCAGCACTTTCTTTAGCCCTAACCACTATCAATAACACTCCCTTTGTCTTGTGTCCATGACATCTTTGTCAATCTCTCCTTAACCCCCACATATGGCTGACCTTCTATCCTGCGTTACCTGCTCCACCCCCCTTAAACAGTATAAATTCCTTCATATTTTTACTTCTCTTTAGCTCTGAAGAAGTCATACAGACTCAAAATGTTAATCCTGTTTCTCTCTCCACAAATGCTGTCAGACCTGCTGAGTTTTTCCAGCATTTTCTGTCTTTATTTATTACAGCTGACCTCATCCTCACCAACCTTTCTGCCACAGCTGCACCTTTCCACAGCAGAATCGATAAGACTGACCACCGCACAGTCCTTGTGGAGACAAAGTACTGTTTTCACATTGAGGATACACTCCACTGTGTTGTGTGGCACTATCACCGTGCTAAATGGGATAGATTTTGAACAGATCTAGTAGCTCAAGACTGGGCAACCATGAGATGCTGTGGGCCATCAGCAGCAACAGATTTGTACTCAACCATAATCTGTAACCTCACGGCCTGGCATATCCCCCACTCTACCATTACCACCAAGCCAGGGGATCAACTCTGGTTCAATGAAGAGTGTAGGAGGGCATGCCAGGAGCAGCACTAGGCATACCTAAAAATGAGGTGTCAACCTGGTGAAGCTACAACACAGGACTACTTGCAGGTCAAACAGTATAAGCAGCAAGTGATAGACAAAGCTAAGTGATTCCACAACCAACTGATTAGTTCTTGGCTCTGCAGTCCTGCCACATCCAGTCACGAATGGTGGTGGACAATTAAACAACTCATTGGAGGAGGAGGCTCCACAAATATTCCCATTCTCAATGATGGGGTGGGGGGCCCACCATATCAGTGCATTAGATAAGGCTGAAGCATTTGTAACGAACTTCAGCCAGAAGTGCCAAGTGGATGATCCATCTCGGCCTCCTCTGGAGGTCCCCAACATCACAGATGCCAGTCTTCAGCCAGTTCAATTCACTCTATGGGCAGAATTAAGTGGGGGGGCCAATTAAGACCCGCCCAGCGGCCTGCCCACAAAGAGCACACTTCTCCCTGAGGCAAAGTCCTGTCTCAGGGAGAATACTGACATTAAAACATTATTAACATGTCCCCCTCATGTGACAATGTCACACGAGATGAGACATGTTAATAAAGAACACATAAACTTTATTATTTTTGTACACAACGGACAGGAAACTTCATCCCGCCAGTGGCTGAAATTTCATGAATAATCAGAAGCCCGCAGGGGGTCCTGGCCTGCCCGCCAGTCTTAAGGTTGGCCGGGCAGGTCTTTAAGTACTTTAACTAGCCTGTCAATGGCCTCAATTGGCCATTGACAGGTCGGCGGGCGGACAGCTGATTTCGCTGTCCGCCTGCCTTCCTGAAGATTTAAGTGGCCCGGGATGACGTCGGGGATTCCTCCCGACATCATCCCGTGTCATTTTCCCCTCGGCGAGTGGGCCCTGCCTCCAAATTGCCGAGGGGAGAATCCTGGCCTATGTGATATCAAGAAACAGCTGAAGGCATTGGATACTGCAAAGGCTAATGGCCCTGACAATATTCATGCAATAGTACTGAAGGTTTGTGCTCCAGAACTTGCCGCGCCCTTAGCCAAGTTGTTCCAGTACAGCTACAGCACTGGCAATATGTAAAAATGCCCAGGCATGTTCTATACACAAAAAGCAGGAAATATCCGACCCGGCCAATTACCATAACATCAATCTACTCTCAAACATCAGTAAAGTGATGGAAGGGGTCATCAACAGTGCTATCAAGCGGCACTTGCTTAGCAATAACCTGCTCACTGATGCTCAGTTTAGGTTCCACCAGGATCACTCAGCTCCTGACCTCATTACAGCCTTGGTTCAAACATGAACAAAAGAGCTGAACCCCAGAGGTGAGATGAGATATCAAAGCAGCATTTGACCGAGTGTGGCATCAAGGAGCCCTAGCAAAACTGGAGTCAATAAATCAGCTGGAAAACTCTCCACTGGTTGGATTCATATCTAGCACAAAGGAAAATGGCTGTGGTTGTTGGAGGTCAATTATCTCAGTTCCAGGACATGTGGTGGCCTAGACAAATAGGGAACCCACTTAGTACTAAAAGGGTTAATGGAGAAATTGAATTAAATACCTAGGCCTAAGAGAAAAATACTGCAGCCTTGAAGAACAATACCATCTTGTCTGACTACTGTTGCAGGATGAGCCCTGAGGCATTCCATGTTGTTGTTTCTCAGGCCGAATGTAATTAAAGTTGTGATAAGCTTTTGCATAACCACAATTTCTGTTGTGATGGGAATGGAAATTAACTAAAACATGGATTGGTCAGTTAACGTATGCAAATAAGTGGATTGAGATGTGCAAAATTTACTGTTTGCCTGTAAAATGCTTTTAAGCAAGTGTTTGTGCATTCTGCTTTGAGACAGTACAATAGCTCTCGTTGTATTGTTCTCCCTTGTGCATAAGTAATAAGTGGGGTTTCTATGTACGAAATGATGCCTTGGTGTGATTAATCTCCGACAGACACCACTGCAGGAGTTCCTCAGGGTAGTGTCTTAGGCCCAACCATCTTCAGCTGCTTCATCAATGACCTTCCATTCATCATAAAAACAGAAGTGGGGATGTTCACTGATGATTGCACAATGTTCAGCACCATTCGTGACTCCTCAAATACTGAAGCAGTCCGTATCCCTATGCAGCAAGACCTGGAGAATATCCAGGCTTGGGCTGACCAATGGCAAGTCACATTCACGCCACACAAGTGCCAGGCAATGACCCTCTCCAACAAGAGAGACTCTAACCAACCCCTTGACTTTCAATAGCATTACCATCACTGAATCCCCCACTATCAACATCCTGGGCATTACCATTGACCAGAACATGAACTGGACTAGCCATATAAATACTGCAGCAAGTAACTCACCTCCTGACTCCCCAAAGCCAGTCCACAATCTACAAGGCACAAGTCAGGAGTGTGATGGAATACTCTCCACTTGCCTGGATGAGTACAGCTCCAAAATCACTCAAGAAGCTGGACACCATCCAGGACAAAGCAGCCCCATTGACACTCCATCCATAAACATTCACTCCCTCCACCACCAGCTCACAATGGCAACAGTACCATCTACAAGGTGCACTGCAGGAACTCATCAAGGCTCCTCAGACAGCATCTTCCAAACCCACAACCGTTACTACTGGAAGGACAAGGGCAGCAGATACATGGAAGCAGCACCACCTGGAAGTCTTCCCCCACCAAGCCATGCACCATCCTGACTAGGACCTATATCGTTGTTGTGTCAGGAAGATATGATAATTCTCATAATGTTATTGGAATTTATTTTAAAATAGTGGTATATGTGTGTGTGTGTCTGTGTCTGTGTGTGTATGTCTGGTGAGGGGGTGGGATTAAAGGAAACTGGTCTGAATGCTTTGATGTAAACATGGTGAACATGAGGAAAGTTTAAAGTGTTAGATGTAAAAGGACATTTGCATTTTGAAATAAACCAGACTAGATTGTTTTCAAAGGAGGAGTGAAATGTGTCACCTAGCCAGGTGAAGGTTAAGAAACAGTGTTTATTTTTCCCAAAGATTACTGGTAAAACTTAGTGTTATGAAAGATTTTTATTATCAGGAAGATAAAGTCCAAAGACATAGTGAAACGATGGGAATTTGTATTCAAAGGGGAAGATATGTATAAAAAAGTGAAGCCTATGTGTGAGGGTAGGCATTTTTAAGATCTAACAAATGTGAAAAGCCTTCAACATCTATGCCTCGAGCTAATGTTTTCAAAAAACTGAAGTTAAGAAAACTCGCTTTGAATTCAACTGGTTCAGGCTATTGTGTGTCACCCTGCCTGGATCTTTTAAAATCTACCTGTCTTACTGTTGCCTTAACGAAAGTGTAACTAGGAGTCAGATTAAGTAGGGTATTTAGAAGTTATCATAGTAATAATTTATAGATCTATGTACGTGTTTAAAATCATTTCTCTTATTAATAAATGTTTAATCTAGTTTGCTAAAAACCTATAAGACTTGATGGTCTTATTAGGACTGAATTCAAGGCACGCATCTCGAAAATTATACAAATTGCAAAACAAGTTGTGGCAGTTGTTTCAAATTTCCCTTTTGGGATTTGAACAACTCAGCATTTACCATCAGCTATGCCATAATAGTTGCTTCACTGTCGCTGGGTCAAAATCCTGGAACTCCCTCCCTAACAGCACTGTGGGTGTACCTACACCACAGGGACTGCAGCGGTTCAAGGAAGCAGCTCACCATGACCCTCTCAAGGGCAATTAGGGATGGGCAATAAATGCTGGCCTAGCCAGCGACGCCCACATCCCATGAATGAATTTTTAAAAAACTCCCTTGAAACCCTTGGGCAGAATTTTCTCTTTGGCATGTGGGGGCGGGCCCTACACGCATAAAGTGACGCACGGTGATGTCGGGCATATGTCCTGATGTCACCACGTGTCATTTCGATCTTTCGATCGCCGCCGAACTGTCAAAGGCCTGTTAAAGCCATCAATAAAGCAATTAAACTAATTGACAGGGCTGCCCAACCAACCTTACGGTTGGTGGGTAGGCGAAGAGCCCAAGCGGCCTTTGCATTTTTCTTGAAATCTCATCCACGGGCAGGATGAGGTTTCATGAGGGTTTCTTAAATTAATGAATAAATTTTTCACATTTCACAAACATGTCCCAGCTCATGTGACACCGTCACACGAGGAGGCATGTGTAAATAATTTTTTTCTCCCTTTATTTCAAAGCTTAAATATGAACTTAATCTCCCTGAGGCAGCTCCGTGCTTCAGGGAGATTTCTGCGCTCTTTCGAGTGCATGTGGGAAACAGCACAGGCCCCGACCTCTCCCTCCTCCCCCTGCCCACACAGGTAGCGCTGAGCACTACCGGGCGTGCGTCACGCTTGGCGAGCCTTAACTGGCCCACCCACGTAAATGGGCGGCGTACAGCCGATCGCGGGCGGCGATTGGCTCCGTGCCCGCCTGCGCCCGCTTCCGACCGACCCGCCCAACAGACAGAAGATTCTGCCCCTTGTTTTAAATCAGCACTGACCATTTGGAGTGAAGCTCAAATAGTAATTTGATAGTAATTGGGTGCTTCTTGCACATTAACTGTATACAGGTTCTACGTGCACTAAACATTTCCCCTTCGCCATGGAGATCACTAACATGAAAGAGCCAAACCTCCCAAATGACTTCGACGGAGAAAAAAAATGGACAAGGTCTCACTTTTTGAAACTTTTACTGCAACTGTCAAACCAAAATCAATATAAATTAACAGGAATTAACTGGCAAATTGTATTCAGTAGAAACTATAGCTGATACAACAAAGAGGGATCTTAAAGATTTCTTAGGTAGTGCACTCAGCATACATGGCATCAATCTCAGCCCCCAAATCCCTCAAAACTCTTTCTTCCTCATGACGAATTCCAGCTCCTCTTCTTCCAGAATTTAGCCTGATCCTCAGCCAATGGCAGCACACAACCAACCTGAGGTCAATGGCACAGTCTTCACCAAAAAGGGCACATGTCTGCAGAACATCCTCAGTGCCGCTTACAATGGTTTTGATGGTGTAATTCCACTAATGTTATCTTCAAGCAACAGAAACAGTTGCACCAACTGCTTATTTGTTTATCCCCAGCCTCTGGACCCAGCCTCCCTCTTCTTCAGCCAGTCAGTACTGCGCCACTGGAATCTGCGATCTGAGCTCGGATGGCCCTGGTTGAAACCAGTTTCAGTTCCCCAGAAGTTTTGATTTCGGCCTTAGTTTCCCTAGAAACCAAAAGGTTGTTTCCTTTCTCAGTTTCCCTTTTCAGTTACCTTCTCGGTTTCAATTTTCAGTTAGGATCTTTCTCAAAAAATACAAGCTTTGAAACCGTGGTCCAGAATTTTTAGCTCAGTGGGTGGGCGCGTGCCCAACCTGACAGAGTGTTGGCCGAGCGTGCCGATGTCAACGCATAGTCGCGGGATAGTTTGGTTGGCGGGTGCGCGCTGGAGCCAGCAATGCGCCCGCTGACAATTAAAACGCCTGTTAAGGCCCTTAAGTAATCAATTGCCCTGAATTGTTCACTACCCATTGAACCTGATGGTTGATGGGCAGGTGAAAAGACCAAGCGGCCTTTGCATTTTTTTGGAAACCTCATCCAAGGGCGGGATGAGGTTTCCAAAAGCAAATACCAATGAAATAAATACTTTAATTTTTACTTTAAAAATGTCCCCGCTCTCATTGGAGATAACATTCGTGGAATTACACCATCAAAACCATCGTAAGCGGCACTGAGGATGTTCTGCAGGCATGTGCCCTTTTTGTTGAAGACTGTGCCATTGACCTCAGGTTGGTTGTGTGCTGCCATTGGCTGAGGATCAGGCTAAATTCTGGAAGAAGAGGAGCTGGAATTTGTCATGAGGAAGAAAGAGTTTTGAGGGATTTTGGGGCTGAGATTGTTGCCATGTATGCTGAGCGCACTACCTAAGAAATCTTTACGATCCCTCTTTGTTGTATCAGAGTCACATGAGGGAACATGTTTTATTAAATTGTTCTGTTGTTTAATAATGTTTTCAATATTTTCTTCATCTCCCTGAGGCAGCTCCATGCCTCAAGGAGATTACTCAGTGCTCTTTTGCGCGCATGCGTGAAGTGTGCGTTAGGCCAGCTCACACTCCTCCTTCTGCACGCACAGGTAGCGCTCAGCACTGCCCCTCGTGTATCACACTGGGTGGGCCTTAATTGACCCATCCGCATAAAATCGCGGTGCGTTGAGGGTCACGGGCTTTGGTCGGCTTCCTGGCCCTGCCTGCCTCTGCCGATCCCGCACGCCAAGGGCAAAATTCTGCCACAGATTCCATCACAGTATAGACATGTGAAGTCTACAGAGAAAATGAAAAATGCCTCAGGCCACACAACCAATGACATAGGGATCTGATGCAAGGGATGCTGCTTTCTCCTATGGTTTGATTGTGTCATAGGATGCATATGAGGCACTTAATATACTAATATTTCTGTTTGTGGGCAGTAAGTACACTGGTGGTAACAGTGGGTAGAACTTATGCCCTCTTGGAGGCAAGTTCGGAGGTGGAGGGGTCATTTAATTGGGCAGGGGGGTGTGGAGTGGAAGCCCCACCGCCTTCCCAAATCAAGTTCTGGATGGGGAAGGGGCAGGGTGACTTTGCCACCAGAAGCCAATTGAGGCCCTTAGGTAGCCACTTACAGGCCTCATGCCAACGCCGCTGGAATTCTACCAGTGGCCATTGGGGAATTCACCATGCCGGAGAGCTGCACAGCGCATTTTCAGATTTGCCTGCAGCTATCTGCATGAAGGGGAGGGCCCAGTGTACTCAGGCACTCTGTGACTGATCAAAGGGCCTGGCATCGAGAAGAGGGGGCCCCGAGGGAAGTTGATTCCTGGTGTACAACCCACTGTAGTACTGGCAGTGGCCACTATTTCTGGTGGCACTGCCGGTGTGGGAGATGCTCGCCACCAATTGGCCAGCTGCTCTCGGAGGCAGGATTTCCGCCCTGCACCAGGTTTAATTCAGCAGGAGGCCCGCACTGCCCAGGTAAACGCTGCATTCTTACAAACTCGTGTCGGGCCTCCCTTAAACCAAATCTTCCCTTTTGTTCTTTCTCCCTTTCCCCTCTTTCCACAGCATAAAGCCCATTACATTTTTTCCTTCCTCAATTCTGAAGAGTCATATTCAATTCAAAACGTTAACTCTATTTGCCTCTCCACAGATGCTGCTCGATCTGCTGAGCATTTCCAGTACTTTCTGTATTTATTTCAGATTTCCTGCATCTGCAGTATTTTGCTTTTATATTCTTGTGTTCAGATCATTGACCGCTCTGGGAGTTTGAACAGCAACTCGCCCTCCGCTGTGCTAACATGTGCACTCATGCGCCAAAAGCAGAAAGTTGTATTGCACATCAATTTCTCCGATGTCTCCATTGATAGTCCTGATCAGCCGATCTATAACGTGCTAGGGACCTGCACTGCAAGAACGTGGGCTGATTGCCCACAAATAACATTGGATTTAGCACTCTTTAAATTCGAGCTAATATTAGTCAGGCATAGAGCCGGCTGGGGAACAGATCAACCATTTCAGAGTCTGAAGTTCAAGCTGGAGTATTTTGATTCCTTGGACCAAGTTTCTTCACGCTCCCCCTCCACAATCCTAGAAAACTTTACCAAACAAAAGTTAGCAGTTTTAAAAAATACTGTAAGCTCAGTTATATTTTCAAGTTACTAGAAAATAGACACTGGACATTAATAAAGTCAATATCATTTTCATGTTTCCAAGGTTCAAAAACACCCCAACATTTTCTCCACTTCCAGTTACAGTCAAAATAATAACACTCTTCCTTTGTACATATGTGTTTGGTGGGAGGGGAAGGAGCAATGTGATGTACCTTGTTTTATCAGTGGAGTACCACCATTGCAGATTATGAGCTAATAGTTGGAGTAGTGTGCAGGACAATTCTGAATAGTCATATTGCATGTAACTCCTCAACAATGTCCAAAATGTAGCAACTTCAGTATAGCAAAGAACTGTTATTAAATATTAGTGCTACCGTCTCTCAGGCATTTTAACTACATGTGTTAACCTAAAACGCTTCTGGGACATTTTGACCTCATTTGATTCGTTTCAAACAGCCTTCTTCATGGGTCGTGTATTAACTGCACAGCACTGCACCATTCACCTGCCCATTGCCAAGCTGAGCCTAACACAAGGTAATGAACCACTTAATTGCATACCTCACAGATAATTAACATTCGCTTTTCAATGAATGTAACAATTAGATAGATAGATTTCACACTCGTGGCAGCTATTAAAATACCATATTAGCAAAAATCAGTAAATCTGCTAAATAATCCAGTTTTAACTTGGCTGTATTGTGTATGTAAATATATACAAAATGCTGAGACACAAATTGAGGTTGTTTGAAGGAGTTTTCAGACTGGGACCAGACCTGTAGCTACAATAACCTTGCAAAATAACAACATTTATTTGAATGAGTTCCCCCAGTCCTGCTGCTTTGTTTCATTACAAAGACTCAGACACCAAAAAGTACAGGTAACAAGTAGTTCATGTTTCATTAAAAGCAAGTAATAAGACAAGAAACCTAATTACATTATAATCCCAGACATTTGATTACAATGGTATTGATTCCAAGACAGGAGAGTTGATTTCTAAGAAACCCTTTTACATTTTCAGTCAGGAAAAAAGGATTATCGGTTCATGTTTCAAACGATATATAATGATGGAAACTCCTTGCTCAGTTCAACAAATAACTATGAAAAATACAAAGAACTATGTATAATGCATGAAGAGGTTGTATTATGTCACTCGGATTCACTTCTATTTGAGAACAAGACACCCAAGTTGGGCATTGAAGTCACAGATGTAAGACTCTGTATCGGTTGGGGGGGGTGGTCTCACTACCCTATACGGCTCAGAACCCGTACTCTGGTAGCAACAACATGAAACCAGTCTTTGATGAAATTTTCACTTCAAGTGGAAAACCTTTATTTATTCACTAAGCAACAGTGCCTACTCGCAGTATTGGGTTCTTGATGATCCTGCATGCAGGAGTTCACTCTTCAGGTGGTGGGCCGCGAAGATGTCTCCGCACATCTTCCATCGACTGACTAGGCCACTATCCTCTGACTACAGTGCCTCTTTGACATATAAGGCAAATCTCTGAAATTGCTTATCCGATTTGGCTTCAGCACCTTGTTGATTCACCTCTGGCACCTCACCATCCCTTTCACGACCACTCAGCACATGGCCATTTCCTGTTCACAACAGTGGGTGAGATGGGGCCTCCAGGTGCATGCCAGTAGTGGATGTTCTTTGCTCGGGATATCTTAGCTTAGATAAGGCAGGAAGAAAGCAACTTACATCTTCCTAGGTGGGGTCATTGTCTTGAGGGTTGTTGCAAACAGAGTGTCTGGTGGTATAATCAATCTGGGCCACCAGCTGAATAACATGTCTTGGCTTGTCAGCGTATGTGGATTCTTTTGTCCTTAGCCCTTTTTATTAATAAGAAGTCCAATATATGAGCCCTGCTGATGATATCTTCGGATTCTTCTCCCCTCATCCTGATGTCCTCTGTACTCCATGTCCCTACCACCTGGTGAATTCTGTACACAGGATCCACAACTTAACTGGTTACATTGTTCTGTAGTTTAAAATACAAAACACTGAATGAATATAAAAACACTGAATTAATGGGAACAATTTATGAAGTACATCTACAGTTTGAAATACAAAAATTTAGATCAATAAGAGCAGATGCAGCAATCAATTCATGGGGGTACATAAATTTGAAAAAGCAGCTAGATTGTCTTACACAGGCAAATTCCAAATCAAAGGATTACAAATATTGTGCTTGTATTCTGAAAGCACTTTGTGTTAGTAGTGTAATAAGGGTTATAAATCTTAGTTTTGGCACATTCTTTTCCTACACATGTTTGAAGAGTTGAAGGTTGGTGGGGGGGGGGGTAAGGGTTGGTGGGTGGGGGGCGGTGTTGGAGGCTGGGAAAGGAACTTCTGAATCACTCTGGACAGTTTCAGTGCAGTTCCAGTCTCGGAGGGGGAGGGAGATTTGTGTGCTACTAGTGTGAAATGGGGTCTGGACTTATTTTATGGAAGCACATTTGCATATTTCTCTGATAGTTTTAAATATTTCAAGGTCTAAGATCCACAATGAACTTGCAGCTCCTGTTTAATCAAAGCAGTTTGTACAGGATGCTCACCAGGGACAGGAAGTTGGGAGGTACAGCTTATTAAAGCGTTTAGAAGCATTTGAACAATTATAAAAGCTTTTAAAAGTGTTTAAGAGTATTTAAAATCATTATAAAACACTTCCCTGCAATTGAGTCTGAGTGTTAAGCTCGTGCCATCATGAAGAGATGCTACACTTTGCTGATCCTCTCGACAATGGAGTGTAGTGAGAAGTTGAAATTCTCGCTGAAGCCAATGAACTGGCTAAGTTACAATTTCTCAGCATGGTCAGCAGTGAACACTGCCACTTCACCTGATGTCAAAATCCAAGTGAACCTATTCAGTTCAGCGTATGAATATCATTGTGTTCCAATCATTGTGTACAGGTCATTGCGTTGAGGCCACTGTGGACAGATCTTTGTGTACAGATCATTGTGTTCAGATCATTGTGTACAGATCAATGTGTACAGGTCTTTGTGTACAGTTCATTGTGTACAGTTCACTGTGTTCAGATCATTGCATACAGATCAATGTGTACAGGTCTTTGTGTACAGTTCATTGTGCACAGATCTTTGTGTATAGATTAATGTACATTGTGTGCAGGTCGGTGTGTGCAAATTAGTGTGAACAGATCAGTCTGTACACATCATTGTGTACAGGTCAGTGTGCACAGATCTTTGTGTTCAGATCATTGTGCTGAGATCAGTGTGTACAGATCATTTTGTTTAGATCATTGTGCTGAGATCATTGTGTACAGATTATTGTGTACAGGTCTTTGTGTACAGTTCATTGTGCACTGATCTTTGTGTACAGATTAATGTACATTGTGTGCAGGTCAGTGTGTGCAAATTAGTGTAAACAGGTCAGCCTGTACATATCATTGTGTACAGGTCGGTGTGCACAGACCTTTGTGTTCAGATCATTGTGTAAAGTTCATTTTGTACAGATCATTGTGTACAGATCATTGTGTACAGATCATTGTGTACAGATCATTGTGCTCAGATCATTGTGTACAGATCAGTGTGTACAGATAATTGTGTACAGATCATTTTGTTCAGATCATTGTGTACAGATCATTGTGTGCAGATCATTGTGTGCAGATCATTGTGTGCAGATCATTGTGTACAGATCATTGTGTTTGGATCATTGTGTACAGGTCATTGTGTACTGATCATTTTGCTTAGGTCGTTGTGTACAGATCATTGTGTTTTGATCATTATGTACAGATCATTGTGTACAGATCATTGTGTTTAGATCATTGTGTACAGATCATTGTGTACAGGTCCGTGAATACAGATCATTTCGTTTTGATCATTGTTTACAGATCATTGTGCACAGATTATTGTGCACAGATCATTGTGTTTAGATCATTGTGTACAAATCATTGTACAGATCATTGCATACAGGTCTTTGCCAATTCTCTATCTGCTACTATGTTAATGTTTAAATCTTCATAGCTGACTTAAATACCTTCACAGCCTTGTCCCTCCTGCACCCTCTGGTGCTCCAATCAAGGTTGGCATCTCTAATTGGACATGCTCTTGGGTCACATGACCATCCAGCTCTAACTGTCCCATTCAGTCAAACGTTCTTCGTTCAAAAATCTTTTTGTTCTATCTCCAATATTTTTCTAACCAACAAATGAAACTGTTGAATGAAAAAATACAGATTGGGTGGAATCTTCTGCTCCTGCCAATGGCAGGAATGGTGGCAGGCAGGGGCACTAAATTTGACATGATGGAAAAAGTCAGTTTCCTGGCGTCAGGAAATTAGTTTGGAATTTTATCCGCCCGACTTTGATGGCAGGTTAAAGGCGCGTCGGATTTCCTGCTGAGCTGATCTGTGAAGGGAACCCTAATTGCATTTCATGAATGCTCATTAAAAGGCCAACTCACCGGAATTATGGTTCTCCTCCAAATTAAGTCCCCCATTAGCAGGTCATTAGAATGGTCTGTTTCCCAACCATATATAAATGGTGTGCGCCTGGCGAGCTTCACTTCATCAATCACTTCGCAGTACATAGATGTTTCTTTCACTTAGCTTTAAAAGAATTGCTGCAAGATTTCGGGTGCTCGTTTCACAAGCTGTGCCAAGGCTCGGCACGAGAGGCAATACCACCGGGGAGGGGGAAGATGGAGGCAGGACAGGGGGTAGGGGGTGCAAGGAACGAGTGGGGCAGTGAAAGACTGTCCTGGGGCAAGGGTTATAAGACTGTCCAAGGAGGAGTCAGAGACTATCCTGGGGCTGAGGACATGATATCGAGGGCGTACTGAAGAAACTGTCCTGGGGCTGTGCGGGCCATGTTAGAGGGGTTTGCATGGCACTTATGTCTTTGTGCCAGTCTTGGGCGGGGGAACGCCTCTCTGGGTAGTGACGGTTGTGGCACAGCATGGTGTGCAAGGCGTGGTCAGTCACCTAAAGAACCACATCCTGGGGGTTAGAGGAATGGTACTGTGAGGAACAGTCAAAGTCAGGAGAGGCATCTGTATCATGTATGTTGGTAGTTGAAAAGTCATGGGGGTGGTATTGGATGGTCTCATGGGGTTGGGGGGGGGGTGGGGGGTGATGCGGGGTGGTCCCTTGAAGAACTTGAAGAAAACGATATGGGAGGCGGTCTCAAGGCGTATGGAAGGAGCTGTGCACAACTATTTGGGCCAATTGAAGGGACACCTTATAACCGTCTCACTCAAACCATGGGGAGCATGGCTCAGCTGAGCGCTGGCCTCGGGGGTCTCATGAACAATGAATGAGCTTGACTCTTTTTCTAATGGTGCGCATTTAAGTGACAATCCATTGGCCAGGATTTTCCGTGCCCGCTGGCATTGGGCATGTTCAGTGGTGCGAGCAGACAATATAGCGAGAAGGCTAAAAATTGGTTTCACAAACCAGTTTGCGATTATCTGCTCCGTCTGCCAACGGAGGGCCATGTTCCCCACCACTGGACGTTGGGAACTTCATTGTAATACATCAGCATATCATTATAAGGATAGCCCGCCGCTATCATCCCTTCCCCAGCTGGATCATCCACCCTCCCTCCAATGTGTTCCATAGCAGCACATAATCGGCATGCACCTGGCGGGCTGCACTTCACTCGGGACTTCAAGGTTTGTTTGCCTACCTTGCTTCGGTCAGCACTCGCAGTCATCAGCACCACACTTCACCGACACCACCATATCACTTTTAGTGGTAGGTCGCTACCTACCAGATTAGCCATATATGGGTGGCTTTTCAATGGCTGCAGGGCAAGGTCTTGCTTGGGGAAGGGGGAGAAATGGCCTCAGGCAAGGGAAGAGGCTGCAGGACGAGAGCTGTACTGGGGAAGGAGAGTATCCAATGGTGGGGGCACATGTTGATCTGTGCAACTGGCCTCAAGATGGTGAGGGCTGAGGAGGCAGTCTCCAGAGGAGATGAGGCCAGATGGACATGTGAGGGTATGTGTGCGAGAATGGGCGATGATGTCCCTTGAGTTGGCAGTGAGTGAGATACCAGTGAATGTGTGTGAGCTTAGAGTGAGAAGATGGTTGGCATACCCTGGCCGCACAGATGAGATCATTTATCCTCTATCTGCATTGGATGGTCAACCTCTTCTGTGCAATATTGGGACTGGTCGCCACTGTCATCGCCTACCAAACTGGAGTTGTAATGTAGCTGCCCCTCCTGCGGCCAGAATGGGGCATAGGGGACATCACAGCAGGCCTCCACGGCGTCCAAAAGGTGCTTGAGGGCTGCAGTCCTCTTGCATTTCGGGGCCATGCCTTCTTTGCTGCAGTCCTGGGCTGGAAGCACTGAACGTAGCTGTACTTTAAATGTGGTATCTGGTGTGCTGAAGCGGCGAGGTGACGGTATGGTAGGTGAATTGGACCCCGCCCACCATTGAAATGGTGTATATGCCGGGAATGCATAATGAATACGGTGGGTTTGGGGCGGTATGGCGTGAAAAGCCGCCATTGTGGCCAAGGGTAAAACATCGTTTTACCTGCCCGCTACCACACTTAATGCAAATCTGGGACGATTTTGCCCATTAAGTTTAGGTGCTGTGCTGCATGTGGTCTTAACTGGCATCTAATCCTGACAGAGGCATGGCAGAACAGATTCAGGCTCTAAGAATCAATGGCCATGTGTGCTGCACAGAGGCAGCATGGACCCTATAAGCCTCCATCTTCCCAGTGCATTGGTCAGGGCATTCAAGACATCCTGCTTGCAGTCAGGTGCAAGGACTGGGTATCCATAGTTGTTGTAAAGGCCACTGAAGGACAGCCATCACAAGGCTGACTGTGGCTCCTAGGACTTGGATATTTTGACACTAACGAACACCCTCGTTGTGAATGGGCATTCACATCTGAGGGAAAGATCTCCTAGGACGATATCATCCTGAAAAGAGTTGCCTTGGTATGTGATGTGCAGACTGAGAGGAAGTCAATGGCTGGAGAATGAGTAGGAGAGGCCTTGTAATTGGAGGAAGACAAATCAACAGGAACTAGCATTGATTGCTCAATTGTATCAGTTCACAGAAACAAAGGAGCAGTTGAAACTGAAGGAGCAGGTAACACTGCCTTTGTGGTAGATTTGATGTGAATGAGGAGAAGCAGGGCCTGTTGCCATTTGGCACAGCTCAGGGAAGACTGCTGTCCTTACGATCAAGAGCCAGCAGGGCCCCGGCAAGACCAATATGCTGATGAGGAGGGACCAAATCCACAAAGACATTTGGCATGACCAAAGTCTACAGAAGACGCAGCTCATACATGGAGGTGAGTGAAAGACAGTGCTGCAGGTGCCTTGGCTTGTCTAGGGATGTGGTAGATCATATATGCCACATTCTCTGTGAGGATTTCACGTCACATGGACTAGGAGGGGATCCAATTCCGAATGCCCTTAAGTTTATCGCCGTACTCAACATTTTTGGCTAGTGGATATTTCCAGAGCTCTACTGGTGACCTCTGCGGAAGCTCACAATCAATGATACACAAATGCATAAAAGAGGTGACTGATGCCTTTTTCAATAGAGCTCACCATTACATGCATTTCAGCATATATAAAGCAAACTAGGCTGCCAGAGCTATAGGATTCGCATGATCTCAAGCTTTTTGCTGTGCAGGGCACAATCGACTACACACATGTGGCCTTGAGAGCTCCCTGGCAGCAGCCTGTGAGATTCATTAATAGAAAAGGATTTCACTCTCTAAATTAATCTGTCCAACTAATCTGTGATCACAGAAAGCAGATCATGCATATTTGTGTTAGATACCCAGGGAGCTCTCACGACTCTTACATCTTGAGTCACTGGTCACTAATCCATCAATGGTATCACTTGACCATCTGAAGATGGTGCTTCATCCGGACAGCACTGTCTCTCTAAACGCCAGCTCTCATGCATTATTAATGCAAAGGCCACATCTTAATAATGAGTGCCAAAGATGGCATTGGACATCAGGACGCAGTGATCTGTCACACAACATGGACGCAAATCTTTGAGGGCCTTTGGTGCAGAGAGTTGGCTTCCTGGATGATAAGGGGCACCCCCAAAAGATATGGCTAATGACACCTGTTCATCATCCACAGAATGCACCTGAGGAGAGATACAATGCTGCACATTCAGTCACAAGGACTTTAATAGAACACGACATTGGCCTCTTAAAGATGCCTTTCAGATCAGGCAGGGCTCTCCAATACTCACCACAAAGGTGTCCTGCATCATTGTTATTTGCTGCACCCTGCACAACCTAGCGCTGCAAAGGGGGGATGTTTTGCCACCGGGAGACATAGACGAGCTACACATCACCTCGGATAGAGAGGACATTGAAGAGGATGAGTCTGAAGAGGGCGAGGTTTCAGACGAGCCACATGAGGATGCCATTGCATGGGCATAATGCAGAAGACATGCCCATGACAATTGCATAGCTACAAGATTCCAGGAGGAATAAGGAGAAGACAAACTGATACGAGCACAGTCCTCCTCACACTTTGATGCAGGGGAAACAATAAGACCTTCATTGTTATCTTCAACATCTCACAAAAGGTCATCAATCTCAAAATAATAATGGAGGAAGCATATTCACCTTCAACCCCAACAGTGGGGACATTCTTGGAAGAAAAAGGCCACATCTTGACACTGAGCCCCAAAGATGCCATCGGACATCAGGACGCAGTGATCTGTCACACGACAACATAGACGCAAACCTACAAGTTATGTTAGCATTGTACTCACTGAGTGTGGTTCAGCAGGACCATCGTGTGATTATTGACAAACACTCATCGGAAGCCTGACATGTCGACGCCCTGCATTGCTTTGGCATCTGGGAGAGATGTGGTCCAGCAGTAAATGATAGTTTTGTCTCTTCACAGATGCTGTTGAGCACTCAGGAGATGTGCCAGAGCATCGCTTTCTTACCATTACAGTCCTCGACATTGTCCGTCACAGAAAGATCAGTCCTTGCTATGAACGTCAAGGCACTGATTGCAGAGTCAGGCAATGAAATCCATATTGATTGGGGTCTGTGGTCTCACAGAGGGGTTCCATCAAGTAAAGTTAGGCAGCAGTTCAGGAGCAAAGTAAGATACTCACAGGTAATTGGACAGCTTCATTAGGATGAGCACACACCTCTGACATCAGACACTCATGCCCTTCAAGCATGGCATTGAGTAAAACCAACTTCCATCGCTTTGCATCATGCATGAGGAGAGTGGGAGCTAATAAAAGAGTAAGGTTCAGCCTTAAAAGCAGGGATGAAATTATGCTGCAGGGAGGCTTGAAAGACTATGGTGCCCAACAATGAATATTACTTTTACCAGAACCTCACAGTCATAAAATAAAGGCCATTGCAAAGTGCATTGGTTGAAAAGACTCCAACATGGATCGCGATAAACACTTATAACATAATGTGAGCCTCAGATGTAAGGCTTACACGTGCATTGTCCAGGCTAACATTTTCAAATAGGAAGCGCCTTTGTTCATGTCGCTGATGTCGAACTAAAGGCAATTGACTGAGATGAGATTGAATGAGACTTCACGAAACTGAGGGACAAGATGGGAGATAACTGGGGGAGGGGCATTTGGTACTCTTGAATGAACACGGGACATCACATCACATCACACTGATGAGTCATTCAATACCTGAGATTACCTGATGCTACTCCTCCTTTTGGGTGCTCAAGGAGGAGGGGCACCTAGAATGAGGTCGAGGTACCCGTCCCCCTCTCACCTAGCCACTGCTGGAATGTAGCCATGGCTAGAGCGCGGTGTGCAGTTCCAAGCGCAAATCTGGCAGAAACCGCTGGACTGGGGTCCACAAGGTGGCTGCCGCCCTTCCCATGGATGTTTCAATGCGTTCGCATGCCAGAGCCATGACATCCTCCTTTGTCCCTGTTTGGTGACAGCCTCTGACAACCCTGCCTGACATTTCCCTGCCTGTCTTTGCAGCTCTAACATTTCTCTTAAAGCTGGTTGCGGAGGCTCATCATTGGACTCAGACTCAGCAGGGGCCTGGTCTCCAGCTATCTTCTGAGTGTCAGAGACTGCCTCTGCCCCCACCTGCTGTGGACACGTGTCTGTGAGGTGATCACCAGGTTGTGACCCCGAGCTTACTCTAGAACCAGGTCCCACCAAGGTGTGTGTATCTGCCCTGGTGGAATGTGCAGTGATGCAGTGGTGGGTCTTCATCAGGCAGTTGGTCTGCTTCCTCATCTGAGGTGGCCTGGGGGCTGGGACTGAGTCATCTCGAGGACATCCTTCACCTTTCCTCTCCGGTGGCTGGAACAGTGATTGACTAGGCAAGCTCTTACACTATGGGCGAATTTTTTATCCCACGGGCAGGCATGCGCCTGACCCGAACGGGAGTAAAATAGTGCGCGATGACGTCGGGTGAGCGTCCCGATGTCATCGTGCATTCGTGCGATATTTGGCTCGGTGGGTGCGCGCGGGTGCCGGAGCGGCACCTGCCATTAATTAGGCAGGAACTTCACGTCCTTAACAGTACAATTGACAGAGATTTTTCCGTGCCTGTGCGATTTTCTGCTCGTCGCACGGGCAAAACGGGCAGGCGGGCAGCCGACATTTATACAAACCTCATCAAAGGGCGGATAAAAAGTGTCAGCAGCATTGCCAGTGTGAGTAGTGAGGAGTTTAGGAGATAGTTTACTGCTGGTTGCTTATTTAAACTTGACAGCTTCATCTCTGTTCTGAGCTTCAGTCTTAACGTTTCTAGGTTTAATTTCAGGACCCATTGGTTTCTCCAAGGACCCCGGAGGATTTTGACCGTGTAGACCCTTCCAGGTGTCAGACAGTCTTCTTACCCTGGTAATGGGGATTGTGGTATCCACTGGAGGCACCTCCTCTGAGGAGGAAGAGAGGAACAAAAGGGAGAGGAGGCCAGGTGTCCCAATGCAGCTTCCAGGGGAGGGACCTGTAGGAGGAGAGGCCAGCTGGTAGTCCAAGGCAGAAGGGGCTGCAGAAGACGTCACTATCCTGTTGCCAGAGTTTACAGGCGGCGAAGCAACTACCTCAATATGTCCGGGGTGCAATGCCGAAGGAGGCTCCACCTCTCAAGGGAGACCGTGACCTCCATTTGTCAGGTGATTGGGCCTGAGATCAGCTCCCTCTGTGTGCGTGGACACCCCATGCCAGTGGCTCTGAAGGTCACAATGGCCTTCCACTTCTATGTCACTGGCTCTTTCCAGGAGTGAGTGAGGGATCTGACAGAGTCTCCCAATCAGCTGTCCACAGTTGCATCAAGCTGGTGACAGAAGCTCTGTTCAGGCGGGTACCGACATTTATTCTTCACCATATGGTCGAGGCCAGCCAGAGGCTTTGCAGCGATTGCTGGGTTCCCCCGCGTCCAGGGTGCCATTGACTGCACACATGTGGCCATCAAGGCGCCAGCGGGTCAGCCGGGTGCCTTCATCAGCAGGACGGGATTCCACTCCATGAACGTGCAGATAGTGTGTGAGCACAGGATGCAGATTCTGCAAGTCTGTGCAAGGTACCCTGGCAGCTCCCATGACGCTTACATCCTGAGACACTCCCAGGTGCCGAGGCTCTTCAGTGCTCCAGCCCAACTGGCTGAATGGCTTCTGGGTGACAAGGGCTATCCGTTGAAGGGGTGCCTCATGACGCCTCTCCACCACCCAAGAACAGAGGCAGAGAAGCGTTACAATACCTTCTCACTCCAAACTGACGCGCTCATAAGGGCATCAGACAGTCTAAGGGTTAGAGATCACAGGGATGTTGCACATGAATAGCAGATGGGAGATCAGCACCGATTGTCTGCCAGCTACTTTAAGATCCCCATCTCATGTTAGATCCTGCACAAACAGCGTCTTCATCCCTTACAGGGGAGGACTCAGCGCACACAGCAGGCATGCATGCTTCTGAACTGCTCTTTGATCCGCAGTGTTCACAGTCAATCCATCTGTCTTTATGCAGGACAAGATTTCCCACCAACAAAAGGGAGAGAGCCAAGACCAGAAGGTGGGCCCCAGAGTTGAGGACCCTTTCCCAGTATGAGGAGCAGCTCGCAGAGCTGGCTGGAGAAGGTAAAGATCATTCCTGTGCAGCCTCAGGCCAGTGGGGGTCCATACAGTGTACATTGGCTACACGCGGAGAATGGCCGTGAGTGACCTGAAGCCTCCTTGCATCCTCTTCACAACTCACAACCCTGCCCAGTTTTGTGTCATCAGAAAACTTGGAAATAATGCATTTGGTTTCCTCATCCAAGTTATTTATATATATCGTGAATGGCTGGAACCCAAGCACTGATCTCTGCGGTACACCACTAGTCACTGCCTGTCATCCGGAAAAAGACCCACTCTCTGTTTCCGGTCTGTCAACCAATTCTCATTCCATGCCAGTATATTACCCCCGATCCCATGTGCTTTAATTTTGCCCACTAGCCTCTTATGTGGGACCTTATCAAAAACCTTCTTGAAATCCAAATACACCACATCCACTGGTTCTCCCTTACCTATTCCACTAATTGCATCCTCAAAAAACTCCAGTAGATTAGTTAAGCATGATCTCCCTTTTTGTTGCCATTTTTGCCATTGTTCCATTTTTGCTGCCCACAGGCACTTACCTCCCTGGCGACTTCCTCCCAGGCTGGCACAGTCAGACCTCATGCTCCCAAACAAAGGAAAGAGGACCTTCCGCCTCTCCTGGCCGGCCTAGAGGTGAATCGCTAGGGAGGCCTCATTGAACCACATTCCCAGGATCCAATTTTTGACTAAACTTTCAGTAACCCTTCCACCATGGCCTAGCATCAAGTTGTTTTTCAATCCCTTTCATCTACTTTTTTCTTCTTTGCTACTATAAAGTGTTAAGTTTTTATTCTATATTGAAGTTACTATGTCACCACACCTTGCATTTATATAAAGCCTTTACCATTGTAACATTTTCCAAGGTGCTTCACAGGACCAATATTAAATGAAATTTGACACCAGGCCATATGAGCAGATATTAGGACAGGTGATCAAAAGATTGATCAAATGGGTGCATTTTAAGGAGCCTTTTTTAAAAAGAGGTAGAGGTGGAGAATTTCAGAGAAGCAATTCCAGAGCTTAAGGTCTAGGCAGTGAAAGCACAGCTGCCAATATATAAATATATAAATCCATGAAAGCATTGCTTTCATTCAAATGATCTGAGGACATTTTATGTAAATGGATTTGATTGCTTACAATCTGAAATCTTTGCCTTTTTTTCCCTTTTGCAGAGAAGATGTACCCCAGGTCTGACATTTAACCCTGACTGTGCTAAATTTACAGACTGGAAACTGCATAGGACATGGAGTGCATCTTAATCTTATAAGATGGGGGAATATTCCATAGTTTAAAACACTTAGTCCAATTTATTTAAACTTAGAAGATGTACTGAAGTGAAGTTATTAATACAAGCAATATTTTAAATATGTCAATTATAGACAATCCATTAGCATTCACTGCTCCCTCAATTTATGCTTGAACGAAACAGTGTTGTGAAACATTCTATTACTGTATCAATCAAATATTCAAATAAAATATGCAAGTTGATCATTCATGGAGCTCTTGTCTTGAGCAGCTGTTAGAAATCCATTTAGGACTAAAGGGCAAGAAAGGTCAACATCAGATTTCTCTGAATTCCTTTTCATACAGACAACAATCTCATTTATCTTTACAACATCTTGGCAGGAATCTAGTACAAATTTGTGACAAGCAATTTTTACTGGCAAAACTTGAAACAGAATTTGACTCAAAATCAGTTGCCCAAATTTCGATATGCTGTTCAGTTGTTTCCAAGATCCATTGCGGCAGCACAGGGGTAATGTTACTGGACTATAGTGATTTCGAATCCAACCACGGCAGCTGGAAGAATTTAAACTCAATTAATTCATAAATCTGGAATGACATGCTTGTCTCCTGATCATGAACCGGATTGCTGTAAAAACCTATCTGGTTCACTAATGTCCTTCGGGGGGATGAATTCTATCGCCCTTACCCAGTCTGGCCTACATGTGACTCCAGACCCACAACAAAATGGTTGACTCTTAACTGCCCTCTGAAATGGCCTAGCGAGCCACTCAGTTAAGAAAAAAAGCACTGTTGGTGTATCCACACTCCATGGACTGCAGCGGTTCAAGCAGGGGTATTTGGGGATGGGCAACAAATGCGGGATTTAACAGCAACACTCCCAAGAAGGAATAAATGAAAAATTGCCCTGTCACAAGCCAACAAGCATATCTCATAATGAAGGAACCCTGGGATAGGAATAGTTCTTAGAACATAGGAAACATAGGAACATAGGAGCAGGAGTAGGCCATTCAGCCCATCAAACCTGCTCCACCATTCAATTAGATCATGACTGATCATCTATTTTAATGCCACTTTCCCACTCTATCCCCAAATCCCTTGATGTCATTAGAATCTAGAAATCAATTTCTGTCTTGAACATGCTCAATGACTGAGCTTCCACAGCTCTCTGGTGTAGATAATTCCAAAGATTGACCACCTTCTGAGTGAAGAAATTCCTCTTCACCTCAGTCTTAAATGGCCTGCCCCTTACCCTGAGACTGTGTCCACTGGTTCTAGACTCACCAGCCAGGGGAAACATATACCCTGTCATGCCCTATAAGAATTCTGTAAGTTTCAATGAAATCACATATTATTCTTCAATAATCTAGAGAATACAGGCCTAATTTCCTCAATCTCTCCTCATGAAACAATCCCGCCATCCCATGGATTAATCTGGCGAATCTCCATTGCACTCCCTCCATGGCAAGTATATCCTTTCTTCGATAAGGAGAGCAAAACTGCGCACAATATTTCAGGTGCGGTCTCACCAAGGCTCTATTCAATTGCAGCAAGACAGCTTTACTCCTATACTCAAATTTCCTTTCAATGAAGGCCAAAATACCCATTTGCCTCTCTACTTGCTTGCTGCACCTGCATGCTAATATTAGGGAGTCACGAACAAGGGCACCCAGGTTCTTTTGGACACCAACACTTCCCAACAACTCACAATTTAAGAAATACTCTGCCTTTCTGTTTTTTTTACCCCCATAGTGGATAACTTCACACTTATTCACATTATATTCCACCTGCCATGTTCTTGCCCATTCACTTAGCTCGTCCAAGTCCCCTTGAAGCCCCTTTGCATCTTCTTCACAACTTACATTCCCATCTAGTTTTGTGTCATCAGCAAATTTGGAAATATTGCATTTGGTCCCCGCACCCAAATAATTTATATAGATTGTGAACAGCTGTAGCCCCAGCACTGAACCTTGTGGTACCCCACTAGTCACAGCCTGCCATCCTGAAAATGAGCCGTTTATTCCTATTGTCTGTTTTCTGTCTGTTAACCAATTCTCAGTCCGTACCAGTTTATTACCCCCAATCCCATGTGCTCTAATTTTGTTTACTGACCTCCTCTGTGGGACCTCATCAAAAGCCTCCTGAAAATCCAAATTCACCACATCCCCTGGTTCTCCTTTATCAATGCTACAAGTGACATCCTCAAAAAAACTCCAACTGGTTTGTCAAACATGATTTCCTTTTCATATATCCATATTGACTGTGCCCAATCATATCATTATTTTCCAAGTGTCTAATATCTCATCCTTTATGACAGAGTCTAACATTTTCCCTACTACTGATGTCAAACTAACAGGTCTGTAGTTCTCAGTTTTCTCTCTCCCTCCCTTCTGAAATATTGGGGTTATATTGGTTCTTTCCAGTCTGCAAGAACCTTTCCAGAATCTATAGAATTTTGAAAGATAACCACCAATGCATCCACTGTCTCTATAGTCACCTCCTTCAATACTCTGGATGTAGATCATCAGGTCCAGGGGATTTTCCAACCTTCAATCCAATTAATTTTTTGAGAACTACCTCTTTATTAATAATAATTTCTTTCAGTTCCTCACTTTCACAAGCCCCTTGATTCCCTAGTTTTACATTTACAGTGCATTGAGGATTAGAATGAGAATTAAAAGGCACATCTGTTGGCCGGATCATCTGAGACTAATGGATGCAAGGAGATTTTGAGCCTAAAGGCTCCTGAAAGTTTGAGAAGTTATTATTGTAACAGCAGGGAACAACTTCTTTTTACCTACACGTGCACATAGATACAAATCCTGGCAGTGGAATGTGAAGGATAACAATTTTGGATTTGGCCGAAAGAGAACCGAATTAAAAACACTGAGTTCTGAGACTTGAGGAGTTAATGGTAAGAAAGTGTAAGTGCCAGGTCAGCTGGGTACAGGTTTCTAACTATAAGTCACATGATACATAGCTCTGCATCATAAAAAGTGGTCGTTCCAATATCAGTTTTAAGATGCTCTGGGGTAATAATATTAGGAATGTACATCATCACATTACTGTAAAATCAATACTCATGGCAACTCTGATTTGGGAATAACTAAATGATAGAGAGACTTGACTTGCTGGTGTTTTACTGCAGCATTTTACAAAGCCTCCATTGAAAAGGTTGTGAATCAGCTCTGTATCTGTAAGTGCTAACTGCTGAGGGAATCAGGTGAGCAAATGAGAAGGCTTCACTAAGATGTATGTGTTACAATTAAGACTGTTCTGTTAAAGGTAAGACAACCAAGCCACAAATGACAGCAATAGCAATGTGCATTTATATGGCACCGTTAACAAAGGAAAGCATCCCAAGATGCTTCACAGAAATGAAAGTCAAAAAACATATGTCAAACCAAAGAAGGAATGCTTAGGTGAGGTGAGCAAAAGCTTGGTCAAACAAGAGGGCTTTCTAGAGGGTTTAAAACAAAAGAGATGGAGGG
The DNA here is from genome assembly GCF_964194155.1 of Cetorhinus maximus. Classification (NCBI taxonomy): domain Eukaryota; kingdom Metazoa; phylum Chordata; class Chondrichthyes; order Lamniformes; family Cetorhinidae; genus Cetorhinus; species Cetorhinus maximus. Next base: position 101,940,960 of record NC_135890.1, read on the forward strand.
GCTGGGGAGGTGATATCAGAGCATGGGATTAAATGATTGAAGATACGAACTGCCAAATGATGGTGTGATGGGGGGGCACTGCACAAGAGACATAGACAATAAAGAGTTTGTGGGAGAAGGATTGTAGGGTTAGAGGAGCTTACAGGAGTAAGCCTGAGAAGTGAAGCCTTGTAGCATGGTGGATAGTGACCCAGCCCCTGAGCCAGAAGCTCTGGGTTTGAGTTCCAATCCAGGACTTGATAGCCATGCAAGGTGCATTCATAACATGGCCAAACAGCTTGATTATCAACCTGTGAATGCTTCCAACATGGCAAGTGGGAAAGAGTAGGAGAAACTCCTGGTCAGCTCTGCTTGATGCAGAGTGGCGCCCTTCAAGCTCTCGCCTCTAGCTTCAGGCTAGCAACCTGTTCCAGGAAAAACAAGCTATGGAAAACAGATGTAAGCATGTGGTTTGTTTGCATCATGCATCTCTGGACACTGGAGATGACAATCAGGAAAGGGCAAAGTTGAGTTACACTATCCCTGACCTCCACAGCATGAGGTATGGGTTATATCAATTCCTGGACCTGATTGGCATGTCTCTGGTAGGTTAGCCATCCAAAGCTAGTGGAAAATGGTAGCTGGCTAGAAGGGAGAAGGGTAATTGTGGGTTTCAGTTAGCTGCCCATGGGGCTCCCAGCAACTAGGTAAGTTGTAGGTGTAGGTTCTAAGAGGCATGATTGTTCCTTATTGCTCTTGGCTCCACAAGAAAAGTAAAAAAGATGTTTATAAACTTAACATCTGCCTTGAACACTTTTCTCTCACTGGCTTCACCAAGAGCCACAATGGCTTCGCTGCTCAGACCACTGGCAATAATTGCACTCAGGCCCCAGTGATGTAATTGGAGCCAAATCTGCATTTCTAAAGCAAGTCCCCAGCTGCTCTGAAGAGCAGCTTAAAATTGATGCTGTGGGAAAGGAGTGGGATATTGAGAGGTAAGGCCTGACTTTGTTGAGTTTCGACTGGGCGGGCAGGGTTAAATTACCCCTGATGCGTCTGGGATCAGAAGCCAGTATATGTCATCGAGGAGAGAATGCACAAGCAGGACTTGGAGTGGAATAGAATATGGGTATCAGAGTTTTGGATGAGCTGAAGTTTACGGAGAGTGTAGGATGGAGGCCTGCCATGAAAGCATTGACGTAATTAAGTCTGGAGGTGACAAGGTCATGGATGAAGGTTTCAGCAGCCAATGAGCTAAGCTGGGGTGGAGGTGGACAGTGCTACTGAGGTGGGGGTAGGTAGTCATTGCAGTGAAAGGTAGATGGATCTGAAGCTCAGCTCAAATTTGAACAGAACACCAAAATTTGGCTTAGTCATGGCTACGATACAATTATATAGTATAACTGCATTACAGGTTAAATGGCTCTCTTACAGGTAGAATATTGTGTTACAGGTTATACATAGGAAAGCTGTGCTACAGATATTTGACTATATCGTACCTTAGATATACTTTATATATATAGTTCAGCTGTGACACAGATAAACAATGCTGCTAAATATAAAATTGTGCGTGACAGGTGCCTTGACACTAAAACAGCCCTCAATCTACACAAAACTCAAAGGGCAGGATTTCTAGAATGGCCAGTTTCCCACCCAGGCACTGGAAAAGTCAATGGGGGGCTGCCCCACAGCCAATAGTGTAGCATTCATTGACTGGAGGTGGGATTTTTGCCCCTCACTCAGGAGGAAGCCTCGCATCATAGAGCTGCCAGCCAATCAGAATGGCCAGCTGCTCACTAGTCATAGCAGCACCACTGGGAGTGGTGACCACTGGGAGTGGTGGCCACTGCTGGGGCTACAACTAGTTCCACCAGTCCAAATGAAGGGAACCCACGAGAAAGGTTAAGTACAGGGGGCTCATGGCAGGGACAGGAGGGGAGGCCCTAGGGAGGGAGGGGTTGAGGTTGTGTGGGTTGTATTGGAAAGTCCAGTGGGAGTGAGTGCTGGGGGTAGAGGAGGGGTGGTGGTGGTGTGGAGGGTGGGCACACATTGGGAAGGGGGTGTTGCCCCGATCAGGAAAGGGGGATCAATGATGGAGGTGCCCTTCCCCTCCTACACCTCATCTCCCAACTACTCCGCCTCCCCCTCCCCCTCCACCCCTAACCCTTTCCCACCCAATTCTGGAGCAGGTAAACCTGGGCTACTCCACTGTCCCTTCCCACCGGCCTCAAAATTGCTGGGAGGGGAGCAGCCCTTAAGTGGCCAATTAAGGGCTTCGATTGAGGCGAGGGCAGGTGGGCCTCCCTAGGCCTCACCTGTGCCCCCTAAAATTTCTGACAGGTTGGGATCAGGCGGGTAGATGGTAGCAATGCCATTAGTGAATTTTACAGGCCCCCCGCTGCCTGCAATCTCGCCAGCAATGGGCTGTAAAATTCTGCCCAAATTAATTGCTCAAGGACCACAGTTCATCCTGCTGTGCCAAACTACATAATGCACCTCCATCAGATACGTTCCTATGTATGGATGTGGCAAATGAGGAAGATACAAGACAAATTCATTTTTTTATTTCCAGTTGCACATCGTTAATAAAATTATTTGGGTTACTTCTGGAATATGGTTGGAACATGGCTGATTCTTCGTATTTGTCCTAATTATTTCTACCACCAATTTTAGCCTGAAGTGCTTTGTTCTGTAGGCCTGGCATAGTTTCACACCATTTCACACCACCCTCATTCGCCTCTTTTGGATTGGCATAATGTTTGCTCTTTTAATTAATAAGCTGCCGCATACACTTACTTTGGTCTCTATTTCTGGCACATTGGGGTTTGCTCCTAATAATCACAAACTCATTGTTAAATTTACATGTAAAGTAACTCTGATATCCCTGCCTATCCTCATCTCTCGCAAACTCTCCTGGTATCTCTGAAACCTATGAAATATGCATTACAGATTTCAAGCACTAACCCCTAAACCGAATTCTTTCTGGTGATCCCTCTTCCTGGTCTTAATAATTAGTTTATTTCACTTCTTCAATAATCTCCCAGTGCCTGGAGTTGCTTTGAACAATGCAACAAATTATTTATGAGTGCTTTGAAAATCTAGATGTCCTAGTTCTATCCAATTGGGCTCAGATCACTGGTACTGATCCATTAGAAGAGAATATGCTCAGTAGAATCATAAAGAGCCCATAAAAGTTAGCAGATGTAGTATTTTTATGACCTCATAAAGCAAATGCTTTTTATTGTTATTGAACAAACACGTAATCTGAACTTTACAACAGAATATTTGAGACCAATAGAAACACCACCAGTCACATAAAGGGTAAGAATCCATGGCAGGTTTTGTGTTCTGAACAATTAGCTTTAGCACACCAAGTCTTTTCTGCTTTTGCTCTGACTCAATATATTACTGACTTAATTAGGTAGCAGTTACTGCATTGACACTGCTGTCTCATTCAGCAACGGCAATGCCTCTTTCAACCAATTTAAGAACAAACCAGAATTGAAGATGAACCATTTTCCCAGTAATAGTCATACTCACTTGGTAGATGTTGAGATGTTTATTCACATATACGTACCAATGATGGCATAGGCAAAATTTATGACACAATAAAAATGAGGAACTATCCAAGGCTCTGTGGATGTTAACATGGCTTTTTATCCTGTGCTGCTGATACGGGAGCTTTCCTGATGTATGTGTTAATTCCTGAGGAACTTGCAGCCCATTTACTCATTTTTGACAAGTATGTCTGAATGTGTTAGTAAAGTCGTTGGATCTGACCTCAGATGGAAAACTGCTGGGGCAATGCCTAGACGCTTCTCAAATAACCTCAGCAATCACTAGACTGAAGAGCATTGATCCCATTTAACAGAAGATTAATGGAAATCTTGGATGGTTGTGTTTCTGCTGATCTTCCATCAAAATCATTGGGGGCCAACTGGGAGACCTCCCGGGGGAATTCCCAGCAACGATACTGTATGTTATCTAACCGAGCATAAGTCAACAAGAAAGAAAGATTTGCATTTAGGTAGCACTTTTCACAATCACTGGACATCTCATTGACTATATTTTACAGTATACGAAGTATTTTTGAAGTGCAGTCAGTGGTGTAATGTGGAGAACAGAACAGCAAGATCCCACAAGGAACAATGTGATAATGACCAGATGCTCTGATTTTTTAATATTGATTGAACGATAAGCATTAGTCAAGATATCAGGATAACACCCCTACTCTTTTTGAAATAGTACCATGGGATCTTTCACTTCCACCTGAGCGGGAAGACAGGGCCTCGGCTTAACATCTCATCCAAAAGACAGGATCTCCGACAATGCAATACTCCTTCAGTGCCGCACTGGAGTGTCAGCCTTGAGTTTTGTACTCAAGTGGACTTCAACCCAGAAGCAAAAGTGCTGCCAACTAACCTGTAGCTGACACAAGAGTTAACACATCTCATTTGGGTTTCTTAACCTTACCACTTGTCTACAATGTAAATTCAAACTCGGTATACTTCAATAAATATTTTATGTGCCTTGAGTTGATACTTGATGTACTTAAATTGTACAACAGTATACTACCTTGTTGGAGAGTAAATATGCCAAACAGGCAAGAGTTATAATGGAGTATTTAATTTGAAGAACCATAAATTTAACACAGAAACCAGGAACAGTATCTGCAATCATTGATATTTTCCTGTTTGCTAAACATACTTTTAAAAAATGGGTCAAAGTGACTAAACCACCATAGGCCTAAGGGATGTGGGGAGGGCCGACAGCGGGAAAAGAGCAACTCATTGTGAACCACCCGCTTGGCCTGGGAAATTTGAGTAACAGGAACCATATAGGTAGGAGATATCAACATCTATTGAACAATTTTACCATTGATTTTCATCTGTCCAAACACCTCATTTTTTTTCATGTCTTATGCAAGTTATCTGTTTTGCCTGTGCTTATCTTAATTGCAGCATCACACGTAACCCAAATTGTTTTGGTGGAGGGACAACAATATAATGGGGCCGTAGCTTCCGAGCTCCGGGGCAGTGTAACTTTGGGGTGCGACAAAGATGCGCCAGCATCCCTGGAGGTTCCCACGTAAGTTTTGCACGGCAATTGCCTGAGAAGTGCAAAACTTCCCATGGGCAATTGCCCTCCACTGGGAGCCATTCGAAAATGCAATTACAATCGCAAACTTCGGACGGTTCCAGCTGTCTTACATCAATCGTTACCCAGAAAAGGTTAGAAAAATTAAACCACTTCTAACTTCTGGCTAACTGTACAGACCCAAACCAACCCCCCACCACAGGACTCCACCCACACTCCCAAACCCCACGGGACACCCTCACATCCCAACTACAGCCCCCCTCTCTCAATCGCCCTCCTGCCATTAGCCCGCCATTGCATCACGCCGGCTGCCATGTTTAAATGGCAGCCGCCAGCACACCACTCATCGCTATGAGCTCACCACCGCTTCCTGGGAGACGTGGCCAGCAAAGGAAAAAAGACCACAGCCCTCCGGTTTAATAACGGGTTCTTCGAGTGACTGCCGGATACCTTGGAGGCCCGCCATGATGTCCTGTCCCCACACTCTAACCGCAGGATGGGCAGCAATCACCAATCCAGCTTGGGAGGTGGTGACAGTGGTGGTCAGTGCCAATGCCCTTCAGAAGAGGGCAGCCACCCAATGCCACAAGAGGATAAATTATCTCCTCCATTCCGCCAGGGTAAGTCACTCTTCTCATCACTCTCAACTCACACACTTACAAACCTAGCACACATTCAGAGGGCCCTCACTCACTGCCAGTTCAAGGGGGACATCACTATTCACTCTTCCACACACTTCTTCTTGTCCTCAGCCAGTCCATGGGACCACTCACCACCCACACAGGCCAGGCAGGACAAACTGGCACACAGCAAGGGAGAGAGGTCGCAGACCAGTGGAGGAGTGCCCAAAATCAAGGTCCTCACCGACTTTGAAAACAGAGCCATCCAGCTGGCCAGCTACGACCTGGACTGGTCCTGTGCTGATGGCGAGGTTGGCACTGCTCTATCAAGCGAGGATCCAGAAGTTCAACATCCATCAGACAACCATGCTGTGAGTGATGTGTCCTCTTTCACAGGCCACTGCCATGCACTAATTACCTGCCCTCCCTTCCGCAGGCACATCTGCCAAACAGCCGACCGCGTCCATGACCCAGGGCCTCCAATCAAGCCCCGAAGAAACCTCTGAAGAGGAATCTGAAGATACCCTCCCTGAAAGACCCATCACAGCGCTCACTCACACCCTCCACCAGCACAGAGGCACACACCTCGGTGAGACCTAGCTCTAGAATAGGCACAGGGTCACATACTGGTGAGCACATCACACAGTCTGACCCACAGCAGGTGGCAGCAGGGACTTCCCAGGTCCCCGGCATTCAGAGGACTGCTGGAGGCCAGGATATTGCTGAGTCCGAGTCAGATGAGGAACCTCTGAACTCAGTCATGTCACAGTTGCTGAAGCTGCAAAGGCAAGCTCGGGAACAACAGGAAGGGATGTCCGCTGCACTCCTCAGATTGCAAGGCACGACGGAGGAGTCCATCCATCTTCAGGTTGAGGCGATAGTGCCAGCATTGCAATGGACAGGGGTCAACACTGGCAGGATGGCGGCCACCATGGAGACCTTGGTCCAGGACATCACTCCTGCACTGCTGCATGGGCTTAACTCCATCGTTGATGCCATAGTTGGCCTCCAACAGTGAGAGGGATGCTGGGCAGCTCAATCTCACTCCAGCTACCCCTTCCACTCACGGAATCAGCCAGGGGACCTCAGGCACCTATAGGGAGGAGGATTAGCAGGTGCTCACACCGGGGCCATCCACCCAGGCGACTCTGGGAGTGTCCTGTCCGTCCGAATCCCCTCTTCCTGTGACCTCCGCAGCTCCAGCTTCACAGGCTGAGGAGGGACCACTGCCACCCAGCAGGACCCTGAAAATAGGCCGGGGCCCACGAAGTCTTGGCCCTCCAGAGGACGCCTGCCAAAGTCACCACAGACAGGGCGTCACAGTCAGCAGGCTGCTTGCACTTCTGGTGTGGATGTCCAGGGAGCACCAAGACGTAGCGGTAGGGTTTGGACATTTAAGGAGAATTAATTAACATCCTGGGCACAGGTGTTGGTCACTTGTACATAATGTTCACTATTGTCAATAAACTCCAGGAATGTCTCACTGCCTGTGGCTCCATGTTCTGATGAGCAGTGTTCTTATCACTCGGATGTGAAACCTTTCTGCACAAGATAAAAGCAGGCGTCTCAGTCCAGGGCCTCTTCCCTGTGCTCTGTGCAGCCTTCAGACCACAGTGATGGTCCGGACTCACACTCCCTGGAAACATTACTGATGCCTGCACCTCGGCAGTGCTGGTCATTGCTGTCAGAATGTATTGAGCAGGCACCACAGAGTTCTCTCATACTCTCTGTGTGCTCGCAGCACCTTTAAGGTGGGGCTGGCCCCCATCACACCAGCATCTGCGACCAGTGATGCTGTGCACCAGCTCCTGAAAGGCTCAGCTGGTGAAGGTGGACAGAGCATCAGATGCATCTAAAGTTTCATGGCTGCGTCTCTGAGATGGCCCTGATCATGGAGCACAAGCGAGCTGCCCTCAGCCAGGCAGGAGTCACACATTCTCAGAGGCTATGTGAAGATTCATGGAGTGTCCTTACTGCATGTTGTCATCATCCTCCTGTGATCGAGTAACTATTAGGGCCTTCACTGTGTCTTCATGACAGGAGCATTCTCACAGAGGGTTTTTGTACTGGCATAAGTCAGACTGGAGTCAAACGTTCACAGCTGTGATGTGAGGATCTATGGGGGCACATCACTGCATGTCATCATCACTCTCCACAAATCTGGCAGCTATGAGGGTCTACCGAGCGCACGTGCTTTGTCTAGCCAGTGCAAGAGCCTCATCCCCATCATCATCATCACTGAGTACCTCCTCATCCTCATCCCCGCTGCCATCCTCCTCATCCGAGGAGACCTCCAGCTCCTCCATTTCCTCCTCAACCAGCTCGTCTCCCTGTTGGAGCATCAGGTTGTAAAGGGTGTAGCAGACGACGATGATACGTGACACCCTCTGTGGACTATATTGCAGGGCACTGCCAGACCAGTCCTGGCACCAGAACAACATCTTCAGCGTTCCGATGATCTGCTCCACCAAGTTGTGAGCTGCAGCATGAGCCTCATTATAGCGTCGCTCTGCTGCAGTCTGAGGCCGCCGCACGGGTGTCATCAGTCACGTCCTCTGCGGGTAGCCCTTGTCCCCAAGGGGCCAACCCTGCAGCCACTGTGGACCCTGGAAGTCTGCAGGGATCTGTGAGCGACTCAGGAAGAAGGTGTCGTGCACACTCCCTGGAAACCGTGCACACGCCTGCAGGATGTGTTTCTGGTGGTCACACATCAGCTGTACGTTCAGTGAGTGGAAGCCCTTGCGGGTGATGAAGTCCACTGAGTGTAGTGACGGAGACCTGAGCACCACATGGGTGCAGTCGATTGTACCCTGCACCTGTGGGAATCCCGAGATCAGGGCGAATCCAATGGCCCTTGTATCCTGGCTATCCCAGTCCCGGGTGAAATGCACAAAGTTGTGTGCCATGGAGAAGGTGGCATCCGTGATCTCATGGATGCATTTGTGGGTGGCGGCTTGTGAGATCCCACAGAGGCCACGTGTGGAGCCCTGAAAGGAGCCACTGGCATAGAAATTGAGCGCCACAGTCACTTTCACAGCCACTGGCAGTGGATGCCTTCCATGTCCCCTTGGCACCAAGTTCTGCAGTGGGTGGCAGATGTGAGCAACCAGGTCCTTAGACATGCACAGTCATTGGCAACACTGGTTCTCGGTCATCTGCGAGAATGACAGCCGGCGCCTATAGACCCTGGGTGTCGCTAGGTGTCGACCAGCCACGACTCGCTGTCGTCCCTGGGCAGTGTGTGTGGGAGACCCAGCAGCCCCTCCTTCCTGAGGTTGCTGCTCCTGCCTTTCTGTGGCCAGGAGCCACAGTCGCTCTCCCCTCCCTCTTCTCTGCTCTCTGTCATCCTTGACGTAGTCCTTCTGGAGAGATGTGGTGTTATCATGGATGTACTTAGCATCCTTTCCTGGCCCTGTGTGACTGCCCCTTAATGCTTCCCGGGGAGTGCTGATCACCGCTCGGATAGGCAGAGATGAGTGCGCTGCATGGCTGCCCTGTCAACCTGTGGCATAGGGAGACAAGTCCAAACCGGGATGCTGAGATTGCAAGGGGCTGTTAGCACCTCCAGCAGTGACTGCTACATGGCCAGCATTGGCGAGGAGTTTGTACAACTTGTGCAGTCCAACTGCTCCGCAGTCTAATAAAGTGGTAGCACGCTCACAGTCTGTGCCGGGGCTTAAGGTCTGGAGGCCTTGGTGGCATATTGGTGCCGCCGCATTACTCGCGTGGGCGGGCGGGCTAGGAGCCCGACCCCAATCATATCGATGTTGCTGTGCCTGAACTGTCTCAGTTGCAGAGGGATGGTCAGTTTATACAGTCCCTACTGTGTGGCCACTTCCCTCGCCTCCCCTGCCCTCCACCTCGATTGCTTGTGCACGGGATCCAACGCCAGGGCAAGAGTTGCTCCTGGACACCTCCACCCTGAGTACAGTCACCTCCTGGGCCAGGCATCAGTTAGCCTGGGACACCACCCCCAGGGGCAGGGCAGCACCTCAGCCAGGCCTCCTGGCGCCCCTGAAACATGCAGAGCAATAGGCGACACCGGTGAGCTGTGGAAAACGCTGCTGCCCGCTCACCTCAGTTCCCCCAAAGAGTGCAGGCCGCCACGTGCATGTGGCCTGGGTGCTGTTATGAAGCACATCGACGTGCTTTCCCACCAATGTGGGCGGACGACCCGGCGGGGGGGTCCGGAGCCTGGCGGGATGGCCTTTTAATGAGATGCTGATGTATTACAATGAGCTCCCCGCCCACCGTTGCAGGAAACGCGGCCCGCCATGGGCGGGCTGAGCGGACGATCGCGACCTGCCTTCCCGCCGTCGTGAACCAGATCGTGCCCTATTGTCCGAGCCCACCACCTATCACACCCGCTGCCAGCGGGCACGGAAAACTCCACCCTTCGTCCTGTTACACTACTACATATAGAAATAAAATAAATCCTTAGAAAAGGCAGAGAGGTGGACATGAAGCAAGAATGGGGATTATTTGAGGTACGAAAATGATGGACAGCTGAGGCACCTAGGCCTGAACCCCATGAGCCCTGTGGTTTAATCTGCTCTGTTGCACCTGCCTGATGTGGTACCTTAACTGTGGTGTTTGATGGGCAATGTAGAAGAAGTTTGACTGTGTACCTCTCATGTTCTACATCTAAACTGGAATTACTTGATGGACAGATAAGGAAGATTTACTCTGTATCTAACACATGCTAAACCTGATCTGGGAGTGCTTGATAGGATTGGGAGCTTTAATCAGTGTTTAGCCAATGCTGTACCTGACCTGATGGTGTCAGACGATGACACCAGTGACCAAAATTTCCTCCTCTGGCACTCTGACTCCCTACCAACATTAGTGCAAAAATGGAAAACAAAATGAATCAAAGGATAAAAGATCATATTAATGTGATTTGGCTCCAGACTGCTTCATGGAGACCATGTAGGCGGTGCAATGACCTTTCCCCTCTGGAATTTGGGTTCAAAACAAATTAGGTAAAACAGATGAAGATGTCGTCTGCAATACCGCATTAATGAGGTTGGCAGTATTTGACTTTCATGCCATTGTACTTGACTCTCCAGTCAGGAGATGCTGAAGAATCTCTGTTGAGTGGTACATAGGGCCCTCTTGTCATTCAGAAAGTGAACCATATGGGATCCTGGTGACAAATTAAAAACAGGATTTCCCTGTTGCCATTTGATCTTGTGCTGTTGTCAGTCACTGCCTCATCTGCCTTCAACATAAATACGAAAGAAATGGTTTTGAAAAATAAACTTGAGTTGGAGAGTTGACAGGTGGCTCTTATTAAATGTGTTATGCTTTCTTAGGATGATACAAAAACTGTCACCAGAGTCCACAGGAGACATATGGCTGTAACTCATCAGCTGCAGAATGAAGGAAGGCTGAGTATTGGTAGTTATCTTTCTTGCTGAGGGAGATTTGCCAAAAACAAAAGTCATAAACTAACAAAGTTAATGGAACCAGACCTGCTGGAGCTGAGAACTTGCTACCAGGGAGGTTATTTTCTCAATGGGCAGAATTTTGCCCTTGTCAGGCGGGCTCGGCAGGGGTGGGCGGGAAGCCGACTGCCGCCCGCGACCAGGGCCGGACCGTGATTTCATGCTGGCGGGCCAACTAAGGCTTGCCCAGTGTGAAAGGCGAGTGGCAGCGCTGCCTGTGCGGGCGGGAGAGGAGGGCGAGCGGGGGCGATCGGGGAACTTCGCGCACACGCACGAGTGCGCACTTGAAAATCTCCCTGGGACACAGAGCTGCCTCAGTGAGATGAACAGTTTTCCAAAAAAAAACAATGAATGTTTATAAAACGTTATAAAACAAGTCCCCTTATGTGACTCTGTCACATGAGCAGGGACATGTTATTAATTAAATGTTAACATTTTTATTTTATTTTTGTTTGCTGTTGGGAACCTCATCCCACACGTGGGTGAGGATTCCTGAAAAGTGCAAAGGCAGCTTGGCCTTTTCGCCTGCCCGCCAACCGTAAGGTTGGATGGGCAGCGAAAAATTTAATCCAATTCTCTTTTTAATGGCCTTAACAAGCCTTTTAATTGTTGGCTGGCGTGCTGCCGACTCCGGCATGTGCCCAACAAATGAAATATTGCACGAGTGCGCATTGACATCAGGACACTCGCCTGACGTCAACGCACGTCATTTCACGCTCGAGTCGGGCGCGCGCCCACCCGCTTAGGTGAAAATTCTGCCCAATGACTCTGTAGGCACAGAACAAGGGTAATGCAGGAATAGAGACACAAAGGAAAAGAGGCAACAGGGATAGTGAGGGACAGGGATTGTGTCACAATGGAAATTAGGTACATAAGGCTATAGACAGATAGAGATGAAAGCTCCCAGCGATCAATGCTCACAGGAACAGGCACACAAAGATAGAGGTACTAAAGTATAAAGGCAGGACAGAGTGCACTGGGACTGAGGTGCAGGGATATAGAGGTGTATAGTGTTAAAGGCTCATTGTGATGGATGTCACTAGAGCCACTATCTCATAATGTGAGGTCAACTTATTATAATATTTAATATTTCTCCCAGTGCCCTAAAGGGAGAATGATGAGCTTATTAGGGACGTTTCCAGCACCAGCATCTTCCAGATGGCTTCTAGGCCTTTTTTAAGGGGATAAGAAGGACGATGGCCAAAATCCACAAGAGGTTAGCTGACTGGCTCTAATGTAAGAGGGCCAACCAAGGAAAAAAACTTCAAATTAGCACAGTGTGGCTGGAGCAGATGAATAGCATTACGGTGAACTGCCTTTACTTTCATAAATTTTCAGCTTTATTGAAACTTGCTCAGCGATTGTCTAAAGATCCCAGTCAGATGATTTGGGTGTACTGAGTACCTCTAAGTTGAACACTAGATATTGAGAAGGCCTTAGGCCTTCGTGCTTTATAACACGGAGTAGCTATTGAAAAATAAACCTCTTTAGCCAAGCTATTAATCACTCCCCCAATATCTCCATCTATGGTGCGGTGTTAAATTTTGTCTGATTCTGCTCCAATCAAGTGCCTTGGTGCTACATTTGTACTATATAAGCTGTTGTTGAGATGTCAGTTCCTTTCAGCAAAAAATTCTGTTGGATAGCACGGGCCCTGTGAGGACCTAGTGCAGCTTTAATGGGGTGTCCTTCTCTGTCAGCCACTTGTTACACAGTGTTGTGTGAAGAGAAAGGCAGATGCAGGGATTCCACTGTGTAAGTGGAAAGGCCTTGAACCGACACTATCCTGACGTCACATAGCCTACAGCTAACGTGATACCAGGATACCAAATTTGAATCACGCAGGTCCAGTCTTGGTAGATCACGTTACAAACATCAGCATTCTGTTGCAAGATGGTCTCTGCAATAGAGTTATTTAAAAGGGCAAGCACCCAAATTGCAGGTAAGGTAATTTTTAAAGACTTTTACTATTGCCAAATGTCTGGCAGTACTCTGGAGTGTTTTTGAACATATTGCAGTGAGTTCTTGAACTTCCCAGAGAGTGTTGCTGCATCTTTATGAGCGGGTGGGAGACGGGTAGCTAAGCTCACCACACCGGTAGGGGTGGCAACACTGGTAGTGCCTCTTGGCCTGCAGCATGATAAGCAGATGAAGCAAATAGTGCGGAAAGTGTAACTCTGTATCATGCCCTCTACTAACTTGAAGTTGGACTCCAAAAAGCTTAACAGTGAGAAGAGGCTGCCTGGCAGGTCAGCTAATACACTCAACATCTCAGTGTGCATGCCCATTCAGTGCTCTCCTGTATGCTGACCCGTTGAGCTCCACATCTTCCAAAGTAGAACCTGTCTTCAACCTTGTCTCTAGTAAGCTGACAAGTCCTTTCTCCTGGCTTGTCTGCAGTCCACTGCTGCCCTGATGACTCACCGCATGCTGATCCCAACTCTACAAATTCACTCAAGTTGAGTGCAGTGCCTGTCTCTGAGCTGGTGGCTGCGAGTGTCACATTAAAAGATGGGGTCTCTTCATTGGCTGTTACTATCTTCCATTTTAGACTGCTGTGACTGGGTAGGCAGTGGCTGTTGGTTGTCTGAAAGCAGGAGCTTGGAAGGGGGTGTGGAGGTTGTGGTGGGAAGAAAGAGGTTCATGGTCACACCAACAGCAGCTTTCTCATCATCTCACTTAGCAGGACTTCTTCCCCCAAGCTGCCCCCACCCCCATCAGAGTTCCCCCCACCTACTTCCCCGGCCCCCCTCATTCAAAAGCGCATCCAGGAGCAGACCCCCAGGGACCAGGGTTTGAACTCCTGCCTGGATCAGATCAGGCCACCTCCTGGGGTCAGATTGGAGTCACACCACCTGCGATCATTACTGGTGCTGTGGATTGGACCTACCTGGTCCTGTGACTTGCTCCAGAGTCCTCCCCACACAAATGGAAACCAAGTTGGTCAATCAGACTGACAATCTAGGTGGAGAATCTGTCAATGATATGCGCTGTGGAGTTAAAACTCAATTTCAGTGTTTTCCATCTGAACCTCCACCCTCTCACCTATGTAACCGGCCCCTGTTAATAGCCAAGCTAATGTCTCCAGTCATCCCAATTGTCATGCCCAGTACATGCATGAAGACATTACAAATTTTAAAGTTATATATTTTAAAAATGGACACAAAAGCTTAAGATGGCTGTGGCATACCATGTGACTTCTTTGACATTCGAACCATTAGACAACAGAGTCTACAACCAATACCAGATTAAATATGGACCTGAGTTAAGGAATCTCACAGCCACTTCTGAGATTCACACATCTCATCCTTTAAAAATGGACCAAAACTTACAGACAACAGGGTTTGCAGGCAACTTGTCTCCGTGTTTGACCAGAGACAGCAGAGATATCGAAACTCATTGGGTGGTAGACAATTGTGAAATGGATTCCATTGACCTTTCATTGTATTGTGATGGCTCCATAGCCAAACACCAAGAACTTGGAGGTCTCAAAACACTCAAAAGTGCGAAAGGCTACAACACAGGATGTTCATCAGAATAATCCGCCACCATTTTTGGAAGAAGGACTTTGAACTCACGGTTATGACAGCCATGTTTGTTATCTGTTCTTTTTAAAAATAACAGCAGAAGCTGTTCAGGTCAGAAATACCAGGATAGATACCATCAGAAACACCATCTAAGCCATCAAACCAGCTGCAACTATGCAGCCAAAGGTAAACCAGCTATACCTTGAAAGTGCGAGAAGGGTACTCCTTCAACCTGTTCCACCTTCAAGTTCACCTGAGAGCTGACCTCCTGGCAATTCAACTATAAGATGCTTCGCAGCCTACTAAGAATTCCCTGCTCTTACAAGGCATCTTGTCATCCAAGAAACTATAGGCCTGCTACAAAAAAGACTGATTGTAATCATATTTTTTTTTCTTAATCTGTATCTACAGCTTGTGTGTGTAGTGATGTGGAAGATGTTGTGTTTAAACCTCCGGGCAAGTGTGTGCTAATAAATAACCTTCTTTGTTTTTAAAATTCGCAAAATGGCTTGCTGCTGGAATCATTTAAATTGGTGGAAGCCAGTCTGAGGGTAAGGAAACACACTAACCTCGCACATTAAAACACTTTGATCATGAACATCAATAAATTACATAAGATAAAAACAAAGAGATAACTCTGTTTCTCTCTCCACAGATGCTGTCAGCCCTACTGAGTTTTTCCAGCATTTTCTGTGTGTATGTTATATAATAAAATACATAAATTCTGTCCATGACAAATTGGGTGCTGCAGTCCAAAATTAAATCCATTACAAATGATACAAATCTGACTTTAAAGGAATTGCAGTTAAAAGGGAAAAGTAACATAAAGCCAAAATTGTTGAAACAAAAGACAAGATACTACAACAGTAAGCTTTGCGAGTGCTAACAATAGAAAATTAAATGGCTACTTTCGATGTGAAAGCATTTCTGCAAGAGGGGGACTTAACTTGGCAAAACTTGACATCCCTAAACATAGAACAGCTAAAACCCATAGCTAATCAGGTAGAACTTAATATACAAAACAAGGCCCGGAGACCTGAGGTACTAAAGATGCTGGCTGAGCATTTTGGCCTCATTTCAGATTCAGAACAGGTAGAAGAGCCTGAAATAGACCAGGTTATCCTAGCAAAAATTCACCTGAGAGAGTGGAGGCTAGAGTTAGAGTTCCAGGCAAAAGAGAAAGAAAGGGAATTCCAAGAGGGAGAGGGAACTTTCCAGCTGTAGAAGCTGGGGATAGAATTAACAGCTCAGAAAGATTGGGGGCTGAGACGGCTTGAGGCAGCTATGGAGAACTTGATTTTACCTAGTGGTAACTTAAATACCCTTAGCCATTTGACTTTACCTAAAGACTTTGCCCAAAGACAAATTCTGACTTCCGGAAGTATTCCCAATTTGCTTCCAGGCTTGAAGAAGAGGATGTGGAAACTTTCTTTACAGCCTTGGAAAAATTGGCAGCTGAATTACAATGGCCAAGAGAGTTTTGGGCCCTCTGGAAATAAGGTCAGCTAGTTGGAAAAGTCAGTGTAGTTTATTCTATGCCGCCTGTCTAAATTTCTGCCAGTTACGATCAGACAAAGGCTGCAATTCTCAGTGCCTGTGAACTCATGCCAGAGGTATACCACCAACAATTACAGAATTCCTGTAGAAAATCCACACAGATCTTCCTAGATTTCAAAAGAATTAAACAGTTACCTTTTGACTTTTGGGTGCAATCCCTATGATCAACCACACTTACAAGTGTTAAGTGAAATAGTGCTGCTTTAAAAACTCTCGCTCATATGGCCTCAAAGATCACATAGAGGAACAAAAGGTTTTCAAGGTCAGAGATACAGCTATCATGGCTGATAGCTACAAATTAACCCATAAACCTCTCAATCAGAACAAATTTGGATCTAGTAACTCTTACCAGCAAGGGAAAGATAAAAAAGAGGTAGAGGAACAAAAATAGATTCCTGAGGAAAGGTGAGCAGGGATGATAGGTCAGATCAATCCCCAACCTTTAAAAGAAAGAATGTGGAAAACCACCAGGACCATGCCCTGTTTCCTTCCAATGTGCAAAGCCAGGCCACATAAAAGAGAACTGTTGGTTTACTAAGAAACCAACAGAGGGGGCCGGGGCTAGGACCATGTCCATAGCCTGAAAAGTACCATGCCCAGACAAAAATGGGATGAAGGGAGGGCAAAATTCCTACCAAGGCTTCTTCCAAAAAGGGACAATGACCCCTTTTACATCACAAGCTCCCAGAAAAGAAATAACAATTTTCCAAGATACAGGGCTCAGATCAAAATAAACCCACCAAGGACATTTTAGTGACACAGGATACTATTGATACAGATCTATAACGAATCTTAATAAGTTTGTACAGATTTAAGACATTTTTTGTTGAGAACCGAAACAATGAACTCCTCATATCAAAATGAATTTTCTGAGCCCATATACAGAATTAAGCTGGTTTGGGCAAACAAATTGCATAAGACAAATCGGAACCACCAATAAAATAAACTGCACTGGAAGGAGATCAAAATAAAATGGGGTCAGTGTGGTGGAAATGCAAAGCACAGATCAGAAGGGATTATCAGATTAGCTGAAAGGTTAAAGCTGTTCTCATATTAATGTTCTGGTCAATAAGAGGTTCATTTATGATCAGGTTCGTAAGTGCATGGACCAAGTGGAAGCATCTGCAGTTTGCAGTCAATTCCAATGTGGTCACCTGAAGCACTGACCTACAAAATACAGAAGTGTAGAGAGATAAAATTGGATAACTGATGAAGAAATCAATAGAGAAATGTTTGGTGTAAGTGATAAGGGGATTATGAGAGGAAATGGCTGGGTTTTAAGCAGGGTTTTAAGAGTGCAATTTGGCACAGACTGGTAGAGTACTGGCTGAACTCCTTTTCACAATGTTGCAATTTGACATAGGGCAGAATTTTGCCCTTGGCGTGCGGGCTCGGCGGGGGTGGGTCAGGAAGCCGACTGCCGCCCGCAATCGGCAGCGCACTGCGATTTCACACTGGCGGGCCACGTAACACCCGCCTAGCGTGAAGGGCAGCTGGGGAATCTGCGAGAAGGGGCAGGCGGGGCCAGGGACGCCGGAGCCAATGGCGACCCGGCAGCCGATTTCAAAACCAGCCCAGGAAGGCTGCCACGGGAGGATGCTGGAGTCTCCATGGATCCCGTTGCGTTTGGACACGGCAGGCGGGAGGGCAGATCAGTGGGGCAGTCGGCCCCGCGTTTCTCGGGTGAGTGCCTCACAGCCCTCCTGGAGGAGGTTCCAGTCAGAATGGAAACCCTTGTCCCCAGAGACGGGAGTAGGAAGACCCCACACCTCACCAAAAAGGCCTGGGAGGAGGTGTCATCCAGGGTCAGCAGCCACGATGTGGTGAGATGCACATGGGAGCAGTGCCGGAAGCGTTTCAACGATATGCTGCGATCGGGAAGGGTGAGCGCCCTGTTGGCAAGGGTCACTTTACAGGACAGTTAAGAACTGCCCATCACCCCCCGTGGACCTCAGAGGTGTTAGAGTGTGAGTAGCAAATGTCAATGAAGCAGGAGCTGGCCAAGGGGGTGAGCCCTGGCTGCTTAGACTGAATGCCTTGTGGCTCCAGGGTCACGAATCGGCTGAGCCCCGCGAGGTGTTCCTCAGGTGGGATTGGCCATGGTGCCCTGGCGCTTCAGGTAGAGAGTGGACTAATCAGTGCCCCTCTACCCTTTCAGGAGAAGACATCCCATAACAATATCGAGAGGTCGCGGACTGGCAGGGGACCCCACACCTCCTAATCCTCAAGTGTTACAAGCAGGAGGCCCTGGAGCTCGAGAGGCACCATGCACCTCGGTCAACCCACTGCAGTGAGGTTAGGGTGCCAGATGAAGGTAAGAGTGCAGTGCACTGAGACAAGAATGTCGGTTATTGCAACCATTCTAGTGAAGTCTCTGTATTGATGTAAGCCTCGAAACTGGTGTCCCCATTGATAATGGAAAGATTATGATGCATACCTCTGTCTCACCAGGGTGCCTGGCATGCACAGTGACAGTGTCATGACTTAAACTAATGACATGTCCTCCTTGTCCCTTTTAGGCTCACAGCAGTCGGTTGCTATAAGGAGCCTGAAGGCCCACCCTTGACCCCGGAGGACCATCATGTTGCCTGTGCACCGTGCACCTGAGTCACACCCTCTTTGTCAAGCAGGAACCAGCACAGATACCAGCACCTCGGTGGGCATAAGATCACCGTCTTGTTACTCAGTGTACGTTGGTGAGGGCACTTCACACTCGCTTGAGGTGCAGGCGGAGGCAGTGAGTGCCCAAGGCGCCGGCAGTCGGAGGACTGCTGGAGACCAGAACAATGCTCAGTCGATGGCTGATGATGGGTCATTAGGTGGCAGATGCTGGAGGTCCAGTGGGGTGTGCGGGAGGATCTGATGGAGATACATGAAGGAATGCGTGTCATGGTCTCCACTGTGGAGGAATCCCTGCGGAATATGACCGCTGCCTTGACCCTCATGGCCGAGCGCAATGCCTCCTCCATGGAGAGAGCGGCAACTCTCATGGAGAGGCTGCTCCAGGGATTCAATCAGGGGTCCCTGGGGATGCGCTAGGACCTGCAAACCCACACACCGGCAACCTCAGCTGGTCAGTGTCAATGTGGGAGATGGACACCCAGTATCCCAGC